>NW_027411644.1:283733153-284986903 GCF_047663935.1 Musca autumnalis | reverse complement strand
GTTAAAAAAATTTGCTAAACAGAAATGTTCTATTTTTAGAACAGTTAAAGTGGAATTTGTTCATATTATTATTTTATTTTGCTTTCTGCCGGAATTGATCATGCGAACTTCTGATTTGTAGCCGACCACACTTCACACTGTGTCACGTGTACAAACATTAAGGACTGTTTAAACGACGGTGAGTTTGAACACAGAAGCCTCGGATTTGTAGTCAGACACACACGCTCTGTGCCAGTAAGGAGTAATGTAAGTAGCTATTTTTTACATTACTTTGTAATGGGTTACATAATGGCAAATGAGTTGAATTTCAATAAGAAGCTCACTATAGAAGACCAGTTGAAGGTCTACAGAGGATATTGTTATCCTTGCAAGAGAATCTCAATTCACATTCAATTCACGAAGTTCTAAATTATTTGTTGAAAATTGCAATGAAAATCACTGTGATTTTTTGTTGATTTTTCAAGAGGTGCGTAATAATTAACAAATTGTAGTGCAATTTATAGAAATGCGTAATTTCAAACATAAATTATTGCAAAAATTGGATTTACAACAGAATATGTTTAAAATTAAACACAAACTGCGTAATTTCAAACATAAAGTGTTGCAAAAATTGTATTACAACAGAATATGACTAAAATTAAACACAAACTGTAGCAAAATTGCAACAAAAAGTGTGTATAACTCCAAAGAAAAAACAACAGGCAAAAACACGTGCTCGCGGTTAGTTGGTTGCCGTTGTTTGTTTTGAGCAGACGTGGTGGTGGTGTAATAAAATTTAATTTAATTTATGTATTGTATAAAAATATATTTGTACCAAATTCTTGAAAATGTTGATAAATATATTTTGCTGAAATTTACACATAAAAGTGCATAAAATTACAATAAATTGTGTCTAAAATCGCAACAAAACTGTGTAAAGTTTTAAGCGCATTATGCGTAAATTCTTACAACAACAAAGCTGTTGAAAATTACGCATTTTTGTGTCGCATATTGTTGCCTATCATTATCATTGTGAAATTCAACAGAACAAATTTTGAGTGTAGATCAAGACTTCGCTTCAACGACGAAACATTATCGAATAGCAACATAGGTGGTCATCCCGTACGTTTTCACTGATACGAAATTTGAATACTTGGTCAATTTCTCTCTGGACGCAGCCCGTACTTGTCATTGCTGTGTGGAGAAGCTAAAAGATCCATACTATATTTTCGCTTTGTGTCCGCGGTTTAGTGCAGAGAGGACAAACTTAGAGTGGTAAGTTAACAGGTAAATACGAGTAGAAACCGTAATAGAAATAATTATGGGGTCTCTCGACAATTGGAATCATATTGGAACTACGTAGGCAAGACGAGATTTGATAGAGAATAATAAGCAATAGTGCTCATGCGACGAAATGCTTGTACCGTCAAGAAAACACCTCAGAAGATATTTGAAGGTCTCCTATGTATAAAATGTTATTCCTACTATAAAAGATCCGCTAAAGATCACTATAGAAAGTCTGTCTTCTAGCTATAGAACCCTGTTGAAGGTCTAAAAAAGACCTGTTGGAGATATTTAAACCATAGAAGACATTTGAAGGTCTACTATCTAACTATATAAGACCTGTTAAAGGTCACTATAGAATATGTGTTGAAGTTATGCTAGCTATATAAGGCATTTGAATAGTACCTATCTATAGACCTATCCTAACTATAGAAGACCTGTTGAAGGTCTTGTAAATGAATACAGAAGGTGTATTGAAGGTCATCTTACGATAGTTCTTAAAAATCTTCTAACTATTTACAGAAGATCTGTCAAGGGTCTCCTAAATAGAGAATATATAATGAAAGTCTTCTAACTATAGAGTAGCAGTAGAAGGTATTTTAACTATCTTCTGAAGACCCATTGAAGGCCTGCCAACTAACAGCAGAAGATCTCTTGAGTGACTTTTATTCATGAAAGTTCTGTTTAAGCTCTTCTAACATTTTGTGGAAGGACTGTTGAAGGTGTTGAAGGCCTCCTAACCATGGACGACTTTTTTAAAGTTTTCTTACTAGAAAAGACCTGCTAGGGTCTTCTAAATATCTCCAGAAGGAATGAAGAAGAATTTTGAATTTTTTTAAATGTCTTCTTGAAGGTCTTCTAACCAGTTTTAACCTTGAACTTGAACTACTGAAGGTATTTTAACTATAGTCAGAAGTCTTATAGAAAGTCATCTAAATACCTGTTGAGTAATGAAGACCTTTTGAAAGTGTCGTACATAGAAAAGACTTTTTGAAGTTCTTCTAAAAAAAGAAGACTTGTTGAAGATCTATTTATATAAGACCGGTTAAGGTCTACAACTATAGACGGCCTGTTTATGATTTTCTAGCTATGAGAGACCTGTTAAAGGTTTTCTAACAATCTGTAGAAGGACTGTTTGGAGTTCTTTTAGCCATAGAACCCCTCTTGAAGGTCTCCTAAACATTTTTAACATTTTACTAAAGAGAAAATGTTGATAGCCCCTTATCAATTTGCTGAAGACCTATTAAAGGTGTTTTATCATAGAAAATCTGTTGAAAATCTTCTAACTATAGAACCCCTGTTGAAGGTATTTTAGCTAAATGCAGAAGTCCTTCTAAATATTGAAGACCTATTGAAGGTCTTTAGACCGGTTGAGAAAACTTTCAATCTGAAGAAGACCTGTTCAAAGTCTCCTTTTTAAGGTTCTACAAAACATCTAAGACTTGTTGAAGATCTTGTTAAAGGTCGGCTAACTATAGACGACCTATTTAAGAACTTCTAGCTATAGAAGACCTGTTGAAGGTGTTCTTCTATATTATTAATATTTCCCTTTACTAAAATCATTGACCTATGGGTATTCTCCAGTTGAAGTTTGCCCTTAAAAATTAATTTATATTGAAAATATGTGCTAAATAAGATTAGGTCCCCTGCTTGGGCGCCAATTGTATGCAACAGTAAATATTGTTTATTTCTTAAAATGTTTAAAATTTCAGTATTCTTATTAAGTATATTTCCCGATGACTGCTAAAAGAGGAATTTCTACTATATTACATCAGAGATTTGCTTTATTGTTACCGAAAATGCCGCTCAGCATAATGTTGGCGTAATTTCCTGAGAATTTCAGTCATCTAAAACTTCTCTACAAGTCGTGTAGTAAAACATGCCATTCGAACTCGTCTATACAAAGTAGGTCCCATATCATTGCGCTAATAGAGGTTATTTTGAACGTAAACGCCCCGTGAGTTTTCTCACTTTCTCCTTTAAGTTTAGACGGCAGAGAGACAAAACTCCCGGGGAATCAACATTCACAATAATAATATGAATAATTGACATGAGAAAAGTCTCTCTTATTCCTTCGGGGGTATTTGTGGGAACATATATATGACCCCTGCTTGGGCGCCAGTTGCAATGGTTGGCAAAAAATCGTATATTTCATAAGAATTTGAGATTTGATTATTTTCCATTCAAATACATTTAAGTACTACTACCTTTTAAAATATAAAATTGGGCGTCTTCGAGCTGTAATGATAAGGACAACAGCATTGCACAGTGAGTGCCCCTGTTCGATTCCCAGAGGCCAGAGAGCATGAAGGCGACATTTTCTGAGTATTTCAGACATGTAAAACTTCTCTGCTAGTAGTGTCTTAAGACACGCCGTCCGGACTCCACATCAGTGAGCTAATATGCGTACATATGAGGCGCTCAGCACCAAAAGGGTCTAACCCACATGTTCAAAAAATCAAACTGACTAAAAAGATCCAACCGGAACCTTTTAAAATAAATACTAAAAAATCCATAATGCATTGTTCTAGGAGGTAGCATAACTTGGTGTTATATAATGCAATAGGGAATTGTTTAGTATTTAATTCAAAAGGTCTTTATAATAAGTTTCTTGACCATGTGGGTTAGTTTTGGCGCTGAGCGCCTCATATGTGTGCATAAATTTTATACAAAGATGAATTATTTTTGAAAATTTTGCCTATTAGGGCGAAGATCATTTTAATATTAATTAATTTCTCGTTGGAGTGGAGCTTTTGCAAGTGAAAAGGAAACCCTATGATTCGTCCTGGTTTCGCTGTTGGTAGCAGCTAATCAGACATATCGGCTGAGGAGTGGTTTCTCTGTCATAGAAATGTTCATTTCGCACATGTAATATGTTTCGGAAGTTATGAGTTTGGCTCTGAACGCTAACACGCCGTGATAACACTTCTTCATATGTTTTTCAAGGACGTGGGTTCAAAGTTTGAACTTCAAACCCCAGCCTGGCTCAAGCTGATTTTTATTTATTTGAAATTTTTGCCTATTAGGCTTTCGTTTCCATTGGTTTTCCTTTTTCACTTGCAAAAAATCTTCGATCATTAAGCTCCGACTCAAACGAGAAATTAATTGGTATTATTTTTATTTTATTGTTCATATATTGCAAAATTGATTCGAATAACCGTTACAACTGATCTCTACAGCAGCAGCAGAATATAGACTTTTATTTTCAGTAACGCCTCCATGACAATATTTCGTTATGTGGTAAATTTATTAGGGTAATTATCATACGAAACAAAAAAAATAATAAATAAATATATAAGCAAAGCCTCTGCGATATGCATATGAGAGCCACAAGTAACAATAGTTACGATTTTTTGTGAATATTTTTATTTCGTATCGTTTTTTCAAAACAATTGTCTGTCATGTTACGCACTGATGCGAGACAATAATAATGACGATGATGTCTAGATGAAGATTATTTCATTGTTGGAATTTTTTCAGTTTTTTGTTTGCGGCACTTTGTGTACTTTTTTCAGGAAATGTTACTGTGTGGTTTTGTAGTGGTACGACGTCATTGGTTGAGTGGAAAAACTTGTGTTTTGAAATAAGCATGTAGCAAAAAAATTGAAAAGCTCACAAAAAGGTCATTACTCTACGTTTCTTCCTAAGCTGAGATTATTTTCATAACAATAAATAAAATAAAAATAATTATAATGTAGTATTATAAAAAATAATGTTATAAATCAAACGAAATTCTCATAGAGCTTAAAATCAGCGCCCAAGCGAGGACTCAATAATATTTCCATGGAAATCCTTATAAAATTAAAGGGAAATAGTAATGGCCTTCGACCTCATAAGGCAAAAATAAAAATGTAGTAGTTTTCTTTCATAGATTTTGTTGAGTGCCACGTTGGAAATTGTTCTTTCAAAACAATTGCACAGCAACATCACGCTTTTAGGCGACTGGCAATTTTGGCTACATTTCCAGCATTCCTCTAAAATATGTTCCAAAATGTTCGTGTCGTAGCCAGTGATAAGAAGTAGATCCATAAATTTATTGATTTAAAATAAGCATCTGGCAGCACACTTACATACATATGCCCTCCATAAGTTGAGCACAGGAAATTATTGAGCTCACACTATAGTGTGACCATAATTAAATAAATATTAAAGAAAGGATCAAAACCTTTTTGGGATTTTTGTTTGGAAAAGTTGTATTTTCCGTTTTCTTTTGAAAATTATCTTATACGAGAGAATTAAAAGTCGTGACCCCTGCTTGGGCGCCAATTTTAGCGATTCGTAAAAAATATTCATATAACTTCTTAGGAGCTTGAGATTTGATACTATAGTATTTTTAATATTTTCATTTCCTCAAAAAATGGAGGCTATGTGGAGGATAAGAAAACCTTTTAAATACACAGCTTTCCGCAATCCCTAAACATTCTGAAATAGAAACTTTCCAGTACACCTATCTTTGGTTGGCCGACCTCTTTGTGTCTTTATGTCCCCCCATTTTTAAAAAATGTATCAACAAAAAAACGGAAAAAACAAACAAAGCTTCAAATCAATTTTAATGAACAACTTTAATTCAATATGACGAAGGAAAAAAGACGAAGATGATAAAAGAGACTCACAACAGCCATGTAATATCGCCACATGATCGATGCCGCCGTTGATGAAGAAAAAGAAGAGGCCTCAAAGCATTGAAGATAACAAGACAAGAAAAAAAACTACAACTAAACAAATAATGATATGAAAAAAAGACATTGTAATGTAGCGCGAAATGAAAAAAACAACTTTAACTGAAATTCAACTTCAATAGGAGGGAGATAGGAGGCACTTCGAACAGAAATCAAAATACCCCCATTGACATACAGACAGACATTGGTGCTTTATTCTTCTATAAGGCAACAACTTTGACAGACATTTCAACAGTCTTACAGACAGTCGAACAGATGATGAAAGAAAAAGAAAGACAAGACAAACGATAAAAAACCTAATCATTGATGAGCATGGATGGAGTATGGAAACCTCCACAGGAACAAAGCTTTAGTTTGTCTACAATGTTGAGGTTGTGTTGTAATAAGAAACAACCTAAGGACAGTGGGAAAGCAACAAAAAAAACGAAGAACTACATCACGCTAAACTGCTAATATCTGATATATTTAGTAACCAGAGGACCTTCATCAGGTTTTTTAGCGATGGCCTTCCAAATTTTTTCTATAGAATGAAGGAAGGCCTTTAAAATGTATTCTATAGTTAGAAAACCTTTAACATATCTTCTGTAGTTAGAGGATCGTTCACAGGTCGTCTATAATTTGAAGACTTTTTAAAGTTCTTATATAGCTACAAGACCTTCAATAGGTCTTCTGCATATATTTACTAGATCTGCAAAGGTATTATATAGTTAAAAGACCTTCAAAGTGTGTTTATCGTTAGAAGACATACAATAGGTCTTCCGCTGATAGCTAGGAGACCTTTCAACAGATTTTCTACAGTTAAAATACCATAAACAGGTTTTCTACAGATAGAAAAAGTTCGCCAAGTCTTCTATACTTCAAAGACCTTTAAAAGCCACTATATATCAAGAAGACCTTCCTATATTGCTCTTTTTCAGACCCTCAACAGGTTTTTTTACATTTAGAAGACTTTCAACAGGCCTTCTATAGATAGATAGACCTTCAAAAGGTCTTCTATAGATAGAAGACCTTCAATAACTCTATTGATAAAAGACCATCAAGAGGTGTTCTATAGATAGAAGGCTTTCAAAAGGTCTTCTATAGATAGAAGATCTTCAAAAGATCTTATATATATAAGACCTTCAAGAGAGGTCTTCTATAGATAGAAGACCTTCAAGAGGTCTTCTATAGATAGAAGACCTTCAAGAGGTCTTCTATAGATAGAAGACTTTCAAGAGGTCTTCTATAGATAGAAGACTTTCAAGAGGTCTTCTATAGATTGAAGACCTTCATGAGGTCTTCTATAGATAGAAGACTTTCAAGAGGTCTTCTATAGATAGAAGACTTTCAAGAGGTCTTCTATAGATAGAAGACTTTCAAGAGGTCTTCTATAGATAGGTCTTCTATAGATGGAACACCTTCAGAAGGTATTCTAAAGATAGAAGACCTATAAAAGGGTCTTCAAGAGGACTTCTATAGATAGAAGACTTTCATGAGGGGTTCTATAGATAGAAAACCTTCAGGAGGTCTTCTATATATAGAAGACCTTCAAGATGTCTTCTGTAGATAGAAGACCATCAAGAGATCTCTTATAGATAGAAGACCTTCAAGAGGTCTTCTATAGATGGAACACCTTCAGAAGGCATTCTAAAGATAGAAGACCTTCAAAAGGGTCTTCTATAGATAGAAGACTTTCATGAGGGATTCTATAGATAGAAGAACTTCAAGAGGTCTTCTATATATAGAATACCTTCAAGAGGTCTTCTATGTATAGAAGACCTTCAACAGGTCTTCCATATTTAAAAGACCTTCAACAGGTTTTCTATAGTTAGAAGATCTTTAACAGGTATTTTTAACAGTTTTTTATCCTTAGAAGACTTTCAACAGGTCTTCTATAGAAAAGCTTTTACAGTTTAAAAGATATTCAATAACAGAGCTTCGATTTACTCGCTAGTGAAAATTTGGGGGGAGGTGGTAATTTTTTTTGGTGTGGTTGGGGCAGTTTTATTGGGGGGTTGGGTAAGTTTTTGTTTGGTGGAGGGGATGGGACAAGTTGCCCCCTCAACATGCTCGAATTCAAGAAGAGTTTCACTCGCAAATGGTATTCGAGCGAGTATTTGGAGCTCTGTTCAATAGACAGAAGGTATTTTAAATGTCTTCTATAGCCAGAAAACTTTTAGCAGGTCCTCGACCGAGATAAGACCTATAACATGTATTCTTTACAAAGAAGATCTTTAACAGGCCTTGTAAACAGCAAAATAATTTTTGTGAGTGTGTAGTGTGCACTCACTAATTTCCTGTGCTCAACTAAGGAAGGAATGCTGACAGATACCAATTTTAAATCAATAAATATATGGATCTACTTCTTATCGCTGGGAACGACACAAAAACTTTGAAACATTTTTTTACAGGAATGCTGGAAATGCAGCCAACATTGCCGCATAAAAAATCTGACATCGATGTTTCCCTTTGAGTTAAAACCAGTCTAGTGCACACTATGAATGTGACCATAATTGATAAAATATTAGAGAAAATCTCAAAGCCTTCTAGGATTTCTGTTTGAAAAAGTAGCTTTTTCGGGAATGTTTGGAAAATTATCTTAAATGATACATTTAAAAGTCGTGGCCCCTGCTTGGGCGCCAATTATAATAATACGTAAGAGATATTCTTATAACTCCTTAATATTTTTATTTCCTCAAAAATGGAGCCTAACTAGCAGTTTTCCTCAATCCTCAAATATTCTTCTATTCTATTTTTAGAAAATGTATCAACAAAAAACGGACTTCAATAGTCAGAAGACCTTAAAGAGGTCTTTTTAAGACGGAAGACCTTTAACAGGTATTCTGTACACAGATTATTTTCAAAGACCTTTAACAATTATTCTATAGACGGAAAACCGTTAACATAACTCCAATAGAAAGAAGACTTTTAACAGGTTTTCTATTTACCGAAGACCTTTAGAAAGTCTTATATTGCCAGGAAACATTAACATGCCTTTAAAAGGCAGAATACATACATGCAGGTCTCCTATAGACAGAAAACCTTAAACTGGTCTTCTTTCAAAGTAGTCTATCCCCGGAACGCCTCTGAAAGATTTTTAATAATTGTTTGTCCCACTGTGCAGCCTGCAAACAAACTCTGATTGACTCATGAAATGTGACAGAAAGTCAGTTAAAGAAGAAAAAATTTCGCAGAAAAAAACAAACGACGTATAGCGTCACACAGGCACAAACATAATGCAATAATAAAGAAAAAACGATGGAAAAAGAAGACGTAATAATTGTATAAACATTCGCACAATATACAGTTAATTAATGAGAAAACAAAGAGGAATAATGAAGAAATATATGAAAGAATAATAAGAAGAAGGGAAACAACATAAACAACGATCTATTGTTTATTAAAGATGAAGCAAAAAAAAATATTCCTCGCGAAGTGGTGGGGAATGTACTCGTACAAAAGTATGAAGTAATAATAAATATTAATGTAAGAGAATGAAAATAAAATGTATTCTTGCAAGAATGCATCAATTTTTTGAATGTGAAAAATTAACATGATAGAATGGATAAGAAGACTTGAAGAATATGTTGTAAGTCTTTCATTCACAAAACCATACGCTAGGGTCAAAGGGCAACTGAATTAAGGTTACAAACCTAATTTTGGTTTATACTAAAGATGGGATTTGGAAGTATGAAAGCATCGAAATAATTACAATATGTAAGTAAATGCAGTAAAGTCACAACAACCAATAACCCCAAAAGGTTGTGAGTTGTTGTGGATCGATGGGGGTCTCACAGAGAAAGGAGTTTATTGAAGGTTGGCGTACATCCCACTTTTCCATTTTTTTTTATTTGAGTTGTACTGACGATGCACTTAAATGCGTTTCAACAAAATTTACCTGTATTAATGAAGACATTCAGCGCAAAGGCGCTAAGCTATGCCAATTTTAATATTTTGAATTTTACCAGTCAAAAGCTTATGCACAGGGGTAGTGGTGTAGGGTATCACATAGTCGGCCCCGACCCGACTATAGCCTTGGTTCACTTGTTTTTATTTTAAATATGTTTCTCAGTACCATATTCTTTCTTTGAATGTGAAATTTTTTCCACAGCAATAATGTCTTCAAAGCCTTTACCTGTTGTTGTGTTATGCCAGAGAAGTTAGTCTTCTGGAGAATTTGTTCTAAATATTTTTTGCATACATTAAATGGGGTAACTGTACAGTTGTATGTTTCTAAGAAAAAAAGTTTTAATAGGAATACAGGTGCGTTGAAGCCATTGTTCCCTAAATTCTTTCTTCAAATTTGAAATGCTCATGGTGGTGGATTTTGTCTCCATATCCGAAAAAAACTATTAAATTTTTAACATCTGTGGATTTTTCTAAAGAAATGTTGCCACTGTTTTCCCCTACAACAGGAAACAGATTTTCTGAAGAAATTAACATAAGTGGAAGAAAAATGCCATCACATTAATGAACATTTTTTGTATAAATTATAAAGGAACTTCCAAAAGGGGTTACAACGCTGAATTAGAGTAAGACAAGATATTGAAGGGGGTTGGTTGGTTGATGTTTAAAAGCTCGATCATTATCACTAAGGCAACACATTCAATGGACATTCAACAATGTACAAGGGTTGAAATTGTTGAATACCTTCTGAAGTTATTTTTGAAGAAATTGCGTTACATCTTGCATTCTGTCAATGGCATGTTTTGTATTGGAATTTGTTGGTAAAACAGAGAATCAACCCTTAATGAACTCTATTTGTTGTTTTTAAATTCATAATTGTGAGTTATTATTATTTCAAGTCATCCCTTAGCAGAAGAATGTTATATGAAAGTCAATATTGAAGCACGTGATCTTCAAACTCACAAAAACTAAAAATTAATTTATAATTTCAAAAAAAGCGAAAATAAACAGATAATTGATGTATCGGTAGCTTTGAAGTTGTGACCCCTGCTTGGGCGCCAATTATAATGATTCGCAAAAATTTTTAATTCTTGAAATCGTTGTCACCATATCTAAAAAAACAAGAAACCAAATTGATCACATTTTATTTTTCCCTTATTAAGGTGAAGGTCATTTTATCATTTAAAGTAGGCAATAGCCTAATGAAAGCACTATTCTTTCCGCTAGCAAATACTCATAAGTAGAAAAGTATTAACTACGCCAAGCAAAATCAATACGGATACCAGAAGCCTTCACAAAGGAATCCATTTATGACGAAGAATCGAGTTAAGTGGAAAAGCGGGAATATGAAAAAATCATCACACTTTCACACATTAATAGGTTGCGTTACATTCCCCCTATTCACTTATCGCACACTGGGCGATTAGTCTCGATTTGTATGGAATTAACCCATTTCGTACTTGGTGTTCGATTTTTCGAACAGCAAAATCACTTTTTTTCAAAAAAATATTTATGGATGAAAAAGGTTAAATTTTAAACAAGTTTTGGTATACGTATAAAGTCTAATCTGTCAGCAAATAAAAAAAATTGTTCCCTTGAAAAACCCCCTCCCCCTCGATGTTAAGGGTACATTTTTGAAACCTATATTTTTGGATACTTTTTAAATTAATTTTAAAAAATTATAAAATAATGAAATTAAAAAGTAATCATGGGGAATTATTGCCAATTTAAATGCGCGACCGCGACGTTACAGATGTGCAAAGTTGACTATTCAAAATTTCGAACGCTGGTACTTAACCTACATATCGATGGGTATATCAAAACGTGGAAATTTACTGACAAATTGCGGGGAAAAGTTATTATAGCACCATATAAGACTAAATACTAAATGTCAGCCATTTCTAAAGGATAGTGCGGCTAAAGTCCTGAAATGCCCTAAAATCCTTAGGTACCATTCAAGTAAATATGTATTAATTTACAGCCATTTCTGTAGGATAATGCAGCTAAATCCTTGAAATCTCCCGAAAATCGGGCGGTACAGTTCTATGGGGGGCAATCCAAAACGTGGACCTGTGCTGACACATTTCGGGGAAACGTTTTGTAGGTCCAAAGAAGCCTCAGTACCAATCTTCAACCATTTTGTCATACAAAAATAGTGAAATAAATCAATAAAACGGCAAATCAATTTTATTTTACTTCTTTACATATCGTCGGTGTCATGCTTAAGTGTTCCATACGCCATTTGCCCGTTTTGAGATAATCGCATTTTAATGTTTTGCTCCACAACAGCGTGGAGCTGACTAAACAAAATATTTATATTTTTGACTTGAAATATTAGTAATAGTATATAGAACATATTTGCAAAAAAATATAGAAGAAAATGTATTGGAATAAAAAAAGTTATAGAAATTTTTTTAAAAAAAAGAATTTTTGTCGATTTGTTCCATATCCACACTTATGACACAAATGTGAAATATTGTACATCACATGGAACAAAGTGACAAAAAAATTTTCCATCTTTGCCTCAATAAATTAAATACTTCTAAAGCGAATATTCAAGTTCTGATTTTTGAAATGTGTTTTTAAACTTGTAAGTTTTTAAAATATTAAGTTCATAGCTGAAAAAAGTTTTTGCTTTCGCGTCGATGCATGGATATCTAGGAAACTAGAGCAGATAGGAGAAAGCCGACTAGAAATTCAGAAAGAGCATACCGGAAAACCTTAGAAACCACCTATATCTCAAAAAGTAAAAAATGGCGTATGGAACACTTAAGCATGACACCGACGATATATGTAGCTTAAGCGCCAGAATTCGATATTTCGAACACCACTTTCCGGGAAAACGAAAAATCGGAAAAATTTTTTGAGTTGATTTTTGACATCAGTGGGTCCTAATTACCCTAAAAAAGTGCTTTGTTTTAAAAAAATAAATAAAAAATTTTTCTCGGAGCCGGAGCCTTTTTCTGGTGTATGAGTTTCACTACCAAGAGCAAAGTGAAACCTGTACAGCGGATCTGAGAGATAGACCTGGAAGCTCTGTGGAGGGCAACCACTCTCTAGGAGCTGTCTAAGTAATCCCAAAGGGGCGCTGGCCGAAGCTTCCGTGCAAGAGTTCACCATGGTTTGATCCGTCAAGGCGATAAACATGTTAAACATTTAATGTGCTAATTATGGGGGAATAAGCTTACTCCCTATTGCCTAGAAAAAGTGTATAGAATATAGTGTGCACGACTAAAGCCTATCGCAGGGATGGAAAATTCAGTACAATAGTACTTTTGTCAGTACCATTTCACTATAAAAAGTACCGAAGTACCCCCGCGACCAATTCAGTACCATTTCTAGAAAAATTTTATGTAGAAATGAAAATGCAAAATTCACACTGTGCTTCCATGATTGAAATTTTTATTCATGCAAATTGCTAGAAATGAAACCTATATTGATCATTTTCTTCGTGGCGCTCTTCCACCCATTGAGAATCCGAAATACCAAGTTATGTATGGTTTACATTTACGAAATCCACTCGATTTCAACTGTCAATTCTATTGGTTAAACGTCAAATTAAATCCAATGGATTTCAGATGAGATTTCGTTTGACGTTTGAGCAATGGAATTGACAGTTGAAATCGAGTGGATTTCGCAAATGTAAACCTAGCATTACAGTCACTACAGTAGGCTAATCATTTAAAATGTTTCATATCGAGCGGTATCGTAGTACTTTGCAATCTGAGAATCGCAATACCTCCTCTAGGAAGCCACCAAAATATCGATAATCCGACAATAATTTTGATTACTGACGTTAAAAAAAGTGTGCATTTATTCCCACAATTCTCTATGGGAATGTTTTAGACCGATATCTAATATAAAATACATAATTTAATTATATAGGAACGTGGACCTGCACTGACAAATTTCGGAGAGATTTTTGTAGACCCAACGAAAACTAAATACCAAATTTCAACAATTTTGATATGATAATATAGCCCAAACCTTCAAAATAAAGAAAATCTGGAGGTACAGTTGTATGGGGGCTACATCGAAACGTGAACCAGTAGAGCCCATTTTCAATACCAAACATCCTAGGAGTTTAATTAAAATATTGCGATTGTACATTGTATCTTTTTTTCAATAGACGGACAGGCGTGGTTATTTACATTATAGGATCTCCGACGAATATTCCGATGTGTTATAAACGGAATGACAAATGACTCCGGTATGGTATACAAATATATACGATTTTGCAACATTCTTCGGATTTAATATACATAAGCCATGGTAGTGGCATCGTAAAATTTTGAATATGTTATGTCAAAACTTTCTTTATGTTGTTGGGGAAATTACAACAAAAATATTTTTTTTATAAAGGGATTTGACTTTTCATATTCGATCAGCTGGTGTGATACCACTACCTGGTAGTTCTGCCATGATATAAGCCGTCGTTGTTGTATTTTTTACTGTAGAAAAAGTACCTTTTGAGAGAAAAAAGTACCATTTTAGTACTTTTTGAAATTTTTAATTTTCCATCCCTGGCCTATCGTCAATGAAAATCCACCAATACATATGAATTGTGAGCGGCCTCATGCATACAACACGGAGGGCGTAAATTTTGCTCTCTCCGCAAACATCGTGTGCGTTAATGCATTGCTAAAATTACAAAATCATTGAAACAAGCGACAGCACAACCTTCTTCATTGACTGCTGAGCGAAGACGGAATGGTGGTTGTTCTGTTGTTACTCTCATAAAGGGCATGTGTGCCCCTTTTTGCCTGATGCTGATTTATATTGTGGCAAATCCTGGAAAAGGCCCCATACATTCAGTTCGACACCATTTTTATGTCGATTATAAATCAGTCTTCGTCATTCCCTGATAAAGATATCACACGTCTGAATTAGGTATTCTTTAAAAGCTTTGTAAAATGACATTAACTGATACCCTGTACTCAGTTAAAGTAGAAAAGAACCTCTACAAACAGTTTAACATCAAAAGAAGTCGTAATTACAGTTTTGGGGTAGTTAATAACTTTATCTACCTGACACAGCCATACAAACAAGAAACAACATTAGTTGTGAAATAAAAAGAATAATACTGGGTGCCACCATGGTGCACAGGTATGCACACCCGTCTTGTACGCGCTTAAGCTCGTGGATTCGATTCCCCGGCCAGGCAACGTCAATAATTTTGAATGGTGGCAAAATTACCTCTCAGTAATGTTGGCGACATTTCCTGAGTATTTCAGTCATGTAAAACTTCTGTACAAGTGATGTCTTAAGACACGCCGTTCGGACTCAGGAATAATGAATCGAGGTACTCTCATTGATATGAGAGAAGTCTCCCGTGCCCCGTATGGGATGTTAGTGGAACAATTATTAATACTGGCGAACAGGTGCTACATTGGACTAAGTAAGTAGTTCACAAAGAAAGTCACCTCTCGCAACATAAAAATAACACTCAGACAACTCAAAAAAAAAACATAAATACTGCCACTAATTACGCAAGGACTATTGGGTGTGCTTGAGATAAGTAAGTAGTTCAGAAAGAAAGTCACTTTCTCAACACAAAAAATACACTCGGACAACTCAAAAAAAAAAAAAAATAAATAAATACTGCCACTAATTACGCAAGGTTGAGATGAAAATCCTTAAAAAACAAGTAAAAAAGTGTCAGTCGGCTCTGATATATACCCTCAGCCAATGTGAAATAAAACTTTCACCTACGGATAGATCGATTGGATGTAAGGTCTCTTCAGAATTTTGTTGTCCTTTTTGGACATTTGAACTTGCCGACAAAAATGTGTATTAGGAATTAACTGCACTAAGACACAAATGTTGAACTTTTGTGGGGGAGGTCCCTTAGGGAGGACCGATATGGGCCATTTTAGAAGCTAAACTAAATTTTGACAAAATATTAGGAGATCCAAAGTTTGGACCAAATTGGTTGTCCCATTCAAATGATATCGTCCTAGCATTTAAGTGACATTTTTTTGAAAATTGGGGGAAGTACCGGAAGTTGTGGACCGGTATTGTCCCATGAAACTAAGTTTGGATATAATATGACGAAGACTAAATGTTGGACCAAATTGGTTGAACAGTTCGAGAATTATCGTGCACTCCGACAGCCACATATGGTGACATAGGGAATTTTTACATCTTTCGGGCTGTTTTCCTAAGAAATATGGACTTGCCCCTGAAAAAACTTTTACCGTCGTAATAGATGTAGCGAATGCAAATCGCTTCAACAAAAATCAAAGTGATTCGAGAGCGGGTCTTAAAGTGAACTTATCCGAAATTGTGTGTGAGAGGTACCAGAAGGAGTAGACAAATATAGTCCATATTCGAACCTGATCTATATCTGGTAGATATATTAGTATGTGCAAAGTATGGATTACATCGGTCACTCCCTTCAAGAGTTGACGTGCGCACAATTTTTCCGAACAGTTTTGAACTTTTGTGGGGGAGGTACCTGAAGGAGTGGACCGATATGGCTTATCTTCGAACTTAAACTATGTTTGGACAAAATATTCCTAAGGTTAAATTTTAGACCGAATCGGCAGATCCGTTCGAGAGTTATCTTGCGCTCCAACCACCTCACACGGTGTCATAGGTGTTTTTTTGCAACTTTCATGCTATTTTCTCAGGAAGTGTGGACCCCTGATGAAACTTGTACCGTCGTATGAAGGGCATGGAATGCAAGTTGCTAAAACAAAAATCAAAGCGATTCGAGAGATTGCCCTAAACTGAACTTTTTCGAAATTTTGTGTGGGAGGTACCCGAAGGAGTGGACCTATTGAGACCATATTGGAACCTCATATTACTCTGGTAGAAAGTTTACGCTATACAAAGTATGGACCAAATCGGTCACTCCTTTCAAGAGTTATCATGCGCACAAACTTTCCGAACATTTTCGAACTTTTGTGGGGGAGGTATCGGAAGGAGTGGACCGATGTAGCTCATCTTCGAACTTAAACTAAGTTTGGGCAAAATATTACGAAAGCCAATATTTGAACCGAATCGGTTCATCCGTTCGAGAGTTATCGTGCGCTCCAGCCAGCAGGACAGACAGACAGACGGACAGAAAGACGGACGGACATGGCTAGATCGACTCCAAATTGTCTGAAACACATTTCGTCCAAACATACTTGGGGTCTAAAACCATTATTTCGATGAGGCACACTTTCATCGTATCAAAGTGTATATACCCTCCTTAGCCTAAAGGCTGAGGGTATAAAAAAACAAATACTGCCACTAATTACGCAAGGACTATTGGGTGTGCTTGAGATAAGTAAGTAGTTCAGAAAGAAAGTCACTTTCTCAACACAAAAAATACACTCGGACAACTCAAAAAAAAAAAAAAAATAAATAAATACTGCCACTAATTACGCAAGGACCATTGGGTGGGGTTGAGATGAAAATCTTCCAAAAATGAAGGGGCACATCTCTGTTGATTTTAAGTAGAGACATCGTATGAACCACAAGCAGTACCGGCTATACAACGACATCGGCATAGTTAAACGGATCGAGTTTTCTTGTCATGAGTATGACCTATAATGAACCCACTAAAAAGTCGTATAAATACGGTTTGCCAGGTTCAGGTGAGCCCAGAGTAATTATTATTAAAATTACTTTTGGCAATGTTTGCCCATTGTCTTGTTAACTAGTGCTGTTGTCAGGTTTAGTGTAGTGGTGTCGAAGAAAAAGATAGTATAATGTCAAAAAAATTCTCATTGAGATTATTTCTTTGGAAACTTATCAATTTAAGCGAAAAATTAACGCTTCTACATAAAAACTTTGCTTTCTGTCAAAGAAATAAATAAAAAAACAAAGGTACTGATGATGATCTGTCCCTGCCTTATCCCTGCCAATGACTATTGGATTAAGATGACTCAAAAAAAAAAAAAAACATCCTCTTAGTTATCACAAAACAATCAGTAGAGACCCCATATAAATTTATAAGTGCTATTTTAAAATTTTATTTTAAACGTTATTTTTGTTTTGCCATTGACTTCAAAATTGTTAGACTTTAAACCTAATACACACTAATTCAAAAATAATATTGAAACAATTTCAAATAAAACATTTTCTTGTTCTAACAACCGTTTTTAATGAGTGTGGATCTAGTCACAATATTTATAATGAAATGTGAAACACTGGACCCTCACTCACTAAAAACAGCAGTATAATGAAAATTCAGATCATGGAGATTATGAAACACAAAATTATAACACTGTTTTCACTTTTGTAAAGTAAATTTTAAAGGTTATGTTAAAAATTTTTTTGAAATTTATTAAAAGTAAACCCAACAAGCTTTCATTGATATAAAGAGTACTTTAAAAATTATATGTTATTTTTCACATTATTATTTTATTAATATTCAATTTTTTTCAACAAATGCTGTAAGTTGTATCAGGAGGTATTTGAAGCTATATGTTAAAAAAAAATATATAAATGAAAAAAATAATAAAATATGCCACAACAATATTTGAAGGTTGTTTGGGGTCTATTCAAAATCCGACTTATAGGTTTTTTTTTGGTACGTACTTGCCTACGTAATGTAATGCATAATAGACCCTGAAGTAACGAAATACGACGAAAAATATCACGCAAGTAATACATTTGTCATATACAATGTAATTTCAAATGTAAGTGATGGAAAAAATTTAGTTTCATGCCAAAACCCAAGGCTCTTACGTGATTTCAAATGGTTATCTAGGAAAATTTCTGGTCAAAGGAAAAGTAAATTTGAATGAAGTTAAAATTTGTTGTCAAGAAAAAAATATCAAAAATTCATTCTTAATAAATCATAAGAAAAGCGATTTTTAATTAATTGAAAAAAGTGATTTCATTTCGCTAATATTATATTGTACAGTCTTTAGTGGCATACTGTATTTTATAGTTTTGATTGACAATTTCAAAAATTCATATTTATTGTTAGGATTATTGGAATTGTTTTATTTATTTAAATGCTGTCACAGCATTCCTTAGTCAACATATTGAAAAAGAAAAAACAAAACAAAAGTTGGTGTAAAAATTCATATGTGATACACTGTTCCTCTAATACACATCAGACTTTTGAATTTCCTTAAAATTATCACTTGATCACTTATTGGATATTATCGATTAATATTTATGTATAAATATCGAATAAAGCTTGTTGGGAACCTAATAAATATAAATTATTTTTAACACAAAATTTGTCTACTTATATGGTTTCCAATTTTTTTTTATTTATAACAACACCTTTTAAAACTTTAGTTACACATTTCTTTCACCACTCACTTTTAAAACACATTTTTCGTGAGAGATATCTACTTATCTTTTTCAGCAAATAACCTAAAATTAAAAGAGTAAAAAAAAACAAATAAAACACTAATAAAAAATTATATAAATTAATTATAAAGAAATTTTCATCATTTGCTGGATTTTGGAGATTTTAATGCTTCAATGCTATTTTTAAAATAAACGACTCTGGAATTAAGCCTGATTATTTAAAAAAGTACTAAACGAAAATGTCACAATCCGTTGTGACAAATAAAACAAAAAATATTCGACACTAGAAGCTGTTTATTTTTTTAGTTTTCTAGTAGCCGGAAAAGTATTTCGAAACTGATAAGAATTGTTAATGCCTTTTGTTATTAAAAAAAAACTAAAAACAAAAATCAAATTATCAACTTTGAAGCAAGAAAACTAAACAAAATACGCACATTAAAATGTACAACAATTTACGTCAAACTTTGTTGTTATACCATTTTTTATTGTTAGTGTTGTTGATAAGAATGGAACAAAATAAAAATTGTTAAAAATGTATAGAAAAAAAAGCAACAAATTAAATGAATCTAATATAATGGGTGGGAAATACTGTTAATAAAACTATTATTTTTATATTTTGTTATTATCAACAACAAAAAACTGATAGGCTCAACAAAGTTTATATAAAAAAATGAATAAATATTTCAACAATCAATAAATTATTACTAATAAAAAAATGTTTACAGCAATTAAAAGTGAAGAAGTTATAGCATGTCTTACAGGGACTATCATATTGAAAACTCAATACTCAGGATCTATCGGACTTTGCAATATAATTGAATAATATATTTATAAATTTCAAATCTTTTACAATTTTCATTGTGTAAGGGAACAAATATTTTGTTACATTGTGTGGAATATTTTCACATTTTGATTTATAATGAACAAAATGGGGAATATATTATTTCTGTCTCTTCGTTCATTTGTATAACGTCAAACATTCATTATACGACAAACAAACAATAAATGTTTTTTTACTTCTGATTTTTGTTTTCATTTCATTTGAAAGCAGGTATATCACCACTCAATATTATTTAGGTTATTGACACTGGTTGTGGTGGTGTGGTGTTAATACAAATATAGAACAGTTTTATCAAATATAAAACTTGACTACTTCCGACATAATAATGTTAAATAATTAAAAATTGTTTGATATGCTTTTATGAGCACGTGTTAACAAAATCAAAAACCAAGTCTCCAAATTCTCAGATTCTGAAGAGTGAGGAATATTGGTTCGATTTTCGGAATATTGTCAAACGATACTCTCCACTTAATCAAACTGTCGTTAAGGGGTTATCCCTAGTTGTGCAGACCAAAAAAAACTTATTTTTAATAAATTTTGTTCAAACAAACTACGAGGGCAGTTCGGAAACTCCTTAGCCTAGCACAAAAAGCGCGGTATAAACAGAAAAAAGTTAAGTGTTTTGGAAACTTCCATCTCTGTTATGAACACATGTTAAATTTCGATCTGGCAACTCCTTCAAATAGAAACAGGTGTTCAAAAAAGACGCATGCGCAATTTTTTTACAATGGAAAAATTAGAAATGCGTGCTGTCATTAAGTATTTTAAGTTGCTGAATTTAAACGTGGTCGTACAAGCATTGAAGATGAACCACATAGTGGACGTCCAAAAACAGCAACAACAACAGAAATTGTAGCCAAAGTGCATGATATGGTATTAAATGATCGACGAATAAAAGTGCGTGAAATTGCTAATATCATGGGCATCTCAAATGATCGAGTCCATTTAATTTTGCATGAAGAACTACAGATGAAAAAGCTTTCTGCAAGATGGGTGCCGCATTTGTTAACAGTCGATCAAAAACGCATAAGAATGAACATTTCTCAAGCTTGTTTGGATCGTTTTAAGCGAAATAAAATGGATTTTAAGCGTCGTTTCATAACTGTTGATGAGACATGGATCCACCACTATACTCCAGAGACAAAAGAACAATCCAAACAATGGACTGAAGCTGGAGGAAGTGCCCCAAAGAAGGCAAAAACAATTCAATCGGCTGGTAAGGTTATGGCAACGGTTTTTTTGGGACTTCAAAGGTATTTTATTGATTGACTATCTGCAAAAGGGTAAAACAATAAATTCAGAGTACTATTGCAACCTTTTGGGTCAATTAAATTTACAAATTCGAGAAAAACGTCCTGGCTTACAACAGAAAACAATAATTTTTCATCAAGACAACGCACCAGCGCACAAGAGTGTTTTAACAATGGCTAAAATCAACGAATTAAAGTACGAGTTGCTTGATCACCCACCTTATTCTCCTGATTTACTTTTACTTGTTCCCAAATCTAAAAAAATTCCTTGCTGGCAAGCGTTTTACCTCAAATGAAGATGCAATTACAATTGTAAACCACTATTATATTAAAGACCTTGAGGAAAACTATTTTAATCAAGGGATAGAATTGCTAGAAAAGCGTTGGACTATGTGTATTGAAGTTTCAGGAGATTATATTGAAAAATAAAAATATTTTTGAAAAACTAACTATTCTCTTTCATTGATAGGCTAAGAAGTTTCCGAACCGCCCTCGTATAGGTATGGGCCTAACACAACCAAATTCGTTTTCTCCATAAATGTATATAGGGCAGACCGGCTTAGGAAATTTGAAAATTTCCCCCATCAACACTCTTTCGATTTTGGTAGAAACACAAATAAGGGAATATTTTAAAATTTTTTTTAATTGTTTAATGTAGGGAGGGAATCAATTTGAGAACAATAAAGTTCAAAAAATAATGAAACATCGAAAGAAACTTCTACAAATTGTTTTCCTAATTTCTATTAAGGCAAAAACTAAATTATTGCGTGTGCGTGCTTCAAAACAAATTTGAAATATGTTTGTTTTTGTTTTGGATAACGCACACACAACACTCACTATTCAGGTTTTGCACATAAATGGTGTCTTGTTCTCTGTGAGCTGGCCTGCTTTAGGGGGTTTTCGGAATCGTGTGTGGATATAGTCTACCTTCAAATTTTATCTTAGTTTAAAAAAAATATTACGATGTGCATATGTTAAACCAATGTCACTCACTACTTTTTTCCTCCCATTAGTCATTTTTTAGTTGGTCAGCGTACGATTTGTATAGCTTTTCGACAATTATGTCAGGAAGCATGGACTTGCTCATGGAAAACATTGTATAAGAGCTGGCAAAAAATCGATGCCACTATCGATAATATCGATTTTTTTTTTAATTAAATATCGACAGATAGTTTTTGCTATTGAAATTATCGGACTCAAAGCGCCTAACCTAAAGACTAGGGTTTGTGGGTTTATTTAGGATATTAACCCATTTTGTCCCGAGACAATTTTTTTAGTTATTTTTATACCCTCAGCATTTATGCTAACGAGGGTACATATATACACTTTCATACGTGCAAAATGTGCCTCATCGAAATAATGGTTTTAGACCCCAAGTATGTTTGGACGAAATGTGTTTCAGACAATTTGGAGTCGATTGAGCAATGTCCGTCTGTCTGTCTGTCTGGCTGGCTGGAGCGCACGATAACTCGGTTCAAATTTTGGCTTTCGTAATATTTTTCCCAAACTTAGTTTAAGTTCGAAGATGGGCTATATCGGTCCACTCCTTCCGGTACCCCCCCCCCCCCACAAAAGTTCGAAAATGTTCGGAAAGTTTTTGCGCACGATAAATCATGCAGGGAGTAACCGATTTGGTCCATACTTTGCCCATCGCAAAATGTGTACCAAACTTAGATAATGTTTCAATATAGACTTAATCGGCCCAAGGAAAAGTTCAGTTTAGGACCATCTCGGGAATCGCTCTGATTTTTGTTTTAGCAACTTGTATTCACTGTTCTCCATACGACGGTAAGAGTTTCATTAGTGGCAAGTCCATACTTCCTGAGAAAATAGCCTGAAAGTTGCAAAAAACCCCCAATGACACCGTGTGAGGTGGTTGGAGCGCAAGATAACTCTAGAACGGATCTGCCGATTCGGTCCAAAATTTGGTCTTAGTAATATTTTGTCCAAACATAGTTTAAGTTTGAAGATAAGCCATATCGGTCCACTCCTTCAGGTACCTCCCCCACAAAAGTTCAAAAATGTTCGGAAAATTTCTTGAAGGGAGTGGCCGAATTAGTCCATACTTTACAAATCCTAATATATCTACTAGATATAGATCAGGTTCAAATATGGACTATATTTGTCCACTCCATCCGGTACCTCCCACACAAAATTTCGGATAAGTTCACTTTGAGACCTGCTACCGAATCACTTTGATTTTTGTTGAAGTAACTTGCATTCGCTGCCTCAATTACGATGGTAAACGTGTTTTCAGGGGCAAACATTCCGAAGGGTGTAAAAACCCCCTATGGCACCATATGTAGTGGTTGGAGATCCACTTTCATAATGGTCAATGGATCTACCATTCCTTTTAGTATCTCCTCCGCAAAACTTTTGATCTCTAATTCTAATAAACATTTTTGTCGGTTCAAATTCCCAACATTTTTAAAACCCCCTAAATACATACGTTTTTTGGGAAAAAACTGTTTCAATATATACAGGCTGTCGGCAAAGCCGACTGATACTTTTTTACTTGTTTAAGAAAAAATTACTTTTTTACGGCGCTGATATCAAAAATCTACTAAAAAAATTTCCGATTTTTCGTTTTCCCGGAAAATGGTGGTCGAAATTTCGAAGACTGGCGCTTACCCTATATATGTACCTATGTAGAAGTAAAAAAATGATTTGTTTGCTGTTTTGTTGATTTATTTTATAATTTTTGAATGAAAAACTGATTGAAGAGTGGTATTTAGTCTTCTTTGGGCTTACAAAACTTACCCCCATGGAACGGTACCGACCGATTTTAGGGGTTTTTCAGGGTTTTAGCTGCATTATCGTACAGAAGTGGTTGTAATTTAATACATATTTATTCTTCTTTGGGGCTACTAAACTTTCCTACAGAAATTTGTCAGCAATGGTCCATGTTTTATATAGCGGCACTATCCTACAGAAATGGCTGAAATTTAGTATTTAGCCTTCTATGGGACTATTTTCCCCCTAATTGTGAGTATATTTCCACGTTTTGATATAGCCACTGACATATAGGATAAGAAAAACAAAATACAAAAAAATTCGCCGAAGGGATTTTCAAATAAATCGCGGTCAAATTTCAAATTATTAGGACTTTTTTAGGTTTTCGCGATTTTGCTTGAAACCCGCAAGACCTATCGAAATGGTATAAGAGAATATTATGCAGCAGTTAAAATTTTCTACGAGATTGGCCTTTATGACTTTTTCGTAGGTTTTATCATTTTTGAGATATAGAAGTTCAAATTGGGACGATACCCTGACTGTATCGCCTGCTTATAAAACACTGTCATGAAGGGTGCACCTTAACTAACTTTAAATAAAAACCGCTTACACCTAGGAAGTTTTTGCAGATTCTGAAACACCAATGTTCATAGATGAGAAAAATCCAAAAACAAGAAAAATGGCTGCAGGGATTTTTAAACAAATCGCGGCCAAAGTTCACCTTTTTAGCTTTATTTTAGGTTTTCATGATTTTGCTTGAAAATGGCAAGTCCTATCGAAATGGGACTGAAGAAAATATTATAGCCGTGAATATTCCTTAGAGGATTGACATTTATAATTTGTTCGTAAGTTTTACCATTTTTGAGATATAGAAGTTTCGGTAACATTTTTATGTTTTCTTGTTAGGTTTTCACGATTTTGCTTGAGAACGTCAATTCCTATCGAAATGTTTCTAGAGAAAATCATATAGCTGTTAAAATGCTCTACAAGATTGACTTTCGTAATTTTTTCTAGGTTTTACCATTTTTGAGATATATAAGTTTAACTTGGGAAATTGCCGTCATGACATTGTTTTATAAGGAGGCGATACAGTCAATCCATTGTCCTAATTTGAATTTCTATATCTCAATAACGGTAAAAATTACGAAGATCTCATAAAAGTCAATTTTGTAGAGAATTTCCATAGCTACAACATATTTTTAGTCCCATTTCGATAGCACTTGCGGTTTCCAAGCAAAATCGTGAAAACCTTAAAAACCCCTAAAAGTATGAATTTTGACCGCGATTTATTTAAAAAGCCCTCCGGTGATTTTTTTAGTTTTTTGATTTTTCTCATCTATGAACAATGTAGTTTCAGAATCCGCAAAAACTTCCCAGGTATAAGCTCCTTCCATTTAAATTTGGTTAAGGCGCACCGTGTCATGTAAATCATGTTCTTTATATTTTGTAAAACAGTTACAGTACGTTTATACATAAGCGGATTTAAAAAATCCACTGGGTTTCAAATGTCTATTCCTTTGCGTATACGTCAAATAAATCCTTATTATGAAGGTTAACCCTGCAAAAGGCTATAATATAAACATGGCCTAACAGATATTGAAATAATTTCCCATTATTATGGTCTGTTTCTCTAAGACGATTCGAATTCAAATTCGTTCGAATTGCTACCAAACTCATGTCATTGTAAACAATTTTTGTTTGATCGAAAACAAAAATGAATTAAATATTTTTCAAAAAACTGAAGTTTGGTTGTACTTCGAACGAATTTGAATTCGAATCGTCTTAGTGAAACAAGCTATTAATTTTTAAATTTCATTTTTTTATAATTTTTCAAAATGATTTCAAAAATGTACTCCTACCATCGAGGGGCATTTTTCAGGGGAAGTTTTTATTTATTTGCTAACAGATGAGACTTAATATATATACTAAAACTTGATTAAAATTTTACACTTTCCATCGATAAATATTTTTTTAAAGTGATTGTACTGTTCGAAAAATCGAACACTAAATACGAAGTGAGTTAAAATATGACCAAAATACTACGTGGGGAGGTTGTAATACATCGAAATAATTATCGAAGACTATCTTTATATATCAAAATGAATGTTTCGACAAGCTGAGTCGATCCGGCTATGTGCGTTTGTAGACAGTCATTTTTATCGGATAATCACGACATTTTTGTTTAAGATGGGGGTCCCTTATCACTTTGGTGATAATTCAAGAGTCGGAATGAGGAAAGTAGGCAACTTTTTATTAATTTGTAAATATACATATCTGCTTCTATATAAAGTATAAGTCTGACAATGAAGGTAGAAAATCGCAACTTTACAAAATGAGTTGGCATAGGCGATCAACAAACAGAGAATAGTCCCATTCCATTTTTATTTATTTATTTATCATTATAATTATTAATATTATTACTATTACACTGTGCGACAACAACAAAATGACAAGGAAAACTGAGTAGATTATAATAGTAGAGCCAAAAATATGAGACACTTGTATCGGCGTTTTAAAGTTTACATCGGAAAGTAACCAAAGTAGGCGGGGCAAGTTCCGGCCATTTCTAGTTTTTTTCTTTCGAAATATTCGAGTTAAGATATCTTGACATCCTTGCACTTTAGGTATATAGTGTCTTTGACAACTTTACAGAGGAGGTTGTGGGGAATATTTCTGTTAGAAATTGTAACCCTCATGCGGTTCACCAAATGTGTCTTTTTGTTCCTTTTTACGAAAATCTTTAAAAAAAACTTCTTTAAAATATGTTTACATCAACTCCAAAATATTTTACAAAATTGTTCACCATAAAATTTACTATAAGTCTCAGAATACACCAAATCTATCAATCTTATCTAATCGCCAGAAATCTCTAAAATTGGAAAACACGTTTTAGGGTTAAAGTCGGACTTCATCTGAGTTTATTCAAAATTGGCCCACAAAACATAACTTTAGAGAGATGACGTCAAAGACAAAAATATTCTTCGTCAAATTTCACTATGGGTCCATTTACATTATTTATCATGAAAATATCATTATCAATTTTGCTGAAAAAAACATGAAAATATTTCCCAATTTTTATACCCTCAGCCTTTAGGCTAAAGAGGGTATATACACTTTGATACGATGAAAATGTGCCTCATCGAAATAATAGTTTTAGACCCCAAGTATGTTTGGACGAAATGTGTATCAGACAATTTGGAGTCGATCTAGCCATGTCCGTCCGTCCGTCTGTCTGTCTGTCCTGCTGGCTGGAGCGCACGATAACTCTCGAACGGATTAACCGATTCGGTCCAAAATTTGGCCTTTGTAATATTTTGTCCAAACTTAGTTTAAGTTCGAAGATGGGCGATATCGGTCCACTCCATCAGGTACCTCCCCCACAAAAGTTCGAAAATGTTCGGAAAATTTGTGAGCACGATAACTCTTGAAGGGAGTAACCGATTTTGTCCATACTTTGCATATCGTGAAATTCCTACCAGACTTAGATAAGGTTCCAATATGGACTTAATCGGTCCGATCCTTCGAATACCTCCCACACAACATTTCGGAAGAGCTCCGTTTAGGACCTGCTCTCGAATCGCTTTGATTGTTGTAACAACTTGTCTTCACTGTCCGCCATACGACGGTACAAGTTTCATCAGGGGCAAGTCCATACTTCCTGAGCAAATAGCCTGAAAGGTGCAAAAAACTAGATGATGCCGTGTGAAGTTGTTGGAGCGCAAGATAACTCTCGAACGCCGATTCGGACCAACATTTGGCCTTCCCAAAATTTTGTCCACAATTAGTTTAAGTTCGAAGATAAGCCATATCTACCAGGTATAGATCAGGTTCGAATACGGACTATATTTGTCCACTCCCTCGGGTACCTCCCACACAAAATATCGGATAAGTTCACTTTAAGACCTGCTCTCGAATCACTTTGATTTTTTTTTTTTGAAGCAACTTGCATTCCCTAACCCCCTTTACGATGGTACAAGGTTTTTCAATGGCAAGTAAATACTTCCTGAGAAAATAGCCCGAAAGTTTTAAAAATCTGTATGACACCATGTGTAGTGGCTGGAGCGCACTATAGCACTCGAACTGGTGAACACATTTGGTCGGTAATTTGGCATTCGACATATTTCGTCCAAACTTGGTTTTAGTTCCAAGATGGACAATACCGGTCTACAACCTCCAGTACTTAAGGTCTGTTCGAAGATCCTTTGGGAATGTATACCGATGCTATTCGTTGTGGTCCTCTTAACAGCGATATTATGTTTTCCGTGGACAAGTTCATGCTTCCTGGCATACTGGTCCAAATGTTATATGATGACCCACTGAAATGACTATCGAAAAGATATGACTCCCAAAATAAGATCTACTTTCATAATGGACTATGTCGGTCCATTCCTTTAAGTACCTCCTTCGCAACACTTCTGAACTTTAATCCTAATCCACATTTTTGTCTGTAGGTAATGTTAACAAGTAGGAAAAGCGTTAAGTTCGGTCGGGCCGAACTTTTTATACCCTCCACCACAAATTTCAGCCATTTCGGTGGATTAATGTGGCCACAACCTTCAAAATACCGAAAATCGGAAGGTACGGTTCTATGGGGGCTACATGATGGCGTGGACCTATACCTAAAAATTTCTGGGGGAAAGTTTTATTCCCCCAACGAAGACTAAATACCAAATTTCAGCCATCTCGGTGTGATAATGAGGCCAAACCCTTCAAAATACCGAAAATCGGGAGATATCGTCCTATGGGGGCTATATCAAAACGTGGACCTATATAAACATTTTATGGTAGAAATATTTCTTAGCCTCGGGAAACACAAAATACAAAGTTACAACCGATTCTGTTGTCAAATAGGACTAATACATTCAAAATATATTAAAATGATGCGTACTTTATATGGGGCGTTATATGGGGGCTATACGAAAGCGTGGACCTACATAGCCCGCTTTCAATACGTACAAATAATAGATTTTCCCAAAATTTCATCAACCTACGTCAATCCGTTCGGACGCTAGAGTGATTTCCACAGACGGACGGACATGGCTATATCGATGTAGAATTGTACGCTGATCAAGAATATATATAGTCTGTGGGGTCTACAATGATTATTTCGAGTATATACCCCCATCCTATGGCGGAAGGTATAAAAATTCTGAAAAGACCCTAAATACAATCGATATGTCCGTATATGAAAGTTTCAATTCACATAGGCTAAGGTACATCTCTGTCGGCAAATCCGATTGACACATTTTTACTTGTTTTACATAACTTTGACCAATATTCCAACATGTCCAGGTCGGTCTTTTGCCAGTATCAATATTAGAAATTAAGTATCTCATATCAGAAGGAAATATTGCCAAAGAAGCCCTTGAGTGGAACCCGCAAGGTAGCCGCCGTAGAGGTAGACCTTTGCTAACGTGGAGACGGCAAGTTTTAGAAGAACTGAGGAAGGCGAATAAATCATGGAATGAAATTAAAATTTTAGCTTTAAATAGAAATAATTGGAAAAATTTTGTTGTGGCCCTATGTTCCACCTAGGAACCTGGATATTAATAATAATAATAATCTCATATCTTGTCTATTGACGTTATCGAAATCTTACAATGTGGGACACATTTTATCCTGAATAATCCTGAGGATTGATTTAATTAACTACTGATTTAATTACAACTTAAATTAAATGTAATTTTTACCATAAAAACTGTCTATACTTAATTTTTTGTAAACATTTTTCTTCGAAATTTCTCCAAAACCTGGGTGATGAAAATTTCTTTACTTTTCTTTAAAACCTTTTAACAAATAGATACATATTATACATACTTTTCAAAAAACAAAATCGAAGAAAATTCCAGCATTTATTCGGGAACCAAGATTTGAGACAGCAACAGAACAGCGGCTTCTAAAATACGATAGAGTTGCCATTTTTCAAATTTTTGATTTCACACATTTTATTGATCATTTTTATTTTTTTGCAAAGAGACAATAAAAACGACGCGCACAAGAGTATGAGAGATAAAACACAAGAAAAAGCTCACACATACAATTCACAAAACAACAAAGCCGCTGTTTTTTTTCTTGGAGAAGAATCATGACGCCGTGATAAAATTGCTTTTGCAATGTGTGCGTGAGAGTTTCCAATAAAATTTCATTTTTTTGAAAAGCAGGGGAATAGTGGCGAATTTTGAGCTTGTTTTTTCTTTTTTTCTTAATGACAAACATTTTCAAACAAAGTAATTTTCACTAAAGTTAGTAACTATTTTGCTCAAGTTTTTTTGTTTTGTTGGCGTTGTGTTTTTGTTGTTTTATTTGATTAATTTGTATTTAGTAACGCGTCGCGTTATCTTAAATAATTGTTGCTGCTGTTTGTTTTTTTTTTTTAACGATCACTTTATCGGCATTTTGTTTCTCTTTTCTTTTTTTATCATAATTATTTTTTTCTCTTTTGCTTGAGTTTTGGGTCAATGATTTGATATGTGCGCGGTGGTTTGGTCGGTCGATCGTTTGGTTAGGTTTGGAACATTTTTGTAAAATAAAAAATTATGTTGTTTTTGTTCTTCTTTATTGGCAGGTTTTGTTTGTGAAATTAGAATGGCGTCTTGATAATTTAAGTTTTGTAAGCACTTTTTGGGGGGGATTTTGCAAAAACCCAATAACGTACAGCATTTTTTGCTGATGTTGTTGCTGTAGCTGCTGTCTTTGTTGCCGTTGTTTTTATGTGTGTGGAAAGGTACATATTAAATTTCAACGCATACAGCGACAAAAGGCGGCATTTTTTCCAATGGTTGTGAAGCGAAATAACAAAAAACACGGCCCGACCCGGCCGAAGAGACAATGCCGGGAGCGGCGGAGGGCCAGCAAGCAAGCAACAAGCGCATCAAATTTGTTTGCCAAAGTAAAGATCGAAAATGCCGCGTTGCTTGGCGCGGAGCATTGTCGGCGGGCGGTGTGTGGATGGATGGATGGTTGGATCTGTTGAAGCAACAATTCCAAATAGCGTGAGTTGCTTTAATTGAATTTAGTTGTGGGAAAGAATTGTCATAATTTCAATTTAATTTTCACTGTATAACGTAACGTAAGAGATAATAATAAATAATATCTAGATTTCCGCTTAAGCAGAATAAATTTCCGTATTGAACAGAAAAACGGCACAATTTTTTTTTAACATTTATTTTTCTTCCTTGATATGCGGTCCACGAAGTTTATAAATTCCGTTAATTTAAGTTTTTTCCTTGTCAGATTTTTTTGTTTTTCAAAATAAAGGCCTCGTTTGGTTCATTTTCTTCTTATTTGTTGTTTTATTATGGGCCTTTCTTTTCAACAGGGGATCACAGCGAAAGCAACGAAAAACCGCCGTTAATTTGAAACGATCGTTGTGCACCTTAACGTTACTCTTATAAGACTAAACTCAAGTTAGGAAAATGATAAAGCAACAAAAGGCGGCCCGTACAGCCCAATAACAACAACAACAAATGAAATACAAAAGACGAAGGCGGCAGTGGCGGCAACAGAGGCTTAAATTCGTGAGTAACAAGACGCAAATGTGTATTTGTGAGAGGCGATTAATTTGTAAGGTTGGCAACCCATGTCTGATATTGTTGAATAGTCGTCAGAGCAAGAGAACCCCAAGTTACTATCAGTACAAAATATAGCAGACCACCACCACCATTATAATTTACAAAAATCCACCACTTTTCTATAACACAAGTAAACGGCAGAGCAGAGCAGCAGCAGCGGCTGCGCAACGTCTCAGGTCAACGTTGACTGCAGCTTTGACAGAAATCGTGATGAGAACCCCCCAAACCAAAAACACACACAATACAAAACCTTTGATCCACAGTCGTTACAGAGCAACGACAATGTCGGCCGCAGCAGCAGCAGCAGCAGAGTTCATACCCATACCCATATATCCATACTTACATACACACATACTTATACGTCCATGGCGTACACAAAGAGTCACCGATCGACCTAGCGCAAAAGAACATTAAAAATCTACACCGCCAACGGTACAAAACAATCGATCTTTTTCTTCTTCGTCATCTTCCCCATTCCATTTCATCCATGGTTACTACTTTTCTTTATATCGTTTTGCCTTTATTTTTTTCCTCCATTGGCTTTATATACGTATTTTGTATTTTCTTCCCCCAATTTTTATGCTTATTCTGCTTCTTCTTTTCTGCTTATGTTTTTAATGATCGCCCGAGTGTATGATTGCTTGTTTTCAGTTGGATTTCTTTGATTCCAGTTCAAGTACTCTTGACTGTTCCAGAGAAATAACAGCAACAACAACGACAAGATGAAATGATAAATCTTGTAATAATTATTAAGAAAGTACAGATGCGAGTGAGAGAGTCAGAGAGAGTAATTAGGTGTAACATAATCATTACATTGAGTCTTAACCAATGGTGTGCACGGCCATCCACTGGTGGTTTCTGTAAAATACTCTTAATTTAATTAATTCATGAAAACTTGGGCGTTTAAGTATTTTTTGTAATAATTCGTTAATAATTCATTTGTAGCACGATTTTAGGTAACATTAGTGCTTAAAAATTTCTAAAAATGTAATGGAACAACAAGAAAAATTAAATATTAATTCTCCCTTAAATTTTCTCTTTTCCTATTTTGCTCACCATTGGTCTTAACTTAAGTTCTCCAACTCTTTTAATGATTTGACATTACTGGCTACATGCTCTTCATTAAGTGTAATTGTAGAGATTTGGAAACCCCTTGTAATTGGAGGATTTTGAATAATTGTCCCTACAAGATGACCCAAGAATAGAACCGAACAAGTGTTTGTTTACAGATTAACTAGCAGAGCGCCCGCTATTTCGTATGCGGAAAGAATATAAAAAACAAATAAACAAAATTTAATATGGAAGTGCTGAACATTGAAATTGTTGTTGTACTAATACCAATTTTAATTAATATTTATTGTTGTTTAAGTAATATACGTACCACTTTAGTTTGATGTTCAAAAAAAATCAAAATCTCACCCCTACATATCAACAGGCATTGTTCTTAATGGATTTCTGCCCTCAGCAGGTAAAACATTATTGTAAAAAATACACCCAATACCAAATTTAGTACATTTCGTACACATAAATACGAATTTCCAAATTTCCATAGCTCAATCAATCACATCAATATTAACTTTAATTACATACTTCAGGATTCCAAGGCTTTCCGTTCGCCCAAATACAAATTGTACCAAATTTAGTACCATTTAGTACGCTTTGTACCAATAAGTACGAATTTGCAAAACTACTCAATCCGTCACTCTAGGAGTAACCTTAATTCCAAATTTCAGGATTCCTTTTATAGCATTTAGTACTTTCCGTACCCGTAAGTACGAATTTCCAAAATTATCTCAATCCTATACTCCAACAACTCCATTCCTAACTCTTAGTTTCATATTTCAGGATTCTAGTTCTATCAGTTCACCCAAATCCAAATTGTACCAATTTAGGAACCATTTTGTACTTTTTCGTATCCATAAGTACGAATTTCCAAAACTTCCTCAATCCTACACACCAACTGTAATATTAAATCCAAATTTCCGTTAACCCACATCCAAATTGTACCAAATTTAGTACAATTTAGTTCGAATTTTCAGAGCTTTCTCAATCCTACAGGCCATCAGTAATCATAATTTCAAATTTCAGAATTTCAGCGCTATCGGTTCACCTATATCCAAGTTGTACCAAATTTAGTACTTTTCGTACCCAAAAGTACGAATTTCTAGAACTACCTCAATCATATACTCCAACATTAATTTTAGTTTTACATTTAATGATTCTAGTTCAATCAGTTCTCCCAAATCCCATTTGTACCAAATTTAATACCCTTCGTATCAATAAGTACGAATTTCTAAATTTCACGATTCGAGCTCTATCCGTTCACCCAAATCCAAATTGTAACAAATTTAGTACCATTTAGTACTATTCGTACACGTAAGTACGAATTTTCAAAACTTCCTCCATCCTATACACCAACATTAATCTTAGTTTAATATTTCAGGATACTAGTTCTATCAGTTCACCCAAATCCAAGTTGTACTAATTTTAGTACCATTTAGTACTTTTCGTACACATGAGTATGACTTTCCAAAACTACCTCCACACCTAAATCCTACACTCCAACAGTAATCTTCATTCCAAATTTAAAGTTTTCAGCTCTATCCGTTCACCCAAATCCAACTTGTACTAAATTTAGTCCCATTTAGAACTTTTCGTACCCATAAGTACGAATTTCCAAAACCATTTCCTTATATCAATACCACTTCCCAACCTTGTCATACCATGATTGCCATACCAAATATCAAGATTCTAGCTATATCCGTTAAAAATAGAAAACTGATAGAAAATTTAGTAACTTTTAGTACTTTTCGTCAGCGTACTTAAAAATACTTTAAATAACATTTCCAATCGTTTCGTTTCGTATTTTCCATAGGAACAATACAAAACGAAACATAACCCACGTTGACTGAACTCGCTGTTTAGTTTTGTTTTGTTTACATTCGTGAGTGCGAACAAAACGAATAGCGAAAAGTTCTCAATTCCACAACAACAGATAGAAAACGAAAAAGTTCAAAACACATGAACGATTTAATGAACGAATGATTCGTTTGCTGGTTGAAAACATCAATCACATCAACCGTAGTATGTTCAGTATGTTGATGTTAGCGATAGGAGGGTTGTTAAGCAATCAAATGCAGCGCGACCGCTGGAAAATTTAAAAAAGTGTCACAAAAAGTATCACTTCTGAAAAAAGTGGCACTCGTCTTTCGAAAAAGGTAGGAAGGAAAAAGGTAGCACACTTCTGATATTATTAAAAACAGAAAACAATATAAAAACTTAGCAGAAACAATTCGTATATAATAATAATAATTGTTCCACAAACATCCCAGGCGGGACAAGGGAGATTTCTCTCCTATCAATGAGTGCACCCCGATTCGTATTAGCTCAATGATGTGGGACCTACTGTATATCGCCGAGTCCAAACAGCTTGTCTTAAGACACCACTTGTAGAGAAGTTTTACATGGCTAAAATACTCAGGAAATGTCGCCTACATTGCCTAGGGATATTTTGCCACCGCTGAAAATTTGAAGTTTGCCTGGCCAGGGAATCGAATTCACGACATTCTGCGTGGAAGACGGGTGTACATTCAATTGCACCACGGTGGTGGTAGTAATATACCCCACAAAATGTGTATTTAGAAAAATGTGTATAAAAAAAACTCAAAATTCATCTCATTGGATCGATGGAATGGGTTCAAACGCTGATGAAAAGATCGGATCTTTCACGACTTCCTTTGCATTGGTTCAAATGCTAATGAAAAGATCGGATCTTTCACGACTTCGTTTGAACAAATGCAAAAGATGCCATGAAATCACATCATCGAATTGATCCCCTTCCTATATAATACATTAAATCACATTTTCTCAAAAATCAAATAATATTGAGTGACAATAATTTATTAAAAATTGCAAGCAAAACATTGGGTATTTTCCTTTTAATAAGGAAGCTACATAACTATTTTTTCAACTACAATAAGTGCATTATCCATAGAAATTCCCACAAAATTATTCCACGGAAAGTTATGTCGTTTTAATCTAGATAGGATGACATTGCATATATCTTCACTTGATAAGAAACAGTCTTATGTGTAGCCGTTATGCGGATCCAACTGTCTGGCTACCTCTCTCAAACCTTTTCGCTCATTCCTACAAATCAAAAAAAAATGTTTTTCCGATGCAAATTTCGCTTAAAAAAACCTTATACAAAAACATGCCGCATGTTATTTCAATACCCTACTTCAAAATCGTGTAATCGTGTTAGACGATTTTTCTACTCCTGTTTATGATTTATGTAGAGAGTTTATATTACAATGTATTTAATTTAAAAATAGTGGCACAAGCAATAAAAAAGTGGCCAAAAATTACAAATAGTGGCACATTTGGTATCAAAATAAAAAAGTGGCACAGAAGTGTCAAAGCCGAAAAAAGTGTCAAAATTGATACTTTAGTGGCACAACGGTCACACTGATCAAATGTGTGTGTGTATGAGTGTGTCGTTGATCATTTCGCACAGTAAATGTTTGCCAACAATTCTTTTTGTTTGGGTGGTGAATGAAACAACTCGGCAAAGCATAGCCGAAGTTACATTTCAGCAATCGTACGGTTTCCATCTTTTTACATTGAAAAGTTTGTGGTTTTGTTTTGGTTGTGAGAATGAAAGGATTCAGGGAGGCTGAAAAGTTTGTGGCTTTGTGTGATTGGCACGGGAATCATTTTGTTTCTTTCCGTTCATTGCTTTTCGTACACTTGTAGTTGGAATTTCCAAAAACATCTTTCTAACTCTCCATTAGTGAACCTCATTCCAAATTTCAAAATTCTAGCTCTTTCCGTTTGACTACTACAAAGGGTACCATATTTAGTACTTTTCATACCCTTCTAGTTCGAATTTCCAACAACCCAGCCTTATCTCACCCCTACAGCAGCCCACACTCAAAATTTCAAGCTTCTAGCTTCAGCCGCTTCGTCTGGGCGATGATCAGTGACTGACAGATCACTCACTCACTTATCACTAAGCTCTTTTATATAATAAAAACAAGTAAAAAAAGTATCAGTCGGCTTTGCCGACATAGATATACCCTCAGCTTATGTGAATTGAAATATTAATCTACGGACAGATCGAATATATTTCGGGTCTTTTCAGAATTTTGTGGCCATTTTGTACCTTTGAACTTGCCGACGTTAATGTGGATTAGGATTAACGTTTTGCGGAGGGGCTACTTAAAGGAATAGACGACATATGAAGTGGATCTGATTTTGAGAGTCATATCTTTTTGATATATATTGGGCACACTAGTCATTTCAGTGGATCACCAACCCTTTAGCATGTAATTTTCACGTCTTGTTCGGAAAATAGAAAATGCTGTATTGAAAAATGATTTTCATTTTTTTTTTTATTTTATTAATTCAAAGGAATTAATGAAATAACTATAATTTATTTATCATCATAAAGTTTACATCTATAATTGCAGTTTGTTGTCGATGTTGTAACAGTAGTTAATATGTTTGTTTTCTCATTTTTCTGCTTAATCTGACTCTGTGTCTATCAGTCGTAAGAATGTGGCTATTTCGCTATTTGTATGGTTTGTAACCACAAAGCTGCAAACTTAAGTTTCTTAGCAGGATTGGTAGGACAATTGAAAAGGAGCAGTGTGTCGTGTCATCAGTACTTGCCCTATAGGAATTTTGACGGCTGCACCATCCCGAGCGTATTGACGCAAAACTACTCTGGTTTGTCCCGACAGCTGGCGCTTCTCAGCTGCGATAGATGGTGGATGTTCTCCAAGGACCGCATTCACACGATAACTGTTTACTGCATCTGTGACTGCATTCGTGTGAATGCTACTTAAACCTGGTTGAAAGGCTTGTTGATCTAGAGGTTCTCTCTTGTAACGTTAGACTTCTCTTTCTAGATTATGAGCACGGCTTGCTCTGAGTGAGTCCTCTGCTAATACGGAGATGGCCTTCAGCGCAGTTGTTGTGCTGCTTACGAATCCTGGAAAGTTATTTCTGATGCTGGAAGAACTATAGCCACAAGGTTCCTTGCTACGGGCGACAAAAGCGAAATCGGTTTGTAAGATTCACCTTTGCTGGCATCCTTTTCGGGCTTCAGTAGCTGGCCTATTTTCCAGACTTCGGGAACGATGTGTTTGGCAAACAACAGGTTGTAAATTTAAGTGAGAAACTTGACTTCCGGCCGTCCCAGTTGTTGCAGTCTAAACAACGCCGCTGCACGCAACAGAGTTTACTTCCTCCGCAACAGGTTTTGATTCATCTTACAAAAGGATTTTACTTCCCATCAGTGCAGTGCAGATTTCGACATTGACTCCAACTGCAGATTACTATTTCCTGAATTTTATTTTACAACGTTTTGGAAATGTTTGTTGTTTTGTAGGGATCTACAAATCGACTTGTTGAGCAGGGTTCTCTAGAGCAGGCAAGGAAACTTTTATAATTGGCCTGTTCCTTTACTTTAAAAATGGTAATTATTGCAAAAATGGTAAAAGTGGTGAACTGTTCTCATATAAATTGTATGCTTTTAAAAGTAAGGAAACACTTTGCGGGTAAAAAATTGGTAACCTCAGGCACGTAAAGGAACACAACTAATACCAAAGAGTGCAGTCCGAGTCTACTTTTAGCTCAATGGTTGGGACTTCCTAGCATAATAAATCTTACATTGCTTTAAACGTACATATTTAGATAAATAAAAGAATATATGGCGAATAACCAAATTCCTTTACAATTCCATTTGAAAAAAATTAAAAAATTTTTTGCGAGCACATCTACGATTTTTCGTATAGAGGTAAAGGAAAAAAATCCGGTTTCAAATCTGCTCGCGTTCACAAAATTGGCCAATGCGCGCAAAAGTTATAGCGGTTTTTATTATCATATAAAGAAACAATATTTAAAAATATATTTTTTTGTTATGAGAAAATGTATGCATAAATCGTTAACATCATTCCATACCTATTCGTAGATGTTTAGATAGTTATTAAATTTATTATTATTTCGCGGAAAATCAACAAATAATAAAAAAATTTTAAAGTACATCCAAATTATCCCGTCCCAGAATCCGTACAAACCCTCGAAAAATAAATTAAAGAATATATGCGGAATCTAGACAATGCATAGAAAAATATGATACCAAATTTATAGAGATTGGGTACATAAATTGCATATTATAGCAACAACAAAAGAGAAAAACTTATTATTGAAAAATATTGTTGCAAATATTTTATTGGTTTGATTCTAAAATTTAGAAATCCTAAAATCCCATAGAATAATGAAAGAATAATGAATGTATACTGTTAAAACTTCATCAAAAAATATGGTTTACCATCGCGAGAGTTTAACTGATTACTGTGATAACTTATAAGGGTAGGAAATTAAGAGTAATATTGAAATTACAATCATTCAATTAATATTAAAATTAAAAAGCCCGTTATTCGCGAATTAGTTAAAGTCGGTTGATGCGCATCCGTTTTTGGATACAGCGAATCAATCTCTTTCAAAATGTATGCATATTTCGATGTTTCACTCAGGGGCCATTGTGTGCCGCCAGTTGCATCATACACTGCAAAAAACCTTAAAGTTGGTAAAAGTCGCGCAATGTGCATACGATTTTGATGCGCATCCGGTTTCATCAGCGCCTATCAAAAATACGTCAAAATATACCAATTTAATTTAGATTCTTCAAGAACCGCGGATGTGCCTCCACATTCAATTTTTTGTGAAAGACCCATATTATTCGCGTATCTGTTTTCATTTATGACACGCGTTTTCCCAAATATTATAATCGCCAGTAAAGGATTCCATTTATGTAAAAAATGTTAACGAAAATCGCGATTTAGTACGCCGATTTGTCAAAATATATTTTTGCTGATTTTCCGATTTTCAAGGTATCTATATCCGCGGTTTTAGTAGATGGAATCGATCGCGGAAGGCTTTATTAGAACCGTCGCGTAAAAAAACTAAATTCACGAGGATTTCAAAGGAAATGGAATGACAGTTGTAAATTTTGCACTCAAAAAATAGGTTTTGTAAGAAAATTCACGCATCAAATTTTGGCCTTTCGACTCCAATTACTAGGATGCTGTAAGGAGCACACTCATGAGATATGCATCAAACGACGTAAAATCACGAGTTCTATAATCGTGTTAAGAGTTTGGAATATTATCTTCTTGCGCGTCGGGATTATTAAAAAAATGCAAAAAATTCCGGCTTCAAAATGTCAGCATCAATTTTAGGTGGATGCAGTGGATATTCCGAAAAATCATACACCACAATCTTGTTGCCCATGGAGTATTCTGTGATTCTTTCTTTGGGGATAGGTCTATAAAATATAAGGTTAAGCCAGAAATCGTATGGAAACATAAAAAAACTTGTTGGCTTCAACCCATTTTTACTCATTTTTCTACATTGATGCCAACACAGCTTCCACGAAAATTAATTTTAATGGTCGACATTATGGGATCCCTCCTAAAACAGTTCATTTTAAAGAATTGTAGTCATACTATATAGAATATGTTAACAGTTCGCGAATTCTGATAGGGTGAAACTCGAATTCATCGATTGCAAAACATTTTTGTTATTTACCATATACATATGTTAATATAAAAACACAAAATTCATCTCTATTGGATCGATGGAATGGGTTCAAATGCTAAGGAAAAGATCGGATCTATCACGACTTCCTTTGAATTGGTTCAAATGCTGATGAAACGATCGGATCTTTCACGACTTCCTTCGAATGGGTCCAAATGCTGATGAAAAGATCGGATCTTTCACGACTTCATTTGAACCAATGCAAAAGATCCAGTGAAATCATGGCATCTCATGGAACAACTTCCATAAAATGTTGCTGGGTGTATATCGACACGAATGTTAAACTTTTGTGGGGGAGGTACCCTAAGGGGAAGAAGAAGTTCTCGTGCTCCCCAGCGACTAAATATAGGGGTTTTTACACCTTTCGGGCTGTTTCCTCAAGAAGTACGGACTTGCCCCTGAAAACACAGTTATCGTCGTAATTGAGGTAGCTAATGCAAGTTGCTTCAACAGAAATCAAAGTGTCTCGAGAGCAGGTCTAAAAGTGAACCTATCCGAAATTTGGGGTGGGAGGTACCCAGAGGAGTGGACAAATATAGTCCATATTTAAACCTGATCTATATCTGGTAGATGTATAAAGAGGTGTAAAGTATGGACCAAATCGTTCACTCCCTTCAAAAGTTATTGTGCCCACAATTTTTCCGAATATTTTTGAACTGAATACCTGAAGGAATGGACCGATTTGGATTATCTTCGAACGTAAACTATGTTTGGACAAAATATTACGAAAGCCAAATTTTGGACGGAATCGGCAGATTCCAAATGAAACTTGCACCGTCGTATAGGGGGCGGTGAATACAAGTTGCTACAAAAAAATCTAAGCGATTCTAGACTAATTCGATTCTAACTAAGTTTGGACCAAATATTACGAAGGCCAAATTTTGGACCGAATCGGCTAATCCGTTCGAGAGTTATCGTGCGCTCCAGCCAACAGGACAGACGGACGGACATGGCTAGATCGACTCCAAATTGTCTGAAACACATTTCGTCCAAACATTCTTGGGGTCTAAAACTATTATTTCGATGAGGCACATTTTCATCGTATCAAAGTATATATACCCTCTTTAGCCTAAAGGCTGACCTCTTGTATATAGAAAACTTTCTATACATTTCTATTAATAGAATACCTTCTACGGAAAGAATACCTTATTCTATTTACCTTCTATAGATTGACGGAAGATTCCACACCTTCTGAATCTCAATTGACCGCCTAAAAAGACTTTCAATTGGTTTGCGAACGAACGAACTAGTTCAGTTGAACGATTCCCTGAAATGAGCGACTGAACTGGGTCAATCAAAGTCGTTCATTACTTACTTTCTGTACACATATCAGCTGTTTGAACTATGTCCCGCGAAGCTCCAATTTAGTCTAATTTGTTAAAATTAACACGACGGAAATGGAGATAAAAACCTAAAATTCATATATGAGGCTATATCAAAACATTTCCCTATGTCAACAAATGTTGGCCGAAAAAGGGATAAAAACGTAAAAGTACCTGAAATCTGGCGGTACTGTTATATTGGCGATAAACCAAAAAATGGACATATGCCCACAATGTTTGGTGCAGAAGTTTTTCGACCACATGAAATTCAAAATGCCGTACGACAGCCATTATCGGCCGAAAAAGTAGACAACAACTTCACAGCATAAGTACATAATATACCAAAACGTGGACCTATGTCCATATTTTTGGTAGATACGATTTTTCACTACTAGGAACCCTAAATACAAAATTATAGCTAATTCGGTCTAAAAATGTGGCTGAAAACGTCAAAATACCTCAAATCCGGCGGTACCGTTATATGGGGGCTATATCAAAACGTTGACCTATGTCCATAATTTTTGTTGGAGAATTTGTTGGCCATTGGGAACCCTATGTGCCAGCTTACAACCAATTTAGTCCAAAAAGTGGATAAAAACTTCACGGTACCTGAATTTGGCCAATACCTTTATATGGGACCTATACCGAAACGTGGACCTATGTCTATAATAGGGATAGGTAAGTCGACTTTCGGTTAATCGATTAATCGACTTTTTGCAGTCAAAAATCTAAAAATCGTAGTCGACTTTTGTCTCAAGGGAAAATCGCATAATCGATTATCTTGTGATCGATTTTCTAGTTCGCCCATAGATTTTGGACTTGGCGGTTTTACACTTTTGGCAGTTTTACAGTTTCAAAAGAAAACTCGAAAATCGACGAATTGTCGATTTTAATCGATTTTCTGCGGTTATGAAAAAGTCGAAAGTCGAGTTTTAAGACAACTGAAATAATCGCAAGACCGAAAAATCGCATTTTTAGTTTTAGACCAAAATCGAAAAGTTGAAAAATCGATTATTGGTTTCCATAACCTATCCCTAGTCTATAATTTTTAGTGAAGAAGTTTTTTAACCACTGAATACCGTAAGTGCTAAACTACAGCTTCAGCCGAAAATGTAGCTAAGACACTCAAAATATATTAAATCGGGAGGTGCCGTTATATGGGGGCTATGCTAAAAAGTATGCTCACCACTAGGAACCCGAACTGCTAAATTATAGCTAATTCTGTCTGAAAATGTGGTTAAAAACGTCAAATTACCTAAAATCTGGCGGTACCGTTATATGAGGACTGTGCCAAAACTTGGACCTATATCCGAAATTGTTTGTAGATCTGTTTTTTACCTCCATGAACCCTAATGCCATGTTATAGCTAATTCGATCTGACAATGTTGCAAAAAACTTCAAAATACCTCAAATTGGGCGATACCGTTATATGGGGGCTATACCGAAAAGTGGACCGATATAGCCCATCTTCGAACTTGACCTGCCTATGGAAAAAAGATACTCGGGTGCAAAATTGTAGCGCTCTATCTCGCTCTATCTTACGAACGCAATAATTGACGGACAGACGGACATGGCTAGATCGTCTTAAAATGTTATCCTGAAAATCCATTCTTTCCATTTTTTATTTCTGTATCCCGCAATTCTTCAATTTAAAGAAAGTCATGTTCAATTTTTGGTATCTGTCTTCCCCAAACATTTTAGGTGAGTTCCTTGTAATCTACAAACATTTAAGCTGTTCAATATAAAAGTGTTATCCTCAAAGAACTTTTGCATGCCTTCAACGATCAAAGAAGACGTAAAAAGGAATAAACTAAAAACTTTGCAATAGCAACTATAAAACAGAGCAAAGCAAATACAAGGAAGACAATAACAAAATAAAATTATTTTTTGCTCTTTGTAGTGGACAGGAAGATTGTCCGACAACATCGAGAAGGAGAAGTTGTCGACAATGATGATGCAGCAGAAGAAGTAACCCCCAGTTTTTGTTTAGTCTTTGTTTTACTTCATCTTTACATTTCTACATTTAATGAGAGTACAAGAACAAGAATTGTGGAGTAGTTGTTCACGATCCAAAGCAAGAAGAAAAAAACGTTCGACAATGATGTTCAGAACGTCAACGTTACGTTGTTTAGATGACGTTAACGTCGTTTGTCGTACATAATAATGTGTGCAATAATAATGGTGTTTGCTAATGATTGCAATGATTACTATAAAAATGATTATTATTACGATAATTAGTAAGGTATTTAAAATCCATAGAGAGAATGAAAGAGATTTTATTTTACTCTTAAATGCAAACACTTGAGATTGATTGCCAGAAAAACAAATTAAAACCTATTTTTGGAGACAAAAAATTAAACTCATCTTCTTCTTAAGTAGAAAGTACTTAATTATGTGAAAAAATTGATTCTAAAATCAAATAAAAAACCAAAAGCAAGTAAGAACGGGGTTAAGTTCGGCCGGGCCGAACTTGTTTTACCCTCCACCACGAGTTGTATTGAAGTAAAATGGAACAATTAGTTTCCTTTCGTTTATAAAGAAGACTAAATACCAAATTTCAACAATTTCAAATGGGCGTGAAGATAAAATCGATTTTAACTAGCGGAGACAAAAACCACATTGTTGGTGGTACACAAGAAAGTTAAACAAATCGACCGATGATGAAATGCCTCCATATATGGGATGGACCTATTGAGGGGCCTCCTAGGCGAAATCTGTGGGGTGTAGGAATTTTGACGTATGCAGCTAACTAGAGCATTGGCTTGGCTATCAGAGTATGCCGATATCCAATGGATTCATTGTAGAAAGTTAAACAAAATCGACCGATGATGAAAGGCCTCCATATATGGGATGGGCCTATTGAGGGGCATCCTAGGCGAAATCTGTGGGGGGTACGAAATTTTGGCGTATGCAGGTAACTAGAGCACCGATGATGAAAAGCCTCCATATATGGGATGGGCCTATTGAGGGGCCTCCTAGGCGAAATCTGTGGGGGGTAGGAAATTTTGGCGTATGCAGCTAAATAGAGCATTGGAAATTTTGGCGTATGCAGCTAACTAGAGCATTGACTTGGCTATCAGAATATGCTGATATCCAATGGATTCATTGTAGAAAGTTAAACAAAATCGACCGATGATGAAAAGCCTCCATATATGGGATGGGCCTATTGAGGGGCCTCCTAGGCGAAATCTGTGGGGGGTACGAAATTTTGGCGTATGCAGCTAACTAGAGCATTGGCTTAGCTATCAGAATATGCTGATATCCAATGGATTCATTGTAGAAAGTTAAACAAAATCGACCTCCATATATGGGATGGGCCTATTGAGGGGCCTCCTAGGCGAAATCTGTGGGGGGTAGGAAATTTTGGCGTATGCAGCTAACTATTGGCATTGGCTTGGTTTTGTCTCCGCTAGTTAAAATCGATTTTATCTTCACGCACATGAATTTCAAAATGCCAAAATTCGGGAGGTACCGTTCTATGGGGCTATATCAAAACTTCGATCTATACCGATAAATTTCTGGCGGAAAGTTTTTAGACTCAAAGAAGAATAAATACTAAATTTCCGATATTTCAGTAAGACAATGTGGTTAAAACCTAAAAAATACCGTAAATCAGGGAGCGTTTATCTGGGAGATATAGGAAGACGTGGACATATACTGATAATTCTTTTCTGGAATATTTTATAACTCCATGGAAGACTAAATAACAAATTTCAGTCATTTCGTTGGATATTGATGTCACACCCCTCAGAATGACAAAAATCGGAAGGTACCGTTCTCTGGGGGGCGTGAACCGGTACCGAAAAAGATTAAATACTAAATTTTTGCCATTTTGGAGAAATATTGAGACCACAACCTTCAAAATATCGAAAATCGGGAGGTATTGTTCTGTGAGGGCTAAAAGAAGGCGTGGACCTATACCGACAAATTTCATATGGAAAGTTTTGTATCCCAAATGAAGACTAAAAACCAAATTTCAACAATTTCGGTGGAATATTGGTGCAACAAACTTCAAAATACCACACATCCAGAGGTACCGCTCCATGGGGCTATTCTGGGGGAAAGTTTTACACCCTCAACGAAAACTAAGCATCAAATTTCAGCCATTTCGGAGGAATATTGAGGCCACAACCTGCAAAATATCGAAAATCGGGAGGTACTGTTCTGTGGGGGCTAAAAGAAGGCGTAGACCTATACCGACAAATTTCATATGGAAAGTTTTGTATCCCAAGGAAGACTGAAAACCAAATTTCAACAATTTCGATAGAATATTGATGCCACAAATTTCAAAATACCGGAAATCCGGAGGTACCGTTCTATGGGGGCTATATGAAGGCGTGGACATATACCGACAAATTTCATATGGAAAGTTTTGTATCGCAAATGAAGACTGAAAACCAAATTTCAACAATTTCGATAGAATATTGATGCCACAAATTTCAAAATACCGGAAATCCGGAGGTACCGTTCTATGGGGGCTATATGAAGGCGTGGACCTATACCGACAAATTTCATATGGAAAGTTTTGTATCCCAAATGAAGACTGAAAACCAAATTTCAACAAGTTCGATAGAATATTGATGCCACAAATTTCAAAATACCGGAAATCCGGAGGTACCGTTCTATGGGGGCTATATAAAGGCGTGGACCTATACCGACAAATTTCATATGGAAAGTTTTATACTTCAAATGAAGACTGAATACCAAATTTCAGCCACTTCAGTGGATTATTGTGGCCTTAACCTTCAAAATGCCGAAAATCGGGAGGTACCGTTCTATGGGGGCTAAATGAATACGTGGACCTATGCCGACAAAATTCTACGGAAAAGTTTTATACCCCCAATGAAGACTAAGTACCAAATTTCAGCCATTTCGGAGGAGTATTGAGGCCACAACCATCAAAATACCGAAAATCGGGAGGAATTGTTCTGTGGGGGCTATATGAAGGCGTACACCTATACCCACAAAGTTCATATGGAAAGTTGTACACCCCAAATAAAGACTAAATACCAAATTTCAACAATTTCGATAGAATATTGATGCCAAAAATTTCAAAATACCGGAAATCCGGAGGTACCGTTCTATGGGGGCTATATCAAGGCGTGGACCTATACCGACAAATTTCATATGGAAAGTTTTGTATCCCAAATGAAGAATAAAAACCAAATTTCAGCCACTTCAGTCAGGCCACAACCTTCAAAATGCCGAAAATCGGGAGGTACCATTCTATGGGAGCTGTATGAAGACGTGGATCTATGCCGACAAAAATTCTAGAGGAAAGTTTTATACGCCCAACGAAGACTAAGTAGCACATTTCAGCCATTTCGGTGTGATAATGAAGCTACTTACTTACTTACTTAGCTGGCCCATTACAGAACATTTGTTCCATAGACCGAACTAAGAAAAGATCTCCAATCCTCCCTGTTTTTCGCTTCGCTTTTTGGAATACCGCGCCTTTTCATTTCTTCATCCACTTGTATGCTCCATCGAAGCTTAGGGCTCCCGATTCTACGTGCACCGCCATGTGGCATGTATTCATACGCCTTTTTAGCGGGTTCATCATGGTTCATTCTTATGATATGGCCTAGCCAACGCAATCGTTGCATCTCGATACGTTTAACTATATTCATGTCTTTATATAGCTGATATAGCTCGTGGTTCATACGACGTCGATATTCACCGTCAACGCAAATCGGCCCGTAGATCTTTCGAAGAATTTTCCTTTCAAACACACCAAGCACTGCCTTATCTGCTTGCGCAAGTACCCATGCTTCGGAGCCATGCATTAGCACGGGCGGTATCAGCGTTTTGTATAGTGTTATTTTTGTTTGACGAGATGTGGCTTTGTTTTTAAATTGCTTACTTTAACCATAGTAGCATCTGTTGGCCAATACAATTCTTCTTCTTATTTCACAACTGATGTTGTTTGTTGTGTTAATGGCAGTGCCGAGGTAGACGAAGTTTTTAACTACCTCAAAATTATAGATACCAACTTCCACAGTTGGTCCGAGCTCTATGGACGCTTTGCGCGTCGACACCACCAATTTGGTCTTTTCACCGTTTACCGCCAGACCCACTTTCCCAGATTCTCCTTCGAACCTTGCTAATGATATCAGTTACTTCCTTTACTGATCGTCCCATGATGTCTATGTCATCAGCATAAGCAAGTAACATGTGACTATTGGTGTAGATCGTGCCATTTCTTTTGACATTTGCATCTCGTATTACCTTTTCCAGCAAAATGTTGAATAGGTCACACGAAAGGCTGGGTTCTTTCCAATTTTAACTGATGACCTAGTGTCAGTTAAAGTCATCTTACAAAGCCGGATGAGCTTTGCGGGGATACCAAATTCAGACATTGCATGGAATACCTTTGATCGGTGGGGACTGTCGAAAGCTGCTTTATAATCGACAAAAAGGTGATATGTGTCGATCTGCATCTCTTGGGTCTTCTCAAGGATTTGCCGCAGGGTAAATATCTGGTCAATGGTGGATTTGCCAGGTCTAAAGCCGCATTGGTATGGTCCAATTATTTCGTTGATCATTAGCTTTAGTCGTTCGCGCAATATCCCTGACACTATCTTATAGGCAATAGGGGCATAGTTGGGGCATACGGTCTTATCCCCTTTCTTGTGGACGGGACACAGGATGCTCAGGTTCCAATTGTCGGGTACGCGTTCTTCCTGCCAGATGGTGCTAACTACCTGATGCATACACCTTATCAGCGCGTAGCCTCCGGTTTTAAACAGCTCGGCTGGTAAGCCATCGGCTCCTGCTGCTTTATTATTCTTCAGCCGGTTGATTGCTGTTTTTATCTCATCTTGGCCGGGTGGTATACATTCTATACCATCATCTGGGATTGGATCTGTGGTATCATCGTCTTCGCTACTATTGGATACCAGCAGATTGGCAAAATGCTCCCTCCATATTCTGAGCACGCTATCTGTATCTGTTACCAGATTACCTTGCTGGTCTCTACAGGAGGATGTGCCTGTACCAAAGCCATCTGTATGATGTTTCACTCTTTGGTAGAATTTTCGGACTTCATTCTGACTCCTGTACATTTCGATTTTTTTCACACTTCCGCTTTTCCATTTCTCTCTTTTTCTTGCGGAAAAGACGTTTCTCCTCTCTCCTTTTCTCCCGATATCTCTCTCGTGCGCTACGCGTTGCTACTGATAGTAAAGTAGCATTTTTCTCTTCGGTAGCAGCACGACCCTCCTGGCCATACCATGAATTCCTTTGTGGAGGTCTCTGTAAACCAAGTATGGATTTTGCAGCTGTTCGCATGGAATGGGCAATATTTTGCCATTGTGTTGTTATGTAATCCGGACAAGGAGTGCTCTCATTACGCAATTGGGCTAGTTGAGTGGAATATGATGTGGCTATCTGTTGTGTTTGCAGCCTATCGATGTCCAACTTCCGCGTTGTGTCTGTTCGTGCTTTATTTGCAACTTTTAGATGGGTACGTACCTTTGCTGCAACAAGGTAGTGGTCCGAATCAATGTTTGCGCCTCGGAACGATCGTACATCCAACACGCTCGATGAATGTCTTCCATCTATCACAACATGATCAATTTGATTACTTGTTCTTTGATCTGGGGACAGCCAGGTGCCCTTATGAATATCGAGATGATTAAATCTGGTACAGCTAACTACCATGTTTTTGCAGCTGCAAAGTCTATCAGCCTCATACCATAGTCGTAGGTTTCACTGTGGAGACTGAATTTCCCGACTGTTGGACCAAAGATATTCTCCTTTCCAATTTTGGCATTAAAATCGCCTAGGATGATTTTAAAGTCATGGGCAGGGCAACGCTCATATGTTTCTTCCAAGCGCTCGTAAAATATATCTTTGGTCTGTTCGTCCTTGTCTTCAGTGGGAGCATGAGCGCAAATAAAGCTGAAGTTAAAGAATTTTGCTTTCAATCGAATTGCAGCGAGTCTTTCATTCACTGGGGTGAAGCTGGAGACCAGATGTATTAACCTCCGACCAACTACAAATCCGCAACCAAACTCATGCTTTGTGTCATGGCAGCTATAATACAGTGCGTCACCTTTAGGTGTTGTTGTGACGCCTTTCTCAATCCATCGTATTTCCTGTATGGCAGTAATATCGGGAATGTACTTTTCAAGTACGTCTGTCAATGCGAAGACTGCACTTTCTCTATAAAGAGTGCGAACATTCCAGGTGCAGATTCGCAGATCATGGTCCTTAAAACGTTTGCGGGGTTCGTCAACTTTAGAGGGGTTCGTTTTTCTTTTCTTTAGTTTTTTCATAGTAGGCTGTTTTTTCTAGGGGAGGGTTACTAACCCGACGCCCAAACCCAAGTTTTTAACGTTCTTATGGGTGGGAGTGTTAAAGGCAGTTCCCCAGGTGACACCACGGAGAGGTCAGTGTCCACTTGAGATGAAAGAGGGACCAAGATAAATCCTGGGCTTTGCCATGTTAAAACCGGTCAGGACCGTTCCTTGGTATCTTCCATCCCCTACGTCACTTACGTCCTAATGAAGCTAAAACCTTCAAAATACCGAAAATTGGGTGGTACCGCTCTATAGGGGCTATATCAAAACGTGGACCGATATAGCCCATTTGCAATATCAAACATCCTAGGAGTAATAGAAACTTCTATACCAAATTACATAGCTCTATCTTAAAAATTGCGAACTGTATCAACAGACGGACGGACGGACATACGGACATGGTTATATCGACTTATAAGTTTACCCTGATCAAAAATATACATATTTTATAGGGTCTCCGATGAATATTTCCATGCGTTACAAAATAAATGACAAATTTAACAAGTAAAAAAGAGTTATACCCTCAGCCTGTGCAAATTGAAACACTTTTTTTTTCACAAAAATCTTATGTATTTAGGGGGTTTAAAAATTTTGGTCGTATGAACCGACAAAAATGTTGATTAGGATTAAAATGCAAACATTTTGCGGAAAAGGTACTTAAAGGAATGGACCGACATAGACCATGGGGGTGCCATAGAGGGTTTTTACAACCTTCGGGCTGTTTTCTCAAGAAGTATGGACTTGCCCCTGAAACAACTTTTACCATCGTAATTAAGGCAGCGAATGTAAGTTGCTTCAACAAAAATCAAAGTGATTCAATAGCAGGTCTTAAAATGAACTTATCCAAAATTTTGTGTGGGAGGTACGGGATGGAGTGGACAAATATAGTCCATATTCGAACCTGATCTATATCTGGTAGATATTATGAGAATGTGTAAAGTATGGACCAAATCGGTCACTCCCATCAAGAGTTATAGTGCGAAAAAATTTTCCGAACATTTTTGAACTTTTTTGGGGGAGGTACCTGAAGGAGTGGACCGGTAGGGCTTATTTTCAAACTTAAACTAAGTTTGCACAAAATATTACGAAGGTCACATTTTGAACTGAATCGGCAGATTCGGTCGAGAGTCATCTTGCGCTCCAACCACTACACACGGTGTCATAGGGCTTTTTTGTACCTTTCAGGCTATTTTCTCAGGAAGTATGGACTTGCCCCTGAGGAAACTTGTACCTTCGTATAGGGGACAGTGAATACAAGAAGTTACAACAAAAACCAAGGCGATTCGAGAGCAGGTCCTAAACTGAACTTTTCCGAAATTTGGTGTGGGAGGTACCCGAAGGAGTAGACCGATTGAGTCCATATTGGAACCTCATCTAAGTTTGGTAGAAATTACACGATGTGATAAGTATGGACCAAATCGTTTATTCCCTTCGAGAGTTATCGTGCGCACAAGTTTTTCGAACATTTTCGAACTTATGTGGGGGAGGTACCGGAAGCAGTGGACCGATATAATCCATCTTTGAACTTGAACTAAGTTTGGACAAAATATTACGAAAGCCAAATTTTGGACCGAATCGGCAGATCCGTTCGAAAGTTATCTTGCGCTCCAACCACTACACACGGTGTCATAGGGTTTTTTGTAACTTTCAGGCTATTTTCTCCGGAAGTATGGACTTGCCCCAAATGAAACTTACAGCGTCGTATAGAGGACAGCGAACACAACTTGCGTAAACAAAAATCAAAGCGATTCGAGACCAGGTCCTAAGCTGAACTTTTCCGAAATTTTGTGTGGGAGGTACCCGAAGGAGTAGACCGATTGAGTCCATATTGGAACCTCATCTAAGTTTGGTAGAAATTACACGATGTGATAAGTATGGACCAAATCGTTTATTCCCTTCGAGAGTTATCGTGCGCACAAGTTTTTCGACAATTTTTGAACATTTGTGGGGGAGGTACCTGAAGAAGTGGACCTATATGGCCCATCTTCGAACTTAAATCGAATCTGGACAAAATATTTCGATACCCAACATTTGAACCGAATCGATTATCCCTTCAAGAGTTATCGTGCGCTCCAGCCAGCCAGACAGACGGACGGACATTGCTAAATCGACTCCAAATTGTCTGAAACACATTTCGTCCAAACATACTTGGGGTCTAAAACCATTATTTCGATGAGGCACATTTTTGGTCGTATCAAAGTGTAAATACCCTCTTTAGCCTAAAGGCTGAGGGTATAATTATACCCTCCATATTATAATAGAGGGTATAATAATTTATTCCGTGTGGAGTTTTTTTTTTTTTCTTTCTTTTTTTTCTCCCATCGGACGCCTCCCCAGGTGGTGGATAGGGGAAAGCTCATCAGATATGACGGGTACCGCAAAAATAAAATATGTGGGGCGAACCAAAAAAATAAAAGGAAAAAGGCAGCGTCTGATCGAGATTCGGCGGCAGCAAACAGCGTCTGTACTCCATTGGAGCGGCTGAATATATAGACGGAAAACTATAAACCCTTCAGAAGGCAACGGGAAACCACTGAAGTAACATCCCTTGAAAATCGTACAACATGAACAATACAACGCAAAATACACGGCCCTCAGTCTCCGGCCAAGAGAGGGTGCTAAGAATCCCCGGAGGTAAAACCAAACAAAAATTAACAATTGGGACATGGAATGTCCGAAGTCTCTATGAAACTGGAAAACTTAAAAACACCATCAGTGAAATGAATCGTCTTAAAATAGACATATTAGGTGTTAGCGAAACATGGTGGAAGGACAGCTGTGACTTTAGAACGGAAAATGTGGCTGTTTACCACTCAGGAAATCAGCACGGCATTCATAGAAATGGAGTATGTATCATTGTAAAAAACCACATAGCCTCATGCATAACTGGATATGTTCCACTGTCAGATAGAGCCATTCTACTTAAAATAATGGCAAAACCAATAAACATCAACATAATACAAATTTATGCTCCCACATGCGATGCAAATGCCAATGACATCGAGGAATTTTATAACAACATTGAGCAACTATTAAGAATGACAAAAAATCATGAAATTAATATTATACTAGGTGACTTTAATGCGAAGGTTGGTAAGGATGAAGTCAAAGACATCACTGGAAAATACGGTCTTGGAAACCGAAACGAAAGAGGAGACCGACTTATACAATTCTGCCAAGAAAATAATATGAAGATTATGAACACATTTTATCGTCTACACCCCAGGAGATTATACACATGGAAATCACCGCAAGATAACCATGGAAATATTGTAAGAAACCAAATAGACTATGTGCTAATAAACAAAAGATACAATTCCTGTGTTACGATGTGTACAACTTATCCAGGTGCTGATATTCCATCAGACCACAATCTACTGGTCTCAAAATTGCGCCTCAAACTGTCCCTAACACGGAAAAAGAAATCCCAGCCGAGAATCGATATCGGAAAACTTACCGATCCTATCATAAGGGATGAACTGCAACATCAAATAAACACAGAACTAGGAAATATCAATGAAGACAATTTGGATTTATTGTGGAACAACCTAAAAACTATTATAAATACAGTTACTAAGAGCACACTAGGAAACCGATCAATGGCAAGAACTGAAGACTGGATAACAGTCGAAATTCGAGAACTTTGGGAAGAAAGAAGTAAGCATAAAAATAAAAATTATGAAAAATACTGGGAAATAAACAAGGAAATAAGATCGGCAATCCGCGCAGCAAAAAATGACCAACTAAATAGAAAATGTCAAGAAATCGAATATCTGCAATCCATACATGACGACTTTAACCTACACAAAAAGTTAAAGGAATCTGTTGGGACGTATGGAAGAAAGTCTAACGCTGTCATATTTAATGATAAAAACGAAGCAGTATTTGATATAGAGGGTAGAAAGACCATATGGAAAGATTACATAGAAAAACTTTTCACGGATGACCAACGAGCACCTATTGAGAATAATATAAACAATTCTTTAACAGGATCACCAATAACACGATTAGAATTAGAACGTGCCATACAAACCCTAAAAGATAAAAAGGCTACAGGTCCAGATGAAATACCATCTGAAGTTTTAAAACTAATAGATACCAGCAATATCGAACTCCTCATCACTCTTTTCAACCATGTATACGACACTGGTCAATACCCAGCAGATTGGCTCAAATCTACTTTCATCGCCATACCCAAGAAAAACTGTGCCAAACGTTGTTGTGAATTCAGATTAATAAGTCTAATGAGTCACGTACTGAAAATATTTCTAAAAATTATTCATCAACGCATATATAGCAAATGCGAAAATGCTATGGGGAAAACACAGTTTGGGTTTAAGGAAGGGATGGGTACCCGAGAAGCTCTATTCTGTTTGCAGATTTTAATTCAGAACTGCCGAGAAGCCCAAAAAGATGTTTTCATCTGTTTCATTGATTATGAGAAAGCATTCGATACGGTTAAACACGATAAATTAATGGATATTTTGGCATCAATTGGAGTACAAGGAAAAGAATTACGCTGCATCAAAAATTTGTATTGGAATCAAAAAGCACGAATCGACGTCAGTGGTGAACAGACTGAAGAAATTGTTATTTCAAAAGGAGTTAGGCAGGGGTGCATACTTTCCCCATTACTATTCAACGTGTACTCAGAAAAAATATTTCAAGAAGCGTTAGGTGGAGAAAACATTGGAATAAAAATTAATGGACAATATGTGAATAATATAAGATATGCGGACGACACCACATTACTAGCTGGGAGCATATCAGGTCTACAGAAACTTGTAGAAAAGCTGGCATTCATAAGTGAAAAGTTTGGGTTAAAAATTAATATGAAAAAAACTAAATATATGATCGTAAGCAGAAAGAACGAACATCGAAATGCGAAGCTTATTATACAGAATACCGAGATCGAGAGGGTACACACATTTAAATATCTGGGAGTTCTAATAAATGACCGGTGGGACTACTCCAAAGAAATTACCAGCCGAATAGAAATAGCGAGAGATGCGTTTTTCAAATACAAAAAAGTATTAGCAAGCCACGAAATAAATGTAACAACAAAAATAAGGTTTATCAAGTGCTATGTTTGGTCAGTCCTCTTATATGCTGCCGAAGTCTGGACACTTAAAAATTCCGATGAAAGGAAATTGGCAGCTTTTGAAATGTGGACATTCCGCCGAGTACTGAAAATACCCTGGACATCAAAAATAACAAATGACGAAGTACTTAGAAGGATGCATGTGAACCGACAACTAATCTCAACAATTAAAAAGCGCAAAATATCTTACCTTGGACACATATTACGGAATAACAAATACAAAACACTACAAACAATACTTAAGGCAAAAATTGAAGGAAAACGTGGAAGAGGTAGGAGAGAAACAACGTGGCTCAAAAATATCCTGACATGGACTGGCTATAATGATGAATACACACTTTTACATGCCGCTAAGAACAGGGAGCTGAACATCATTGTGTAACAACAAATAATTATAAATATGTATTTAATATTATGCATATATGTAGCATTGAAATATTATTGTACGATCACCAATATCCGAATAACGGATGAGTAAATAAAGAAGAAGATAATAATTTATGGCAAAATTTTTACTAACTAAATTTTAGTTCTTATAAATATTATTATTATTAAAAAATAAACAGTTAACATTTTTAAATCTAATGGACTCTAAATGTGACCTGTATAATGATTTATTGTAAAATCCACATCCATCCACTATGAAAATAAAAATTGTTTTACAATAATTTCTTTCAATCGGCAAGCTTTGTATTCGAAGAAAATTCTCATATCAATAATTCCATTTACCCTTTTCAAACAACTGCATTTATCACCCTAATAAATTAACTATAAAAGTCATAAAATTAATTCAATTGGCCGTTGGCATATGTTTTGCTAATAAATGGGTAAATTAGGAAGATTTTTTAAACAAATTATTGGTAATTTCAACAGTCACCAATCGCACAAAATTAAAACGCAACCCTCCCTCTTTTTCGGGGCAATTTCACATCAAAAGTGCAGCCCGTATTTTCATTGACAATATTGACATTTGTCAATATTTACATTTTTTTTTTAAATTTGGAACAATGACTTTTTTCCCAATGAAGTTCTCATTGAGAACCAGCAGCCACAGAACAAATACAAACATCCAAGGAAAAGTTGATGACCGATTACAAGTATCAGGAAGAAGAAATACACAAGTCCGACACCAAGCAACAACATTTAAAACAGGGTTGACGTCAATTCCGTTTTGCAACCAAGTCCCAGGTCCCTTGGTTTAATAGTGCAGCCGTGTAAATGATGGCTGTGTTGGTGGTGGTGGATTTAAATTTCAAAATGCTTTTAATGTGGTGTGTGTGGTACAAATAATGTACGCATGCCTCACTACCTTTGGCAGGCAGGCAAGCTGTCAATGATGACGACGAGAAACTACTGCTGACGATTGTGATGATGATGGGCCTAAATGAATTCCTGCATTTCATTCATTGCGCATTTTTCCATTCACTCAACTAACCATTCATGCAATCATCCATCCAAACAGCAGCCATCCAACCAGCCGGTTTCACATAGCAATTCGTCGTCAGCCCTTTTTTTCGGAATATATTTTTGTCGAAAAACCAGGTTGAATTTTAAAAACACCGTAAAACATTAACCAACAATGCCAAACGACACACTCCACTCATTTCGAAACAAAGAAAAACAAAACGAAAACAGAAACCAAAATGATAAATTCGCATTTGTAATGTCAGTCAATCATCATTTATGTGGCACAAAAGTGCGGGTTTAACGCACGCGTCAATGACATTTCCCAAGTCCATTACAAGGAATCGCACAGAGGCAGGCGAACAGACATTCCGAGTATCAAACTATGCTGGTACCAGGAAGGAAGTTGCATCGGAAGAAATGCAAAATTCTTTGCCTAACTACGGCAAAGGAAATGCAAAAATAGTTGGAATTTTATGTAGATACACGACATGGAAGTAATAGGATATTCATTGCAGCTTCCGTTTAACCCATATACATTTTAAGAACATATGTATTATGGATAAATATAAGTGGGGAAAACAATGTCTACGGAATATCCTTCGGAAAATATTTAAAACATTTTTTACATTTCAACTAATGTAAAATAAGTCTAGTGACAAAGAAATCGGAAGTGAAGTTATAGGACAGCATCAAAGCAGAACAAAACAATCAAAGAAGAATCTGTCGACAGCTATAAAAAGAAAACAAAGGCTAAAGTCGGGACGTGGCCGACTATGTGATACCCTACACCACTACCCCTGTGCATCAACTTTTCACTGCTAAACATTTATTTTAGGGAATATTTTACGTCTATCACCAAATTCAATATGCTTCGTCCTCTCTGGGACCCCTTAGGTCACCAAAATTTCGTGACAAAAAATATGGAAAATTGGATGCATTACGGGCTATTGTGATATTTCCCTTGTTTGACAACCTTCGCTATAGAGTTGGGCGCGTGTCGTGCCGTGAGTAGTGCGTGTTCGTTCCTTCTCGAAAATCGCCGTGTTTGTGCGTGTCTTGTCGGAATATATTTTTGGCCGTGCGTGATCGTGCTTTTTTCAAGGCACGATTTTGCACGACACGACCGGTAGAGTTTGGTCGTGTCGTGCAAAATCGTGTGCCACGATCGTGCTAAATTTTTGGGCTCGCTTTAGAATTCGTGCAAGAGACCATACTAAACACAAAAATCGAACAAGAATATAAAACCGAGCAAAAAATTCACCAACTGTAAAAATTATTTGCTTTGTTTTTGTAGTCTGGTACTTTTTGCAGTTTTGTATTAGAGAGGCCAGAACAAATAGATGTTGTTTGCTTGCCATTTGTTTTGTTCATGAGAGAGAAGCAAATACAAAAACAACTCAGCGGGTTAAGGCAATATACAGTCTTTGAAAATCAGTTGTTTATCTTGCTAAATTTGATATTGAAGACAAGTTGGGAAATTCTGTATTTGTAACCAACAATGGTTCCTACGTTGTTTTGGCTTTTAAAAGATTTAAACGTATATATAGCGCTTGCCACAATTTGAACTTAGTTATTGATGATGTTGTTGAAAAACATCCTCTTCCCGAATTGGGAAAACTGATTGACTGCTCAAAAAAGCTTTTAAGATATTTTAAACACTCGGAGCTAAACAACAAATTGTCAAAAACGTTAAAACAAGATATGAGAACACGTTGGAATTTAACATATATTATGCTTGAGAGTATATACCAAGTCCAGAATGAGATATACTCTTAATCTCATTCTGGACAAGAAAAGAATGAGTTGGATAGCATATCTGACTTAAAGTTTTCACAGCTAGAACCTCTATTGGGTTTTCTCAAATATGGAAAAATACCCTACTATGCAAATTTTTCTGAAAAACCTTTGAATGTTTGCTCAATTGATATCATTGGCTCTCAATTCATGAAAGATTTGAAAACAATGGTTGTTTACATTGCTTAAACGCTTTGTACCAGCAATGGCACATCTTATAGGGATGTTTATATTTCTGCCATTTAAGGAGATGATTTTTTTATTAGACGAAAAGAGAATTTTCTATTTGCATAAACATGTGTACAATAATTTCAAAGCACGCTTTTTAAACATTTTTCGGATTTTTTGCCACGACACACTGCACGATATGGTCATGCAACTAGTCGTACATGACAATTTTGGAAATTTCGTCAGCGCATCGTCAATGAAAATGTCATCGAAGAGTCGATTTTCTACTGGGGTGCTTTGAAATTATTGTACACATGTTTATGCAAATAGAAAATTTTCTATTTGTAATACATGTAATTCATTCAGTATTATTCATTTACGATAAATTTTATAAACATATTAAATTTTATAATTTAATAAAAATTTGACACACGACAATATAAATGAAATAGTCTTTATTTGGGTCATGCATGATTAATAGCAGGACAGGGTCTGTGGAACAGTCGTCAACGAAAAGTAGGGAGTTTAGTCACCGAAGTTGTCTTCAGTGACATCTTCGCTTACCCTGTCGCTCAAGTTGTCTTACACGAATACTGGGACATTTGTGTGAAAATTTCGTTGATGATTTCACGTTGCTGTCTGCAAGGTGTCTTCAGGGATATACCACTGTCGTAAACGATTCGTCAATGTTGTCTTCAAGACACTTTCTACTGGGTAATTGTACAACTACATATATTAATATCATTTTTTTGTAATTTCGTGCGTGAGTGTGCGTGTTCGTGCCTTCTTGAAAAACGCTGTGCTTGTGCGTGAATGCCAAGCAAATTTTGAAGGAAGGGGTTCCATGCGAAGACGTGATTTCATGGCATCTTTTGCATTGGTTCAAACGAAGTCGTGAAAGATCCGATTTTTTCATTAGCATTGGAACCAATAGAAAGGAAGTCGTGAAAGATCCGATCTGTTCATCAACATTTGAACCCATGCAAAGGAAGTGGTGAAAGATCCGATCTTTTCATCAGCATTTGAACCAATTCCATCGATCCAATAGAGATGAATTTTGTGTTTTTACTTATACACATTTTTCTAAATATATAAGATTAATTATTTACAATAGGCTTGATGTTGTCGGAGACTCGAAATCACAACCAACGTTGTTAAAACTCTCGTCGTAATGATAAGGGAAAGGGTTGGTGAAAATGACATTCCAAAGCATTGGTGGAAATGACATGTCAAAGCATTGGTGTAAATTACAGGCTTTGGATCCAAAAATGAATAGCATCTTTTGGGGTCCACGCTCATATAAAATTCATCGATGAAGATGCTAAAAAGATGACATGCCAGCTCACTTGCACCCATGATTGAATGACATCTTTGGCATCGAACATTTTGCTGGGTGTGCATAAAAATTTTGTTCCGTGTTCGTGCCTAATTGTATAGGCACGCGCCCATCTCTACTTCGCCAACCTAAAAATTGAAAAATGGGATGCATTACCGAATTTTGCGATATTTCCGTTGTTCGACCACTTGCGCCAACCTACTTTACATCAATGTAACAGATCACTTTTCATCTTCCATTGATGGGCTTTCTTTTTCGAATACTCTTACTAGAAGTGGAGATATTCGCATAAGAATAAAACAATGAATTTTTTCACATACGTGTTTTTCCATTCCGACGCCTGAACATTATCCGACCATTACCAAAATCACAGCTTCGTCATTAAAATCGCAAAAATTAAAAGTTGGGTTTTATTTGCGACTATTGTGATATCTTCGTTGTTTGACCCCCCTACAACAAGCCTCTTCAGATTGTTAGAAAGGTGTTATTTTCTTCTATCATTGTCAGGTTTTACTTTTGGTATGCCCCTTATAGAAGCTGAGATATTTGCTTTGGAAAAAAAACGAGAAGTGCCCTTAAACATTTTGAAGATGGTCACATAATATTCGGAATGGGAAAAAACAAATTCCGAAGCATTGTAAATACCGATGCACAGTGGATCCACTTGTATGGAGAATGTGGCCAAACATTTTTTCAATGTAAATATCAGGCTAATGCGCTGGTTACAGCTTTGGGCTGCTGCGAAGATTGTTTTACGAAACCATGAGCGTAGCATTCTTCCCTCTTTCCCCTCTGGAGGGGGTATAAGGTATGAATAGTTTTATGATTTTAATACAAATTGTCATAAACAAAAGTGCCAATTATCTTATGATGCAAAAATAGGCATGGGGAAACAAAACAAGCTCCAACATAAAAACCAACCAATTTAGCGATTTAAATAGACCAACATTTTTGTGTGAATATTGGTAAAATTTTAAATATGGATCTTATAGCGTTCTTCCTGGAAGACACGTACCGCTAACGTAAGTCATATTTGGAAGAAGAATTCTTGAAATTTCCATTGATGTCAATTATGTAAATGTACATGGTCAGATAATAGAGTTATATCCTCATATATCCATAGAAACCATATTCTAGGGCAGCTTTAGTCTGCCACCCACCATTTAAAGTCTGGCACTAGATGACAGCTCATATTAATACTGGATAATCTTAAACCCATGACCTACATTGGTAAATTATTCCCGAGGTGGGCAGTGGTCAAATTTAAGTATATGATCGAATTGGCATTACAAAATGCACTAAGAAAACATGCAGCTAACTGGAATTCCACAAGACCATGAGACAGTATTTATTTAAAAAAATAAGGTATTACCTCCTATTTAAAAATCCATTATAATATTTTGCAATACGAATCAGTTTCTCGAAATTTTGAGTATATTTACTTGCACGTAAATTATAAGCTGTACTCACTACAAAAAATATAAGTCAAATGTTCCGACTTTTGGAGCTATTTTTAGAAAGGTTTTTTAAAAGATCGGATCTTTCACGACTTCCTTTACATTTGTTCAAATGTTAATGAAAAGATCGGATCTTTCATGACTTCGTTTGAACCAATGCAGAACATGTCATGAAATCACGTCATCGTATGAAACCCCTTCCTTCAAATTTTGTGGGTTGATGAGCACAATGCATGGCCAAGTTTTGCTGCTTTAACTGTTGTACACCCTCCACAACATAAGGAATAAAAACCTTAACAAATATGAAAAGAAAACGCAAATGTCATACAAACTGTCATACAAGAAAAAACTCACCAAAATTGTTGTTTTACCACGACATCGAATACCGAGAGAAGAGAATACATTTATCGAAGAAAAGAAAATAATATTGTCCAGTTGACAAAAACTATTGTAGGATTTAACAAAACCAATTGTAGAAATTAACAAAAAATTACTGTTACGAGTCAAAATACTACATATGCATCAATTTTATTTCTGATGCATTCAGTTGACTTTTCGAGGACAGTGTATTAGCGTAAGTCTGAAATAGTTTGACGAAATCTAACAAATGCAAAGTAACTGACTGACTAACTACAACATCCCCGAAAGGACAAGGGCGACATCCCTCATATCAACGAGAGCATGCTGATTCGAATTGGCTCAGTGATATTCCGCTTGTAGAGAAGTTGTTCATGGATGAACAACTGGAAATGTAAGCCAAAATTAAGCTGAGGGGATTTGCCGCCGCCGACACTTTTGATGTTCTATTGAATGACATACCTTCTGAGTGCAATACAGTCTTGCTTACCACTGCATTAAGGTGGCTCCAAGCTAGCGTCACACAGTGCCAGACTGAGTAAACGCGAGTGGTTTTAGCCCACTTATGAAATGTGCAGCCGCCACATTTGCTCAGAAATTTGAATATGGACACAGTGGAACCAGAACTAGAATATATGCGTGACTACAACAACAACAACAAGAGGGGGGTTCTCTTGGTCTTATTATGGCTTTGATCTGTCCTGCTGACCTACTTCGAAGTGCTTTATTAAACCTCTCACGCTGAACATTATAGTGGTAAAACAGAGTTAGTACTATACACCAGGAAGATAAATATGGTACTGCATGATGTCCAGTTGAATCTATCTACAGAATTAAGTAAGTTGGGGTGGTGCTTGACCATCGAATAAGGTACGTAGGAAGTGATGCTTCATTGCGTTATATTCACACAATAACTCTATTCACAAAATCATGTAATACACTGGTTACATAGGACCGTGGTATCTCCTATCTTCACTTGTGGATATCTTTCGTTTCGTTTCGTATTTTCAATAGGAACAATACAAAACGAAACATAACCCACGCTGGCGGAGTTCGCTGTTTAGTTTCGTTTCGTTTACATTCGTGAGTGCAACAAAACCTAAACACATGTGAATAAATCAAAAACGTTTGGTGCTTGATAAAATATTCACTGTGGTATGTTGATGTTAGTTTATAGGGTTGTTAAGCAATCACATGTGTGTGTGTGCCACAGTGTGTCATTGACCATAACGCACGGCAAATGTTTGCCAAAAATTCTTTTTGTTTCGGTGGTGAATGTATCAACTCGGCAAAGCATAGCCGAAGTTACATTTCAGCAATCGTACGGTTTCCATCTTTTTACATTGAAAAGTTTGTGGTTTTGTTTTGGTTATGAGAATGAAACGTTTCAGAGAAGCTGAAAATTTGTGTGATTGGTACGGGAATCGTTTTGTTTGTTTACATTCATTGCTTGTCTCATTCAAGGGCAGTAAAGATCATTCCTCATACAGCCCCTAATGATGTACTAAATATTCATCCCCTTGGCATTCTAGTTCAATACGAGTGTCAGGTATCCCCAGCGGTACCTTGAGGTTCAGAGAGCTTAGACATTTTTACCTATGGGCCGAAGTAGGGATAGGTAAGTCGACTTTCGATTAATCGACTTTTTGCAGTCAAAAGTCTAAAAATCGTGGTCGATTGTTGACTTGGCGGTTTTACAGTTTCAAAAGAAATCTCGAAAATCGACGAATAATCGATTTTCTTCGATTATGAAAAAGTCGAAAGTCGAGTTTTAAGACAACGGGAATAATCGCCAAACCGAAAATCGCATTTTTAGTTTTAGATCAAAATTAAAAAGTCGAAAAATCGATTATTGCTTTCTATTACCCATCCCTAGGCCGAAGATGAAGAAGAGAACGGAATCTGATGTGAACAGCGAAGAATTGGACATCGGACGATCATTTAAACTTAGCGATAGCTGCATTGTTTTTCAGGCAGTGTTTTATGCTTGTTGGTGGGAATGACGGGGTTTGCAGGTAGAGCAGTGACGGTATATTTCAGCAAAATATTGGGAGTCATTTGAGTGACATTACAAAGTAATGTAAACAAGCTAACTTCTGCCTTACCTCCATATTGAAAATAATGGATTATTTCTTTAACAACTTTCGGTGTTTTCATATAAAGAAGATAGCTTGCGGTAGGCTCTGGTTATCACCAGTAACAATACCTTTAAAAAATGACTTCTTTTAACAGAGTTTAAGCAACATTTCGGACGTTCGCCGCTTAAACAGCTTATTAAGAATGGGGAGACGACTGTAGTATTTTTTATGAATAAACCAAATTATATCGATTTATATCGGAATCAAAGTGTGATCTACAAAATGTAAGCGTTAATGCAGCCTTACACAGCAACAACAACAACAAAATACGCTGCATAAGTAATAATATACTCATGAATGTATGTACGAGTATAACTATGCTACAACAATTATGATTCATTGATGGATAAATGGTCGAAGCCGGCACTGCCATCGAACGAACAAATGGGGACTTCCAGCAGCGTTCGGTCGATCAACTGTTGCAGATTTTGATGATGATTGCAAATATGTGCCAAATGTATGCAATTTCGATTTAAGCAAAGACGCTTTCAGAAAAAAAATTTGCACTCATAAGTGTAATTTTGCACAGCCGCTATAAACATTCAAATTGGCAGGCAGTCAGTTACTCAGTCACTTTGGCAATTTGACAGTTATTTATTTGCTGTCATTTGGTTGCCCTTAATTTTCTTGTGTGTGTTTTTCGTTCTTCATTTCTCCCATTTGTTATTGGAAATCGTGGTAGTTCTTAGTTTTTTCTTTTTTTGGCGAATAATGTGTTGTAATATCTTTATATTTTATTATTATTGCCCACTCAGCAGCAGCAGCGGCAGCAGCATTCACTGTTGGAGATATTTTTTTAGGAAAAGGGGGGCTGTTACAGGAAGGAGGGTTGGGTTTATGCTGCCAGTTGGATTGAATTGATCGTTTTATAAATTCATTTAAGTGTCATTATGTGAATATATCTGTGCTTGGTGAGTTTGTAGAAAACTTTCTAGGCTTCCCTCTATCTTCGCCCTTTAAATTAAACCCCCAAAGAGGCAATAACTTCGTTTGTTTGCTATTTTATCGCTAATATCGCATTGTGTGTCTCGTTGTAAGTCACGATTTTTTGTCTACTGTAATCTAATAAAAATCGTTTTGTAGTCGTTTTTTTTTTCATTTCTTTTAGTTTAGATTAGCAACATTTCTTTGTCTAGTGACACATAGAGCGCGTTGCACTATGGGTGTGTAGTTCGTTGGGGGGAAATATAAAAATTAAATAATAAAATAATAAATAATATAATAAAATAAAATAATAATAAAAACAGAAAAGCCTGAGGAAAAAGAGCCCTGACTGGCTTTAACATGACAAAGCCTAGGAATTTTCATGGACCTTCGTGCACAAAATTGCATTTCCATTACAAAATGTCTTTCTATTACAAAATTTCGTTATTAAAAATTAATCGGAGCTCCAATAATGAATCATTAATCCCAAAACCAACTTTGCTAAACCGGTCATTTAAAATTTGAAAATTGTTATCCATTGTGCTTTAGACCACTTTAACCATCAAAGCCCCCATGAGGAAGGAAACTTATTGCCTCTTTTGTTAATATGGGTGGGGGTGGTCGAAGAGGTGATACTTAAAGATACAAAGATCAGCAAAGTAAGATGAAAAAAAAATATTTATACGAAGGCTTGTCAAAGTTTATTATATTGTTACGACAACGACGACGAGAGAATTTTCTTTTAAATATCTTATTACTGTATATGGTTGTTGTTGTTGCTATGGATTTTTGCTTATTTTGGAATCTTTTTTTCTCCTTACTTTTATTATCATCGTCATCATCATTATTATCTTAAAATCACAGTTTAAAGATTTTTCTTCTAACAAAACAATATAAGGCCACCACCACGAGACATCAGAAACGAGCCCACTAAAAAAGAGATCTTTACTGGGTTGAGTAGATCTAACTGGATGGTTGTTGTATAGCTAGCCGCTTGGTTAGCTGGTTAATGATACATATCACTGGCATCGCATCACAACATTGCTTGCTATCTGCTGCTTTTGTTGTTGTTTTTTTTCTTTTTCAAATTTCAAATGTAGCATCATTATCTTGATGTGGCAGGGGGAGGTCTCTCTAATGGATTCGTTTAAAAGAAATAAACTGAAATTATTTTAAAGATATAATCATAGCGATAGACAATGTGACACAACCGAGCAGAGTGTTGCATTTGAAGAAATTATTGTTATAGTCAAGGCATGACTTTATTTGTTGGAAGGTGGAGGAGGGGCAGACGCAGGAGAAGGCTAACAGTCCAGAGTTCAAAGGTTTCTTTTTCTTGGTTTGTTTGTTCAGGTGAGGCACCACCATAATTGAACTTTGCACCGATTTTTGGTTTAGTTTAATGAAGAATATTTTATAGGATTTGAAATGGAATGGTACAAAGCAGCTCACTATAAAATCTTTAATATACAATGGTGTTCTAGTCATAGACCTAGGTTAGTCATGAACATGACAAATGTTCAATAAAAGTAGGATGCCTTTATTATTATAATTTAGTGTAGTAGTGTGTAAATATTCTTACCTTGAAACACTGCAAAACATTGAAGACTTACCTGAAATAAAAAAGAAACCCAATGCAATTATAAGCAAAATTGTATAAAATCATAGCAATATGAACAATAAAATATAAACCATAAAATATAAAATATAAAACAAAGAAATAAAAAATATTATATCTATTAGGGTGGGGCGATTTGAACACCACCACGGGCGCCTGGATTTTCTGATTATTGGGATTGTACTGAGCAAAAAAGTCCACTAGACCATATGTCTACGGTGAAAATCGAGCCCCCGGATTTTGACTTGAAGTTTCTTTTCAAGGGTTTTTGGATATTTTGGCATGTATGTAACAGCCAAACCACTGAGGCGTGTTTCATTCGCACACATTCTTCTTTCGACATACAGAAACTGGCTGTAAGTCAGTGGGTGGAAATTTCCTTTTGAAGATGAAAGCCCTTGGTGAGTGTACTAAGAACGCAAAAGGAAATTTTCAGGATAGGTCAAGTTTCTGAGACATGGTTTGGCCAAAATATCCTTGAAAAAAATTTCAAGTCAAAATCCGGGGGCTCGCAGTACAATCCCAAGAATCAGAAACTCCAGGCGTCCACTATCACTTTTTTCCTTCCATACAAATCGCCCCGGCCTAATATCTATATATAAAACAGAAAAATGTTTGCTTGTACGTTAGTTTGTGACTTAATAACTCAAAAACCGCTAAACGGATTTTCCTGAAATTTTGAAAGTATATTACAGCATCGCCTGAAAGTAACATGGGCAATAATAATTTTTGAAATTCCGCGGCGATGCTGACAAATAGCATCAAAAGTTGGGGTACCTCTTAAAAATTCCAGTTTTCTATGCGAATATCTTTAGAATGGTAAAAGATACAGTCTCCATTTTTTGTCAAAATTAGTGCGAAGTTAGTATACGTCCTCCATTACAAAACAAGCGGGTTGGGGTCGGCGGGAGCACTTGTCCTGTTGACATGATAATATCGAATATTATCTATTTGAATGAATATTAGCTTGAGGGCTCTTAAACTTATTAAACGTTATGCTGAAAATAATCTAATATGACAAGAGAAAAAATGGGAAGTAAGGAGGGGGAAGGGGGGAAATAATCCCTTTAGATCCAACAATAACATTTACTATTTATTCTTTATTATCGGATTGAAATTCTTTAAACTAGGCAATAGCGATAATCATACAATAACCTATAATGTCGCTCCGGGTCAGAGTAAGCGATTACATGGGGAAGGTAACCTAATAGATACAAATAATAGATGTGACTCTATATTTGACTCAATATAAGTGTGAGAAATTTGAACTTTGGTAAAAATAAATCTTCTATTAGTGTATGTAGTGGCGAAAATATAAGTCGGACAGGTTCAGGGGAAGCGATTACCATCAAAGAACCCAACCAAATATCAAACTTAATATTTTTGACTCAAAACTGCATTTATGATTCTTACACATCGTCATCATTAGGTCTGTACGATAACCCAAAAGTTTGTACTTTTACAAAATGCTGTTCAATAACAAACTTGCTCAGTAAACGAGAACTGAGAAATATTTGCAAGTAGTTGCAAAAACTTGCAAATACATTTTACTTGCGATACTTTTTACGTGTCGAAATAAGGAAAGCGGGAAAAGAAGGCGCCGCGAGGGAACAAAAATACTCATTTAAACAGTTACAGAATTTGGAAAGCATAACGTTGGTAAACAAAGAGAGAATTGGATTTTTCATTCATTATTTAACCCTCTGGTCGTTTAAAGGCCACCAAAAATGGTTGCAAAAATTGGCTTAAAACTGGGTTCTTTTTGTGGGTTTTCGCATTTTGTTATAGTATTGTCTGTTGTCTGTCATTCCATGCTTATAAAGCTTTATTTGGCCTATGTATTTCCAGGCCTATAACGCAAGCAATTAAAAAAATCGACTTCTTTAATTTTCGGCTTTTGATGAAAAATTTAAATTAAAATTAAAGTCAGGGTTAGGAATTTTGTAAGTGTATTTTCTCAATCAACAAGTAAAAAAGTATCAGTCGGCTTTGCCGACAGAGATATACCCTCAGCATAAGTGAATTGGAATTTTCATCTACGGACAGATCGAATGTATTTAGGGTCTTTTCAGAATTTTGTGGCACTTTAGGGACATTTGAACTTGCCGACAAAAATGTGGGTTAGGATTAATGTTAAACAGTTTTGCGGAGGAGGGAATGGACCGACCGGAAGTGGATTTTATTTTGAGAGTCATATCTTTTCGATAGATATCGCGCCCACTAGTCATTTCAGTGAGTTATCGTACACCTGTTGGACCAGCATGCCAGGAAGCATGGACTTGTCCACGAAAAACTTATCTAGCTGTAAACAGAACCACAAAAAACATCATCGGTATAAATTTGCAAAGGATCTCCAAACAGACCCTAAACTACACTTGGACATAAATGTAGAACTTTTGTGGGGGAAGTATCGTAAGGAGAGGACCGATATGGGCCATTTTAGAAGCTAAACTAAGTTTGGACCAAATATAACGAAGGCCAAATTTTGGACAAATCGTCTTATCAGTTCGAGAGTTATTGTGCACTCCAGCTACTACATATGGTGCCATAGGGGTTTTTTACAACTTTCGGGCTGTTTTCTCAAGAAATATGGACTTGCCACTGACAAAATGTTTACCGTTGCAATTGAGACAGCGATTGCAAGTTGCTTCAAAAAAAAAAATCAAAGTTAGTCAAGAGCAGGTCTTAAAGTGAACATATCCGAAATTTTGTGTGGGAGGTACCCGAAGGAATGGGCAAATATAGTCCATATTCAAAACCGATCTATACCTTGTAGATATATGAGCATACGTAAAGTATGGACAAAATCGGTCCTTCCCTTCAAGAGTTATCGTGCGCACAATTTTTCCGAACATTTTTGAACTTTTGTGGGGTAGGTACCTGAAGAAAGCTTGGACAAAATATTATCAAGGCCAAATTTTGGATCGAATCGGCAGATCGGTTCTAGAGTTATCTTGCGCTCCAACCACTACACACGGTGTCATAGGGGTTTTTGGACCTTTCAGGCTATTTTCTCAGGAAGTATGGTTTTGCCTCTGATGAAACTTGTACCGCCGTATGGTGGGCTATGAATACAAGTTGTTACAACAACAAGTAAAAAAGTATCAGTCGGCTTTGCCGACAGAGATATACCCTCAGCCTGTGTATATTGAAACATTTTTTTCCAAAAATACGTATATATTTAGGGTGTTTTAAAAATGTTGGGCGTTTGAACCGACAAAAATGTTGATTAGGATTAAAGATCAAAAGTTTTGCGGAGGAGATATTAAAAGAAATGGATCGACATTGACCGTTATGGAAGTGGATCTCCAGCCACAACATATGGTGCCATAGGGGGTTTTTACACTCTTCGGGCTGTTTGCTCGAGAAGTATGGACTTGCCCCTAAAAAAACGTTTACCATCGTAATTGAGGCAGCTAATGCAAGTTGCTTCAACGAAAATCAAAGTGATTCGATATCAGGTCTTAAAGTGAACTTATCAGAAATTTTGTGTGGGAGGTACCGGATGGAGTGGACAAATATAGTCTATATTTGAACCTGATCTATATCTGGTAGATATATTAGGATGTGTAAAGTATAGACCAATTCGGCCACTCCCTTCAAGAGTTATCGTACGAACAATTTTTCCGAACAGTTTTAAACTTTTGTGGGGTAGGTACCTGAAGGAGTGGACCGATATGGCTTATCTTCAAACTTAAACTATGTTTGGACAAAATATTACTAAGGCCAAATTTTGGGCCGACCATCCCATCCAACCATCTCACACGGTTGTCACAGGGTTTTTTTTTGCAACTTTGGGGCTATTTTCTCAGGAAGTGTGGACTTGCCCCTGATGAAACTTGTACCGTCGTATAGGGGGCAGTGAATACAAGTTGCTAAAACAAAAATCAAAGCGATTCGAGAGCAGGTCCTAAACTGGACTTATCCCAAATTTTGTGTGGGAGGTACCCGAAGGAGTGGACCGATTGAGTCCATATTGGAAACTCATCTAAGTCTGGTAGACATTTCACGATTTGCAAAGTATGGACCAAATCGGTTACTTCCTTTAAGAGTTATCGTACGTACAAATTTTCCTAACATTTTCGAACTTTTGTGGCGGAGGTAACCGAAGATGTGGACCGATATAGCCCATCTTCGAACTTAAACTAAGTTTGGACAAAATATTACGAAAGCCAAAGTTTGAATCAAATCGGTTGATCCGTCTGATTGATTGTCTGAAACACATTGTCTGAAACACATTTCGTCCAAACATACTTGGGGTCTAAAACCATTATTTCGATGAGGCACATTTTGCCCGTATGAAAGTGAATATACCCTCGTTAGCATAAATGCTGAGGGTATAAATATAAAATATAAAATATATTAAATGTAAAATACAAAATATAAGATATAAAGTATAAAAAATATATTATTATTTATTGTTTTTACGCCAAATCGTGGGCGCATAGTGCCAATACAAAATTATTCCAATCATTTATATTTGAACTTAATGTTTTAACATTATTCCAAGATAGATTTCCTGGATGTACGGTTATTTCTTCTGCAATGCTTCTTCGCCAGTTTCCCCTCGGTCTGCCTCTTCTTCGAATTCCTTGTGGATTCCAATCAAAGGCTTCTCGACATATATCATCCGCTGGTTTACGAAGAACGTGGTCTATCCACCTCCATTTTCTTTCACGGATTACTGGGGCAATTGGCTTTATATCACTCCTCTGATAAAGATCCAAGTTTGATATCCAGTTATTTGGCCACCATATCGTCGGTGTCATGATTAAGTGTTCCAAACGCCATTTGCCTGATTCGAGAAAAACTTAAGTTCATGTTACAGGTCATACAGGAAAAAAATGGTGCCATAATCCAATACTTTAAAAGCTCAGTTCTACTTAACTAAACTCATAGAATATAACAGTAGTTTATTTTAGTCAGATATCTGTGACAGTCTAGAAGTTATGGCCAATTTTTATAATTGCACATGGAACACGTTTTGTCACATTTCAACCAAAACACTTTTTATCAATCGTGTTCCACCTCCCTTATATGAAGTGCTACTGTGGAGTTGAAAAATCAGGACTTTAAATGAAACACTTATTTTTCTCATATAAATACAATAAGGACCATTATTATAGGTTTTCTTAACATTTATTTAAGGGATTGCCTCCACCTATCACTATTTTTTGTGGTAAAATCGGACATTTTGATATTTTGCATTTCTAAGGTAACATAAAATATTTAACGCGTTTTTTCTTATAATACCATTGTTTTAATCGGTGTCCACACTAGCTTCAAGTCGAATGAACGTTTTTGCGCATATTTTTTGGACTTACATCAAAATTTTATCTTTAAACTAGGGATTTTTTTGTTTAAACGATTGATAAATTTTAACAATACAATATTCAAAAATATTTGGATTTATAAACTATTATTCTTCAGTTTTTAAACCAAGAACTTTAAAACAATTTGTTCCATACGCCACATTATTCGTAACTTGGAAAAAAAATAGGCAATTTTTTGTTCCAAACGCCATAATTTTTAGTGCGGAACAATTCGTTTTTGTCTCTTTTTGTTCCATTCGCCAAACGACTATAAGAGATAGAGAAAAACCGACCAAAACATCTGAAAGAGCACGGTTCACACCCTTGTAAGGTACCTTTATCTCAAAATGTCATGTATGTATGGAACACTTAATCATGACACCGAGGATATGTGGAGAATTAAACGCAGGGATCTATTTACGAGAGTTTGCAGCTTAATCGTGAGCTCGTTGGACACAAGCCAGGTTTCGCATCCATAAAGCAGAACTGACAGAACATTACTTTCAAATATGCGTATCTTTGTTTTGGTACTTAGTTGATAGGACCTCCATATTTTATACAAACCCGCAAAAGCGACCATAGCCTTTCGGATGCGAGTTGATATATCATCACGTGTACCTACATCTTTCGTAATTTGACTGCCTAGGAGTTTAAGTGAAGTGATTTGGTCTTGTCCACGTTAATCTTTAAGCCATATGCACTTTAAGTTGATGCTATGTCGGTTATTTTGCTTTGTACATCTGATAACCGCTTAGATATTAAAACAATGTCATCAGCATATACAAGGTCGTTCAGGTGTTCCATCTTTAATTGGTGCCACATTATTCCTCGACGCGGATTGTTGTCGATTGTCCTGACAAGTATTTCATCAATAACAATAAGAAATAGCAGCGGTGACAGCACACATCCTTGTCTCACCCCGGATTTTACGGATATAGCATTCAAAACGGTGGTATCGTGCTTTGATTAGGTTACAAATCTTGTCGGAGCACCTTTTCTGCTCATAGCTTCCCATATACTCTGGTGCTTCATTAAGTCGAACGCGTTTTGGAAGTCAATGAAGACAAGGTAGAGCGAGTCTTGCATTTCGTTTATTTGTTCCATTATTATGCGTACAGTGGCAATATGGCCGACACAAGATTTGCGATTGTGGAATCCGGCTTGTTGGCGCCTAAGCGTATCGTAAATTTTCTTCTCTATACGGTTTAGAATGATTTTGCAGAATATTTTTAGACAGCTGCACAGGATCATGATTCCTCTCCAATGGTTGCAGTCGCTTGGTGTCCCTTATTTGGTATTTTTACCACTATCCCTTGTAGCCAATCGTTTGGAATCGATTCTGACGTCCAAATATCCTGAAATAATTCATGCAAAGCCAGAGCAGATAGTTCATTATCCGCTTTAAAGAGTTCTACATGGACATTGCCCGGCCGCCTTGCCCCTTTTAATACTCCTTATATCAGATTCAATTTCTAGGATGCTGGGACATTGGGAGCCGACGCGGTTGATTTGCTGGATTGCGAAGTGAGGTACGAATTCAGTCAGGTTGTCCATATTCTCAGATGGAACCTGAAAGAGCTCGGTGAAATGCTCATACCATCGTGAGAGTTGATCTTCTTCTGAGGTAAGAATTGTGCCATCTTTAGCTTTTATTGGGACATTTTCATTTATTGGTCCACCTGACAATCGTTTTGTGCATTCATAAAGCATTTTAGGGTTCCCGCTTGCAGCTGCAGTTTCTGCTTGTGTTGCAATCGAGCTGAACCACATCCGCTTGTCGTATGCACATTCTCTTTACAGATTTGTTTAAAGTCTCGTATTCACGGTTTGCAGCTTCCTTGGAAGCACGAGTTCTTGCTGCATTGACAGCTGCCTTTCCTCTTCGTCGTTCATCGATAACCTCCCAGGTAGGTGTACATATCCAGTCTTTTTTTTGTTATGCGTTGGCGACCGAGCACTTTTGATCCTGCATCAATAAAAGCATCTTTAATAGCATTCCACTTCGAATCAACGATGCCATGCGGTGCTATGTTTGTGATGTTTAATTGTAGCTGTTGACGATACTGCCGTCGGATGCTTGAATTTTTGATTTTTTGGATGCCTAATCGTGTCGATGTGTGGTTGTTGAGAATGTCTGTGCGCACAATTTTTAGGCGGAATTCGCCGATCAGAAGATAGTGGTCTGAGCCAATGTCCGCACTACGTTTGTTCCGCGTATCTCAGAGACAGTGTCTCCACATATAATTTATGCAGATATGGTCAGTCTGATTTTCGGTACGGCCATCTGGGGAAACCCATGTAATCTTATGGGACCTTTTGTGAGGAAAAAGCGAGCCACATATTATCACATTGTTAGAGCTACACATTTCCGTGAACATCTCGCCATTTTCATTAATTTCGCCTAAGCCTTGATTACCCATGAAATTTGTAAGGTTTTCGTTATTGGCGTTAAAATCGCCAAGCAAGATCTTAATGTTTCCTCGAGGAATGTTGTTCAGCGTGCCATTGAGTTTAGTAAAAAAACTTTATTTTTCCCTAAATGGTGAAAATTCCGTGGGAGCTACACTGAATTATAGTGGTATTTCTAACTCTAGTGCGGAATGTTGCCGTCATAATTCTTTCGTCAATAGGATCCCATTTGATTAGAGATTGGTGGGTATTACGGCTGAGTAGTAGACATTGGAACCGATTAGTCCAGAGTATAAAAATACTTGTCCAGTAGAGAGTTTGTGCTCGCCATAGTTGGTCCATCTCGCTTCAGATATACCAAGGATTTCTATGTTAAAGCGGGATGCATCTCGATTGAAAAAGTGTTCTTACATTCCGGGTTGCAATTCTTGCCCGTTTTTTCATGCTAAGGGTTGTTGTCAAATTTCGATTCATTTTTAATTTTCTATTGGTTTCAGTGACAAATTGTGTTTGAGGAGCAGTAGGTTGTCAACCAAAGGCTCTTAGCCTTTTTGATGGCGCTGCCATCTTGGATCTATCTTAAAAGGCACAGCATTTCTCGTAAAGCCGCTCGCTACGAGACAGACCCTGATTTACAATAGTGTGGTTTATTCATTCGCCGAAGTTGTACTACGAGTATATCAATGTTTCATACTGCACCGTTGTCTTCCCATGCTGTGGATTGTTCTTAGCTTTAGCGTTCACCTTCAACCTTATCGGCACGGGTGGCCCTTCCAGTAGCTTTGCTACCGCCGCACAGTGGTTCAGAATCGTTTTTTCCTGGTCAAAATTATGTAACTTTTGAACGGATAGAGAAATTTTCATAATTCTTCTTTTGTTAAACAAATAACACAATCAGCTTTCAGACGAATTATAAGTGGTCAAATTCGGTCGGTAGTTGCAGAGAAATTTAAGGTCAAAGTTAAACTTTTAATTTTTTAATTAATTTCTCGTTAGAGACGAGCTTACTGACCAAGATGCTTTTTGAAAAAGGAAAGCCGACGATACGAACCCACACAATCACCACTGTGTGACATGCATGTTTCGCCTTTGGTTTAGGAAGGCTCCTCAGACACATCGACTGTGGGGCGGCTTCGCTATCCTCTAACTTATTTCCTCTTTCAAATGCAAGTTGTTTTTTTACAAAGTTGAATTTTTTAAACTTTTTAAACTTTTAAGTTTTTTAACCATTTTTGATCAAAATATGAGTGTTTTTGTGGTTTTTATATCTTCCTATGTATTAAAGATGGCCAAACACCAACAAATAAACATAAAAATTACCAAAAAACTAAAAAAAAAATCAAAAATAATGCCGAAAATTTTTTTTTCGAAAATTTGTAAGAAAATTTTTACAAGAAAATTTTAATTTTGTCAAAAATTAAAAAAATACTCCTTGTGTTTTCATAAAACTTATATACGGGTACTAAAGTATATATGGACTGAAAGAGGAGACTACAGAGCTTTGTTCCAAGTTGTTCCACAAAAGTTCTAGTCCACTAAATTTGGAATTTCATAAAATTTAGTACCTAAGGAAAAATAAAGTAGCTCATGTTGTGTAAACGCTACGGTTATTTACTAAACCGATTTTTAAGGGCCACAATCCTACCTACCTTCCAAAAAAACAACGAACACAATGTCTGTTATAGTTTCCGAGAAATAGCTACGTCTTTCTCCAGAAATGGTGAAAATGTTCGTCTTTAGGGGCACACCACGCCCATACCTTCCAATATTTTTACCTAATTTTTTGGTTTCCTTAGTTTCAATATGTTTACTATCGAATCCCATATAGAAATTAAATATCTTTGACAAAACAAAATTTTGATTTTTGGCCAGGAAAATCGATTCCTGAACCATTGTGCGCCGGCATCGCTATCAGGATCTTTACGCTTACTGGACCTCCCCATCGCGCTTGAGATGACAATCCATTGGGGAAATAAATAAGAAAAAAATATATAAATATAAAAATGAAATTGTAAAATATAAAATAAAATGTAAAATATAAAATAAAAAAAAAAAATTAAAATATAAAATATAAATAATAAAATATCTAATATAAAACATAAAATATAAGACTAAAATATAAATATAAAAAATAAAATATATTATATAAAATAAAAATATAAAATAAAACTAAAATATAAAAAATAAAATATAAAAATTAAATTGCAAAATTAAATATAGAATGTAAAATATTAAATATAAATAAAATATTAAATATAAATAATAAAATATATAATAAAAAATATAAACTATAGCATAAAAATATGTATAAATGCACAAATTAAAAACTAATCCTATCAACATTTCTTTTGCAATTAAAACCATAAAAAATAAATTCGCAGAAAATGTACATTTCGAATTCGTCCAAATTTGGTTGCTACACAAGTTACAATGTCGTGCTTAGTTAATTTCTCATATTTCGACAAGTCTTTGAAATTTTTCTGTAGATGTGCCCTTGCGCCCCCTTCGCCCCTTTTCTTTATTTAATTGCTATCAATTTTAGTTAACAATGAATTAAAAACTGCAACTAGCACGATTTAGCATTTTCTTTGAACTCCAAATTGTTAACACGTATTACTGTGGCAGAGAGCGGAACAACAACAATGCTGACAACACGAATTAACTTGGCTTTTAGTGGTGGTGGCGGTGTAGGACATATTTTATTTGGTGGGGTAACATCCGACGACGACATCCTCAGACAGCCAACATTAAAACGTTTTTCTTTTAGTTAAGATACAAAAAATAACAACAACAATAGTTCATTTGAGTTCAATCACATTCATTCTGGGTTGATCCCTGCTGGATGATGCTACAATGGATCTTTGGCCGTTAAACGAAATAAACCATGGACAACGACTTTAGAAGAATAAACTACAAATTCACGAATTAGAAATTTAATGGAGTGCGAGGGGGGCGGGGTAAGTAAAGCCATGGCGGTAGTCTTTGTAACTAAAGTACACAAAGGATCCTCTAAAGAGGGCAGTGGTTGTGGGGTGGCGGTATTAGAGGAGCGGCTGGCACGTATTTAGAAAAACAACACTAACAGCCTCACCTTAATGACATCAATGTGATATCTGGGCGAGGACTCCTCCCTCTCACAACATTTGCTAACAACAATTGAATGAGAGTAATTGTTAGCCGGGTATTTACACGTGTAAGTTTCATGCAAAAACGACAACAATCTCAATTGGTAAAATAGCTGAAAAAAACCCAACAACACGAAGAAGCAGCTCAAGTGAACTCAAATAGAAAGGTCCCCAAAAGAAACAAAAACGCCAAGAAGAAGTAAAAGAAATTTAATAGAGAGCCACCTCTTGGAAATGTTGTTTTTTTTCATTCCAAATGACAGCACAATTCCAGAGAATACAGACAGCGCAAAATTTAAAAGCCAACAACAACAGCAGTAACGTCCAAAAACAAGCAACTTTGTTCTAATAATACACGTTACAACCAAACATAGTTACAACAACAACAACAGCCAGCAACTGTAACAACAAAGCATTTTCATGACATAGAAGTAAATCTCAAAACTAGGAAAAATGTTTATGAACCATCGTTCGTCCAAGCTATCTTTCCAAGCTTTGCCAGAATACTCAGAAGAGAGCCAGAAGAACTAGAAAAAAAACAAACGTTGATACTTTGGATGCCATGGCGGAATGATGATGACGATGATCGCCCACTTCCTTGTTGTTTTGAATTTTTTTAGGTTGTTATTCTTGCAGTACTTCGTTTTTGTTGTTGTTGTTTTGAATAGCAAAGCCAAAAGGCCTCGACACCACTTACACCCTCAACTGACTGACTGATGGGCACAGTGGATTAAGGGAGAAATAAATGTTTATGTCCTCAGCCTTATGTCCACTGAGGGTTCGAAGATAGACTATATCGTTCCACTCTATCGATTAGCTTCGCCACAATGGTAGAAAATAAAATAGAAATAGTAGTAAGAAAAGAGTAAACTAGAGGACCATTTGTCTTCTTCTAGAGGAGCCTTTAGTCTTCTTCTATAAGAAGACCATATGGTCTTCATCTATAGGGTGTTTTTTTAAGGTAGATAGAACTTTAAATTGTAAAAAGTAACACAAAAAATTAAATTTTGATGAAACTTTTTTTATTTGTCATCATGAATAGACTCACGCTTGAACAACGCTACGAAATTATCCAAATTTAGTTTGAAAATCAGTCGTCGATTCGCGCAACTTATAGATGACTTCGTCATTTGTATGGCGTACATAATCGTCCATCTGAACAAGCCATTCGTAGAACTGTGGATAGCTTTCGTACCACATACTCTCTAGAGGATGCAATAACACCAGCACGTCGAAGGAATGTGCGTACTGAAGACAATATCGCCGCTGTAAACGAAAGTGTGGAAGAAAATCCAAATTTATCGATTCGTCGTCGGTCGCAGGAATTGGGGCTCTGTCCGTCCACTACGTGGAAAATTTTGCGCAAAGATCTCGGCCTACACCCGTATAAGATCCAGCTGGTGCAGGAATTGAAGCCACGAGACCATGTGGAGATGTGGTTTCAACAGGATGGCGCTACGTGTCATACGGCGAACGCAACCATCGACTTATTGAAATCAAAATTTGGCGATAAGTTGATTTCGAGAAGTGGACCTGTCAATTGGCCTCCAAGGTCGTGCGATTTGACACCTCTCGATTATTTCCTGTGGGGCTACGTGAAGGCACTGGTTTATGCTGATAAACCAGCAACAATTGATGCCTTGGAGGCCTGCATGGTTCGTGTTATTCGTGACATACGGCCAGCAGTGCTCGAAAAAGTGGCCAAAAATTGGACGTCCAGAATGCACTTCGTCAAGAACAACCGCGGTGCCCATATGCCCGAAATCATTTTCAAATGTTAATGTCACCTATTGATCTTTCGAATAAAAAAAATTTTGATTACAATTTAATTTTTTGTGTTATTTTTTACAATTTCAAGTTCTATCGGGCTTAAAAAAACACCCTTTATAAAAAAACCTTTGTTCTTATTCTAAAAGACCCTTTGGTTTTCTTCTCTATAAGAAGACCAGTTGGTCTTCGTCTATAAGAAGACCCTTGGTATTCTTCTATAAGAAGACTTTTTGGTAATCTTCAATAAGAAGACACTTCGCTCTTCTATTAGGATACCCTTTGGTCTTCTATATGAAGACCCTTTGGTCTTTTTCTAGAGGACCCTTTGGTCTTCTTCTATAAGAAGACCCTTTGGTTTTCAGCTATAAGAAGACCCTTTAGTTATCTTCTTCTATAAGAACACCCTTTGGTATTCTTCTTTTATAAACATACCTTTAGGCCCTGTTCTTCTTCTATAAGAAGACCCTTTGGTTCTATTTTCCCATAAGAAGACCCTTTGGTCTTTTTCTTCTACAAGAAGACCCCCTTGGTCGTCTTCTTCCCTTTGGTCTCTTATAAGAAGACCCTTTGGTCTTCTCCTTCTTCTATATGAAAAAAGTTTTTGTGTTCTCCCTTTGGACTTCTATTCTTCTGTAAGAAGACCCTTTGGTCTTTTTATACCCTCAGCATTTATGCTAACGAAGGTATATACACTTTCATACGGGCAAAATGTGCCTCATCGAAATAATGGTTTTAGAACCCAAGTATGTTTGGACGAAATCTGTTTCAGACAATTTGGAGTCGATTTAGCAATGTCTGTCTGGCTGGTTGGTGCACACGATAACTCTCGACCGGATCAACCGATTTGGTCCACAATTTGGCCTTACCTTTATTTTGTCCAAACTTAGTTTAAGTTCGAAGATGGACCATATCGGTCCACTTTTTCAGGTACCTCCCCCACAAAAGTTGAAAATGTTCGGAAATATTGTGCGAAAAATAACTCTTAAAGGAAGTAACCGATTTAGTCCATACTTTGCACATCGTGAAATTTCTACCAGACTTAGATGAGGTTTCAATATGGACTCAATCGGTCCACTCCTTCGGGTACCTCCCACACAAAATTTCGGAAAAGTTCAGTTTAGGGCCTTCTATCGAATCGCTTTGATTTTTGTTGTAGCAAATTGTACTAGCTGCCTTCACAACGGCAATACAAGTTTTATAATGGTTTTTATCCTGAGAAAATAGAATGAAAAGTGCAAAAAACCTCTATGACACCGTGTGTAGTGGTTGGAGCGCAAGATTACTCTCCAACGGATCTGCTGAACCGATCCAAAATTTGGCCTTCGTAATATTTTGTCCAAACTTAGTTTAAGCTTGAAGATAAGCCATATCGGTCCTTTGAGCGGACTTTTGAACTTTAAGCCTAATCCACATTTTTGTCGGTAATTTCGAATGTCCAAAAAAGAGCCACAAAATTCTGAAAATACCCTAAATACATTCGATCTGTCCGTAGATGAAAGTTTAAATTCACATCGGCTGAGGATATATCTCTGTCGGCAGAGCCGACTGATACTTTTTTAATTGTTCTTCTATAAGAAGACCCTTTGTTCTACTTTTTCTATAAGAAGGCTTTTTGGTCTTCTATATCTTCAGTAAAAACACACTTTGGCCTCCTTTTTTTATAATGAAGACCCTTTGGATTTCTAATTCTATAAGAAGGCCCTTTGGCCTCCTTCTTCTATAAGAAGACCCTTTTGTCTTCTTCTATAAGAAGATCCTTTGATCTTATCCTATAATGAGAACCCTTTGGTCTTCTTCTCCTATAAGAAGACTCTACCCTTTACCCTTTGGTCTTCTTCTATAAGAAGAACCTTTGGTCTTCTTCTTCTATAAGAGTCTTCTTCTATAAGAAGACTCTTGGGACTCCTTCTTCTATAAGAAGTCCCTTTGGTCTTCTTCTTCTGTAAAAAGAGGCTTTGGTCTTCTTCTTCTATAAAAAATACCCTTTGATCTTCTTCTTCTATAAGAAAGCCCTTTGGTCTTCTTCTATAAGAAGAACTTTTGGTCTTCTTCTTTTATAAGAGGACCCTTTAGTCTTCTTCTTTTATAAGAAGACCCTTTGGACTTATTTTTCTTTAAGAATACCTTTTGATCTTCTTTCCAACAAGACCCTTTGATACGAGGACACTGAAACCCCTCCTGGCACTGGAATTCTTCCTGGCCTAGGCAAAACGCAGAGTCACCAGGCGTCATTTGACTTTTTTTTGGCAAGTTTGACAGTTTTTAGCCTAACTAGGCGTTTACACCAGACAGTTTGTCTTCAAATACAACTCTGATTTACTAACACATACATACATTTGTCGTTGGTCTACCAGTTGTCCATCATTTTTTCACAGACAGTAGGGAAGACAAATTTTTGACATTTTTGTAAAAATAAGTGAGATAATAATTGAAATGTGAACATGAAGAACATGAACAAAAACAAAATATGTGAACGGAAAACAAAAAGAAATCGACGATTTTACAACTGTTTTTGCAGTTGTCGGGACGCCTACGTCACACATAGATTTTGACAATCAATACATGAAGTCAACTGTTCTGTCATTTGTAAACGCAGGGTAAGCTTACTTAAGACAGTTTGACATACGACCATGTGTCGTATTCTTTACAGTGACTTCAAAATGCCACTTTGCAAAAAAAATGGAATTTACTTGGAACATTTTTGTGCTATAATTTTTCACAACTTTCGACATGGATAAACACTGCAAGACTGCATGGATCAAATTAAATCTTTGTATGTCGATGAAGGGACATTTTATATCACTATGAAAAACTGGTTTAATGAATTCAATCGTGCCGATACTCGCAACAAATAGAAGGTCGTAAGGGTCCTCCAAAATCGGTCGTTGTACCACAACGGATAATGCAAGAACGGAATGTGCAATATCGTCATGTTATATAACGTGGGATAGAGGCATCCTTGGGCATTTCTTCCACCAACTAAGATTTGGATTTTTCTCGCTGGATCCAGCAAAATTCATCAATCGCTCAAAAAAGGCTCTTGTGGATTTTTGCAAAGAAATTGTGAACAAAACAAGTAAAAAAGTATCAGTCAGCTTTGTAGACAGAGATATACCCTCAGCCCATGACATTTGAACTTGCCGACAAAAATGTGGATTAGAATTAAAGTTCAAAAGCGTTGTGGAGGAGGTACTTATTGATGTGAATCTTATGACTAAATTGCACTTGGACACAAACGTTGAACTTTTGTGGGGGAGGTATCGGACCGGAGAGATCCAAAGTTTGGACCAAATTGGTTGACCCCTTCAAGAGACATAGTGCATACAATTTTAGTGAAATTTTTTAAATATTGAGGGAAGTACCGGAAGCTGTGGATCAGTATTGTCCATCTTCGAACTGAAACTGAAGTTTGGAAAAAATATGACGAAGGCCGTGCTCTCCAGCCACTACATATAGTGCCATAGGGGTTTTGACACTTTTCGGGCTGTTTTCTCAAGAAGTATGGACTTGCCCATAAAAAAACTTTTACCATCGTAGTTGAGTCAGCGAATGCAAGTTGCTTCAACCAAAATCAAAGCGATTCGGAAGCAGGTCTTAAAGTGAACTTATCCTAAAATTTGTGTGATAGGTACCCGAAGGATTGGACAAATAAAGTCCATATTCGAACATGATCTACATCCTGTGAATATATTTGGATGTGTAAAGCATGGACCAAATCGGTCACTCCATTCAAGTGATATTGTGCGCACAATTTTTCCCAACATTTTTAAACATTTGTGGGGGAGGTACCTGAAGGTGTCGATCGATATGGCTTATCTTCGAACTTAAACTATGTTTGGACAAAATATTACAAAGGCCAAATTTTGGACCGAATCGGCAGATCCGTTCGAGATTCATCTTGCGCTCCAACCACTACACACTGTATCATATGGATTTTTTGCTCCTGTCAGGCTATTTTCTTAGGAAGTATGGACTTGCCCCTAATGAAAATTGTACCGTCGCATGGGGGCCGTCAATACAAATTGTTGCCACAAAAATCAAAGCGATTCGAGAGCTGGTCCTAATCTGAACTTATCCGAACATTTTCGAACTTTTGTGGGGAGGTACCGGAAAGAGTGGACCGATATAGCCCATCTTCGAACTTAAACTAAGTTTGGTCAAAATATTGCGAAAGTCAAATTTTGGACCGAATCGGTTGATCCATTCGAGAGTTATCGTGCGCTCCTGCCAGCCAGACAGAGAGACAGACATGGCTAAATCAAATCAAAATTGTCTGAAACGGATTTCGACCAAACATACTTGGGGTCTAAAACCATTATTTCGATGAGGCAAATTTTTCCCATATGAAAGTGTATATACCCTCGTTAGCATACATGCTGAGGGTATAAACAGTCGCGGTGCTTCGAAGGACATTTATAAGATCGTCACAGGTGACGAATCTTGGATATATCCTTAGAAGCGCGAAACAAAAGAGGAATCGACCGTTTGGGTCTTCGAAAACGAGCCAAATCCAACGAAAGTTGTTCATGGAAGAAGACCTTCGAAGCAAATGGTGGCCTGGTTCTTCGGCAAAAATGACCGTGTGGAGACTTTACGGCTTGAGAAATGTAGGACGATTAATTCCGAGGGTTACACTACAATTTGTTTGCCTGAAGTTGCCTGAGGAATTCGAAAAACGAACATGAGAAGACCAATCGTTCTGCATCATGACAATGCGAGCTCTCACACATCGGTTCAAATCAGGTCACACTGGTCGACCTCACTGAAAAATATCTTTCTTCATATTTGCTTAATTGTTAAATAAATTCTTAATAAAACTAAACATAGTTTATTTTTAATTAATATAGGAAGATGTAAATTAAATGAAAAAAAGTTTGGCATCCACGTCGGTGGCAAAGCTGTCCCATGGGTGGGTGTACATAGTACATAATAGCAATAATTTTTCAGAAATTATTATTTTTCTTGTGTTTTTGTTTAATGGAGCGTAACTACAAAAATTCTCTAATGTGCAGTCCAATTTATTTATAATTTATTTTTCGACAAATTAAATTGGAGCTTCTAGATTCCGAATAATCAACTTTTAGCTGCAAATAGCCACAAATCTTGCTGATAAATGTATGGAAAATGTAGCTTAAATCCTCAAAATACCAATAATCGGGCGGAACAGTTATTTATCAAAACGTTGGCCTATGTTCACAACTTTTGGTGCAGAAGATGTGTAACCGACGAGAACCTCCAATGTCAAAATTCAGCTTATTTGATCTGAAAATGTGGACATAATCCTCAAAATACCAAATATTGGGAGATACCGTTATATGGGGTCAATATTTAAACGTAGACCTATGTGCACAATTTTTGGTGGAGAATGTTTGTGTCCACTGGGAACTCCAAATACCAAATAACACCGAATTTGGGCGGAAAATGTAACTTAAATCTCCCACTAATAAATTAGTTGTTTTAAAATAATAAAACAACAACAATGGGATTAAGCCCGACTATTTTGAAAAACAAAATTAAATCTCCCAAAATACTGAAAATCGGGAGGTACCTAAAGAGGGTACCTATACGTGGACCAATGTCCATAATTTTTGGTGGAAAAGTTTAGTGATCACTAGAAAACCTATGTACCAAACTGCAACTAATTTGGAAGGAAAGGATTGCTTATATCCTCAAAATACCGAATATCAGGAGGTACCGTTATATGGGGGCTATACCAAAATATTAGCCGATGTTGTTCATATTTTGTCCATTATTACCCACAGACACATACTACGTTTTGCAAAATTTCAGAAAAATATCTTCATTCGTTTGCAAGTTATTAATTTCGCGCCGCTAGATCAGCGATTTCGAACACTGTGCATAGCCTGTTTGACCAGACAACACATGGAATTGATGGGTGGGTCATACTCCGTACAGCCCTGACTGGGGATCCAATGACTTTATTTGATTGCAGCGCGTCAAGAAAAAAGGTCAAGAAAAAAGGTCAACGGTTTTAGTCGCCAGAAAATGCTGTAAAAGCGTTCAAATACCATGTTTTGGATATGTCTCAATCAAGACACTGAAAACAGCCCAACACATGGTCGTATGTCAAACTGTCCTGAGTTCGCTTAGGCTAAAAACTGTCAAACTTTCCAAAAAAAAGTCAAATTACGCAAGGTGACACTACTTGTTGCCTAGGCCCCTCGTATTCTTCTATAAGACGAACCTTTTGTATTCTTCTATAAGAAGACTTTTTGGTTTTCTTCTTACGAAGTATCTTTGGTCATCTTCTATAAGAAACCCCTTTTACCTTTTTCTATACGAAGACACTTTGGTTTTCTACAAGAAGACACCCTGGTCTTCTATAAGAAGGCCCTTTGGACTTACCTAAGAAGACTTTTTGGTCTTCTATAAAAAAGAGACTTTAGTCTTCCATTAGTTTGTTTATTGTATGTATTATTCTTTAATGCTGATGCAGATAAGTTACCCCACTGTACCTTGGGGAACACAAAAACCATAAGATCAAAATCAAAACAAAGAACCAAAAACAAAAATGAAAAGGTAACATAAACTAACAATTTCAAATTGAAAGAAGAAAGCAAATAAAAAAAACGGTCAAAGTCGAGTGGAGAAATACAATAACAACTTAAGCCACCAGGATGACAGGGCCAAAAACAAGAACAAGAAAAGCAACAACTAAGCCGAATGACAGAAGCGGCAAATGTCGAAAAAAGTAAACAATCAAATCATCAAAATATTAAAGAAAGAAAAAACCAAACAAAAAAACAACAACCTGAAAAAGCTGTACTTAGAAGTTGAAAGAAGAGGCATTGCAAAAGTGACCGGTGACAGACAGCAAAGAGTATACGCAACAGATTTAAGAACAGCAACAACAGCAAACGGCTTCATAATGACCAACTTCACTGTACTTGGCAACATGATGCGACGTCGACCGAGACGCCAACGATATTGGTGGTGATGATGATGAATGTATTACACATTCATACAACAAACTCCGAGAAAGACAAGTAACCTAAAGCCAAGACACCAACATTGGACACAGGCAGCAGCAACATATCCTAAATGGCGTCGCTGTCTTTAAACACCAGCATCTCTAAGCTGAACTCGGAACAAAAAACTTCCTATATTTTGCACGCCGTCTTTTTGGTGATTTGAAGTTTCATTCCTAATGGCTTTTATTGTACGATGGACGATCTAAGTTTTCATGGTGTTGGTGGTGGTGGTAGGTAATACAGGCTGCAACTTTTTGTTTAGACTGTTGTTTTTGTGTTTCCACCATTCTTGCCATCTTTCTTTTCGTTTCTTATTTCGGGATTCTTTAATTTATTTACATCAAACGAACGAAGAAAACTTTGGACGCCAAAGAGCGGTTGGATGGATATACGAAAAATCGAAAACCAGTTTTCTCCAAAAATAACAACAGCAACGATCGACGATCACAAAAAAAATTAAAACAACAATTCGAACAGCAGGAGCAACAACGAAAAAAGCAAAACAGCAGTCAGCAACAACAAATCCCTCCAAAAAACGGCAAATGACGACCAGCAGCAGCCACAAAACCACTGATCAAACTCAAAACAGAACAGTTGAAGAAAAAAAATTGGGCAAAAAAGAACAACAACCGAAAATATACCAAAATAAATATAAAAAGGCTTCAATAGAACGACGAAACGAACAAACGATTCAATTGAATTTTTACACTCACAGGAAAATGTGATTGGAATTTAAAGTTAGGTACCTTTGCAGTCTTCGAAGATATTAAGAAAAGATTCAATCAACACAGACTACACGAATTAAATCCATAAGCTTTCAAATATTGCAAGAATTATGGTGGAAAGTAGAGTATAAATTTATAGCGTTGTAGCAGAGACAACAAAGACTGCGTGCAGTAAAAAAGCTAGACTTGGCGATTTTGTGCGGGATGTATAAGATGGTTATAAATATGGAAACATTTCGGGACCCTGCATCGGGAAGTTTTTGTTTTCCCTGTGAAAAATTATACAGTTGAGAAGTCGTGATCGCTAGGACGTGTCTTTAAAATGAATCATAACGCAAACGTTTTGAAGGATGTATCTGAAAGGATGGCTAAATATATGCTATCTTGGATATAGATCTAAGTTATGGTGTCTACCAGTCATTTCAGTTGGTCACAGATTTTTGTGGAGCTTTCTTAGAATTTGTTACAGGGGAGGGAGCACGGCTACCTTGCCATAAAATAAATAAAATAGATGACTCTTCTATTAGTGACTGTATCGGATAAATGCTTCTTTTCGGAGAACAAGACTATACACCTTCTGGTCGCTGCTACACACAGAGAAGAGATATTGTTGGAACGATCATATTCTAAGAACAAAATAGTATATTTTAAAAATCTGAAAATATATATTGTTGTTTCAACCATATATTTTTTATTAGGGAACATGATGACACAAAATATATTGTTGCGCCAACAATACATATTTTAAGAATTTTAAAATACACTATTTTGTTCTTAGAATATGATTGTTCCAACAATATTTTTTTCTCTGCGTGTAGGGGAGCAAGGCAGAAACATTATATGAATCCGGGGGTTAACTAATTGGGAAAAATTTAGTGTGGTGTCTACAATGAGGATTCAACTACAAGGTTCAGACACATATTGGAAGTATCTAGCGACTTAATGTAGCGTGGATTAACTGCGGTTTGGAAACACTGGACCTACTGGCCTGTATCCACTTCCGAAGTGTAAGGATGTCCACCACTGCAGATTGGGATACGAAACTTTACAGTGGAAGATAAAATCCTGGTCAATTGGATAATAAGTATTACGAGGATTTCATGGACTATTACTACTTTTCAGTCTTCGAAATCTCCCGGACCTAGAAGGTGTATACGCGACCCTGGTGTAAAACTCGCCGAAGATATCTTTATTAAAGGAGATTTTTATGTCGTTTATTCTACCGTCGTACATAAAGTTTCTGTGGAGTGAGGCCACAGTGACGTTTATCCCCAAGGCCATGTCACGGTGTACCAAAAAACCATAGACGAATTAGCCTTTCTTCCTTTCTACAAAAGATCCTAGAAAGATTTATTGGATTATTGGACCTTAACAAGTATCAGTCGGCTCTGCCGACAGAGAAATACCCTCAGCCTATGTGAATTGAAACGTTCATCGGACGGAAAAATCGAATTTATTTAGGGTCTTTTCAGAATTTTGTGGCCCTTTTTGGACATTTGAACTTGCCGACGAAAAAGTGGATTAGGACTAAATTTCAAAAGTGTTGCGGAGGAGATATTAAAGGAATGTGGATCTTATTTAGGGAGTCATCTGTTTTCGATAGATATCGCGCCCACTAATCATTTCAGTGTGTCATCATAACTTTTGGACCAGTATGCCAGGAAGCATGGACATGTCAACGGAAAACATAATATCGCTGTATACCGAAGCAGTGATTCGAGAGTAGGTCCTAAAGTGGACTTTTCCAAAATTTTGTTCGGGAGGTACCCCAACGAGTGGACCCATTGAGTCCATGTTGAAACCTCATCTAAGCCTGGTAGAAATTTCACGATGTGCAAAGCATGGACCAAATCGGTTACCCCCTTTCAAGAGTTATCCGAACTTTTGTGAGGGAGGTCCCTAAAGGTGTGGACCGATATGGCAAATTTTGGGCCGAATCGGCATATCCGTCCGAGAGTTATCTTTCGCTTTTTTGCAACTTCCAGGCTATTTTCTTAGGAAGTATGGACTGGCCCTTGAAAAAAACGTATACCGTCGTAAAGGGGGCATCGAATACAAGTTGTTACAACAAAAATCAAAGCGATTCGAGAGCTGGTCCAAAACTCAACTTTTCCGAAATTTTGTGTGGGAGGTGCCCGAAGGAGTGGACCAATGGAGTCCATATTGAACCTCACCTATGTCTGGCTATCAGCAATCCTAGCGAAGCATGCACTCTATGAGTTACGACCCTGGCGTAAAGTTCCGCGGGATAAGGTCTATTAAAATTTCGTCAGGTTACGATCAGCTAATATATTTTGCTACCTTCTGTCCTGGAAGAAAGAAGCCTAGTCTTCGGCTAGTCTACACCATAGCGGAGCGTATCAGACTCGTCTATTGGTCTTAGGCAAAGTTGGTTTTTCTGTTTAAACTGGCTCTGGGTCTATCTGCAGTTCTAGGAATGAGGCTGTTTTAATGGGATGTAACCACAGAACTATTGGGGCTAGTTGAGTGTATGTGTGTCGTGCGGATATGTGCCGTATGCTGAGCAAATGTTTTGCACGGTAACGACGATCCTTGCCCTATAGGAATTTAGACGTCTGCACCATCTCAAACGTAGCTAAGCCAAAACTACTCTGGTTTGTCGAGGCAGTTGATGCTCCTCAGGTGCGATAGATGGGAGATGTTCTCTGAGGACCGCATTCACACGATAGAGTTTTTTATGGCATCTCTAGGGGTTCTATTTCGTAACTTTGGACCATTCTCTGTTTGTAGATCATGAAGAGTACTCCTGACATGCGCGGTGTTGTTGGGTGGGTTATATTCACCATATGGTGATTAGGATGGATCCGACGTGACGGTAACACCCGAGCAAGTTCTGCAACAAAGGCATACCATTATGTTGTTGCTGTACGGGAAGAATCATTGTCTCCTGATGTAGATGGTCCACTGAAGACATGAGGAGGCACCCTGTTACAGTTCTCAGGGCGGCACTGAATACCTTTCCATAGCATTGTACTTACCACATTGGCGCCGCATAGTTTACAACAGACCGACCTATCGCGTTCACGTTATACGTGGTCAACAAAGATTTTTATCTGCATCTCAATGTTGCCTGCTTCGGAATTTAGGACCTTGTACCTACATCTCAGCTTGACGCAGATAGATGTGGAATGAGCGGACGATGTGCACATTATGTCAAATATGATCCCTCGAATCGTGGGATAGTTGGTGGTCGGAATTCTGCTGACATCCACCATGACATTCAACTCAGTGCTCACCTCGGTGGTCCATGTAGTGAACAGAGTGGTTGTACATTTAGTGGCGGATATAGGCATATTCCTCGCGGGGAAAAAAGGTGCTAAAATCAGCCAAATAATTCAGCCTTTCACAAATTACACCAGGGAAGGTATCTGACGCCAAGATCGTACAATCCGCAGCAAACGTTACGATCTCAATGCCGTCTGGAGCGGGTGGGACACTCAGTGTTGCACTCTACCGGGCTTGGACTTGCTCCTGAAGTCCATGTACGACTGGTGTCCACAAAGATAATTGATTATTTAACGTTTCAAACTTTATCGGAGGGTAGTCTCCTCGATGTCATCAGACAATTTCAAAGGCTTTTGACAAGTCGAGCGCCACCATAACTGTTATACAACACGGCTTTTTCAGCCCTCTACTAATATGTGTGGAGATGGTGTGCGGCGCTATTGTCACCCTGTGCTGCTTACGAAACACATGCTGATGGTCGGCAACTGGATAGGTATTTCCGACTCTGGAGATGATTAAAGCTTCAAAGGTCTTTGTTACTGGCAACAAAAGCAAAATCGACCTCTACGACCAAACTGTGCTGGCATTCTTGCCTTCCGGCAGTAGAAAGACCAACCTGCCCATTTTCCAGACTTCGGGAACGATGTGGGTGCCTACCGACAGGTTGAGAAATTAAGTGAGATACTTGACACCCGGTTCATCCAATTGTTTCAGCATTACCAGGGAGATTCCATCAGGGCCCAAGGCCTTGGATGATTTAGCGTTTCTGATGACGTAGTACTTTTCTCTTCGCTTTGTCACTCCTGGGGAGCTCGGTATACTGTCGAGGACAGATCTCTGAAGCGGTGATAAGTCAACTCTCTGAAACTAGAATAATTAGCTGTCCCATGATTGATGATGAACACACTTATGGGGAAAAGGTCTAAGCTAAGAGAAACGAAGTTGCCAGGTGATGTCAGTTTTCAGACGAGGTGACACGATGGTTAGTCTGGCGAACTGTGACACTCTCCGCTAATTCTGGTAGGGCTGTCCTCATTGACCGTGGAAAAACGTAGAGCTATCAATCTGGTCACCCAGCACACTCGTTTCCGAGGACCGAATGTCACAACTCATGATGAGCATTAAAGTCCCCCAAGATCAGACGATTATGAGCACCGGAAAGCTGTCTAGTCTTGGGGCAATAATCTGGAGTACAGCTAATTATCGACGGGATGCGGACGTTCAGCCAGCCGGGATGCGTACGTTCGCCAGTTCCACACCTGACTGCTACCCGCATACATTCCATGTACGAATCATTAGACTCTGGTGCAATAGGAAAGCTAATCCCCCACCCCCATTTGTGGTGCGATCCTTCTTCAGTACGTTATAATAGTGAAAAATCAAATTTGACTATCGAAGGCGGGGACAGGGGTATATGCGATTATAAAGGCGACATTTGTGGGAAGCCACAGATGAAACCACATTAATGATAAAGAGATGTTCATCTGCGGCTCCGATTCCTGTATTCGGACTCGGTCCGATTTTATGGTTTCGGGCTCTTATCCACCGATGGTGGTGGTTATTCAGGTAAGGTGAAAGTTGATAATATATGTTTATACGAAGATTATTGCATAATTGAAAAAAGTTTTTTTCTTTCATGAATTGCATAATGTCATCAAGGTGCGGAAGATTGGTAGTGGCTTAGAATTCTAAGACGTCGACAATATTGTATATTGGTTGGCTAGGACCTAGGTTCAAACCTCAACCGGGTTCATGGTGAATTTGCATTTATTGTTGTCTTATTAGGACGAAGATTATTACTTGTAATTTAATTGAGCAATTATGACCTCTGCATCGGTGGGGCGAGGTTCTGTTCCACCAAGAGTTCATCTTCTGAATAGATATTCATGGAGATACCAACCAAATGACTTTCCATCAGTGATCGCAAATCCGTACAGGGGAAGGTCAATGAAACCGGATTAAATGGTCAATCAAGAGGCAATCAACCGAAAATATAGTCGTGCAGATTTACTATGAGCTCTACCAGTAAATGCCATTCTATTCACACTTGATAAAATAAAGTGCATGGGTTCAATACCTTTTCAGCGGTAATTAAGCCTCTCAGCTTTATACAGCCTGCAACACTTGGTATCGGCCTAGCTTAAAACGTCGTTAAGAATGAATCCCATGTCACTCTGTTAAAGTATGCAGTATCTGCCGGACATTATAATTCTTAAATGTTTTTTTTTTTTTTTAATTAACATCAATTTCAATATGTTTTTCTTCGAGTGTAAAATAGATCGCACCAAAATAGTTTTCGTAAGTGTACTTACTGTAAGCTTTGATCAAAAAAAGAAAAAAACTAAAAAATTAAAGCAACAACAAAATCACCTCTCCAGGGTACTTATGCTCAAGTACTTGAATACAATGTTTGTTGTTAGGCAAGATACGTAGCTGGCTGGCTGGCTGGCTGGCTGCCTAGCTAGGTAGCTGATGCTTGTTGGCCTTATGTTGTGAGTGAGGCCACAGTCTCGTGATGTTGATGCTGCTATCGTTGAGGTTGTTGCTGCTGCTGCCGCAGTCAGATCAACTCACGATTTTTCTATGTTGAGTTTTGTAAAAGGCACGAGCGGTTGTCAAAAGAAAAAAAACTAAAAAACGGCAACTACCACAGCAGCAATAGTTAAACAGACAAAATTGATCCTCCAGGTTTATTCGTTCGTATACCTGGGTATGATGGTGGTGGTAGTCATCTTCAATGTTTTCATCTATTCACAAAGCTTTCAAGTGACGTACATAGGTACATACATACATATGTACGTGTATGTATATAATGATAAAAGTTTGCTTACATATGTATGTGTTATGTATATAAAACACATGTTTGTCAAATATATACACATGTACATACTTAAAAGTATGTATTTTTTGTTATGCTTATTGATTTTGATACATAAAGGGAGGATTTTTGTGATGGCATAGAAACAAAATATCTTCCTGGTATCAGATTCCCCTGAAACGTTTGTTTTTGAAGTCATAACAAAGTTGTCAGAATGTTGGTGAACTAAATTAAACTGGCATAATAACGGTTCTTGTGATCAAGGCAAAGGGCGATCATTTAGAATGTAAGGATAATTTCATTAAGAAGGAAGACTTTATGACCTTCTACAAGAGAAGTCTATAAAATAAATTCTATGAGAAGACATTGTGGTCTTCTATAAGAAGACCTTATGGTCTTCTATAAGAAGACCTTGTGGTCATCCATAAAGAAGACCACAAGGTCTTCTATAAAGAAGACCTTGTGGTCTTCTGTAAGAAGACTTTGTGGTCTTCTGTAAGAAGACTTTGTGGTCTTCTGTAAAAAGACTTTGTGGTCTTCTGTAAGAAGACTTTGTGGTCTTTTATAAAGAAGACTTTGTGGTCTTTTATAAAGAAGACTTTGTGGTCTTTTACAAGAAGACATTGTGGCCTTCTATAAAGAAGACATTGTGGTCTTCTATAAAGTAGATCTTGTGGTCATCTATAAAGAAGAACTTGGGGTCTAATATAAAGAAGACATTGTGGGTTTCTATAAAAAAGACCTTATTGTCTTCCATAAAATGGACCTTATGGTCTTCTATAAAAAAACCTTATGGTCAGCTATAAAGAAAACCCTTGTGGGCTATTATAAAGAAGACCTTGTGATCCTCTATAAAGAAGACCGTGTGGTCTTCTATAAAGAAGACCTTGTGGTATTCTATAAGAAGACCTTGTGGTATCCTATAAAGAAGACCTTATTGTCTTCTATAAAAAAGACATTATGGTCTTGTATAAAAAAGACCTTATGGTCTGCTATAAAGAAGACCTTATGGTCTGCTATAAAGAAGACCTTGTGGTCTTCTATAAGGAAGACGTTGTGGTCTTCTATAAAGAAGACCTTGTGGTATTCTATAAGAATACCTTGTGGTATCCTATAAAGAAGACCTTATTGTCTTCTATATAAAAGACATTATGATCTTGTATAAAAAAGACCTTATGGTCTGCTATAAAGAAGACCTTGTGGTCTTCTATAAGGAAGACGTTGTGGTCTTCTATAAAGAAGACCTTGTGGTTTTCTATAAAGAAGACCTTATTGTCTTCTACAAAAAGGACGTTATGCTCTTCTATAAAAAAGACCTTATGGTCTGGTATAAAGAAAACCTTGTGGGCTCCTATAAAGAAGACCGCGTTGTCCTCTATAAATAAGACCGTGTGGTCTTCTATAAGAAGACCTTGTGGTCTTCTATAAGAAGACCTTGTGGTCTTCTATGAGAAGACCTTGTGGTCTTCTATGAGAAGACCTTGTGGTCTTCTATGAGAAGACCTTGCGGTTTTCTATAAAACGGACCTTATGGTCTTCTATAAAAAAGACCTTATGGTCTGCTGTAAAGAAGTCCTTGTGCGCTTCTATAAAGAAGACCTTGTGGTCTTCTATAAGAAGACCTTGTGGTCTTCTATAAGAAGACCTTGTGGTCTTCTATAAGAAGACCTTGTGGTCTTCCGTAAAGAAGACCTTGTGGTCTTCTATAAAGAAGACCATGTGGTCTTCTACAAAGAAGACCTTGTGGTCTTCCGTAAAGAAGACCTTGTGGCCTTCTATAAAGAAGACCATGTGGTCTTCTACAAAGAAGACCTTGTGGTCTTCTATAAAGAAGACCATGTGGGCTTCTATAAAAAAGGCCTTGTTGTCTTCTATAAAGAAGTCCTTGTGGTCTTCTATAAAGAAGACCGTGTTGTCTTCTATAAAGAAGACCTTGTTGTCTTCTATAAAGAAGACCTTGTGGTCTTCTATAAAGAAGACCTTGTGGTCTTCTATAAAGAAGACCTTGTGGGCTTCTATAAAGAAGACCTTGTGGGCTTCTATAAGAAGACCTTGTGATCTTCTATAAGAAGACCTTGTGGTCTTCTATAAAGAAGACCTTGTTGTCTTCTATAAAGAAGACCTTGTTGTCTTCTATAAAGAAGACCTTGTGGTCTTCTATAAAGAAGACCTTGTGCGCTTCTATAAAGAAGGCATTGTTGTCTTCTATAAAGAAGACCTTGTTGTCTTCTATAAAGAAGACCTTGTGGGCTTCTATAAAGAATACCTTGTGGGCTTCTATAAAGAAGACCTTGTGGGCTTCTATAAAGAAGACTTTGTGGGCTTCTATAAACAAGACCTTGCTGTCTTCTATAAAGAAGACTTTGTTGTCTTCTATAAATAAGACCTTGTGGTCTTCTATAAAGAAGACCTTGTGGGCTTCTATAAAGAAGACCTTGTGGGCTTCTATAAAGAAGACCTTGTGGGCTTCTATAAAGAAGACCTTGTGGTCTTCTATAAAGAAGACCTTGTGGGCTTCTATAAAGAAGACCTTGTTGTCTTCTATGAAGAAGACCTTGTGGGCTTCTGTAAAGAAGACCTTGTGGGCTTCTATAAAGAAGGCCTTGTTGTCTTCTATAAAGAAGACCTTGTTGTCTTCTATAAAGAAGACCTTGTGGTCTTCTATAAAGAGGACCTTGTGGGCTTCTATAAAGAAGGCCTTGTTGTCTTCTATAAAGAAGACCTTGTGGTATTCTATAAAGAAGACCTTGTTGTCTTCTATAAAGAAGACCTTGTTGTCTTCTATAAAGAAGACCTTGTGGTATTTTATAAAGAAGACCTTGTAGGCTTCTATAAAGAAGACCTTGTGGGCTTCTATAAAGAAGACCTTGTGGGCTTCTATAAACAAGACCTTGCTGTCTTCTATAAAGAAGACCTTGTGGTCATCTATAAAGAAGACCTTGTTGTCTTCTATAAAGAAGACCTTGTGGGCTTCTATAAACAAGACCTTGCTGTCTTCTATAAACAAGACCTTGCTGTCTTCTATAAAGAAGACCTTGTTGTCTTCTATAAAGAAGACCTTGTTGGCTTCCATAAAGAAGATCGTGTGGTAATCTATAAGAAGACCTTGTGGTCTTCTATAAGGAGACATTGTGGTCTTCTATAGGAAGACCTTGTGGTCATCTATAAGAAGACCTTGTGGTCTTCTATAAGAAGATCTTGTGGTCATCTATAAGAAGACCTTGTGGTCTTCTATAAGGAGACCTTGTGGTCTTCTATAAGAAGACCTTGTGATATTTTATATGTTGAGATTGTGGACTTCTATAAGACGGTCATGTGGTATAAGGAGAACTTGTGGTCTTCTATAAAGAGAATTTGTGGTATCCTATAAGAAGTCCTTGTAGAATTCAAAACAAGACCTTGTGGTCTTGCCTTGTTGCCTTTTATAAGAAGACGTTGCGGTCTTCTCTAAGAATACGTTGTTGTCCTTCATAAGAAGACCTTGATGCCTTCTATGAGAACTCTTTATGGTCTTTTGTAAGAAGACCTAGTGATCTTCTGTAAGAAGCAAGTACCATTCAGTGCTTGGATTACTTAGGATATGCGGTTATACTTTGATTTATATACTATTGGAATTCACTTTGATCTAAATCCAAACATGTATTTTTAAGCCACCCACATCTAAGTCAACATAACATCACACCTAATAACTACATTTGAAATTACAAAAATAGAAATACAAAACAATTCTACAATGATATGTCAAAAAATATGTATGCAAAATCCCCCCTACAAGTCTATCCCACTGTGTTATCTAATAAAATTACAATTTAAATGCAACCAACCACCAGCCACAGTTTAAATGTCCATGTTGAGAGACATGTATAGACAGCATAACAGAAATAACTTATAGACAAACCGAGCGACAGACAGACAATCAGACAGTTAGTCTATGTCCGAAAAGAATAAATAAAATTCAATTAATGTCAATAAAACTATCGCCAAATGACGTTAACAAAACTCCAACGCAATTCCAGCAAAAAAAAATAGAACGAACGGAAAACAACTTTTTACTCCCTCACCAAGGAATGTAAGAGAGGGAGGTACAGAATCTGCTGCAGCAGGGAAGGTGGCGGCGATAGCGGTTTGTTATGTATAACAGGAAAAGAATGCCTGAAGAAAACCAACCAAGCAGTATTTAAGAGGGAAAAAATTGAAAAACACGCAATATACTATTTGAATGGTAACATATTTCAGATTTATTATGAAAATAGACTAAGTCAAAAATATAACAAGCAAGAAAGTATCAGTCAGCTGTGCGACGGAGATATCAGCAAAAATGTCTAAAATCGTCTTTTCCATTTCAAAAAAATCAAAAAAAAAAATGTTGATACTACATCTATGATTTTTGGTACATAGATTAAGAAAAAAAATCGTCATTTTAAATCTGTTTTCGTTACCAACTTTCATAGTTGCGCGCAAAAGATATGACCGTTTTAATCATGCTAATTCGAAAAAATTCTAAAAAAAATCGCGGCTTAATATAGTAAGCTGTTATATCCTATTATCGTTAACTGAATTGCCACCCTTTGCGATGATGCAAAAAAAAAATTCGAAGAGTTTCAACCGATTCGCGTAAAATTAAATTTGTAAAATAATTTCACGTTTCTACAAACATATTTTTCAAACAACAGCGCTTATACTTACAAAAAATATATATAAAAAATTATAGCAGCATCCAGACATTGTGAGGAATAAAATGAAACCTATGTCGTGAAGTTTGGAGCTATAGTATTCGTGTTATTTGCAAAAATGCAATGAAAATGTGACGAAAACAAGACAAGATGCGCATCCGATTTTCCAAAACAGCGAATCAATCCCTCTTATTTGATATACACTTTGTGAAATTCCATTTGGCGACCACGATGTAGCATCAGTTGCATGTTAGGGTGCAGAAAACAGTAAAATGCCCATAATTTCCACGAAGTTCATTTGCATTTTATGCGCATCCGATTTCAATGATCAACATTAAAAAATACATCATCCTATGTCATTTCAATGCGTTCCATCAAGAACCGTGGATGTAGCATCGCACTCAGGTTTTAGAAAAAAATCTATTATATCTCCGGATTCGCGAACGTTTTTCAATATCTGTTTTCGCACATTTTAAATATGAGTTTCCCTCTATTTATCTAAGTAGGAATAACACATCTAAAACGCGTCTAAATACGCGATATTTTCAAAAACATTTTTTGCAGATTTTCGAAATTTGAGGGGTATCATATCCGCCGATCTAGTGAATCGATTTAGGCTTGTTAGATTCAGAACGTAAAAAAACTAAATTCACGCGGGTTTCCACTGAAATCGAATGGCATTTGTAAATGTTGAATCCAAAAAACTTTTTTTTTATAAAAATGTACGCACAAAAATTTCGACTTTAAGCTGAGATTGTTGTGAACCTTTGAAGGCTACACGCCCGAGTTATACACCAAAAAATGCGTAATCGCGAGTACTACAATCTCATAATCAGTTTCTAAACGAGTACAGTTGCGCGTCCCAATTAGAGCAAAAATTCAAAAAACCCAATTTTTCAGTCTTCAAAATGTCAGCATCCGTTTGAGATTGATGCATTGGTTATATTAAAAAATCATACATTAGAAACTTCATCTCTGAAGTATATTCTTCAACTTCTTCTTTGAACATTATACTCTACATTGTATTGTAAAGCCGCTAGTTGAAAATTGACTTAAAAAAACTCGTTTCCTTCAACGATTTTTTCCTATTTTTTCCTTTAAAACGACCACAGCTTCCACTCAAATTATTATTTTAAGAAACCCATCGGTGAATCGGGCTAAAACAGTTTATTTTACCGAAATGCGTTCAAAAGTTATGGTATAGTACAACTGTGCGCGAGTTACAGTACCCCATACCTCAGTTTCAACATAAGTTAATTTTCTACAAAAAGGTCGATATACCCTCAGCCACTGACAAAAAAAACCAAACCAAGCACAATAATTATGTCGTATATAAAATATATTGATTTTGTATCATGAGTTTGCTTTGAAATCTGTAGTCCCACGTTACAGGCTATACCAAATCCTTGACATATACCAAACTTCTTCATAAACGACTCGAAATATTAAATTACGTTTAACTAAGTTTGATAGAAATGTTTGAAAAAGTTTATGTGCCGACCGTTGTAAATGAGGTAACATACATAATTCCGAACACAAAAGGACCCAAGATACTAGTGTTAAAATTCAACTGTATGTTCACGTGGTCCGCGATTGCCGCTAAAACTAAGATTTGGAACAAAGTACTTAAGTTCCTAGCCGGCAGCAATTTGGGGCGCAGACAAAGAAACTTTGTGCGATGGGTCGGTCTGTAGTAAGCTATACAGCGTTAGTGTGGTCCGCGAACATAAGGGCAACGCGATGTAACAATATGAAAACTGTCAGTATGCAGCCTTGAGTACTGCAACAGGGTATCTGCTTATGTCATCAGTGTATAATCTGCTTCTTCCAGTACGGCAAAACAATGGCACGCTCTCGTTGCAATACTTACTCGGGTGTTATAGTGAGAGTCATCCTAATTAGCATTTGGTGTATAGGATCCCAAACCAAGGCATATCAGGGGGGGGGGGGATCTGCATGCTCCAGAAAGAGAGAGGTCCTACGTTTCTAGGAAGAAGCCTTAGATCAGTAACCCGATAATGTAGATTTGGATAGCATTCATACATATGCAGTCGCAGATGCCACAAACAACATTTCGTCTTCTATACGAAGACCATTTGTTCTTATATAAGAATAGTCGTTGGTCTCCTGTAATAAGGCCGTATGGTCTTCTATAAGAAGACCCTTTGATTTTCTAAAATAAGGCCATTTGTTCTTCTATAAGAATATTCGTTGGTCTTCTATAAGAACACCACTTGTTCTTCTATAAGAATACTCGTTGGTCTTCTATAAGAAGACCCTTTGGTCCTCTATAACAAGACCCTTTGGTCTTCTATAAGAAGACCATTTGTTCTTCTATAAGAAGACCCTTTGTTCATCTAAAAGAAGACCCTTTGGTCATCTATAAGAAGACCTTTTGGTCTTCTATAAGAAGACCCTTTGTTCTTCTATAAGAAGACCCTTTGTTCTTCTATAAGAAGACCCTTTGTTCTTCTATAAGAAGACCCTTTGTTCTTCTATAAGAAGATCCTCTGGTCTTCTATAAGAAGGCCCTTTGTTCTTCTATAAGAAGACCCTTTGTTCTTCTATAAGAAGACCTTTTGGTCTTCTATAAGAAGACCTTTTGGTCTTCTATAAGAAGACATTTCGGTCCATTTGTTTTTCTATAAGAATACCGTCTGGTCTTCTATAAGAAGACCCTTTGGCCCTCTATAAGAAGACCCTTTGGTCTTCTATAAGAAGACCCTTTGGTCTTCTATAAGAAGACCCTTTGGTCTTCTATAAGAAGACCCTTTATTCTTCTATGAGAAGACCTTTTGGTCTACTACAAGAAGACACTTCGGTCCGTTTGTTCTTCTATAAGAATACCATTTAGTTTTCTATAAGAAGACCCTTTGTTCATCTATAAGAAGACCCTTTGGTCCTCTATAAGAAGACCTTTTGGTCTTCTTTAAGAAGGCCCTTTGGTCTTCTATAAGAAGACCCCTTGGTCTTCTGTAAGAAGACCCTCTGGTCTTCTATAAGAAGACGCTTTTGTCTTTTATAAGAAGACACTTTGTTCTTCTATAAGAAGACCCTTTGTTCTTGTATAAGAATCCCCTTTGTTCTTCTATAAGAAGACCCTTTGTTTTTCTATGAGAAGACCATTTGTTCTTCTAAAAGAAGATCTTTTGGTCTTCTATAAGAAGATCCTTTGGTCTTCTATAAGAAGATCCTTTGGTCTTCTATAATAAGATCCTTTGTTCTTCTATAAGAAGACCCTTTGTTCTTCTATAAGAAGACCCTTTGGTCATCCATAAGAAGATAATTAGAAAAAATAAGGGGTGTACCTATAGAAGCCCAAATAATCTCCCTATAGAAGCACTTTTTGGTCTCCTATAAGAAGACCATTGGGCCTTTATATGAAGACCCTTTTTCTATAAGAAGACCCTTTGGTCTTCTACACGAAGACCCCTTGGTCTTTTAAAGAAGACCCTTTGGTCTTCTATAAGAAGACGCTTTTGTCTTTTTTAAGAAGACCCTTTGTTTTTCTATGAGAAGACCATTTGTTCTTCTAAAAGAAGATCTTTTGGTTTTCTATAAGAAGATCATTTGGTCTTCTATAAGAAGATCCTTTGTTCTTCTATAAAAAGATCCTTTGTTCTTCTATAAGAAGACCCTTTGGTCATCTATAAGATGACCTTTTGTTTTTGTATAGGGTATTCTGAAAGAAGAACAAAGATCTTATAAAAGAACAAAGAGTATTCCTATAGAATACCATTTGGTCTTCTATAAGAATACTCTTTGTTCTTCTATAAGACCCTTTGTTCTTTAAGAAGACACTTTTTTCTTCTATAAGAAGATCCGTTGGTCTTCTTTAAGAACACCCTTTGGTCTTCTATAAGAAGACCGTTTGTTCTTCTATAAGATGACCATTTGGCTTTCTAGAAGCACCCTTTGGGCTTCTATAAGACCATTTGTTCTTATATAAGACGCTTTGGTTTTCAATAAGGAGACACTTTGGTCTTCTTTAGAAAGACAATTTGTTGTTCTATGGGAACACTCTTTGCTCTTTTATAAGAAGGCCCCTGGACTTCAATAAGAATACCAAATGGTCTGCTATAAGAAGGTGTTCTGGTCTTCTATAGGAAGACATTTTGCTCATCTATAAGAAGATCTCTTTTTTTCTGTAGAAAGACCCTTGGTCTTCTATATGAAGGCAAACTTGGTCGTCTATAAGAAGATATCTTCGATCTTCTATACAAAAACTAATTTGGTATTTTGGTCTTCTATAGGAAGCCGCGTTAGTCTTCTATAGTAACACCCTTTGGTCGTCTATAAGACCAATTTGGTCTTCTATAAGATCTTCTAGTTTTGCATTGGAAGTCGCGTTGGTTTTATATAAGAAGAGCTTGTGGTCATCTATAGGACCAACTTGATCTTCTATAAGAACATAATTTGATATTCTATAGGTAGGCCCTTTGGCCTTTCATAAGAATAGCATTTGGTCTTTTATAAGATGACCAACATAGTGTTCTCTAACGAAATATAGGAAGACGCTTTGATCTTTCAACTTGAACTTCCATAAGAAAATAATTAGAAAAAAAAATAAAGGGTGTACCTATAGAAGCCCAAGTATTCTCCCTATAGAAGGACCCTTTGGTCTTCTATAAGAAGACCATTTGGCCTTTATAAGAAGACCCTTTTGTTTTACTATAAAAAGGTCCTTCTGTCTTCCCTAAACTGACAACTACTAACGAAGAATAAAGAATTTAGTTAACAAAAGTCATGACAATAAATCAAAATTCTGAGAAAATTATTACAACAAAAAGAACAGCAACTACATAAATTGTACATACACTACATACGAATTACAAAGATCAGGCCTTATGCTAAATATGAAATAGATTTGATATTTCGGTTCGTTGTATTTTTTTCTTCATCAGAAATCATGAAGCTCAGATGGACAGACAGACAAACAAACAAGCAATTTAATGACTGACAGACAATTGACTGACTGAACGAATGACACAATGGATGAATCGAAAAAGATAAATGAGCCTTAGAAGAGCCCAAAAGCAACAATGCCAACAGTTTGTCAGCCCGAATAGGCACTGCTGGAAGAAAACAAACACTGAAACTGATTGTATTTTGTTGGGGAGAGTCTAACAACTGGACAACAGAACAGATACGTCTGTCCATAAGTCGCTGAGTCGCTAAGACAGACAAACAAGCTGACATTAGATTTGAACAAGAAAAAGGTAATTATGTCGAAGTACTTGGTCGGACATACAAACGTACACGCTCAGTGGAAATGTAATTAGAAGAAGACACACACAATCCATGGGGAAAATCTCTTCCACCAAATGGGGGGACTTCAAAACAGTTACAGGGATGAGGATGATATATAGCGAAAGAGGAACTGCAAGTTAGACTTGAATAAAAGCAAATGAAACTGACAAGAGAGTTTTGCGAAGATTTTGAAAATGTAGCAATGTTTATAAGAACTTTAGAAGGAGCTATATTTGGGAGTCTAGAAAATAACATCTGCATAAAATTATCACTTCCCCATCTGATTTACTAATCTCCCCTCTACTTTACTAAGCCTGTGAATGTGATGTCAGTTGAGGAGAGAATTATTCGTTATAGAGACGATCGTTATTGAGAATATTAAGAATCTGGACCATGTTTACTTCAACACAATTCAAAATTTGGAGTCGTTTTTCAAACCAACTGTCGATAGACCTGTAAACTTTGACTTACGATTAGGCCTAATGCCTATCACTATTACCCTTCTGTAGGGTATCGAAAAAACGAACAGCAATATCGTGAACAATGGTGACATGCCTAATCGCATCGCATGAGCTTCAAACAATCAACGAAGACAATTTTCGAGACTTCGAGAGTTTTAAGATGAATTATAAGAAATATTACAACAACAAAAGGCAAGCAACAACAAACAATTATAGGTCTCCACATAAAATAACAACAACAACAAGAGAAATAACTACACCAATGAGAGACAATTGAAATCTTTACAAATGATTAGAAGAAAACATGACATAAAGTGGAAACAATGACAACATGCCAACAACAACAAACACAACAACAGTAAAAGAGTTAGACCCAGAGACATGGACATGGAAAATATGAGCATTAAAAAATGCTTCGACTTTAAATAGACGACTGTCAAAATGTAGATTGACACCCGAACGCAAGACAAACGACTGAATCGGACAGATGGATAGATAGGCAGCATGGAGTTGATTGGAGGGATAAGTTGAAATAAAAAGGTACATAGTTACGAAAATGAAGAAACAGTGGAAGATTTACTGTGGGAATATTGGGTGATTCAAAAAATCTTAAAAAAATACGTTTTGGATTCCTAAAAATTTTATAAAATTCGTGTTCGGAGGTTTCAAAATCTTAAAAAATGCCTTTTGGTTTTCTATAAGAAGACCCCTCCTCTTCTATAAGAAAACTTTTTAATCTTATTTTAGAAGATTCCCTTTGGCCTTCTATAAGAAGACATTTTGGCCTTTGTCCTTTTAAAAGAAGACCCTTTGGCCTTTTAAAAGAAGACCCTTTGGCCTTTTATAAGAAGACCCTTTGGCCTTCTATAAGAAGACTCTTTGGCCTTCTATAAGAAGATCCTTTGTCCTTCTATAGGAGGACTCTTTGGCCTTTTATAAGAAGACACTTTGTCCTTCTATAAGAAGACTCTTTGGTCTTCAATAAGACGAACCTTTAGCCTTTTATAAGAGGACCCTTTGGACTTCAATAAGACGAACCTTTAGCCTTTTATAAGAGGACCCTTTGGACTTCTATAAGAAGATTATTTGGCCTGCTATGAGAAGACTCTTTGGCCTTCTATGGGAAGACTCTTTGGCCTTCTATAAGAAGACTGCTTGGCCTTCTATAAGAAGATCCTTTGGCTTTCTATAAGAAGACCCTTTGGCCTTCCATAAGAAGACACTTTGGCCTTCTATAAGAAGACACTTTGGCCTTCTATAAGAAGACATTTTGGCCTTCTATAAGAAGATCCTTTGGCCTTCTATAAGACGAACCTTTAGCCTTTTATAAGAGAACCCTTGTGACTTCTATAAGAAGACTCTTTGGCCTTCTATAAGAAGACTGCTTGGCCTTCTATAAGAAGATCTTCTGTCCTTCTGTAGGAGGACCCTTTGGCCCTCTATAAGAAGACTATTTGGCTTTCTATAAGAAGGCCCTTTGGCCTTTTATAAGAAGGCCCTTTGGCCTTATATAAGAAGACTCTTTGGCCTTCTATAAAAAGACACTTTGGCCTTCTATAAGAAGATCCTTTGTCCTTCTATAGGAGGACTCTTTGGCCTTCTATAAGATGACCCTTTGGACTTCTATAAGAAGACTATTTGGCCTTCTATAAGAAGGCCCTTTGGCCTTCTATAAGAAGGCCCTTTGGTCTTCTATAAGAAGACACTTTGGCCTTCTATAAAAAGACACTTTGGCCTTCTATAAGAAGATCCTTTGTCCTTCCATAGGAGGACTCTTTGGCCTTCTATAAGATGACCCTTTGGACTTCTATAAGAAGACTATTTGGCCTTCTATAAGAAGGCCCTTTGGCCTTCTATAAGAAGGCCCTTTGGTCTTCTATAAGAAGACACTTTGGCCTTCTTCTTATAAGAAGACCCTTTGGCTGCAATAGATTGCGGTAGTACTCTGAGGACCATATTCGCACGATAGTTGTTTATGGCATCTGCGACTGCATCTGTGTGAATGCTATTCAAACCTTTGTCCTTTGTCCTTCTATAGGAGGACCCTTTGGCCTTATATAAGAAGACTCTTTGACCTTTTATAAGGAGACCCTTTGGCCTTTTATATGAAAGGACTTTGGCTTTCTATAACAAGACACCTTGGCCTTGTATAAGAAGATCCTTTGTCCTTATATAGGAGGAACCTTTGACCTACTTTAAGAAGACCCTTTGGCCTTTTAAAAGAAGACCCTTTGGCCTTCTATAAGAATACCCTTTGGCCTTCTATAAGAAGAAACATTGGCCTTCTATAAGAAGATCCTTTGTCCTTCTATAGGAGGACTCTTTGGCCTTCTATAAGAAGACCCTTTGACCTACTTCTAAAAGACGTCTCTTTGGTTTTCTATAAGAAAACACTTTGGCCTTCTAATAGAAGACCCCTTGGCCGTCTAAAAGAAGACTCTTTGGCCTTCTATAAGAAAACACTTTGGCCTTCTAAAAGAAGACCCTTTGGCCTTCTAAAAGTAGACTCTTTGGCCTTCTGTAAGAAAACACTTTGGCATTCTATAAGAAGACCCTTTGTCCTTCTATAGGAGGACTCTTTGGCCTTCTATAAGAAGACACTTTGGCCTTCTATAAAATGACCCTTTGACCTTCTATAAGAAGACCCTTTGGCCTTTTAAAAGAAGACCCTTTGGCCTTTTGAAAGAAGACCCTTTGGCCTTCTATAAGAATGCCCTTTGGCCTTCTATAAGAAGACACTTTGGCCTTCTATAAGAAGACACTTTGGCCTTCTATAAGAAGATCCTTTGTCCTTCTATAAGAAGACCCTTTGACCTACTATAAGAAGATCCTTCGGCCTTTTAAAAGAAGACCCTTTGGCCTTCTATAAGAATACCCTTTGGTCTTCTATAAGAATACCCTTTGGCCTTCTATAAGAAGACACTTTGGCCTTCTATAAGAAGATCCTTTGTCCTTCTATAGGAGGACTCTTTGGTCTTCAATAAGACGAACCTTTAGCCTTTTATAAGAGGACACTTTGGACTTCAATAAGACGTACCTTTAGCCTTTTATAAGAGGACCCTTTGGACTTCTATAAGAAGACTATTTGGCCTTCTATAAGAAGACTCTTTGGCCTTCTATAAGAAGACTGCTTGGCCTTCTATAAGAAGATCCTTTGGCCTTCCATAAGAAGACACTTTGGCCTTCTATAAGAAGACATTTTGGCCTTCTATAAGAAGATCCTTTGGCCTTCTATAAGACGAACCTTTAGCCTTTTATAAGAGAACCCTTGTGACTTCTATAAGAAGACTCTTTGGCCTTCTATAAGAAGACTGCTTGGCCTTCTATAAGAAGATCATTTGTCCTTCTATAGGAGGACCCTTTGGCCTTCTATAAGAGGACCCTTTGGACTTCTATAAGAAGACTATTTGGCCTTCTATAAGAAGGCCCTTTGGCCTTCTATAAGAAGGCCCTTTGGCCTTATATAAGAAGACTCTTTGGCCTTCTATAAGAAGACAGCTTGGCTTTCTATAAGAAGATCCTTTGTCCTTCTATAGGAGGACTCTTTGGCCTTCTATAAGATGACCCTTTGGACTTCTATAAGAAGGCCCTTTGGCCTTCTATAAGAAGGCTCTTTGGTCTTCTATAAGAAGGCCCTTTGGCCTTCTATAAGAAGGCCCTTTGGTCTTCTATAAGAAGACACTTTGGCCTTCTTCTTATAAGAAGACCCTTTGGCTGTACTCTGAGGACCATATTCGCACGACAGTTGTTTATGGCATCTGCGACTGCATCTGTGTGAATGCTATTCAAACCTGTTTGATGGGCTTGATAATCTAGAGGTTCACTCTAGTATCGTTGGACCTCTCTCTCCCGGCTGACATGCCTGCGCGGGCAAGTATTGCGTCGAGAACATATCACTGTGTGTTGTCGTACAGGAAGAATCTTCGTCTGTTCATGCACGTGGTCATAGCATCACACAAAAAGGCATTTTGCTGCAATTGTCAGAGTGGTTTGAATATTTTTCCATCGATTTGCACTTATATTCGCGAACCACACTGAAGTCGCATAGCTTGCCACAGACCGACCTATAGCGTAATATGTTGTCAACAAGGTTTCTTTATATGCACCCCAAGTACTGCCGACTAGGGACTTGATGATCATGTTGCTAAATCTCAGGTTATCGCAGATAGCTGGAGAGATAGAAGTTAAACCGCCCCGTAGATATCACCCCACCTTAGGGAGCGCTACGGGGCAGGACTTTTTGTTCCTTAATTCTTCGTAAGACTGCCATCCACGTATTTAACAGGTTAGTCAACGTTTCGAACTTTTTCGGAGGGTAGTCGGTTCAATGTCATCAAGCCGAGTGGAGTGTTTTTTTAATGCAGAATGTATACGTTCAACAACTCTAACTCGATAGTTACACACCTGACTGCTAGCCCCAAATATTTCATGTACGGTTCATTAGAGTCACGCTCAAGTGAGACAGGTCTATATTGAACAGACTTGTATAACAGGAAATATAGTTTCTTCGCCTCCACTTCTGTTGCGATCCTTTCTCAGTACGTTGTAACCATCACAACGCTGTAAGCTGTAGTTGTTGTTGAGCTTGGTTCTCCATGACATTCTTCCGACTCCTAAGTCCACTATTTCATGGATCTTACCTTACTTACCTCGGAGACAAACAAATACAAACATATGTATTTACTCGGTCCAATCCGGTGTCGAAGAAGCCATCGTTGTAGGATTGATCTACGTTTTTTCGCATCTTGGTTGTTCCCAAAAAAGTTTAAAAAATCAATTGGTAGTCTAATTTTCCTTTCTTCCCCACTGTCCCCAACACAAAAATCATTTAAAATGTGACAAAAATATCGGGTCATAATGACAAACTGACAACAATTCAGTCACAAAATAACAACTGGGATAAGAGTATCGATCGATTGGCAGCAAAAACAGCAACAATGACAATCACAATTTTCAGAGTGTGTCTCAACGAATGAGGAGGGGAGAGACCTTTGGAAAGCCATTGGACTGCAAGAAGATTTTTCTGAACAAAACCTAAAAAATCAGCCACAACTCAACCAAAAAATCAATTGAAAAATAAACAAACCACAATTACAGTAACAACAGCAACAACAACGGCAAGAAATTCAATTTCAAATCAATTAAATTTAGGAAATGACCATATTTGGCCAATGGGCCAAATGTGAAACTGCCGTTCGACCCATTTGCAGCTGATGATGGCCAGCCGTCGCCGTCGTCCATCCATCCACCGTTTGTTCGTTCATTCCATTTGACATCGGCTTCAAAATTTGAGTTGATTATTGTCAATATGGGTAGACTAATTTTTGATTAGTCAGTCTGCGGGTTGAGAATGTGTGTCGGTCTGTCTGTCTGCCATGTCTTTTTTGGAGCCATAAAGTGCCACAAAACTCGATTTCACATCAATTTCTGTCCAAAGTCCCCAAGAAAAACAAAGCGCCCACAAATCAATTACAGCCAAACAATAACAACCAATTGTTGGTTGGATGGTTGGGATGATGACTGGATTACATTTCGATTGAATTGCGAACAAATCGGGTATTGTATGCTGAGGCGGCGCGGCGACAGCCACTCTATGCCAATGGGGCGAAATTGTTGCAAAATTAGATGAAGACGAAGAAATGAAATCATGGAGACACACAAATATCAAAATAGCCAAATTAGGAAATATTGGCATATCGTGAGAATGATGATGATAACGTACTGGGAGTAATGGAAATGTTAACATTTGATGGGAAAATCGGGAAAATGTGAAAAAAATGCTTATGCGAAACTTATGTATGGTGTGAGTTTTTAAAACAAACTAAGATATTTTAAGTGCAAGAAAGGGCATGAAAATTGTTATCCAGAGCAGACATCTCGGGCCTGTTACCCGATAAAGTCTCAAAAAGCAATATTAATCATTTTGTGACAGACAGAAGGTCTTCATCACTCTATTTACATACTTGATTCTGTTCCTAGTCCCAGTAACGTATGTGGACAATTACAAAATATTATAAACTACACGCTCCCAGACGCAAATTGAGGGGCAGGTAGATGTCGATTGCCAGAATCTGAATATACATACCTAACAACAAAATTTTAAAAACCTGTGTTGACGATGAGATGAAGGTAGAAGAGAGCTTTTTCGGTCAAATTGATGCGCCCAATAGGGCAAATTCTTATCTGTTGCACATTTGGTGATTTGGATGGTTTTGTCTATATCACCCAAGCAGATACTGGATCGACATCTCAGCAACATCTCCTCAAGTAAGTTGTTGACCGAAGACATGAGGACACCCTGTTGTTGTTCTCAGGGCTGCATTCAAGCAAGTTTGTAAGTTCTTCCAATATGCATCACTTACATTGGCAAAAAACAGTAGCTCCGCATAACTTACCACATACCGACATATTGCGTTCTAAGTGGTTAGAAAGGTTTTTTATCGCCTCTCCTGGTGCTACCGGCAAGGGATTTGAGGACCTTGTTCCTATTTCCCATCTTATCGCATGCAGCTGTTATTGACCCATCGACCTGCACATTCAGTGGAAGCTTCATCTCTGCAATCGATTTGGTGAACAGTGTGACTGTTGACTTAGCTGTGTATATTTACATATTCCCCGCGTAGAAGAACTCAACAAGTTCAATGAGGTAGTCATTTAGCCTGACACAAATGTTATCAACTGCGAGACTTGAGCCTACAATCGTACGGGTACGTAATTACCTCAACTCCGCCGGGAGGGTATGAACTTGATGAAAAGTAGCGCTAAAAATGTTCCTCTAACAATTTTTGATGCTGAGGAGGAGTAAATCGCAAGAATCTTAGCTACTGGTGACAAAAATGAGATCCATCTGTGGGATTCACCATTGCTGGCATATTCGCAGCGCTTCACTAGCGGGATAACGCTGTCCATTTTCCAGACTACGGAAACATCAGCTTCATCATTTATCATAAAATTGGGTGGTTCATTTTCCGCTAGAAGAGATCCAAATGACGCAAGACACTTCTCTTCGCCCGGGGCTCAATAAATTGTCGGATTAAATATCTTGTGCAATTTTTCGGATCTGTCACAATCACGCCATTAAACATGACATAAGTACAATCATCCTCTTTCCCAGGGTCTAGAACGTTAGATCGTTCTAGTCCAATATTTAATACTACAGGTTCCACAGTTGGGGGACTCTAGCCACTATTTTCTTGTGTGTCGACCGACTAATGAATTAACTTCTAACAAAGAATGAATCATCACGCTCATTCGCTAATCCCGTCGTCTCTGCTAGGAAATTAGGTTTTATTTCAGGTATTCAACCAACAGGAATATGGCGAGCGGCTACGGCAATGATGATGTCTCAGAAGTTTCTCTCTGTCCGTACATCAGGATGTTTGCACAGTTTTCTGTTCAAGGAAAGTACGATGGGTACAACCTTGAAACAATGGTATACACTAGCATCTTGGGTATTCATTGTCCGGATCGACCCCGGGCTAGATAACATCATGTTTTCAGAGAGAGCACAAATACCCCTCAGCGTAGTGTTAACGACATTCCCTCATTATTCCGTTCAAGTAAATCTTCTTTACATATTGTGTCTTAAGACACGATGTTCCGACTCGGCAAAAAAATTGGTCCGATATCGTTAATATGAATCGGGTGCACTCATTAATATGAGAGAGTCTCCCTTGTCCCTTCATGGATATTTGTGGGAAAAAATATGCATATATGTCTCCCTTCAGGAATAAGGGAGTAATGGAGAAGCGGTAGTGTAACAAACCGATATCAGAATGAACATTTTGCTGAAGAGTGAACATCAAACCGATTACTTTGGTATATGGCGAATAACAAAATTCCTTTACAATTCCATTTGAAAAAAATTAAAAATTTTTTTTGTTTCAAATCTACTCGCGTTCACGAAATTGGCCAATGCGCGCAAAAGTTATAGCGGTTTTTATTCTCATATAAAGAAAAAATATTTAAAAATATCTTTTTTGTTGTTATGAGAAAATGTATGCATAAATCGTTAACAGCATTCCATATCTATTCGTGGATGTTTAAAAAGTTATTAAATTTATTATTATTTTCGCGGAAAATCAATAAATAATAAAAAAATTTTGAAGTAAATCCAAATTATCCTTTCCCAGAATCCGTACAAACCCTCAAAAACTAAATTAAAAAATATATGCGGAATCTAGACAATGCGTAGAAATATTTATGGAGATTGGGTACATAAATTGCATATTATAGCAACAACAAAAGAGAAAAACTTATTGTTGGAAAATATTGTTGCAAATATTTTTTTGGTTTGATTCTAAAAATTCGAAAAAAATATTTGGGAGTTCTCCAACTATTTTGCTAAAATCACATACAATAATGAATGTATACTGTTAAAACTTCATCAAAACATATGGTTTACAATCGCGAGAGTTTAACTGATTACTGTGATAACTTATATGTGTAGGAAATTAAGAGTAATATTGAAATTACAATCATTCAATTAATATTAAAATTAAAAAGCCCGTTATTCGCGAATTAGTTAAAGTCGGTTGATGCGCATTCGTTTTTGGATACAGCGAATCAATCTCTTTCAAAATTTATGCATATTTCGATGTTTCACTCAGGGGCCATTGTGTGCCGCCAGTTGCATCATACACTGCAAAAAACCTTAAAGTTGGTAAAAGTCGCGCAATGTGCATACGATTTTGATGCGCATCCGGTTTCATCAGCGCCTATCAAAAATACGTCAAAATATAACAATTTTAATTAGATTCTTCAAGAACCGCGGATGTGCCTCCATATTCAATGTTTTGTGAAATACCCATATTACTCGCGTATCTCTTTTCTTTTATGACACGCGTTTTCGCAAATATTATAATAGCAAGTAAAGGATTCCATTTATGTAAAAAATTTTAAAGAAAATCGCGGTTTAGTACGCGGATTTGTCAAAATATATTTTTGCTGATTTTCCGATTTTCAAGGTATCTATATCCGCGGTTTTAGTAGATGGACTCTATCGCGGAAGGCTTCATTAGAACCGTCGCGTAAAAAAACTAAATTCACGCGGGTTTCAAAGGAAATGGAATGACAGTTGTAAATTTTACACGCAAAAAATAGGTTTTGTAAGAAAATTCACGCATCAAATTTTGGCCTTTCGACTCCAATTACTAGGATGCTGTAAGGAGCACACTCATGAGATATGCATCAAACGACGTAAAATCACGAGTTCTATAATCGTGTTAAGAGTTTGGAATATTATCTTCTTGCGCGTCCGGATTATTAAAAAAATTCAAAAAACTTCGAAATTCCGGCTTCAAAATGTCAGCATCAATTTTAGGTGGATGCAGTGGATATATCGAAAAATCATACACTACAATCTTGTTGCCAATAGAGTATTCTGTGATTCTTTCTTTGGGGGTATGTCTATAAAATGTAAGGTTAAACCAAAAATCGTATGGGAACATAAAAAAACTTGTTGGCTTCAACCCATTTTTACTCATTTTTCTACATTGATGCCAACACAGCTTCCACGAAAATTAATTTTAATGGTCGACATTATGGGATCCCTCCTAAAACACTTCATTTTAAAGAATTGTAGTCATACTTTATAGAATATATTAACAGTTCGCGAATTCTGTATGGGTGAAACTCGGATTCATCGATTGCAAAACATTTTTGTTATTCGCCATATACACTTACTTCTGCCTGACACAAATTGTACACACAACTAATAATAAGGCCGCAGGAGCCAATCATTTATAAGCCGAATCTGTCAAGACCGGAGGCGGCGATCTTACTAGGACGAGGATACTTCTCTCATATCAATGTGTGCACGCCAATTCATATTGACTCAATGATACGGGACCTACTTTTTATCGCCGAGAACGAACGGCTTGTCTTACGACACCACTTGTAGAGAAGTTTTTCATGGCTGAAATACCCATGAAATGTACACCAATATAACACTGAGGAAAGATGCCACCGCCGAAAATTTTGAGGTTCTGGTTCGCAGACCTTTTATATGCAAGTCGGACGTGCTTGCCACTGCACCACGGTGGCTCCTGATTAGGTGTATGCATCAGCTAATTAGAACCAACTGGTGAGAAGGAACATTACCGATAATTGGGACTTCTTGTCCGCTGTACAAGAAAGGTCTGAAAGTTAGGGCTGTAAGTTTTGATCGATATCCCTTGGGTCTTCTCCAATGATATAAATGGATTATTTCACTGTTATAGTCATGATCACAAAGACAACCTGCTTTCAACACGATCCACTACTTACTTACTTAGCTAGCCCATTACAGAACATTTGTTCTATAGGCCGAACTAAGAAAAGATCTCCAATTCTCTCTATTTGTTGCTTCGCTTTCTGGAATACCGCGCCTTTTCATCTCATCATCCACTTGTTTGCGCCATCTATTCCTTGGCCTGCCAATTCTGCGTGCACCGCCAAGCGGTCCGTGTTTATACACCTTTTTAGCGGGGTCATCATCGCTCATTCTTATGATATGGCTTAGCCAACGCAATCGCTGCATCTCGATACGTTTAACAATATTGATGTCGTTGTACAGCAGACACAGCTCGTGGTTCATGCGACGTCGATATTCACCGTCAACGCAGATTGATCCGGAGATCTTTCGAAGAATTTTTCTTTCAAACACACCAAGCACTGCCATGTCTGCTTGCGCAAGTACCCAGGCTTCGAAGCCATACATCAGCACGGGTTGTATCAGTGTTTTGTAGAGCGTTATTTTTGTTTGACGAGATGTGGCTTTGTTTTTGAACTGCTTACTTAAACCAAAGTAGCATCTGTTGGCCAATATAATTCTTCTTTTTATTTCACAACTGATGTCGTTTGTTGTGTTTACGGAGGTGCCGAGGTAGACGAAGTCTTTTACTACCTTAAAATGGTAGGAACCAACTTCCACAGTCGGTCCGAGCTCAATGGACGCATTGCGCGTCGACACCATCAACTTGGTCTTCTCACCGTTTACCGCCAGACCCACTTTAGCAGATTCTCCTTCGACCTTCATAAAGGTATTGGTTACTTCTTTTACTGATCGTCCCATGATGTCTATATCATCAGCATAAGCAAGTAACATGTGGTCATTGGTGTAGATTGTGCCACTTCTTTTGACGTTTGCCTCTCGTATAACCTTTTCTAGCAGGATGTTAAAGAGATCACACGAAAGGCTGTCTCCTTGTCTGAAACCTCTTTTGGTACCAAACTCTTCGGAGAAGTTCTTTCCTATTTTAACTGAGGACCTCGTGTCAGTTAAAGTCATTTTACAAAGCCGGATGAGCTTTGCGGGGATACCAAATTCAGACATGGCTTGGAATACCTTTGAACGCAGCGGGCTGTCGAAGGCTGCTTTATAATCGACAAAAAGGTGGTAGGTGTCGAACTGCATCTCTTGGGTCTTCTCCAGGATTTGCCGCAGGGTAAATATCTGGTCAATGGTGGACTTGCCAGGTCTAAAGCCGCATTGGTATGGTCCAATTATCTCGTTGACCATAGGCTTTAGTCGTTCGCACAATATCCCTGACACGATCTTGTAGGCAATAGGGAGTAGACTTATGCCCCTATAGTTAGAGCATATAGTCTTATCTCCCTTCTTGTGGACGGGGCACAGGATACTCAGGTTCCAATCGTCGGGTACGCGTTCTTCCTGCCAGATAGTGCTAACTAGCTGATGAATACACCTTATCAGCGTGTCGCCTCCGGGTTTGAACAGCTCGGCTGGTAAGCCATCGGCTCCTGCTGCCTTATTATTCTTCAGCCGATTTATTGCTGTCTTTACCTCATCTTAGCTGGGCGGTATACATTCAATACCATCTTCTGGGATTGGGACTGTGGTATCTTCGTCGTCTTCGCTGCTCTTGGATACCAACAGTTTTGAAAAATGTTCTTTCCATATCCTGAGTACACTATCTGTATCAGTTACCAAATTACCTTGCTGGTCTCTACAGGAGGATGTGCCTGTACCAAAGCCATCAGTTTGATGCTCGACTCTTTGGTAGAATTTTCGGACTTCATTCTGGCTCCTGTACATCTCGATTTTTTCACCCTCCCGCTTTTCCATCTCTCTCTTTTTCCTGCGGAAAAGACGTTTCTCCTCTCTCCTTTTCTCCATGTATCTCTCTCGTGCGCTACGCGTTGCTACGGATTGTAATGTAGCCCTATATGCCGCATTTTGCTCTTCGGTGGCAGCACGACACTCTGATCATACCATGGATTCCTTGGTGGAGGCCTCTGGTATCCAAGTACGGATTTTGCGGCAGTTTGCATTGAGTGGGCAATGCTTTGCCATTGCGCTGATATGTTATCGGGATGAGGAGTGCTTTGATGAAGCAATTGGGCTAGTTGAGTGGAATATGCTGTGGCTATCTGTTTTGATTGCAGCTTATCGATGTCTAACTTTCGTGTTGTGTCTGTTCGTACTTTGTTTGCTACGTTTAAGCGGGTGCGTACCTTTGCTGCAACAAGGTAGTGGTCCGAATCAATGTTTGCGCCTCGGAACGATCGTACATCCAACACGCTCGATGAATGTCTTCCATCTATCACAACATGATCAATTTGATTTCTTGTTTTCTGATCTGGAGACAGCCAGGTGCCCTTATGAATATCGAGATGATTAAATCTGGTACTGCTAACTACCATGTTTTTTGCAGCTGCAAAATCTATCAGCCTCATACCATTGTCGGATGTTTCACTGTGGAGACTGAATTTCTCGACTGTTGGGCCAAAGATATTCTCCTTTCCAATTTTGGCATTAAAATCGCCTAGAATGATTTTAATGTCATGGGCAGGGCAACGGTCATATGTTTCTTTTAAGCGCTCGTAAAATATATCTTTGGTCTGTTCGTCCTTTTCTTCAGTGGGAGCATTAGCGCAAATAAAGCTGATGTTGAAGCATTAAGCTTTTATTCGAATTGCAACAAGTCTTTCAATCACTGGTTTGAAGTTGGATACCAGATGTTTTAGTCTCCGACTGACTACGAATCCGCAACCAAACTCGTGCTTTACGTCATGGCAGCTATAATACAGTGCGTCACCTTTAGGTGTTGTTGTGACGCCTTTCCCAATCCATCGTATTTCCTGTATGGCAGTAATATCGGCCTTGTACTTTTCAAGTACGTCTGCCAATGCGAAGACTGCACCTTCTCTATAAAGAGTGCGAACATTCCGGGTGCAGATTGGCCGATCATGGTCCTTAAAACGTTTGCGGGGTTCGTCAACTTTAGAGGGGGTTGTTTTTCTTTTCTTTCGTTTTTTCATAGTATGCTGTTTTTTCTAGGGGAGGGTTACTAACCCGACGCCCAACCCAAGTTTTAAACGTTCTTATGGGAGAACGCGCGGCATATGTTAGCTCACTACCTTTAACGGGTGTTAAAGGCAGTTCCCAAGGTGACACCACGGGGAGGTCAGTGTCCACTTGAGATGAAAGAGGGACCAAGATAAATCCTGGGCTTTGCCATGTTAAAACCGGTCAGGACCGTTGCTTAGTATCTTCCATCCCCTACGTCACCCTAAATGGTCTTAAAATGACCAGCTTTTTTAGTTGGTCATTGCGATATTTTAGAGCTTCTAAACATGACAACGAAAAACGGTATATTGTTGCAAACAGGATTATAGGACTAGCTTCGGTAAAAAATAAAAATTATCCAAGAGTAGTGCTTAAACTTTTATGGGGGAGACACTCGAAAGACTTCTGCGTCATATACCTTCTTTGAACTTGATCTACTTTTGAAAAAAATATTATGGTTCGCAAAGTTTCCGCCAAATGGGACACGCAACTGATAAGTTATCGCATTCTTTAGTCAATTTAGTTGGTGTTGTTGTTGTAATAGTGTTTATTATTCTGCTTTTGCGTGTTTCTTCTGCTCAATCTGGCTCTGGATTTATCTCCAGTTCAAGGAAAGTGGCTGCTTCGATGGGATGTAACCACAGATCCACTTGAGTTAGATGAGTGGGTTTAGCAAAACAGTTGAAAAGAAGCAGGGCGTCGTGCGGGCCCATGCGGCATACTGGGCAGATGTTTTCCTAATAAGAATTTAAGCGACTGCAATATCCCGAGCGTAGTTGAGCCAAAACTACTCTGGTTTGTCTTGGCAGATGACGCTCCTCAGCTGCGGTAGATGGGTGATGTACTCCTAGGACTTTATTCACACTGTATTTGTTTATGTCCTTAGCAACTGCGTCCGTGCAAATGCTATTCAGATCTGCCTGATATGCCTTCCAGTCCTAGGGGTTCTCTCCTATATTGTTGAGCTGAATATCCTTCCTGATATGCCTGGGTGTGTCGGGCCTAACCAGCAGATGGTGATTGGGATGGCTCTCACGGTAACACCCGAGCAAGTCCTGTAACGAAAGCATCTCATTGCGTTGTTGTGCTGGAAGAGTCTTTGTTTGAGATGGCCTACTGAAGAATTGAGGAGGCACCTTGTTGCTGTTCTCAGGGCGGCATTCTGACAAACTTGAATTTCTTTCCAATTCGTATCAACTAAATTTTGATAAGTCAAGCGCCGCCATCACCGTTCTATCACACGGCCTATCCTGGTTGAGTCCTGGGTTGCTTACGGAATCCATGCTGATGATCTGCAACTAGATAGCTATTTCTGGCGCTGGGGAGGACTAAGGCCTCAAGAGTCTTTGCTGCGGGCGACAAAAGCGAAATCGGCCAGCAAGATTCACTTTTGCTGGCATCCTTGTCTGGCTTCAGTAGCGGGACCACCCTGCCCATTTTCCAGACTTCGGAAACAATGAGGGTGGCTAGCGACAGATTGAGAACTTTAGTGAGATACTTCACTCCCTGCTCATCCAGCTGTTTCAGCATTACCATGGAGATTCCATCAGGCCCAACGCTAGGTATGATTTAGCGTTCCTGATGGCATTCGCAACATCATCCATTGTAAAATGTGGTAGTTTATCTTCGGCAGGAAGAGATCTGATGCGACGTAGTACTCTTCTCTTCAGCCTGTCACTCACGGGGTGCTCGACAAATTGTCGATTGAAATAACTTGCGGGTCAGTCAACGTAATGTCGCCAACCGTGACTGAGGTCCGATCTTTCCTCATTCCGGGATTCGAGAGTGACTTAACCGTTGCCCAAAATTCACTTAAACCGGCGCCAATGTTGCACCTCTTCAGATGATTTAACCACTTGTTCCGCTTATGCTCGCCGACCTGCCTGTTAACTTCCTGGGTCAGCTCCCTGACTCTGGGGTCACAGGGGTTGGCTAAACGAAGCTCATCACGCTCATTTGTTAGTCCCGTCGCCTCTGCTGGGAAGTGTGGTCTTACTTCGGGTATTCGACAAGCAGTTATATGGCGAGCGGCTACAGCAGTGATGATGTCTCGGAACGTTCTTTCCGCTACCCGAACATCAGAAGGATTGGACAATTTTCTGAAGCGGCGATAGATGAACTCTCTGAAGCCTGTCCAATCAGCTTGCTTATGAATGTGCGGCGTCCAGAGGTTATGAAATCGCGTGGTCTGCTTATGGAGACAAATTTGGGGAGATGGTCTGATCCAAGGGAAATGACGGGCAACCAGGTCATTTGTCAGACCCGGTGACACGATGGTTATGTCTGGTAAACTGTGACACACTCCTCTTATTCTGGTAGGAGCGTCCTCATTGACCGAGCAAAACGTAGAGTTATCAATGTGCTCAGCCAGAGCTGTACCGCTCGGGTCGTTTCCGAGGGCAGAATGCCACATCTCATGATGCGCACTTGAGACCCCCAAGACCAGACGATTATGGCATTCCAAAAGCTTGCTAATGTTAGTCTTATAATCTGAGATGCAACTATATCTCGGCAGTTCCACACCTGACTGCTACCCCCATACATTCTATGTACGGGTCATTAGAGTCAGACTCAAGCGATATAGGTCTGTATAGAACAGACTAGTGCAAAAGGTAAGCTAGTCCCCCACCTCAACTTTTGAGTCGATCCTTTCTTATTAAGTTGTAACCATCACAACGATGTAAGCTGCAGTTGTTGTTGAGCTTGGTTTTCTGCACCGCCGCAACCTTGATCTGCTTCCGATTCATAATTTCCACTATTTCTTCGATCTTACCTCGGAGTCAATTGCAATTTAATTGCAAAAAGGATGCATTTTCTGGGTTTGGAACAACAACGGCTGGTGTTAAATGCTGCGCGTGCAGTTGCTGCTTCGTTGCTGCGGGGGAGATTCGTAATCTGACGACGACACACTGGAGGCTGTGTTCTTGCAGCATGGAGCAACATAGTACTTGTCGTAGTCCAGAGCAACCCCTTACATACACCCACTCCTGACATCTATTGCATCAAACCGAAGTTTGGATATGGGTGAAGATGCGGATGTGGCATAAATATATTGGTCCTGCGTTTTCCACCGTCCCGGCACGGACCAAAAGAATCCGGAGCAGGCATTCAGGGATATGCTGCTCCCAACACAGAAAAACGAAACAAATGCAAACAGATGTACACTGAGAACATTGATGTTGTGTGATTTCGGGTCAATCCGGTAGGAGAGAACCCGCTGCCGTGGGACTGATTTAGTTGGTGGGGACAGGCGTTGATAGAGCTTTGTGGATTTCAGGAAGTATGGATTTCTACGCAAAAAGTAATGTCATTGTAATGAGGACCATAAGGACTATATTAGATAGAAATTCCTTGGTGATCCTCGAGGGGTCCTCCACCTTCTCCAATCGAAAAAATTTGAATTTTTTGTGCAACGGATGTACCCGAAAAGTAAATTTCGAAACATGTTCCAAGAAATAAGTGTTTGGAAGAAATGTGATTAGATAAATTTCAAATTGTCTGAAACGGAAACGGCGGGCTCTATAACTATTATTACAATAAGGCCATATGGCTAAGTGTATTCAATGTCATTTCTTAAAGCTCTTCAAGCCGAAACACTCTTTTATTCAATAATTAAACAATGAGAAGTTCTAATGGAGGGGAAATAACAAAGAGAACCTGAATTGAATGAAGTGGAGAGTTGCTCAGAAAGAGAAGATTGAATACTTCATAAAACAAACAAACAAACAAAAAATGATGAAGAAAAAAATATTGAGTAAAAACAAAATATACTGTGTTCGACTAATGCATTCTGATAGGCCAGTTACTTTTCGAAAGAAGTAGTAATGATTCTTAAGAAATATATGCTTTATTGCCTACTTAATTGAAAAAATTTGATTTGAAAAAACAAAAAAACAAAAACCAGTAATACGTTGCAAAATGGTTACAATGTTACTATTTTACACACAAATTCAATTACCACTCTTAAATCGATCCATTATCCGAACATCCTCATCCCAAAAGCGACATTCAAAACCAACAGCCTCAGACGAAAACCCCCCATAAACAACAGTGGCACAATTGCCTATCATCAATAATTGAAAAATTGACATTTGGCAAACGCATCATTCATGCAATGCCAGCCAGCGACTTGGTGACCAAGACAGTCAAAATAACGACAACGGAAGCAACAGCAAAAGACACAACCCATCATCAACAACGTCATCATCATCGGCATCATCAACGTTGGCCGCTGATGTTGCCGTTTATCCCAGCAACAGCCTTAAGAACACTCACCGCCTGGCTGGCTATTGGCAATGATCTCTGGCAGCAGTACGTAGCATCATTGTCATCAGTCAGTGGTACCAAACCACAATATCAGCTGCTGCCTGCCACCAAGCACGATTGATAAAAAACGAAGAATACAACGAATAAGAAGAAGAAGCGCAGTTTTAAATCTTCAATAAAAGTTTAAGAAACATTTGAAAACACATAATGAATAGTTGGCATGGCTACCACCATCAGTTTGCAGTACATATTGCGGAAGAGGCATCAGGGCGAAGGATAAATGTTTAGCTAAGCATTATTTGCTGTTGCTATTGCTGTTCTTGTTGTTGTGTTACTCTAAACATTGATCGTTTGTTGACTTCTTCTTCTTCCTCTTGGATGGATACCTCTTGGCTAACGTTTCCCTTTGGGCAAATGCGGAGGAAAAAACGTGAGCACAAAAATAGCAAGCAAAGATGAGGCTGGAACTGTTTTAACTTCAGCTACAAGTTACAAAATGAAATACTCGATACTAGAGAACTATTAACACTAACAAATAGCAAGGAAGGCACAATGTAAACGGAAATGATCTAAGAATGCACGAGGAAGAAGATGATGATGATGATAATTTCGAAAGAATGTAACAGGAGCGTGGTAAACTATGTTGGTGGAGAGGAACATAATTTACAATTGTTAGAGAAGAAGACCTTTCGGACTTCTATAAGAAGGCATTAGGATCTACCATAATAACACAACTTGGTATTCTAGTAGAAGACCTTCGAGTCTTCTATAAGATCTTAGGGTCTTATATAAGAATTTTTTCGGGTGTTCTATATGAAGACCCTCGTGTCTTCTATAAGAAATCTTTCGACTATTCTAGAAGAAGATCTAGGGTCTTCTATAAGCAGACATTCGGGTCTTCTACGAGAAGACCTTCGGGTCTTCTATAAGAAGACCTTCGGGTCTTCTGTACGAAAACCTTCTGGTCTTCTATAAGAAGACGTTCAGGTCTTGTAATAGGAAGTCATACGGATCGGGTCTTCTATAAGAAATCCTTAGAGTCTTCTATAAAAACATCTTAGGGTCTTCTATAAGAACATCTTAGGGTCTTCTATAAGACCATCGGGTCTTCTATAAGACCTTCGGGTCTTCTGTAAGAAAACGTTCGGGTCTTGTAATAGGATGACCTTTGGGTTTTCTATAAAAAGACCTTCGGGTCTTTTATAAGAGGACTTCGGGTCTTCTATAACAAGACCTTCGGGTCTTCTACGAGAAGACCTTCGGGTCTTCCGTAAGAAAACCTTCTGGTCTTCTATAAGAAAACGTTCGGGTCTTGTAATAGGAAGACATTCGGATCTTCTACAAGAAGGCCTTCAGGTCTTCTATAATAAGACCCTCGGGTCTTATATAAGAAGACAATCGGGTCTTATATAAGAAATCCTTCAGTCTTCTATAATACCATCGGGTTTTCTATAAGAAGACCTTCGGGTCTTCTGTAAGAAAACGTTCGGGTCTTGTAATAGGAAGACCTTTGGGTTTTCTATAAGAAGACCTTCGGGTCTTCTATAAGAGGACTTCGGATCTTCTTTTTTAAGAAACCCTTCGGGTCTTCTACGAGAAAACCTTCGGGTCTTCTACGAGAAGACCTTCGGGTCTTCTATAAGAACATTTTCAGGTGTTCTATAAGAAGACCTTCGGGTCTTCTATAATAAATCTGTCGAGTCTTCTAGAAGAAGATTTAGGGTCTTCTACAAGAGGACCTTCGGATCTTATACAAGAAGGCCTTCGGGTCTTCTATAAGAATACCTTCGGGTCTTCTGTAAGAAAACCTTCTGGTCTACTATGAGAAAACGTTCGGGTCTTGTAATAGGAAGACCTTAGAGGCTTCTATAAGAAGACCTTCGGGTCTTCTACGAGAAGACCTTCGAACCTTCTACAAGAAGGCCTTCGGTCCTTCTATAATAACACCCTCGGGTCTTCTGTAAGAAACCTTCTGGTCTTCTATAAGAAATACTGCGATCCTTTTATAAGAAGACCTTCGGGTCTTCTATAAGAATAGCTTCGGGTCTTCTATAAGAATACCTTTGGGTCTTCCATAAGAAGAGCTTCGGGTCTTCTATAATAAGGCCTTGGGGTCTTCTATAAGAAGATCTTCGGGTCTTCTTTAAGAAAACCTTCGGGTCTTCTATAAGAAATCCTTCGAGTCTTCTATAAGAACATCTTAGGGTCTTCTATAAGAACATCTTAGGGTCTTCTATAAGACCATCGGGTCTTCTATAAGAAGACCTTCGGGTCTTCTGTAAGAAAACGTTCGGGTCTTGTAATAGGAAGACCTTTGGGTTTTCTATAAGAAGACCTTCGGGTCTTCTATAAGAGGACTTCGGGTCTTCTTTAAGAAAACCTTCGGGTCTTCTATAAGAAATCCTTAGAGTCTTCTATAAAAACATCTTAGGGTCTTCTATAAGAACATCTTAGGGTCTTCTATAAGACCATCGGGTCTTCTATAAGACCATCGGGTCTTCTATAAGAAGACCTTCGGGTCTTCTGTAAGAAAACGTTCGGGTCTTGTAATAGGATGACCTTTGGCTTTTCTATAAAAAGACCTTCGGGTCTTTTATAAGAGGACTTCGGGTCTTCTATAAGAAGACCTTTGGGTCTTCCGTAAGAAAACCTTCTGGTCTTCTATAAGAAAACGTTCGGGTCTTGTAATAGGAAGACATTCGGATCTTCTACAAGAAGGCCTTCAGGTCTTCTATAATAAGACCCTCGGGTCTTATATAAGAAGACAATCGGGTCTTATATAAGAAGACAATCGGGTCTTCAATAAGAAGACCATCAGGTCTTCTATAAGAAATCCTTCAGTCTTCTATAATACCATCGGGTCTTCTATAAGAAGACCTTCGGGTCTTCTGTAAGAAAACGTTCGGGTCTTGTAATAGGAAGACCTTTGGCTTTTCTATAAAAAGACCTTCGGGTCTTTTATAAGAGGACTTCGGGTCTTCTATAAGAAGACCTTTGGGTCTTCCGTAAGAAAACCTTCTGGTCTTCTATAAGAAAACGTTCGGGTCTTGTAATAGGAAGACATTCGGATCTTCTACAAGAAGGCCTTCAGGTCTTCTATAATAAGACCCTCGGGTCTTATATAAGAAGACAATCGGGTCTTATATAAGAAGACAATCGGGTCTTCAATAAGAAGACCATCAGGTCTTCTATAAGAAATCCTTCAGTCTTCTATAATACCATCGGGTCTTCTATAAGAAGACCTTCGGGTCTTCTGTAAGAAAACGTTCGGGTCTTGTAATAGGAAGACCTTCTTCTATAAGAGGACTTCGGGTCTTCTTTTTTAAGAAGACCTTCGGGTCTTCTACGAGAAGACCTTCGGGTCTTCTACGAGAAGACCTTCGGGTCTTCTATAAGATGATTTTCAGGTGTTCTATCTGTCGAGTCTTCTAGAAGAAGATTTAGGGTCTTCTACAAGAAGACCTTCGGATCTTATACAAGAAGGCCTTCGGGTCTTCTATAAGAATACCTTCGGGTCTTCTGTAAGAAAACCTTCTGGTCTACTATGAGAAAACGTTCGGGTCTTGTAATAGGAAGACCTTAGAGGCTTCTATAAGAAGACCTTCGGGTCTTCTACGAGAAGACCTTCGAACCTTCTACAAGAAGGCCTTCGGTCCTTCTATAATAACACCCTCGGGTCTTCTGTAAGAAACCTTCTGATCTTCTATAAGAAATACTTCGATCCTTTTATAAGAAGACCTTCGGGTCTTCTATAAGAATAGCTTCGGGTCTTCTATAAGAATACCTTTGGGTCTTCCATAAGAAGAGCTTCGGATCTTCTATAATAAGGCATTGGGGTCTTCTATAAAAAATCCTTCGAGTCTTCTATAAGAACATCTTAGGGTCTTCTATAAGAACATCTTAGGGTCTTCTATAAGACCATCGGGTCTTCTATAAGACCATCGGGTCTTCTATAAGACCATCGGGTCTTCTATAAGAAGACCTTCGGGTCTTCTGTAAGAAAACGTTCGGGTCTTGTAATAGGAAGACCTTTGGGTTTTCTATAAGAAGTCCTTCGGGTCTTCTATAAGAAGACCTTCGGGTTTTCTATAAGAGGACATCGGGTCTTCTTTTTTAAGAAGACCTTCGGGTTTTCTATGAGAAGATTTTCGGGTGTTCTATAAGAAGACCTTCGGGTCTTCTATAATAAATCTGTAGAGTATTCTAGAAGAAGATCTTAGGGTCTTCTATAAGAAGAACTTCAGGCGTTCTACGAGAAGACCTTCGGATCTTCTACAAGAAGGCCTTCGGGTCTTCTATAAGAATACTTCGGGTCTTCTGTAAGAAAATCTTCTGGTCTACTATGAGAAAACGTTCGGGTCTTGTAATAGGAAGACCTTAAAGGCTTCTATAAAAAGACCTTCGGGTCATCTACGAGAAGACCTTCGAACTTTCTACAAGAAGGCATTCGGTCCTTCTATAATAACACCCTCGGGTCTTCTGTAAGAAAACCTTCTGGTCTTCTATAAGAAATCCTTCGAGTCTTCTAAAAGGAGACCTGCGAGTCTTCTATAGGAAGACCTCAGGGTCTTCTATAAGACGACCTTCGGGTCTTCTATAAGATGACCTTCGGGTCTTCTATAAGATGGCCTTCGGTCTTTTATAAGAACACGTTGGGGTCTTTTATAAGAAGACCTTCTGGTATTCTATAAGAAGACCATATAGTCTTCTATAAGAAGACTTTCTGGTCTTCTGTAAAAAGACCTTGCGGTCATCTACAAGAAGACATTGTGGTCTTCTATAAGAAGAACTTCACATCTTCTACAAGAAGAACTTCGAGTCATCTATAAGAAAACTTCTTCGGGTATTATATAAGAATACCTTCGGGTATTCTATAAGAAGACCTTCGGGTCTTCTATAAGAAGACCTTCGGGTCTTTTATAAGAAGACTTTCGGGTCTTTTATAAGATGACCTTCGGGTCTTTTATAAGAAGACCTTCTTTTAGAATGCCTTCTGATAATTTCAAGAAGACCTTCTGACCATTCTAAGAATACCTTCTGGACTTCTATAAGGACATCTTCTATTCTTTTATAAGAAGACCTTCTAGTCCCGGATTAGAAGAGCTTCTGGTCCTCTATTAGTTTACCTATTGTTACTCTTTTTATTAGAGCTCTTGGTACATTAATAGATAACCTCTGCGTTCTCTATTAGAAGACCTACTGATGTCCCAATTGTGGTCATCTATGAGTTTTTCTTCTGATACCGATTCCCTTGACTAGATAAGAAAGCCCCGCCTTAGCTACACCTCTGTTTGCATTTCTCCTTCACTTCGAATAAAAACGTTTGTAAAGTCTTTTAATGGCACAACAAAAACGATGATTCTTTAAATAAATGAAAGAATAAACTTCAGCTGATCATGGATAGAGGAACCACAACAACAACAAAGACAATCAATTGCAATAACAACAACAACATGAACATAAACAAAAACCAAAACAAAAAAAACCAACAGATACATTCATCTCATGCAGCAGCAGCCAAACGGCCAAAGTCAGAGTTAATGATGATGACGTTGAGGATCCCCTTAAGACAATTTGAGAGTTCCTCCCTCAGCTACACCTCGCACCGATGAACTTCCCAACAAAACAAAGGCCAAACTTGAAATAGTTAAAGGAAGTCTTAACAATGAAGGAAGGAAGATAATTCTTTTTGTAAAAGTACTTCAAGCTCCAAAGAAACAACACACACACAGACATACTACAACGACAGTCACTTGCTCAGCGTCGAATGCAAACCCCATAGAACTCCTTCGGTTTCATAGTGCTGTAATATTTGTTTGTATTTGTCTGCAGCAGATGCAACTGTAGCTTAAAGAGATTGAATGCTCCATACAACCAACCGTCCAACAAATACCCGCCAAATAGCATGTTGTATGCAGAGACGACAGACTGATAGACGGACAGATAACAACGATTCATTGGCGCGCGGTACACACTTTAGTTGGTTGCTGCTCCTGCTGCATCGTTTTTTTTTTTTTTTTGTAGCACGACGCGATCATTTTATTTAACGAATGAAGTATTCTTATAAACGTTGCTTAGATTTATATACTTTTGGACACAAGCGATGTGTGGCTGGCTGGCAGCTTAGGATAGGATGACTAGTTCCAATGTCGATTGCTGGACGTTTGCTCGTTATACAATGTGTGTGTGTGTTTGTGTTTGAGTTTTGTCTTTAAAATTTCCCTTGTAAGATGCTGTTTAGTTAGTTACATGGCTGGATAAAGATCTTGGGGCAACACAGTGGGATCGGAATGTGTCACTGTGCGTTAATAGACAATTATGAGGATGTTTGGTGATATAAAATAACACCTCTTCCTAGTCTCTAGTCTTCCTAGACCAGAGAAAGCACAAACTCTTGTAAAATAAGGCAGAAATGTCTTCTAATTGAAAACTGGAAGGCTTTCTTATAGATGACCAGAAAGTTCTTTTTATAAAATAGTCCTCATAAAACACCAAAAGGACTTCACACAGAGAACCGAAGGGTGTTCTCACAGGAAACTAGAAGAACATGGCGAAGACCAAAAAGTCCTCTATGAGAAGATTATCGAAGATCCTCTGAAAGTATACCAAAGGTCTTCTCAAAGCAGCCCAGAAAGTGTTCCAAAAAAGTCCAGAGGTCTTCCTATAAAAAAGGGTCTTCGTATAGAAGACAAGAAAATCTCCTCTGAAGACCAGAAGATCGTCCCCTAGAACACTAGCAGATCCTCTAGAAGACCAGGTCAAACTATAGAATACCAGAAGGACCAGAGAGTATTCCAATAGAAGACCAATAGGTCTTTCTCTAGTAGACCAGTAGGTCTTCCTCTTGAAGAGCAGAAGGTCTTCTTCTAGAAGGTCAGGAGGTCTTCCTATAGAAAACCAGGTGTTCCTATAGAAAACCAGGTGTTCCTATAGAAAACCAGAAGGTCTTCCTATAGAAGACCAGAAAAAATACCTTTTTCCTATAAAAGACCAGAAGTTCTTCCACATTCCAGAAGAAACCTGAAGGTCGTGCTATAGAAGACCAGAAGATACTATGTAAGACAAGAAGGAAGACCTTCTTAATATAGACGAACAGATGGTCGTCGTAAAGTAGTCCAGGAGAGCTTCCTATAAAAGACCAGAAGGTCTTTCTACAGAATTCCAGAAGGACTTGAGAATCGTTCAATATAAGACCAAAAGGTATTTCTCTAGGAGACCAGAAAGTCTTCGCCTAAAAGCTCAGAAGTTATTTCTCTAGAAGACCAGAAGTTCTTCCCATAGAAGGCCAAAAGATCATTCTCTAGACGGTCAGGAGGTGCTCCTATAGAAAACCAGGAGGTGCTCCTATAGAAAACCAGAAGGTCTTCCTATAGAACACAAGAAAAAAACTTTTTCCTATAAAAGACCAGAAAGGAAGAAACCACAAGGTCGTTCTATAGAAGACCAGAAGTAAAGCCTTCTTCCTATAGAAGAACAGAAGGTCTACCTAAAGAAGACCAGGAGAGCTTCCTATAAAAGACCCGAAGGTCTTCTTTAAAAATGAACAGAAGAAACCAGAAAATCGTCCTATAGAAGACCAAAAGGTCTTCCTAAAGAAGACCAAAAGTTCTATGAAGGTCTTCCTCGACTTCCTATAGAATATCAGAAAGTTCTATAGAAGATCAGAAGAACTTTCGATTAAAGATCAGATGGTTTTCGTATAAAAGACCGAAAGGTTTTTCTATGGAAGACAGGATGATTTTCCTATAGGAGACCAGACCTAGACCTCCAAAGACCAGAAGGTATTTCTTTAGAAGATCGAAGGTCTTTCCCAAAAGAATATCAATCGTTCTAGGAGAACAGAAGGTGGTCAATTGGAAGACCGGAAAGTCGTTCTCTGAGAAACAAGAAGGTCGTCCGCTAGAAGACCAGTAGGTCTTCGTGTAGAACACCAGAAAGACAAGAAAGTCTTCCATTAGCAGACCAGGAAGTCGTTCTATGGAAGACCAGAAGGTAGTTCGATGGGAGACTAGAAGATCGTTCTATGGAAAACCTATAGAAGATTAGAATCTCTTCCTATAAGAGATCAGAAGGTCTCCCTATAGACGAGCAGAAGGTCATCATATAGAAGGCCAGAAAGTCTTTCTAAAAAGGACCAGAAGGTCTTCCTAAAGAAGACCAGAAGGCTTTCCTATAGGACACCAAAAGGTTTTCCTACAAAAGAACAAGAAGGTTTTCATATAGAAGCCCAGAAGGTCGGTCTTCCTATAAAAAAAACAGAACGTGGTCTTCCTTCTATAGAAACAAGAAGGTCCTTTAGATGACTAGAAGAAGATCTTCCGAAAGAGGACGAGAGGGTATTCCTATTGAAGATCGGAAGGTTATCCTTTAGAAAACCAAAACGGATTCCTTTAGAAGACCAGAAGGTTTTCCTATAGAAGACCAAAGGGTATTCCCATGTGAGACCAGAAGGTCTTCCCATAGAAGACCAGAAGGTCGTCCTATGACTGGAAAGTATTCCACTAAAAGACCACAAAGTCTTCCTACAGAAGTCCAGAAGAAGGTTTCCATATAGAGGACGGGAAGGTCATTCTTTAGAAGACCATAAGATCTTCATTTAGAAGACCAGAGGGGTCTTCTAAAGAAGGTAAAAGTACTTCCCATAGAAGACCAAAAGTTATTCCATTAATATTCTTTCCTTACCCCTATAGATATTCTTTCCATAGAAGACCCGAAGGTCCTCCCATAGAAGATTCGAAGGTTTTCCCATAGAATATTGAAGGTTTTCCCATAAAAGTCTTCCCATAGTCGGCCAAAAGATCTTCCCATAGAAGGCCAGAAGGTCTTCCTAAGTCTGGAAAGACTTATACTAGTAGACTAGAAGATCTTCTTAAGACTCGAAAGTCTTACACTAGAAGAACAGAAAGTCTCTCCTTCCTACAGACCAGACCAGAAGAAGGTCTTCCAAAAGAAGAACAGAGGAATGTATTTATATAGAAGACAGGAAGGTCTTCCTTTAATAGACCATAAGATCTTCATTTAGAAGACCAGAGGGGTCTTCTAAAGAAGGTAAGATGGTCTTCCCGTAGATGACTAAAAGTACTTCCCATAGAAGACCAAAAGTTATTCCAATAATATTCTTTCCTTACCCCTATAGATATTCTTTCCATAGAAGACCCGAAGGTCCTCCCATAGAAGATTCGAAGGTTTTCCCATAGAATATTGAAGGTTTTCCCATAAAAGACCCGAAAGTCTTCCCATAGTCGACCAAAAGATCTTCCCATAGAAGGCCAGAAGGTCTTCCTAAGTCTGGAAAGACTTATACTAGTAGACTAGAAGGTCTTCTTAAGACTCGAAAGTCTTACACTAGAAGAACAGAAAGTCTATCCTTCCTACATACCAGACCGGAAGAAGGTCTTCCAACAGAAGAACAGAGTAATGTATTTCTAAAGAAGACAGGAAGGTCTTCCTTTAGTAGAGCAGAGGGCCCTCTATAGGAGATAAGTTGTCTTCCCTTAGAAGACAAAACATTCTTCCCACATAAGACTAAAAGGTCAGCCCATTAAAAGACCCGAAGGTCTTCGCAAAGAAGACCCGAAGATTTTCCCATAGAAGTCCCGAAGGTATTTTTTATAGTAGACCAAAATGTATTCCCACAGAAGACGAGAAGCTTTTCCTAAGACTGGAAAGTCTTTCAGTGGAAGACCAGAAAGTCTTCCTAGAGAAGACCAGAAGAAGAAATTCATATAGAAAATCAGAAGAACTTCATTTAGAAAACCAGCAGGTATAAACGTCAAAAAAGTTTTCCTAAAGAAAATCAAGAAGATCTTCCTAAAGAGGACAAGGTGTTCCTATAGAAAACAAGAGTGTCTTTTTATAGAAGACCTAAAGGTGTTTGTATAGAAGACACAAATGTATTCTATCGACGACCGGCAGAAGATATTTCTATAGAAGACTAGAAGAAAATCTTCCTAATGAAGCCCAAAAAAGGCTTCCTTTAGAATACCAGAGAAAGTCTTCTTATAGAACACTAGAGGGTATTCTTAGAGAAGACCAGAATGTCTTACTATAGAAGGCCGGAAAGTCTTTCGATTGAAGAAGGTTTCCCCATAGAAGACTAGAATTAATTCTGTTTGTGGAATACCAGAAGTTTTTCTTATAGAAGCCCAGAAGATCTTCTTATAAATCTTCCGATACCCATAGAAAGGTTCTGAGAAGATCCTAATAGACTTCCTATAGAATATCAGAAAGTTTTATAGACGATCAGAAGATCTTTATATAAAAGATCAGATGGTTTTCGTACAGAAGACCGAAAGGTTTTTCTATAGAACACAGGAAGATCTTCCTATAGGAGACCAGATGGTGTTTCTCTAAAAGACCAGAAGGTCTTTCTTTAGAAGGTCGAAGGTCTTTCTCAAGAAGACCAATCATTCTAGAAGACCAGAAGGTGACCAACTGGAAGACCGAAAGTCGTTCTCTGAAAAACAAGAAAGAAAGCCTTCCAAAAGAAGACCAGAAAGTCGTTCTATGGAAGACCAGATGGTCGTTCTATGGGAGACCTGAAGATCGTTCTACGGAAGACCAGAAGGTCGTCCTATAGAAGACTCTTTTCTATAGGTTTTCCTCTAGAAGATCAGAAGCTCTTCCTATAGATCAGAAGGTCTTCCTATACAAGAACAAAAGGTCACACTATAGACGAGAAGAAGGTCGCCCTAAGCAGGAGGTCATCATATAGAAGAAGAAAGTCTTTCTAAAACAGACCAGAAGGTCTTCCTAAAGAAGCTTCATCCCATAAGACACCAGAAGGATGTATCAATAAAAGACCGAAAGGTAGTAAATGTCCTAATGCAGAACAAAAGATCTTCCTATAGGATACCGTAATGTCGCCCTATATAACTTAAACGTGTTCCTTTAGATGGCCAAAAAGTCTTCCTATAGGAGGCCACAATGTCTTCTTATAGATTACCTGACCAGAAAGCTTTCTTACAGAAGACAACAAAATCAACATACCAAATAGTTTCCCTATAAAGAAGACCACAATACTATCTTTTGTGATCCCTGTTCCGCATACACATTCTTCTACTGTGTGTACATTACAACGATTACGTGCCCTCAACACTCGTGCATGCTCTTTCAGTGTTTTTTGTTGGTGTTTCTCTACAAAGATAACTGCATCATGGGGTCCATATGGCGAATTTTCTGTAGAGGTTCTTTATTGGTAAATTCCTTATTTTACTTGTTCTTTATTCCCTTTTACTTTGCACTAACTCTACGTCGATGTAGCAACAGCATCTGCTACTTGCAGGGCAGGGTAAGGTGAACGAAGGCAACTAACACCATGTCATTAGCTTTTAGACGTGGTTCATTTCATCATCAAATATCACACAATGGCTTAAATGGCAGCCAAAGGAACAACAAGAGCAACAACAAAATGAGGACTTATATTTTTAAGCCTTATGTTCGATGAACAATTTGACCAATTCATTGCTTAAGCTTTTGTTGATCACTTCTATTAGGGTCTCTCTCTCGCACTCTTTTTCTCTCTCCCGTTTATTTTTATGAGTTTAAGAACGTTTTGTAATATTATTTGTTGAATGTTTTGTGTCATTTAAGCCCATCTTTCTTTAGTTCCTTCATCTTTATCATTCGTTTTCCGCTGTGTGGAAATGTGGTTGTTGTTGCTGTTGTTATGGGTAGAAATAAAGAAAACCATTGTTAAAAGAAGAATCCCTTGAATTGGCTACAACGTTTCGTTCTTCGTTCACCATGATCTAGGAGAATGAGACACAGAGAGGGGGAGAGATGGTGGTCAGCCGTTGTGTACAGATGTGATGTAATGGACCATAAAACATTAAGGCAGGCCGTTTTGGAAGCAGCAGATAACGATGTCATTATGTACGAAGTATGAATCAAAAGTTTCAAAATGAGAGGATTTGAAGAAACAAGGGAGATTTGAAGAAGAAATAAATTGTTGTATGTGCAAGTAGACAATAAACAATTTCTACCATCAACTAACCCATGATCTATTATTTACACCCTGCATAAATCGTCCTCCTTTGCCGAAACTATCAATAATGAGAGAAGGAATATGAACTCTGGTCAATTAACGTGTTAATAAGAAACTTTGCGGAAGAATATGGAGAGATTAATAGTACAGTTTTTCGGGATCAGCAGCACGGCTTATAAGTCGACCTTGTTAGCCACAACTATCTATGACGAGCTAAAAAAAATAGGACAACATGTTTTTATCCTCTTTGCGGCAGTACTTCCGGTGCTAATTATGAAAGGTCACATAGAGATGGTATAATATAATGTATCTGGTCCAGCAACAAGTCTCATGGCTTAGATCCCGCTCATGTCAAGTCCTAGTCCATTTCAGACTGTTTGGAGTCGATATGGCCATGCCCTCCGTCGGTCTGAATAACATGATTACTCTTTGAGGGGGCTACCGATTTGGTCTAAATTTTGTATATCGTTATATTTCGTCAAAACGTAAATCAAGTTCCAAGAAGATATTTATCGGACCATTCCATCGAGTATCACCCCCAAAGATGTTCAAAATGTTCTTTTAATTGCAGCTTATAGGCTGTTCGAGGATTGTTTTGAAAGTTTTACCAAAGGTAGTTCGCAGCACTTAACACCGGTCGTTGTTGTTCATGCCCTTTTTGCAATTTAATTGTAATGGACTCCGAAGTAAGATCGAGAAAGTTGTGGATTCTACGAGTCGGAAGAATATCATGGTTACGGTGGTGCTGAAAGTCAAGCTCCGTAGTGGGACCACCCTGCCCATTTTCCAGACTTCGGGAACAATGAGGGTGGATAGCGACAAGTTGAGAACTTTAGTGAGATACTCCACTCCCGGCTCATCCAACTGCTTCTGCTGCATTACCATGGAGATTCCATCAGGGTCCAACGCTGTGGATGATTTAGCGTTCCTGATGGCATTGGCAACATCATCCATTGTAAACTGTGGTGGTTACTCCTCGGCAGGAAGAGATCTGATGCGACGTAATACTCTTCTCTTCGCCCTGTCACTGTCGGGGTGCTCGACAAACTGTCGATTGAAATAACTTTCGCAACTCTTTGGGTCAGTCAAAGTAACGTCGCCAAACGTGACTGAGGTCCTATCTTCCCTTCTTCCAGGGTTCGAGAGTGGCTTAACCGTTGCCCACAATTCACCTATACCGGCTCCAATGTTGCAACTCTTCAAATGATTTAACCACTTGTTCCGCTTATGCTCGCCGACCAGCCTGTTAACTTCCAGTGTCAGCTCCCTGACTCTGGGGTCATTGGGGTTGGTTCGGCGAAGCTCATCACGCTCATTTGCTTATCCCATCTCCTCTGCTGGGAAGTTTGGTCTTACATCGGGTATTCGACCAGCAAGGATATGGCGAGCGGCTGCAGCAGTGATGATGTCTCGGAACGTCATTTCCGCTACCCGAACATCAGAAGGATTGGGCAGTTCTCTGAAGCGGTGATTGTTGAACTCTCTGAAACCCGGCCAATCAGCCTTCTTATGATTGACGAATGTGCGGCGTTCAGAGGTAATGAAATCGGGTGGTCTGCTAATGGAGACAATTGGGGAGATGGTCTGATCCAAGGGAAATTACGGGTTGCCAGGTAACGTTATTTGTCAGACCAGGTGACAAGATGGTCATGTCTGGCGAGCTGTGACACTCTCCTCTAATTCTGGTAGGGGCGTCCTCATTGACCGTGAAAAACGTAGAACTGTCAATCTGCTCAGGCAGCGCTGTACCTCTGTGATCGTTTCCGAGGGCCGAATGCCACATCCCAGGATGTGCATTTAAGTCCCCCAGGACCAGACGATTATGACCTTCCAAAAGCGGGCTAATGTTAGGCACCTAATCTGAGATACAGCTATTTCTCGTCGGGATGTATACGTTCAGCAACTCTATCTCGGCAGTTCCACACCTGACTGCTACCCCCATACATTCCATGTACGGGTCATTAGAGACAGGCTCACGCGAGATATGTCTGTATTGGACAGACTGGTGCAATAAGAAAGCTAATCCCCCACCTACACTTCTGGACCTATCGGTCCACTCCTTTGGGTACCTCCCCCACAAAAGCTCAAAACTTTTCGCTACATTGGTGCGCACGATAACTAATAAAGGCAGTAACCGATTTGGTCCATACTTTGCACATCGACATATTTCTACGATACATAGAGCCGTTAATAATATGGACTATATATGTCAACACCTTCGAGTACCTCCCACACAGAATTTCGGAAAAATGCGGTTTAGGAACTCCTATCGAATAATTTTCAATTTTCTTGCAACAGTTTTCACTCAAAGCCCCTATTACGATGGTACAACTTTTTGAGTGGCAAGTCCATATTTCTTGAGAAAATAACCCGAAAGGTGAAAAAATTCTACGCCCAGCAAGTGTAATGGATGGCGCAACGGACAACTGTAGAACCGAATACTGGGTTGGTCCACACTTTGCATATCGTAACATTTCTTCGAATATTATATGAAATTCGAAGGTGGTGCCCATAGGTCCACTCCTTCCGGTACCTGCCCCACAACAGGGCAAAAATATTCGCTAAAATGGCACGGGACAACCAATTTGGTCCAAACTTTGGATCTCGAAATATTTTGTCCAAACTTAGCTTATGTTCAAGGTCCACTCCTTGGCGTACCACCCACACAAATGTTCAACAGTTTTCTTTAAGTGCGGTTAAGGGTCTGTTCAAGGATCCTTTAACAATTTTTACAGAAGTTACTCCTAGTGGCCCAGGTAAAATGAAATGAATGATAGGCGCGATATCTATCGAGAGGAATGACTCCAAAAAAAAAGACCCACTTCCGAAATGGGCTATGTCGGTCCATTCCTTTAGGTACGTCCCCCATAAAACGTTTGAGCTTTAATCCAATTCCATATTTTGGACGGCAAGTTGATACGCCCAAAATTCTGAAAATCTCCTGAATAAATAAGTATTTTTTTGGGGGGAAAGAAGTGTTTCAATTCACATATATACCCTCAGCCTATATCTCTGTCGGCAAAGACGACTGATACGTTTTTATTTGTTCTTTTTGAAATTTTAAGAGAAGTTTGTCCTTGTGATCCTAGACTTCCTAACATAATGACCCCAAAGACCCTCACACTTGTATCTAGTTCCAAGATGGACTATTCCAGTATATTCCTTTAGGTACCTCATTTCGATTCCTGGATTTGGCAACGGTGGCAAAATACCCCTCAGTAATGTTGGCGACATTTCCTGGGTATTTCAGCCACGAAAAACTTCTCTACAAGTGGTGTCTTAGAACACGGCGATAAACAGTAGGTCCCATAACATTGAGCTAATATGAATCGAGGTGCACTCATTGATATGAGAGAAGTCTCCCTTGTCACGCCTGGGATGTTTGTGGAACAATTACACTGTACAACACAAAAAATAATTACAAGATAATTCGGCCAGATTATGAAAGAGGGCCGAAAGAAAGAAGACACGTGTATCGGCGTTTTGAAAGTTTACGTCGAGAAGTAACCTAAATAGGCGTGTCAAGTTCCGCCCATTTCTACAGGTTTTGAAATATTCGACATCAGATTTCTTGGAATCCTTGCATTTTAGGTATAAAGTGTCTTTGGCAATATTACTGACAACAATGCGGGGTATCTTTTTATGAAAAAATTAACCCTCATGCGAGTCACTAAAGGGGTCTTTTTGGTCCCTTTTTTCAAAAACGTTTAAAAACTCCTTTAAAATGAGATCGTATCAGATCAAAATATTCTACAAAATTATTTGTCATAAAATTTTACTATAGGTCCCCAAATACACCAAAACTCTAAATCGTACCTACGCGCCAGGAATCTGCCAAAAGTAAAATCACGTTTTAGGGTTAAAGTTGTACTTTATCTGAGTTTATTAAGTATTGTCCCACAAAACTTCATTCTAGATAGAAGACGTCAAAGACAAAAATATTCTCCATCAAATTTCAATATAAGTCGCCGAATAAATGAAATATGTATTTACAATATATATCAAGAAAATATATACATCAAGTTTGCCAACAAAACACCCAAATATTTTTTGAATAAATTTGTTTTGTTCTTTTTTCGAGTTGATGCATGAAAGTAACATGAAATTTAATTCTAGACGAAAGGTGTTAAAGGAAGAAATATTCTACACAAAATTTCACTGTATGTCCCAGAACAAACTATATATTTAAGTAAAACACTTTGTTAAGAAAATGACGTTACAAAATTAGATATTATAGGTAAAAATTATTTGTTAAACTTTTAGACTCTTAATTTAAATTTATTCAATACTGAGTCAAAATCTCCTAAAATACTTCACTTTTTGGGGATTGTGTCAAAAGAAGAAATATTCCAAATGAAATTTCTTTATGAGTCTCTGAACAAATGAAATTTGTAGCTATAATATTTCACATCTCCCGAAGCTTTTGCTGTTTATATATGATTTAGGACCATATTCTACCGTTTTTATTCACATTTTCGTTATCTGCGGTCACAAAATATATTTTATTGGTGTTTTTTCATAATAAATTCTTTCAGAAGATTATGTGTGCTTGATCCAAACTGTTTCTGAAATATCTTTGGTGAATATATAGGGAAAATATTGACAACCCAGATCGGACTTTGTAAAATTACGTATTTTAGTAATCTATACTTATAAAAGAGTTCAGTAATGATGACTCACTGATTCACTGACTCACTGACTGACTGACTGACTGATAATCAACGCCCAGACTAAACGGCTAAAGCTAGAATCTTGAAATTTTGGGTGAGGGTTACTCTTGGTCCGAAGGTGTCAGATAAGGCTGGATTTTTGGAAATTCGAACTAGAACTGTACTAAAAGTACTAAAAGGTACTAAATATGGTACCCTTTGTATTAGGCAAACGCGAAGAGCTAGAATTCTGAAATTTGGAATGAGGTTCACTGATGGTGAGTTAGAAAGGTGTACCAAATGGTTTTTGGAGATTCGAACTATAAGTGTACGAAAAGTACTAAAAGTTACTAAATTTAGTACTATTTGGTATTACGTGAACGGATAGAGCTAAAATCTTGAAATTTGGAATGCAAATCATGGTTAGAAAGATGAGTTGATACAAGGAGGTGGTTTTGAAAATGTGCACTCATGTGTACGAATAGTACTAAATGGTACTAAATTTGGTACAATTTGAATTAGGGCGAACCGATAAAGTTGGAATTCTGAAATTTGTGAATTACTATTACTGTTGGAGTGTAGGTTAGAGATATGGAGGTAGTTTTCGAAGTTCGTACATATGGGTACGAAAGGTACTAAATAGTACCAAATAAGGTGCAATTTGGATTTGGGGGAACGGATGGAGCTGGAATCCTGAAATTTAGAATTAGGATTACTGTCGGGGTGTAGGATAGAAGTATTTTGGAAATTCGTACTTTTGGGTACGAAAAGTACTAAATGGTACCAAATTTGGTACAATATGAATTTAAGTGATCGGATAGAGCTGTGAAATTTGGAATTAAGATTACTATTGGAGTGTGGGATTGGGATACCAAATTTGGTACAATATGAATTTAAGTGATCGGATAGAGCTGTGAAATTTGGAATTAAGATTACTATTGGAGTGTGGGATTGGGATACTTTTGGAAATTCGTACTTATGGCAACGAAAAATACTAAATGGTACCAAATTTTGTACAGTTTGGATTTGGGTGATCAGATACATTTGGAATCCTGAAATTCGAAAGTAAGATTACTTTTGGAGTGTTGGATAGAAGTAGGTTTGGAAATTCGGACCTATGGGAACAAAAAGTACTAAATGGTACTAAACTTGGTACAATTTGGAATACGGTGATCTGAAGCAGCTGTAATTCTGAAATTTGGAATTAAGATTACTGTTCGCGTGTAGGATTGAGGTAGTTGTGGATATTGGTACTCTTGGGTACGAATAGCACTAAATAGTACCAAATTTGGTACTATTTAGATTTGGGAGAACGGATATAGCTGAAATTCCGAGATTTGGAATAAGGAGTACTATTGGAGTGTGGATAGATAAAGTTTTGGAAATTTTTAGTTATGGGTAGGAAAAGTACTAAATAGTACTAAATTTGGTACAATTTAGATTTCAATGATGGGATACATTTGGAATCGTGAAATTCGGAATTAAAATTGTTGTTGGAGTGTTGATAAAGGTAGGTTTGGAAATTCGTACTTTGGATACGAATAGTACTAAATGGTACCAAATTTGGATTTGAGTTATCGGATGTATCTGGAATTCTGAAATTCGGAATTAAGCTTATTGTTTGAACATAGCACTGAGGTAGTTTTGAAAATTTGTACTTATGTGTACGAAAAGTACTAAATGGTACCAAATCTGGTACAATTTGGATTTGGGTGAACGGTGAACTGGAATCCAGAGATTCGGAATAAGGATTACTGTTGGTGTGTAGGATTGATTAAGTTTTTGAAATTTTTAGTTTTATGGGTACGAAAAGTACTAAATGGTACCAAATTTTAATTTATGTGATCGGATACATTTGGAATCCTGAAATTCAGAATTACGATTACTGATGGAGTGTTGAAAGAGGAAGGTTTGGAAGTACGTACTTTGGATACGAAAAGTACTAAATGGTATCAAATTTGGTACAATTTGGATTACTGTGATCGGATGCAGCTGTAATCCTGAAATTTGGAATTAAGATTACTGTTGGCGTGTAGGATTGAGGTAGTTGTAGAAATTCGTACTCATGGGTACGAAAGTAGTAAATGGTACCAAATTTGGTACAGTTTGCATTTGGGTGAACGGATATAGCTGGAAACCCGAGATTTGGAATAAGGAGTACTGTTTGAGTGTAGGATTGATAAAGTTTTGGAAATTTGTAGTTATGGGTAGGAAAAGTACTAAATTTGGTACAATTTGGATTTCAGTGATAGGATACATTTGGAATCGTGAAATTCGGAATTAAAATTGATGTTGAAGTGTTGATAGAGGTAGTTTTAGAAATTCGTACTATGGATACGAATAGTACTAAATGGAACCAAATTTGGATTTGAGTTATCGTTTGAACATAGCACTGAGGTAGTTTTGAAAATTTGTACTTATGGGTACGAAAAGTACTAAATGGTACTAAATTTGGTACAATTTGGATTTTGGTGATCTGATGTAGCTGCCATCCCCAATTTTGAATTTAAAATACCTGTTGAATTGTAGGATTGATAAAATTTTGGAAATTTTTAGTTATGGGTAGGAAAAGTACTAAATAGTACTAAATTTGGTACAATTTGGATTTGAGCGAACGGATAGAGTTGGAATCAAGAAATTTGGAATTAAGATTATTGTTGGAGTGTAGGATTGAGATATAGAAGTAGTTTTTGAAATTCGTACTTATGAGTGCGAAAAGTACTAAATTTGGTACAATTTGGATTTGAGCAAACGGCTAGAGCTGGAATCTTGAAGTTTGGAATTAAGATTACTGTTGGGGTGTAGGATTGATGAAGTTTTGGAAATTCGTACTTATATGTACGAAAAGTACTAAACGGTACTAAATTTGGTACAACTTGGATTTGAGCGAACGGGTAGAGCTGGAATCAAGAAATTTGGAATTAATATTACTGTTGGAGTGTAGGATTGAGATATGCTACAACTTGGATTTGAGCGAACGGTTAGAGCTGGAATCTTGAATTTTGGAGTTAATATTACTGTTGGGGTTAGTTTTGGAAATGCGTACTTATGCTTACAAAAAGTACTACATTTTGTACAATTAGGATTTAGGTGAAATTATAGCGCTCGAATCCTAAAATGTGGAATTAGGTACACTTAGGGGTACGAAATGGTTCCATGTATGGTACAATTTTGTATTGGATGAACGGATAGATCTGGATTCGTGAGATTTGGAATTAAGATTATTGTTATCATTTGCTTATAACGTCCGATTTAAGAAATATGTGCCATAAATATACGTAAAAAGTTGTAAATGGCACAGGACTTGGTACAATTTGTTATTGTGTAATGGGAATTTTGAAACAATAGGAGGAGGTTCGTATGTATATATTTACATGTAAAGTACTAAATAGTTCTATAATTGGGGGAACAGATAGAGCTAGAAATGAGGATGGCGGTTGTTGGGTTAGGCCGTATTTGCGCTGAGAACCTCAATTAAAATATCTCAAAAAATGTGGATTGCTCTTGATGTGTAGGCGTGACAAAAATCGAACTAAAGTGGTACGTATTAGTACACAAAATGTTTCCACCATTCTATATTATATATTGTTCATTTGTTTTATATATTTAACGCATACGAAGTAGCGGGCACTTTGCTAGTATAAACTAAAATAAAGTCATCAGGATAAGTCGTAGGATCCTGATATTGTATGTGAAAATTCGGGGATAGTCTACGGCTATTGTCCAGTGAATATATATCTGACATACGAGTCCTAACATCCATGATTTTGGCATGGTCCTAAATACTATAATGATGACAGCTACTCTTGCTCTGATAAAATTGGCTGAATTAACCCTTGATGTAGAATATTTCTTCTTTTAACACCTTTCGCCTAGAATTAAATTTCATGTTACTTTCATGCATCAACTCGAAAAAAGAACAAAACAAATTTATTCAAAAAATATTTGGGTATTTTGTTGGCAAACTTGATGTATATATTGTAAATACATATTTCATTTATTCGGCGACTTATATTGACATTTGATGGAGAATATTTTTGTCTTTGACGTCTTCTATCTAGAATGAAGTTTTGTGGGGCAAAACTTAATAAACTCAGATAAAGTACAACTTTAACCCTAAAACGTGATTTTACTTTTGGCAGATTCCTGGCGCGTAGGTACGATTTAGAGTTTTGGTGTATTTGGGGACCTATAGTAAAATTTTATGACAAATAATTTTGTAGAATATTTTGATCTGATACGACCTCATTTTAAAGGAGTTTTTAAACGTTTTTGAAAAAAGGGACCAAAAAGACCCCTTTAGTGACTCGCATGAGGGTTAATTTTTTTCATAAAAAGATACCCCGCATTGTTGTCAGTAATATTGCCAAAGACACTTTATACCTAAAATGCAAGGATTCCGAGAAATCTGATGTCGAATATTTCAAAACCTGTAGAAATGGGCGGAACTTGACACGCCTATTTAGGTTACTTCTCGACGTAAACTTTCAAAACGCCGATACACATAATCTGTGCGGGGTTTCTTGTAATTTAAAAAAAAAAGTTCAATTTTGTTGTACAGTGTCATTATTATTACCTCATTCACATAAGTCCAAAGGCAAACTTCCCGCTCCTCCCTCCTATGTTTGTGGTAACATTTCATTTTTATGATTATTATGATTATGGCCAAGCATTCGAGAGGAAAGAATTCCCCACATATATTCACGAATATTTACATAAAGATGATGCTTATAGTGTGTTTATGGTGAATGTGTTTTTTGCTTTGACTTCTTTTAGTTTCCGCTTTCTGTGTTCTTCTTCTTCTGTTTTGCCATTCAATTCAATATTACGATTATTGTTATTATTGATGCAATGGCATTTTTTATGATGCTGCTTTACAATGCCAGCGATTTTTTTCCTGCAATTGTTGGCTGTTGTTGAAAATCTTAGATGTTGGCCTTGAATTTATGGGCATTTTTTGCCTCACTGCTGCTGCTGCATCATTGATTTTTTTCCGTTTGTTGATGTTGATGGTTAAATATAAATCATGGCCACAAATAAAAAGGAAAATAACAAATGAAAAACGGCAACATATTTCCATATTTTCTGTTTTCGACGATAAGAAAATCTTCTTTGGTCGTTTAGTATGCAAGAGGTATTTAGTCATGTTGTTGTAGTTTTGATGTTCATTTCTTCCTTTTCTATTAGATCTCAAAATAGTTGATCAATAAATACACTGCCTACCCCCCTCTTCCTGACCGCCATTTCCAAGTCATAGTTCTTTCTCCATGATAGGCGGAAAAAATCTCTCTCTGCTATATGGCCCCAAGTCTATAATTTACGCTTGAATTATGAGAGGATTTCGTTACGTTTCCGTTGTGTTTATGAGGTGAGCGATACGCTGTGTTCGGTACGTACCTACCACCAAATGATCGTAACACTTCATTAGAAGTTTAACTAATCGTTAACGTTCGATGATGATGACGACAAAGACGCTGTTGGTTGGTTCGTGGCGGTATTTTAATTGCCATCGAAAGCAAAGAAAGGAATTATGACGCTAATAACACGATTTGTTAATTTTTTATTGACCACCAACCACCACCATTGTGTAAGCCAGTCTGTGTGTGTGTTTTTGGCCTAAATGGCCATGATTCATGGACCAGTTCCTTTCAAAAGTATTTCAACGACTTTACATTGTAATGGCATTAATTGCCACCATTTGAAGATTTACAGATAGGAAACTCCAGCAGCAGCAACGGCAGCAGGACTTACCTGAAATAAAATAAAGATTTATAAAATAGCAATTAGTGATAAAATTCATTGGCCATAGAATAGCAATTAGCTACAGATTTAAAATAACTGGAATTTTTAAATTTTTATATCGTCTGGATAAGCGAGAAGCATAACAAAGATAGGATTTGGTCGGTATACATAATCGAAAGCAAAAATAGACGTTTCGATTGTTGCCTTCAACTAAAAAGATGAATTTTTAACCTATGGATTTTGACGAATCAGATAAAAATCTGCTTGCGATTTTTAAAGTCAACTTTAATCGTCGTTGTTGTTGTAACAGTATATGATATATTTATAAGTTCGGTTTCTGGCTCTATCTCCAGTTCAAGAAATTTGACTGCTTCGATGGACTGTGGCCACATAGGTACTGGAGTTAGTTGAGTAGGTTTGGGTTTATGTTTGTGTGGGGCAGGCCTGTTCTACAATCTGAATCAGACGATTCGGTCCAAAATTTGGCCTTGATAATATTTTGTCCAAATTTAGTTTAACCGTTAATAGACCGTTCTCGACTATATCGGTTTTCTCCGTGAAGTACCTCCCCCACCACAGTTCAAAATTTTTGTTAAAGGGCAGTTTAGGATCTGTTCGAAGGTTCTTTGGAAATTTATACCGAAGCGTCCACTTGTGGTCCTGTTTACAGCTATATTATTTTTGTGGACAAGTACATGCTTCCTGATGTAGTGGTCCAAACGCCGACGTTCCTGTGAGGGACAGACAACCGAAGTATCTGTGTGGGACAGAAATTCGAAGTATTTGTTTGGGACAGAAAGCCGAAGCCTCAGTGTGAGACAGAAAACCGCGACGGTCGGTTCTATGCACCGGATTGACTCGGAGGAATCTTCGACCAGGGGCCGTCACCTCAACAATTATGTGTTTGTGTTCGTGTATTTTTTTCACCATGGGAGCGGCAATTTATCCCGGAATGCCTGCTCCGAGGTCTTCTGGTCCGTGCCGGGATAGAAATGAACCCCGGGCCAGTATGGAACTGTTCCGTTTGCAAGATCCGCATCCACCACATGTCAACAATTGTGAGATGTATGGAATGGGTGTATTTTCGTGGGTGCTCTGGCCTTAGTAGCACCCGGGATTACAGCGACAGGTATGTTGCTGCTTGCTGCGTCAGCACATCACCCAGTGCGTCTTCTACGTCGTCGTCTGACTCTTCGTCGTCGTCGGAATACGAGACGCCCCCGCAGTCTCCCCAACAGCAACAACAAATGCAGCATCTAACACCACATGTTGAAGAGATCTTATGCGACGTAGTACTCTTCTCTGCGCCATGTCACTCGAGAGGTGGTTGCCAAACTGTCGATTAAAAAAACTTGCACACCTCTTCGGATTAGTCAGCGTAAAGTCGCCAAATCTGACTGGATTTCTATCTTCCTTCTTACCAACGTTCGAGAGTGACTTAACCGTTGTTCACAATTCACTTATTCCGGCTCCAGTGTTGCAACTCTTCAGATGATTTATCCACCGACCTCCTTTGGTCACTAGGGTTGGCACGACGAAGTTCATCATGATTATTTGCTAATCCCGTCGCATTGGGTGGGAAATTTGGTCTCACTTCGGGTTTTCCACCAGCAAGTATATGGCGAGCGGCTGCAGCAGTGATAATGTATCGGAACGTTCTTTCTGAAATCGGGCGGTCTGTCGATGGAAACAATTATGGGGAGATGGTCTGACCGAAGAAAAACGGCGGGACGTCATTTATCAGACCAGTAGCGCGATTCTCTAACTTATTTTTTGAGTTACCGACAATTGTCGGTAAAATTAAAATGCTTATAATTTCGGTAAATACCGATGTTTTTCGGTAAGTTAGAGACGAATAAAAAGTAGTCGTAAAGTTCTACCGATAACAAGAGTGTTGTCAACTTTTATTTTATCTTTTCATTCATAATTTTGCGTTTTAATTTTACCGATTTTGGTCGGTAACTCAAAAGGGTGTTAGAGAATCGCAATACAGGTGACTCAATGGTTATGTCGGGCTAACTGTAGCACTCTCCGCTAATTCTGGTAAGGGCCTCCTCTTTGACCGTGCAAAACGGTGAGCTATAAATCTGCTTAGCCAGCAGTATACCACTTTAGCCATTGCCGAGGACCGAATGCCACAACTCATAATGAGCATTACAATGCCCTCAAGACCAGACGGTTATGACCTTCCAAAAGCGGGCTAATGTTGGGCCTATAACCTGGAGAACAGCTATTTATCGGCGGGATGTATACGTTGAGCCCCTATACCTAAGCAGTCCCACACCTGAATGACCCCATGTATTCCATGTACAGGTTATTGGAGCCAGGCTCAAACGAGATAGGTCTGTATTGAACAGACTGGTGCATTTCCAGTCCTGCATTTCTGGTACGTTGGAACCATCAGTACGTTGGAACCATCACAAAGCTGTAAGCTGCAATTGTTAATAAACTTGGTTTCCTGCCCCGCTGCGACCATGATATTATGTGCTGCGTGTGTGGCTGCTGTTGCGGGGACTGATGGGGAGTCGCGTAATCTGATGACGACGACACACTGGGGCTGTGTTCAAGCAGCATGCAGCAACATAGTCCCTCTCGTAGTCCCTCGCATGAACGAGTCGAAAACAATCCCTTAGATGCACACACTCCAGACATCTCATCATCGACATTTTAGTGTGATGGATGCGCATGTAACAAACTCAACACAGATAAATTAGTCATTGGTCTTTCCTCCGTCCCGGCGCGAAATAAAAGAATCCGGATGGATGTTGTGTGGTTCGGGGTCAATCATTATGTCGCCACCCGCCTTGAACATTCTACAGGCAGCCTATCAGCTCTTGCTGCCTTATTTTTCTTCAGCCGATTGATTGCTGTCTCACTTTGGCTAGGTGGCAAACACTAAATGCCGTCGTTTGGTATTGGTTCATGGTAAAATTTTCGGAATTTATTCAGATTCCTGAACATATGGAGTTTCTTACTCTCATGTTTTTCCTGCTCTTTTTTTCTTCTGAAAATAAGATTCTCCCGATATTTTTCCTTGCCGTTTCGTGTTGCTACTGATTACAGGCCCTGTTTCCCTTCTGTAGCCTTACGACACTCCTGATTGTACCATTGATTTTAAGGTGGGGGTGCTTTGAACCCAGTATAGATAATGAGGCAGTTCGAAGAGAGTGGACTAATCTTTGGCGCAGTGTCAATTATTATCGGTACAAGAATGGTGTCTTCCAGCGTGTGAGTAAGTTCAGCGGCAATATTTTGTTTTCGCAGTTTCTCGGTATTTAGTTTCCGTCCTGTGTTAGATCACACTTATGCCACAACATTAGGACGAGTGCGTACTTGAGGTGCTACAAAGAACTGGTCAATATTTAGTCGACTAACCATTTAATCGAAAGTCGACTTATCTATCCTTAAGGAGTGACCCCACTTGTAAAGCCCATAAAGTCAGTTTTCCATGAATTGTTTCCAAGAAAACTACCAAACTTTTTTGATAAATTTTTTATTTATCTGATAGAGCACATCTAAATCTAGTGTCTGATTTTTTTGTTGTTGAAAAATTTTATGTGGTTTTGTAGCAAATGATCGCGTTTTGCGATGCCATCTCTAGCTGGAAAACTAAATAACCGATCGTCATATGTTTTTGTGGGGTTGTTTAGAACATAAAGATCTAATCCTTCATCGATCGACTTTTAAAAAAATATTTGATTTTACTGAAATGGTGGGCCAACAAATTCAAAATTTTAATTTTTGGCCTAAAAAACTGACGTTTTCTGGAAACAAAACGGGCAGAAACAATTTTAAAAATAAAATCGATCGACGAGGGACTAGATTTTAATGTCCTTGATAACCCCACAAAATTGTAAAACAATCGGTTTATTAGTTTTCGAACGAGAGTTGGCACCGATTTCATAATAGCATTTCGAGAAAAACGCGCTTTTAATTTCTATGCTACATACAAAACACAATAAATTTATCACTTTCAGCGCTCATATCTCCGATCGACTTGAAACTTTTACCACATATTCTATGCTATTTATACTTTAAAATAAACCAATAATTTTTTTTAGATTTTCTGAAATTTACAAGTGTGGGTCACCCCTTAAAACAGAAGTCGACATACCAAATAAAAAACGCCAAAAACTCTTCAAACGTTTTACAAAAAAATGTTTCCTTTCGAAATATCGTTAAAAATCCCTACATCAAAACAATGCCATATATTTTAGTTATCCAATTATATATAAATTTTAATTGGCACATATATTTGTTGCTTTTTTATTAAACAACCTCAAAAAAACACCGTCGAAAACGATGTTTCAATCTGATATGCGAGATTCGATATTTGTTAAATTATGAACGCAAAATGTCAACATTTTCCTTGCACTAAAAAGGTTTTTGTTTTCTCACTGCATTTTTTTTACAATAATTCGAACTCGTATTATCCACAGAAAAAAGTTTATTGTTGCTACGCAACGCCAGACACAATGCTGCTTAGTTAGTTTAGGTTTATTGTAATATTCATTTTTCTCTTTTTGTTTCACAGATATTTTATCTAAAATAGTTGACGACAATTTATTAGCCTTAGAGACAAAAGGTTTTTTGTCCAGTGTTTATTTTTTTTTTTCAAGTCAAATAAAATATTTATTGAGCCCAGAAAAAAAAATGTTGAAGGAAAAAAATTAACAAGTTTTTTTGCACACAACAATCGTGTTTTTTCTGTTGTACATTTTGTCACCAAAGTGGGACTACAGTGCATGAAAAAAGATAGAGATTGGAAATCTCTTTACCACTTTAATGTATTTTTAAACCCTCAGCCTCATGGCTACATGGATACATTCGTACGTATCTTCCCGCAAATGTTCAAAAAATTTGATTAAGTTCAGTTTCAGGACTTTTAGAGGATCGTTTTTAAAATTTTATCAACAACAGAAATTGTGTTCTTGATTACAACTATATATTACTGACACAATGGCCCAAAAGCTCTAAAACCCCCTTCTAAAGAGATCATTACATCTCACGGAGACCGATTCTATGCAGCGGATTGGGACGGAAAAATCTGCAGTGAGTGACCGTCACCACAACAATTATGTGTTCGTTTTCGTATATGTATCTGGAAATACCTGCTCAGGTTCTTACTGTGCTTGCCGGGATAGCGAAGAGCCCTCGGCCATGGATTTGTTCCTTTTCCAGATCTGCATCCACAATATGTTAAGGGATATAGCTAATGACTCCACTTTCGAGTCTACTCTGGCCGCCTCCGGGACTACTGCAATAGATTACCGTTATTATAGTTAGCGTTATTATACGACGCAGTCTCCCCAACAACAAGATGCTCCCCGAAGTACACAACTCCTGAAATTCAATTGGAATGGTCTCCGAAATAAGGTTAGCGAAATGGTGGACTTTATAAGTCAGAAAAACCGCCACCTGTAACTTGCAACGTTGTGATGGTTACAATGTTTTACGGAAGGATTGCGCAAGAAGCGGAGGAGGAGAACTTGACTTCCTAATACACAAGTCTGTCCAGTAAGACCTATCTCGCTTGAGCTTGAGACTCTCTACCTGTTTTAGACGTAATTGGAATTGTTTTAATTGTAATTCGAGAATTCATAACATTTCATTTGTAATTCGAGAATTCTATTTGCAATTCGAATTATTCCATATGTAATTCGAATTATTCTATTTGCAATTCGAATTATTCCATTTGTAATTCGAATTATTCTATGCAATTCGAATTATTCCATTTGTAACTCGAATTATTTTATATGTAGTTCGAATTATTCCATTTGTAATTCGAATTGTGGCACCAGGTCTGATAATTGACGTATCCTGGCAACCCGTCCTTTCCCTTGCGTCATACCACCTTTCTATAATCATTTCCGTTAAGAGACCACCTGACTTCATAATCTCTGACCGCCGTAAATTTCTGAATCATGAAAAAGCTGATTGGGAAGTGTTCAGAGAATTTACCAATCACCGCTTCAGAAAGCTGGCCATTCCCTCAAATCATCTTGTAGCTGAAAGAACTGTCCGAGACATCATCACAGCTGCGGCCACTCACCACATATGTACCTATTGGTCGAATACCCAAAGTCAGAGCAAATTTCCCAGCTGATACGTCGCGACTGACAAATGAGCGTGGTGAACTTCGTCGTACGCACCCTAAAGACCCAAGAGTTGTGTAACCGACTCTTGAAGTCAACAGGCGAGTATAAGTGGCAAAATTGGCTAGACCACCTGAAGCAATGCAAATTGGGCAGCGGTAAATCCCTATCGAATACGGGAAAGACAGATGATAGAACGGATGTTCCTTTCAACAGCGTTACAATGACATGCCCTAAGTAGTTCATGTGTTACTTAAACCTGCAATTTTTTGAGCAGACCGAGAATACCAGGGAGAAGAGGAGTGTGCTGCGTCGTATACGAGCCCTCCCACCCGAGGTGTTACTATCGTAATTTACGTTGAGCGATGTTGGAAACGTCATCCGAAACGCGAAATCATCCAAAGCGTTAGGCCCACACGGAATCGCAATGGTAGTGCTTAAACAACTGCATGAACCCGGGGTTGAGTATTTAAAAACTATCCTCAATCTATCGTTGGTTATCCGTATTGTACCAGAAGCCCGGAAACTTGGCAGGGTGTTTCCAGGCAAGAATGCCAGCAGAGCTGAATCATACAGGTCGTAGTAGCAAAGATTCTAAAGGCACTACTCCCCCCATGAGGCCTGATTCACAATACTATCTACCCCAAGATATTAGATGTAACGTTCGATAGCGTGTTAAAGTCATTCGAGCAAGCCACTGTTAATTCCGACAACATCAAAAGTATGAATAAGGTCCTCAAATCGCTGACCGCCAGTTCTTGGGGTGCTGACAAGAAACCTTATTGTTCTTTTATAAAGGTCTATGGTAAGCTCTTCGGTGCCGGTATCGTATGCAAATGGAAGAATATTCACATCCGTTAGAATAACACCCAGTTGCCACATCCTTACGACACCAGTTGACCATCTTCTTAAGGATATGAAGATTTTATCATTGCATCAGCACAACAAGATGTATTTGTGGTCCTGGCCATACTTCCTGACACAGTCGATAAAAAGCTATAAAATATTCTACGGTGGACATTGATCAAACCACTGCCCTTAGAATATTTCTCTTAAATGGTAAATCAAGTTCGAAGGTGGCGTTCACGGACAACTATGTACTTCGAGTACCTTTCACACAAAAGTTCAAATCGCTTTGAAACTCTCAACAAATATTTTTTCCATGGACAAGTAAATAGTTTCTGAGATAATGACACAAAAGCTCTAAAAACGCTGCTTGGACACACTAAAATGACTGAAGAACACGACATCTTACGAATAGTTTGTTCGATTTGAAGGTAGTCATAGTTGTCATCAACGTCCCCGAAGAGACAAGGCGGACTTTCTTATATCAATGAGTACACACCGATTCATATCGCCTCAATGAAATGGGTCCTTCTTCGAAATGGGACCGAGTTAGAACGACGCACAGTGTTGCCGCTTCCATACAAAAGTGGACAAAAATAGAAGGAGTTGACCTAGGTTGATGAATTTTTGCACAAGTACTTGTAAGGGCATAGGAATTAAAAATTTCATCTTTGGTCCATATCGGTTCAGATTTGGATATAGCCCCCATATATATCTTTCTCCGATTTTGCTATAACTCGGTCAATTTTGATCGAATAACCTTCAAATTTATTATGTAATTTTTTCTTAGGCCCCTGAGTAGCTCTATCGATTTTCACAAAAATCGGTTCAGATTTGGATATAGCCCCCGTATATATCTTTCCCCGATTTTGCTATAACTCGGTAAATTTTGATCGAATAGCCAAATCTGAACTGATTTTTACGAAAATCGGTGAACCAATTCAGCGACCTAAGAAAATATCACATATCAAATTTGAAGGCTATTCGATTAAAATTAACGGAGCTATAGCAAAATCGGGGAAAGATATATATGGGGGCTATATCCAAATCTGAACCGATTTCTTTGAAAATCGGTAGAGCTACTCAGGGGCCTAAGAAAATATTACATATTAAATTAGAAGGCTATTCGATCAAAATTGACCGAGTTATAGCAAAATCGGGGAAAGATATATATGGGGGATATATCCAAATCTGAACCGATTTTTGTGAAAATCGGTAGAGCTACTCAGAGGCCTAAGAATGTTAAATTTGAAGGCTATTCATCAAAAATTGAGCGAATTATAGCAAAATCGGGGAAAAATATATATAGGGGCTATATCCAAATCTGAACCGATCGGTAAAATCGGTGAAACTACTCAGGAGCCTAAGAAAATAACACATACTAAATTTGAGGGCTATTCGATCAAAATTGAACGAGTTGTAGCAAAATTGGGAAAAGATATATATGGGGGCTTTATAAAATCTGAACCGATATATCTCAGAAGGTTGCAAGGATGGGCAAAATGTTTTTACACATTTTGATTTGGAAGATATGTCCAATTAACGGAAAACAGGAGCCAAGGTGGCAATAGGTGGCAATCAAAAGATCTGCTCTACTAAATATTAAGAATTTTGAATTTTTTTATTATCAAATTTAAATTTTGATTTCTTGATAACGGTACATTGCCCATGTGCAGTTAATGTCAACTTTTTGTACTAAAACGTTATATTTATAGCCCACTCATCAAATCCCCATCCAAAACTTTTAGTATTATCAACAATTTTTTCAGAAAATGTTATTTTAAATGTCGCCTTATTTTCATATGATTATCGCCTTAGATTACCTGGGAAATATTTTTCATATTTAAAGAGCTATAACTTCATTATGGATGCACATATCGACAAAATTCTTTCAGATACCTTGTATCGGATGTGTTTACTGTAAGAAAAAAACATAAACATATGTAGAAGTTAACATCACATTTTTCGATTTTTGTCCACGCGGCAACACTGTGCGATGTGTCTTAAGACACTACGAGGGCGGTTCAGAAACTTCTTAGCCTATCAATGAAAGAGAATAGTTAGTTTTTCAAAAATATTTTTATTTTTCAATATAATCTCCTGAAACTTCAATACACTTAGTCCAACGCTTTTCTAGCAATTCTATCCCTTGATTAAAATAGTTTTCCTCAAGGTCTTCAAAATAGTGGTTTACAAATGTAATTGCATCTTCATTTGAGGTAAAACGCATACCAGCAAGGAATTTTTTTAGATTTGGGAACAAGTAAAATTTACTGGGAGCTAAATCAGGAGAATAAGGTGGGTGGTCAAGCAACTCGTACTTAAATTCGTTGATTTTAGCCATTGTTAAAACACTCTTGTGCGCTGGTGCGTTGTCTTGATGAAAAATAATTTTTTTGTGGTGTAAGCCAGGACGTTTTTCTCGAATTTGTACATTTAATTGATCCAAAAGGTTGCAATAGTACTCTGAATTTATTGTTTTACCCTTTTGCAGATAGTCAATCAATAAAATACCTTTGAAGTCCCAAAAAACCGTTGCTATAACCTTACCAGCCGATTGAATTGTTTTTGCCTTCTTTGGGGCACTTCCTCCAGCTTCAGTCCATTGTTTGGATTGTTCTTTTGTCTCTGGAGTATAGTGGTGGATCCATGTCTCATCAACATTTATGAAACGACGCTTAAAATCTATTTTATTTCGCTTAAACGATCCAATCAAGCTTGAGAAATGTTCATTCTTATGCGTTTTTGATCGACTGTTAACAAATGCGGCACCCATCTTGCAGAAAGCTTTTTCATCTGTAGTTCTTCATGCAAAATTAAATGGACTCGATCATTTGAGAGGCCCATGATATTAGGAATTTCACGCACTTTTATTCATCGATCATTTAATACCATATCATGCACTTTGGCTACAATTTCTGTTGTTGTTGCTGTTTTTAGACGTCCACTACGTGGTTCATCTTCAATGCTTGTACGACCACGTTTAAATTCAGCAACCCAATTTTTTACTGTTGCATATGAAGGAGCACTTTCACCTAACACATTCACCATATCATTATGAATTTCTAGTCCCGATAAACCTTTTTTTATGTAAATATTTAATGACAGCACGCATTTCTAATTTTTCCATTGTAAAAAAATTGCGGATGCGTCTTTTTTGAACACCTGTTTCTATATGAAGGAGTTGCCAGATCGAAACAAAATTTAACATGTGTTCATAACAGAGACGGAAGTTTCCAAAACACTTAACTTTTTTCTGTTTATACCGCGCTTTTTGTGCTAGGCTATGAAGTTTCCGAACTGCCCTCGTACTTGGAGAGAAGGCTTTCATGGCTGAAATACTCAGGAAATGTAAGCCAACATCAATCTGAAGGGATTTCCCACCGCCGAAATTTGTGATGTGCTGGTTAAGGATTGAACCGCAAGCCTTCTGAGTGCAAGGTGGACGTGGCTAAAATGATTATAACGATATAATTTTTTGTCCCGGAGCATGTATGTATATTCTTCTTGACATTATGGTCAAAAGCTGTGAAAGATTCTGCAGTGACCTAATAAACTTGCTGGCCAAACTTAGATCAAGTTAAAATATAGACTATGGTCCATTCCCTCAGGTACCTCCTCCATAAAAGTTTAGCAATATTGTTGTTGTAACAGGATCTGATATGCTTGTTCGTTTTCCTGCTTATTCTGCCTCTTGCTCTATTCCCAGGTTAAGAAATGTGGCTGCTTCGATGTGTGGTAACCACAAAGCTACTGGATTTGGTTGAGTAGATTTGGCAGGTCTGGTGCAAAGGTGGAGTGAGTCGTACGTACCTGCATCGCATGTTGGGTAGATGTTTTGCATGGTGTCATCAGTCCTTGCCCTCTATGAATGTGCACCATCCTGAACATATTTGAACCAAAACTACACTGACCTGTCGTGGCAGCTAATGTTCCTTAGCTGCGATATGTAGAAGATGTACTCCGAGAACAGCATAGTGGTTTATGACATTCACGACTGCATCTGTGTGAATGCTATCCAAACCTGCTTAATAGGCTTGCTGAACTAGGTGTTCTCTCTTGTATTGTTGGACCTCTCTCTCTAGATCATGAAAATGCCTCTTTACATGTCTGGGTGGGGGAGAGGTATTGTCCCTCCACACGGTGCGCCTTAACTAATTTTAAATGAAAGGTGCCTACAGCTGGGAAGTTTTTGCGGATTCTGAAACTACAATGTTCATAGATGAAAAAATCAAAAAAACAAAAAAAATCGCTGGAGGGATTTTCAAATAAATCGCGGTCAAAGTCCAAATTTTTAGGGCTTTTTTAGGTTTTCACGATTTTGCATGGAAACCGCAAGTCCTATCGAAATGGGATTAGAGAAATTGTTGTAGCAGTGAAAATTCTCCACAAGATTGACCTTAATGGTATTTTCGTAAGTTTTGCAATTTTTGAGATATAGAAGTTCAAATTGCGACAATGTCCTTATAAAAAATGTCATACAGGGTGCACCTTAACTAACTTTAAGTGAAAACCGCTTACACGTGGACAGTTTTTTTGGATTCTGAAACAGCAATGTTCATAGATGCGAAAATCCAAAAGCAAGAAAAAATCGCTGAAGGGATTTTTAATAAATCGCGGTCAAAGTTCATATTTTTAGGTTTATTTTATGTTTCCAGGATTTTGCTGGAAAACGGTAGAGGATTTTCACAGCTACAACATTTTCTTTAGTCCCATTTCGATACGACATGCTGCTACCAAGCAAAATCCTGAAAACCTAAAATAAACCTAAAAATATGAACTTTGAAATTATTTAGTAAGGATTTTTTTTGCTGGGTTCATATGCGCTCCAAGTAATGCCGACTAGGGAATTGAGGACCTTATTTCTACATCTAAGCTTGTCGTAGATAACTGTGGCATGCGCGGCCGACTTGAACATACTGTCGAATGTGACCCCTAAAATCTTGGGGTAATTAGTGGTCGGAATTGGAGCTGTTGATAGGCTGAGTGTATTTTTTTGTTTAACCCTTTCGGTGCTTCTTTTTTGTTTTTGATCTGTAAAATATATTTTTCCAATTTTATATATACTTAAGCCCACTATATGAATAATCAAAACTAATTTTTTAACATTATGGCATAGAATGTATTTAAAGGAAAAAAAAAACAAAACTAAAATATTTTTATACCCTCAGCATTTATGCTAACGAGGGTATATACACTTTCATACGGGCAAAATGTGCCTCATCGATATAATGGTTTTAGACCCCAAGTATGTTTGGACGAAATGTGTTTCAGACAATTTGGAGTCGATTGAGCAATGTCCGTCCGTCTGTCTGTCTGTCTGCCTGTCTGGCTGGCTGGAGCGCACGATAACTCTCGAACGGCTCAACCGATTCGGTCCAAAATTTGGTTTTCGTAATATTTTGTCCAAACATAGTTTAAGTTCGAAGATAAGCCATATCGGTCCACTCCTTCAGGTACCTCCCCCACAAAATTTCAAAAATGTTCGGACAAATTGTACGGTAACTTTTGAAGGGAGTGGCCGAATTGGTCCATACTTTACACATCCTAATATATCTACCAGATATAGATCAGGTTCAAATATGGACTATATTTGTCCACTTCATCCAGTACCTCCCAAACAAAATTTCGGATAAGTAAACTTTAAGACCTGCTATCGAATCACTTTGATTTTTGTTGAAGCAACTTGCATTCGCTGCCTCAATTACGATGGTAAAAGTTTTTTCAGGGGCAAATCCACACTTCATGAGCAAACAGCCCGAAGAGTGTAAAAACCCCCTATGGCACCATATGTACTGGCTGGAGATCCACCTCCATAATGGTCCATGTCGATCCATTCATTTAAGTATTTCCTCCGCAAAACTTTTGCTCTTTAATCCTAATCAACATTTTTGTCGGTTCATACCCCCAAAATTTTTGAAACCCTCTAAATACATACATACGTTTTTTTTTTTTTTTTAGGAAAAAATTGTTTTAATATACAGAGGCTGAGGGTATATCTGTGTCGGCCAAGCCGACAGATACTTTTTTACTTGTTTAATTCAATTTTATCTTATAGAAGGCCAGGAGTGCTAATAGACGAGGAAGAGGTCTTTTTGTAAAAAAAAAGCTGTACCTCTTCTCATAGAAGAGCAGAAGGTCCTCTCATAGAAGGGCAGGATGTCTTCTCCTTGAAGAGCAAAAGGTCGTCTCATAGAAGGGCAGAATGTCTTCACATAGAAGGGCAAGATGTCTTCTCATAGAAGAGCAGGAGGTCGTCTCATAGAAGAGCAGGACGTCTTCTCATAGAAGAGCAGGACGTTTGCACATAGAGGGGCAGGAAGTCTTCTTATACAAGAGCAGGAGGTCTTCTTATACAAGAGCAGGACGTCTTCTCATAGAAGAGCAGCACTTTTTCATATAGAGGGGCAGGAGGTCTTCTTATACAAGAGCAGGAGGTCTGCTCATAGAAGAGCAGGACGTCTTCTCATAGAAGAGCAGGACGTTTGGTCGTCTTCGTATAGAAGACCGGGTCATCTTCGTATAGAAGACCTGGTCGTCTTCGTATAGAAGACCTGGAGGTCTTCGTATAGAATACCTGGAGGTCTTCGTATGGAAGACCTGGAGGTCTTCGTATAGAAGACATGGAGGTCTTCGTATGGAAGACCTGGAGGTCTTCGTATGGAAGACCTGGAGGTCTTCGTATGGAAGACCTGGAGGTCTTCGTATGGAAGACCTGGAGGTCTTCGTATAGAAGACGTGGAAGTCTACTTATACAAAATCTGGTCTTCTAGTATGACATATAACAAATCTGGCAGGTGTATTGAACTATATTTCAGATCTTCGTTTCGTTTTAATTATTAAGGCATTGATTACCCTGGTCAACACGACTTTTGTTTCAGTCGAATTTATTTTCGTTTCTAACTGAAATCGGCGAGTTATTTTCAAATCCGGACTCGGTTTTTCTCCATCAGCTCTTGTTCTTGAGATATAGCTCAAAATCGATTTTTACGAGTTTTACCCAGAATTTCGTTATTTTCGGATACAAACAAATATTTTTTGTGGGTTTTTCGACACTAATATATCAAAGAGATGTTCTACGCTCGATACAAAAAGTTTTCGAAATAATTATGGTGAATATATAACAAAAAATATAGAAAACATACGACGGACCTTGTAAAAATTGCATATTTTGAGTACTTTAAGCTGTAATTACGTCATCGGGGGAAGTCATAGGATCGCCATATGGCATACCGGATATGCTTAGGGTGTCTACTATATAGTCTGCTAAAGAGATTTAATTTACCAGTGATATCAGACTTCATGACGATTTTTAGGTTATCGCCGAATCATGGGAGTTTTTTGAATCACCGAAATGGTTAAGACAAGTTCAAATGTCAAATCATACTTTTTAAATTCACTGTCTATTATATTGTGCCTTACTAAAGAGAACTGTTCAGCACGTACCCTGGAACAAAACGTGTAGTTACTAAGACAGTTTTGTTTTCATACGTTAGATAGTTGTTCATATTCTTACACAAAACCTCCTTACTTACTTACCATAATTCTTCTACCTCTCCATCACACCAAACACACAACAAATATTCGAATATAAGCATAGCCGACGAATATATGAATATGATATTTTTTCTATCTGTTTTTGCTTATAAATCAATGATTTATAACATTTATATGTGAGCATAAATTATTAATGTTTGTTTGCATTTTGCTATTTTTTTGTTGTTGCTGCTTTTTTTTTGGTTCTACTGGGGGCTCTTTCCACAACACACTCTGTTGGCTTCAACACCATAGAAGAAAAAAAGAAGAAAAACAAAACGTTGTTGGAAAAGTTTAGTAGGCTATACCACTTTTTGCTTGCAGCAGCTCCCTCTTAAGTTGAATAAAACATATCATCGCCATCCAATACCCGGCAGCAGCCATTCAGCCACCATTTAAAGAATGAGTTTGTAACGTTTGCTATGCCGTTCAGCAAACCACCACAACAGCAACAACTACAATACCGAAGCTTAGAAAATCAGAGGTTATATGGAAATTTTTCTTTCATCTTTCAAAAGAAAGAAAAAAGAACAACAACTAACAGAACAGAATAGTCATAATAATAGATTTGAGTTGAGTTGGGAAAAAGCTGGATGAAAAATACAACAACAACGAGACAATATGTTGCAAGTAAACCCCCAAGAAGATGACTTCGATTGTTGTTTTTGTTTTCATTCTAAGAAATTGAAAAAAAGGCTGTAGAAAGGGGGCAAAGATATTTCAAAGCCACATATTTACAAAATTTTCCTGGGTCTACATCATGGGTGGAGGTTTCTTTAACCGATAATTAGAAACTGGTGACATTTAGGAATAAAGTTCCATATATTCTATGCAGAAGATAAATTCTCGCCGATTTTATCCCATGTTTAAAATTGCCCCAAAAGTTAAATAACTTAAATAAAACTACTTGAAAAGTGTCAGTCGGTTTGTTGATATCACTTATAACAGCAGTAAAACTAATTTTGGCGGAGCCCGGTCTCCTTAATTTTAGAAAGAAATAACACTTTCCTTGGTGACGATATGCTGGACGCATGTGAAGCTTGGGCCTAATTATTTTACTGACAGATCCAATCACCAGTCAAGAACAAAATTCAATCTCAGGATGGACTGTTCTACGCATTGGATTGACTAGGAGGAATCTTCAACCATGGACCGTCACCTCAACATCTCAACAATATTTATATTTGTATATTTTTCACCATGGGAGCAGCAATATATCCCCGATTGCCTGATCCGAGCTCTTTTGGTTCATGCCGGGGTAGAGAAGAACTAAGGGTAAGGGGTCTGTTCCATTTGCCAGATCGGCAAGCATCCCATGCAAACCTCGGTGACATGTAATGGATATAGAGAATGGAGCGCACTTCCGAGGTTTCTCTGGCCTTAGCCGCCTCCAGGACTACTGCGATGGGAGTTATGTTGTTGATTACTGTGTAAGCACATCTCCCAGCGTGTCTCCAACTTTATTGTCATATTCATCGTCTTCGTCGAAATACGAGACCCACCACAAATAAAGCACCTAACAATACATGTTGCTGTTCAGCACTTCAATTGCAATGGTCTCCTCAACAAAGTCTACACTTTCTTGCACCGTCACTTTTGGCTGGCAACGTTGCGATTGTTACAACTTTTTGCGGAAGGATCGTACAAGAAATGGAGAATGATGACTTGCCTTACTACACCACATACATCACCACAGCTCGTCAGACATCACCCGGTCTGATAAATGGCGTGTCATGACAACCCGTCATTTCCCTTGGCTCAGACCTTCTTCCTATTATTGTCCCCTACATACCCTGTGACCGCCGTATTTTCCTGAACCATAAAAAAACTAATTGGCAACGAAGAATTTACCAACCACCACTTCAGAGAGCTACCCATTCCCACAGATCTTCGTGTAAAGCCACACGCTTCACACCTGTTGGGGGAATACTCGAAATTAGAACCAATTTCCCAGCAGAGGTGACGGGACATGCAAATGAGCGTAAAGAGCTTTATCGTACGAACCCTGAAGTTGTAAGAGTTGGGGAACTTACTCTTAAAATCATAAACGAAAAAGTGCCCAGACCTCCTGAAGCAACAGTGAAAATGGAATCAATTCCACGGCAGCGGGTTCCTCGTACCGGATTGACCCGGAATTGTATTTGTTTCGTTTTTCTGTGTTGGGAGCTGATGTAATAGATGTCAGGAGTGGGTGCATCTAAGGGGTTGCTCTGGACTTGTCCACGCGAGGGACTACGACAGGGACTATGTTTCTCATTGCTGCGCGAACACAGCCCCCATTGAGTCGTCAGATTACGAAACCCCCCCGCAATCACCGCAATGGCGGTGCAGGAAACCAATCTCAACGACAACTACAGCTTAGAGCGTTGTGATGGTTACAACCTATTTATGAAGTATCGCACCAGAAGTGGACGTGCGGGACTAGCTTTCCTTTTGCACCAGTCTGTTCAATGCAGACTTATTTCGCTTGAGCCTGACTAATGACCCGTACATGGAATGTAGGTAGCAGTCAGGTGTGGAACTGCCGAGATAAAGTTGCTGAACGTATACATTCCGCCAAGAAATAGCTGCATCTCAGATTACATGCCTAACATTAGAAGTTTTTGGAAGGTCATAATCGTCTGGTCTTGGTGGACTTTAATGCGGATCATGAGATGTGGCATTCGGCCCTCGGAAACGACCAGAGGGGTACAGCGCTGGCTGAGCAGATTGAGACCTCTACCTTTTTGCATGGTCAATGAGGACGCTGCTACCAGAATTAGAGGAGAGTGCCACAGACATAACTATCGTGTCACTGGGTCTGACAAATGACGTTACCTGGTCCGTCATTTGTCTTGGAACAGACCATCTCCCCATTATTGTCTCCATAAGCAGACCACCCGATTTCATCACCCCTGAACGCCGCACAATCATAAGAAATCTGATTGGCCAGCTTTCAGAGAGTTCACCAATCACCGCTTCAGGGAACTGCCCAAACCTTCTGATGTTCGGGTAGCGGAAAAAACGTTCCGAAACATTATCACTGTTGCAGCCGCCCGCCAGATACCTGCTGATCGAATACCCGTAGTAAGACCAAACTTCCCAGCAAAGGCGACGGGATTAGCAAATAAACGTGATGAGCTTCGTCGAGCCAACCCCTGTAACCCCAGAGTCAGGGAGCTGACAGTGGAAGTAAACAGACTGGTCGGCGAACATAAGCGGAACAAATGGTTAAATTATCCGAAGAGTTGCAACATTGGAGTCGGTTCAAGTGAATTGTGGGCAACGGTTAAGTCAATCTCGAACCCCGGAGGGAGGGAAGATAGGACCTCACTCAGGTTTGGCGACGTTACGTTGACTGACCCGAAGACGTGCGCAATTCATTTCAATCATCCCCCATCTATCGCAGCTGAAGAGCGTCAGCTGCTACGACAAACCAGAGTAGTTTTGGCTCAACTACGCTCAGGAAATAGCAGTCGCTTAAATCCCTATTGGGCAAGTATCGATAGCACCGTGCAAAACATCTGCCCAGTATGCGGCATGGGCCCGTTCGACACACTGCACCCATCTAACTCCAGTGGATCTGTGGTTACATTCCATCGAAGCAGCCACTTTCCTGGATCTGGAGATAGACCCAGAGCCATTACAATAACAAAAACACTCTCGAATCCTGGAAACAAAGATGGTAGTACGGTTGTTACTTTCAACGGCGTACCAGTGAGAAACCTCTTAAGGTATTTTCTGGACAGCAGCAGAACTCTTGAGGTATTCTGTGGACGACTTAAGGCCCCTTGTGGACTTTTATGGATGACAAAAGACCTCATGAGGTTTTCTATGGACAACAGAAGATGTCTTGAGGTCTTCTATGGACAACAGAGGAGTTCTGAGGTATTCAGTGGATACCAGAGGGCCTCTTGAGGTCTTCTCTGGACAAAAGAAGACATCCGGAGGTCTTCTACGGACAATATAATGCCTCTTGAGTTCTTCTTTTGACATCCTGAGGTCTTCATTGGACACCAGAAGAACTGTCAAAGTTTTGTTTGGAAACAGAAGGCATCTTGCGGCCTTCAATGGGTAACAAAAGACCTTTTGATGCCTTTTATAGATAATAGGAGAACTCCTGATGTCTTCAGTGGACAATAGGAGACCTCTTAAGCCATTCTATGGTCGACAGAGGTCCTCCATTGAGAATAGGAGACCTCTCGAGATGTTCTCTGGACAACACAGGACATGTCGATAGCTTCTATGGACAACAGAAGCCGTCTGCGGACTACATAAGGCTTCTATGGACAACAGAAGTGCTCTTGAGATCTTCTATGGAGAACGGACCAAATATTCTGGACAGCAGAAGACCTATTGTAGTCTTCTTTGGACAACAGAAGACCTTTTGAGATATTCTATGGACCTCTTGAGATCTTCTATGGACCTCTTGAGGTCTTCTATGGATAACAGAAAACCAAACCGCACAATAAATTGGCTCTTGAGTTCTTCTCTGGACATCCTGAGGTCTTCATTGGACACCAGAAGACTTGTCAAAGTTTTGTGTGGACAACAGAAGACCTTTTGACAACAGAAGGTATCTTGAGACCTTCAAATGGTAACAGAAGACCTTTTGATGCCTTTTATAGATAATAGAAGACCTCCTGATGTCTTCAGTGGACAAAAGGAGACCTCTTATGGCATTATATGGTCGACAGAGGTCCTCTATTGAGAACAGGAGACCTCTCGAGAAGTTCTCTGGACAACAGAGGACATCTCGATGGCTTTCACGGACGTCAGAAAAATTCTGCGGACTACATAAGACTTCTATGGATAACATAAGTCATCTTGAGATATTCTATGGAGAACGGACTATATATTCTGGACAGCCGAAGACCTATTGTTTGTTATTGAGATCTTCTATGGACCTCTTGAGGTGTTCTATGGAAAACAGAAAACATTGTAGGTTTTTCTATGGTTAAAAGAACATTTTAGAAGTTGTGTTCATGCACTATATGAAGGATTGCGGATTTTAGTTTGGTCCACTACTCTTGTCGTTTTTTTTTTTTTTTTTTTTTTTTTTTTGTTCAGTCGTGGGCTGAGGGTATTAAGCTGTCGGCCGGTTTTTTTTTCCTTCTTAAGTTTCTCATTCAAAGTTCTATTCTAAATGAAATATTTTCTTGGCACCGGAAAGCGAAAAGACTTTCCTTTCCCACGACATTAAGCCGTCATTCGTTTGCTTCAATAGTTTAAACGTTTATTATTGATTTAACTACGATTTTGCCCATAGTTCCATCCATACATCCTGCCTGCCTGCCCTTCGTTTGATAAACACAAAAGGTAACAATGATTTTTTATTTATTTATTTCTCGCTTTTTTTATCAAATAAACGTTTATTTTAATGGTGGTAACACTGTGGAGGGAGGGAAGGCTCCCTCCAGCTATTGTCCATATTGAAGTAGAAACAAATTCCATCTGCCAATATTCTCCGCTTCAAGCTGGGGGACTCGTTAGCAAACAACAAATGAAATGAAACGCAAATACAAATCTCTTAGGGATTCGTTTTGCTGCGATCTGCTGCAGTTAGGCTGGCTGGCGGAACAATGACGGAAAAGCAAAAAAAGGGAAACGTTGTGGCGGCAACATTGACATACCCTAGGAAAACTGTTGTGTTGTGTTTGCATATCCACCAGCCATCATCATCATCATCGGCGAATACCATGAAGGGAATATAGGAAGGAATGGGATGGCTGGCAGCTAGGCCGGCACGATGATGCAAATGATTACCATCTTTGGCATTTTCTTGCTAATAATACCCAAATAAAATAGTGAAGCTTCTAAAAAAGGAGGGAGAGCGTAAAAGAAAATACGCGATAAAGAAAAACAAAATCTACAATAGCAACAACAACCAACTTCATATACTTTAAGCCAAAAAAGACAAAAGAACTTCTTTGCCAAGAAAAAAACAGAAAAAAACTAAACGCAAATGTTGTATTGATAGTATTTATATACTCCTAACATAAGTACATACATATTTACAATACTTTAGCTACATAGACCATACATACATACACATGTACCTACATATTACATACATATAAAAAATGCATGAAGGTTTTGTACTTGAAACCAAAGTTCTTTTTCTACTTCTTCGTACTTCTTTTCAAAATGTTACTGCGCTGCAGTTGAATTAGTGATGGTGGTGCCACAAATACTATTTACATACTGCCTGCCCGGCTGCCTTGCCAGCTTTTCCTAAACCAAACTAGCAATCATCCATTTTGCCTCTTTTAACTCTTCCTTTATGGCCCGGAATCTATGAATGTATGTAAATACGCTATGAATTCTATTCATTTTTTTCCTTTGAAAATCGACAAAAAGTTTGTTTCTGCCACAACGCACATACCTACTAACATGGGACTTAGAAACACTATGTTCCCGCTTGTTCTATCGCTTCAAGATAACTTCTATTCCAGCCATCTCCAACAACCATTTTGGTGGCCTAACTCCTTTCCATATTGGAGTCATAAAAGAAAAAAAGAACAAAAAAAAGAAGCAGCTGCTTTCGAAGCTTACAAATTCTTACAATGCAAAACAGCATTGAAGAGAAGACTTAGATTTTTTGTTCTTTAGGGAATAGGAAGGAAAGTCAGGCTCGGATCGTAAGTGAAGAAATTTAGATTAGCGAGATTCATAATTGATATAAGGAACGATTTGACAATATTTATTTCATTTTTAAGTTTTTGCCTTTTTAGGGCGAAGGTCATTATTTGTGAGATTTTTTAATTAATTTAATTAATCGAGCTATATGACCTAAGGAGATTATATAGAAACAAGTAAAAAAGTATCAGTCGGCTTTGTCGACAGAAATATATCCTCAGCTTTCATCTACAGACAGATTCAATGTATTTAGGTTCGTTTCGCAATTTTGTGGCCCTTTTTGGACACTTTAGCTTGCCTACAGGAATGTGGATTAGGATTAAAGTGCAAAAGTGTTACAAAAGTGTCTGGACCAGTATTCCAGGAAGCGTGGACTTGTCTACGGAAAACATAATATCGCTATAAAAAGGACCACAACGAACAGAATCGGTATACATTTCCAAAGGATGTTCGAACAGACCCTAAACTGCACTTAGACACAAATGTTTAACTCTTCTGGGGAGGTACCGTGAGACTGATATTGGCCATTTTAGAAGATAAACTAAATTTGGACAAAATATTAGGAGATGAAAATTTGGATCAAATTGGTTGCCCCGTTCAAGAGATATCGTGCATACCATTTTAGTGATTTTTTTGTAAGATCGGGGGAAGTAACTGAAGTTCTGGAGGACCTGCACCTGAAAAACTTTTACCGCCGCAATGGAGGCAGAGAATGACAAGTAGCTTCAACGGACATGACAGTGATCCGAGAGCAGGTCTTAAAGTGAACTTATCCGAAATTTTGTGTGGGAGGTACCCGAAGGAGTGGACCAATTGAGTCTATATTGGAACCTCATCTAAGTCTGGTAGAAATTTCAGGAGACATGTGAGTAGGGTTAGGTGGGCAGCTAAATAAATGCAACGTGTGGTCACAATCCACATGCAGGGCATGTATTGGGGGTATCGTGCCATCAATTCGTGCCAAATATGAGTTGAGGCAACTGCATCGTCCGGATCTTAATTGGGCTAAAACCACTCATGTTTGCCTTGACAGGTTGTACGTAGCAGCATAGGTTGGATGCTGGGTTGGCAGCCGCTGGCCGAAACACTATGGTTTCAGGTCAATCCGGCACGAAAGGACCCGATGTCTTGACAGCTGGCGTTCTTAGGCTACGATGTATGGGAGTGGTCTCCAAGTACGATATTCACACATGATATTAAATCTTGCCTGATAGGCTCGTTAATGTAAAGGTTCTCGTTTATACCTTTGGATCTCTCTCCGGATCATGAAGATCACTTTCCTGACGTGCCTGCGGGGGAAGGCTGTCCACTAGTCGTGTCAGGGATGCCTTTGTACCGGTTAAATCTTCGTCTCCTCATAAAGATATTCTACTTGTGTCATAAAGAAGTACCCTGTTGCAGTCCTCAGGACGGCATTCTGGCACGTTTCAACAATTGCATACCACACTGGCGCCGCACAGCTTACCACAGATCGGGCTATTGATTTATAAGAGGTCAACAAGGTTTTCTTGTCATCACACCAAGTGTTGCCGTCCAGCAACTTGATAACCTTGTTCCTACTTCTGATCTTGTCGCAATTGAAGTGACTTACGCTGACGACTTTACATGCTGTCTAATGTAAATCTCCCTGTACATTCAGTAGGAGCTTCATTTCCGCCATGTATACGGTAAACAGTGTGGCTGTTGACTTAGTGGCGGATATTTTCATATTCCTTGCGTGGAAGAACTCAACTGACTAGTCAGTCAAATTTAGTTGGTGCTTGCAATGCGTTTTAGGGCCTTTGAACCATTATTTCAGGATGTATGTACTTGCTCCCGAATAAAATTGTACCTGCTGCAAAAAAGTTCAAAACGATTGGGGAAAATGTCCTTGATCTACACTTGGGCGAAAATTCTTTAAATTTTGTGTGACTGAAAGAAATATTACGAGGACCAAATTCTGGGCAAAATCAAACCGATCGATAGTTATTATGCTCACCATTTTAGCGAAAATGTTGAAGGACCTACAAGGATAAGTTGACTCCAAATTCCATGAAAAGGATTTAGTCCAAATATATGTGAGGTCTTAAAAAATTATTGCGATGAGGTATGTTTTTGGTATCCAAATTTTCTAATGTTCTCTTACATTTTCTGAGTCTTTCAGTAATGAAAAACTTCTCTCGAACCTGCAAGAATCTACTTTTTTTTTAAATTTTCCCGTATAAATTTGAAAACCATAACTGGAACACAAACATTAACTGCTTTCCCATACACATTTGTTCAAAGCCAATCAGAAGACAGCAAATATGCTGCTGTTTCTACCCGGCCAAAATTTGCGTAGAAGAAAAAACGAAACATATGTCCCACAAAATTTCCGAAGGGGCAAGATAAACTTTTCTCATATTGGCTCAATGATCAACGGCGTTTCTTACGATACACTCCACAGGGGATCGATCCACTTGTATGGAGAAAGTGGCCAAAAATATTTCCAGTGTAAATATCGAGCTAATGCGCTGGTTACAGCTTTGTGCTGTTGCGAAGATTGTTTTAAGAAACCATGAGTGTAGCATTCCTCCTCTTTCCCCTCTGTGGGGGTGGGGGGTATACGGAATGATTGTTTTATGCTGTTAAAACAAAAGTACCGATTATCTTAAAATGCAGAAATATTCATGGGGAAACAAAACAATCTACAAAACAAACAATAGCAACCAACAAATTTAGCGGGTTAATAAGACCTACATTTTTGTCTGAAAATTGATAAACATTTTAATATAGATCTTATAGCGTTCAATTGATGTCAATTATATTAAGGTAATTGGTCAGATACCAGAGTTATACCCTAATATATCCATAGAAACCATATTCTAGGGCAGCTTAAGTAGCTCATATTTATACTGGATAATCTTCAACCCATGACCTACATTGGAAAATTATTCCCGAGGTGGGCATCATGACTAAAACCTTAGGTCAAATTTAAGCATTTGATCGAATTGGCATTACAAAATGCACTCAGAAAACACTCATCTAACTGAAATTCCACAACACGTTAAAACACTATTTTATAAAAAATTAAGCTATTACATCCTCCTTCAAAATCCATTATAATATTTTGCAATAAGTATTAGTTTCGAATTATTTTGAAAATATTTACTTGCACGTAAATTGTAAGTTGCACTCATTACAAAAAAATTTTATTCAAATGTTCCGACTTTTGGAACTATCCTTAAGAAGACAACTAATATATTTTTAAAAAGGTCCATGTCATACCTGTCAGATTTGCCAGATGTTGTACCAAAAATATGACATTCAATTTTTATTTTTGGCCAATGACTGGAACCACTGTATCTTATAGAGAATTTCGTTATGGCTGAAATACTCAGGAAAAGGGTGCCATCATTGCACTGAGGAAATTTGTCACAGACGAAAATGTTGATGTTCTGGTAAGGAATTGAATCGCAGACCTGCAAGTCGGACGTGCTTACCACAGCTCCACGGTGGCTTCCATGGAAAATAAAAGATGGAAGCGTAATTTAGTGTCATTTTTTGCTTTTTAAGGGATTTAGCTGTGTATTTAATCTATTTAGACATAAATTGACAATTTTTGATCGGATGCTTTTTTGTGTTTGACATTTCCTTCACCAAACAAAAAATTAAAAAAAAATATATTTTTTTCTGCAAGGAGGGCACCTTCAAAAAAGTGATATAACTTAATGTAGTTGATTCAGAACCCTTTGTTGAAGATATTCCCGGTAGCAGAATTTCGGACAAAGTTGGACAATTTTGTAAAAGTCTATAATATAAAACTATAATTTTGTAAAAAAAAATTAAATCTTAGGTTGTATCCTATATGACGATTTCTTCTGCTGTAACAACATTTTGAAGAAAATTATTTCTTAAAACAGAATGTACACACCGCCACCATTCCACTGAATATCATATCTTTGTATTTGATTATTGCCCAACTCTTACGAATTTCGTTTAAATTCTGCTCTGAGTTTTAATCTTTTTTAACATTTTTTATTTTGTCTTCGAAATTTTGATTTTAACATCGAATTATAATACCGTGAGTTTTGAATATTTTTGAAAACAAATTGCACACCCATAGAATTTGATATGTTCTTTCTTCGAATCAAATTAGAAAACTCGCGTTATAAAAAGTGCAAAAATCTACTTTTTGCCTAAAAACCTGTCCAAATTACCTATAGTGCAGCTGTTCGAATATGAAAAGTCAAATCCTTTTATAAAAAAAGTATTTTTGTTGTAATTTCCCCAACAAAGTAAAGGCAATTTTGACATAACATATTCAAAATTTTACGATACCACTACCTTGGCAATTGTGCCATGATTAGACTGTTATATTAGAAATGCTGTATATATTAGACATGCTCAAATATATAAATATAAAAAGTTGAAAACAAAATTAAAAAAAAAACATATTAAAAAAATTGTACAAATTGTACTTTTTTTAATCTAAAATTTGCTAAAAATTTGAAAAAAATACTCCTAGCGTTCTCATAAAATTCATATAACTCATATACGTAAAAATGTTAATTTTTGTAAAAAATCAGTAATTGATATGGGAAATGTTATGGAAACAATTAAAAAAGTATCAGTCGGCTTTGCCGACAGAGATATACCCTCAGCCTGTGTGGATTGAAATACTTTTTTCCCAAAAAAAAAAAAAAAAAAAAAAAAAAAAACAACAAAAAAGTATGGATAGGATTTAAGCTCAAAAATTTCCGGGGATAACGATAGATAGGACTTTTTTTATCACACTAGCCTACGAAAATCATAATATCGCTGTAAACAGGGCCACTAGTAAAACTTTCGCTAAAAATGTCTAAAGGATCCTCGAACAGACCCGTAACCACACACAAATTTTCAATATTTTTGTGGTTGGTACCACAAGGATTGGACAGATAGGGCCCAAATTTGAACATAAACTAAGTTTCGACAGTATTTAGAGATTCAAAGTTTGAACCAAATCGGTTGCTACGTCTTTGAGAAATCGCGCGTACCATTTTACCGAATATTTTCGAACTTTTGTGTGTGAGGTGGTACCGGAAGGAGTGGACCTATAAGCACCACCTTCGAAATTCATCTAATATTCGAAGAAATATTATAATATCCAAAGTGTGGACGAACGCAGTATTCGGTTCGAGCTCTCCAGCCAATATATATGATGCCATAGAGGGTTTTACAACTTTTGGGCTGTTTTCTCAAGAAGTATGGACTTCCCCCTGAAAAACTGTTACTGTCGTAATTGAGGCAGCGAATGCAAGTTGCTTCAACAAAAATCAAAGTGATTCAAGAGCAGGCCTTAAAGTGAATTTATCCAAAATTTTGTGTAGGAGGTACCCGAAGGAGTGGACAAATATAGTCCATATTCGAACCTGATCTATATCTGTTAGATATATTAGGATGTGTAAAGTATGGACCAATCAAGAGTTATCGTGCGCACAATTTTTCCGAACATTTTTGAGCTTTTGTGGGGGAGGTACCTGAAGGAGTGGACCGATATAATCCATCTTCGAACTTAAACTAAGTTTGGACAAAATATTACGAAACCCAAATTATGGACTGAATCGATTGATCCGTTTGAGAGTTGTCTTGCGCTCCAACCACTACACACGGAGTCATAGGGTTTTTTTGTGCCTTTCAGGCTATTTTCTCAGGAAGTATGGACTTGCTCATGAAACTTATAGCGTCGTATGGGGGGGCAGTGAATACTAGTTGCTACAACAAAAATCAAAGCGATTCGAGAGAAGGTCCTAAACTGAACTTTTCCGAAATTTTATGTAGGAGGTATCTGAAGGAGTGGACCGCTTGAGTCCATATTGGAATCTCATCTAAGTCTTGTAGAAATTTCACGATGTACAAATCGGTTACTCCCTTCAAGAGTTATCGTGCGCACAAATTTTCCGAAAATGTTTGAACTTTTGTGGGGGTGTTACCGGAAGGAGTGGACCGATATAACCCATCTTCGAACTTAAAATTTAAATTTTGGACTAAACCGGTTGATCTGTTCGAGGCATATCGTGCGCTCTAGCCAGACAGACGGACGGACAGACATGGCTAAATCAACTCCAAATTGTCTGAAACGGATTTCTTCCAAACATACTTGGGGTCATTAAGCCCAAAAGGGATTTCTAACGCGTACTTTTTGGAATTTGAACGTATAATGAATATTTGCAAAGAGTTCCCTCTGCATCTTCCGTTAACCCATTTCGTCCCGAGAAAAAAATTTATATATTATATATTTTTTATATATTTTTTAAGAAAAAAAAAGTTTTTTAGGGTAATTGGTACCCACTGATGCCAAAAATGTACTCAAAAAAATTCCGATTTTCCGTTTTCCCGGTAAATGGTTTGTAAAAGTACAAAAATTTCGATTTATTTCAGCATTTTTGAATTAAAAAAAATGGTTGAAGAGTGGTACTAAGAAATGTGTCAATACTGGTCCACGTCTTGGAGACCACCCTACAGAAATGGTTGTAATTTAATACATAACATATTTAGTATTCTTTGGGGCTACCAAACTTTCCTCCAGGAATTTGTCAGCACTGGTCCATGTTTTATATAGCCTCAGTAGAACGGTACCTCCCGATTTTAGGGGTTTTCAGTATTTTAGCCGTACTGTCCTACAGGAATAGCTGAAATTTAGTATTTAGCCTTCTATGGGTTTATAATAACTTTTCCCCCTGATTTGTCAGTAGATTTCCACGTTTTGATATAGCAACTGAAATATAGTTTAAGAACCAGTGTTCGAAGTTTCGAACAGTTAACTTTGCGCATATGTACAGTCTCCCTTTTCCCTTTGGGGATGTTGTGGGGACATACACCTTTTTGATCGTATCAAAGAGCATATATCATCGCTAGCCTTAGGGCTCACCTTTAACAGCGCTTAGCCGAATTAACTAAAACACTATACCCTCCTCAAAAATATGAATGTAATATAAACATTATGCAGCGGGTGGTCACAACCTCCTCAATTCAAACACAAATATTAAAACATAAAAGATTTGAAGATCATTTTGATCCGAATTGTATCTAACATTTCAAAAAGGTCAAATCATAATTAGCCAATGTAACTTTGTAGCCTATCAAATTCAATTTTTTAATAATAAAATCTAACAACAATAACAACAGAAAAATATTAAAATTCGATTTTCAAGCGGAAAAGAAATAAAAATTGAATTTTTTGTAGGGCATTCATAATTAAGCGGATAAATGACTGCCGCGCCATAATGAAGAGAGGAAACATTATGTGATTATTAAAGAAACCAAAATGATGGCCAACAACAATGAGAAGGGAAACAAAAACAACGAATGGAAGACGTAACACCAACTAATTGGAAATATTCAATTTCAATTTGGATGGCAGCATCTCACCTACACAACAGGCAAAAAAAAACATGATAGCCTAGGGGTCACACAAACGGATACAAATGTTAATCTAATGTTGTTGGTGTTGTTGTTTCTGTTACAGCCTAATATCATAAAGCAAATGACAATGGCCAACTAAAAACTAGACTACAAATTCTAGCGCTCGGGGACTTTTTCTCCTCCCGCAACATCAACCACCAACCAACATTGTATTACCATAATTGGTCCAAAGGCAATTTTTAAATGTGGAACGTGTATGATGATGATGCTGCCTGCTGCTGCTAGTGCAGCTAGTGATGATGATAGTGGGGGCCCAGTTACTGGGAATGATTGTGCGATTAGAGTTAGTTGTTGGTCTTCCCAAGCTACACATTAAATTGTATTGCATAGATTTTCCATTGAAAAGCCAAAGCGAGCAGGAAAAAACAACAAAACAAACGTGGGAACCAAAATACTACAAGTCGTACATTTTGTCGCTCCAAAAAATAACAAAAAACAAACGCTTACAAATCCAAACCAAAGTAATACTCACGTACCATGCCGCAAACACATTGCTAAAAAATCGGCATTTTAAGGAAGAAACAGAAACCAGAAATCATTAACCAAACCAAACAAATATCAAAAAAAAAAACAAAAAACCACATTGCATTTGGATGGACGACAAACCTGGACATGAACCCTCCAAACATGGACCATATGATGCTGATGATGATGATGGTTGCGGCGGCATCAATGCTACATAAGGAAGAACAAAAAACAATCAAACAAAACGGGGAGCAAATGGCCAAATAAATTTTACGAAACCAATGCCGAAACAAGGAATAGATGATGGTGGCAAGGGAAATTCAAAACCCCCCCCGAAAAAAACATCAGCATGTAAACCAAATTTAGTTTGAGAAACCCTAAACCAAATAAAAAATGCCGCCATCAAACCATAAGTAAATCTATTTTCTTTTTATTGACCTCTCCTTAAACCAGGATTAGCTGAAATAAACCTAGTCCTATAGGGGAGAGAAAGAAAGCACACACTGGTCCAATCACAAGCGTACCGTAACATCAGACAGGCAATTGACAATGCACGCAAAACTAAAATCAATGATAATTTGTTTCTTGTTTTTGTTATTAGTGTGTTGTATTCAGTGGCAAGATTAAAGTTAACTGTATTTTTATAGTTTGCTTAGATTACATTGTCAATGTGGGAAATTTTCAAGTGGAACTTTTACGGCAATACAAGAGATATAAGGTCGGTCCATAAGAGATTGTTATAAAGGTTAAGAGTCGCAGCAACATCATGGTCGAAGATATCCAGGAAACAAAGCCCACCATCGTTATGCGAAAGGATCGTACAAGAAGCGAAGGAGGAGGTTTTCCACGTCATTCTTATGAAACAGTCTTTCAAGTGCAAACCCATATCGCTTGGGCCTGACTCCTTAATATATACCCTCAGCATGTGTGAATTGAATACCTACCGTCTACAAAAATTAGGTATTTCAGAATTTCGTGGCCTTTTTGGCGTATGAACTTGCCGACAAAAATATGGATTTTGATTAAAGCTTAAAAGTGTTGCGGAGGGGGCACTTGAAGGAATGAACCGACATTGTGAGTATTGGAAGTGTATCATCTTTTGGGAGTCATTCTTTTCGATAGATATCGCTCCCACCAGTCATTCCAGTTTATCACCGTATAATTTAGAGCTTTTGATGCATTATATCAGGAAAAATTGACTTTTCCAGCAAAAACAAAATATCACTGTAAACAGGACTACAAGAAGTGCCTAGAAACTCCAAAGGTAACAATTTCAAAAGAATGTACTTAAAAAAATGTTGAAATTTTGTGAGGAAGGTACCATAAGGAGTGGACAGATATGACCCATTTTCAAACATAAACTAAGTTTGGACAAAATATTGTGAGGTTCAACGTTTGGACCATTTAAGAGATATCGCGCATACCATCTTAGAAAATATTTTTGTTCCGTTTTTCGGGGAGTTACAGGAAGCGCTATCTTCACACTTTATATAAGATGCGCAGAAATATTTTGATATGCAAAGTTTGGACCAACGCAGTAACGCCTTCGAAAGTTGTCGTGAGCATCAGCCGCTACACATGACTGCCGTATGGGTTTTTTTACAGCTTTCTGGAAGTAGGGACTTGCCGGTGAAAAAAATTACCGTCGTAATAGAGACCCGAGAACAACCTGTGTCAAAAAAAACCAGTAAGGAAGGAATCAAAGTTGGGCGGGGCCGACTATATAATACCCTACACCACTAGGAATATGTAAAATATATATGGGAGCTAAATCCAAATCAGAACAGATTTCGATATAATTTTTCACAGTTGTTTGTAGACCAAATTCCGTTACATAGTCCAAATTTCATCAAAATTAGACAGATACAGCGTGTTTGGTGCATCAAATACCTCAAATCGGTCGAAAATATATATGGGAGCTATATGCAAATATGAACCGATTTCGATATGATTTGGAGCAGTTATACCTAGACTAACCGCCGTCACACATTCCAAAATTGAAATCGGACAAATATAGCGTGTTTCGTACATCAAATACCTTAAATCTGCCTAATATATATATGGGAGCTATATCCAAATCTGAACCGATTTCGATATAATTTGGCACACTTATTTCTAGGCTAAATCGCGGCAATCATTCCAAATTTTATTGAAATCGGACATATATAGCGCGTTTCGTGCATGAAATACCTAAAATCGGCCGAGAATATATGTGAGATCTATATCCAAATTTGAACCTATTTCTATATAATTTGGCACACTTATTTCTAGACTAAATACCGTCGAACATTCCAAATTTCATTGAAATCGGACATATAAAGCGTGTTTCGTGCGCCAAATGCCTTAAATCGGGCGAAAATATATATGGGGGCTATACCCAAATCCGAACCTATTTCTATATAATTTGGCACACTTATTTCTAGACTAAATACCGTCGCACATTCCAAATTTCATTGAAATCGGACATATATAGCGTGTTTCGCGACAAATGTCTTAAATCGGCCGAGAATATACAGTCTGTCGCAAAAATTAGTATACACCGTTGAATCCAAAATGTATTAGGGATAAATATCACTATAATTATTGAAAACAACAAACAATTAGTTTTATTTGATAGACAAGAAGGCTGTCTTCCGTAATAACAATTAAAAGTGCGCAAATATACGGTTCGAATCCCAAAAAAACCAAAATTTATGTCGCAAAAGTTAGTATACAACGGAACTGTGTAAAAAATTCTTGATATTTTTGAACAAAATGAAACTAAATTTGTAATTAAGATCATAAAGAGTATATTAATTGGTTTTAATGCAGCTATAGTACCTATAGTGACAAGTCCAACGTACACTGGATTTTAAATTCCACAAAAATTGGTCATCTACAAATACAACAACTGTAGCGACAAAATTCCGGGTGTTATGTCCTGTTTATGAATTTTAAAGCCATGAAATGCTCAGAAATGCTCTAAAGCTTCAATATGGGGTGATCTTGATCGAGTTTCGCCTTGTTCTTTTTGAAGAAACGTGAATTTCTTGAAGGAAAGCCGCTGTCCTTTTGAAACATGTAATAATCCTTAATCCTTACACATAAGGACTTTCTTTTTCAGTTAATTTTCTCACAAATTATGTCCCTTTTCACATTCCCACCAAAAATAAATAGCAGTAGAACCTCAAGTTCTGGTGTAAGCCCTACAGTGATACTCCACCACCATAGAAGGATATGATAGCTAATTTAAAATTTTAATACAGAGCTTTCTACGCTGTTATAACGCATGGATTGCGCAAAAACGTTCTAAAAAGCTGTGTTCGCTTCACTTAGGACCAAAATACAACTAAATGGATCAGTTAGAAATAGTTCATGAGATTTTAGTAGTACATAAGACTCTAGGGACACGAGAAGAATGTCCGATTCTTGTAAAAGGCCGGTAGGACAGTATAACTGTAGGGCTTACAACGGGCCTTGAGGTTCTCCAACTATTTATTTTTGGTGGGAATGTGAAAAGGTACATAATTTTTAAGAAAATTAAATGAAAAGGAAAGTCCTTATGTGTAAGGATAAAGGATTATTACATGTTTCAAAAGGACAACGGCATCAAAATATGGGTTTCCTTCAAGAAATTCCCGTTTCTTCAAAAAGGACAAGTGAAACTCGATCAAGATCACCCCATATTGAAACTTTATAGCTTTTCTGAGCATTTCATGGACAAGAGCTACAACTTTGCCTCTTGAGCAAATTCAAATTCTTCGTGGTTTAGGAGATATGAGCCTGCCAAAATGCTCACTTTTGATTTAATTTTTCAAGGATATTTTTAATGTCCTTTTTATCCTGGAATGCAATAATTTATAATTATTATATAAAGTCCATACTCTCCTCTTTAATATGACACCAATACCAGCATCGTACGACGAGTACAAGTATTTAAAATATTTGTTTGAAAAATTATGACCTTTGAAATTTTTTTGACCTCCAAAAGGGCAAAACGATGAGAAAACGAAAAATTAAAAATGCTATTGTACTCCATTTTGCCTATACTTTCAAACGTATATAGTCCGGTTCAAGTGTAATTTTGGCTGTCGGACAGTGTTATCGTTTCCGTTAAAAGATCGCCCAACTTCTTACCGCCGTACTTCTTCAACCAGATCCTCGGGTATTCCGGGAATTTTTCATCACAGCTGCAGCCGTTCCGACGGGACTGTCAAATGAGCGTGATGAGCTTCGTCGTAAAAACCCTGAAGAACCAAGAGTTAGGGAACAAACTATTGAAGTCAACAGGCTAGTAGGCGAGCATGGAAAGGGGGAAAGAATGATATAACTGCTGTTACGTTCAAAAGCGTGACAGTAACAGATCCGAATAGCTACGAGTGTAATTTTAACCGGCAATTTATACATCACTCCGAGATAGGGCGTATAAGAACACTATCAAGAGAGGAGGTAGCATCACAATTTACGATCAGCGATGTTGCAGACTTGCTGTTTCGCAGATTTTTTGGCGCAGATCAATGGAAGCTGAACACCGAAACAGAGGTCTATCCTGGCACATGGCGCAGGACAGAGTCAATTGAAGATTTTTTGTAGATTCCAAGTAAACAAGTATCAGTCGGCTTTGCCGACAGATATATACCCTCAGCCTGTGTAAATTGAAACATCTTTTCCCAAAAAAAAAAAAAAACTTATGTATTCAGGGGGTTTCAGAATTTTGGGCGTATGAACCGACAAAAATGTTAATTAGGATTAAAGTTTTGCGGAAGAGTACTTAAAGGAATGGACCGACATAAACCATGAGGGTGCCATAGGGGGTTTTTAAACCCTTCGAGCTGTTTTCTCAAGAAGTATGGACTTGCCCCTGAAAAAACTTTTACCATCTTAATTGAGGCAGCAAATGTAAGTTGCTTCAACAAAAATCAAAGTGATTCGATAGCAGGTATTAAAGTGAACTTATCCGAAAATTTGTGTGGGAGGTACCGGATGGAGTGGACAAATATAGTCCATATTCGAACCTGATCTATATCTGGAGAGCAGGTCCTAAACTGAACTTTTCCGAAATTTTGTGTGGGATGTACCCGAAGGAGTTTACCGATTGAGTCCATATTGGAACCTCATCTAAGTCTGATAGAAATTTCACGATGTGCAAATTATGGACCAAATTTCGTGCGCTCATGAGGACATGGCTAAATCAACTCCAAATTGTCTGAAACACACTTCGTCCAAACATACTTGGGGTCTAAAACCATTATTTCGATGAGGCACATTTTGTCCGTCGGCCTTTTTGTACAAAATTTACTTATTTTGAAACTGAGGTATGCGGTATTGTAACTCGCGAATTGTTGTAATATACCATAATTTTTGAACGCATTTAGGTAAAATAAACTGTTTTGGCACGATTCACCGATGGATTTCTTAAAATTATAATTTGAGCGGAAGCTGTGGTCATATTAATGTAAAAATAGGAAAAAAAATCGTTGAAGGAAACGAGTTTTTTAATTCAATTTTCAATTATACAATGTAGAGTATAATGTTCAAAGAAGAAGTTAAAGAATACACTTTAGAGATGAAGTTTCTAATGCATGATTTTTTAATATAACCACTGCATCAACCTCAAACGGATGCTGACATTTTGAAGACTGAAGAATTATGTTTCCTGAATTTTTGCTCTAATAGGGACGCGCAACTGTACTCGTTTAAAAACTGATTATGAGATTGTAGTACTCGCGATTACGCATTTTTTGATGTATAACTCGTGTAGCCTTCAAATGTTCACAACAATTTTTATAAAAATTATGTTTTTTGATTCAAAATTTGCAACTGCCATTATATTGTCGGTGAAACCCGCGTAAACTTAGTTTTTTTACATTCTGAATCTAACAAGCCATGATGCGTCCAAATCCATCCACTAGGTCGGCGGATATGATACCCCTCAAATTTCGAAAATCTGCAAAAAATGTTTTTGAAAATTGCGCGCATTGAAACGCGTTTTGAAAGTGTATTTTTTACAGAAATAAATAGAGCTAGATGCCTGTTTAAAATGTACGAAAACATATATTTCAAAACTATCGCTAATCCGGAGATACAATTGATTTTTTCCAAAAACTAAGTGCGATGCTACATCCACGGTTCTTGATGGATCGCAATGAAACGACTCAAATGATGTATTTTTTAAAGGTTATCATCGAAATCGGATGCGCATAAAATGTAAATGAACTTCGTGGAAATTATGACCATCTAACTGTATTTTGTGCCCTAATATGCAACAGACACTACATCGCACTATAGGTAATTTGCCCTGTTTTTGAGACAAAAATTAATAACAGCGGAATTAAAGGATTTATTAACTTTTTAAATTATTTTTGTGTAAAAGTGAGATTAAACAAAGATTTTTACAGGTAAATTCGGATATAAGGAACAACGGTTATAAGCAACTACGTATATAACGAACAAAGTTATTTTTTCCAATGTCATGTTCCTTTGTTTTCTTATACCCAACAAACTGTTGAAAACGATCACGGTAGTAAGTAACAAAAATCTTGTCCCCGCGAGTAGATTTTCCAATGAATTGTTACTAGAGTTTTGTATATTTTTTGATCATACATTAATAAGACGAGTTTAGTACTCCTTGAAACCGTATCAATGATTAATATGTAATAGAGAGATAAAATAAAGCTTACAGCTGCCGCACCATTTATAGAAAACCACGGATATACCGAACAATTTGTCGCCATTACTTATTTTACTTGCAATGAAATTGTAAACAACAATATTTTTTACATTTACTGTTTGCTTCCTCAAACCGAACTTGCACAATTTTAGGAACTTTTATTGAGAAGTAACCTAATAAAATCTCATAAATATCAAAAAACGGGCAAAATCGGGTTTTGAAACCTAGTAATACCAATGCAGAAGACTTTCAGTAATGTGTTCTAGGTGGCAAAATCACGGCCAAACACGGCCAATTTAGTATAAGTCTATATGAAGTGAGTTTAGGAAAAATAAAATATTTATTTCTGACTTTTTGTGTTTTTTGGTCGCTACCCACAATGTTTAAGCTATATTATATATTAAATAAATTCCTCTCGCAATTGCCAATCTATTCCATTTTACATATATTTATATTTGGTTTATTTTTCCGCGGTTTTAAATACATATGCCTTACAATATATATTTTTTTAGTTCTTCTTCGAAATTCTCACTTTGACTGCAATTTAAACCGCGAAAATGGCGCTATTTTGAAAAATATCATTCATATTAATAAATTTTGACATGTTCTTTTTTCAATGCCAACTAAAAAAATATTATTATTAAAAGTCGCAAAATCGACTTTTTGCCTCAAAAACAGGGCAAATTACCTATAGTGCATCGTGGCCGCCAAATAGAATTTCACAAACTGTACACCAAATAAAAGGGATTGATTCGCTGTGTTGGAAAATCGGATGCGCATCATGTCATTTTCACTATTACGCGGTTTATATGCGTTTCAAATGTTGTAATATTCAATATAACATTATTTGAATGTTATGCCATAATTGGAATTCCTTGTGATTTAATATAATGTTCTAAAAATATTCGCCAATAGGAAAACTATAAGCGAAAAATTTGTTGCAACGGAATATCTTCATTATTGCGTGAAATTTGGACGAAAATGACGAAGAACTCAAAAATTTTTTCTTCAACATTTCTAATAAAACCATAAAAAATAAAATTAGAATAACATGATTTTTATTTTTTTCGTCATATTTTCTTTGTATTTTTGCAAATAACATGAATACTATAGCCCCAAACTTCACGTCTTAGGTTTCATTTTATTCCTCACAATGTCTGGATGCTGCTATAATTTTTTATATATATTTTTTGTAAGTATAAGCTCTATTGTTTCACAAATATGTTGTAAATACGAAATTATTTAACAAATTTAATTTTTCGCGAATCCATTGAAACTTTTCGAATTGTTTTTGCATCATCGCAAAGGGTGCGAATTCAGTTAACGATAATAGGATATAACAGCTTACTATATTAAGCCGCGATTTTTTTAGAATTTTTTCTAATTAGCATTATTAAAACGGTCATATCTTTTGCGCGCAACGATCAAAGTTGGTAACGAAAACAGATTAATCTATGTACCAAAAATCATAGATGTAGTATCAGATTTTTTTTTTTTTATTTTTTTTGAAACGGAAAAGACAATTTTAGACATTTTTCCTGATATACCCTCGTTATCAGATATGCTGAGGGTATACAAATGTAATGTAAACTAAATGTATTGTGATATTTGTGTTTGCTAGAAGCTCCATCTTAGGGGTAGCACGATTGTTGTGCAACTAAATAAAAAAATGTTGCAGACGTCATCTTATGGGTAATGCTTAAACAACTCGATGAACCCGGGGTTGAGAATTTGAAAGTGTACGCAGTTTATCGTTAGCCAACCACATTGTGCTAGTAGCCTGCAAAGTTGGCAGGATAGTCCCGCTACTGAAGCCAGGCAAAGGATGCCAGCAGAGGCGAATCGTAAGGACGAGTTCAGTCGATGACTGAAATAGAAAAGACCGTGTAACCGAACAGTTAGCTCTTGACCTATTCAAAGCATTCGATACCGTCAACCATGCCAAGCTGTTCAAGGATATAGAGAAGACTTCGCTCTAGCCGTGTTTAAAACGGTAGAAAATCAACTATGTCGTTTGTGGAATTTAGAAATAAAGAGGCCAAGACCTGTACAGTGCAACATTGAGTTCCGCCAAAAGGGGTGATATCTTCGAAACTGTTTAACCCTCTACTTTTCTGACGATCTTGACTTCAGGTCCTATCTTCGGTGACATATGTGAAAGGTAAAATATATCTACGTAGTTGACTTAGTGCATTTCTTCTATCTATCAGTAATGTTGGCGACATTTCCTGAGTATTTCAGCCATGTAAAACTTCTCCACAAATTGGTGTCTTAAGACACGCCGTTCGGACTCGGCGATAAACAGTAGGTCCCATATCATTGTGCTAATATGAGTCGGGGTGCACTTATTGATATGAGAGAAGTCTCCACTGTCCCTTCAGGGATGTTTGTGGAACAATTATAAAGATAAAGGTCCGAAGTTATAAACGGGAACCTCAGGATCAAACGGGAACCTCAGGATTTTAGTCTTCGTTGGGAGTATAAAACTTTCCACCTGAAATTTCTCGGTATAGGTCCATGCCTTCATATAGCCCCCATAGAACGGTACCTCCGGATTTCTGGTATTATGAAGGTTGTGGCCTCAATATATCTCCGAAATAACTGAAATCTGGTATTTGGTCTTCATTTATGGTATTAATATGTCGGTATAGGTCCACGTCTTCATATAGCCCCCATAGTATGGTACCTCCAGATTTCCGGTGTTTTGAAGGTTGTGGTCTCAATATCCCGCCAAAATGGTTAAAATTTGGTATTAAGTCTTCCTTGGGGGTGAACAACTTTCCACCTAAAATTTGTCGGTATAGGTTCAGGCCTTCATATAGCCCCCATAGAACGATACCTCCCGATTTTCGGTATTTTGAATTTTGAGGCTGTGGTTATAAATTTCTCTATTTTATTGACTTGACTGAAAAGAATTTCAAACAGAAAAATTGTACACACAAACATTTGTGTACCTATTATTGAAATATTTGTTGCACAAGAAAATATGTAAAATGCATAAATTTTCCATATGCAAAAATGTATGCATTTTGCATATGTCATTACAATTTAATCAGGAGCCAAAAATATGCCCAGTCCCAAAATTTGACATGTCTAGTCATTACAATATAATTTTTAAAGTTACCTCCCCCACACAGGTTGAGACATTTTTGATTGTGTGCAGTTTAAGGTCTGTTCTAGAATAGTTTTGAAATTTTCACTGAAGTTAATCCTTTTTGTCCTAATTACAAAGATATAATTGTTTCATGGGAAAGTTTATACTACCTGAGATAAAATGTTTGATAAGAACGATAACTTACGAATTGAGTATCCGATTTGTTCGAGATACTCAAGTTCCAAGACGATATATATCGGACAACACCTTCGGATACTACATTTTCGCTTCAGTCCAGTTTAAGGGTTGTGTGAGGATAGTTTTAAATGTTTTACAGTATGTAGTCTTTCTGGTATTGTTTACAACGATATAGCGTGTTTCGTGAGCAAGTCCAAGCCTGCGGACATATTCGTCCGAAAGATTTAAAAATTCTACTGCGACTAAAAATCACTTCTAAACATAAATTCAGTTCCTGGGGCTCAATTCTGTTCCTATTGAAATGTGAAATGAAAAACTTTATAAAGGAAATGAATGTCAAATGGAAAAATTACAAAGAGAATATTTTTTTTATTTTGAATTTTCATAGAACAAGACCCAGAATTGACTTTGCTTTAATAACGGGTATTCCTTGTGTCAACATCATAATTTGTTTAAAGGGAAGTCAAAACTTCCCGAAAAGTCCCGAAATGTATAGCCATTCCTTTATAAATGACCAGCAAAAAGTACGGTTAATTTCAGGTTTTTACTTCAGGTAGTCATTGCCAAATGTCGGATGTCCGACACGTCTGAACAATTTCGGAAGCAACATCGTTCAGATTTCGTTCAAATTTCTAAATGATTTTTCGGAGCGAAAATAGTTCAGATTTTGTACCGATTTCGGAAGGAATGTCGGTAAGAAATTTCCTTTCCGAATTTCCCAAGGATTTTCTTCAGTTTTAGTTACGTAATCGGATCGAAATCGATACGATGTCGCTCTTTATACAACTTTCGTTAAGATATCGTTACAATTTCGGATCAGACATCGGACGTATTTTCCGAATTTTGTTCCGATTTCGTTAAGATGTCGGTACAATTGGTTTGCTGGGTATCTACATACATATATAAATAAAAATCAAATGTCGTTCGTTGGTAATTGCATCTGTTGAGAACACCTGGATAGTCCAACTTAGATTTTTACGAAAAGAAAAAATTACCAGCAAATGTACAGAGATGGCCTCCGTTGAAAATAGGTTTCCCCTATGACTGCCCAACTTTTGCAAATATTACCTTATGTACTTATTTAGGCCCTAAAGGCCGGACAACGCCCACTTTTTAAATATATTTTATCTGCAAAACTACTGAATGAATTTTCACGAAATTTGCAGGCAATGTTTAAAGTTGTGCCATAAATGAATGATGAATTTCGGAGGGGGAGGGGGAAGAGGAACCTCCCCTATGCCCTATTTTTTAAAACGCTATATTTGGAAAATTTGCGAAAAAATTGTGGTGGCATTTCAGAATCTATGTAGGAACTTCTTTGGGACCTAACGACCCGACCAAACCTACTTTTTAAATGTATTATATCTCCAAAATTACTGATCCACTTTTCATGAAATTTGCAGCAAATGTTCAAGGTTTGCCGTGCTAATGTATATGTATATAAAATTATGACCATATCGGGTTGAGCATTAATTTTGGGAGACATTTATTTGGAGCCGAAATCACCGACCACGCCCACATTTTCATGATATGTTATATCTTGAAAATTGATGATCACGCCCTATCTTTTCAATACTATACTAGGATAGGCCGTGTGAAAGAACGGTGATGGTGGCGCTTGACTTATCAAAAGTCTTTGATACTGTCAGGCACTCCACGCTGTTTAAGTACATTGAGCAGATAACCCTCCGGCCAAGTCTGAAACGTTGGATAATCAATCACTTCCATTGGGGAAGTAGCGATACCAACAATAGGGGTGAGTCCATTTTCAAATTCATTTTACAAAATAATTTATGAATTTGTAATACCTTTCAAAATAGAGTTAGAGGGGAAGTCATTGACATCACCCTAAATAATATGGACGACTCCGAAGTTATAGACCGGAAGGTATCTGAAGAGTGTTCTTTCTCAGATCACAAGATGATATTCTTCAAAGTCCCCATAACTACGGAGAAACAAAAAACTATACAGGAATCCCAGGAGGACAGACTGGAAAAATTACAGCTCATTAACGACTTCGGTGCTAAGCAATCCCCAAAGATTGTCCACAGCAAAGGAAGTCGAGGTACCTGTAAATGCTCTAAGTAATTCACTCCTGAGATGCTATGAGGATTCCTGTTCAATAACCTACCCTGGGAAGAAATCTCAGCCGGTATGGTGGAGTAAAGACCTGGCTAGTCTCCGCAAGGCAGCCATATAATAAAGCCAGCAGATCTTCTCCCAGTACAGATTGGGATACCTACAGGGTTAATTTCAATAAGTACAAGAGTGAAATCAAGAAGGCTAAACAGAGATCTTGGGCTTGCTTCGCTGAGTCTATAGAAGGAGTTAACGAAGCTGCCAGGTTTCGTAAGATTCCATCCAAGGATCCCAAACCCATGGGTAGTATCAAACGAGAAAACGGCACGTGGACTAACTCTGGTCTAGAGACTCTAAATCTGTTGTCAGAAGTGCATTTTCCAGGCTGTACTGACCTAGAGAGTGATTCGCAGCAAACAAATCATAATCAGGGCTGTACGGCACAGGACGAGCAACTGATTGACAGACTAACTAGCATCCCAAGACTAAAATGGGCGATAGACAGCTTCCAGTCCTATAAATCCCCTGGACCGGATGGCATTATACCGGCTATGCTGCAAAACGCGGCTGATTCGGTACTGGCAACCATAAAGGAGATATATAGGGCCTGCTTGCGTCTATCGTACATACCCAACCCATGGAAGGAGGTAACGGTGACTTACATTCCCAAAGCTGGGAAGCCAAGTCACACACTACCTAAGGACTATTGACCTATTAGTCTTTCTTCCTTCCTCCTTAAAGCTCTAGAGAGACTACTCGATTACGAGATCCGGTCCCATCTAGGCCCCAATATTGTAAGCAACTCGCAGCATGCCTATATTAAAGGCAAGTCAGTAGATACCGCCTTACACGAGGTTGTTGGATATATTGAGAGGAATATGGAGGGTTCGGGCTTCACACTTGCAGCCTTCCTCGATATAGAGGGAGCCTTCAACAATGTGAATCTTGAGTCCATTCATAATTCGCTCACCAGCGCAGGAGTTTCCTCTATCCTTGTTAGGTGGGTTGATGAGATGCTGAAGAGCAGAATCATCAACTCCCATCTAGTAGAGAGTTCCGTAAGGAAAAATGTTTGCAGGGGTACGCCTCAAGGAGGAGTTTTATCACCTCTTCTCTTGCTCCTTGTAATAAACGAAATTCTTGTGAAATTCAACCAGCTAAGAACGAAGGTGGTAGCTTATGCTGACGATGTTGTTATCCTTATTAGCGGCAAATTCTTGCCGACCATATCAGACCTTATGCAACGTGCTTTAGTGCAGCTGTCTCGCTGGGCTCGCGCCAATAGACTGGGTTGGAACCCAGCTAAGACGGAACTCGTACTTTACACGAAGAAGCGCAAACTTCCCGATTTCCCGCTACCAAGACTGGACAGTGTTGCCTTAAGACTTTCATCGAAAGCCAAATACCTCGGTGTTATCCTGGACCAACGTCTAAACTGTAAAAGGAACACGGAGGAGAGGGCTAAGAGTGGTGTTATGACACTCTATTCCTGCAAGAACTCCATCGGTAAAAGTTGGGGTCTCAGACCAAAGATGATACACAGGTTGTATGATACGGTGGTTCTCCCCCTTCTTACCTATGGCGGGAACAGTGCACTTGGGTCCAGTGTCCAAAGAGCCGCAGAGATTAGCAGAGCTCTGGTGCTATCAGAAGCACACCTCAAGCCGCTCTGAATGTGATACTTGATCTCCAACCTCTGGACATTACTATTCATTTTCAGGCGGCGAGGACGGCTTTCAGGCTCAGAGAGTCAGGGGTGTGGCAGTGTTCACGATTTCGACATTCAAAGGTCCTCTCCCCCTTTACCGAATTACTTGAGTTTAGTGGACTCATCACATCAGTGATTGTATACCCACTGTACTCAACTTCAACCCAATAAATATTACAATTTCAAGCAGGGATGCCTGGTCTAGTGGTAGACCTCAACTGAGCGGTCTGGTTATCTATACAGACGGCTCCAAGATGGAGGATGGCACAGGTGCCGGGGTCTACTGCGAAAACCCACCAATTAAACAATCCTTCAAACTCAATGATAATTGCAGCGTTTTTCAGGCAGAGATTTTTGCAATAAGAAAAGCAGTGGAGATGGTCGAAGAACTTGGGAGCAGCCTTAAAGGACCAGTGACTATTTTTGTCCATAGTCAAGCGGCCCTTAAGGCCTCAAGTCGTGGACTATAAATTCAAAAGCTATCCTTGACTATAAAAACGCTCTGCTTGAAGTACGTGATATCGTTGGTCTTTGCTGGGTTGCTGGACACAGTGATATAGAGGGGAACGAAGAGGCGGATGATCTAGCACTGGGTGGCTCTCAGTCGATTGACTTACCAGTTGAGTTATCCACCAGACCACCAAAGTGCTACTATATCCGGAAACTTCGCGGCTTCTTTCTTGAGAAGGCAGGGCAAAGATGGCAAACGGAACCTGTCTGTAAGGTATCCAAGGCAATATGGCCCATAAATAAGTTAGGGATAAAGACCACTGTAGGACTCATTACCGGTCATAGCATGGTCAGGTCCCTAAGTTTTAGATGGGACAACAGTAGTGTAGACTACTGTAGGCTATGTCGAGACCCATAAGAAACAGAGACGGTCGAACATCTACTATGTAGGTGCCCCTCGCTACTCACGAGGACACATCGATTCTTCGGTAGATATGAGATAAATACTCTGACTTTCTTCTCCGACATAGACCCCATCTATATATACCAATTTGCGAAACATCTAACATGGCTTGGCAAACAAAACTAATTAACTTCTCTGCTTTTATTCTTCTTCACACAGGGCGATAAAAATTGGATCAACACCCACATCCATAGTACATCACTTCCATCACATCAAACAACTTTACATCAATCATCTCTACCACAACCTCAGCAGTGACACACTCATATCCATTACTCATCACGTTTCATGACACCAAACCACTCTACATCAACAAAATCCGCAATAACCAACCACCGTACATCACTCCAAATAGACCCGTCACCACACACAAAAACTTGATTATAAACTTGCATCTATCATCACAACTTCAGCAACAACACACTCAGCTTTAAACAAGCAACCACCTCTCACATGTCTACTTCATCACAGCAAACCACTTACACAAACAAATCCGCAATAAACCAACCACAACACACAGTTTTCTTTAAGGATGATCACAATGGACCTCAAGGTCTCCGAGTGAAGTAGCTGCCAACAACGGTAGCTTCGCGTCCTAAAACCAAAACAATTCACCATGGTGGATAGGACCCTCCACCTAAGCATGTCTGGAGATATCTACATGATCTAGAAAGAGAGGTCCAACGATATAAGGGAGAACCCCTAGATGAACATGCCAATCAAGCAGGAGAACATACCCCATCTACCGCAGCTGAGAAGCGTCAGCTGCCACAACAAACCACAGTAGTAGTTTTGTATCAACCAGGGACATACGCAGAGGGACCATGGGGGGCCGTGCCTGAATGCAGACCTGAGGCTCCAACATCGTACCTCCTCATAATTTCTTTGGACCCGCTTCATAATGAGAGGAAGAATTTACCGGTGAACAGCACAGTCAGATGTTGTCGATGAAGTACCTGCTGGGGCATTTTCGCCATGAGCATTCCTGCCACAATCTTGTGGACAGGCTTCCTGTACTCAGGCATGTCAGGAGAGATTTTCATGATCTAGAGATAGAGGATTTTGTGTTGAGACATGTGAGATCTAAGACCATTATTTCATTACATCACATTTTTGATTTTGTATTGAGGATACAAAAATAAGTTCATAATTTGATCTATTTTTTTTTTGTTTTGCTTCGAATCACGGTTCTTTGGGCCTTTCTTCTCTTTTCTATTTTGGCGCGGGAAAATTTCTGAAAATTATAACAATGAATGACATTTATTGCAAAATAATCGTTAGTTCGAGGTAAAAAAAAAAAAACCTCAAAAAAATTGCCAACCAATTGATTTGGTTTAAACAAAGCAGAGCAAAGATTTGTTGGTCATGCTTTTGTTGGCGGTGGATGAATGGTTGGACGAATGGATTCAAAGAGGGAAGATTTCGATTTCTTCACATGCTCCAGAAACAAATTTAAATGGCAATGGACAGACGGACATTTGGTTGATCGGTCATACACGCCGATCAAATAGAAAAAAGAAAATAATGTAATGATTTGCTTTAGAAATCATCATTACAGTTGTTTTTTCGAGGATCCGAAATTTGCTAGAGCTGAAGCTAATGCTGTTACCCTGGCAAAAACAGTAACAGAAATCTTCTCATCATGATAAACGCTGAATATTTGTTGCTTTGTATTACTTCCTAACATTAGGTTTTTGTTTCGTGTGTGTTTGTGTTGTATTTTTTCTTCTTCTATGGCGTTTCGTTACTCCAGCAACTTGTTAACATTTATTTTAGCATTTGTAAGCATTAATTTTCAGCTTTACAATTGTTAAGTTAACTAACCATCCTACTAAAAAAAACAAAAATAACAACACCACTAACAGACTAACACTAACCAACCCGTTTAAAATATGGCAGGAGAAAAAAAAAAGAGTATGCATTTCATGCCACATGTAATGGATGGGAGAGATGGTACTGTGGTTGCTTTGCATTATTGGAAAACGAAAAGGATTTGGCATTCTGTAGATTGGATATTTCACATGAATTTTGAATTGCCCAGGCCATGTTAAATATGAATCTCTTTTCTGATCCACAATGGATCGACCAAATCTCAGTACGTTGTGATGGTTACAACGTAATAAGAAAGGATCGCACCAGATGTGGAGGTGGGGGATTAGCTTTACTCTTGCACCAGTCTGTTCAATACAGACCTATCTCGCTTGAGCCTGCCTCTAATGACCCGTACATGGAATGTATGGGGGTAGCAGTCAGGCGTGGAACTGCCGAGATAGAGTTGCTGAACGTATACATCCCACCGAGAAATAGATGTATTTCAGATTATAAGCCTGACATTAGCCCGCTTTTGGAAGGTCATAATCAATCGTCTGGTCCTGGGGGACTTTAATGCGCATCATGAGATGTGGCATTCGGCCCTCGGAAACGACCAAAGAGGTATAGTGCTGGCTGAGCAGATTCATAGCTCTACGTTTTGCTCGGTCAATGAGGACGCCCCTACCAGAATTAGAGGAGCGTGTCATAGTTCGCCAGACATAACCATCGTGTCACCTGGTCTGACAAATGACGTCACCTGGCAACCCGTCATTTCCCTTGGATCAGACCATCTCCACATAATTGTCTCCATCAGCAGACCACCCGATTTCATCACCTCTGAACGCCGCACATTCGTCAATCATGGGAAAGCTGATTGGCCGAGTTTCAGAGAGTTCACCAATCACCGCTTCAGAGAAATGCCCAATCCTTCTGATGTTCGGGTAGCGGAAAGGACGCTCCGAGACATCATCAATGCTGCAGCCGCTCGCCATATACCTGTTGGTCGAATACCCGAATTAAGACCAAATTTCCCAGCAGATGGGATTAGCAAATGAGCGTGATGAGCTTCGTCGAACCAACCCCGACGACCCCAGAGTCAGGAAGCTGACACTGGAAGTTAACGGGCTGATCGGCGAACATAAGCGGAACAAGTGGTTAAATCATCTGAAGAGTTGCAACATTGGAGCCGGTATAAGTAAATTGTGGACAACGGTTAGAACCCCGGAAGGAGGGATGACAGGACCTCAGTCACATTTGGCGACGTTACGTTGACTGACCCGAAGAGGTGTGCAAGTTACTTCAATCGACTGTTTGTCGAGCACCCCGAGAGTGACAGGGCGAAGAGAAGAGTGTTACGTCGCATTAGATCTCTTCCTGCCCAGGATGAACCACCACAGTTTACAATGGATGATGTTGCGACTGCTATCAAGAACGCTAAATCATCCAAAGCGTTGGGGCCTGACGGAATTTCCATGGTAATGTTGCAACAGCTGGATGAGCCGGGTGTGGAGTATCTCACTAACGTTCTCAACCTGTCGCTAGCCACCCTTATTGTTCCCGAAGTCTGGAAAATGGGCAGGGTGGTCCCGCTACTGAAGCCAGGCAAGGATGCCAGCAAAGGTGAATCGTACAGGCCGATTTCGCTTTTGTCACCCGTAGCGAAGACCCTTGAGGCCTTAGTCCTCCCCAGCATTAGAAATAGCTATCAAGTTGCCGATCATCAGCATGGATTCCGTAAGCAGCACAGCACGACAACAGCGCTGCACGCCATCTCCACACATATTTGTCGAGGACTCAACCAGGAGCGGCCGTGTGATAGAACAGTGATGGTGGCGCTTGACTTATCAAAAGCCTTTGATACAGTCAGGCACTCCACGCTGTTCGAGGACATCGAGCAGACAAGCCTCCGGCCAAGTCTGAAATGTTGGATAATCAACTGTATGTGTGGTCGCTTTTTCCACGCGAGGAATATGCAGATATCCGCCTCTAAATCGACGGCCACTCTGTTCACAACATGGACGGCGCAGTGTAGAAGAGAGTTGAATATCAAGGTCGATGGTAGCAGAATTCCGACTACAAACTGCCCCAAAATTCTAGGGGTCACATTCGACACCACTTTCACGTCGTCCGCGCATGCCACAGCTATCTGCGATAAACTGAAATGTAGGAACAAGGTCCTCAAGTCCCTGGCCGGCAGCACTTTGGGTGCAGATAAAGAAACCTTGTTGACCACGTATAAAGCGATAGGTCGGTCTGTGGTAAGCTATGCGGCGCCAGTTTGGTCCCCGAATTTATGTGACACGCAGTGGGATAAGATTCAAATTTGTCAGAACGCCGCCCTGAGAACAGCAACAGGGTGCCTTCTCAAATCTACAGTTTACCATCTACATGAGGAGGCAAAGATTCTTCCAGTGCGACAACATAATGGGATGCTATCGTTGCAGTACTTGCTCGGGTGTTACCGTGAGAGCCATCCCAATCACCATCTGCTGGCCACCGATACACCCAGGCATATCAAGACTGATATTCATGCTCTAGAGATGACGGTCCAACAATATAGGAAAGAGCCTCTAGATCAAGAGGCATATCAGGCAGGTTTGAACAGCATTCACACGGACACAGTTTCTAAGACCATAAGCAATTATTGTGTGAATGCAGTCATCCCCCATCTATCGCAGCTGAAAAGCGTCAGCTGCCACGACAAACCAGAGTAGTTTTGGCTCAATTACGCTCGGGATATTGCAGTCGCCTAAATTCCTATTGGGGGGAATCGATCGCACCGTGTAAGACATCTGCCCAGTATGCGGCATGGGCCCGCACGATACTAAGCACCTATTCAACTGCCCCGCCAAGCCTACTCATGTGACTCCAGTGGATCTGTGGTTACATCCCATCGAAGTAGCCAACTTCCTGGAACTGGAGATAGACCCAGAGCCTGATTGAACAGGAGAACGAACATACAAAAATAATAATAAAACACTATTACAAAAACAACAACAACCAAATCTATTTCTTCGATATTCGATTTGATAAAACCGAATCACTGTACCCAAATCCCTCATCATCTAAAGTAGCTCACATGGGGTACCACGAAAAAAGGAGTTCAAACTACAATAGCAACAACAACAACACCGCCAAAAACATTTGTACTCAAGTGAGTATTAAACACCATGAATTTGATGCCATTTCAAACCGTATGAGAATTAGTGCCATTACATGTTACATTGTCTTTACAGCGAGCTCTATGGCTGGCAATGGCCAGACCAGGCCAGACAGGGCAAAGGAATGGAAAAGGTTTGGACTTTAGGCCGTTTTCTTAACACTAACAATACTGGTGATGCTGTTGTTGGTGGTGGTGCTCTTGAATTTACGTTTATTAAGCCCAAAATTTGCTGTTAGGTTTTTTTCCTTTGTTCGATGATGCTAGTTGGTGGTGGTGGTGGTGGTGTGGACGATTTCATGCAAGCTAGCCAACGTTGTTTTTCGTTCGCGATCGTGTTCGAGAAACATGAAAAATAAATTAGATTTTTAGATTAACGTGGGGATTTGAATTTTGGTGTTTTTTTCCTTGGCTTCGTTTTTTTATTTCTTTTTTGGACCACAATTTTACAATTGTTAATGGTATCCCGCTTCTAAGCTAATGCTGATGCTGTGGCTGTTGCAATTGATGTAAAAGTTTAAATTATTACAAAATGTTAAAAGTTTTTTATGTCCGTTCGTTCGTTTGTGGGCATTCGATACTCTCCTGTTCTTTGCTTTGTGTGATTTGAAATTTGCAATGTATGATGCTTTTTTGTTGTTGTTGTGTTTGTTTTTCGTTTTTTTTTTTTTTTTGCGAATATTTGTTGTTGGTTATTTTAAGAACCATAAATTACAATTAATGTTGATTTAAATGTTAAAATGTTTAAATTACATTTTTGCCTTGATTTGTTAAATAAATCAAAGTTTTGTAGATTCCTTGTTTCTTTGTTTTTTTTTTTTTTTTGTGACTGGCTGGAGGTATTTTTCAATTCAAACCGAAAGTGAGCCTAACAACATAATCAGATCAACATCTGAAATGTCGATTTCAGTCTAAATTGCCCATTGGCTGGCATGATTGATTGTTCGTGACCATGTTGATGTTTCTATTATTGTTTATTGTATTGCCCATAGAATGGGAATTGTTTTTTTCAGATCATGTATTGAATAGAGTTACTAAATATTGGCATTTGGAATCAACTAAAAGGCAATTACATGATGTATAATTAAAAATGTGGAAATTTGGATTATTAACCCAATCACTGCGGTGGTTCCATATGGAACCACTTTTAGTGTTTTGCGATTCTGCGAATAAAACACTACAAACATAATATTTTTAAATCGTTGAAAATTGTTTCTAACAGTAAACACATGCAGCTAACTTTTTCTCTCTTGCGTTTCATGCATTCCAGTTACAGGTGCAGTTCTAGAAGCAAGTTAAAAGTGCATAAAAAAGAATTGAACAAAAAAGTGAAAAAAAATGAGTTTTCGCAAGTAGAAAGTGAAAATTAATACATAATGAAAGTAGACAAAAAGGTCTACAAAATGTGAAATATCCCTATTTAAAAAACATAGTTTTAGTTTTTTAAAAAAATGTGTTCAAAAAAAGTGGTTCCATATGGAACCACCGCAGGGACGCACTATAAAACTGTCAAAACAATAATACTCCTATTTTTTTGGGTTTTAAGTGTATAAAAAGGATTGTTTATAAATTTTTTGGACACTTATAAGCATTTCATTTAATTTTTATTTGTTATGGTTTATGTTAAGTATGACACTGTATGATATACAAGACTTTTTATACTCTTTGAGTGACGAGAATTGTAAAGAGGAAGAAATCGTTGCCGTTTATGTACAGTAAGGCGGCCCAAAAAATTACAACATTTCTTTATATTTGATCGAAAACAATCTATAAATGCAATTTTATGAAGATCGAGCATTGCTAACCCCACCAGAGCGATCTTTGTTTCCATAGTAATTTGTATGGGGCTAAAGGTGCTTTTTCACAAAAAATTGTTAAAGGCTGTATTTATATTCCAATCGATGTTGGAAGATGGAATCGACGAAGAAATTCCCAGAGTCGAAAATTTCAATATATCACAGGTTCCATTGATATAAAGAAATAAATAAAGATTCCGCCAAATGTGCCAAACTTGAAGGAACAATTCAAATGGTCCAAGTCTGTATTAGATGGCTCGAAGACTATTTTTCCCAGACGCAAGCTTTAGGGATTGTAGCAAGGAAGGTCATTTCTTTATTAAACAACAACGATTTGAACAAACAGATGTCAAAACTAAAATTACATACGTCGTTCACGTACAAAGTGCCAAAAATGCGATGTGGCCTTATGAATTTTTCGAAAAATATCAGATTTTCAGCCAACAAAATTGATTGAAAAACGTAAAATTCGTTTTTTTCCTCTTTGTTTAATTTGAAAAATCGTTGAACTTAATCATTTGTACATAAACTATATTATTTTTTAATTTTAACAATAAAACTCTTTGATTTACGCAAACAAAATAAACATAAATTTTATTTGAATCATTTTATAAGGAGTCCCTGCGGTGGTTCCATATGGTACCGGGCAATAACGGGTAAACGGATAATAATACAGAATTTTCTTTATGATTTTCGGATTCAGGAGGTCAAAATTACTTAATGAGAGAATTTTCACGAAAAAATTCGAAAAAAATTTCTTCGCAGGGATTGGGTTAACTTGGATATAAATATAAAATATATAAAATAAAAATATAAAATATAAAACTTTAAATTTTAAATATAAAATAAAAAATATAAAACATAAAATATAAATTATAAAATATAAAACATAAAATATAAAATATCAAATATTAATTTTAAAATATAAAACTTAAAATTTTAAATTTTAAATATAAAATAAAGTATATAAAATATCAAGTATATAATATAAAACTTAAAATTTAAAATTTCAAATATACATCTTTGTGTTTATTTCAGCTTTAGTCCATATTTTGTTGTATTCAAGTATTTGAATAACAACAACATGTTTTACAGTGGATATGAAATTGATTAGTTGCGGGCGGAGGGTAGGGAATACTATAGTTTCAGTTGTCACCAAACAACTTCATCAGTTCCCTTTTCCGCCGACTCTGTATCAATAAACAGGTCAATAAGCCCATCCAGCAAATTAAACAAAATGAGAAATTTGCTATATGGCCCTAAAACTGATTACCCTACAATTTGAGTCGAACTAAAGAATTTTATATCCACCACTGTTTTTATGTCGTCTTTGCTTTGCAAAGAATACGAACATAGGAGTGTTGCTTCAATAAGCGGGGGTAAAACAACGAGAAAGTTGTTGTTTTTGCATTACGCATTGATCAACAAGGCCGTGCTGATGCCTATTATTGTTGTTGGCGTTTTTTATTGTTGGACTGCAGAATTTTACATCTTTGTGTTTATTTCAGCTTTAGTCCATATTTTGTTGTATTCAAGTATTTGAATAACAACAAAATGTTTTACAGTGGATATGAAATTGATTAGTTGCGGGCGGAGGGTAGGGAATACTATAGTTTCAGTTGTCACCAAACAACTTCATCAGTTCCCTTTTCCGCCGACTCTGTATCGATAAACAGGTCAATAAGCCCATCCAGCAAATTAAACAAAATGAGAAATTTGCTATATGGCCCTAAAACTGATTACCCTACAATTTGAGTCGAACTAAAGAATTTTATATCCACCACTGTTTTTATGTCGTCTTTGCTTTGCAAAGAATACGAACATAGGAGTGTTGCTTCAATAAGCGGTGGTAAAACAACGAGAAAGTTGTTGTTTTTGCATTACGCAATTTCATATCCACTGTAAAACATTTTGTTGTTATTCAAATACTTGAATACAACAAAATATGGACTAAAGCTGAAATAAACACAAAGATGTAAAATTCTGCAGTCCAACAATAAAAAACGCCAACAATTTCAAATATACATAAAATATAAATTATAAAACATAAAATATAAAACTTAAAATTTTCAATTTTAAATATAAAATAAAATATATAAAATATCAAATATAAAATAAAAAACTTAAAATGTTAAAATTTAAATATGTGTACATAAAATATAAAATAAAATATATAAAATATCTATATATATAAAAGAGTAGTGAGGTGAGTGACTGACTGACTGACTGCCTGACTGACTGATTGACTGACTGATTCATCAGCGCCCAGACGAAACCGCTGAAGCTAGAAAGTTGAAATTTTGGGTGTAGGTTGCTGTTGGGGTGTAGGGGTGAGATAAGGCTGGGTTTTTGGAAATTCGACCTAGAAGTGTACGAAAAGTACTAAAAGGTACTAAATATGGTACCCTTTGTATTAGGCAAACGGTAAGAGCTAGAATTCTGAAATTTGGAATGAGGGTAACTGATGGAGAGCTAGAAAGATGTACCAAAGGGTTTTTGGAATTCGAACTATAAGTGTACGAAAAGTACAAAAGGGTACTAAATTTAGTACAATTGAGATTTGGGTGAACAGATAGAGCAGGAATCCTGAAATTTGGAATGAAGGTCACTGATGAAGAGTAATGATGAAAGGTTTTTGGAAATTCGAACTATAAGGGTACGAAAAGTACTAAATGGTACTAAATTTAGTACAATTTGGACTTGGGTGAACGGATAGAGCTGGAATCCTGAAATTTGAAATGGAGTTACTAATGGAGAGTAACAAAGAAAGGTTTATGGAAATTCTACCTATTAGTGTGCGAAAAGTACTAAATGGTACTCAATTTAGTACTATTTGGATTTAGGTGAACGGATAGAGCTAGAATCTTGAAATTTGGAATGAGGGTCACTGATGGAGAGAAGCGATGAAAGGTTTTTGGAAATTCGAACTATAATGGTACGAAAAGTACTAAATTTAGTACAATTTGGATTTCGGTGAACGGATTGAGCTGGAATCCTGAAATTTTGAATGAGGGCCACTGATGGAGATTAACAAAAGTACTAAATTTAGTACAATTTGGATTTAAGTGAACGGATTGAGCTGGAATCCTGAAATTTGGAATGAGGGTTCACTGATGGAGATAAACAAAAGTACTAAATGGTACTAAATTTAGTACAATTTGGATTCGGGTGAACGGATAGAGCTGGAATCCTGAAATTTTGAATGAGGGTCACTGGTGGAGAGCAACAAAGAAACGTTTTTGGAAATTCGAACTGTATGTGCACGAAAAGTACTAAATTTAGTACAATTTGGATTTGGGTGAATCGATAGAGGTGAAATCTTGAAATTTGAAATGAGAGTCGCTGATGAAGAATAACGACGAAAGGTTTTTGGAAATTCGTACTATAAGGGTACGAAAAGTACTAAATAGTACTAAACTTAGTACAATTTGGATTTCGGTAAACGGATAGAGATGGAATCCTGAAATTTGAAATGAGAGTCGATGATGAAGAATAACGTTGAAAGGTTTTTGGAAATTCGAACTATAAGGGTACGAAAAGTACTAAATGGTACTAAATTTAGTACAATTTGGATTTGGGTGAACGGATAGAGCTGGAATACTGAAATTTGGAATGAAGGTCACTGATGAAAAGTAACAATCAAAGGTTTTTGTAAAGTCTACCTACTAGGGTATGAAAAGTACTAAATGGTACTAAATTTAGTACAATTTGGTTTTGAGTGAACGGATTGAGCTGGAATCATAAAATTTGGAATGAGGGTCACTGGTGGAGAGTAACAAAGAAAAGTTTTTGGAAATTCGAACTGGATTTGGGTGAACGGATAGAGCTGGAATACTGAAATTTGGAATGAAGGTCACTGATGAAAGGTAACAATGAAAGGTTTTTGGAAAGTCGACCTAAATGGTACTAAATGGTACTAAATTTAGTACATTTTGGATTTATGTGAACGGATTGAGCTGGAATCCTGAAATTTGGAATGAGGGTTCACTGATGGAGATTAACAAAAGTGCTAAATGGTACTAAATTTAGTACAATTTGGATTCGGGTGAACGAATAGAGCTGGAATCCTGAAATTTTGAATGAGGGTCACTGGTGGAGAGCAACAAAGAAAAGTTTTTGGAAATTCGAACTGTAAGTGCACGAAAAGTACTAAATTTAGTACAATTTGGATGTGGGTGAACGGATTGAGCTGGAATCCTGAAATTTGGAATGAGGGGTCACTGATGGAGATTAACAAAAAGTACTAAATGGTACTAAATTTAGTACAATTTGTATTCGGGTGAACGGATAGAGCTGGAATCCTGAAATTTAGAATGAGGGGTCACTGATGGAGAGTAACAAAGAAAGGTTTTTGGAAATTCGAACTATAAGCGTACGAAAAGTACTAAATGGTACTAAATTTAGTACAATTTGGATTTGGGTGAACGGATAGGACAGGAATCTTGGAATTTTGAATAAGGGTGACTGATGGGGAGTAACAAAGACAGGTTTTTGGAAATTCGAACTAAAAGTGTACGAAAAGTACTAAATATAGTACAATTTGGATTTGAATTAACGAATAGTGCTGAAATTTGGAATAAGGGTCACTGATAAACAGTAAGAAAGGTGTACCAAAGGTCAAAAAGTCCTAAATGGTAGTGAGTGAAACTTGGAATTAAGATTACTGTTAGAATTAGAATTGAAATATGGAGGTAACTTTAGAAAATCATACTAATGTGCACGAAGCAGTACTAAATTTGATACAATTTGTATTTGCGTGAACAGATTACTGTTGGAGTGTAGGATTGCGGTGGCTTTGGAAATTCGTACTTATGAAAAAGTGCTAAATGAAAGTACATTGGCTATAATTTGGATTTAGGTGAACGAAAGAAGTGAGTTATGCAAGTTGTTTTTGGAAAGCCGTGTACAATAAGTGGCAAATGATACAAAATTTGGTACCTTTTGGTATTTGCTATATGGTACAGCATTTTGTACAATTTGTGATTTTGTAAAGGGGTGGAATTTTTAAATTTGAAATTCGGTATTAGATTAGCAATTGTTGTTTAGAGTGGAGGTAGGGATGAAGTTTTGAAAATTTCTTATTTATCTTATTCTTATTTATACAAAAAGTACTAAATAGTAATATAATTGCTTTCAGCGGAACATATAAAGCTGGAAAGTGAATTGAGGTCGGGATATATGTTGAGTATAAGGAAGTAAGCTTTGAAACCTTTAATTATGTGTACGAAAAGTTTGGTAACGTGTTGGTACCAAAACCATTTTGGTATTGTGTAAACGGTTAAATTGAGAAATACCTAGTACAGGTGAACGAAAAGTACTAAATGGTACTAAATTTGGTGTTGGGTGTAGGAACAAAGCTTGGATCATATAATTTGGACAAAAAATACGAAATGGAAAAATATTTGTTATGAAGATCACTCTGAACTTGGAGATAAAGTTCGGAGTTCGGTTGGAAAATGTGCATAAAATCTTCAAAATGCTCTAAGTCTTCAAAATACCTCTTCTAATAAAAGTGGATTGAAGTAGACATTTTTTAAATAAAGCTTTTATATCCTCTGAGTATTCAAGGTCCAAATGTAAAGAAAATTGGACAGTATAGATTTGTTCTATTTTTAAAAACACTAAGTCGTGGAGTACCGTTATATGGGGATATATTTCGAAAATTTTACGAACCTATTCGGGTTCTTGGCGAAACCGCTGAAGCTAGAACCATGAATTGTGAATGTGCGTTATTGTTGTTGTGAAGGGGTGAGAGAAAGTTTAGTGTTTGGAAATTCGTATTGGGAGGGAATGCTGTGTAAGTGAAGGAGTAAAACCAGAAGTCAAGTCTGAAATTTGCAATATGAGTCGCGGTTGGTGTATGTCTGTGATATGAGGTCGTAGTTTTGGAAATCCGAAATAAAAAATATAGTAGCTGTGTAGGGGTGCGATACGGCAGATATGTTTTTTGGAATTAAATCGATTAAATGTTGGTATTTAAAATAGGTTTTAATTCAACAGAACAGAGTTCATATATATTTTATGCCCTTTTCGCATACGAAGTAGCGGGTATTTGCTAGTTAAATATAAAATCTAAAATCTAAATTATAAAAATATAGAATATCAAATATAAAACTTACAATTTTAAATTTAAAATATAAAACTAAAGTTTACATATAAAATAAAATATAAAATGTCAAATATAAAACTTAAAATTTTAATTTTAAATATACATAAAATATAAAATAAAATATAAAATCTAAAATATAAAAAATAAAAAATATAATCTATACATATAAGAGCTTAGTGATGAGTGAGTGACTGACTGGCATATCATCGCCCAGACGAAACCGCTGAAGCTAGAAAGCTGAAATTTTGACTGTGGGTTGGTGTTGGTGTGTAGGGGTGAGATAAGGCTGGGTTTTTGGAAATTCGACCTAGAAGGGTACGAAAAGTACCAAAAAGTACTAAATATGGTACCCTTTGTATTAGGAAAACGCGAAGAGCTAGAATTCTGATATTTGGAATGAGGGTAACTGATGGAGAGTTAGAAAGATGTAAGGGTTTTTGGAAATTCGACCTCTAAGTGTACGAAAAGTACTAAAAGATACAAAATTTAGTACCAGTTCACAATGGTCCCAAATCCAAATTTTCTGGCCAAAACTATTTCAACGTCCATTTTGTATTGAAATTAATTATTATTTATAATAAATGTGTACAAACAGCAATTCTTACGTTTTATGGACCAAAATGACCAAAAACTCCCAAAATTTGTTGACCAGGGTGGTCCCGTTGTGTGGGGTCTAAACCAAAACATTGACCTATGTTAATAATTTTTTGTACGAAGGATTCATATCTTCCAAGAGGTCAAAATACCAAATTTCAGCCGAATCGGTCATAAAGTGTCGCTAAAATCCACAAAATATCTAAAATCGGACGGTACTTTTATGTGGGAGCTGTGACAAAAAATGGACCTATTTAAAAAAAATTATACATACTTGTTTTCTACACTCTGAAACCCTTAAATATGAATTTTAAGAAAAATCGTTCGATAGATGTGGGTATTAACGTTCTATTTCAATGGGATACTACGTACAGTCACAACAGGTATTTACAAAAAATTCTCCCATCTTAAAAAAGAAAAATCCACTTTATTTTAACTGTGGCAAATTTGAACACGATTTGACTTCTGAATTTATTAGTACAGAACCCCTGCTATCTTTCAAATTCGATTTGGAGGTGGACGTATTTGGACATTTTTTAAAAGTTTAAGTATATTTAAAACATATTTGTAAAAAATAATGTTTAATATATATAAAAACATTGATTTTATTACGCTAATTTTACAAAGTTCATCGTTCTTTTTGTAAATATTATGAAAGTACTCATTAACAGTTTCCCGATTCATAATAACTTTGGTCTCACTTCTGTATATTTATGCAGCGACGCAATACAACAAAAATTGTATATTTTACAGCACAAAGTCTGTTTTATTTTTACATAAAAAAGTGTCAACTTTGGTACTGCACTAATCAACGAATACTAACGTTATTTACAAAAACTAATTATTTTCAGATGACTTGACGTGATTTTTATTATTCTGTGCAAAAAAAAAATTAAAATTTCGAAACTTCAAAAATAGGATTTTGGCCAAAAATTTCCTGGTTGAAACCTATGCGCTGATTTAGCTAGAAACTTGGAATTTGGTATGTAAATGAAGGTTGGGAAGTGGTGTTTTGAAAAGGAAATGGTTTAGGAAATTCGTACTCATGTGTACGAAAAGTAGCAAATGGTGCTAAATTTAGTACAATTTATATTTGGGGGAAAGGATAGAGCTGGAAACCTGAAATTTGGTATTAAGATTACTGACGGAGAATAGGATTGAGATATGGGGGTAGTTTTGGAAATTGGTACTTAAGTGTACGAAAAGTACTAAATAGTAATAAAGTTAGTACATCTTGTGTTTGGGTGACCGGATACCTGAAATTTTGGAAATAGATTACTGGTGGAGTGAAGAATTGAGGAAGTTTTGGAAATTTGTAGGGTTCGAAAAGTACTAAATGGTACTAAATTTGGTACAAATTGGATTTGGGTGAACGGATAGAGCTGAAATCCTGAAATTTGGAATTTAGATTGCCGTTGAAGTGTAGGATTGAGATATGGGGGTAGTTTTGGAAATTCATACTTATGAGTACGAAAAGTACTAAATGGTACTAAATTTGGTACAATTTGGATTTGGCTGACCGGATAGAGCTGGAATCCTGAAATTTGTAATTAAATTACTTTTGGAGTGTAGTATTGAGATAGTTTTGGAAATTCGTACTTATGGTTACGGAAAGTACTAAATGGTAGTAAATTTGGCACAATTTGGATTTGGTTGAACGGATAGGACTGAAATCCTGAAAAATAGAATTAAGATTAGTGTTCCAGTATAGGATTGAGGAAGTTTTGGAAATTCGAACTTATGGGTACGTAAAGTACTAAATGTACTAAATTTTGTACAATTTGGATTTGGTGAAATTTGAGCTGGAATCCTGAAATTTGGATTTAAGATTACTGATGGAGTTAGGGATTGAGGAAGTTTTGGAAATTCGTACTTATGGGTACGGAAAGTACTAAATGGTACTAAATTTAGTACAATTTGGATTTGGGCTGGAATCTATAAAAGTGGAGTTAAGATTACTGTTGGAGTGTACGTAAAGTATTAAATTTGGTACAATTTGGATTTATGTGAACAGAAATTCCTGAATTCCTAAACTAAATGGTACTAAATTTGGTACAATTTGGATTTGGGTTAACGGATAGAGTTGGAATCCTGAAATTTGGAATTAAGATTACTGTTGGACTGTAGGATTGAGTAAGCCTTGGAAACTCGTACTTATGGGTACGGAAAGTTTGCGTGAACGGATGGGGCTGGAATCCTGAAAATTATAATTAAGATTACTTATGGAGTGTAGGATTGAGGTTGTTTTGGAAATTCGTACTTATGGGTACGAAAAGTACTAGATTTGGGTGAACGGATAGAGCTGGAATCCTGTTATTTGAAATTAAGATTACTGTTGGAGTGTAGGTTTGATGTGGTTTTGGAAATTCGTACATATTTGTGCGAAAAGTACTAAATGGTACTAAATATGGTATAATTTGAATTTGAGTGAAGGGAGATAGCTGAAATTTGGAATTTAGATCACTGTTGGAGTGTAGGACTGGAATAGCATTGGAAGTTCGTACTTATGGTTACGAAAAGTACAAAATGGTACTAAAATTTGTACAATTTAGATTTGGGTCAACGGATAGAGGTGGAATCCTTAAAAATTCGGAATTACTGTGGGAGATAGTAAATAAAATTCGTATTTTCATACGAAAAGTATTGATTGTATTATGAATAGAGCTGGAATTCGGAAATTTGGTATTATAGCCGCTGTTGGTGTGTAAGGTTGTGGTTCTGGATATACATACGTACAATAAGTGTACAAAAATTACTAAATGGTCATGATAGCTCAATTAATTTAATTACATGAAACTGGCACAGAATTTGGTTCAAATTGTTATCGTGTGAAGGGGTAGAGCTGAAATTGTGAAATTAGTATAGCAGTTGGCGTTTATAGTGGAGATAGATAGGAAGTTTTGGAAATTATGTATACGAAAAATACTGAATCGCGGTTTGGATATAGGAAGTAATTTTTGAAATTTATACATACTATAAGTACTAAATTGGGTACCAGTTTGGTGTTGCATGAAGGAATAAAGGTGAAATTTCGAATTGTTTTATGAGGGTTTAGATAAGAATTTTTTTGAAATGTATAGACATTCTAAAATTAGGCTGAGGGCTGGCTGATTTATTGAGAAATAGGACATGTACTAAATGGTATTAAATTTGACGTTGGGTGTAGCATTGATGCTGGAATTATATAATTAGTGTGTGAAAAAGTTGCAATAAGTTTGGTATTGGTTCATTGTTAGAGGTGGTCGTACAATAAGTGTACTAGAAGTATTAAATAATACTAAATATTGAAGCACTGGTATTGTGTGAATCGATAAATGAAATTTGTTATGAGAATCACAGTTGAGATCAGAGGATCAGGATCAGAAGGTTTATTTAAATCCACCTTTAAATGTATGAAAGGTTCCTACATGTAACACCATTGGCATTGGGTGAACAAGTAGAGTTAAAACTGTAAATTTTGAGCTAAGGTCCTGAATTTTAAAAAATTTTTCTGAATAGTGTACTATTTATTGTTTTTATGTTAACACGAATTCGTTTTCTAACTAATGTACTGAAATCAACAAGTCAAACGAATCTTTTCAACAAAATTGTTTTTATGTTTGTTGTCTATTCTGAGCGTTATAGTAAATTAATTTGAAAAAGGAAAATCTATGCGGCTAATATTTCACAGGAAGGTTTTTACACCCTTAGAACAAAAAGGCCTAAAATAAAATGTCTCAAAAATTAACTGTTATATAGGGTAACGTCTTTTGAATAAAGGTTTTCTACATTTTGATATCACAAATTCCAAAATTCGGTTGGAAAATGTGGATACAATTTTCAAAATACCCATACCGGTCTAATAAAACATGGACTGGAATTTAAAATGTTGGCCGCTATTGAAATGTAGAGGTATTTTTCGAAATTCGAAAAAAACGTGTACCAACAGTACTTAAATGAAATTAAATATAAATTCAAATAAATATTAGTACATCAATATTTTCACTGTTCATCATATTATATATTTTTTATTTTATATTATTCCTTTTCCGCATACGAAGTAGAGGGCATTTTGCTAGTATAAAATAAAATATCAAATATAAAATATTAAATCTAAAATCTAAAATATGAAATATAAAACTTAAAATTTTAAATCTAAAATAAAATATATAAAACGGAGGTACATCCACAAAATTTAGATTTGTATGCAAATATCTTTAGAACTGTTACAGATACAATCTCCAAATTTTGTATGTGTGACGGAATTTGATGTAGAAATAAATTTACCAAATGAGACAAATTATATCGAAATCGGTTCGGATTTGAATATAGCTCCCGTATATATTTGTAGATATATTTATAAATTTCGGGGGCCTATAGTTTTCTAATCGCTATAGGGTAAACGCTCCTATTGTCGGCCGGTTCCAGTATTCGGCCACATTTGTATATAAATACGAATAAATAAGAATACCGTTATTTATATAGGCAAATAAGATTACATTTACATAAAATATATTCCCTTCTCCATCTATACAATTTTTCATGGTCCTGGGAACGGTATTTTAGAATTTATAGTCGTTTCTAACGGTACTGATTTATCAACACGTGTTAAAGTGCATTTTTTAAGAAATTTGTTAGTTTATAAATAAAAGTAAAATAAGTAAAAAATCCTATTAATTCATATCTTGTTTTGAAATGAGTGACTGCCATATTATATATTACTAAAACTATCAAGGCAGAAGTGATAAATGTTTATAAAAAATGCGAATTTGTCGCAATTATGGTATGCCGACAATAGGAACAATAAAATCACAGTTGTTCCAATAGTCGGCATAGGTATGCCGACTATTAGAACATGCCAGTTTTTACATGGTTCCTAACGTCGGCCACCAGTACAAATTTAAAATATATTGTATTTGTCTCGTAGTTTCAAAATAAGAGTGCGAGTGAAAATGCTCGAAGTAGAATACGAGTTTATTCGTATAGTAAAATCGAGTGAAACATATTTTTTTGTGTGTTTTTGCGTGTGTAGTAGCGCACAGGTTTTAATGTTCCTGTGGACTGAATGTGGAAAGAGCAAGTTGTGCGGAGGTTCAGAGGATGCTATCCCGAAGTTCGAAGATGGGGGATAGGCGGTCCAGAGGAGGTACTTCCGAAGTTCGGAGGAGGATGGTCGGAGGTTCAGAGGAGGTAGTTCCGAAGTTCGGAGGAGGACGGTAGGAGGTCCAGAGGAGGTAGTTCCAAAGTTCGTAGGAGGGTGGTCAGAGGTCCGAAGGAGGTAGTTCCGATGTTCGGAGGAGGGTGGTCGCAGGTCCAGACGAGGTAGTTCCGAAGTTCGGAGGAGGGTGGTTCCGAAGTTTGGAGGAGGGTGGTCAGAGGTTCAGACGAGGTAATTCCGAAGTTCGGAGCAGGGTGGTCGGTGGTCCAGTGGAGGTAGTTCCGAAGTTCGGAGGAGGGTGGTCAGAGGTCCAGAGGAGGTAGTTTCGAAGTTCGGAGGAGGTTGGTCGGAGGTCCAGGTGAGGTCGTTCCGAAAGTTCAGGCTTTTAAGTGTATGGTGCACTACAACACTTCAAATCATGATATATCTTGCACAGAAATTAACCACTGATATCTGGCTAACTCTTTGCAAAATATGATCTAAGTAGTTATTTTATTTTTCCTGTAATAACCTTTTTAAGTTGTGTAGTCAAATTTCCATTTCCAACTTAAAACGTGTTTTTCTCGAATCTTGAGTTTTTGAGGTTTGTCACTCTTCTAGTAAATGAGAGATATAGGGACATAAATTTCAATTCAATAAATATAAATGTTGATTGAATGATTAATTTCTTGTTATATTTTTTTTTAATTTTATTAATTGATATAAATATATTTATGTAGGTTTTTAGTCGAAATAAATTCTTATTTGTTTAAGTTTCTTCTTTTTTCTACAATGGTAAAAGGGGTGCCGACTATTGGAACATCAGTGGCCGAACTTAGGAACATGCATGCCGACTATTAGAACACAGGGTGTTTTTTGGGAAAAATGCAAATTGGCAATACTTATTAAATAATTAATAAAAACAAGTTTAAAAATTCTGAAACATAACCCTTTAGTGATGTGTAAAATTAAATATTTACAATAAAATTATATTCCCACAACCTGTGACACCAGTTTAAAAATGAAAAAAAAAGTTAAAGGGCCGACTATTGGTGCATTTACCCTATTTGCTAAACTTATGAGTGAATCGGCTTGCAAATTGCGATGGTTGCGACCCCGATCAAGAAAAATGATATATTTACAAATGTCCTTAAAAAAAACTAAAACATATAAGTCTCAATAAGCGGGAGAATTAGACTTAAATTTTATTAAACTTTTATAATTAGATTGCTTTATTGTAAAGACAAGGGACGTGGACGATAATAAATCCTAAGCAGCATCAATGGGCACAAAATTCGACAAAGTCCATAAGAGAGAAGAAAGGTTAGAGACAAAATCTGTTGATAAATTTAAAATCCTCCTCGGCTTGACAATGGACCGAAGAAGTGAAATAGAAAATGTATATTTTTGAATTGTCAAGCATAAAGTCCATAAAAAATTGTCAATAAAACTAATAACGACGGGCCAGCAACGCGGACCGGGGTCTGCTAGTATAAAATATAAAATAAATGGCTCGATGGCACGATAATAATTATGAATGAAGATCATTTAAGTTTCCCCAAAGTTAAATCCAACATAACCAAAATATCTTTCACTCCCACATACATACATACATATTCATTATTTTATTTTTTAAGATTTCATGTTAAATTTTATTTCATTTGAAGTGATTTACATTTGTTCATAGCTTTTTTTTTGGGCCTAAGGATATTCAATTTCTTAACATCTTTTTCCCATTTAAGCCATCCATGGTTAAATGTTGTACTATGCCATTTTGGAAAGTAGCAATCATAACTCAGACCCCCACACAGTGGGTATTGTTATTAGTTTTTGTTATGAGTTTGCTATGTGGTGCGTATAAAACCAAATGGGAAAAAAAGAAACAGGAAAATGAGTTGTAAATTTTCCGCAATAAAAAAACCTAAGAGTAAAGCATAACATTAACGCCAAGCTGTGTTCTTTTTTTTGGTTAATTATTTTCAATTTACATATGTTTTTTCTACCAATAAATACATAGATGTGCATCTGAATGACGGTGATGATGATGGTTGTTAGTGGGATGCAGTACAGAAGCTCCACTAAAGAGTTTTGGTACCACACAGTGGTATTTACTAGTAAAACCATATGGGGTTAATTTGCCATGCCAGGTCATAACTGGATTGCAATTGAGCAATTTTTATAAGAAATACGGTTTATATGGAAAAAGTTAAGCAGTCTAAAAGGATTATTGCGAACCGTGGTTATTGTTCTACGATACCATTTTGAATCGAAACCATACTCCGTCTATTCATGTATTGGATCAGCATGCTCTGATTGTCTGCGCCAAGATGTCTGTAGTGTAGTCCCATATTGACCGCTTGCGGTGTTCTAGCGACGCCCTTGAGATCGTCCATAAAGACGCCCTTTGGGTCGTACGCCCTTGAGGTCGTCTATAAAGGCGCCCTTGAGGTCGCCTATAAAGACGCCCTTGGGGTCGTACGCCCTTGATGTCGTCTATAAAGACGCAATTGAGGAAATCTATAATGGCGCCCTTGTGGTCGTCTATAAAGACGCCCTTGGGATCGTCTATAAAGACGCCCTTGAGATCGTCTATAAAGACGCCCTTGGGGTCGTCTATAAGACGCCCTTTCGGTCGTCCAAAAGGCTTCCTTTATGTCGTCTACAAGACTGCCTTTAGTTCGTCTGTAAGTCGACCTTAAGATCGTATATAAGAATCGCTTTTGAGACGTCCATAAGACGACCTTTATGTCGTCTATAAAGACGCCCTTTAGATCGTCTATAAGACGCCCTTTAGGGACGTCCATAAGACGCCCTTTAAGGCTCCTTTAGGTCGTCTATAATACTCCCTTTAGGTCGTCTATAAGACTCCCTTTATGTCGTCTATAAGACTCACTTTAGTTCGTCTATAAGACTCACTTTAGTTTGTCTATAAGACTCACTTTAGTTCGTCTATAAGACTCACTTTAGTTCGTCTATAAGACTCCGTTTAGGTCGTCTATCAGACGCCCTTTATGTCGTCTATAAGTCATCCTTTAGGTCGTCTATAAACACTCACTTAAGGTCGCCAACATTGAAGTATTAAAAGCATTATTGTTCGTGAGTCACTGTAAAATAACTAACAACTAATTTCCATACCAAGAACTTTTATTATTTAAAGAAGACCCCTAGTGCGTTCATTTTTCCAAACCAAAAACAAGAAAAGGGAAAAGAAAACACCACAAATGAAATGTTTAAAATCATCATTACAATCATTTTCGAATACCTTGTTTCCTTGGTAATTTCATTCGATTTGGTACTTTGACTTTTTGGAGCATATAAACTCTAATTTTAAGTTTGGTAATAATTACTGGAAATCTGTAGACATTACAGAAAACCAACTACAACAAAAACTCTAACAACCACATACGATTATCCATCCATTCGTACATCCAAAACAAGCCATAAAGAAGTAACACCCGACTTTGGTTATTAAAATCTAACCATATAAGTGTAGGATATGTTGTTTCGAGGTAAATAAAATGAAGAAATGCCTTTTAATTCGTTTGTTCGTCTTTTGCTATTGTTTGTGTGTGTGTGCATTTTCATTTCAAATTACCCAACGAAGCATTTTTCACAGTGTGTATTACTACTCAGCCAAATAGATCAGTCAGTTCGACTGTCTGTCTGTCCATCCATTATGGAATTGGTTGGTTGTTACAATTCTTGTCTTGTTGTGTTGCTGTTGTTGCAGAGTAATTTTTAGCTGTTTCATGCTGATGCGTTTACGCTTGCGCACTGATGCATAATTCCCCTCCAACACCTGAAAAAGTACACAAAAACAACAATACAGGTATGCGCTCTCGCATAGCGGTAAGGTGACTTATGTTTTTCGTCAAATGGAGAATGAGTGAATGGACAGACAGACAATGCTACAAATAATAAAACATGAAATATTCAAATTATGTTTTTGCTGTGTCTATTTGAATCTAACATTTTTACAGTTTTCTTTTACAAAATACAAAAAAACCTGACTGCGAGGCCTGGTGTGATAATTTTAGGCGACCTAAAGTGCGTCTTTATAGACGACCTCAAGGGCGTCTTTATAGACGCCCTTGAGGTCGTCCATAAAGACGCCCTTGAGGTCGTCTATAAAGACGCCCTTGAGGTCGTCTATAAAGACGCCCTCTTTGTAGGTCGTCTATAAAGGCGCCCTTGAGGTTGTCTATAAAGACGTCCTTGAGGTTGTTTATAAAGACGTCCTTGAGGTCGTCTATAAAGACGCTCTTGAGGTCGTTTATGAAGACGCCCTTGATGTCTTCTACAAAGACGCCCTCTAGGTCGTCTACAAAGACGCCTTCAAGGTTGTCTATAAAGACGCCCTCAAGGTCATATATAAAGACGCCCTTTAGGGCGTCTATAAGGAGGTTGAGGTTGTCTATAAAGGTGTTCTATATGTAGTCTATAAAGACGCCTTCTAGGTCGTCTATAAAAACGCTCCCTTAGGACGCCTATAATGACGCCCTTGAAGTCGTCTATAGAGATGCACTTGAAGACGCCCTTGAGGTAGTCTATTAACACGCCCTTGATGTCGTCTATAAAGACGCCCTTGAGGTCTTCTATAAAGACGCCCAAGAGGTGGTCTACAAAGACGCCCTTTAGGTCGTATATAAAGAGGTTGAAGTTGTCTATATAGGTGTTCTATATGTCGTCTATAAAGATACCCTCTAGGTCGTCTATAAAGACGCCCTCTAGGTCGTCTATAAAGACGCCCTCTAGGTCGTCTATAAAGACGCCCTTGAGGTTGTCTATAAACACGCCCTTGAGGTCGTCTATAAACACGCTCTTGATGTCGTCTATAAAGACGCCATTGAGGTCGTCTATAAACACGCTCTTGATGTCGTCTATAAAGACGCCATTGAGGTCGTCTATAAAGACGCCCTTGACATCGTCTATAAAGACACACTTGAGAACGCCCTTGAGGTCATCAATAAACACGCCCTTGATGTCGTCTATAAAGACGCCCTTTAGGTCGTCTATGAAGACGCCCTTGTGGTCGTCTATAAAGACGCCCTTGAATTCGTCTATAACGACGCCCTTGAGGTTGTCAATAAAGACGCCCTTGAGGTCGTTTATAAAGACGCCCTCTAGGTCGTCTACAAAGACGCCTTCTAGGTTGTCTATAAAGACGCCATCAAGGTCATCTATAAAGACGCCATCAAGGTCATCTATAAAGACGCCATCAAGGTCATCTATAAAGACGCCCTTTAGGTCGTCTGTAAAGACGCCCTTTAGGGCGTCTATAAAGGGGTTGAGGATGTCTATAAAGGTGTTCTATATGTCGTCTATAACGACGCCCTCTAGGTCGTCTATAAAGACGCTTCCTTAGGACGTCTATAAAGACGCTTCCTTAGGACGTCTATAAAGACGCCCTTGAGGTCGTCTATAAAGACGCCCTTGAGGTCGTCTATAAAGACGCCCTTGAGGTCGTCTATAGAGATGCACTTGAAGACGCCCTTGAGGTAGTCTATAAACACGCCCTTGATGTCGTCTATAAAGACGCCCTTGAGATCTTCTATAAAGACGCCCATGAGGTGGTCTAAAAAGACGACCTTTAGGTCGTATATAAAGAGGTTGAGGTTGTCTATAAAGGTGTTCTATATGTCGTCTATAAAGATACCCTCAAGGTCGTCTGTAAAGACGCCCTCTAGGTCGTCTATAAAGACGCCCTTAAGGTGGTCTATGTAGACGCCCTTGAGGTAGTTTATAAAGACGCCCTTGAGGTCTTCTACAAAGACGCCCTTGAGGTCTTCTACAAAGACGTCCTCTAGGTCGTCTACAAAGACGCCTTCTAGGTTGTCTATAAAGACACCCTCAAGGTCATCTATAAAGACGCCCTTCTGGGCGTCTATAAAGAGGTTGAGGTTGTCTATAAAGGTGTTCTATATGTCGTCTATAAAGACGCCCTCTAGGTCGTCTATAAAGACGCTTCCTTAGGACGTCTATAAAGACGCTTCCTTAGGACGTCTATAAAGACGCCCTTGAGGTCGTCTATAAAGACCCAGTGGGTATTGTTATTAGTTTTTGTTATGAGTTTGCTATGTGGTGCGTATAAAACCAAATGGGAAAAAAAGAAACAGGAAAATGAGTTGTAAATTTTCCGCAATAAAAAAACCTAAGAGTAAAGCATAACATTAACGCCAAGCTGTGTTCTTTTTTTTGGTTAATTATTTTCAATTTACATATGTTTTTTCTACCAATAAATACATAGATGTGCATCTGAATGACGGTGATGATGATGGTTGTTAGTGGGATGCAGTACAGAAGCTCCACTAAAGAGTTTTGGTACCACACAGTGGTATTTACTAGTAAAACCATATGGGGTTAATTTGCCATGCCAGGTCATAACTGGATTGCAATTGAGCAATTTTTATAAGAAATACGGTTTATATGGAAAAAGTTAAGCAGTCTAAAAGGATTATTGCGAACCGTGGTTATTGTTCTACGATACCATTTTGAATCGAAACCATACTCCGTCTATTCATGTATTGGATCAGCATGCTCTGATTGTCTGCGCCAAGATGTCTGTAGTGTAGTCCCATATTGACCGCTTGCGGTGTTCTAGCGACGCCCTTGAGATCGTCCATAAAGACGCCCTTTGGGTCGTACGCCCTTGAGGTCGTCTATAAAGGCGCCCTTGAGGTCGCCTATAAAGACGCCCTTGGGGTCGTACGCCCTTGATGTCGTCTATAAAGACGCAATTGAGGAAATCTATAATGGCGCCCTTGTGGTCGTCTATAAAGACGCCCTTGGGATCGTCTATAAAGACGCCCTTGAGATCGTCTATAAAGACGCCCTTGGGGTCGTCTATAAGACGCCCTTTCGGTCGTCCAAAAGGCTTCCTTTATGTCGTCTACAAGACTGCCTTTAGTTCGTCTGTAAGTCGACCTTAAGATCGTATATAAGAATCGCTTTTGAGACGTCCATAAGACGACCTTTATGTCGTCTATAAAGACGCCCTTTAGATCGTCTATAAGACGCCCTTTAGGGACGTCCATAAGACGCCCTTTAAGGCTCCTTTAGGTCGTCTATAATACTCCCTTTAGGTCGTCTATAAGACTCCCTTTATGTCGTCTATAAGACTCACTTTAGTTCGTCTATAAGACTCACTTTAGTTTGTCTATAAGACTCACTTTAGTTCGTCTATAAGACTCACTTTAGTTCGTCTATAAGACTCCGTTTAGGTCGTCTATCAGACGCCCTTTATGTCGTCTATAAGTCATCCTTTAGGTCGTCTATAAACACTCACTTAAGGTCGCCAACATTGAAGTATTAAAAGCATTATTGTTCGTGAGTCACTGTAAAATAACTAACAACTAATTTCCATACCAAGAACTTTTATTATTTAAAGAAGACCCCTAGTGCGTTCATTTTTCCAAACCAAAAACAAGAAAAGGGAAAAGAAAACACCACAAATGAAATGTTTAAAATCATCATTACAATCATTTTCGAATACCTTGTTTCCTTGGTAATTTCATTCGATTTGGTACTTTGACTTTTTGGAGCATATAAACTCTAATTTTAAGTTTGGTAATAATTACTGGAAATCTGTAGACATTACAGAAAACCAACTACAACAAAAACTCTAACAACCACATACGATTATCCATCCATTCGTACATCCAAAACAAGCCATAAAGAAGTAACACCCGACTTTGGTTATTAAAATCTAACCATATAAGTGTAGGATATGTTGTTTCGAGGTAAATAAAATGAAGAAATGCCTTTTAATTCGTTTGTTCGTCTTTTGCTATTGTTTGTGTGTGTGTGCATTTTCATTTCAAATTACCCAACGAAGCATTTTTCACAGTGTGTATTACTACTCAGCCAAATAGATCAGTCAGTTCGACTGTCTGTCTGTCCATCCATTATGGAATTGGTTGGTTGTTACAATTCTTGTCTTGTTGTGTTGCTGTTGTTGCAGAGTAATTTTTAGCTGTTTCATGCTGATGCGTTTACGCTTGCGCACTGATGCATAATTCCCCTCCAACACCTGAAAAAGTACACAAAAACAACAATACAGGTATGCGCTCTCGCATAGCGGTAAGGTGACTTATGTTTTTCGTCAAATGGAGAATGAGTGAATGGACAGACAGACAATGCTACAAATAATAAAACATGAAATATTCAAATTATGTTTTTGCTGTGTCTATTTGAATCTAACATTTTTACAGTTTTCTTTTACAAAATACAAAAAAACCTGACTGCGAGGCCTGGTGTGATAATTTTAGGCGACCTAAAGTGCGTCTTTATAGACGACCTCAAGGGCGTCTTTATAGACGCCCTTGAGGTCGTCCATAAAGACGCCCTTGAGGTCGTCTATAAAGACGCCCTTGAGGTCGTCTATAAAGACGCCCTCTTTGTAGGTCGTCTATAAAGGCGCCCTTGAGGTTGTCTATAAAGACGTCCTTGAGGTTGTTTATAAAGACGTCCTTGAGGTCGTCTATAAAGACGCTCTTGAGGTCGTTTATGAAGACGCCCTTGATGTCTTCTACAAAGACGCCCTCTAGGTCGTCTACAAAGACGCCTTCAAGGTTGTCTATAAAGACGCCCTCAAGGTCATATATAAAGACGCCCTTTAGGGCGTCTATAAGGAGGTTGAGGTTGTCTATAAAGGTGTTCTATATGTAGTCTATAAAGACGCCTTCTAGGTCGTCTATAAAAACGCTCCCTTAGGACGCCTATAATGACGCCCTTGAAGTCGTCTATAGAGATGCACTTGAAGACGCCCTTGAGGTAGTCTATTAACACGCCCTTGATGTCGTCTATAAAGACGCCCTTGAGGTCTTCTATAAAGACGCCCAAGAGGTGGTCTACAAAGACGCCCTTTAGGTCGTATATAAAGAGGTTGAAGTTGTCTATATAGGTGTTCTATATGTCGTCTATAAAGATACCCTCTAGGTCGTCTATAAAGACGCCCTCTAGGTCGTCTATAAAGACGCCCTCTAGGTCGTCTATAAAGACGCCCTTGAGGTTGTCTATAAACACGCCCTTGAGGTCGTCTATAAACACGCTCTTGATGTCGTCTATAAAGACGCCATTGAGGTCGTCTATAAACACGCTCTTGATGTCGTCTATAAAGACGCCATTGAGGTCGTCTATAAAGACGCCCTTGACATCGTCTATAAAGACACACTTGAGAACGCCCTTGAGGTCATCAATAAACACGCCCTTGATGTCGTCTATAAAGACGCCCTTTAGGTCGTCTATGAAGACGCCCTTGTGGTCGTCTATAAAGACGCCCTTGAATTCGTCTATAACGACGCCCTTGAGGTTGTCAATAAAGACGCCCTTGAGGTCGTTTATAAAGACGCCCTCTAGGTCGTCTACAAAGACGCCTTCTAGGTTGTCTATAAAGACGCCATCAAGGTCATCTATAAAGACGCCATCAAGGTCATCTATAAAGACGCCATCAAGGTCATCTATAAAGACGCCCTTTAGGTCGTCTGTAAAGACGCCCTTTAGGGCGTCTATAAAGGGGTTGAGGATGTCTATAAAGGTGTTCTATATGTCGTCTATAACGACGCCCTCTAGGTCGTCTATAAAGACGCTTCCTTAGGACGTCTATAAAGACGCTTCCTTAGGACGTCTATAAAGACGCCCTTGAGGTCGTCTATAAAGACGCCCTTGAGGTCGTCTATAAAGACGCCCTTGAGGTCGTCTATAGAGATGCACTTGAAGACGCCCTTGAGGTAGTCTATAAACACGCCCTTGATGTCGTCTATAAAGACGCCCTTGAGATCTTCTATAAAGACGCCCATGAGGTGGTCTAAAAAGACGACCTTTAGGTCGTATATAAAGAGGTTGAGGTTGTCTATAAAGGTGTTCTATATGTCGTCTATAAAGATACCCTCAAGGTCGTCTGTAAAGACGCCCTCTAGGTCGTCTATAAAGACGCCCTTAAGGTGGTCTATGTAGACGCCCTTGAGGTAGTTTATAAAGACGCCCTTGAGGTCTTCTACAAAGACGCCCTTGAGGTCTTCTACAAAGACGTCCTCTAGGTCGTCTACAAAGACGCCTTCTAGGTTGTCTATAAAGACACCCTCAAGGTCATCTATAAAGACGCCCTTCTGGGCGTCTATAAAGAGGTTGAGGTTGTCTATAAAGGTGTTCTATATGTCGTCTATAAAGACGCCCTCTAGGTCGTCTATAAAGACGCTTCCTTAGGACGTCTGTAAAGACGCCCTTGAGGTCGTTTATAAAGACGCCCTTGAGGTCTTCTACAAAGACGCCCTCTAGGTCGTCTACAAAGACGCCTTCTAGGTTGTCTTTAAAGACACCCTCAAGGTCATCTATAAAGACGCCCTTTAGGTCGTCTATAAAGACGACCTTCAGAGCGTCTATAAAGAGGTTGAGGTTGTCTATAAAGGTGTTCTATATGTCGTCTATAAAGACGCCCTCTAGGTGGTCTATAAAGACGCCCTCTAGGTCGTCTATAAACACGCCCTTGAGGTCGTCTATAAACACGCTCTTGATGTCGTCTATAAAGACGCCCTTGATATCGTCTATAAAGACGAACTTGAGAACGCCCTTGAGGTCGTCTATGAAGACGCCCTTGTGGTCGTCTATAAAGACGCCCTTGTGGTCGTCTATAAAGACGCCCTTGTGGTCGTCTATAAAGACGCCCTTGAGGTCGTCTATAACGACGCCCTTGATATCGTCTATAAAGACGCCCTTGATATCGTCTATAAAGACGAACTTGAGAACGCCCTTGAGGTCGTCTATGAAGACGCCCTTGTGGTCGTCTATAAAGACGCCCTTGTGGTCGTCTATAAAGACGCCCTTATGGTCGTCTATAAAGACGCCCTTGTGGTCGTCTATAAAGACGCCCTCTAGGTGGTATATAAAGACGCCCTCTAGTTGGTATATAAAGACGCCTTCTAGGTCGTCTATAAAGACGCCCTCTAGGTCGTCTATAAAGACGCCCTCTAGGTCGTCTATAAAGACGCCCGTTTAGGACGTCTAAAAAGACGCCATTGAGGACGCCCTTCAGGACGTTTATAGAGTTGCTCTATAGAGTCTCCCTTTTGGGTTCGTCTGGCCTTTTTCTCTCCCAAAACTTTACATACCACCCCCCACACAATACCCTCATCCATTAGTGTCTATAATGTGGTTGAATAAATTTTCCACCATTGTACATTTTATATATATATGTATGTACCTACATATTTTTGTGATGGCAATTAAAAAGTTCACCAAAAAAAGCAAGAAACAACGGTTAATTAGTCATTCTTTTGGAAACTATTAAAAGTCATCTTCTTTTGTCTCGGCTTTGGGGTAGAAAACATTTGAAGATCTAACTTCTGTCATAACGACGCCTATTTAGCTACCGAATTTAACTGTACGTCTCGTTTAATTTTCGTTACTAAGTATTTCACAGGCATAACCATGTCGTCGTTGATGAACCGGGTCGCTGGAGGTAAATGTTTTATTTTATTTAACCTCAGAACCGTAATTAAAATCTGCTGTGGTGGCGGTAGTCTAATTTACATGAAGATACAGGTGGTAGGTTACACTAAAAAACATGACGTTGTTTTTGGAGGTTTCTAAGAAGAAAAAAACAAAAAATACTTGTGCGTTAGTTTTATTACAAATACCTGTCGAACGAATAGCAGCAGCAACAACAACAAGCTGACACTTTACATTATCATTGTCATTACAATCATCCTGCCATGGAAGAATACATTGTATCCACATTACTTGTAATTGCCAACTAAGACATAAATTTGATTGTTCTGTAAGTTATCGTTCAGACGTGCGTTCCATTTGGTTACGCATGCGAGACGCACACAAAAAATATGCGTCATCTACGGCGTATTCCTCACAACCGAAATTTTCTTTTGTGGGAAATGTAAATGAGAACTGTTGTTGCTAAGTTCTATCGTGTTTTATTTTTTTTACAAGGGGCGAGGGATGGTCTATTCACCTGATGATATCCATCACAAATTGCCTACAATTTGTTATGGTTCTATGCCACTTGAATTTTTAGTGTGACCTTATTCTGAGAAACAATTTTCTTTTATTTAATGTTTGAAAATTTCGAAAATAATTTTAATTTAATGGCTGCTACATGATGAATAAGCTCAAGAATGATTTGCTTTCAAATAGAATGAAATGTTTTTAGAACGTGGAAAAGATATCGGATGACTAATTTTACAAAAATTAATCTATATTTTAGTTTTGGATTTTGAATATTTATGGATTGAGTATTTTTTTTAATACGGACATGAATTATAATCGTGGAATTTCCAAGAATATTGTTCCAACAACTTTAATCGTGAATCAAGGTAAGGATATCGGTGCGATAAACGACGCGAGCACAGGTTGCGTATAGTGGAATTACCAGTAGATATATTAGGTGAATGGAAATCAAGAAAACAGTCATTGACAGTTGCCTGATCGAGTCGTTGGTGTTCCTAAACATCCAATACAATGTTCAGCTATGAGAACGTTAAAAGTCGTGGATTTAGGCGTAAGGTTTTGGATCTTACTTTAGAAACAAATCACCTATATACTAAGGTGACTCGGCTTGTGCGCAGAATATTTGTCCCATAAGCCGAACTAAGGATAGAAATCCACCTTCTCCGATCTCTAGCTATCTCTTCCCAGTTTGAGGGAATATCATCTATCTGCTGTTCTTTCAATCGAACATTGTCATGATGCAGATTTTTCTTCTCTTACCCGTTTTTCGAATTTCTCAGGAGACTTCCTGCAAACCGTCCTACATTTCTGAAGCCGTATAGTCGCTACATGGTCAGTTTTTCGAAGAAACATGCGACTATTTGCTTTGAAGGTCTTCTTCCATGAACAACTTTCGTTGGATTTGGCTCGCCTTCGAAGACCCAAACGATCGATTCCTGCTTTGTTTCAGGCTTCTAAGCATAGGTCGAAGATTCGTCGTCTCTGACGTTCTTACCAATGGCCTTTGAAGCACCGCGATTGTTTTTATCCACAATTTCTTTGCACCAATCCACAAGAACCTTTATTTGAGCGATTGACCAATTTTTCTGGATCTAGCGAGAAGCATCCATTTTTGCGGTCAGGTGTTTATGCAATATCAAATATTAGTTGGTGGAAGAAATGCCCAAGGGTGCCTCCATCTCACGGTATATGACATGGCGATCTTGCATTATCCGTTCACGCACGGCTATATTTTTCGTTTTTTTTTTTTTTTTTTTTTTTTTTGGCGAGTGTCGGGCCGCTATTGAATTCATTAAACCAATTTGGTCGATGCACTCTTGCCGTGATTACCCACGTTGAAATTTGTGAACAATTATCGGTCGAAAATGTTCACAAGTAAATTCCATTTTTTTTTCAATTCACTGTAAATAACCCAAAACATGGTCGTATGTCAAACTGTCCTGGGTACGCTTAGGCAAAAAAATGTCAAAGTTTCTAAAAAATGTCAAATGACGCCAGGCGACACTGCGTGTTGCCTAGGTCGGAAAATTTCTAGTTCAACTCGTATTTGTTTCCTCAGATGCCAGATTCCAAAATTCTGCAACCTGGACTGGATGCTTTTATACAGAATAAGGAGTGCGGTCCCAATCCACATGCAGGGCATATGTTGGGTATCATGGTATCAATTCGGGCCCAATACAAATTGAGGCGGCTATATCGTCCGGATATTAACCAGGCTAAACCCCTCGTGTCTGCTTTGGCTGTGGAGGTGGTCTCCAAGTAAGCCATTCATCCTGTTTTTTTTTTTTTGCCTGCGCACTGTTTCATTGTGAATGATATTCAAGCCTAACTGATAGGCTCGTTCATCTCGCTTGTACCTTTGAACCTCTCTCTACATCATGGGTGACCAAGAAGAGAACAGACCAAAATGTGAATGTATTGAAACTATTGGCAACTTATGACTGTGTGTTAGTGTGCTTTAATGCACGCACGCTACAAAAAAAAAACAACTCAAAACATTATCTCTTTCGTACGATCTTGCTATGCATTCGGGTCGTATGTGTGTAAATTGCCGAAAAACTTCCGCCGTGCCAAAGAAGAACACATTGGCTCCAGATTATGGTGATCTCTCCTGACGTGCCTGGGTGGTGGAAGTCATGTCATGTCGAAAATACCCAAGCAAGTACTGCATTGACAACATCTGACAGTGTTGATGCACTGGTAAAATAGTCTCCTCTTTACAAATATGGTCCACTGGTGTCATGAGAAGACACTCTGTTGCAGTCCTCAGTGAGGAAGGTTTGAATATTCATTCACTGCGTAGACCTAACATTTGCATACCACACTAGTGCCTCACGCTTACCCCACAGACCGCCCTATTGCTTTATAAGAGCTCAGCTAGTTCTCTTTGTTAGCAACCCAAGTGCTTCCGGCCAGTGATTGGAGGATCTTGTTCCTTCTACTGATCATAAACATGTTATCGGACGTTACATCCAATATTTTGGGGAAGTTACGTAGTATTCGGAACCACCATCGACCAGTGTGTTCAGGGAGAGCCTCATTTTAACCTTCCAAGTGGTGAAATTGCGGCAGTCAATTTAGCGGCGGATGTTCTCATATTCCTCAGATATAAAGAAAAAATAGTCAGTTATGTGTTAGACATTTAACCTATCACATACATATATCATCGACGGTAGGACCCGACGCCAATGTCGTACAATCATTCGGATACATAACGATATCTATGCCATCTGAAGGGTATGGAATTTCAGAAAGATTGAAATATAAAACTTTTTGGAGATATCACCCAGCCTTGGGGAACTTTATGTTTCACTCTATGGATTCGACATCTTCTTTCTCAAATCCCCAAAAGACTGGCGTCGACACATATAGTTGATTATCCAACGTTTAGAACACGGTTGGACGGAAGTCTTCTCAATGTCTTCGAACAACTTGACATGGTTGACGGTGTCGAAAGCCTTCGATAGGTCAAGAGTCACCATAACTGTTCGGTCGCACTGCCAGTTCTCGTTCAGTTCTCGACGGATATGTGTGGATATGGGGTGTAATGCTGTTGTAGAGATGTGCGTTTTGGCCAACTGGAAGCTGTTTCTCATCACTTGTAGGAACTGTGCCCCAAGGATCATTGCTACAAGCGATAAAAGGTAGATAGCCTGTTCCATATAACTCTACTGGCATTCTTGTGGCTTCAGTTGTGGGATCACCCAACAAACTTTTCAGGCACATGTCAAATACTCTAGGTACATTCCGCGTGGGACCAATGCTTTGGATGATTTCGGGTTACAGATGACATTTGCATCATTGCTTATCGTAAATTATGGAAGTATCCCCACGGTGGAAAGGGATCTAATACGGCGTAGCACGCTCCCCTTCGCCATATCACTCTCAGGGTAATCTATAAAGTGCCGCTTAAAATAACTCACACACACACCTCCTCGGATCTGTTACTGTCGTCAAGCCGTTGAAAGTAACAGCCATTCTATCATCCTTCTCTCCCGGACTGGAGAGTGATTTAACCGTTGTCCACAACTTACTTAATCCTGTACCAATGTTGTATTGCTTCAGGTGGTCCAGCCACGCTCATTTGCTAGTCCCGTCGCCTCTGCTGGTAAATTTGATCTAATTTTGAGTATTCGACCAGCAGGTATGCAGCGAACAGCTGCAGCTGTGATGATGTCCCGGGAAAATTCTTTCAGCTACCCTATGATCTGAGAGAATAGACAGTTCTCTGTCTGAAGCGGTGATTGATAAATTCTTTCTTTCTTTCCTGTCAAACAGAAAAGTACGACGGTCATAGGGAATGAAGTCGGGGGTTTCGTTAACGGAGACGTTGATAGGATGGGGTGTGTGAGCTGCTGGGGCTATTATGATGCCCCGGAAAATTCTCTCAGCTGCACGAGGATCTGGCGTCATGCCAATCAGCTTATCCAAGGTTCAGAAATAACGGCGGTCAGAGGTAATGAAGTCGGGGGTTCTGTAACGAAAACGATGATAGGGAGGTGTTTGAGCCAAGGGAAATGGCAGATTGCCAGAAAACTTTATTTATCAGGCTTGATCTAGCTCAATCGAGATAGGTATGTAGTGGACATACTGTTGCATAAAGAAGGCAGACCTCCTCTTTCGCTTCTTCTACGATCCTTCCCTAAAACCGTTTAACCATTGCAACATTGCAAGCTACAAGTGACGGTAAGCATTGTTTCCCGGATCTCGGCGACCAAGATGGTTCTTCCAGTCATTGACCTTTGGATTTTGTCGTTCACATATTACGCTAGATATTGGTTTATAAGCGATGGAGAGCAGACTTATACCTCTATAATTGGAACATATAGTCTTATCGCCTTTTATATGTAAGGGGCATAGGATACTCAAGTTCCAATCATCAGGCATGTGGTAACAACGAGCTGATGCATGCACCTTGTCAGCTCGCCGCCTCCGGTCTTGAATAGCTCGGCTGGTAGCACGTCAGCCCCTACTACCCTATTATTTTTTAATTGACTTATTACGCAAAGGGGTTACAACAACACCTACAGGTGACACAAACTTACATAGCATAGGACAAGAAAAAAGCTATGATTTTGACTTTGGGGTTGTAGCTAGTCGAAGGCTAAAACATCTCGTCTTCAGTTTTGCCCCTGTGAATGAAAGACTTGTGGCAATTCGCACTAGGCCCCGAAGACAGGAATGAGCCTGAATAACCGATGCCCTGACCTAGGCGATTTTAATACCGAAATCAGAAAGGAGAATGTAGTTGGCACATTTGTGGGAAAATTTAGTCTCCACAGTGAAACATCTAACAATATAACAAGTACAATAGAATCAGTAATTTGACGACAGGTAAATACCCTATTCCACCTACGATTGTACACAAAAGCAGTGCACTAATGAAAATGTCTCTAATTCTTTTGGGCTTCGATGTCTCCCTTTCGGTGTCTCGCTTTTGGATGTCTATAAAGTGTTTCTTCCTTCAACGTCCATATACAGGCTACCTTTTAGTTCCCCTATAGAGTCTGCCTTAATATCTTCTGTAAATACTTCTTCTGGGTGCCTATGAAGACTTCACCCTTCGGGGCTTCTATGAAGACTACACTTTGCAATATATAAAGAGCAACAAATACATTCTTATGCATTTGTGGGGTAGGCTCTACAATAATTGTCCTAACAGATCCAATCAACACAGAAAGACCATAACCACGTTTACATTGCAAAAATACCATTGGTAAGGGTTCTTGGAAAATTCGGGTCATTATAAAGGGAAATATGAAAAAATCTTTGTAAATAAAAAATCAAATATTGTTCGTTGGATCAGTTGTTGCATCAGTTGAACACGGCTGGACCGAGTTGGATATTTTTTAATGTTGGTCATAACCCAAACTTTGGTTTTATGGATAGAACATTTTAACACGCCCACTTTTTTTCAATTTAAATTTTTTTCTACAAAAACTACAGACCTTTTTTTCCTGAAATTATCAGGGAATGTACAGGAATGGCCCCCGGTGACAATAGGCCACATATTTTGTTGAATTTCGGAGGATGCGGAAAACTTTCCCTATACCCTATTTTTTAAAAATGCTATATCTTTATAAATAAAAATCAATTGTTGTTCGTTAGTAATTGCATCAGTTGAAAACGGCTGGACCGATTAGGATAATTGTTTTTTTTTTTTAATGTTCGTAATAACCGAACATAGATTTTTATGCAAAGAAAATTTGACCACTCCCACTTTTTTCAATTTTAAAATTTTCCTCAAGAAACTACTTAACCGATTTCCATGAAATTTGCAGCAAGTGCTCATGGTTTGCCCTGGTAATGTATATTTTATAAATTTCGTAGGAGGTGGGATACCTTCCCCACGGCTTTCTTCAAATGCTATATGTACAGTTGCGTTCAAAATAATAGGAGTGCCCATACGCAAAATGGAAAGGTCCAAAAAACATGGTTAAACTTGTCCATTTTCGTAAATTCTGCATTTGTTTAACATTGTTGACGTCCCAACTGTTAATTCATTAACAGAAATGTGGCAATATGTTTTAAATTATTTACTGTTTACACCAACATTATAAATCGCCTTCAACTTTTTTGTTCAAAAAAATAGGAGTGTGGAAGAAAGAGGACAATAAAAATATATTTAATTGAGTTTACAACCAAAACTGTAAATATTTTAGTTAATAGTAGTAAATTCAATAGATTTGAAGTTTGTTTGAAAACAAAAATCCTTTGGTGGTACCCAAAAACAGGATATTGTCCTAGTGGCTTTTTTTTCCCATAAATTGAGCAATTATTGGCCAATTAAATGGATTTTATAGACAAAACCTTTAGTGATTAGAGTTCTTTAACACTCTGGATGTTACATCGAACAATATATAATGATTATTATTCCATTAATTTGTGTATTTTGATCCTCGAGCCCCAGTTAAGTCAATTTCCATTAGACTTTTATGTAAGGATCGGCTTAAAAAGCATATCTATAAAGCATTTATTCCTCCACCAAATAATATTTTGAGGTCCTTAGGATGTAAGCTTTGTGTACACAATCAATTTCGCTTCTATTCAAAAAATTGTTAAAACGTGATACCTTGAAATGTAGTTATACCCCATTTTGTGATAGGCAGGCTTTGACTACACTAGGTTTGGTATACACCGTACTATATTTTTCTACATAAACTTACGTTTTTCATTCATAAATTCTTCATTTAGATTAGTTCCATTAGAAAACTGTGTTTTATACGATTCAAAACCTAATAAACGTTTTCGTAGGGCAACTTCAAAAGTATTTCATTAAAGTTTGCTTTTTAAGAAAGCGTGTAAAAAAATGTTTCATATGTGCCAATCATCCAATTTTTCAAATATGAAAAAACGAATTATTCTGGGGGGAGATAAGATGTTGAAGGCCTCAAAACATTCTTTGGTCGAGGAATACATGCCTTATAGATACGCTTTTTTGGCCGATCCTTACATAAAGGGGTAGTGGAAATTGACTTATCCTGGGCTCAAGGATCAAAATACAAAACTTAATAGGGTACTAATCATTATATATTGTTAGATGTAACAGTCAGAGAGTTAAAGAACTCCAATCTCTAAAGGTTTTGTCTATAAAATGCATTGAATTGCTCAATAATTGCTCAATTTATGGGAAAAGTCGCCACAAGGACAATATCCTTTTTTTTTGGCTACCACCAAAGGATTTTTGTTTTCAAACAAACTTCAAATTTATTGAATTTACTACAATTAACTAAAATATTTTCAGTTTTGGTTGTAAACTCAACTAAATATATTTTTATTGTCCTTTTTCTTCCACACTCCTATTTTTTTGAACAAAAAAATTGAAGGCGATTTATAATGTTGGTGTAAACAGTAAATAATTTAAAACAAATTCCCATATTTCTGCTAATGAATTAACAGTTGGGATGCCAACAATGTTAATAAAATACAGAATTGTCAAAAATTTAGAAGTTTAACCATGCTTTTTTGGACCATTCCATTTTGTGTATGGGCACTCCTATTATTTTGAACACAGCTGTATATGCCAAACTTATGATTATAACGGTTTCAGCATTATTTTTGGTAGACATTGGGGTTGTATCTTCGACCCCAAGTACATATTTGGAGCCAAAATACCGTACCACGCCCACTTTATTAAATATGTTATATAAAACTGATGATCACGGCCACTCTTTTCAATACATTAATTTTCCAAAACTACTGAACCGAATATCATGAAATTTCAGAAAATGTTCAGGAATGCTATATATTTGTTGATGAATTTCGGGGGCGTATTGTTTTAAAGTCGCTATATTTGCTAAACTAAACAACGGTGGTTGCGCCCCGATCAAATGATCTTTCTTAATGCCCGAAATCCCGACCACGGCCACTTTTTAAGTATGTAATATCACGAAAACTTAAGAACGGATTTTCAGGAAATTTTTGGGAAATGTGCTGTGGTACATGTAGGCATGAATTTCGGAAGTGGAACAGTATCTCCCGTATTAAGAAAACGATATATTTACAAATTTCCTTAAATGGGGAGGTTCAACGGACCATCAGCCATAAAGATAGGGAACATGGACGATAATATATTCTAAACCGCATAAATGGGCGAAAAAATCAGACAAAGTCTATAAGAGAAAAGAAAGGATACGCACAAAATATGTTGATAAATTGAAAATCATCAATGAATAACCCAGCCTATGTGAATTGAAACTTTCATCTATCAAATCTAATACCAGCTACGTAGGTTTTGTGGCCCGTTTTGAAAGTATGAACTTGCCGACAAAAAATATATTTCGTTTGAAGATCACAAGTGTTGCGGAGGGTGTAATTGAAGGAATGGACCGACATTGACCATTTTTGAAGTGGATCGTATTTGGGAGTCATTCCTTTCGATAGATATTGTGCACATCAGTCATCGTATAACTTAGAAGTTTTGGGCCATGATGTCATGAAGCATGGACTTGGTCACGAAAAAAATAATATCGCTTAAATATGACGACAATCGGTACTCGTATAATTTTCCAACGAATCTTCGAACAGATCCTATACTGCACTTAAAAAAAAGGAGAAGACCGATATCATCGACCATTTCTGAAGTAAAACTACATTTGGACAAAATTTTAAGAGATCCAAAGTTTGGACGGTTAGTTACATTTTTTAACTTTTAGGGGGGTGGTACCGGTGCCCACCGATAGTGTTCATCTTCAAACTTTAATGTATTTTGGGCAAAATATTACGAAGACCAAATTTTGGAGCGAATCGGCTGATCCGTTCGAGAGTTTTCGTACGCATGCACAGTGGTGGCACTTACATGGGAAGGTGTGACAAAAATACTTCTAGAAAATATATCGAACTTAAATTGTTATCAATTGTCCCTGGTGGCCTAAAAACGCTCTTAACAAAAATATTGCAGTTCTAGGTCCAAGTTTTCGCGTGGTTCCCATGTAACGAATCATCCTGAATTGAAGTATTTTACTGTTACTAGGGGTTTTTATTGCATAGTAAACTTCCCCGAGAACAATTTTCAGTATTGGTCCATGATTTGGAATACTCCATATATGATTTATATCTCGATTTATTTCGACAGATGTTAACCAAATATTCAAACCGAATAGGTTTTAATAATGAAATCAGCGTTCAGAACACTACTTTATATAGGGTTACCATTCATTTTTCGGTACTTGCTAAGATATAATCGCCTTTTTCTGCAGTATTACCTGTAATATTGTAGTTTAGATTCTCAGTGCGGGGAAAATCTCCATGTTTTAGCATGGTCCAACATAAGGGTGTCCCAAAAAAGAACTTTTTTTATTAAATTGAATACACCCAATTTTTTTCTCTTTCTTTGCGAGTTTTCAGTGCGGCTCCAAGTTATCTTGACAATAGAAATTGCTAATAGCACAAATCAGAATATTGAACATACACATAAGAAAGGATAATAAAATTACTTTAAAATATTCCAAAAAATATAAATTCATCACCTAAAACCCGTGTTAAATTTTTGTCATAACTGCCAAAACCGCAAATGTTCTTGGCTTCATGTTGGTACTAGTGGCGATTCTTGCATATGCTTGGAAAGTAACTAAAATTTTAAGGACATCCATACATCTATATTCAATATTTTCATTTTTCCCAACCCTTGCAATTTAATCTACTAAAAGATTAAACTAAAATTAGGGCGTGAATAATAGTCATTTGTTTCAAAAAATCGCTTTTAATATAACTATTTTTTCTCATTTTTTAATACATTTTTTCTCCAAAATTAGTCATGTTTGTAAGGCATTTTCTCATTAAGAACCGCGAAAAATTCAAAAACTAGGTTGAGTTTCGAAAAATTTGGAATGTTAGAAGCGATTGGCATCGTTAAACTCTTAAATGATGATGTGAAATTTTGATTTTGTCGTTGGGCGCATCCACTGTGGCATGGTGCATTGGGACCCAGTTCCACGGAGCAAAAGCGATGCGCATATGACAAGATCTCTTCGAAACATCTATATTGCGCCTTGATCTCACTTCTTATGGAGTGGTGACGAACATCCTATGGATTAAAATTATTTGATAATTTTATTATTTTACAAGTTTCGGACTATTTTCACAGGAAGTATAGACTTGCCCCGGAAAAAACTTGCACCGTCGTAATGGTGGCAGCGAATACAAATTGTTACAAGAAAGATAAAAGCGATTCGAAAGCAGGCCCTAAATTGAATTTTTCCGAAATTTTGTGTGGATGTACCTGAAGGAGTTGACATATACAGTCCATATTCGAACCTGAAATATTACGATGAGCAAAGTACGAGCCAAATCCGTTAGTGCCTTCAGGAATTATCATGCGTGCAAATTTTCCGAAAATTTTCGAAATTTTGTGGGAAGGTACCTAAAGGAATGGACCGATATGGCGCATCTTCGGAATTAAACTAAGGTCGCACAATATATTATTAGAGTTATCGTCCGCTCCAACCACTACGCATGGTGCCTTTCGGGCTATTTTTTTCAGGAAGTAAGGATTTGCCCTTGATAAAACTTGTACCGTCGTAATGAGGACAGCAAGTACAAGTTGCTACAACAAAAATCAAAGCGATTCGAGAGCAGGACCTAAACTGAACTTTTCCAACATTTTGTGTGGGAGGTACCCGGAGAGGACCGATACGGTCCATATTGGAATCTCATCTATGTCTGGTAAAAATGTCACGATGTGCAAAGTATGGACCAAATCGGTTACTCCCTTCAAGAGTTATTTTGCGCACAAATTTTCCGAACTTTTTGGGGGGGAGGTGGGTTCCGGAAGTAGTGAACCGATATGGCCCATCTTAAAGTAAGTTTGTAAGTAAAATATTACGAAGTGCAAAATTTGGTTCGAATCGGTTAATCCATTCGAGAGTTATCGTGCGCACCAGATAGCCAGACAGACGGACGGACATTGCTAAATCGACTCCAAATTATCTTAAACAGATTTCGTCCAAACATACTTCGAGTCTAAAGCCATTATTTCAATGAGACACATTTTGTCCGTATGAACGCGGACCCGGGTCTGCTAGTTATTGAATAAAATAAACACAACAAAGACTTCGACAAACTTTAGTGCGAGAGATGTATGACGGAGTGATCCTTAATATTGGAATTTTCGGGACCCATACCACAGGAAGTATTGGTTTCTCCTAGCTAAAGATATATAATGATCACAACGACTACCCGCAATTAACATTTCAAAACGAGCCGAAAAGTAGCCTTAAACTGGCCTTAGAATACCTTCTAATGGTCTACTACACTCAGAATACCATCTAAAGTTTTTTTTTAACACACAGATGACGAACATGTGAACAAGAGACACATTAAAAAATCAATTATGATTCATAATGTGATTAGAGTTGCTTTATGGAAAATTTCTACAGGTATTTTATAAAACGTAACACCGCATTAACAAGTGAACTCTTCAAGTCTTGAATACAATACAAGAGGCCGACAAACAGTATCAAATACATATTAATTTATTATTTACGCATGATTTGTTCGCTACGCACATTTGAGGAAATTTCTGCACACAAGATAGATTTAAGATCAAAGAACTCACTTCGCAGAGGAAATATTGATTGCTTGAAATGCATGCAAGTCTCATAATTTTAAACATTTGGTAAATAAGTGTAATTATCTCTCCTACCTAATAAAGCATTTCTTGTTTTCCAACAAATCTTTCAAACAAATCTTTGGTCGGACATACCAACACTTGCATCGATATTTGGAACATCTTTAGCATTATTGTACCATCAAACGCTTCCATCTTCTACCATTGGAAATCTAATAGAGTGATGTACTTTTGATATACTACATAATATCGTAGTTTTTTGTAGAAACAATTTTAATTCATGACATAAAAAGAAAATAAAAAATACATTTCCCAGAAAACACACAATTTCCAAGCAATGGGTGGGGAAAACGACAATTTGTTTGCTGGAAATGATCAAATAGGAAGAAGAAGAAGAACAACAACAACAATCCTTTGAATATGAGAAGATTGTCCAAGTAACGAAACAGCGCCGCAACAACATCAAACAAATGACAATAACACCAATCATCTGTGCCAAACGACAAGCCCTTGAAATTTTATGCAATTTCAGGGGCGTAGAATATAAAAGGGGGGTAAATGAGGAGCTTTGAAGCTAGGTTAGGTTATGTTAGGGGATGTGCAGTCACTAATTGTGACTGCGTCACTCGGAGACCTTCCGGTCCATTGTGATCATCCAATAGAAGAGAGCTACAGGAAAAAGGAGGTGAAAAAGGGAGGATAGGGGAAAAAATAAAAAGAGAAAGTTGTTAGCGCAGTGAAAGAACGAGTAGATTACAAGAATGTTTAAGAGTGGAGTGATAGTTTTAGAGTAGGAGAAAAAATTTAGTTTTAATGGTATGCAGAATAGTTGAATTTTTTTACGCGTTCAGGTTGCGCTGTCCCAGCCACTTCAGATTTTTGATGATGTTGTAGATCACAGCAGGCTCCACAGTTGAGTAGAAAGTTAGACACGGTGGGAAGTGAGCACCTACTAACCTATGCCGTCTACCAGCCATTGCTGGACAACGACACAAGATGTGCTCGATCGTCTCTAACTCCTCCTCGTCCTCACAGAGTCTGCAGTAGTCAGTAACATCCTCATCCCATTTGTTGGTATGGGCCCTGATGTAGCAGTGTCCAGTAATGACTCCCGTCGTTACTCTAACTTCAGCTTTACTCAGGTTCAGCAGAGAGTTCGTTCTTTTGACTGACAGAGACGGCCATATGGATCTTGCCACAATGCACCTAGGTTCATTATGCCACAATTCACTGGCTCTTTCGTCAGAGAACGTTTTAAAATTTTGAAAGAAATGACAAATGGGTGGTTTGATAGAGTCAGCGATGGCTAGGTCTGTGGACTGCGATCCTCGCCTAGCTAATTCGTCTGCTCTTTCATTACCCAGATAGTCGCGGTGTCCTGGTACCTAGCATAGCCGGAAGCCGTTAGTTAGCGCTCCCAAGGCTGATCTACACTTAAGGACGACATCGGATTTGATGTTGCAGGATTTGATGGCTTTAAGAGCCGCTTGGCTATCCACAAAGATAGTCACCGGTTCAAAGATTTCTGCATCCAAACTTTTTATCAATTCCGCTGCCTTCCAAATCGCGAAGATTTCAGTCTGGAAGACACTACAGTTGCTGTCTAGCCTGTAGGTGTACTCAAGAGATAGCCTTTCACAGTAGACGCCAGCCCCGGTACCTTCCACCATCTTGGAGCCGTCTGTATAGAAAGCCAGACCGTCCAGAGGGGGGTTACTGCGGTTCCAGTCATCTCTACTAGGTATAACGACGTATATCATCAAATCTCGGGACTGGTGATATATATGCCTGATTCATTCAGGATACAACCATTCCCATAGGCACAGCTGCGCCAGAGATCCTGTTCATGCAGCCGTAGGGCACTGCGAGTTGCCTGACACTTAATGCTGAGATTCAGCGGTTTTAAGTGCAGCATTGCGTTCAGAGCAGCCTGTGGTGTGCTCCTTGTGGCTCCAGTTATGAGGATCGAGGCTGCTCTTTGTACCTTGTCGAGCCTACCCGATGTCGATTTTTGGCGCAGTGAGTGCCACCACACAAGAGAACCATAGGATAAAATGGGTCTAACCACGGTGCTATACAACCAGTGTATAATCGATGGGCTTTGAAGCTACACCAAGATGTTTATGAAGAATTGGTGGCAAATTTGAATGCAGAAACTACAAACAACAGTCAAAAAAGAATTAGTCGGCTCTGCTGGTTCTTTGCACTGGATTGACCCGGAACCGTGCAACACTCGTCTTCCGGCCAGCGGCTGCCCCTATCAGTGTATACTTGTTTGCATTTGTATAGTTTTTCTGTGTTCGGTTTGTTACATCCGCATCTCCCAGACTCGACCTTGTGTGAGATGTAATAGATGTCGGAAGTGGGTGCATCTCAGGAATTGTTCTGGACTCGTCCATGAGAGGGAATTCGACAGGGTTGCTGCATGCTGAGTGTACACAGCCCCCAGTGAGTCGTCGTCATCAGAATACGTGACTCCACCGCAGTCACCCCAACCCAAAACTTGACATACACATCCGCGGGCAAGTCATCCCAACAATTAAGAATCCCAAAATACTGGGTGTAACCTTTGATAACATGTTCCTCTTCTGTAAACATGCTGAGATCGTGGCTGGGAACGTGGGGAAAAGGAATAAAATCCTCAAAGCTCTCTCGGGCAGCACGTGGGGGAAAGACAAGGAGACCATACTAACCACATATAAAGCCATAGGACCCCCCTCCTTGATTACGCAGCCCCTATATGGACACCAGGAATCAGTGATACGCAGTAGAAGAACCTACAAACGGTTCAAAACACTGCCCTACGCATTGCAACAGGGTGCCACTCCAAGGCACCCGAAGACCACCTTCACCATAAAACCAAACTACTGCCGGGGAAGCCTCACTGGACCCTTCCAACAATACATACAATCAAATGCCAAAAACTGCAACAAACCCCCGTCCGAAAGACAAAAATCCATCCGATATGATTTCCGTAAGGAACTCCCCAACATACCACAAATCCATGCCCAAAATGTGGCCAATCTCCACACATCACACGGCACCTCTTCGCGTGTCCTGCACATCCGACTGTCCTGACACCGGAGTCACTTTGGACACATCCAGTTGAAGCAGCACGCTTCTTAGGACTGGATGTGGATGCTTGATGTCCACCTATTGATTTCATATTTCTTCTCTTTCTTTCCTATTTTCTTTTCTCCCGATACAACATATACATGTAGGGGCTACAACAACAACATCTGCAGCTTGTGATTGTTACAACGTACTGAAGAAGGATCGTACCGGAAATTGAAGTGGGGGGTTAGCTTTCCTATTGCACTAGTCTGTTCAATACAGAACTATCTCTCGTGGCCCGTACATGGAATGTATGAGGATAGCAGTCAGGTGTGGAACTGCCGATGTAGAGTTGCTTATCTTATACATCCCGCCGATAAATAGCTGTACTCCAAGGTTATAGGCCAAACATAAGCCCGCTTTTGGAAGGTCATAACCGTCTTGGGGGACTTTAATGCTTATCATGAGTTTGGCATTCGGTCCTCGGAAACGACCAGAGGGTTATGGTGCTGAGTAGATTGATAGCTCTACGTTTTGCACGTTCACTCCCAGACAGGTCAAAGATATTAGACGAGGACTGAACCAGAGCAAGCCTTACGACCATCACGTACTTGACCATTCAGAGGTCTTTGATACTTTCAAGTACTCCACGCTGTTTTAGTACATCGAGGAGAAAACTCTCCAGCCAAGTTTGAAACGTTGGATAATCAATTATACATGTGTGAACGACGTAGACGTACGTGGAATTCAGTAACAAAAAGTCCAAGGCCCATGGAGTGAAACAGAGAGTTCCTCAAGGTGGAGCGATATCTCCTGTATTGCGCCCCCTCGAGATGGCATTGTGATCGTAACGTGTACAAATGATTGTACGATCTTGGCATCAGATACCTTCCCTAAACTCATTTGTGTAAGCCTGAACTCATATTTGATAGATCTTACCACCTTTTTCCACCCGAGAAATATGCAAATATCCGCCACTAAATCTACGGCCACTCTGTTCACCACATGGACGTCACAGGTGAGAACAGAGTTGAATTTCATGGTCCATGGTAGCAGAATTTTTGCTTAGCTGAGAGCCATCCTAATCACCATATGGTGGCAAGCTGACATGAATTTGGAATTTAAAAATACTATGAATAAGATTTCGATCAAATGAAATGTTGTCAATATCGTACAAAGTGGAGTATCATCGAAGAACCTTCATAGTCCCCATGTTGACGCTCCTGACGCACGTAAAGATCAAGAAACCTACATACAACACATTTGTCGCACAAACACAAAAAAGTGCGTTAACAACAACACCAAGAAACAAAGCTAAAGAAATGTTTAAACAATTCTTAAGCGCATGCTTAGTGTCGCTCATACATGCAATAGTCTTTGATTAGTTGCTGGCAATAACGAACGATGACTGCTGCTGGTACAGTGACAATGCCAACAATAGCAACATACTCATCATGTTTTTGTACAAGAATAGTGCGTTGTTATTGCTGGCTGGGTTAGCAATCGACATCGGCATCATTATCAACAACTGGTGGAGCATGCGCGGCGGCGGCATTCAACTTGCATTTGTTACTGTTGTTCGTCGCTTCAGCAAGCAATGTGGATATTGTTGTTGTTGTTTTCGTCAACTGACAACAACGGACGTACATATTGCAATTGCAAATTGGTATTGAAATAATTATCTGATGTAACTTTGACGCTTTGACGATTAACTTGACGAATTACGTATAGTTGGTTTGTTAGCTGGCTGGTTAGTTAGACTGTCTCTGTTTGGCTTGTTGTGCTTTCATCAACATCGAAAATGTGTATGGCTTGTTTGCTATGCTTGAATATTTTGCGAATGCAGCAATGATGATGATAATGATGAGAAGGATGATGGTGCTGACATTGATGTCGTTGACGGTAACGGCGTCAAACACACGAATACAACAACTTCAAAACGTCATAGATGTCATTCAATCTTGTCTTGGTACCATCACCACCACCTCCGCCACCCTCCTTCTATCCCAACTCCATCTCAATGTGTTTTTTCTTAAGGGCCAAAAGAAAAAAAAAATAACCCAACTAAACCACACTAAAGCTCGCTCAACCACTTCATTCCTGGGTAAAGATGATTACAATGATAATGAAGAAACCAGACAATTAAAAAATTTCAAATAGTTTACAAAACCAAAAACAACAACTACAACAATAGCAGCAATTGTCTGATAATGTGGTTTGGGCCTAGAAAAGATTTATGGAAAATTGTCTTGAGATTTATTGGAAATCATAAGAGAAATATTTAAAATATTAGAGATACTTATAATAATGACAGACACACAGACTGACAGATGGACGAACATACACGTATACACATGGTGGTAACATATTCAGTAGATTCTTGGGAATATTGTAGTACGATTCTCTTGTATTTATTAAGTGTAACTATTCAGATGAACAATTTATTCAACAATTCCAATTTAGAAGACAAACTGCAATATACATAAATATATTGTCATAACCTCACAAAATGGAAATGATTATGGAGAGCACTATTTTTGTTGTTCTGTGTTCAAGTAATATTAAAAGATAGTCCATATTTACATTATGCAATTTTCCTTGCGGCAATTGCCTTTGCCTCTCCAACACCCTCTCTAACCGATAAACTGACAATTGCCACAGGGAAAATTGCCCAATGTAGATATGGACTTATAAGAAGGTTCTTATTTTTATATGAACATTTAATGTTGGGTAGCTTTGAGGGCAATGTGTGATGTTTCTTTTTCCTAACTGACATGGTTGACCATTGGTCGCAGTATAATTATGGGAGGTAATCTTATAAACATATTGCCCATTAGCAAATACACAAAAGTGGAGAGTACAAAATCCGATAAAAGCATCAATACATTTACAAATTTACGAATTCATTGCAAAATATTTAAAATATAAAAAAATAAATTTTTGAAATTTTGCCTGTAAGGGCGAAGATCATTATACCCTCAGCATTTATGCTAACGAGGGTATATACACTTTCATACGGGCAAAATGTGCCTCATCGAAATAATGGTTTTAGAACCCAAGAATGTTTGGACGAAATGTGTTTCAGATAATTTGGAGTTGATTTAGCCATGTCCGTCCGTCTGTCTGTCTGTCTGTCCGTCTGTCTGGCTGGCTGGTGCGCACGATAACTCTCGAACGGATCAACCAATTCGGTTCAAAATTTGGCTTTCGTAATATTTTGCCCAAACTTAGTTTAAGTTCGAAGATGGGTTATATCGGTTCACTCCTTCCGGTACCTCCCCCACAAAAATTCGAAAATGTTCGGAAAATTTGTGCGCACGGTAACTCTTGAAGGGAGTAACCAATTTGGCCCACACTTTGTACATCGTGTAAGTTCTACCAGACTTAGATGAAGTTTAGATATGGACTGAATCGGTCAACTCCTTCGGGTACCTCCCACACAAAATTTCAGAAAAGTTCAGTTTAGCACCTGCTCTCGAATCGCTTTGATTTTTGTTGTAGCAACTTGTATTCGCTGTCCCCCATACGACGCTACAAGTGTCATAAGGCGCCCCTATGACACCATGTGTAGTGCTTGGAGCACAACATAAATCTCGAACGGATCTGCCAATTCGGTCCAAAATTTGACCTTCGTAATATTTTGTCCAAACATAGTTTAAGTTCGAAGATAAACCATGTCGGTCCACTCCTTCAGGTACCTCCCTCACAAAAATTCAAAAATCTTCGGAAAAAATATGAGCACGATAATTCTTGAAGGGAGTGACTGATGTAATCTATACTCTGCACATCCTAATATATCTACCAGGTATAGATCAGGTACGAATATGGACTATATTTGTGCACTCCTTTGGGTACCTCCCACACAAAATTTCGGATAAGTTCACTTTAAGACCTGCTCTCGAATCACTTTGATTTTTGTTGAAGCTATTTGCATTCGCTACCTCCATTACGACGCTAAAAGTTTCTTCAGGAGCAGGTCCATATTTCTTGGGAAAACATCCCGAAAGGTGTAAAAAGCCCTATGTCACCATATGTGGCTCTCGAACTGTTCTTCCGATTTGGTGCAACAGTTGGTCTTTGTCATATTTTATCCAAACTTAGTTTCATGGGACAATACCGGTCCCCAACTTCCGGTACTTCTCCACAATATTTAAAAAATGTCACTAAAATGTTAGGACGATATCACTTGAATGGTGCAACCAATTTGGTCCAAACTTTGGATCTCCTAATATTTTGTCAAAATTTAGTTTAACTTCTAAAATGGCCCATATCGGTCGTCCCTAAGGGTACCTCCCCACAAAAGTTGAACATTTGTGTTAATTCCTAATCCACATTTTTGTCAGCAAGTTCAAATTTTTAAAAAGGGCCACAAAATTCTGAAGATGCGCTAAATACATTCTATCTGTCCGTAGATGAAAGTTTCAATTCACATTGGCTGAGGGTATACCTCTGTCGGCAAAGCCGACTGACACTTTCTTACTTGTTTTTAATGATTTTTTATTAATTTTCTCGTTTAGAGTTAAGCTTGATGATCGGAAATTATTTGCAAGTGAAAAAGGAAAGCCAAGGACTCGAACCCACATAGTCACCAAATTACGTTACCTGGTTTCATTGGTGGTGAAACAAATCTTCGGACGTATCGACTATGTAATGGCTTCTCTGTCCTAGAACTTATCGTTTTTCAAATGCAAATGTGTTTTGTACATTTACGCGGATACTTGGCCACAGAAATGTTTTTTTCTTCACGACAAACGCTTTTTTTTGCGCTGCCTATGAAGTTATGAGTTTTTTTTGGCTTTGAACGCTAACACGCCGTGACAACATTTTTTGATATGTTTTCAAGCCTGTTTTTTAATTTTTGAAATTTTTGTACATTTACGCGGATTAGGCCGGGGCGATTTGTATGGAAGGAAAAAAGTGTTATCGGGCGCCTGGAGATTCTGATTCTTGGGATTGTACTGAGCAAAAAAGTCAACTAGACCATATGTCTACGGTGAAAATCGAGCCCCCGGATTTTGACTTGAAGTTTTTTTTCAAGGATTTTTGGATATTTTGGCATATAACAACCAAACCACTGAGATTTTCGATCCAACACAAAGACAACAATTGTAGCCAAGACAATAATAAAGAACTCTCTAGTACATCGCAAAAGCATTGGAACGCTCCTTCAGGTAGTTATGGCCTCGAGAAAGTGCACATTTTTCGGAAAATATCGATAAACGACACTGTGCTACAAAATGGAACTCAAAGTCAGTGGGTGGAAAATTTCTTTTGGAGATGAAAGCCCTTGGTGAGTTTACTGAGAACCCAAAAGGAAATTTTCACCATAGGTCAAGTTTCCGAGATATTGCGTGATTAATGGTTTAATTTTGGCCCCTTAATTTGTGATCAAATAGCTTTATATCTCTCTAAAGCGTTATTGTAGCTTCATTTTGAAAGAACCCAGTGATATTTTACATCAGAATCGGTTTAAGAACGCGGTTTTTTTGTTATAATCAGCTACTTGCTGTCATTTAATTGACCATTTTATTAGCTTTCTAATGATATACATATTCGGTTAATCGGTTACTTAAAACCGGTTCCAAAATCGGTTTTAATATCAGAATATCCGGTTCAAAAATTTAGATAACCGGATCTGTCCTCCAATAAAATTTGTTATTAACGTGTTCGTCATTACAAAAGCTATTTATGGTAAGTATTTCAGAAGCACCACAGACCAATAACGAATATACATAAAAACAAAACATAGTTTTCTGAACAAAAACCGCTAAAATGTCAAAAAGGACCATGAAAACGGGGAAATATCGATTGGTCATCAATGAGAACCGTACCTAAAATCTTCTGAACAACATTTTTGTAGAATATTTGGATGCTGTAAAATCTCGCCTTGTGGTACTTTTACTACGGTTCAAAAAATAAAGGACGAAAAGGACATGAAAGGAATTGAGTTAGAGGGATGAAATATTCTACAAAAAGATTCACCATTCGATTTGACTGAAGACATGTAATGTCAAAATGAAGCTACAATAACGCTTTAGAGAGATATAAAGCTATTTGATCACAAATTAAGGGGCCAAAATTAAACCATTAATCACGCAATATCTCGGAAACTTGACCTATGGTGAAAATTTCCTTTTGGGTTCTCAGTACACTCACCAAGGGCTTTCATCTCCAAAAGAAATTTTCCACCCACTGACTTTGAGTTCCATTTTGTAGCACAGTGTCGTTTATCGATATTTTCCGAAAAATTTGCACCTTCTCGAGGCCATAACTACCTGAAGGAGCGTTCCAATGCTTTTGCGATGTACTAGAGAGTTCTTTATTATTGTCTTGGCTACAATTGTTGTCTTTGTGTTGGATCGAAAATCTTAGTGGTTTGGTTGTTATATGCCAAAATACCCTAAAATCCTTGAAAAAAACTTCAAGTCAAAATCCGGGGGCTCGATTTTCACCGTAGACATATGGTCTAGTTGACTTTTTTGCTCAGTACAATCCCAAGAATCAGAAACTCCAGGCGCCCGTGATGGTGTTCAAATCGCCCCACTCTAACGCGGATACTTGACTATAGAAATGTATTTTCTTCTGTGGCCAAGTATCCGCGTAAATGTACAAAACACATTTGCATTTGAAAAACTATAAGTTCTAGGACAGAGAAGCCATTACATAGTCGATACGTCCGAATACTTGCTTTACCACCAATGAAACCAGGTAACGTAATTTGGTGACTATGTGGGTTCGAGTCCTTGGCTTTCCTTTTTCACTTGCAAATAATTTCCGATCATCAAGCTTAACTCTAAACGAGAAAATTAATAAAAAATTAAAATTAAAATAGAAAATATAAAAAATAAAATATAAAATATAAAGCATAATATTTAAAATATAGAAAAAATAATTTAAAAAAAATAAGTTACAGTGTTTTATTTATAAATGCACTAGAAACTAGAAAATAATTTTACGTGATGGAATCTCTCAAATAAAATGCTTGCCGTTTAATATTGTCTCGGTGTCTTAATGGATTCCAAACTAAACTTAAATAACCATATTACAACTATGGTAAACAAAGCATTTTGTGTTGTTGGTTTTATTAAACGATGGTCAAAACAATTTTCAGATCCCTACGTTACAAAACAGCTTTATATTTTTCTGGTAAGACCAATATTAGAGTATTGTTCAGTTGTTTGGGATCCGTACTATGCAATTCACTCTGAAAAAAATTGAATATGATCAAAAACAATTTCTACTTTTTTCTCTTAGTGATTTGAATTGGGTAACGTAGGGGATGGAAGATACCAAGCAACGGTCCTGACCGCTTTTAACATGGCAAAGCCCTGGATTTATCTTGGTCCCTCTTTCATCTCAAGTGGACACTGACCACCCCGTGGTGTCACTTGGGGAACTGCCTTTAACACCCGTTTTTGACGTATTTTCCATTTTTCCGTTCCCGAACTATTTCAGTTCTCTCTTTTACGAGTTTTACCATTAAAAAGTACGGGAACGAATCTTAAACTTTCATCTACGCAGAGATCGAATGTATTTAAGGTATTTTCAGAATTTGGTGGCCCTTTTTGCACATTTGAGCTTGCCGACAAAATGTGGATTAGGATTAAAGTTCAAAAGTGTTGCGCAGGAGGTACTTAAAGGAATTTACCGACTTTGTCCATTATGGAAGTGGATCTTATTTTGGGAGTCATATATTTTCGATAAATATCGCACCCACAAGTCATTTTAGTGTGTCATAGTATAACTTTTGGACCAGTATGACAGGAATCATAGACTTGTCCACGGAAAACATAATATCGCAGTAAATAGGACCACAACGAACAGCATCAGTACATTTCCAAAAGGATCTTCGAATAGACCCTAAAATGCACTTAGACACATACTTTGAACTTTTGTGAGAGAGGTACCCTTAGAAGAGGAGCAATATGGGCCATTTTAGAAGTTAAACTAAATTTGGACAAAGTTTGGACCAAATTGGTTGCCCCGTTCAAGAGATGTCGTGCATACCAGTTTAGTGACATTTTTTAAATATTGGGGGAAGCACCGGAAGTTGCGGACAACACCGATCTTCAAACTGAAACTAAGTTTGAACAAAATATGACGAACGCCAATTTTTGGACCAAATCTGTCGACCAGTTCGAAAGTTATCGGGCTCTCCAGACACTACATATGATGCCATACGGGTTTTTTAAAACTTTCGGGCAGTTTTCTCAAGAAGTATGGACTTAACCCCGATAAAACTTTTACCGTTGTAATTGAGGCAGCGAATACAAATTGCTTCAACAAAAATCAAAGTGATTCGATAGCAGGTCTTAAAGTGAACTTATCCGAAATTTTATGTGGGAGGTACCCGAATAGGTGGACAAATATAGTCCATATTCGAACCTGATCTATACCTCGTAGATATAGTAGGATGTGTAAAGTATGGACCAAATCAGTCACTCCCTTCAAGAATTATCGTGAGCATAATTTTACCGAACATTTTTGAACTTTTGTGGGGGAGGTACCTGAAGGAGTGGACCGATACGGCTTATCTCCGAATTTAAACTAAGTTTGCATAAAATATTACGAAGGCCAAATGTTGGACCGAATCGGCAGATCCGTTCGAGAGTTATCTTGCTCCAACCACTACAAACGGTGTCATAGGGCTTCTTTGTAGCTTTCAGGCTATTTTGTCAGGAAGTATGGGCTTGCGCCTGATGAAACTTGTACCGTCTTATGGGGGGCAGTGGATACAAGTTGTTACAATAAAAATCAAAGCGATTCGAGAGATGGCCCTAAACTGAACTTTTCCGAAATTTTGTGTGGGAGGTACCCGATGGAATGGACCGATTGCGTCCATATTGGAACCTCATCTAAGTCTGGTAGAAATTTCACGATGTGCAATGTATGGACCAAATCGGTTACTTCAATTAAGAGTTATCGTGCGCACAAATTTTCCGAACATTTTCGAACTTTTGTGGGGGAGGTACCTTCCGGTACCCGATATGGTCCAACTTCGAACTTAAACTATGTTTAGGTAAAAAAAAATATTACGATACCCAAAATTTGGTTCGAATCGGTTGATCCGTTGGGGAGTTATCGTGCGCACATTGCTAAATCGATTCCAAATTGTCTGAAACGGATTTCGTCCAAACATACTTGGGGTATAAAACCATTATTTCGATGAGGCACATTTTGCCCGTATGAAAGTGTATATACCCTCGTTAGCATAAATGCTGAGGGTATAAAAAAAGCTTTTATTTCAGAGATTCCATCGTGACAAATTATTTTCTAGTTTCTAGTGCATTTATAAATAAAATACTGTAACTTATTTTTTTAATTATTCTTTTAAATTTAACTTTTTAGTAATTACATTTTTATTACCACTGAGAAACTCATAACCAAATTCCAGCTTATTTAGCAGAAAATGTAGATAAAAACTTTAAAATGCCTGAAATCATGTGGTACCGTCATATAGGGGCTACACCAAAACCTGGAATTATGTCCACAATTTTTTGTGGGGAAGTTTGTGTACTATTGCGAACTCCAAATGCCAAGTTCTAGCCAATTCTGGCTAACAATGAAGATAAAATCCTCAAAATATCTGAAATCGGGTGGTACCGGTATATGGGGGCTATAAGAATAAAATGAACCCATATTGGTTTTGTTTCATATTCATGTATTATTATCCAAATCTGAAAAGTGTGTAAAGTTTTAGTTCAATTGGTCAAACGAGATACTTTACATTGACCGTTGTGAGAGATGTACCCAAAGTGTTGTCCGATATAGACATTCTTCAGCCAAAGGGGATACTCAGTTCTTTAGTTAACGTGCTTAGCAGTCATCTTGGACATTGGACCAATGTCAGTCACACCTTTCGTACTCCCAGCCATATTAGTAGGTCACTGTAAGATTTTGTAGAGTTTTTGGACCATTATTTCAAAACGATCCTTGAAATGCCCTTATACATTACATTTTGACCGTTTGTGAGTGATATATCCAAAGTTGTTGTCCGATACATGTCACAGTTTCAACCAAATACTCAATTCGTTAGTTATCGGACTCATAAGTCATCTTAGTTGGTGTATATAGGGTTTTTGTTTAGCTATCCCCGAAACTAGGGTAGCAAGTACAAAAATTTTCAAAACGATCCCTGCAATGTCTGAGAAAAGGACTTTTGTGACAATTTTTTAAATTTTGTGTGAACCCATAAGGTCCGTATTCGTACCGGTTGTATGCGTCGAAGGAATATTACAATCTGCTAAGTTTGCACTAAATCTGTTACTCAATTCGAGAGTTTAGAGAACATTTGTAACTTTTGTGATGGAGGAACACGAAGAAGATCATGTGCGAAGATAGGCCATATCGGGCACATGATCTAAGATTGGACAATACAAAGTTTTTACCAAAGGTTTTTCGATTAAACATATTTTTGATGGTATCAGACTAAAGGCTGAGGTTTCAAAAACCTTGTCCCCATATTCGTATCGGTGGATAAGTGAATTTCCACAATCCGCATTACAGCAAAATTCTTCACCCTCAGTCTTAAATGCGTCCATGGCCCTACTCAAGACAGAGATGAATAGATCAAGAATATATTCTAGCAGCACCTAAAGGGAGCATATTACCTTTGCACTGGACATAAAAGTCTTTATATTATTCAACTCTACAAGTGCAGAGGTGAATCAATATCCGATTTAATTTTAATTAATGACCTGCGAGTATACATTAAGGGAAATACGGACAGTTTTCAGTATATGGTAAGATCGGAGGCAGTAGATCTCACTATTGTCGGAGGATTTTACTTTTGGTCGTTATCTTACGGATCACAGGGCGATACACTTTCAAGAAGTGTAATCCGGAGATGCTATGAGATGTCTTACCCATTAACTTGCACAGGTAGGAAAGCTAAGGCAGTTTGGTGGAATTTTTGACTAATTAACTAATTAACAGCAGGAAAGTTGGCAGCAGAGTAAACAACAAGGCCAATCGCACTAAATTTAATAAGAATTGGCACTTAGTTTTAATAATTATTATAATGAGGTCAGAAAAGCTAAAAGGAATTCTTGGGTAAGATTCAATGGGGTGATATCAAAGGATCTCAAATCTTTTTTAAGTAGTAAGCAAAGTCATGGCACGTGGACGATCTTTCTATAGAAATATTGTGTCTAAAGACATGTTATTTTTATGAAAACAACAAAGTACTTTGAGAAATCAGATAAGAACTTTTGTAATGGATATTTTAATGACAATTTGAAAAATTTAATGAGTAGAGTACAATAAATCTCCATTATCGATCTTATAAGAAGGCGAAATCCTAGTCGATCATAATTTAGGATCTAACTCCAATTAGAAAATTTAGCTAACCACGTTCTTTTTATAAAGTCAACTAGAAAGCATTATTTGCACTTACCTTTGGAGTACGTAGAACACTCGGTGTTCCCGGCATACTATCAACATCCTCGGTCATGCCACTATCTTGCATATATTCATCCATAACATCACTATCATCAACACCGTACATAGCCAATGGATTGCTACTGCTCGATGCAATGTCATTTAAATGTGTTAAATTTGCTATGGCCGTTGGAAATTTACCACCTTTCTTTTTATTTGCGGCCATTAGCTCTTTATCCCGTTTAGCCTGAAACACTTTACGTTCGAATTCATTAAGATGCTCTAGACTTGGTTCATCGCCATTTAAATTGGAAATACTAAATGCCACCCATTGTTCAACAAATTCGGCGGCATCTTCAATGTTATAAGTGGAACAAAGATCAACAGCTGAAATAAAGGATCAAATAGTAAGTAAAATAATTAATAACAATTATAGCATCTTACATCGAAACAACACTTCTTGGCTTGGCTCGATTCCCATGTTATCAAATTCTTGCTTTAATTCAGCTTCCATCTTTCTTATATTTTATATTTTAATTTCAACACAAATGATATAGATGTTTAACACGCAGGAGCACACACTCCTGTAGCCGGCGTTAAGCAGGCTCCTCCGGCTGCTCGGGGTCTGGTGATAGGATGGCAAGGACGACAAAAGAAAATTGCACGCCTTAATGATGGCAATGACGACAAAATGAAAATTGCACGCCTTAATGATGGCAATGACGACAAAATGAAAATTGCACGCCTTAATGATGGCAATGACGACAAAATGAAAATTGCACGCGTGCAAAAATGAAATTGCACAGAATTCGATTCGATTGTTGTTGTTGTTCTCAAATCTCTCCACCTTTTTCCTCCTCAATAAATGGCAGCACTTTTTTATAAAATCTCACCAGCCAGCTGTTATATAGGGTTACCAGCAACGATTTGTACTAGCGCTTTTTGTCGGGTTATGTCCAATTTACATTAGCTACTTTTTCGTTATTTGGAGATGTTTCTTTGTAAAATTTTAATATTTTATATTTTAATTTCAACACAAAATATATTCAACACGATACAAGCACGATTTGTTTACAATCAGAATACGGCGGATAATTCGCAATGTTTTTTGTTTGTTGTTCTCAAGAACTCTGTCAAATGATGGCGCGCAATAAATAGAGTTGTGTAGTTCCGGAACGAACTAGTTCCAAGGAACTATTCCGGACAAGGAACTATTGGAACTATATCCGGCTCTTTCATTTATAGTTCCTTTAGTTCATATAGTTCCAGCCGTGCACATAAAGCTAGAAACACATACAACGTTTGGGTAAAGTTTTGTGTCGTTTTGGCCGTTTTTACACTGTTGGGCATGATGCCGAAAAATTCAAATTCATTTGAAATATATGCCGACAAACAGATAAACGCTGGACTTTGGTATCGTCGTCGCCCTGTTGTTGTTGTTTTTTTCTCGACGCCCAACGCAAAACTTTAATCAAACGTTGTATCTGTTTTCAGCTTAATTCCTTTCATTTATATAATTCATTTTCTTTCTTCGATCTTTCACGTTTGGTTCCTTCATCATTCCACACATTGTTAAATAAATGTAAATTACATCCTTGTTACATTGCTGCAATTTATTTATTTTTGTGTCAATTCATCCACCAAAAAATGAAAACAAAAAGAAAGAGAAAGATGCGTTAAACTACTTCATTCTCGGAACTATTTGGAATTAAGGAAATAAAAAGAACGAGGAACGAGAAAGATGCATTGAACTATAATGGTCCCGGAACTATTTGGAATGAAGGAAATAAAAAGAACATGGAACGAGAAAGATGCATTGAACTATATCGCTCTCGGAACTATTTGGAACTATATTAAGGAACTAGTTCCTTTTGGCAAAAGGAACTAGAAAGATCGATCCGCTCCAGGAACTATATTGCCCAACTCTAGCAATAAATGCTGAATCTCTCCAATTGTTTTTCTCCACTGAAAAAATGGCAGCACTTTTTATAAATTCACTCATCAGCATGGTACAATAATACAGGTAGCATTATCATGCCAGCTGATGGTAACATAATGTGTCAACTGCATCGAATTGATGTAAAATTTTGACACCTTATGTTAAAGGGTGTTTACACTATCTATGAATGTCATATGAGATGTCAAATTTGCTACCTGTGAATGTTGTACACATAGTGTGACCACTATGAACATTTTCATCTATCAAAATGATGTGGCAACTCATATGTACATTTTTCATTTAGGGAGCGCTCTATTCGGCCATGTATTTTCGTATGCAGTTGAGAAACTATGTCCATATTTACATTAGGCAATTTTCCTTGCGGCAATTGTCAGTTTGTAGATGAGAGAGGGTGCTGAGAGGCAAAGGGTTACCATATACCTCACCTCTCTCTCCTTCAAACTGACAATTGCCGCAAGTAAACTCGCCTAATGTAAATTGGGACTAATTGTTAGAAACAAATAATTTTACCAAAAAAAGAAGGAAATATGTAAAAAAACGAAAATATGAGTGCGATTAAAGTTTTTAACAATATAAATTGTGTTATTTGCGTGATTTATATGTTGTGGTCATATGAAATTGTATGCTAGTGTGAACGCAAAAACTAAAAGTGGTATGGACTTTGACAAACATAAAGGATGTCGAATGGATAAAACAAGTGACAGCTCATATGACATTAATAGATAGTGTAACAATTGCCGATGCGGCTACCTGTGTATTTGTACCATGACCAGCTGCTATATAGTGTTACCAGTAGTGGAATTCTGTAACTCATTTTTTGAGTTACCTACAAAAATCGGTAAAATTAAAGCGCAAATTTATGAAAGAAAAGTTTTAATAAAAATTGACAACACTATTGATATCGGTAGGACTTATGGCCCCGGCACATACGGTCCGTTGTGCGTCGCGTCACGCGTTAATAACAAAAACCACATGAAAAAAGTGTAAGTGATGCCAAGTTTGTTCTTGAAGTTTTCATGTGGTTGTTGTAACGCGACGCTCAACGGACCGTATGTGCCACGCCCTTAAAGTTGGACCTCATTTCTTATAAAAGAATAAAAGATCAAGGGCAACATAGATCGACATTTTCTTTATTCTTTATCAGAAATGACGCCTAATTGTACGCCTTGTTGTACCATGAATAAAGATATAAGAAAGGTAGATGCATCGGCGAATTGCTACAACAAAGCAACTTTTTTTGTAATGTAAACTGTCAAAATTTTCGCCAAATGGTCCCTTGTTGTCTCTTTTTATCGCTTGTGTTTGCCTATAAAGTGTAGACATGCTATCTCTTAATTACCGAATCATATGTTTTTTTTTGTTTTGATTTTTCATGGCGAATTCCCAGTTTTTTGACGTTTTAGATTCGATCAGCTGGGCTGAGGCATCTACCTTTTTAATTGTACCATGATTTCTGGTAGATAAACATGGTACAATTATTACAGGTAAAAGCAAGTGTTGTTGTACAACAATCGATACAACAACCACATAGAAATTTGTTTTTGTACGTAATACTAGTGTCATAATCATATGGACAAAAATGTAAACAAATATAAATATTTTGAGGGTTGATAAATATTGTTTTGAAAAATGTTAGATTTTCAATTTAACGTTTCCACTAAATTCCTTCTTAAGGAGTTTTTTGCGGTATGTATTTCTCTAAATAAAATATTTACAATAAATAATTGATTATTTTTCAGATGATATCAATAGTTATGAAGAATGAGAACGAGGATGACAAAACCTATTGCATTGAAAGATGGTTCCATGTTGTGTGACACATTCATAAGGGCACCGAAGGGACGCCAAGAGCCATCATATTGTTACGGAATTAGATTTAACTAATCTCCGTGTAGACGTTGTTTTATTCCCCGATACGATTTGTACCAAATAAAACAGGGTTCGTTTTAGATTACGTTTCTACAATGCTTTATTTACTTTATTACACTTATTCGGAGCTGACTGTTATAGCTAAGTACACAGCTTTACTTTACTTCTTTACTAGTCGATGTTTACACTTCGGTATAAAATTCACAACTAAAACGTCATTGCCATTTCCCCTGTATTTATACCCCAAAGTCTCCCTGTTGTAGAAGTATCCACAAAATCTGGCAACATCTCGAATCTGTGCAACGAACACACAGACGCACATTCGCACTAAGGCCGCCATCAGACCATCTGCTTTTTCACATGTATGACATCAGCTGTTCTCTATATTAGTATACCTAAAGTGACAACATACATGTGAAAAAGCAGATGGTCTGATGGAGGCCTAAGCGAACAACTATACTCACATACATACATGGGGGGAATACAATTGGACGACAAGCACAGTAATGACGTAACTACAACAACAAACAGATGCAAGAAATAACGAAGTAACAAACTAAACAATAATTACATGATTGTGGCAAAACAAAACAGAAGCACATAAATGAAAGGTAAATAACCAGAATAATGAAGAGATTTCTACATGGTAGTTGTTGTTGTTGCTTAAATAAAGTAACTGCGTAATAAAACTTTACGTTACAATTCAAATTTTTAAATTAACGGAAATTAAACTAAACTAACTTAAACCTATCAGTTACATTCGTAACATTGCCTCCCGCTTAAGCCTGTTCGTCCCGAATAGGCACAGTTCCCTCTCTGTGGTATGGACATTCGTAACACTGCCTCCCGCTTAAGCCTGTTCCTCATGACCTGGCACAGTTCTCGTTCCATAGCGGGCCAACCGTTCTAGATGTACCACCTTCATCTTTGATCTAGGGCTGTCGCTCTTCTGTATGCGATACACGACGTCATTTATTTTCGTGACTACCTTGTAGGGGCCTTCCCAGTGCGTTTGCCGCTCGATCGTACCTCGCCTTCATGCGATTGCTGACCATTTTTATCCGATGGCGTACTGCATCGTGGACTTCACTGAAAGAGTTTTGACTGTTTTCATCGTTATCAATTTCGGGGTTTGGTGTGGCACCGAAGATCAGGTCACCAGGCAGCTTCAATTCATTCCCGAACAAAATTTTGGCTGGGGTTCGAGATGTGCAGTCATGAATGGCCGACCTATATGCTAGTAGGAATTTTGGAATATGCTCATCCCAGTCTCTTTGGCCGCTATCTACCACCTTTCGTAGATGCTCTTCCAGGGTGCGATTAAATCTTTCCACCATGCCATCTGATTGTGGATGCAGGGGCGTTGTCCTCGTTTTCTTGATTCCGTAGGTGTCACACATTTCTTTGAAGATCGCTGACTCAAAATTTCTTCCTTGATCGGAATAAACCTCGGATGGGACACCATAGCGACAAATCCAATTCTTGCTGAACACATCCACTATTGCCTTGGCTTCCTGGTTGGGAATGGCATAAACCTCTGTCCATTTGCTGAAGTAATCCATGACCACTAAGACATACCGGTTCCCAGAGTCGCTTATTGGAAACGGTCCAGCCACATCCATTGCGATTCTTTCAAATGGAGCTCCTGAATTATACTGTTGCATGTGGCCTCGACTCTTCCGGGTTGGACCTTTAGCTCTTATACACCTCTCACAGTTGGCAATCCAGTCTGCGATGGATTTCTGACAGCCGACCCAGTAGAACCTCTGCTTTATTTTTTCAGCAGTCTTTGTCACACCAAGGTGTCCTCCACTTGGCCCATCGTGAAACTCTGACAAGACATCTTTTATTTTGGAGTCTGGTACGACAATCAAATTGCGGTGAGTTTTTCCATCGTCGCTCTCCCACTTACGATGTAGGCACCCATCTATTAGAAGTAGACTGTTCCACTGGGCCCAATAAGATTTCAAAAGTGGGCTTTCGGGCGCTATTTCTTTGCGACTAGGGCGTACGCCCGTTTCCATAGCAGAAATTATTTTGCCTAGGGTGCGATCTTTTCTTTGTTCCGTCGACCAATCCTCGCCGGACTCAACCTGCAGTAGCCGGACATCGACGATACTTGCTTTGCCTTCAGCCTTCAAGCAATGTCTGCATTCAATTTTGCATGGCCGACGAGACAGGGCATCAGCATTACCGTGTTTTCCACCTTTTCTGTGCTCGATACTTAGGTCATAACTCTGAAGCCTCTCGATCCAACGGGCCAATTGACCTTCCGGGTTCTTAAACTGGAGCAGCCATCTCAGAGCGGAATGATCGGTTCTTAGCAGGAAGTGCTGTCCATACAGGTATTTGTGATAGTGTTTGATGCTCTCCACAACTGCCAGCAGCTCTCTCCTCGTTACACAGTAATTCCTCTCAGGCTTTGACAATGTTCGGCTGTAGTACCCGATGACTTTTTCTTGGCCGTCTATTTCCTGGGAAAGGACACCACCGATCCCGTATGCACTGGCGTCAGTGTCCAACACAAACTTACCACCGGGTATAGGGTACGCCAAAAGAGGAGCTTTGCAGAGCATGTCTTTGAGTTTTTGGAATGCCTCTTTTTGGTCGTTGCTCCATAGAAATTTCTGCCCTTTTTGAGTCAGTCGGTGTAAGCTTGCGGCAATGTTGGCAAAATTGGGGACAAACCGACGGTAATAGGTGCAGAGACCCAGAAAGCTTCGCAGCTCATGGAGGTTTCGAGGCTGCGGCCAGTCTCTGACGGCTTTAATCTTCTCGCTATCCGTCGATATGCCCTCCGTCGTCACATGGTGCCCCAGGAACTTCACCTCTCGCTGGAAGAGGTTACACTTCTTCGGGTTAAGTTTTAGACCCAAGACGATAGCTGCTGGAGTACATTCCTTAAATTCGTGAGGTGTTCGTCGAAGGTCTGTCCCATGACTATGATGTCATCCAAGTATATAAGGCACGACTTCCACTGCAACCCTTTCAGCACCCGCTCCATCAGCCTTTCAAAGGTGGCCGGGGCGTTGCAGAGCCCGAATGGCATGACATTAAATTGCCAGAGACCGCCGTTAACGCCAAACGCTGTCTTTTCCTTATCTTTTTCTGCTATCTCTACCTGCCAGTAACCACTCTGCAGATCTAGGGTAGAGAACCATGACGTCCCGGCTAAGGTGTCTAGTATGTCATCGATTCTTGGGAGCGGGTAGCTATCTTTCTTGGTGACATCATTTAGTTTTCTGTAATCCACACAAAATCTGGTACTTCCATCTTTCTTCTTGACCAGTACTACTGGGGAACACCAGGGACTCGACGACGGTCCGATCACACCACTCTCCTCCATTTCGCTTATCAACTTCTGGACTTCGTCCCTTTTTGCCAGTGGAACGCTTCTTGGGGCCTGTTTTATTGGTCTTGCGTCTGCTGAGTTTATTTCATGTTTCACCACCGATGTTCTTCCTTGATGCCCTTTTGTAGACGCAAAGGTAGAGGCATGTTTCCATAATAACTGCTTGGCCTTGTTCTTCTCGGTAGGTGATAAGTTGTGTGTCCATTATTTGATGTAACCATCGAGGTGCTTCTTTTCCGTGGCTGCTGATTTTTCGGTGTTATTTTCCAAATTGATTACAGCTTCGGCTGGTGTACATTGTCCAAAGTCGGAAAATTGGCAAATTTTTTCTTGCTTATCTGACAGGTTAAAAACTCTAACTGGAATCAATCCATCGTCGTTGCTTTTCACCAGGGCATTCGCTATTAAGATGTTACAATTTTTGTTCTCTGCTGGTTCCACCACCCACAATTTCCCGACTCCACAATCTCCATCCATTGGTACCCATATCAATGTTTCGGCACAAGGCGGTATAATCTCTGGATGTTCCGTAGTCAGACGTCTAATAGGTGTGTTTTCATCGTAGCCCATATTTAATGGAATTTCCACATTGGACCATGTCATCACACGTTCTTTCATATCCAGATTAAGACCAAAGGCAATCATAAAATCTGCGCCTATGATAACTTCGTCTACGATATCAGCCACTATAAACTCGTAATCGACCGATTTATTGGCAATAGTAAGTCTCACGGTTATCTTTCCATGTACTGCCGCAGGCTCCCCCCTTTCCTGTGCGCAGTCTGACTCCATTTAGTGGCGTTATCTTTCCTTTTGCCAGATCTGATCTGATGATTGACTTTGATGCGCCTGTATCCAAGGTCAGAATTCGCTTGTCGCCATTGATGTAACCAGTTGTAGTAAGGTTGTGGTTTTTCTGCTGTACAATCGCTATGGAGATTGTGGGGCCGTCGTCGATGGGAGCCAGTTCACGCCCCGCTGGACTGGCTCGATTTAGTTTAACGGTGACTCGTTTGCAGAACGTTGAACCACTCTTTTACTTTCCCTTGACGGGGGTGGTGACGCTGACCTCGATCGCTTGCGCTTCGCTCTACAATCACGTGCAAAATGACCCATTTTGTCGCAATTGTGACACCTACCCCTGGCCTTAGTTGGTGCTGCCGTATAACGTTCTTCCCTTAATGCCTGCTTCTCGTTAGTAAGAGATTTGGGTTCATCGAACTCGGTATCCAGTTTGCGGACCTTGTGAGTCTGGGGATTGGTGATTATTCTTGCCGTCTCTTGTGTAAGGGCGTACGACACGGTTTCAGCAAAGACGATTTTGGTGACGCATACGTTGCACGTTTGATCTCGGGGTCACGTATACCATTCACAAATGTTTCGATTTTCATACGGTCCAACAATGGATGGTTTTCTCCTGGATACGTCATTAGCACCAAACGTTCTACCTCCGTTGCGAAGTCCTGTAAGGTCTCATTTGGCTTCTGTATTCTTCCCCTTAATTCCATTAAGTATATGTTTTGCTTATGTTCGCCACCGTACTTACGTTCGAGAGCAGCCATTATATCCCCATAACTGTTTCTAGAAGCGGCGGGAATACTCTGTAATACGTCAGCAGCATCACCCTTCAATGCCATAAGGAGTGATACCGCCTTTTCGTTGTCGTTCCAAGAATCTCTAGCAGCCACTGTCTCGAACTGTAATTTGAACACATTGAAAGATGTAGAGCCGTCGAACACTGGAGGCTTAATTTTTAACGCGTTATGGATCGCTATGGAGCTCTCACTGGACCGCCTTTAATTTCCAGTTCCGACATTTTCTTTTCTATGCCCAGAATCTTCTCATCTTGAGCCAGAAATTTCTCGTCAACAGACAAAATCTTTTTATCCAACTCTTTCATTTGTACCTCCACGTTTTCTACTCTCTTTTCAATCACTATCGTGATATTCTCGAGTTTCTCGTTAATTTTTCTAGAATTCTCTTCTAACTTTTCCTCTAGTTTGTCGTCGAATTTGGCAAATCTATCCTCCAATTTTCTGGAATATTCTTCACTCTTTCTGGAATTTTCTTTCATTTTAGCACCTAATTTCTCCATCATTTTACTGGAATTTTCTTCAACCATTCTACAATTTTCCGCTTTCATTTCCATCACGAGTCTGGAAGTTTCTTCATTCTTTCTAGACATCTCTTCTAACATCTTACAGTTGTCAGATTTCATTTCCGCCATAAGTCTGGAAGTTTCTTCATTTTTCTTATTCATTTCCATGGAGCTACCTTCTATTTTCTTAATTTCCAGCATCATCATAGCCAGCATTGATTTCAAATCGTCTCCACTGGCAGCTACCGATGAAACTTCCTCAACGGAGGATTCGCCCTTTGCCGATAACTCGACTTCCTCCTTACTGTCGAACTCATATGCGTCGATGTTCATTCCACGGCGCTCGAACTCTTCCAACAAGCGTTTTTGTAGTTCGGCCTTGTTGCCAGTAGAACACAACTCCAACTTACTTAGCTCCTTCTTCAAGTCTTCCACTCGTAGATCCTTAAACTTCATTGTAGGATGATCGTAATCCCACTTCTGACACCAATTGTTACGGAATTAGATTTAACTAATCTCCGTGTAGACGTTGTTTTATTCCCCGATACGATTTGTACCAAATAAAACAGGGTTCGTTTTAGATTACGTTTCTACAATGCTTTATTTACTTTATTACACTTATTCGGAGCTGACTGTTATAGCTAAGTACACAGCTTTACTTTACTTCTTTACTAGTCGATGTTTACACTTCGGTATAAAATTCACAACTAAAACGTCATTGCCATTTCCCCTGTATTTATACCCCAAAGTTTCCCTGTTCTAGAAGTATCCACAAAATCTGGCAACATCTCGAATCTGTGCAACGAACACACAGACGCACATTCGCACTAAGCGAACAACTATACTCACATACATACATGGGGGGGGAATACAATTGGACGACAAGCACAGTAATGACGTAACTACAACAACAAACAGATGCAAGAAATAACGAAGTAACAAACTAAACAATAATTACATGATTGTGGCAAAACAAAACAGAAGCACATAAATGAAAGGTAAATAACTAGAATAATGAAGAGATTTCTACATGGTAGTTGTTGTTGTTGCTTAAATAAAGTAACTGCGTAATAAAACTTTACGTTACAATTCAAATTTTTAAATTAACGGAAATTAAACTAAACTAACTTAAACCTATCAGTTACATTCGTAACAATATTATGATGTGGTCAACAATCTAATTGATTTGTTGCAAATGCAACAAAACTTAAAACTTATGTTTATAAAGATGTGGATGAGCTGGTGCAAGACTTTGAGTTGTTGGTTAACAACGCCAAAGCTTTCTATAAACCCGAAACAACAGAGCATCAAGATGCTGTGGCATTGTGGCAAAATGATACAGCTCACAGACAAAAACTACTGGAATATAGATTCTCCGACGATGATCCGAAGAAAAGAGGCTGCAGACGTTTGACCTGTACAGCCGATGAAGATGGTACCGGTAATAAAAAAGATGACTTGAATTTATATGAAGAACTGTTTGCATCTGTAATGACATCGGTGGATAGCACCATGAATGACCGGCCATTGCATAGAATGTTTTTGCTGCTGCCCTCCAAGAAAATGTATCCTGGTTACTATGATGTTATTGAACATCCTATTGATTTGAGATTAACTGCCAAGAAGATACAAACAAATGCGTATTCAAATTTGCAAGAAGTGGAAAAAGATGTATGTAGTGCAGATGACAAAGAATGCCTGTCAATTCAATAAACCGGGTGCACAAATTTACAAAGATGCTAAAACTTTGAACAAAATATTTACCCAAAGAAGGTTAGAATTGGAAACGGGTAAAGTGAAACCCATAAAGAGGCCAAATCATTGATGAGTGCTGCCATTGCGGCCCTCAAAGAGGAACTGAACTATCTACTTCAGATGATGAGGAGACCAGTAAAAAAGGATAAGGACAAATGTGGGCCTTATTCGATCATCTCTACAATGCACCAGGTTTCTCAGAACATCCAGGAGCCACAGGACCTCCATTGGGTACATAATTATGAAAACTATCCCATACGCAGATTCCATCCGGAATATTTTGAACATATAAAACGTCCCACTTCCATGTGTCAAATCCACGGGAAGTTAAATAAAGGAGAATATATTTCAGAAAGAATGACTCGTTATTTTTTAATTGTTAAAGTAGCGGAATAGTAATAAACACTTTATTAATTTTATGTACATACATATTTTTAGACTGTACACCAATTGATTTGGTGTTGGGTGGTCATTTAAACCGCCCTTGGCTCGAATGGCACTAAAAAAGTTTTCCACGATGTCTTTATTTACACGGCTTGTTAATATATATTCAAAATTGTATTGTATGCTGAGGTACTCATGCAACATAATTAGGGCATTATTCGACATTAAGATACCCTTTTGAAAAAAATTCCAATGATTTCTTGTTTGGAATAACTGGAATCGACATTGCTTCATTCATTTTTTTAAGGTTTCTTATTGTGTGGGCAGAGGAACTCCAAAAGGCTGCTGAAAACATTAAATTTTTATGGAATGAATAGTTTGGAAATATGGATATATGTACCTTGAGCTTCCACTTTTTTTTCTACTCTTCTCGTACCCTCCGGTAAAAAGTGATCCCAGCATATACAATCATTCTTCTTGAAATCCTTTCCACAAATTTTAGCCCAGTCAGGACTTCTATGTGGATCTAATGGAATGTTGAAATAAGGTCTTTTGTCGTTCGTTTCCAATACGCACTTTATCAGTTCACTTTCTCTTCCCACTATGAGATAATACCCATTATTTATGAAAATATTGCTCTGTTCCAGAACCTGCAAGAAGCTACTACTTTTTACTACGATAACATTTTTTCCTTTATGTTATCGGAAAAAATAGTAAAAATTCGTAGATTATAGCAGTTCTGGAACAGATCATATATGTATTGTTACGAATGTAACTGATAGGTTTAAGTTAGTTTAGTTTAATTTCCGTTAATTTAAAAATTTGAATTGTAACGTAAAGTTTTTATTACGCAGTTACTTTATTTAAGCAACAACAACTACCATGTAGAACTCTCTTCATTATTCTAGATTTTACTTTACCTTTCATTAATGTGCTTTTATTTTGTTTTGCTATAATCATGTAATTATTGTTTAGTTTGTTACTTCTTTGCACTTGTTTGTTGTTGTTACGTCATTACTGTGCTTGTCGTCCAATTGTATTTCCCCATGTATGTATGTGAGTATGGTTGTTCGCTTAGTGCGAATGTGCGTCTGTGTGTTCGCTGCACAGATTCGAGATGTTGCCATATGTGTTCTGGAGGACTCTAGAACAGGGAGACTTTGGGCTATAAATACTGGGGAAATGGCAATGACGGAGTAGTTGTGTTTTAAGCGTTGAACTGAACAGATCGGTTAAATAAGAGCTGCGTGCTAACTAGAGACTTGCTGTGTGCTTAGTAATTAAAGTCGGTTCTGAATAAGTGTAATAAAGTAAATAAAGCATTGTAGAAACGTAATCTAAAACGAACCCTGTTTTATTTGGTACAAATCGTACTGGGGAATAAAACAACGTCTACACGGAGATTAGTTAAATCTAATTCCGTAACAGTATTTCCATGATACAATGATACAAGGTAACCTCACTCTCACAACCCACAGAGTTGTATTCGCTTTGCCGTCCCTTCATTGACAAAATGATTTTGACAAACTTTGTATGTACATGTTAAAACACTCATACATATGTCAATTATATTTACATTTTCAATTTACTTTATTTTCAATTATTTACAAATTTTCAATATAAATTTTTCATTTGGAGTCGATTATCCCAGTTCGTCCGTCCGACTGCAAGATAACTCTCGAACGGATCAGCCGATGTGGTCCACATATAATGTTCAAACTTTGATCAATTACGAGGATGATCCATATCAGTCCACATTTTCCGGCACAACCCCTAAAAAAAATTCAATATTTTTCGCTGATATGGCGCGTACGGGTAAGGAACCAGTTTGCACATCGTAATATTTCTTCTTGGCAAAGATGATAGACTGTATCGGTCTCATCCCTTAGGTGTCTCCCACACAAAATGTTTGGCATAAGTGCAGTTTGGACGCAGCATGCAGGATTTTTTTCGTGGGCAAGTATATACATACTTCTTGATATAATGGCCCAAAATCTTCCAAACGTACAATTCAAATGTTCGAGGATGGACAAGAAATTTTTCCCAAAAGTATTCCTTGTGATCCCGTGTACAGCAATATAATTATGGTTATTCTGAACGAAAATTCCCCGTGAGTTTTTCGCTTTGTGCCTTAAGTTGTAACGACAGAAAGGCAAGACTCGCGGGGAATTTTTTTACTTTTGTTCAGAATAACCCCCAATGTGTTTCTTGGTCAAGTCCATATTGGTCCAAAAGCTTTAAAATGTCAATAAATGAAAGGAGTGAACGACAGTATCAGCCTTTGCACAGTGTAATATTTCTCTCAAACATGGGCCTTGCTTGCTTCCTCATATAATCACCAAAACCTCAATAAATCCTACGGTAACCCAAATAAATGGCTGTTTGACACGAAAACTATTGAGAGAACATCCAGTTCCAAGATGGACTACGGCGTTCAAATAATAATAGTTAATTTTATACAAACTACATAACTTGTTAATGTATATATTTGTGTTATTTATTATACATATATTATTTTTGCGCAAGGAAATTTCCAATGTAGATGGTATGTATTATCGCATCATTGATGTTTATCAATAAAATAAATGGAAAGTATTCATGGCTACAACATTTTATTTATTTTTTTGCTAGGGGAAAACAACTTTCGGAAGGTATTGACCCCGAAATTACACAATATTTATGCTGTTTATTTTCAATTTAATTAGGGAAGTGTTGTTAGCACATTTAGGTTAACCGCTCCGTTTATTGTATTTGTGTTAGCTATTTTGGGTTGAGGATGGTTGGATCTCTTCGTTAAGGCAAACGACTGCAAATTCGGCAGATGACAAAACGACTAACATAGCCACCAGGAGCCGACTTCAACGTGTTCCGCTTGTCAACAGCCTCATTGGTTAGTTCCGCCACCACGGACATGGGGAATTCAGCAATGTTTCACCTGTAACAATCATAACACATTTAATGCATAAATATTAACCCATTAATCTTCGCTCCAACCCAATTACTTACCGGCTTGTTCGCTGTGAGCATAAGGTTGACGCTTGTTACGGCACATCAATTGGTTGTTGTTATAGCAACCCAAATACATATGTTCGTTGATGTATTATTTCAGTTAACAGGTTATGGTTCCTCTGTTCCAGACTCAAAAATTGTGTAACCAGGACCACAAACAGTCATAACCGTAAACAAAACAAATGCAGCATATAGTGTGTCTCAAACCACATGCCGGATCATGGCATCAATTTGGGTGACTGCATCGTCCGGAACAGTATAATATTTTCCTTGGCAGCTGGCTTTTGGCGTTCTTTGGTGATGGATATTTCACAACTTTCTTTTACACAGGATTTTAGCGAATTTTCACAGCACTTTAATATAGTCGCATTAGCCACGATTTCTATCACATCACACAACATTTTCTTTTCAGCGTGTAGCTTTGTCCCGGGCCACACTACAGTAATTTCACTGAAATTTTGATATGAAATTATGCGGCTCTAGATCGACGTCCATAGTAGAGTAAAATCATAAAATGACTGTAGTGGGGAATTCGATTTAAGAACACCTAATTTCATGAAATTTTTTAATGAAATTCACGCTAGTGTGGACTGGGACTAAAGGTTTGTGTCAATTTAATTTTTTCTCTTTTGAGTGTTCCTACAACTTCAAAACAAACTTGTGTGTGCGCTGTTTGAATAATATGCCAAACAATTTTAAAAACAATCGAATTCAATGATTTTTAAAATTGTTTTTAGAGCATTAGTTGTTGCGAGGCCCTCGAACGTGCCTGGATGCCCAAAAAAAAAATTTGCGTGGAGGGTTTTTTAGGGGAGACCATTTTTGCCTTCGTGGCGGTCTCAAATCCACGGCCAAATAAAAATATACCTAGCTCCCGATGTGCCGATAAAGATGGGGAAGCTAGGAAGAGCTAATCGTTAGTAGGGAATTAGTATCTATGGTTTTTTTAGGCACTTGCTGCGGGTAACCGTATGTTTTTTGTTTGTTTTGGTTAGCCATGCCTTGTTAGTAAGGTTAGTTGTTGTTGGAGGAGGCGAGTTTTGTTGTGTTGCCTCTTGTTTGTGGGAGGGCAAGTTTTTTTGTCCTCTGTGCCACATATTTGCTATATTTGGTGTGGCAAATCGTTGGGGTGTCTGCGGGGTGTTATGGTTCAATACACCCTTCATGCCTGGGTATGGTGGCCAGGACTTAATTTTCAGCAAAAAAAAACCACATGTGAAGGAATGCATGAGCTGCCCAAACTCTATCAGGAATCGCCTTCACTGAGAATTTGGGTAATCTCTTGCACTCCATCATATGTGGAATACCTGAAATGAAAAGGAAAAGATGATTAATAAATGTAAAATAGGTTATTGTTTGGAAAAAAAAAAGAAAATAAAATTAGAACGACACAATGTATACTCACGAAAAAACAATGACAAATGTCAATAGGCTATGTATGTCATTCACGGGGATGAGATAACGTGGATATGGGTTGCCAACCAAATAGGCTAGGATCACGGTGCTACCGACAGTGAGTTGTGTACTCTTAAATAGCAGTTGGGAGAAAAATTCTAGCTCTTATTTTTGAGTGAATCTAGATATGAAAATTTCACTAGAAAGGGACCATATATGTTAATTTAGAAGAGGATAAATGGTGTCTGATTAGCAAAATGTCGATCAGTGGAAAGCTGCATTTGCGCACTGAAAAGGTTATAAAAGAGAGTGATCTGTAAAGAGAGGTTAATAGTTAATTAATTGGTGCTGATCGGGAAAAAACCTTTTCAGACGAGAACAGTGAAGTTTTAGTGGAAAATTTGAATGTCCATAAAGATATTAAACTGAAAAAGTAACTAAAAATAAAATAAAAGGTGATAATTAATTGAAAGCAAGTGAAAATTAGAAAATTAATTTGAAATTATTCTTTAAAATTAGGTTTGCAGTGGAGTGTTTCTTTCTTTTTTTTTTGTGCTCTTACACCAGTGTTCTAACAAAGAAATAAGCATTAGGCGAAAGCCACAGAGGTAATATATAAAAGTGGCTATCTCTTCCAAAGGAGATTATTAAAATTTATATTTTTGCATAGGCAAGCCAAATTTGTATACACTGATGTACCGACCAAAAAGGCAAACAGCGATATCTCTTGGGGAATAGGAAAGTCAACCCGATAAAAAAAACGTAACCCTATATTATGTCAAGGTAGGAAAACGATATTTTCCCAATTGTATCTAACGAAGAATATCTTGCCGACCGCCATCTATGAGGCAGTGGTTAGATCACTCCATTAATCTCGGTTCAGCACCAAGTTAACGTTGCTACAATATACCAGTAGCCAAGACAGTGAACACAAATCCCACACATCAAAATTAACTGTGCTAATAATCCCAGACACAGAACACGATCCACACATAAAAAGAAGAAACTGTTCTAATTTTACCGTGTCTGGCAGACCGAAATACGCACCTAGTGCACATTGTTGTTTCCATGATAGAAGAATGAAGCCTTTTAGCTATAACAAGTAAAAATTGGAAACAGCGGTTGATGAAGAGAAAGAGGAGATCTGAAACGATGTCTTGAGTGATGTGAAGACGAAAATTCTTAAGTTAACCAGACGTCACTACACATAAATCATATTTTTGTATTATAATATTTTTATTGACTGATTATTTTTATTTTTTTTATCTAATTTAATATTATTCTTAGTTATCTGTATTGATTTTTTTTTTATTATTAGTGTTTAAGTATTTGTTTATTACCTGTTTTAATTTCTTTTTTTCAGCATTCTCAAAGCCGTGAATTGCTTTTAAAATTTCGTTAGTTTTCCCCTTAGGTCACTATATAAAAGAGCTCTTTTGTTTAGGACAGTAGGGTGATTTTCATGATCTGATTTTTGCATTTTTGTTTAGAAATACCTTTTTAAAAGGATTCATTGTTTTCGCTTTGCGGATGTTGAGGTCTATGTTTTTTTGTTAATGTCCATTGTTAAAAGGACAAAAATTAACCCATTTGGGGTATCAAAAATTGGTGGTCAAAAGACCTGTCGTTTTTAATTAATTCGGCAAATAGCCGTTTAATTTAAACTTTCCTAACAAGGATATATGATAAAGTAAAACAAACATTTTTAATTGCATTTCATAATTTTTGATATTTATTTGTATTTTTTTTTTTTTTTGTTTCTAAGTTCAAAAATCATAAAAGACTTTTAGTATTTTAATAATAATTTTGTTAGTATTAGGTTTTTTATAAATAAATATGATTTCTTGATATGTGTAAGACAAAAATAATAATGTTGTGTTAGATTTTATTAAAGAGGACTAAAGGACGAGGTAAGTGATGGATGTGGGCGGTGTGTGGGGTCACTAAGCAGAAGAAGAGGAGGTAGTGATCATGGTTGGGTGGGCATAATATAGGTCATCAGTTAGGGGTTGAGTATAGGAGGTGATGCATCGTTGTGTTAGTGTAGTATTGTTTGTATAGTGTCCTTGTATTAATTGCTACATGTCAGGGGTAGGGGTGAAGGGTTGGGACCACACCCAGAGAGGCGACAAGGCTAGCCAGGGCCCAATAAGGAATTGATCCCCCTACAACAGCGCATGTAACAGTATGGCGCCCAAAAATAATGTAATCCGGATATAAATCCGGATGTTTTATTGAAGTGTATGTCAGCAAAACACTTGGCAATAGCCCATTAGATTTTTTTTTGAAATAGCCCAACATTTCCCACTCAAGCTTCGGTATTCCAAGGTGTTTCACTGCATAGCCAGTCTGGACATGAGCCAGAGTGTTGTATGTAGTGATACATCGTGGAATACTGTGGCAAGAGAGGTGAAATGGCATACACAAAACAGGGAAGGATTTGGCCTACAGTGTATAAGTTTGCACAGGGTAGTTTGCAAATAATTTCCTGGGATAAATGTTAGTTTATATTGTTATTTTTAATTTGTTTTGTGAGCCTGTTTAAATGTAAGGTATCCGTCCTAGTAATCTGCTAGGATCTGTTGTATCTGTCCATGTTGAACAGTAGGTATGTACCCGTATACACGGGGCATCATGTCACAGTACAAATTTGATTTTTTTTGTTAGATTTTTGTTTTAATGTTGTCCTATGCATCACCACCTAGATAGACCTTTTTGAAAGACCAATAGAACCGCACACATCACATCTCGTCCGGAAGTCCTCATATGTTAAGAAAAAAGTGACGTTAGTAAATACCGTGTGAATTAAGAAGTTATATCCGTTTCCTGTGGTACAATTGCAAGATTTTTAAAGTATAACCGTCTCGTTGGGAATGAATACTCGATCTAAAGAAAAGAACCGAAAGAGAGATAGACCTGAAATATTTAATTTGAATAGATCTTTAGCAATTGAGAATAAGAAAAAGAAAGAAAATAATAACCTTGAAATGGCAGAAAGTAATCCGAGCGACCAGGGTCAAATTAGGGATATGTCCCAAACCATTAACGTCAGCTCTCCAATAACAAATTCCTTGGGTCCAGTGTATCTGCAAGGAGGTGTAGGGGGTGACCCTCAGACCAGTGCAGCAGCTGCTCAGGGAAATTTGGTAGCCAATGGGGTTCTGTAGAGTAAACTCCATACACTTAAATCTGAAATGGATGAAATAAAAAAGACGTTAATAAATTTGACCAAAGTTATACAAGGAGGTAATAAAATAGGCGAAAATAGCAATCAGGTGCCTGAAAGGTCAGAAGTTCCTACAAATAGTGCCGCAAATGTAGCTTCCACTCAAAAAAATACAGCATTAGATAATTTTACGAGAAAGGATAACGTCCCGAGCAATAAAATAGTACCTTTAGATGCCGCCAATGGCCCAACAGAAATACCGTCTGCTAGGAATAATGCCATACCACCGGTAGATTCCGCTCAGAACCAGCAGAATAATCAAACTTCAGCTCAGAACCGCCATCCGACACCATTTGACCCCCGATATGGATTTCGGATTAATAAATTAGGTCTTCATTTAGATGGAAGTTCATCTGGACTCTCTGTTGAAGAATTTGTGTATAGACTAGAATACTTCCAGCGTCAATACCAAATCCCTTGGGCTGAAATCATACGCGACTTTCCCCTTATACTCACAGGAAGGGCTGAGTCGTGGTATTGGTTGTTTGAGAAGACAAACAAATTTCATGATTGGGATGAGCTCAAATACAGTCTAATGAGCCAATACCAATCCACGAAAACCAATGTAGAATTGATAGCCGAATTAGCCCAAAGAAGACAACAGCCCAATGAGTCAATAGATGCGTATTTCCAAGCCATGGGTCAGATGAGGGTGAAGTTGCCTCAATCAATTAGAGAATTTGATATGATCAAAATTATAAAGAAGAATATTAGGGAAAACGTTGGCCGGATAGTATATCCCATTCCAGTCTCTTCAGTGGAACAACTTCGCATAGAATGCAATGAGGCTGAAAAGAACTTCCTCAGGAGAGAAAATAGGCCTTATGTTCCACCACCATCTCGTCCACAAAGACAGGTCAATGAGGTTGAATATGAGGGGAGATATTATCTAGAAGAGTATGACCACCATAGAGAGCGATTTGAAGGAGTCGATGCATTGCGAACAATCAGGCAACGTAATCCAAATATCGGTTGTTGGAATTGTCAGAAACCTGGCCATACCTTCAGAGAATGTGAGGCCACGATCAGGACATTATTTTGTTATAAGTGTGGAAAGCCTGGCACTAAAACACCTCAGTGTGATGTATGCCAGCAGGGAAACCGGACCAGGGGCGTGGACACTACGGGGGGGCCACGTCCAACTGCAAACCCCTAAGAGTTTTACACAGTTTTCAAAATCGACCAGTTACACATGCCAAATCCATGTTGGACCATATCTCAAAAGCCAATGAAGTGTCCTTTAGACCTGAAATGAGGCATTATACACCGCTAGAGATTCGGGAAAAAAATTATGAGAAGGTTAGAGCCAGAATTATGGGTGATAGCGATTTCCAAAAGGGCTATAATTCTAAAATTAGAAATGTCCGTCAAAAATTTAGAAATAAACGTAAGGAGATAAACTTAGTGATAGAGTCAGTTAAGAGATATGACCGTAAACTTGGCCCAAGATTATTTGCCGAGGTAGAGGTTCAAGGGGCCAAAATTAGGGGTCTGTTAGACACCGGGGCGACCGTCAGTATCCTTGGAAAAGGGTGCCGAGAATTTTTGGAACCTCTAGACGTCTTTATAACCCCTATATTTACCAACGTGAAGACTGCTTCTGGTCAACAACACCGAATAGTGGGAAAAGTGAGACTGGAAATAAAATATAATGACACAATTAGGGAATTAGAGCTATATCTGTGCCCCGACCTGGAGCAAGAATTGTATTTGGGAATAGATTTTTGGAAATTGTATAACTTAGTACCCACAGTTCTTGAGGCGAATGAAATAGATATTGAAAAAATTCAAAAGGACATTTTGGAGGATGAAGCCTACAAACTGAATCCGCACAATTTGTCACCCCAACAACAACAACAACTAAATGAGGTCATAAAGAACTTTGACACCTTTGAAGATAAGGGTTTAGGTAAAACCACTCTACAGAAACATAGTATAAGGTTAGTGGAAGGAGCAGAACCGGTTAAAGATCGTCATTACCCGTTATCCCCAGCTGTCCAAGCTATAGTGTACGAAGAAATTGATAACATGCTCCGGCTCAATGTGATAGAAGAGAGCGAGAGCCCATGGAGTAACCGTACCACTGTAGTTCGGAAGCCGGGGAAAAACAGGTTCTGCCTCGACGCTCGAAAATTAAATAAATTGACAGTAAAAGACGCATACCCACTCCAAAATATTGATGGGATTTTGAGCAGGATAGATGAAACGTACTTCATAAGCAGTGTCGATTTAAAATATGCCTTTTGGCAAATCGAACTTGACGAGGAAAGCAAGGCCTGCACTGCGTTTACAGTCCCCGGGAGGCCATTGTACCAATTTAGGGTAATGCCTTTCGGGCTCTGTAACGCAGCGCAGCGCCTATGCCGACTTATGGATAAAGTTATTCCTCAGCGCCTAAAAGAGAACGTTTTCATCTATCTTGACGACCTCTTAGTTATCTCGAGTGAGTTTGAAGAACATCTTCGACTGCTAAACGAAGTGGCAATGTGCCTTAAAAAAGCAAATTTAACAATAGGAATGAAAAAATCCCAATTTTGTTTCCAGGAACTGAAGTATTTAGGTTTCATTATTGGCCAAGGAAAATTAAAGACAGATCCGGATAAGATTAAGGCGATTAGAAATATAAAAGTACCAAGGAGCCCACGCGAAGTTAGGAGCTTCCTCGGAACCGCGGGCTGGTACCGCAGGTTCATTAAGGACTTTGCCACAATATCTGCCCCGTTGACCGATAGTCTCAAAAAGTCCAAAAAGTTCGAAATTAGTGAGGCAGGTATTAAGTAGATAATGAATTAACTGACGATGTTCCAATTTCAAGAGGCGTGAGACAATGCTGCATATTGTCCCCTCTTTTATTTAACATATATTCCGAGAAAATATTCGAAGAATCTGTACGTGGAAAGAATATTGGTATCCAACTAAACAACACCTTAATAAATAACATACGCTATGCCGATGACACCGTATTAGTAGCAAGCAGCATAGCTGGACTACAAAAATTAATAGACGCAGTAACACAAAATAGCGAAATATACGGATTAAAAATCAACGTTAAGAAGACAAAATATATGGTAGTAAGCAGGAATCATGCCGACAATAATACGCCACTAAAGATAAATAACGATGAAATAGAGCGAGTGACAACCTACAAATACCTCGGAATTCAAATCAACGATAAATGGGACATATCAAGAGAAATTAAATGCCGAATAGAAATGGCAAGAAGCAATTTTTTCAAACATAACAAAGTTTTACTTAGCCACGACATAAGTCTTACTACAAAAATACGATTTGTAAAATGTTACATATGGTCCGTTTTATTGTACTCTGCGGAAACATGGACTTTGAAAGCTGTAGATGAAAAAAGACTGAACTCGTTTGAAATATGGATATATCGTCGAATTTTAAAGATCCCATGGACCGAGCGCATTACAAACGACGAAGTGTTAGAACGCATGCAAGTCGAACGCCAATTAATAAAAATTATAAAAACACAAAAAACCTCATATCTTGGTCACATTATGAGGCATGAAAAATATAAACTTCTGCAAACAATTATCCAAACAAAAATCTATGGGAGAAGACCGAGAGGGCGACGGGAAACATCATGGCTCAAAAACATTCAAGACTGGACTGGACACCATAATGAAAGAACTCTTCTGAATGCCGCCAAAAACAGAAACTTATATATAAATTAATAAACTGATTTGTTAAATATACCAAATTATCATTATGTAATTGTATGATCGCTAAAACCCGAATACGGAATGGCAAATAAAGAAGAAGAAGGTATTAAGGCGTTTGAAAATCTAAAAAAGGCCCTCACCTCAGCTCCCGTACTACGCCATCCCGATTTCACCAAACACTTCTACATACAATGCGACGCTTCAGAGTATGGCATAGGGGCCGTTTTATACCAATTAAATGACAGTAAGGAAGAACACCCTATAGCCTTCTACTCACAGAAGCTAAACTCGTGTCAAAGAAACTATAGCGTGACCGAGAAGGAGTGTTTGGCAGCGGTGATGGCGATTCGGAAATTTAGGCCCTATGTAGAAATGATGCCTTTCACCGTTATAACCGACCACGCATCCTTAAAGTGGCTAATGTCCTTAAAGGACTTGAGTGGTCGATTAGCACGGTGGTCTCTTCAACTACAGGCATACAATTTTGATATTCAACATAGAAAAGGATCGGAGAACGTCGTGGCCGATATGTTGTCTCGAGCACCTGCAAATAAGGAGATCGAGGAACTAAATATGGAAGAATTTCTAGACTTCGAAACGACAGAATTTGAGAGCGAGGAGTACCTTGATTTAATAAAAACCATTAATGAAAACAGCCAACGATTGCCGGATCTGAAAGTAGATAATGGGATGGTCTATAAGAAATGTCTCCCAGACCAGGTAATTGGGGATGAATTTCAATGGAAGCTTTGGCTACCGACAGCTATAACCCATGAAATTATTGAGAAGGCACATACATCTCTCACTGCTTGTCATGGAGGGATAGTCAAAACCCTAGAAAAAATCAAAAGATTTTTCTATTGGCCAAATATGTCAATTCAGGTCAGACAATATGTAAAGAATTGCCAGAAATGTCAAGAATCTAAGGCCAGCAACCAGCATCTAATGCCGGATATAGGAAAAGAAGTGGTTACCGACAGACCCTTTCAAAAATTATACATTGATTTTCTGGGAAAGTATCCCAGATCTAAAAAGGGGAATGTATACATTTTTATTGTTGTCGACCACTTCTCGAAATTTACCTTTCTAAAGGCCATGAAAGAAGCCACTGCGGCTAATGTTGTGCGATTTCTGACAGAAGAGATATTTCATAAGTTTGGGGTCCCCGAGTTGATCCATAGTGACAACGGGGCCCAATTTGTCTCCAAAACTTTCCAAACAATGATAGATTCTTATAAAATTAAACATTTAAAGACTGCCTACTATTCCCCTCAGTCGAACGCTTCTGAGCGGGTTAACCAGTCTGTAATCACTGCGATAAGGACTTATTTAGAAGAAGATCACAGAGACTGGGACCTGTATCTGAATGAAATCGAATGCGCATTGCGGAACTCGATACATTCGGCTACAGGAGTAACACCATTCTTCGCGATATAGGGGTTCCACATGTTCTCCAGTGGTCACGATTATAACCTGGCCCGGAAATTGATGTCTATGTCAGACCACGAATTGACAGATTTGCAGAGGCACGAAAAACTTCAAATGATTAGAGAAAAGGTAAAACAAAATCTTCATAAAGCCGAACGATATAATAGGAGGGCCCGTGTCGTAAAATTTAGACCAGGCCAGGAGGTATATAGACGGAATATTGTCCAATCCAATTTTGCAAGGAATGTGAATGCAAAATTTTGCAAGAAATTCCTGAAATGTCGGATTGTGAAACCTGTAGGAGGCAATATGTACGAGCTAGAGAATCTTCAAGGACAGCCTATTGGCATTTATCACGTAAAGGATATTAAATCCTAATGTGCAATATTGAAACGAACCTGTGATACTATTAGAACTAAGCATGTATGTTTGTGTTGTCCTAATAGCTTTAGGTTCGATTTAATAGTGCAATATAGAGATTTAATAACACCTGTGATAAACTAGTACCTGAGATTTTAATGTTCGTCAATGTCCCTATTTTACACCTAGGCTAATTATACACCTCTCCTATTTATACACTTTCCTATTTATACACCTCTCCTATTTATACACTTCTCCTATTTATACACCTTTCCTATTTATACACCTATCCTATTTATACACCTTTCCTATTTATACACCCTTCCCCTGATTATACACCTCTCTCAGTTATACATCTAGCCTAATTATATCCCTATTATACATCCTATTTATTTATACAGCCTATTTTGATTTTTTCGTAGATAAAACTTACCGAACTCACGGTCCGATATGAATCCCAACCTCCTTCGTAGCTATTCCTGTGGTTCAGCCCTGGAAAGAAACAAACCAGTCACCAAGTATCGGAACATTTGAGACAAATTTATGTTAATACTTCCCTAATAATTTGCCCGGCTTATCTCAGGGCGTGAGAATTCCCCACGTTGGGTTTGATCCGCATTATTCCACACAAATCTGTAGGCCCATCGCACACCATCACTGCCGGCATACTTTGCCAGTGATGGAGTTTTGTTGCGAGGCCCTCGAACGCCTAAGTCCGTGCCTGGATGCCCAAAAAAAAATTTTGCGTGGAGGGTTTTTTAGGGGAGACCATTTTTGCCTTCGTGGCGGTCTCAAATCCACGGCCAAATAAAAATATTCCTAGCTCCCGATGTGCCGATAAAGATGGGGAAGCTAGGAAGAGCTAATCGTTAGTAGGGAATTAGTATCTATGGTTTTTTTAGGCACTTGCTGCGGGTAACCGTATGTTTTTTGTTTGTTTTGGTTAGCCATGCCTTGTTAGTAAGGTTAGTTGTTGTTGGAGGAGGCGAGTTTTGTTGTGTTGCCTCTTGTTTGTGGGAGGGCAAGTTTTTTTTGTCCTCTGTGCCACATATTTGCTATATTTGGTGTGGCAAATCGTTGGGGTGTCTGCGGGGGGTTATGGTTCAATACACCCTTCATGCCTGGGTATGGTGGCCAGGACTTAATTTTCAGCAAAAAAAAAACCACATGTGAAGGAATGCATGAGCTGCCCAAACTCTATCAGGAATCGCCTTCACTGAGAATTTGGGTAATCTCTTGCACTCCATCATATGTGGAATACCTGAAATGAAAAGGAAAAGATGATTAATAAATGTAAAATAGGTTATTGTTTGGAAAAAAAGAAAATAAAATTAGAACGACACAATGTATACTCACGAAAAAACAATGACAAATGTCAATAGGCTATGTATGTCATTCACGGGGATGAGATAACGTGGATATGGGTTGCCAACCAAATAGGCTAGGATCACGGTGCTACCGACAGTGAGTTGTGTACTCTTAAATAGCAGTTGGGAGAAAAATTCTAGCTCTTATTTTTGAGTGAATCTAGATATGAAAATTTCACTAGAAAGGAACCATATATGTTAATTTAGAAGAGGATAAATGGTGTCTGATTAGCAAAATGTCGATCAGTGGAAAGCTGCATTTGCGCACTGAAAAGGTTATAAAAGAGAGTGATCTGTAAAGAGAGGTTAATAGTTAATTAATTGGTGCTGATCGGGAAAAAACCTTTTCAGACGAGAACAGTGAAGTTTTAGTGGAAAATTTGAATGTCCATAAAGATATTAAACTGAAAAAGTAACTAAAAATAAAATAAAAGGTGATAATTAATTGAAAGCAAGTGAAAATTAGAAAATTAATTTGAAATTATTCTTTAAAATTAGGTTTGCAGTGGAGTGTTTCTTTCTTTTTTTTTTGTGCTCTTACACCAGTGTTCTAACAAAGAAATAAGCATTAGGCGAAAGCCACAGAGGTAATATATAAAAGTGGCTATCTCTTCCAAAGGAGATTATTAAAATTTATATTTTTGCATAGGCAAGCCAAATTTGTATACACTGATGTACCGACCAAAAAGGCAAACAGCGATATCTCTTGGGGAATAGGAAAGTCAACCCGATAAAAAAACGTAACCCTATATTATGTCAAGGTAGGAAAACGATATTTTCCCAATTGTATCTAACGAAGAATATCTTGCCGACCGCCATCTATGAGGCAGTGGTTAGATCACTCCATTAATCTCGGTTCAGCACCAAGTTAACGTTGCTACAATATACCAGTAGCCAAGACAGTGAACACAAATCCCACACATCAAAATTAACTGTGCTAATAATCCCAGACACAGAACACGATCCACACATAAAAAGAAGAAACTGTTCTAATTTTACCGTGTCTGGCAGACCGAAATACGCACCTAGTGCACATTGTTGTTTCCATGATAGAAGAATGAAGCCTTTTAGCTATAACAAGTAAAAATTGGAAACAGCTGGTTTGTTCCTTTACTTTTGAAAATGGTAAAACCGGCAAAAGTAGCAAAAGTTATAAAATGCTCCCATATGAATTGTATTGTGTGTGAAGTAAAGGAACGCTTTTCGAGTAAAAAGTGGTAAAACTTGAAGATTCTTGAACGTAAAGGAACAGAGCTAGCGGTTGATGAAGAGAAAGAGGAGATCTGAAACGATGTCTTGAGTGATGTGAAGACGAAAATTCTTAAGTTAACCAGACGTCACTACACATAAATCATATTTTTGTATTATAATATTTTTATTGACTGATTATTTTTATTTTTTTATCTAATTTAATATTATTCTTAGTTATCTGTATTGATTTTTTTTATTATTAGTGTTTAAGTATTTGTTTATTACCTGTTTTAATTTCTTTTTTCAGCATTCTCAAAGCCGTGAATTGCTTTTAAAATTTCGTTAGTTTTCCCCTTAGGTCACTATATAAAAGAGCTCTTTTGTTTAGGACAGTAGGGTGATTTTCATGATCTGATTTTTGCATTTTTGTTTAGAAATACCTTTTTAAAAGGATTCATTGTTTTCGCTTTGCGGATGTTGAGGTCTATGTTTTTTTGTTAATGTCCATTGTTAAAAGGACAAAAATTAACCCATTTGGGGTATTAAAAATTGGTGGTCAAAAGACCTGTCGTTTTTAATTAATTCGGCAAATAGCCGTTTAATTTAAACTTTCCTAACAAGGATATATGATAAAGTAAAACAAACATTTTTAATTGCATTTCATAATTTTTGATATTTATTTGTATTTTTTTTTTTTTTTTTGTTTCTAAGTTCAAAAATCATAAAAGACTTTTAGTATTTTAATAATAATTTTGTTAGTATTAGTTTTTTTTATAAATAAATATGATTTCTTGATATGTGTAAGACAAAAATAATAATGTTGTGTTAGATTTTATTAAAGAGGACTAAAGGACGAGGTAAGTGATGGATGTGGGCGGTGTGTGGGGTCACTAAGCAGAAGAAGAGGAGGTAGTGATCATGGTTGGGTGGGCATAATATAGGTCATCAGTTAGGGGTTGAGTATAGGAGGTGATGCATCGTTGTGTTAGTGTAGTATTGTTTGTATAGTGTCCTTGTATTAATTGCTACATGTCAGGGGTAGGGGTGAAGGGTTGGGACCACACCCAGAGAGGCGACAAGGCTAGCCAGGGCCCAATAAGGAATTGATCCCCCTACAACAGCGCATGTAACATAGTTTGGAAAAACATCTTCCGTTTTGCATTGGAACAAACAAACAACACGCGGATGCAGTTTAATCATTACAAGTGTACAGTACAATTGCCGTTGGAGTACATCTTTTCCTATGAATTCACTTATGAATTTTACAAGAGAGCGCGCAGCTAGGATGCACTCCATTTCGCTTCCACAGCCCACAGCTAGGATGCACTCCATTTTCGATCCAAATCACGGCTTAAGATGCAGTGATTTGGGTTGAATTTATATGCATTCTTCGGATTGCATTTTTAATCAGTCTAAAGCCATTGCATCTGATTTTCATCATCCTAAAGTTTTTTTCACTAGTTCAGCTTTCGACGTGGACTCCAACTCCACTCCATTGAAAATTTCCATCTCGTGAATTACCGCAAAAATGTTCTCAACTTAAGTTTTTATTTCTTTATTTTGTAACAAATTCTTTGAAATGTATACACTCTTGTTTATCTTTTGAAGAAATGTGTAGGGATCAACCAACTGTTTTTTTCTGTAGGGATCTCTACAGCAACTGCTTATAAAACGTACAACTTTTACTACTTTTGCCGGTTTTACCATTTTCAAAAATAAAGGAACGGACCAAGTGTACGTGTGTGTCGTATGCCCGCGGGCATAGGAAAGTTGTTGTTGGTGGCCATCACTGATCTAAAGTTTAAAGTGATGATTGAATTTCAAGGAGGAGCTTCTTGGCATTAACTTCCAATGTAAAAATTATATTTTTAATGCCTTTAAATTTGTTTATTTTGCATTTTCAAATCCATCAGATAGTAAAAGAAGACATATAATAATGGCCTTAAACATGGTTCAATAAGAAAGGTTAGCCAAAGCTTTATGTCAATTTAATTTTTTTCATTCGAGTATGCCTAAAACTTCAAAACAATATAAACAAACTGTGTATGTGTGTGTGGTGTTTGAATAATATGCCAAACAATTTTAAAAACAATCGAATTCAATGATTTTTAAAATTGTTTTTAGACCATTTGTATGGAAGAAATTGGTGAGATTTGCATGGAAACAATCAGTTTATCATATTCACAACTCGATTATGTGGAGAAACCATGACACTTCATTCATTTTTAGCGTTTTTTATAAAATGCTCAAAAAATTCATTGTAAACAAACCAACTTGTTGCATTTATTTTGAAGTTTTAGGTATTCAAGAAAAACAAGGGTTCTATAGATTTTTTTCATTTAAATCTACCTCTTTACTTATACCATGGCCTTAAATCTTTTTATTTATTTCTTGTACATTTTTCTGAACTATTTTGGAAAGACCCTAGTATTTAAACGTTGCCATTGACATTAAAGGTCAGAACAGAATCAAACGTCGCTTGCTTTGCTTGCTTCCCAAATGTCAAATTATAAAGGAATGCCAGAGCCTCCTAAAGGAGAACGCAGGTGGATTTGCAAAGAGGCTCTGGAATTCCTTTGTCCCGGTCCACACTAGCGTGAATTTCATTAATAAATTTCATGAAATTAGCTGTTCTTAAATCGAATTCCCCACTACAGCAATTTTATGATTTTACTCTAATATGGACGTCGATCTAGAGACACATATGGTCTGTTCCTTTACTTTTAAAAATGGTAACAGTGGCAAAAAATGGTAAAAGTGGTGAACTGCTCTCATATAAATTGTATTCATTCTAAAGTAAAGGAACGCTTTGCAGGTTAAAAATGGCAAGAAATGGTAACCTCAGGTACGTAAAGGAACAGAGCAATAATTCCATATCAAAATTTCAGTGAAACTACTGTAGTGTGGCCCGGGACTTTATAATTTGACATTTCGGGAAGCAAGCGACGAATGATTCTGTTTTGTCCTTTAGCTCCCATAAAATTATGTTGTTATTGTAAAATTGTTAGTTGTTGTAATTCATGCAAACACCTTATATTATTACACCATGAACCACATGAAAAATTTGGAAGTGATGCCAAGTTTGGTCTTGAAGTTTTCGTGTGGTTGTTGCAACGCGGCACTCAACGGATCGTATGTGCAGAGCGCTAGAGCCAGTCAAACATTTGATGTCTTTTCTACTTTAATGCTTTGTTTACATTCGGCTTCGTTTCGTGATTTCGAAGGGGTTTCGTGATTTCACGCGGAATCAAGCAAAATTTATCATGATTTCGCATACAAAAATGAAATCATCTTATTTCGTGATTTCAGCGAAATCAACATCGAAATCACAGTACACATGATATACAACCTTGCTTTTGCCTAAAAAAGTACCAAAAGTTGCAACACTTTTCACGTATCACAATAAACAAGGTAGATGTGCGAATTGCTGGAACAAAAAATGTTAATATCAAAATTTGTAAACAATGTGAAAAAATATTAAATTACATTGTTACAATGCTATTTTTCATTGTGTTCCCGTACTTTTTTAATGGTAATGTTAGAAAATAGACCGAATTGTCAAAAATTGCTTCCCCATACAAATTTCGTAAAAAATACGGGAACTGAAAAATGACGGAAATTGCAAAAACTGCAGCAGAAATGTCAAAATCAACGTATCAGCTATAATATTAGATACCAATGAACATATGAACATGCTTGCTGCTAGTTCCTACTAGGCCAACATTTTATGACAGAAAACAGGAGAAGAGGCTGTTATTCGGCGCTATTTTTGTTTAAAGAGAAGTGCAAGTCTTGCTAGATGTCGGAGTACGGGAACGCATTTTTAGCACTAAATGGAAAAACTACTGCAAGTATTAATATTTTGCAGGTTCTGAGCAAAGCTTTTATCTATCAAAATTTATTATTATGATGTCTCAACGATAAAATAATTTTTTATTTTTTCATTTGTTAGTACTATACACAATTAATACGATATATAGATAATTTTGCGATAATTTTCCAAATAAAGTTGTAAAGTTCTATATTGTCGTATATTTTTGACGATTAAATCAATTTACAATAAATTGTTTTGAAAATTCATGTTCGATTAGCTGCACATATGCATCTACCTTTATCATTGTGCTATGTTTGAGATCAACAAAAAATAAGTGTAAACACCGGGGTGTATTTCAGGATTGTGCTTTTTGTTTTCAAAAACAAAAGATTGATACAGCTCCTCTTTTTTCAATGAATTACGAGCGACCCCAAACATTTTTGCAAGAATTCTACTTCCTGCGTGATATTGTGCATTTAGTGGAATGATATGGAAACATTCAAACTGAAAATCTAACGAGTTTTCATTCATGTTTTTCAAAATATTCAATCAAATGTGAAAAATTATTACTTTTTTAAATGGCAATAATTTATAGACATTTCTTTATTTTGTTTACATTTATATTTGACACTAAAGCTCTGTTCCAGAACTAAAAAGTTTTTACAATTTTTACCACTTTTACACATTTTGCGTTCCCGTACACAAAATTGATATGAAAATAGTTTACGACTTTTACAACTTTTACGACTTTTACCACTTTATAAAGTACGGGAACAGGCCATAACGTTCCAAACAAAAACAAATTCCTATGTGGTTGTTGTTGAGTTGTTTTTGTTGTAGTATTAACTTTACTTTATATTTGTTCTACCATGGGTTTAAGTAAAGTTTTGTGACATTTGTGGCGAAGATAAAGACAAATTGAAACTTGGCAGCACTTTGTCTTTTATTCATCTACCAGAAATGGCACAAAACTTTAAGCTGAAAACACATCCAACGTTTGAGTAAAAAATAAAAGACAATGTGCTGCCAAGTATCAATTTTTCTTTATTCTTCTATCAGAAATGACATAACATGGTTTAATAAGAAAGGTTAGCCAAAGCTTTATGTCAATTTAATTTTTTTCATTCGAGTATGCCTAAAACTTCAAAACAATATAAACAAACTGTGTATGTGTGTGTGGTGTTTGAATAATATGCCAAACAATTTTAAAAACAATCGAATTCAATGATTTTTAAAATTGTTTTTAGACCATTTGTATGGAAGAAATTGGTGAGATTTGCATGGAAACAATCAGTTTATCATATTCACAACTCGATTATGTGGAGAAAACTTAACGCGTCATTCATTTTTCGCGGTTTTTATAAAATGCTCAAAAAATGCATTGTAAACAAACCCACTTGTTGCTTTTATTTTGAAGTTTTAGGAATTCAAGAAAAACAAGGGTTCTATAGATTTTTTTCATTTAAATCTACCTCTTTACTTATACCATGTGACATAACGTTGGATATTTTTTCAGCTTTACACAAACGTTGGATGTGTTTTCAGCTTAAAGGCCTCTGCACATACGGCGAGTTGAGCGTTGCGTTACAACAACCACATGAAAACTTCAAGAACAAACTTGGCATCACTTACACATTTTTCATGTGGTTGTTGTTTTCAACGCGCAACGCGACGCACAACGGACAGCGTTGCCGACAGTTTTTGATCAGAAATCGTCAAAAAAATCGTCAAATCGTCAACAATATTTGAAAAATCGTCAAAAAATCGTCAACACGGTCCAAAACTCGGTTTTGTTACCGTTTGATGCGACTTTTCGCTGCTATTTTTGTGAATGAGACTGACAACATAAGATATACAAACCACAGCAATAAATCTAACCCAATATCCAATAAATGCTGCTATAAAAACAGCTTTCCGAAGATAATAGTTTTCTTATGGTTATCGAGTTTGAAGCAGTGCAGTATGGTAAAGCTGGGTACACATTGCCATTTTAAATGGTAGCTTATAGGCCGTTTATATATAACAAGGTTAACCCAGTGGGTCTGGGTTTCAAATGTCATTTCCATTGTATATACTTCAAACAAATCCTCATAAAGAAGGTTAACCCTGCAAAAAACTATAATATAAACGCCGTATTAGCTCAAATATCGCTTGCTTGACAGTGTGACTGTCCATATTTGTCCGTACACGTACATTTTGGTTGTTGGGCAGTCGAAAATCGATAAAAATTGTCATTCAAAACTGGCTGGCAACTTAAAGAGGGCATTTGTAGGAAGTTAATAAAGCTGGACTCATATTTTTTATAACAAAATATATATAAGTAATATTTTATCTCGAAAACTTTTTAAGGAAGATTTTCATATATTACCAAAACCATGATATAAGTAAAGAGGTAGATTTAAATGAAAAAAATCTATAGAACCCTTGTTTTTCCTGAATTCCTAAAACTTCAAAATAAAAGCAACAAGTGGGGTTGTTTACAATGCATTTTTTGAGCATTTTATAAAAAACGCGAAAAATGAATGAAGAGTTAAGTTTTCTCCACATAATCGAGTTGTGAATGTGATAAACTGATTATTTCAATGCAAATCTCACCAATTTCTTCCATACAAATGGTCTAAAAACAATTTTAAAAATCATTGAATTCGATTGTTTTTAAAATTGTTTGGCATATTATTCAAACACCACACATACATACACAGTTTGTTTATATTGTTTTGAAGTTTTAGGCATACTCGAATGAAAAAATTTAAATTGACATAAAGCTTTGGCTAACCTTTCTTATTAAACCATGACCAAAACTAAAGGAAAATTTTCAGCTCATATAATTTCCAGTCTCCACATATGAAAAATAAATACAATAACTTTGGCAACTCTGCAACAAAAAGTTTTTTTAGCTAATTGAGATAACAAATAACGAATAACAAATGAATTGAAAAACAATTGAAACAGGGATGGAAAATTCAGTACAATAGTACTTTTTTCAGTACCATTTCATTATAAAAAGTACCGAAGTACCCCCGCAGCCAATTCAGTACCATTTCACATACTCTAGTGCCACACGTTGACAAATTTTATGTGAAACTAAAAATGAAAAATTCACACTTTTGGTGCTTTTCAGAACTACAAAAATCTACACATTTTTGCTATTTTTTCTATAACAGCTCTGTTCCAGAACTAAAAAGTTTTTACAATTTTTACCACTTTTACACATTTTGCGTTCCCGTACACAAAATTTATATGAAAATCGTTTACGACTTTTACAACTTTTACGACTTTTACCACTTTATAAAGTACGGGAACAGGCCAAACATGAAGGAACAGGTATGTTGCTTCCAAGATTGACATTTTCATATATGTATGCAAATTGCTAGAAATTTTAAAATCTGGGTGTACATATGTACCTTTATATTGGGAATACACCAAAATATTGGCATATATTGATAATTTTCTTCATGGGGCTCTTTCACCCGATGAGAATCCGAAATACGATGTTACATCGAGCCGTATCGTAATATGTTTTATTTTTTCTCAAAAAAAAAAATATAAAAAATACCTTTTCGATGAAAAAAGTACCATTTTAGTACTTTTTGAAATTTTTAATTTTCCATCCCTGAATTGAAATAAGCTATCAGTAAACAAACACGAACGAATAAGTACAAATGAATGGACTACTGAGAATTTAGCTTGCTTACTTCTATCGATCGCAAAACTCGCCGAATTAAATTACGGCGTTTTCCCAGTGTTTTTAGCTGACAGTCACATAATTATAAAACACAATGGTTATTGGTGCCTTTCCTGCGGCCAAATTGGGTGTATTGGCCATCAAACAAGTCAGTAAACCCATAGCAAATATAATTAAATCCAAAGCCAAAGAACACCCATTATTTCGTAACTATATATGCATGCCACCAGCTCAATGTAAGTATTCCAACCAAATTAGATGTGACTAAATGAATCCCCTTTGCAGTGTAATACTTTTGTTTTTCTCTGGGGATATAGTGTATAACTGGGTAGAAGTCAAGACGAAAATGTGGGCCCTTAATCTCGGGAAACCGGTGAATGTACCACCACTAACCGAAGCCATGGCGGTTGAGTTGGGTGCAAATCTATTGGGTGAATTCATTATATTTGCAATTGGTGCCGGTGTATTGATATTCGAATATGCTAGGTAAGCAGCAGACCTGTGGGGTATGTTGTGATTGATCAAACAAATTCCAAGACCACAGTTCTGAAGCAGAAGGACATGCACCAGAGCCAATGCTTTGGTTTTATCTTCTTGAAATTGTTCTAATTTTCTCAATACTTTTCCACTTTATAGACAGACCAGCAATGAAGCTAAAAAGCAAGAAAAAATGGCCCTCGAAAAGGCAGAACTTACAAACAATCTTGCTGAACTGACATTCCGTTTGGAACGCCAAGATGCTCAATTAAGAGAACTAACAAGAGTATTGGCAGATATTGGTAAGTTGATGGTCATAGTATAAACATATTAATTTTATAAATGTTTTCTTTAATCTTAAGAAATATTAAAAGAATCGTACAAAGTATTGATCGAATACCTCAAGCGTCATGAATTTCAATCTGAAGGAAATCATTTAAGGGAGAATATGTCAAAAATTCCTGTTTGATTCAAGTTTTTTGTTAGTTGTAATTTTAATTTAATTTTTTTTTGGTTTGTATCTTTTGTAGTGATCAATATCGTGGATTTGTTGACTTTTACAAACATCCGATGAAGAGTCTAAAGGTCTGTTCGATAACCCACAAATTTGTACAAACTTTTCGAATTTTAAATTTCATGAGAAGACCCTATTACATTTTGAAACCTGTTCTGTTCCAGAATTGCAAGAACATACTAATTTTTACTATTTTTTTTCGATAACATAAAGAACAAATTGTTATCGTAGTAAAAAATTGTATGTTCTTGCAGGTTTAGGCTCCTTGGTCGGAATGGGAATGTATTGGTGCCAAGAAGTATATATACAAACTAGAAATTGGCGATATTGATCACTCTCTACAATTTCCTACTCTTATAAAACACAATTTCCCTTCATTACATATAACACACCACTTTATGGTTCTGTTCCAGAACCTGCAAGAGGCTACTATTTTTTACTACGATAACAAATTTTTCTTTATGTTATCGAAAAAAATAGTGAAAATAAGTAGATTCTTGCAGTACTGGAACAGACCATTAGTTACACCTTGTTTCACATCTTTCTTTATCATTTCATTTTATCTATTATTTTCTTCTTTTAGAATCACGTTCCATTTTCAGATGGACCAGAGAACGGTTAAACGAATATCAACCATTTAATCCTGACAATCCTGATCAGTCATCGAATAGAAAACCCCAAAAAACTTCACCATACAACTCTGATGGTGGTCTAGTCATGAGAGCTTTACATTTCCTAGATACTCAAGTGTTTACCAATACCCCATTGAATGTGTCACACAAACAACAACATCAAACACCAGCAGCAACATCATCATCTACAAATCCTGCCATGGTTCCTGATGAAACTTCATTATCGCAAACTATTGACGATCATGAAACTATCAACACTTCTAACAGAGAAAGTCAAGCCTTGAAACAGTGACTACTGCCACAAAATGTCACATTAGAAAATTCAATGGCTAAACTTAAATATGATATAGATTTAGCTAGAAATGAATTAGGATCAGAATAGTCGAAAAGATTATTATTTTATAATTTTTTTGTTAAAGATATTTTAATTTTTTATACAGTGACTATTGTATTGGTTTACAATTTAAGAGCGATTCTAATTCCTGTTTAATGTTTGTATAACAATTATGTCACAAAAATCTTCAACTCGTAAGACTATTCTAAATTATAGTATAATCTTCTTGAAATTGTAAAATTTGATTGAACATAATTTTCAATTGCAATTTTTCAAATAGCCCCCATTTTTCATACTATTGTGCATAACACAACAAAGCATTTACACTTCCTCCACAAAAATTTGCCACCTACCACCTATCTATATTCAAATAATAGATTAGTAGTTGTTTTTTTGTTTATTGTTTTTTAAAAAATATACATAGAATACAGTTATCAGCGTTTGTGCAAAAAATTTGATTTTGTGTTTTACGGGAATAGCTATTTTATTCATCTTTTGGTTATATTTTGTACATAATTTTAGCTCCTTCAAAATCGGCGACACTTCTCAAAATGCGTTCAGAACCGGAAGAATATAAGAATTTCGCAGCATCCACATTGAAAAAGGATGATAATACAACAACCACAACAGTACCAACACAAACTACTAATACATCAGCATCACCTCCCCTCTCCCCACCTGATAAATCAAGTAAAGCAGCTGAGGTTCCAGTTAAAGCAGCCTAATTTGTACAATATTATTGAGAAGTTTGGTCATCGATAACCATTTTTTTATTATAAATATATTTGTTTTTTCAAAGGACAATAAAGGATATTCGTAATCATAATCTTGGACAATATTCATTGACAATTAACGAATCATGTGCAGTGTCTATGAGGATGAAGAGGAGATGAAGAATATAGTGCAGTAAATTCCTAATCCACATTTTTGTCGACAAGTTCAAATATCCAAAAAGGGCCACAAAATTCTGAGAGACCTTAAATACATTCGATCTGTTCGTAGGTGAAAGTTTCATTTCACATTCGCTGAGGGTATATATCTGTCGGCACAGCCGACTGACACTTTTTTACTTGTTGATAAATTCAGTCAAGCTACACTGTTTGAGAATATCGCGCAAACCATCCCCGGCATATTTTGAAAGGTTGGGAATTTCAAAGAAGGAACTTCTACCTTTCCTGTATTGAACCCGCTCCATAATGCATAGAAATAAAAACAAAGTTATTTACAAAGTCAAAAACTGTTTATAAAAAAAGTATTAAAATATCTATCTAATGATACAATTTTTAGTGAGATGTACATGTGTATGATGGATGAAAGACTCTTAACGCTAAGACTTAACAAAAATAACTTCACAACTTGAAAAAAGAGGAGGAAAATAACTAAGGAAATCAAAAAACTTAACCTACATTTTTGAATTGATAACGAAGGAGGAGGTAACAATATGTATTATAAATAGAGTGACTATGTTAAGTGGTAATGATGGCGATGACAATGTGGACTTTCAAACTTCCTGATAGCTTACAAAGCATTGCAAGCTTCTTATTTCCATGGGATCATCGAACAAATCACGCAGATAGTCACCAAAAACGGAGACAATTTTATAGAGACTACGTCTTACAGAATTCTTCAGTGTTATTAGATTACGATCCAATTTCTTGCCATTTAAGTTTACATTATTCAACTTATCCAATTCACCCTTTAGCTTGAGGAGTGTGCGTATAATTTGTGGTAATGCAACTTGTACAACACCATATTTATCTTCGACCAATGATTCGGCACATATGCCAGCCAAACCTTGTGTTAGCCAAACAATAATTTGCGAATTGGATAGCAAGAAAGCAGTGCGGGCTCCATCAGGTTCGCCAAACATATAAAATACACCAGGTATTGTATGGAAGGCTGTATTCAGAGCCTGCTCAATTTGTTTGGAAATGTGTTCAAATTGTTCATTGATACGTTGTACAGCAGTTGGAGTATTCGATGCAACTCCTCCAGACGACGTTGTAGATGAACCAATATTAGTGGTGGGTGGATCGGAGACCATTCTTCTTATACCATAGGTCGCATTGTATTGTCGCAAGAGGATTTTTTCCGCAGCTTCGGTTGCTGTTGGTTTATCTGTTTGACAAAATAGAGGTGTGGATTTCATTGTGGATATATTTTTAACCGAAGTGGTGAGGTCTTCAATGAAAGCATTTATTATGGCCAGGCATTGGGAAGACAATTGATTCCAGTTATATGGATGACCACCTACAAAACAAGATATACAATTTGTAATTGTTTTTATAGATTTCTATGGGTAAACAATAAACTTTTCTATAAAATCCAAGAACTTACCCGGTAAAGATAGAGCATAGATTTCTTTACGTCTGTTTGCTGCCGACGTTCCCGCCATATTAAAGAGATCCAAAGCGGCCAAAGTTTGCACAATTGGCACTTGTGACATTGTCAAAGCTTCGACGAGGGTTACTTCTTTCTGACCTTCTGTTACAACTGGATTCTTTTCAATGAAAAATTGCATTTCTTCAGCCAATAAAATTGAAAAGAATTTCTGCATTAAATTCATGTTACTCAAGATTTGTGATTGCAGAATCCAGGAATAAAATAATATTCGCAGATTTGTTAAAACGGAAAAAAATGACGATAGACTTGTATCAACTTCCAAATCGAAGAAACGTGCAAATCGTGCATTGATAATATCACCGAATATCCAAAATGCAAAAGCATAACAAATAGAGGGCACAAACGATTTCATCAAAGATTTGTACAATGTGGAATACAGTAAAGAACGTAGCTTAACAAGTTTATTCTCCTGAATTATGGGATATTCTACTTCTGGTTCATGGCGCAAGTTTTCCTTAAAGAAATAATAACAGCCAGCTGAGATGCCTGAACCCACCAGAAATAGATAGTACGAGTTAATGCAATCCATGCCATAACATTGATAGACCAAGGATCTGAAAGTGGAATAACATATTAAACATTTAAAAGTGGTGATCATTTCACTTACTTACCTATAATCCACATGCAAGTATCGGGCATACAACCAAGCCGTCAAGAAACCCACGGCAATGTGAATCATTAGGAAAAGACTCTTTCGTACAACAGTTCCCAGCAGCCACTTGAACCTGGTTGCATAGTATTGCTTTACAGCCAAATGAGATTTACCCAAGAGTATACCATATATGATGACAGCCGATATCAGAGGCATTATAGATAGCCATGTGTAAAAGGAAAACATTAGACTAAACGTTTCCGTAATCCAATTCAGTAGATGGAATATGTGGAAATTGACAAACAGCAGGAAGACGGTGAGCAAAAAGAATTGCATCATAATGCTGAGAGCAACTGCTGTTAGGCAGCGATACAAGCAAAGCTTCTTGCATTCCAACACAGTGGCGGCAGACATATTTTAGGGCCAGAATAAATTAATTAGCAATAAACAAATGAAATCAGCAGAAAGAAAAACACAAATGACCGGCTTTTATGTTTTTGAGGTTAAGTTGGTTTCTCATGAGAACGCTGTCAATTGTAAGGTAATTCTTTTAATTATTCTTGTTTCAAACAGAAAATTAACTAAGAATGTCTTGTTTTTCACTTTGTTCTCGCGGAATATGGGAGCTAGTTTGCGCGGTGCCGTTTGTTTTAAAATTGCAAACAATAAAACCAAAGCCAAGTAAATTGAGGCCTCCTGCTTCTTCTTCATGTAGACTATTCAAAGTGAATTGATGACATATGAATTAATGACATATGTACATATATGAAAGCTGCGAACTTTGAAACTACCATTTAATGAAATTTGTGCAAAATCAACCGCGTTTTTTTCGCGTTCATTCCGTTATGAGAAAAACTGAAGATCAAATTCGTGAATAAGTGTGCTTCCGGTGTGAAAATAGTTAAAATTTAATGGACATCGAATGAAAAATTGTGAATCGCGTCGGTTACGTATGTTATATTTTGTCGGCGGCATTCCCTCCTGTCATTTCTGGAAAATAAAAGGAATAAACCAAGCACACATGAACATGAAGAAATAATTCGTTAGCAAAAGTGATTCCGGTGTAAAAATAACGAAATTTAATGGACATCGAACGAGAAGATTTGAATCTCGTCGGGTACGTTGTTGTTGGAACAGCATAGGTTTGCTGCTGGCACGTTCGGGCCAATCCCGTTCAAACCGCTGCCGTGGAATTTGGCTCGTGTGCGTATGATATACATATTTTCGGACGTTATTTTCTCGGTTGGCATTATATGCTGGTCATTCCAGTATCCAGTAGTATGTGCGATAATTCTTCGTTAGAGATAACGTATGTATGTATGACATTAGTTTTGTTGACCATCTCCGTAATCTTTATTTTATTATTTAAAATAGGATTGGCTCGTGGATACGCTGTCGCTAACTCGTTCCCAATAGAAATTGAGGCTACCGTATTTACCAGATAGTTACGAAAAGCACAATTTGGTCTGTCGAGACTGCTGAGGTTGTCCTGATGCGATATGAGGTACGTATGTATGTATATACTCCAAGGATGGCATTCACACTATTAATGATTATGGCACCAGCGACTGCATCTGTGTGAATACTAATCAATCCAGTATGATGCTTGTTGATCTTGTACATTTGGACTAGTGTACCTCCTAAGTAGACAGCGGCATTTTATGCAACCCCTATTTTTGGTCCGATTAATATCAATCTTTGGCTTCTGATTAAATTGCAATCAAAGCATATGACACATGCAAAATGCATAAAAAGTTGCTTATGCAAAATTTATGCATTTTACATATTTTCTTATGCAAGAAATATTGCAATTATACGCACAAAAATGTTTGTGTGTTAAATTTTTCTGTTTAAAAATCTCTTCAGATTAGACAATAAAAGCCTTCAAGCCGTTCTATGGGGGCTATATGAAGACGTGGACCTATACCGACAAATTTCAGGTGGAAAGTTTTATACCCTCAAGGAAGACTAAATACCAAATTTCAGTCATTTCGGCGGCATATTGAGGCGAAAACTACCGAAAATCGGGAGGTACTGTTCTATGGGGGCTATATGAAGACGTGGACCTATACCGACAAATTTCAGGTGGAAAGTTGTATACCCTCAAGGAAGACTAAATACAAAATTTCAGCCATTTCGATGGGATATTAAGACAACAAATCTATGTATGTAAATATGGAAAAATATGTCAAATATGCACGCTTGCAAAAATTTCTGGGCCTAATTAGTTTTATTTTGTGGTAAAACGAGTTTCTGTCTAATCAGATTTCCTCTACGACCATCCTATCCATATATGCATTTGCATAAGATTCCGCTGTCTACTCCTAAGATAGTTTTACGGAGGCACTTAATTACAGGTCTGAATATTTTTCCATCGTTTATCTTTCCTGTTATTGGAGGTCGATACATTTTCTTTATTTATGGCACAAGTGCGTATAGAAAATATATGTGGCATGGGAGGACAATTAATTCATCGTATGTTAACTCATGCCTTTATGACAATTATATTACATTTTTACTTACTTACTTACTTAGCTGGCCCATTACAGAACATTTGTTCTATAGGCCGAACTAAGAAGAGATCTCCATTCCTCTCTATTTGTTGCTTTGCACTCTGGAATACCGCGCCTTTTCATCTCATCATCCACTTGTTTGCGCCATCTGTTCCTTGGCCTGCCAATTCTGCGTGCACCGCCATGTGGCATGTATTCATACGCCTTTTTAGCGGGTTCATCATCGCTCATTCTTATGATATGGCCTAGCCAACGCAATCGCTGCATCTCGATACGTTTAACTATATTGATGTCGTTGTATAGCAGATACAGCTCGTGGTTTATGCGACGTAGATATTCACCGTCAACGCAGATTGGTCCGTAGATCTTTCGAAGAATTTTTCTCTCAAACACACCAAGCACTGCCGTGTCTGCTTGCGCAAGTACCCAGGCTTCGGAGCCATACATCAGCACGGGTAGTATCAGTGTTTTGTAGAGCGTTATTTTTGTTTGACGAGATGTGGCTTTGTTTTTAAACTGCTTACTTAAACCAAAGTAGCATCTGTTGGCCAATACAATTCTTCTTTTTATTTCACAACTGATGTCGTTTGTTGTGTTTACAGAGGTGGCGAGGTAGACGAAGTCTTTTACTACCTCAATATTATAGGAACCAACATCCACAGTCGGTCCGAGCTCAATGGATGCATTGCGCGTCGACACCATCAACTTGGTCTTCTCACCGTGTACCGCCAGACCCACTTTAGCAGATTCTCCTTCGACCTTTATAAAGGTATCAGTTACTTCTTTTACTGATCGGCCCATGATGTCTATATCATCAGCATAAGCAAGTAACATGTGACTATTGGTGTAGATTGTGCCACTTCTTTTGACGTTTGCCTCTCGTATAACCTTTTCTAGCAGGATGTTGAAGAGGTCACACGAAAGGCTGTCTCCTTGTCTGAAACCTCTTTTGGTACCAAACTCTTCGGAGAGGTTCTTTCCTATTTTAACTGAGGACCTCGTGTCAGTTAAAGTCATTTTACAAAGCCGGATGAGCTTTGCGGGAATACCAAATTCAGACATGGCTTGGAATACCTTTGAACGCAGCGGGCTGTCGAAGGCTGCTTTATAATCGACAAAAAGGTGGTAGGTGTCGATCTGCATCTCTTGGGTCTTCTCCAGGATTTGCCGCACGGTAAATATCTGGTCAATGGTGGACTTGCCAGGTCTAAAGCCGCATTGGTATGGTCCAATTATCTCGTTGACCATAGGCTTTAGTCGTTCCCACAATATCCCTGACACGATCTTGTAGGCAATAGGGAGTAAACTTATGCCCCTATAGTTAGAGCATACAGTCTTATCTCCCTTCTTGTGGACGGGGCACAGGATACTCAGGTTCCAATCGTCGGGTACTCGTTTTTCCTGCCAGATGGTGCTAACTAGCTGATGAATACACCTTATCAGCGTGTCGCCTCCGGTTTTGAACAGCTCGGCTGGTAAGCCATCGGCCCCTGCTGCCTTATTATTCTTCAGCCGATTTATTGCTGTCTTTACCTCATCTTGGCTGGGCGGTATACATTCAATACCATCTTCTGGGATTGGGACTGTGGTATCTTCATCGTCTTCGCTGCTATTGGATACCAACAGATTTGAAAAATGTTCTTTCCATATCCTGAGTACACTATCTGTATCAGTTACCAAATTACCTTGCTGCTCTCTACAGGAGGATGTGCCTGTACCAAAGTCATCAGTTTGATGCTTGACTCTTTGGTAGAATTTTCGGACTTCATTCTGGCTCCTGTACATCTCGATTTTTTCACACTCCCGCTTTTCCATCTCTCTCTTTTTCCTGCGGAAAAGACGTTTCTCCTCTCTCCTTTTCTCCCTGTATCTCTCTCGTGCGCTACGCGTTGCTACGGATTGTAAAGTAGCCTTATATGCCGCATTTTTCTCTTCGGTGACAGCACGACACTCCTCATCATACCATGGATTCCTTGGTGGAGGTCTCTGGTATCCAAGTATGGATTTTGCGGCTGTTTGCATGGAGTGGGCAATGCTTTGCCATTGCGCTGATGTTATCGGGATGAGGAGTGCTTTGATTAAGCAATTGGGCTAGTTGAGTGGAATATGCTGTGGCTAACTGTTGTGATTGCAGCTTACCGATGTCTAACTTTCGTGTTGTGTCTGTTCGTACTTTGTTTGCTACGTTTAAGCGGGTGCGTACCTTTGCTGCAACAAGGTAGTGGTCCGAATCAATGTTTGCGCCTCGGAACGATTGTACATCCAACACGCTCGATGAATGTCTTCTATCTATCACAACATGATCAATTTGGTTTCTTGTTTTCTGATCTGGAGACAGCCAGGTGCCCTTATGAATATCGAGATGATTAAATCTGGTACTGCTAACTACCATGTTTTTTGCAGCTGCAAAGTGTATCAGCCTCATACCATTGTCAGATGTTTCACTGTGGAGACGGAATTTCCCGACTGTTGGGCCAAAGAAATTCTCCTTTCCAATTTTGGCATTAAAATCGCCTAGAATGATTTTAATGTCATGGGCAGGGCAACGGTCATATGTTTCTTCTAAGCGCTCGTAAAATATATCTTTGGTCTGTTCGTCCTTTTCTTCAGTGGGAGCATGAGCGCAAATAAAGCTGATGTTGAAGAATTTAGCTTTTATTCGAATTGCAGCAAGTCTTTCATTCACTGGGGTGAAGGTGGATACCAGATGTTTTAGTCTCCGACTAACTACGAATCCACAACCAAACTCATGCTTTACGTTATGGCAGCTATAATACAGTGCGTCACCTTTAGGTGTTGTTGCGACGCCTTTCCCAATCCATCGTATTTCCTGTATGGCAGTAATATCGGTCTTGTACTTTTCAAGTACGTCTGCCAATGCGAAGACTGCACCTTCTCTATAAAGAGTGCGAACATTCCAGGTGCAGATTCGCAGATCATTTTTACTATGCGAATAAATTGTGTCTGTCCCGTTCAGCATGAGCACTTTTATTACATATTTACAAGTCCTCAAAACGGTTGCAGTCGGAATCTTTGTGGGTGGGTGGGCGCTTTTCTCTTCTTTGGTTTTTTTACAAGAGGAAATGAAAACTCAAGGCACCAAAACAAACGCATGTTCTAGGTGGTCGGACATTTACTTCGAGACCGTCCTTGACTGCTTATTTGATTCGCAGACACCCAAAATATGTATGGTAGACATTCCACTATCCTAAATTACCTTTCACCGATTTCAATTTTATTATGCCCAGTAAGATGTATACATTTAATTTTTTTAATATTTTTAAACTATTTTCTTTTTATTTTCAGATTGAAATGCAAAATTATCCACATCATAGATTTGAACAGCGACGAAAAAGGTCTGGGGTTTTTTGTCGAGAAGAACCCCAGCGTATTATGTGGGGTACACGTGTTAACACTCGGTTCGGTTATTCCGTTTCGGTTATAATTTATTGTGACATTGCGACGAAGCTATTGGCATTACTATTAGAATTGAAAAAATCGTATTGGATATCATTTGTAATATGAGTACTCCATGCAATGCATTGAAAAGGTAAGGTAAAACAATATTTAAAAATAGCCAGAAATAATTAAAATTATTTTTATTTACTTTCAGGTAAGAAGTTCTCGAAAATGTTGAAAAAATTAATTAATTATATAACACCAATATTAACGCCTTTTCAAACTGCACACTTTTACACAAATTTACTTTACGGTTTTTTATACCGGTGTGGTAGCCGATCCCGGTATGTTCGCCCATACATCGTTGACATCGATTTGTTTTGAACAACAAGAACAACCGAATCTGAAAGTATTAAAATGCAACCTTAGATTTTATGTATTAACAATTTTATCTACTTAGTTTTACTTACTTTGATTTCAGAATATCCAAAACGTTACGTTTGAATACAAATAGTAGAAAAATCAAAATCGCATCAACCATATAGACCGAACCCATTATATAAAACGTTGTCCTTAGCGTTGTAGTTGTCTTTTCACTAACAATAGTCGTAAGGTAGTAGGTAATCTGTGACAGTCCCATCATGATTGCAAGACGTATTAACATACGAAAACTAAAATCAAACAATGAAGTAAAAAGATGTTTGGTAGTTAATGGAGGAAGTCAATATATAGACAATTATATCTATAGTATTTTTGCTTACATATGTATGTATGTATACATACTTTTTCATTATTTTATAGCTTCCATACTCTAATTTTGCAACTTGAAAACTGCTTCTAAGAATTTCAAATGTAAGCAAGCAAAAAATCAGAAAATTTAAAGCCAGAAAAATAATTGTAAACACTGGACAAAAGGAAAAAAGAAATTCGTTAATATAAATAATCAATGCATTATCGTATATTATTCCTAATAACTATTTACCATCTGCATATATTGAATATCTACCGACAGTGTACGAGTTTATTGCCAACAATGCCAATGACAGACCCCAAACGAACAGAGAATACCATAGAAAACGTATCCAAATTTCCCTTAGATCGTGTCTGTGGTTCATTTTTTTCATATTACGTCTCATTTCATAACATATAACATTGGACCAAAGTAAACTGGCTATGCCAAGGTACATGCTTATGCGATCAATAACCACTAAAAAGAGACAATTTAACATTGATGTAGAAATTAATATTATATATGTAGGTATATTAGGGCCATTACTATATGTGTTCTTTTACTATCTGATGGATTTGAAAACGCAAAATAAACCTATTTGGAGGCATTAAAAATATAATTTGTACATTGAAAGTTGATGCCAAGAAGCTCCTCCTTGAAATTCAATCATCACTTTTAACTTTAAGTTAAGCGGAACGATCTAAATCTGTTCGGTAAATCCAAAATGTAACAAAAGAAGACTTGTAATAATGGGTGTTAGACTTATAAAGTTATCTGGCAAGAATGTACATTAGGGTTATGACTTTTTGACCTTTTTTCTCAAAAATGATTTCCTGTAGCGAGAATGAATGAACTTTTGCCTATTAATGCCAAAAATAACGACCATTCCATTTAATTATTAAAAAAGGTTACGCACAAACCACTTAGATTTTTTTTAAAAATAGAAGTATGAAATGAAGAACAAAATTTTTCTCAAAAAATTATTTCCTGTTGCACGAATGAATGAAGGTTTGTCACGGACAAACCACTTTCACTTGAAAATAAATAAATAATATATAAAATGATATATACGCATACATATGGCGAAAAAATTGGTGAGAAACAAAAGCTTATGTCATTTTGGTTATGTCGTGTGGCTGTAATGCTTGTTTTGAGTTATATACAGTCAACCATGGCACAATTACCAAGGTAGTGGTATTACACCAGCTCTTCGAATATGTAATGTCAAATCCCTTTATAAAAAATAATTTTTGTTGCAATTTCCCCAAAAACATAAAGAAAATTTTGAAATAACATATTACAAATATGTCGATGCCACTACCTGGTCGATATGCCTTGCAGTCAACCAAAAAAGTCTACATACACTCTATAAAACTCGAGTTTGAAATATAAGGAAAATCGGTAAATTCTATAAAAATTAAAAAAATAATAGGAAAAAAGTGTACATACACCCCAATGAAATATTGATATTACCGTAAAATTTATGGAATAAGCAATTTAATCATTTCCCTTCGAGAGTTATCTTGCGCTCCAACCACTACACACGGTGTCATAGGGTTTTTTGTAACTTTCAGGCTATTTTCTCCGGAAGTATGGACTTGCCCCTAATGAAACTTACAGCGTCGTATAGAGGACAGCGAATACAACTTGCGTAAACAAAAATCAAAGCGATTCGAGACCAGGTCCTAAACTGAACTTTTCCTAAATTTTGTGTGGGAGGTACCCGAAGGAGTGGACCGATTGAGTCCATATTGGAACATCATCTAAGTTTGGTAGAAATTACACGATGTTCAAAGTATGGACCAAATCGGTTATTCCCTACAAGAGTTATCGTGCGCACAAGTTTTGCGACAATTTTTGAACATTTGTGGGGGAGGTACCTGAAGGAGTGGACCTATATGGCCCATCTTCGAACGTAAATCGAATCTGGACAAAATATTTCGATACCCTAAATTTGAACCGAATCGATTGATCCGTTCGAGAGTTATCGTGCGCACCAGCCAGACCGACAGACAGACAGACGGACATTGCTAGATCTACTCAAAATTGTCTGAAACGGATATCGTACAAACATACCTGGGGTCTAAAACCATTATTTCGATGAGGCACATTTTTGGTCGTATCAAAGTGTAAATACCCTTTCTAGCCTAAAGGCTGAGGGTATAATGAAAAGTTTGATAACTTGGAAACGAGTTGAGATTTTTTAACAACTCAAAAAACAATTTAGTGATGACATACATAAATATTCCATTTATAGTACCGTTATGCCAAGTTTACACTTGCGCTCTAAAATCCACTGGATTTCACGAAATCCTGAAATACATCCCGGTGTTTTTATACCCCGGTTACACTATTGAAGGTTAACCCACTGGGTCTAATAGATCCAGTGGGTTAATCTTTGCTGGTTACACTTAGCTTTTCGAGGATATAAACTGTCAGCTGATGTTTGTTTACGTATACATACAAAATAACTAATAAAGTCGTGTTTTACACTTTTACAATTTCTCGTATGAGATATGGTCCCCTCTTTGCTCATATTGGTATATTTTTCACACAGGGATACATTTTTGTATCATGGTATCAAGCGTACTTTTTGTTAAAAAAGTGTCTAATGTAAAAAAATAAATAATTTTATGATTTTCAAATAACTTTAGATTTATTAACTCCATAAAATCTCATGCGACCAATCGTAAACGTGTAAAACACGACAAACTCTGTTGCAAAAACAGTTGCAACTATTGGTACTTTTTGAGTAGAGTTGGATTTTTTTGCACAAATACCGAATACAACACTGTATTTTTGGTGGATTTGTGCCGGATTTAAAATAAACCCTGTCGTGAGAGGATTTAATTTTTGTATGGCAAATCTGGTCAGATTTGACCAGATTAAGCAATAAATCCTCATAAAGTGGGTTAACCCGGCAAAAAACTGTAGTGTAACCGCACTATTACACTTATTTTTTTGTTGATTTCAAACATATCACAATGATCAAGGTAGATGCATATGCGCAGCTGATCGAACATGAATTTTCAAAACAAGTTGTTGTTAATTTAATTAGTCATCAAAAATATACGACAACATAGAACTTTACAACTTTATTTCGAAAATTATCGTAAAATTATCTATATATCGTATTAATTGTGTATAGTAATAACAAATGAAAAAATAAAAAATGATTTTATCGTTGAGACAACATAATAATATATTTTGATAGATAAAAGTTGTGTTCAGAACTTGCAGCAGTTTTCCCGTTTGTTGCTAAAAATGAGTTCCCGTACTCCGAAGTTTAGCAAGACTTGCACTTCTCTTTAAACAAAAACAGCGCCGAATAACACCCTATTCTCCTGTTTTTTGCCGTACAATTTTGGCATAGTAGAAACTAGCAACATGTTCATTATCATCTAAATACGATAGCTGTTACGTTGATTTGCTGCAGTTTTTGCAATTTCCGTAATTTTTTCGTTCCATTATTTTTTAAGAAATTTGTATGGGGAATCAATTTTTGACAATTCGCTCTTTTTTCTAACATTACCATTAAAAAAAGTACAATAACATACTGAAAAATAGCATTGTGACAAAGTAATTTAATATTTTTTCACATTGTTTACAAATTTTGATACTAAAATTTGTTGTTGCATAAATTGACCATCTACCTTGTTTATTGTGATACGTGAAAAGTGTTGCAACTTTTGGTACTTTTTCAGGCAATAACAGGGTTGTATATCATGTGTACTGCGATTTCGATGTTGATTTCGCTGAAATCACGAAATGAGATGATTTCATTTTTGTATGCGAAATCATGATAATTTTTGCTTTATTCCGCGCGAAATCACGAAACGCCTTCGAAATCACGAAAAGACGCCGAATGTAAACCAAACATTATACTAACAATTTACCATTTTGATTTTTCCAGTGGCGTGGATCGAAACTAGTCTTCCTTGCCTTACCCCTTGGCGAACAATGCCAAACCTTCTCCACTAATAAACTTGTTGTTTTAAATTTTAAAACAACAAAAGGGATTAAGCCAGACTATTTTGACAAATCAAAATTGTAACAGCTATCCCAATTAAATAAACGCCACCAATGTTCTAACAATTTACCGCAAAATAAAAAACAAACATTTTAAAATTGAGCATTTAAAATGATACACCAAAATAATCGATTAAAAACAACCATATTGTTGGCGTTTTGTGTCATTTTAATAATCAGAATAATGGAATAATTGGTTCCCTATCGTTTTCAGTAGTTTTGTCATTGATTCCGACAGAAAGAATAATGTTCCTTACGTAATTTTGACATGATCGTAATTAGTGTCCATTTGTATGCAATTTGGCTAGAAATTTCTAGTTATATCCTCAGCCTTTAGGCTAGAAATGTGCCTCATCGAAATAATGGTTGGGGTCTAACCAATATGTTTGGACGAAATGTGTTTCAGAAAATTTGGAGTCGATTTTGCAATGTCCGTCTGTCTGTCTGGCTGGCTGGTGCGCACGATAACTCTCAAACGGATGAGCCGATTTGGTCCAAAAATTTGGCTATCGTAATATTTTGTCCAAACTTAGTTTAAGTTCGAAGATGGGCCATATCGGTCTACTCCTTCAGGTACCTACCCCACAAAAGTACAAAATGTTTGGAAAAATTGTGCGCACGATAACTCTTAAAGGGAAGAACCGATTTGGTCCATACTTTGCACATCGTGAAATGTGTACCAGACTTAGATAAGGTTTCAATATGGACTCAATCGGGCTACGCCTTCGTGTACTTCCCACACAAAATTTCGGAAAAATTCAGTTTAGGACCTGCTCTTGAATCGTTTTGATTTTTGTTGTAACAACTTGTATTCTCGGCCCCCCATACGGCGGTACAAGTTTCATCAGGGGCGAAACCATACTTCCTGAGAAAATAGCCTGAAAGGTTAAAAAACCCCTATGACACCCTGTGTAGTGTTTGGAGCGCAAGATAACTCTCGAACGGATCTGCCGATTCGATCCAAAATTTGGCTTTCGCAATATTTTGTCCAAACTTAGTTTAAGTTCGAAGATAAGCCATATTGGTTCACTCCTTCAGGTACCTCCCCCACAAAAGTACAAAAATGTTTGGAAAAATTGTGCGCACGATAACTCTTGAAGGGAGTAACCGATTTGGTCCTTACTTTACGCATCCTAATATGTCTACCAGATATAGATCAGGTTTGAATATAGACTATATTTGTCCATTCCTTGGGGTACCTCCCACACAAAATTTCGGATAAGTTCACTTTAAAACCTGCTCTTGACTAACTTTGATTTCTGTTGAAGCAACTTGCTATCGCTGTCTAAATTACGACGGTAAAAGTTTTTTTCAGTGGCAAGTCCATACTTCTTGGGAAAACAGCCCGAAAGTTGTAAAAAACCCCTATGGCACCATATGTAGTAGCTGGAGAGCACAATAACTCTCGAACTGATAAACCGATTTTGACCTTCGTCATATTTTGTCCAAACTTAGTTTAACTTCTAAAATGGCCCATATGGGTCCTCTCCTTAGGATACCTCCCCCACAAAAGTTCAACATTTGTGTCCAAGTGCAGTTTAGGGTCTGTTCGGATATTTATACCGATGATGTTCCTTGTGGTCCTGTTTACAGCCATATTATGTTTTTCGTGGACAAATCGATGCTTCCTGGCATACTGGTTCAACAGGTGTACGATAACCCACTGAAAAGACTAGTGGGCGCGATATCTATCGAAAAGATATGACTCTCAAAATAAAATCCACTTCCGTAATGCACTATGTCGGTCCATTCCCTCATCCGCAAAACTTTTGAACTTTAAAACTAATCCACATTTTAAATGTCCAAAAAGTGCCATAAAATTCTGAAAAGACCCTAAATACATTTGAAGACAACTTTTCAGCCTACAAAATTGTTTTTCCATCAGTGTAAATAGGTCTGTACGATAACTCAAAAGTTTGTACAAATTTGTACAAACTTTTACAAAATGCTGTTCGATAACAAATTTGTTCAGTAAAAGAGAACTGGGCAGAACTTGCAAATAGTTTTTACTTGCGAAGTTATCGAACAGTCCTAATGTGTTATATGTTTTTTTTTCTATCTATAAGACCACAGTCAAAATAACGTTTAACTTAAAGTGAAGTAAAATATTATGTGCCATCTTATGCGTTGTTTACATTTACGAAATCCACTCGATTTCAACTGTCAATTCCTTTGCGTATACGTCAAATGAAAACTCATCTGAAATCAATTGGATTTCATTTGACGTTTAAGCAATGGATTTGACAGTTGAAATCGAGTGGATTTCGTAAATATAAACGTAGCATTAAGAAGTTATTGACGCAGTTTCCAATACATTGCATGCATTAGTAAAATAAATTCATCTGTACGGCATGTGTAAAATTAAACGTGGGTTGTGCCGCCTAACCGCAGAACAAGTATTCTTATTTTAATAATGTGATTGAACGAATAGAAATACATACTATAGGTACATAAATATCGAGACGTGGTTTGTGTCTAACCGCACCATAAGCAGAAAAAGTTTTTATTTTAGTTTTGTGATTGAGCGATTGGAAATAGTTTTAAGACTCAGTATTTTTTAATATTCTACTGCTAAAATACTCACCCATATAATCTATGTTTTTTATGAATGGATAGAAGATATCATAAAAAACCACCATCATTTCGATTAACGGTAATATTAGAGATATTCCATAGCTTACAAAGAGTTTAGTTTGCATATTTTGTCGTAATTCCTTAATGGATCCATATATGAACATGGTCAGCACTGCCAATACTATTGTAATTATCATGATTGTGAAGAATATAGCTATGTGCATGTTTTTAGTGGCAGCCACAGATATTTCCTGGAAATGAAAAACAAAATCAATTAAAACAAGTAAAAAAGTATCAGTCGGCTTTGCCGACAGAGATATACCCTCAGCCTGTGCAAATTGAAACACTTTTTTCACAAAAAACTTACATATGTATTTAAGGGGTTTCAAAATTTTGGTCGTATGAACCCACAAAAATGTTGATTAGGATTAAAGTTCAAAAATTTTGCGGAAAAGGTACTTAAAGAATGGACCGACATAGACAATGGGGGTGCAATAGGGGGTTTTTACACCCTTCGGGCTATTTTTTCAGGAAGTATGGACTTGCCCCTGAGGAATCTTGTACCTTCGTATAGGGGACAGTGAATACAAGATGTTACAATAAAAACCAAGGCGATTCGAGAGCAGGTCCTAAACTGAACTTTTCCGAATTTTTGTGTGGGAGGTACTCGAAGGAGTTTACCGATTGACTCCATATTGTAACCTCATCTAAGTCTGGTAGAAATTTCATAATGTGCAAAGTATAGACCAAATCGGTTACTTCCTTCAAGAGTTATCGAACGCACAAATTTTCCGAACATTTTCGAACTTTTGTGGGGGAGGTACCGGAAGGAGTGGACCGATATAATCCATCTTTGAACTTGAACTAAGTTTGGGCAAAATATTACGAAAGCCAAATTTTGGACCGAATCGGCAGATCCGTCCGAGAGTTATCTTGCGCTCCAACCTCTACACACGGTGTTATAGGGTTTTTTGTAACTTTCAGGCTATTTTCTCAGGAAGTATGGACTTGCCCCTAATGAAACTTACAGCGTCGTATAGAGGACAGCGAATACAACTTGCGTAAACAAAAATCAAATCGATTCGAGACAAGGTCCAAAACTGAACTTTTCTGAAATTTTGTGTGGGAGGTACCCGAAGTAGTGGACCGATTGAGTCCATATTGGAACCTCATCTAAGTTTGGTAGAAATTACACGATGCGCAAAGTATGGACCAAATCGGTTATTCCCTACAAGAGTTATCGTGCGCACAAGTTTTGCGACAATTTTTGAACATTTGTGGGGGAGGTACCTGAAGGAGTGTACCTATATGGCCCATCTTCGAACTTAAATCGAATCTGGACAAAATATTTAGATACCCAAAATTTGAACCGAATCGATTGATCCGTTCGAGAGTTATCGTGCGCACCAGCCAGCCAGACAGACAGACGGACAGACAGACGGACATTGCTAGATCTACTCAAAATTGTCTGAAACGGAATCGTACAAACATACTTGGGGTCTAAAACCATTATTTCGATGAGGCACATTTTTGGTCGTATCAAAGTGTAAATACCCTCTTTAGCCTAAAGGCTGAGGGTATAAAAATTTGAAATTTGTGTTGTTATTTTTGGGAAGATTTCAGTCATATTTTTAATCCAATTCGGATCCAAATTGTGGTTTTGTGTTCCCAGAGGGATGGAAACAACCTATTAAAAATGTGTACATGGAACGGTTTAAGTATAGCCTCCATATAACCAACTGTTTTACTTTCCGCACCAACAAGAAAAGGGTGACGTATGGGATGGAAGATACCAAGGAACGGTCCTGACCGGTTTTAACATGGCAAAGCCCAGGATTTATCTTGGTCCCTCTTTCATCTCAAGTGGACACTGACCTCCCCGTGGTGTTCCCCAGGTGGAACTGCCTTTAACATCCGTTAAAGATAGTGAGCTAACATGTGCCGCGCGTTCACCCATAAGAACGTTAAAAACTTGGGTTTGGGCGTCGGGTTAGTAACCCTCCCCTAGAAAAAGCAGCCTACTATGAAAAAACAGAAGAAAAGAAAAACAAATCCCTCTATAGTTGACGACCCCCGCAAACGTTTTAAGTACCATGATTTGCGAATCTGCACCTGGAATGTTCGCACACTTTATAGAGAAGGTGCAGTTTACTCATTGGCAGATGTACTTGAAAAGTACAAGGACGACATTACTGCCATACGGGAAATACGATGGAACGGGAAAGGCGTCACAACAACACCTATTATAGCTGCCATGACATAAAGCATGAGTTTGGTTGCGGATTTGTAGTTGGACGGAGGTTAAAACACCTGGTCTCCAAATTCACCCCAGTGAATGAAAGACTTGTTGCAATTCGAATAAAAGCAAAATTCTTCAACATCAGCTTTATTTGCGCTCATGCTCCCACTGAGGACAAGGACGAACAGACCAAAGATATATTTTACGAGCGCTTAGAAGAAACATATGACCGTTGCCCTGCCCATGACATTAAAATTATTCTAGGCGATTTTAAGGCTCAACAGTCGGAAAATTCAGTCTCCACAGTGAAACATCTGACAATGGTATGAGGCTGATAGACTTTGCAGCTGCAAGTAACATGGTAGTTAGCAGTAACAGATTTAAGCATCTCGATATTCATAAGGGCACCTGGCTGTCGCCAGATCAAAGAATAAGAAATCAAATTGATCACGTTGTGATAGATGGAAGACATGCATCAAGCGTTTTGGATGTACGATCGTTCCGAGGTGCAAACATAGACTCGGACCACTACCTTGGTGCAGCAAAGGTACGTACCAGATTAAACGTAGCAAACAAATTGCGAACAGACCCAACACGGAAGTTGGGCATCGGTAAGCTGCAATCACAACACATAGCCACAGCATATTCCACCGATAACATATAAGGACAATGGCGAAACATTGCCCACTCCATGCAAACAGCCGCAAAATCTATACTTGGATACCAGATACCTCCACCAAGGAATCCATGGTATGATGAGGAGTGTCGTGCTGCTACCGAAGAGAAAAATGCGGCTACTTTACAATCCGTAGCAACGCGTAGCGCACGAGATAGATATCGGGAAAAAAGGAGAGAGGGGAAACGTCTTTTCCGCAGGAAAACGAGAGAGATGGAAAAGCGGGAGTGTGAAAAAATCGAGATGTACAGGACCAGAATAAAGTCCGAAAATTCTACCAAAAAGTGAAGCATCAAACTGATGATTTGGTACAGGCACCTCCTCCTGTAGAGACCAGAAAGGTAATTTGGTAACTGATACAGATAGTGTGCTCAGGATATGGAAAGATCATTTTTCAAACCTGTTGGTATCCAGCGAAGACGACGAAGATACGACAGATCCAATCCCAGAACATGGTATTGAATGTATACCGCCCAGCCAAGATGAGGTAAAGACAGCAATAAACCGGCTGAAGAATAATAAGGCAGCAGTAGACGATGGCTTACCAGCCGAGCTGTTCAAAACCGGAGGCGACACGCTGATATGGTGTATGCATCAGCTAGTTAGCTCCATCTGGCAGGAAGAACGCGTACCCGATTGGAACCTGAGCATCCTGTGTCCCGTCCATATGAAAGGAGATAAAACTTTATGCTCCAACTATAGGGGCATAAGTCTTCTCCCTAACGCCTACAAGATAGTGTCAGGGATATTGTGCGAACGACTGAAGCCTATGGTCAACGAGATAATTGGACCATACCAATGCGGCTTTAGACCTGGCAAGTCCACCATTGACCAGATATTTACCGTGCGGCAAATCCTGGAGAAGACCCAAGAGATGCAGATCGACACCTACCACCTTTTTGTCGATTATAAAGCAGCCTTCGACAGCCCGCTGCGTTCAAAGGTATTCCAAGCCATGTCTTAATTTGGTATCCCCGCAAAGCTCATCCGGCTTTGTAAAATGACTTTAACTGACACAAGATCCTCAGTTAAAATAGGAAAGAACCTCTCGGAAGAATTTTGTACCAAACGAGGATTCAGGCAAGGAGACAGCCTCTCGTGTGATCTTTTCAACATCCTGCTAGAAAAGGTTATGCGAGAGGCAAACGTCAAAAGAAGTGGCACAATCTACACCAATAGTCACATGTTACTTGCTTATACTGATGACATAGACATCATGGGACGATCAGTAAAAGAAGTAACCGATACCTTTATGAAGGTCGAAGGAGAATCTGCTAAAGTGGGTATGGCGGTTAACGGCGAGAAGACCAAGCTGATGGTGTCGACGCGCAATGCGTCCATTGAGATCGGACCAACTGTTGACGTTGGTTCTTATAATTTTGAGGTAGTAAAAGACTTCGTCTACTTTGGCACCGCCGTAAACTCAACTAACGACATAAGTTGTGAAATAAAAAGAAGAACTGTATTGGCTAACAGATGCTACTTTGGTTTAAGTAAGCAGTTTAAAAAAAAAGCCACATCTCGTCAAACAAAAATAACGCTTTACAATGTATGGTTCCGAAGCCTGGGTACTTGTGCAAGCAGATAAGGAAGTGCATGGCGTGTTTTAGAGAAAAAGATCTACGGGCTGTATCTGCTATACAACGACATCAATATAGTTAAACGTATCGAGACGCAGCGATTGCGTAGTTTGGTAGTAATTCGAACGAATTTGAATTCGAATCGTCTTAGAGAAACAGGCCATTAAACAAAATCGATTTCTACCTCACAGTGGAAAGTATCCACACTAAAAGGATTTCTTAGGTATTTAGAACTTGGTATGATATCCTTTGTTATCCATTACAGCTTTCAGCCTTTTTGGTATAATTTAACTAAATTTTTGGTGCACGAAATCTGAATTTTTCCCCATTTTCACTGTTCCTATACTTTAGGTGTTATGACTTCTTATATTTGTCTCCAAAATACTCCTATAGGATTAAAATCCGGGGGATTAGGGAGTTGTTTGAATCACTTTTGGACAGTTGCAGGTATATCGTCCATTCTCCAACAATGTGTGATTTGGGCTTGGGGTCATTATCTTGATAAAATTTAAATGTCCCATTTTTTCAGCGCTACATTTACATTACATTTACATCTTATTCATAATTCTTTCGATTAAGACAAGATTCGCTACACCGAAAGCATTCATACAACGCCATACCATAACAAACCCTCCTCCGTGTTTTACCGTTGGAATTGTGATCCATCTGACCCAAACAGGTTAAATTTGCTTTCAACTGCAAAAATCACATTCTTCCAAAATTCAAAATCATTTTTCGTGTTCCTGAACGAACTCCAATCGAAGTTGGCGGTTTTTACGAATGGCTTTTACAGTGCAACTCTGCCATGAGGATCGTCTTCATGCTAAATTCTCCTATTGGTTTCTGAGTTACACTTTTTGTTAAGATATTTCTCTGCGATCTCAGCAAGCTTCGGGTTATCGGCCATCTGTCGAAGCAACCAATTTTCGTCTCTTTCACTGAAAAATGTTTCTCGCTCTATTTTGACTTGTTGCAGATTCTATTTCGGTTGATTTTTTGAACGTCCGATCGAGTAACTTTGAGTATTTATGCTATTTTCCGTTCAGATTTTCCCAATTCAGCATGATGAATAACTAATTTTCTTTCGACAATCAATGTACATATGCGGAATGTGTAAAAACAACTGTTGCTATATTGTGATTGTAATTTCAACACAAAACAATTTAAGTATTACTTTTACTTTTCGCTGTGAGGTACTCATTTATGTTGTTGGATATCCGCCCACAGAAGATGCTGAAGACACTGTGAAAGACGAATTCTACTCACAGCTAACATCCAAGCTTAATAAAACTCTGAGAAGAGACATCATAATTCTCATGGGTGCCTTTAACGCAAAAATAGGGAGCGACTACACCAACATCCGATCAACAATGGGAAAAGATGGATGTCGAGTTAACGGAGAGCGTCTCATAGAACTGGGTCTTACATTCCAGCTAGTACATAATTGGCTCCATCTTCCCTTACAAGGAGATAAATAAATATACATGTACATCACCGAGCGGAAATACTAGCAACTAGATAAAACACATATCCGTGAGTAGAATACGGAGGAGTTCTCTGTCAGACGTCAGAAACAAAAGAGGTGAAAAGTTACCAACAAACTGACACGACATACTTACAAGTTAAGTTAGTTACATTGGGTGCAGTTTAAAAACAGATACAAATTTGAATATCAGACAACACTTGGAACCTGATATCTCAATGAGGTGAACTTAAGATGCAGTTGAACAACAACAACACTATCACGAGAGAGCGGTATCAAGAATTAGCAAAACAAGTGAAGAAAGCTGCAAGAAGAGACAAAAGAAAGTTCCTAGACGATCTGGCATAAACAGCAGAGGAAGCAGCAAGCCAGAATAACATGAGAAAGCTACAACGGACAATAGATAGTCTCACAAATCGAAGGTGGACCAGGAACCAAGCAGTAAAAGATCGTAATGGTAGGCTACTAACGAATAATGATGAACAAATTTAAAGATGGACCCAACCAAGGCCTACAGAAGGTCGGCCATTCAGAGTTCTGTTAACAACATTTGACAACAAACATAATAGATTGTTCATTATTGTGATTTGATTTCCTTTGTATTTTATGTCACAATAATGTATTTGACAGCAAACTAAATAGTCAGGGCTAACTAGTTTGGGCTGAGTGTCCGACTGTAAAGACTGTGGACCCTACATTTCGAAGAAATTAGAAATAGCAGTCCAAGAGAAAATACTGTTACAAATGTAACTGATAGGTTTAAGTTAATTTAGTTTAATTTTCGTTAATTTAAAAATTTGAATTGTAACGTAAAGTTTTTATTACGCAGTTACTTTATTTAAGCAACAACAACTACCATGTAGAATTCTCTTCATCATTCTAGTTCTTACTTTACCTTTTATTTATGTGATTTTGTTTGTTTTGCCATAATCATGTAATTATTGTTTAGTTTGCTACTTCTTTATTTCTTGCATTTGTTTGTTGTTGTAATTACGTCATTAGTTTGCGTGTCCACTTGTATTGATCTTCGCCCATGTATGTGAGTCTGGTTGTTCGCTTAGTGAGATAAATAAAGGTGGAACCAGCAACGGCGAGTTAGTTTTGGTTTATGCGTTGAACTGAACAGATCAGTTGAAGAATAGTTGCGTGCTAACTAGAGACAAGCTGTGTGCTTAGTAATTAAAGTCGGTTCCGAATAAGAGTAATAAAGTAAATAAAGCATTGTAGAAACGTAATCTGAAACGAACCCTGTTTTATTTTTCAACTCCAAATTTATTTATTTATTCAGTCTATGGAATTACAATCCTTACAGACTAGCTTATATTATTAGAAAAAAAATATAAATCCAATATTTCTTTTAATTTATCAATGGGGTATGTAAAATCAATATTAACTTGCATATTTACAGTATTAAATTCTCTTAATGCTCTGACAATTGGTTCATTAAATCCATAATTGGTTCTATGGCTTGAAATATTAAAATATTCAATATATCTAAGAGATCTTGTCGGTGCTTTGAATCCAATTAAGCTAAGTAAATCGGGGCAATCCATAATCCCACAAACTAGTTTATATAGAAAGATAATAGATGTTTTAGTACAAATCGTATAGGGGAATAAAACAACGAGATTAGTTAAACCTAATTCCGTAACAATACGTTGAATATACCCTGTAACGTTCCCAGCTTGAACGAAATAAAAGAGGCAATAGAACTACCAAAAAGTAAGAAATCCGAAGTAGAAGATGGTTTACCATCAGAAGCTCTACATGTCGACGCCAGAACCGCGGTTGAGTTACTTGACCTCACATCACATCAGCTTGGGAAGAAGAAACACTGCTTCCAATATGGAAGAAAGGGATCATAGTAAAGTTACACAAAAATGGCGACTTGAAAGACTGCAATAACTGGAGAGGAATAACCCTGCTCAACACAATATACAAGATACTATATAATTGTTCCACAAACATACCCGGCGTGACAAGATACTATCAGCAATTATACAAGAAAGAATTCTAAGGCAAATTGAAAACATTCTGAGAGATAAACAAGCTAACTTCAGATCAAATAGAAGCGGTGTAGACGCGTCATAATAGAACAATCTATAGAATGACGCACACCCCTGTACCTACAGTTCATGGATTTCAAGAAAGCATTCGACACCATATGGAAAGCATTGAACAAAAAGGGAGTACCCAGAAAATAATCCGAGTAATTACAAGTAAGAAAAGCGTTAAGTTCGGCCAGGCAGAACTTTTTATACTCTCCACCACGAAATGTATTGAAGTGAATAATAACAATTAGTTTTATTCCGTTTATGAAAGTACTAAACTCTTCCTTTTATTGCAGGAGTAGGATATATGGTAAATTTCAAATTTCTTTTGCAATTCCATTGGAAGAAATTTTAAAAAATTTTTTGCGAGCACATCCGCAATTTGTGGAACATAGATTAAGATTAAGTTGTGGGGGGTTTTATTCCCTTATAAAAAACAAATATTTAAAAATTCAATTTTTGCTCTAATATGAAAATGTATATATAAAGCGTTAACAGCATTTAATATCTATCCGTAGATGCCTAAATATTTACTTACTTACTTACTTACTTAGCTGGCCCATTACAGAACATTTGTTCTATAGGCCGAACTAAGAAGAGATCTCCATTCCTCTCTATTTGTTGCTTTGCTCTCTGGAATACCGCGCCTTTTCATCTCAACATCCACTTGTTTGCGCCATCTATTCCTTGGCCTGCCAATTCTGCGTGCACCGCCATGTGGCATGTATTCATACGCCTTTTTAGCGGGTTCATCATCGCTCATTCTTATGATATGGCCTAGCCAACGCAATCGCTGCATCTCGATACGTTTAACAATATTCATGTCGTTGTATAGCAGATACAGCTCGTGGTTCATGCGACGTCGATATTCACCGTCAACGCAGATTGGTCCGTAGATCTTTCGAAGAATTTTTCTCTCAAACACACCAAGCACTGCCATGTCTGCTTGCGCAAGTACCCAGGTTTCGGAGCCATACATCAGCACGGGTAGTATCAGTGTTTTGTAGAGCGTTATTTTTGTTTGACGAGATGTGGCTTTGTTTTTAAACTGCTTACTTAATCCAAAGTAGCATCTGTTGGCCAATACAATTCTTCTTTTTATTTCACAACTGATGTCGTTTGTTGTGTTGACGGAGGTGCCGAGGTAGACGAAGTCTTTTACTACCTCAATATTATAGGAACCAACTTCCACAGTCGGTCCGAGCTCAATGGACGCATTGCGCGTCGACACCATCAACTTGGTCTTCTCACCGTTTACCGCCAGACCCACTTTAGCAGATTCTCCTTCGACCTTTATAAAGGTATCAGTTACTTCTTTTACTGATCGACCCATGATGTCTATATCATCAGCATAAGCAAGTAACATGTGACTATTGGTGTAGATTGTGCCACTTCTTTTGACGTTTGCCTCTCGTATAACCTTTTCTAGCAGGATGTTGAAGAGGTCACACGAAAGGCTGTCTCCTTGTCTGAGACCTCTTTTGGTACCAAACTCTTCGGAGAGGTTCTTTCCTATTTTAACTGAGGACCTCGTGTCAGTTAAAGTCATTTTACAAAGCCGGATGAGCTTTGCGGGAATACCAAATTCAGACATGGCTTGGAATACCTTTGAGCGCAGCGGACTGTCGAAGGCTGCTTTATAATCGACAAAAAGGTGGTAGGTGTCGATCTGCATCTCTTGGGTCTTCTCCAGGATTTGCCGCAGGGTAAATATCTGGTCAATGGTGGACTTGCCAGGTCTAAAGCCGCATTGGTATGGTCCAATAATCTCGTTGACCATTGGCTTTAGTCGTTCGCACAATATCCCTGACACGATCTTGTAGGCAATAGGGAGTAGACTTATGCCCCTATAGTTAGAGCATACAGTCTTATCTCCCTTCTTGTGGACGGGGCACAGGATACTCAGGTTCCAATCGTCGGGTACTCGTTCTTCCTGCCAGATGGTGCTAACTAGCTGATGAATACACCTTATCAGCGTGTCGCCTCCGGTTTTGAACAGCTCGGCTGGTAAGCCATCGGCCCCTGCTGCCTTATTATTCTTCAGCCGATTTATTGCTGTCTTTGCCTAAATATTTACTAAATGTATTTCTATTTTCGCGGAAAATCAAGAAATACTGAAAAAATCTTGGAGTAAATTTAATTTATTCTAATTTATAGTCCAAATAAAACTCGAAAAAATAAATTAAAAATACGTACAGATTCTATACAACGCGTAGAAAAATATGAGGTCAAAATTTTAACGATAGGATTTATAACTGCCATATTACAGCAACAACAAAATACGAAAACTTATTGTTGGAATATTATTTCAAAAATATATTTTTTTGTTTAATGTGAAAAATAGAAACAACATTTTTGGGAGTTATTCTACTATTTCGCTAAAATTCGATGCAAGGACTGACGGACTTCGCTGAAAACGCGATGACAAACCCGAAAGTGTATTTGCTTACTTTGATAAACAATAGGATTATGAAATATAAAGTAATATTGAAATTACAACCAAAGAAAAAACATAAAAGTTAAAAAACGTATAATTCGCGAATTCGTTAAAATCAGTTAAGGCGCATGCGCTTTTCAGATACAGCGAGTGCCTCTCTATCAATATGTAGCGATTTTTCCACTTTTCATTCAGCGGCCAAAGTGTGCCGTCGGCTGCATCTTACTGTTCAAAAAACCTTTATGTGGGTAAAAATTGCGCGATGTACATAAGATTATAAGGCGCATCCGATTTCAGTGACCGCTTATAAAAAATACGTCATTATAACAAATTTTAAACAAATTCGTCAAGAACCGCGGATCTGCTACCAAATTCTATTTTATACTAAATACGAATATTACTCTAGAATCTCGGTAATTTATGCCACACGATTTTGGAAAATAATATAATCGGGAATAAAGGATTCCATTTATGTAAAAATAACCAAAGAAAATCGCGGTTCAATGCGCGGAATCATCAAAATATAATTTTGCAGAATTTCCTATTTTTAAGGTATCTATAACCGCCGTTTTAGTTTATGGATTTGAAAGCAGAAGGGTTCATTAGATCCGGCGCGTAAAAAAACTAAAATCACGCGGCGTTCAAGGGTACCTGAGTCACAGTTGTAAATTTTGAAGCCAAAAATAGGTTTTTGAAGAAAATTTACGCACCAAAATTTCGAATTTGGACTCCTATTACTAAGGAGCTGTATGAAGCACACTCATGAGATATACATCAAACGACGTGGAATAACGAGTTCTACAATCCAATAAATAGTTTAAGTAATTATCTGGTTGCGCCCTCCAATTATAAGAAAAATTCAAAAAACCCAGATTTCAAAACTTCAAAATGTCAGCATCGATTATAGGGGGATGCAGTGTATATATCTAAAAGTCATACATTAGAACCATGTTGCCCAAGAGGTATTCTTCAATTCTTTCCTTGAGCTCAGGTCTGAATTTTCCGTGGTTTGACCAGAAATCAAGAAAGAACACAAAAAAAATTGTAAACTTCAACACATTTTCACCCATTTTTATACCCTCCACCATAGGATGGGGGTATATTAAGTTTGTCACTACGTTTGTAACTACTCGAAATAATCATTGTAGACCCCACAAAGTATATATATTCTTGATCAGCGTGCAATTCTACATCGATATAGCCATGTCCGTCCGTCTGTCCGTCTGTCCGTCTGTGGAAATCACTCTAGCGTCCGAACGGATTGACGTAGGTTGATGAAATTTTGGGAAAATATGTTATATTTACGTAGGACTTTTGGTATTGAAAGCGGGCTATGTAGCTCCACGCTTTCGTATAGCCCCCATACAAAATGACGCGTGACGCGTCGTTGTTTTAAGGAATTTTTAAGATATTTGGCCCATTTTACCACCGAATTGGTTGTAATTTGGTACTTTGTGTCTCCAGAGGCCAAAAAATATTCCTACCAAAGTTGGGTTATATAGGTCCACGTTTTGGTATAGCCCCCATATAAGGCCCCATATAAAGTACGCGTCATTTTAATATATTTTGAATGTATTAGACCCATTTGACCACAGAATTGGTTGTAATTTGGTATTTTGTGTCTTCAGAGGCCAGAAAACATTCCTACCAAAGATGGGTTATATAGGTCCACGTTTTGGTATAGCCCCCACATAAGGCCCCTTATAAAGTACGCGTCATTTTCATATATTTTGAATGTATTAGACCCATTTGACCAAAGAATCGGTTGTAACTTTGTATTTTGTGTTTCCAGAGGCTAAGAAACATTTCTACCATAAAATGTGTTGATATAGCCCCCATAATACAATATCTCCCGATTTTCGATATTTTGAACGTTTTAGCCTCATTATCACACCGAGATGGCTGAAATTTGGTGTTTAGTCTTCTTTAGGCGTATAAAACTTTTCCCCAGAAATTTGTAGGTATAGGTCCACGCCATCATATAGCCCCCATAGAACGGTACCTTCCGAATTTCGGTATTTTGAAGGTTGTGGCCACATTAATCCACCGAAATGGCTGAAATTTGTGGTGGAGGGTATAAAAAGTTCGGCCCGACCGAACTTAACGCTTTTCTTACTTGTTTAATATTACCACCAACACAGCTTCCACATAAATTATTTGTTATGGTTCATTTTATGCGACCCCGGCTAAAACACTTCAATTAATATAAATATATTCATATTGTATAAAATATATTGACAGTTCGCGACTTATTAAATGGTGAACCTCAACTTCAACGATTGTAAAACATTTTTGAATATTACCATATACCTCAACTGATAATACACCCATCAAAAATTGGGCAAAACCGGCTAGACCTAAACCTGGATATTCTGGATTTGGATAGTTAACAACATCGGGAGTACCGTTCTATGGAGGCTGTATAAAACTTTAACCTGTACCGATAAATTTTTGGAGGAAAGTTTCGTAACTCCAGCGAAGACTAAATACCAAATTTCAGTTATTCCCATTGAATATTGTGGCTAAAACTTTCAAAATACCGAAAATTAGGAGGGAGTTATTATTGAAGAAAAAGGATTATACTGATAATTCTCTTTTGCAATACTTTATACACCCATGGCAATTTCAATACTAAATTTCAGTCATATCGGTGGTATTTTGAGGCCACAACTTTCAAAGTACCGTAAATCGGAAGGTACGGTCCTATGGGGTATTTGAGGACGTCCACCTATACCGGCAAATTTCGGCAGGAATGTTTCACACCTCTATCAAAAACTAAATACCAAATATCAGCTATGTTGGTGGAGAACGAGCTATATGTAGGAAATCGGGTGGTACCGTTCTATGGGGGCTATGTGAAGACATGGACCTATACCGACAAATTTTAGGTGGAAAGTTTTATACCCTCAACGAAGACTAAGTACCATCTTCCAGCCATTTCCGTGTTATAATGAGGCTAAAACCTTCAATATACCGAAAATTGGGATATACCGTTCTATGGGAGTATCCCCCAAAACATGCACGTATACCGACAAATTTCTGAGGAAATTTTTGTAGCCCAGAAATTACAGCTACTTCGGTGAAATAATGAGGCTACAAAATTCAAACTACCGATAATCGGGTGGTACCGTTCTTTCAAAACGTTGAACTGTACCGACAAATTTCTGAGAAACATTTTGGTAGCTCGGAAAAATACTAAATACCAAATTTCAGCCACTTCGGTGGAATAATGAGGCTAAAACCTTCAAAGTACCGAAAATCGGGAGGTACCGTTCTATGGGATCTATATGAAGACGTTGACCTATACCTACAAATTTCCAGGGGAAAGTTTGATACCCAAAACGAAGACTATGTACCAAATTTCAGGCATTTCGCTGCGATAACGAGGCTAAAACCTTCCACATACAGAAAATCGGGTGAAATCGTCCTATGGGGTCTATATCAAAACCTGGACCTATACAAACATTTGATGGTAGAAATATTTCTTAGCCTCTGGAAACACAAAATACAAAATTACAACTGATTCTGTCGTCAAATGGGACTAATACATTCAAAATATCGTAAAGTGACGCGTACAATATATGGGGCGTTGTATGGGGGCTATATAAAAACGTGGACCTATATAAACCAACTTTGGTAGGAATATTTTTTGGCCTCTGGAGACACAAAATGCAAAATTACAACCAATTCGGTGGTCAAATGGGACAAATATCTTAAAATTTCCTTAAAACGACGACGCGTCTCTTTTTATGGGGGCTATACGAAAACGTGGACCTACATAGCCCGCTTTCAATACCAAAAGTCCTACATACATATAATAGATTTTACCAAAATTTCATCCACCTACTTCAATCCGTTCGGACGCTAGAGTGATTTCCACAGACCGTCAGAAGGACGGACATGGATATATCGATGTATAATTGCACGCTGATCAAGAATATATATAGTTTATGGGGTCTACAATGATTATTTCGTGTAGTTACAAACGGAATGACAAACTTAATATACCCCCCATCCTATGGTGGAGGGTATAACAACGATGTACGAGGATGCAGCACTCTCAATTCTCCACAACGGGTACTTATGTTCCGTTCCTCACAAATGCGGGAGTAATGCAAGGATGCCCTCTGTCATCCTTACTATTCACAATTGCACTGGATGAAATAATGAATGAAGTCTGTTCTCAGAGAAGAGGCATAACATGGAGTCTCTGACGACAAATCGAAGACCATAGATGAACAAATTTACTCTCGCCTTAACGTTTTCGTACGATTCGCCATACAAATGCTCTCTCCGTGTTCATCGTTGACTTAGACCAATGAACAAACATAAAGGCGAGTGCTCATCTTGTTCATCTATGACTTAAACTATGCGGATGACCAGGGATGCCAACTGTTCCGAGGTAAAAATCTCTACAGCCACATACGCACCATAGGTCTGTAGCGATTTTTACCTTAAAACAGTTGACATTCCTGCTTAAACAGTGGTTTTTGTACGTCACAAATCACGACAAGTAGCGGGAAAACCACCAAATTGGCACCCCTGCGGATGACATCTGTCTCCTCTCTCACAAGATATCCCAACATGCACTCAAAATTAGAAGACCTGGAGAGACTTGCTCGCCATTTTGGACTTGATATTAACATCGAGGTTAGGTTTATAGAATTAAAAATAAATTCGTCCATTCATAGTACTTTGTTCACTTACCTGGGCATTTTCCACTTCCACAGTTTCATTACAATTTAGATCTATGGGTAACAGGACATACTGCTTCTGTTCACTGGCAAAGTATGGCGTAAAACAATAATTGCCAAAGACATACTGAAAAAATACCATTTATTATATACATATGTATGTATCTACATTAGGGTTATGACTTTGTTACAACCTCCTATCCCTGTATCATAATTTGATGAGCTTTTACCTTAGATTTGATAAAATCTTAATATAATCAGGCACAAAAAGCTTTTTAATTTTCATTTCACAATACTTTTTCAAAAAGCATTCTTTCAAAACGTTATTTTTGGCATTAAATGGCAAAAGTTCATTCATTCTCGATACAGGAAATCATTTTTTGAGAAAAAAAAGGTCAAAAGTCATAACCCTAATCTATATATCCTTTCCAAATCATTATTAAATTCTTCACTTTTCTTACATTAGTATTCAAACGTTCATAATCAAAATTGGTGAAATTTCTTGAGCTTTTACATGGCGTTTGTTCTTCAAAATCGAATTCCTTAAGCAAATCCACAGGTCTGAAGAAGTTTGGACCCAAAATAAGTTCTTTATTCCATGATACATCAGCATCTTCAGATAACATCTGACACTGATTTTTGTTAAAGTTATAGAATTGATTTTTATCACAACATAATTTCATACAAAGTTTATAACGGTCTTGACATTTGAACTTTCCAACAGCAGCAACAGCCGTAATAACGAAAATAACACCAAACAAATGCAAAAACGTCATCGAAATATTTTTTCTTCTAATAGAGCGATTGAGCATGCTGATTACTTAGTGGTAAGCGAAAGACTGAATTAGCTCTTGTAAGTTTCTTTTATTTTCTGTTATTGCAAATCAGTTTCTGTAATTTACAGAAACATCGAAAGGTACAGTCAACCAAAAAAGTCTACATACACCATGTAATTTTTGAATTTAACCATTAGGCAACTTAAAATTAAAAAAAAAAAAACATTTATGCACCTTTAAAGGCTTCAAAAATACTTCACAACTGCAAATTCAAAGTTAAGTATATATATAAGTTTTCAAACTCAGCCTTTGTCTAGCACCACATCTAAATATGCCTGATGAGCTGAATTAAACCACAAGCGAAACGATCGTAGCATATTGCTTGGATCTGTGTGGACTTCGATAGATATCACTTTTTCAATACAAAACTCCTTAGGTCATTATAGCTCAATTAATTCAATTAAATAAAAGATTAAATTTTTTATTTCATGTTGTATCATTTTCAGTGACAGTCACTGTATATATGTAAGTTTATGTTGGGAAATTGCAGTAATAACATTGTTTTATAAGGAGACGAAAAAGTCAGTGAATTGTACCAATTTGAACTTCTATATCTCAAAAATGATAAAACCTATGAAAATATTCTAATGGACAATCTTGTAGAGAAATTTCACTGCCACAACATTTTCTTTAGATCCATTTTGATGGGGCTTGCGGTTTCCAAGCAGACTAGTGTAAACTTAATAATGTGATTTATTTAACCCACTTAGCACCGAGAATTTTTTTTGCGAGAAAACTTAAAATTGTTTATGAAAACTATATTTTTGAGTCTTTTTAAGAATTTTTTCAAATAATAACTTTTTTCTCTAAAAGGTATAGTTTTCCTGCAATCGGGCCTTCTTTTAAAAGTGCCAACAACTTTGGAGGGTCATATAGGTGTATCCTTATATGCCAATCCCATCGTTTTTATACCCTCAGCCTTTAGGCTAAAGAGGGTATTTACACTTTGATACGACCAAAAATGTGCCTCATAGAAATAATGGTTTTAGACCCCAAGTATGTTTGTACGATATCCGTTTCAGACAATTTTGAGTAGATCTAGCAATGTCCGTCCGTCTGTCTGTCTGTCTGTCTGTCTGTCTGGCAGGCTGGTGCGCACGATAACTCTCGAACGGATCAATCGATTCGGTTCAAATTTTGGGTATCGAAATATTTTGTCCAGATTCGATTTAAGTTCGAAGATGGGCTATATAGGTCCACTCCTTCACGTACCTCCCCCACAAATGTTCAAAAATTGTCGCAAAACTTGTGCGCACGATAACTCTTGTAGGGAATAATCGATTTGGTCTATACTTTGCACATCGTGTAATTTCTACCAAACTTAGATGAGGTTCCAATATGGACTCAATCGGTCCACTCCTTCGGGTACCTCCCACACAAAATTTCGGAAAAGTTCAGTTTAGGACCTGGTCTCGAATCGCTTTGATTTTTGTTTACTCAAGTTGTATTTGCTGTGCTCTATACGATGCTGTAAGTTTCATTAGGGGCAAGTCCATACTTCCTGAGAAAATAGCCTGAAAGTTACAAAAAACCCTATGACACCGTGTGTAGTGGTTGGAGAGCAAGATAACTATCGAAAGGACAAACCGATTCGGTTCAAATTTTGGCTTTGGTTTTTGTTTTTGCAACTTGTATTCACTGCCCTCCATACGACGGCACAAGTTTCATCAGGGGCAAGTCCATACTTCCTGAGAAAATAGCCTGAAAGTTGCAGAAAACCCCTATGACACCGTGTGAGGTGGTTGGAGCGCAAGATAACTCTCGAACGAATCTGCCGATTCGGTCCAAAATTTGGCGTTAGTAATATTTTGTCCAAACATAGTTTAAGTTTGAAGATAAGCCATATCGGTCCACTCCTTCAGGTACCTCCCCCACAAAAGTTCGAAAATGTTCGGGAAAATTGTTCGTACGGTTACTCTTGAAGGGAGTGGCCGAATTGGTCTATACTTTACACATCCTAATATATCTACCAGATGTAGATCAGGTTCAAATATGGATATATTTGTCCACACCATCCGGTACCTCCCACACAAAATTTCGGATAAGGTCACTTTAAGATCTGATATCGAATCACTTTGATTTTTGTTGAAGCCAATTGCATTCGATGCCTCAATTACGACGGTAAAAGTTTTTTTAGGGGCAAGTCCATACTTCTTGAGCAAACAGTCCGAAGAGTGTAAAACCCCCCTATGGCACCCCCATGGTCTATGTCAGTCCATTCCTTTAAGTACCTTTTCCGCAAAATTTTTGAACTTTAATCCTAATCAACATTTTTGTCGGTTCATACGACCAAAATTTTGAAACTCCCTAAATACATACGTTTTTTGCGAAAAAAGTGTTTCAATTTGCACAGGCTGAGGGTATATCTCTGTCGGCAAAGCCGACTGATACTTTTTTACTTGTTAATTGAGAAACTACTCTTACTATATTCCTAATAAATCCCTGACTTTATATGATTCTAACATTAGCTTTGTTCCTTTACTTTCTTAATAGTAAAACTAGCAAAAGAGAGAAGTTCTCTCAGAAAACTGTGAAAATTGCTCTCACGTAACGAGTTTTTCACAAAAGTAAAGAAACGGCTACAATGTCAAAAAACTAACATGGCTGCTTAAAAAACAAAATAAATTTCACTGGTTTAAATTTTTATTATTTTATTTCTTTTTATTTTGCTTTGACAAACAGCGTAGTTTTCTTTTTTGCTTTTGCCTTAATTGTCAAATAAATGCCAAATCAGCAGTTTGACAGATATTCCACTTTTTACACAACGAAATTTGACGTAGGGGATGGAAGATACCAAGCAACGGTCCTGACCGGTTTTAACATGGCAAAGCCCAGGATTTATCTTGGTCCCTCTTTCATCTCATGTGGACACTGACCTCCCCGTGGTGTCACCTGGGGAACTGCCTTTAACAGCCGTTAAAGGTAGTGAGCTAACATGTACCGCGCGTTCACCCATAAGAACGTTAAGAACTTTGGTTTGGGCGTCGGGTTAGTAACCCTTCCCTAGAAAAAACAGCCTACTATGAAAAAAACGAATGAAAAGAAAAACAAACAAAAGACAAAAATAAATTTATCTTATTTAAATAGACGAATGCCCCAGAAGAAATCGCCAAAAAAGCGACGAAACGTCGGGAAGAAAAAAGCAATAAAATCTTTGTTTTATTTGCTTAAAATATCTGAGGTCTTAAAGCTTAATCAAAAATACAACAAACCCCTCTAAAGTTAACGAACCTCGCAAACGTTTTAAGGACCATGATCTGCGAATCTGCACCTGGAATGTTCGCACTCTTTATAGAGAAGGTGCAGTCTTCGCATTGGCAGACGTACTTGAAAAGTACAAGGCCGATATTACTGCCATACAGGAAATACGATGGATTGGGAAAGGCGTCACAACAACACCTAAAGGTGACGCACTGTATTATAGCTGCCATGACGTAAAGCATGAGTTTGGTTGTGGATTCGTAGTTAGTCGGGGACTAAAACATCTGGTATCCAGCTTCACCCCAGTGAATGAAAGACTTGCTGCAATTCGAATAAAAGCTAAATTCTTCAACATCAGCTTTATTTGCGCTCATGCTCCCAGGCGATTTTAATGCCAAAATGGGAAAGGAGAATATATTTGGCCCAACAGTCGGGAAATTCAGTCTCCACAGTGAAACATCTGAGGCTGATAGACTTTGCAGCTGCAAAAAACATGGTAGTTAGCAGTACCAGACTTAATCATCTCGATATTCATAAGGGCACCTCCAGATCAAAAAACAAGAAATCAAATTGATCATGTTGTGATAGATGGAAGACATTCATCGATCGTTCCGAGGCGCAAACAGCAAAGGTACGCACCCGCTTAAACGTAGCAAACAAAGTACGAACAGACACAACACGAAAGTTAGACATCGGTAAGCTGCAATCACAACAGATAGCCACAGCATATTCCACTCAACTAACCCAATTGCTTAATCAAAGCACTCCTCATCCCGATAACATATCAGCGCAATGGCAAAGCATTGCCCACTCCATGCAAACAGCCGCAAAATCCATACTTGGATACCAGAGGCCTCCACCAAGGAATCCTTGGTATGATCAGGAGTGTCGTGCTGCTATTGAAGAGAAAAATGCTACTCTACAATCAGTAGCAATGCGTAGCGCACGCGAGAGGTATCGGGAGAAAAGGAGAGAGGAGAAACGTCTTGAAAAAAATCGTGAAAAATCGAAATGTACAGGAGCCAGCATGAAGTGCGAAAGTTCTACCAAAGAGTGAAACATCAAACTGTTGGCTTTGGTACAGGTACATCCTCCTGTAGAGACCAGCAAGGTAATTTGGTAACTGAAACAGATAGTGTACTCAGGATATGGAAAGAACATTTTTCCAAACTGTTGGTATCCAATTCTAACGAAGATACCACAGATCCAATCCCAGAAGATGGTATTGAATGTATACCGCCCGGCCAGAATGAGGTAAAGACAGCAATAAACCAGCTGGCAGCAAGAACGCGTACCCGACGATTGGAACGTGAGGATCATATGTCCAGTCCACAAGAAGGGAGGTAAGACTGTGTGCTCCAATTACAGGGGCATAAGTCTGCTCCCTATTGCATATAAGATAGTATCTGGCATATTGTGTGAGCGACTATGACCTATGGTCAACGAGATAATTGGACCATACCAATGCGGCTTTAGACCTGGCAAGTCCACCATTGACCAGATATTTACCCTGCCTCAAATACTGGAGAAGACCCAAGAGATGCAGATAGACACCTACCACCTTTTTGTCGATTATAAAGCAGCCTTCGACAGCCCGCTACGTTCAAAGGTATTCCAAGCCATGTCTGAATTTGGTATCTCCGCAAAGCTCATCCGGCTTTCTAAAATGACTTTAACTGACACGAGGTCCTCAGTTAAAATAGGAAAGAACCTCTCCGAAGAGTTTGATACCAAAAGAGGTTTCAGACAAGGAGACAGCCTTTCGTGTGATCTCTTCAACATCCTGCTGAAAAAGATTATACGAGAGGCAAACGTCAAAAGAAGTGGCACAATCTACACCAATAGCCACATGTTACTTGCTTATGCTGATGATATAGACATCATGGGTCGATCAGTAAAAGAAGTAACTGATACCTTTATAAAGGTCGAAGGAGAATCTGCTAAAGTGGGTCTGGCGGTAAACGGTGAGAAGACCAAGTTGATGGTGTCGACGCGGCTAACTCGGCACCTCCGTAAACACAACAAACGACATGAGTTGTGAAATAAAAAGAAGAATTGTATTGGCCAACAGATGCTACTTTGGCTTAAGTAAGCAGTTTAAAAACAAAGCCACATTTCGTCAAACAAAAATAACACTCTACAAAACACTGATACTTCCCGTGCTGGTGTAGGGCTCCGAAGCCTGGGTACTTGCGCAAGCAGACATGGCAGTGCTTGGTGTGTTTGAGAGAAAAATTATTTGAAAGATCTGCGGACCAATCTGCGTTGACGGTGAATATCGACGTCGCATGAACCACGAGCTGTATCTGCTATACAACGACATCAATATTGTCAAACGTATCGTATATTGTCAAAGAATGAGAGATGATGGACCCGCTAAAAAGGCGTATAAATACGGACCGCTTGACGGTGCACGCAGAATTGGCAGGCCAAGGAATAGATGGCGCAAACAAGTGAATAATGAGATGAAAAGGCGCGTTATTCCAGAGTGCGAAGCAACAAATAGAGAGAAATGGAGATCTTTTCTTAGTTCGGCGTATGGAACAAATGTTCTGTAATGGGCCAGCTAAGTAAGTAAGTAGTAAGTAATTTGTCGAGCAGAGAGTAGTAAAAGAGAGAGCCATTTTGGCTCTCTCTCCTCTCTCACTCTCTTAAAAATTACTTCCAGTTTTACTACTTTTTGGGGTTAAGGAACGCTTTCCGAGTTAAAAATGGTAAAACTTGAAGAAACTTTAACGTAAGGAACACAGCTATTTATGATTAAATTTTTATCTCATATTTAAATTTTTCATCAAAAGTCGAAAATGACAAGAAAGTCGATTTTTTTAATAGCTTGGGTTTTAGGTCAATTGCGTGGAAATGCATAGGTCAAATGAATCTTTATTAGTGTGATATGACAGATAACAGACAATACTATACAAATGCAAAAAACCCCAGAAAAAATATCCAAATCAGAGTTCTGCTTCAATTTTTGCAATATTTTTTTTTGTGGCGTTAAAACGACCAGTTGCGCTCCGCCTTTTTTTTATTTTTTCATCTATGACCACTGTAGGTGTAAGCACCTTTCAATTAAATTTGGTACAACAGCACCGTGTGCATGATTATGCCAAACAAATGGAAACAAAAGCACATCAATAACGTGGAAAGAACCTGTAGGTTTGAGAAACTCCTATACAGTAGTTATTTTTGTAAACATAATAAAGTCACTGCTTAATACAATTCAAATTTTTAAATTAACGGAAATTCATCTAATCTAACTTAAACCCATCAATTACATTCGTAACTACATGTTTTTTATTTTAAGGTAATATAAGTTATAAGCGTATTTATTTTAAAGAACCATTATCATTGCCTTCATTTTGTATACATTTACTAAACGTTTGTTTTATACTGGTAAGATAGCTAATTCATGTTTGACATCGATTTGTTTTGAACGACAACAAAAACAAGCAAATCTGAAAATGTTAAATATCAACGTTAGGGTTTTGTTTATTAACAGATTTAGCCATTTTGCTACTTACTTTGATTTTAGAATATCCAAAACGTTTCGTTTGAATACAAATAGTAGAAAAATCCAAATTGCATTCACCAGAGAGACCGCACCTATTATGTAAAGGTATGTCCTTAAGAACGGAGTCGTATTCATACCAACAACACTTGCAAAGTAGAAGGTGACCTGCGATAGTCCCATCATGGTTGCCAGACGTAGTAAAGTAAGAAAACAAAAGGCAAAACTAAGGAAGAAAGATGTATGTAAATGGCACAGGAATATGGAGAACAAAAGATATTGGTTGGTTTTTGGTTACATATACAAACATATGTACATATATACTTACTTTTTCATTATTTTATAGCTTCCATATTCTAATTTTGCAACTTGAAATCTGCTTCTAAGGATTTCAAACGCAAGCAAGCAAAAAAGTATAAAATTGAAAGTCAAAAAAGTGATGTCAATCACTAGACATAAAAATCAAATATATTAACGATGAAAATCAATGAATTACGGTGTATGTATTGTTGTTAATAAGTATTTACCATTTCCATATACTGAATCCCTGACGTCAGAGTGCAAGAGTGGTAGCAACAATGCCAACGATAGACCCCAAACAAACAAAGAATACCATAGAAAACGTTTCCAAATTTCTCTTAAATCGTGCCTAGGATTCAATTTTTTCGCATTGCTTATCAGTTCGTAACATATAACATTGGACCAAAGTGCAGCGGCTAAGGAAAGGTACAGGTATATACCACCAATAATCGCTAAAAAAGATACAAAGTTAAGACTCAGTATTTATGCCAAAAATGTTAACAAACAATTTCATGGGTTAAAAAGCTCACCAAAATATTTTGATTTAATAAATGGATAGAATATGTCATAAAAAAGCATCAAATTTATGATTAACGATGGTATTACAGATATTCCTTAGCTTTCAAAGAGTTTAGTTAGCATACTTTGTCGTAATTCCTTAATGGATCCGTATATCGACATGGTCAGCACTGCAAATACCATTGTGCCGAAGATAATTGTGAAGAATATAGCTATGTGCCTGTTTTGAGCGGCAGCCACAGATATTTCCTGGAAATGAAAAAGATAACTCTGATTAAAAATTGTTTACTAAAATCTGCCAGAAATTTATATACAGTGACTGTCACTGAAAATAATACAATCTGAAATAAAAAAAAATGTAAACGTTGATAACTTGGAAACGAGTTGAGATTTTTTAACAATTCAAAAAACAATTTTGTAGGCTGAAAAGTTGTCTTTAAGATGACATACAAAAATATTCCGTTTACAGTACCGTTATACTAAAATTTTACTTTTTTTAAATTGAGCATTGGAAATGATGCACCACAATAATCAATTAATAATTTCGATTTTTTTCGATTTTTATGCTATTTTAGTAATCATAATGGAGGAATATGTAATTGGTTCCCTATTGTTTTCAGTAGTTTTGTCATGGATTTCGATAGATAAAATGATGTTCTTGATGTAGTTTTGGCATGATTGTAATTAATGTCCATTTGTTGACTATTTAGCTATAAATTTCTAGTTTTTGAAGTTATTTCCACAAAATGTCTATGAAAAATCATTAACGGTTATATCTAGAGTACGTACAAACAATCTAATGATATCAGCCTTACCCCATATTAGACTAGCCTTTAACGGCATTGCCCTGATAGTGGAAAAAATCAGGGCATAGAACAAAAGTTTCCGCACTTTTCTTTGAAAATAGTTTTTTTTTGCGAGACAATTATGGTTGTGTCTCCAACCTTACCCACTTTTTCAGGACCCAAAAGCTTGACACGTCCATTTTTTAAAATATGTTACTTACTTACTTAGCTGGCCCATTACAGAACATTTGTTCTATAGGCCGAACTAAGAAGAGATCTCCATTCCTCTCTATTTGTTGCTTTGCACTCTGGAATACCGCGCCTTTTCATCTCATCATCCACTTGTTTGCGCCATCTATTCCTTGGCCTGCCAATTCTGCGTGCACCGCCATGTGGCATGTATTCATACGCCTTTTTAGCGGGTTCATCATCGCTCATTCTTATGATATGGCCTAGCCAACGCAATCGCTGCATCTCGATACGTTTAACTATATTGATGTCGTTGTATAGCAGATACAGCTCGTGGTTCATGCGACGTCGATATTCACCGTCAACGCAGATTGGTCCGTAGATCTTTCGAAGAATTTTTCTCTCAAACACACCAAGCACAGCCATGTCTGCTTGCGCAAGTACCCAGGCTTCGGAGCCATACATCAGCACGGGTAGTATCAGTGTTTTGTAGAGCGTTATTTTTGTTGGACGAGATGTGGCTTTGTTTTTAAACTGCTTACTTAAACCAAAGTAGCATCTGTTGGCCAATACAATTATTCTTTTTATTTCACAACTGATGTCGTTTGTTGTGTTTACGGAGGTGCCGAGGTATACGAAGTCTTTTACTACCTCAAAATTATAGGAACCAACTTCAAAAGGTGGTCCTATCTCAATGGACGCATTGCGCGTCGACACCATCAACTTGGTCTTCTCACCGTTTACCGCCAGACCCACCTTAGCAGATTCTCCTTCGACCTTTATAAAGGTATCAGTTACTTCTTTTACTGATCGGCCCATGATGTCTATATCATCAGCATAAGCAAGTAACATGTGACTATTGGTGTAGATTGTGCCACTTCTTTTGACGTTTGCCTCTCGTATAACCTTTTCTAGCAGGATGTTGAAGAGGTCACACGAAAGGCTGTCTCCTTGTCTGAAACCTCTTTTGGTACCAAACTCTTCGGAGAGGTTCTTTCCTATTTTAACTGAGGACCTCGTGTCAGTTAAAGTCATTTTACAAAGCCGGATGAGCTTTGCGGGGATACCAAATTCAGACATGGCTTGGAATACCTTGGAACGCAGCGGGCTGTCAAAGGCTGCTTTATAATCGACAAAAAGGTGGTAGGTGTCGATCTGCATCTCTTGGGTCTTCTCCAGGATTTGCCGCAGGGTAAATATCTGGTCAATGGTGGACTTGCCAGGTCTAAAGCCGCATTGGTATGGTCCAATTATCTCGTTGACCATAGGCTTTAGTCGTTCGCACAATATCCCTGACATGATCTTGTAGGCAATAGGGAGTAGACTTATGCCCCTATAGTTAGAGCATACAGTCTTATCTCCCTTCTTGTGGACGGGGCACAGGATACTCAGGTTCCAATCGTCGGGTACGCGTTCTTCCTGCCAGATGGAGCTAACTAGCTGATGAATACACCTTATCAGCGTGTCGCCTCCGGTTTTGAACAGCTCGGCTGGTAAGCCATCGACCCCTGCTGCCTTATTATTCTTCAGCCGATTTATTGCTGTCTTTACCTCATCTTGGCTGGGCGGTATACATTCAATACCATCTTCTGGGATTGGGACTGTGGTATCTTCGTCGTCTTCGCTGCTATTGGATACCAACAGATTTGAAAAATGTTCTTTCCATATCCTGAGTACACTATCTGTATCAGTTACCAAATTACCTTGCTGGTCTCCTGCTGGTCTCTCTGCCTGCACCAAAGCCATCTGTTTGATGTTTCACTCTTTGGTAGAATTTTCGGACTTCATTCTGGCTCCTGTACATCTCGATTTTTTCACACTCCCGCTTTTCCATCTCTCTCTTTTTCCTGCGGAAAAGACGTTTCTCGTCTCTCCTTTTCTCCCTGTATCTCTCTCGTGCGCTACGCGTTGCTACGGATTGTAAAGTAGCCCTATATGCCGCATTTTTCTCTTCGGTGGCAGCACGACACTCCTCATCATACCATGGATTCCTTGGTGGAGGTCTCTGGTATCATAGTATGGATTTTGCGGCTGTTTGCATGGAGTGGGCAATGCTTTGCCATTGCGCTGATATGTTATCGGGATGAGGAGTGCTTTGATTAAGCAATTGGGCTAGTTGAGTGGAATATGCTGTGGCTATCTGTTGTGTTTGCTGCCTATCGATGTCCAACTTCCGCGTTGTGTCTGTTCGTGCTTTATTTGCAACGTTTAGACGGATAGGTACCTTTGCTGCAACAAGGTAGTGGTCCGAATCAATGTTTGCGCCTCGGAACGATCGTACATCCAACACGCTCGATGAATGTCTTCCATCTATCACAACATGATCAATTTGGTTTCTTGTTTTCTGATCTGGAGACAGCCAGGTGCCCTTATGAATATCGAGATGATTAAATCTGGTACTGCTAACTACCATGTTTTTTGCAGCTGCAAAGTCTATCAGCCTCATACCATTGTCAGATGTTTCGCTGTGGAGACTGAATTTCCCGACTGTTGGGCCAAAGATATTCTCCTTTCCAATTTTGGCATTAAAATCGCCTAGAATGATTTTAATGTCATGGGCAGGGCAACGGTCATATGTTTCTTCTAAGCGCTCGTAAAATATATCTTTGGTCTGTTCGTCCTTTTCTTCAGTGGGAGCATGAGCGCAAATAAAGCTGATGTTGAAGAATTTAGCTTTTATCCGAATTGCAGCAAGTCTTTCATTCACTGGAGTGAAGCTGGATACCAGATGTTTTAGTCTCCGACTAACTACGAATCCACAACCAAATTCATGCTTTACGTCATGGCAGCTATAATACAGTGCGTCACCTTTAGGTGTTGTTGCGACGCCTTTCCCAATCCATCGTATTTCCTGTATGGCAGTAATATCGGTCTTGTACTTTTCAAGTACGTCTGCCAATGCGAAGACTGCACCTTCTCTATAAAGAGTGCGAACATTCCAGGTGCAGATTCGCAGATCATGGTCCTTAAAACGTTTGCGGGGTTCGTCAACTTTAGAGGGGTTTGTTTTTCTTTTCTTTCGTTTTTTCATAGTAGTATGTTTTTTCTAGGGGAGGGTTACTAACCCGACGCCCAAACCCAAGTTTTTAACGTTCTTATGGGTGAACGCGCGGCACATGTTAGCTCACTACCTTTAACGGGTGTTAAAGGCAGTTTCCCAGGTGACACCACGTGGAGGTCAGTGTCCACTTGAGATGAAAGAGGGACCAAGATAAATCCTGGGCTTTGCCATGTTAAAACCGGTCAGGACCGTTGCTTGGTAGCTTCCATCCCCTACGTCACAACATCTACAATACTACTGAACCGATTTTCCTGTCATTTTCAGGGAATGTACAGGGATGGCCTACGGTGAAAATAAGATGTGTATTCTCTTGAATTTCCCTTTGCCATATTTGAAAAAAAACTCCATATCTCTATGAATTAAAATCAAATGCCGTCATAACCCAACTTAGGTTTGTATGGAAAGAAAATTTTACCACGTCCACTTTTTTAATTTTCAATATAAATTTTCTCTGCAAAAACTACTGAACCGTTTTTTTCTTTCATCCACAGTTTTAATTGTATGTGGTGTAACCATTATCACGCTAGAGAGCCCATTTAAAGTTTAATATACACTTGGCGGGTGCCACCGTGGTGCAATGGTATGCACGCTGAAGGTCGTGGGTTAGATTCCCAGGCCAGGCAACATCAACAATTTGTAAAATAACCCTCAGGGTACACTCATTGATATGAGATAAGTCTCCCTTGTCCAGCATGGGACAATGGTTCAAGCATTTGAACCAATGCAAAGAAGGTCGTGAAAGATCCAATCTTTTCATCAGCATTTGAACCCATATAAAGGAAGTCGTGAAAGATCCGATCTATTCATCAGCATTTGAACCCATTCCATCGATCCAATAGATATGAATTTTGTGTTTTTATTTATACACATTTTCCTAAACATAATTTTTAATTATTTACAATAGGCTTGATGTTGTCGGAGACTCGAAATCACAACCAACGTTCCTGATAGGGATACACAGTGAAGTGCTATAATCGGTTTTTCGATCATTCGGTTTTTGTGAAAAACTTAAAACTCGATTTTCGGTTAGTCGATTATTTGAGAGTGTTCAAAAAGTCGACTTTCGATTAATCGTTAACCGCCGAAAACCGATTATAATCGATCATTTTCGTTGATGCGATCCGTGATGGTTATATTTATAAAAAAGTACGTTCGATTACGCGGTTTTCGCACGCCCAATAGTCAACTACGACTAATAGTCGACCGCGATTAATAGTAGACTACGAATAATAATGGACTAGGAATAATAGTTGACTCCGTCTTCCGAAACTCGATTAAGAATAATCGATTATCCGGTTCTCGAAAATCCAATAGTCGACTACGACTTTTATAAATTTTACGGCTAATAATCGATTAGTCGATTAACCGAAATCGATTTTACGTATCCCTAGTTCTTAAAACTCTCGTCGTAATGATAGTGTCATTGCCATGGGTTGGTGAAAATGACATGCTTTGGATCCCAAAATGAATAGCATCTTTTGGGGTCTACGCTCATATAAAATTCATCGATGAAGATGCTAAAAAGATGACATACCAGATCACTTGCACCCATGCACGATGGGTCCAATGTCAGGTTTTTGAGGCAAAAAGTCATTTTTTCAAGCCAGTGATTGAAATCAAATAATAACGTGTAACAAGCTGACTATTATACTACATATATATTTTACAAGAAGTTATTTTATGTTTATTCATGTTTATAGATAAAGCACGAAATGCATTTACTTCAATTATTTTACTATTATTTGACTGCTATTTATTTGATCATAATTGTTTTCGTTTATTACAATTATACTCATTTGCACTCATTTGCTATATGGCTTGTTCCCGTACTTTATAAAGTGGTAAAAGTCGTAAAAGTTGTAAAAGTCGTAAACGATTTTCATATAAATTTTGTGTACGGGAACGCAAAATGTGTAAAAGTGGTAAAAATTGTAAAAACTTTTTAGTTCTGGAACAGAGCTATAATTATTGGTTTCTCTCATTTTGTTATTGAAACACTCATTTAATATTTTGTAACAACAAATCTATTATCATTCAAATGTTCTCAATGTCTCTTTTTATAAAACAAAAAACACTCAATTGATATTTTGTAACAACAAATGAATATGTTTTAATCCCTATGTACTCTTTGTCTCATTTTGTTCCCGTTAACTTTATTTTGTCACATTGTAAAATTCTTATAAGTGATGATCATTTCTAAAATCAATTCATTCTGCTTGTGATCGTCGTCAAATAAAGACTTCTAAAAATACAATACCCGCTTTCATTTGGGGTTTTATTGGGATATCAATATAAAATTATATTTTATTATAAATAATATTATTCGGGAAGATTTCCAGATTGGACGTTCAACGTCTGTCACGGATTCTCCCTTATAAATAAAAAGTAGGCGAATTTGACGGAAAACGTCTGTTCGGCATCATAATAAAATCATATATTGCAACCTAAAAGCAGAACACCTAATCTCATGCTCATCCCCCCTTATTACATTGGCGCCCAACAATAAATTATCCACATAATTTGGAGATATTATGGCGATTTATCAAGTCAACCTAGGGGTATTCCACGTACTGTCTCTAATATGGCTTCGATAAATCAGAATTTCGCTGCAAGCTCAGCACATAATGCTCCTATCCCAGCTCAAAATATGGATGTTGCCCAAAACGCTGGTAACGAGAATCCAAATCCACCTCAAAATATGGATGTTGCACAAAACGGTGGTAACGAGAATGCAAATCCATTATTGCAAAACGTAAATGTTTCGCCAAATGTCCGTCCAGCACCCATATTATCAGCACATTCTTCTAGTATGTCGCAAAATTCAAGTATATTTGCTAATAGTAGTCATTCCAACAATAACCCCGTAAATGTGACACTTACCCAGGACCAATTCCATCAACTGATGAATAATTTTAATGCAAAGCCTTAACCAAAAACGTCCTTTGTAAATTGTAGTGCAAGATTTAACGGTGGTCGTAACGCCACGAAAGTCGAAGATTTCATAGCCACGATACTTGTCTACAAAGAGGCCCAAAACGTGCCAGACAATTTAGCATTAACCAGTTTTCCGTTGCTATTGGAAGGTTATGCGTCCACATGGTGGCAAGGAGTCCAACATGAGGCTACAAATTTTGATATGGCTATTGATTTTTTGCGCAAAGCATTTTCACCCCCAAAACCAGATTGGCGCATATTTGCCGAAATAACACAAGATAAGCAGAAAATGCTCGAATCCACTGACTCTTTTGTATGTCGAAAACGTCGGCTCTTTGCTCAACTTTCGGAAAGATTGTCTGAGAACACCATGATCAATATGATATTCTTTCAATTGAATGTTTCCATAAGGGAGAAATTATCTAGAGATGATGTAAGGTCTTTTCAAGATCTGCTCCACAAGGCTAGAAATATTGAAATGTTTCTCGAAGAAAACAAAATGCCTAAACCAAGACCAGAATCGTTTGAAAAGCCTACCAATAGATGCTCTTTTTGCCGAAAGAAAAATCACACAATTGATACATGTTACAAAAAGATTGAATCGGACAGGAGAGGTAACATAAAAGAACGAGAGCAGACAATCAATTGCTACGGTTGTGGTGCAGCAGGATATTTTAGAGCAAACTGCCCCAACTGCAACAATAACAAAAACACTAAAACAGTAGTCCAGAAAAATTGGATTTCAATTCTCTTTCAACTACCGTTGTCGGCAGAAACGTTCCAACAGTTGCTGTCAACATAGAAGGCATGAACGGTGAAGCTTATTTTGATACAGCAGCCCGAACCAGTGTGGCGGGATATCAACTTTTTCAAAAACTCAGGGAGAGAAAGTTCGAATTCCAAAGTGTTTCAGCAGAAATAGTTTTAGCTGATGGCATACCACGCCAGGAAACAGTGTTTTCGACCATAGTTAAAATTGTCGTAGGCAAACGATTGCGGAAAATACGTTTTACATGCTTACCAAAAGCTAGAGATAATCGAACGCTGATTGGAATAGATTTTATGGAACAAGCCAATATAGTTTTAGATCTGGCAGATAGATGTTGGCATTTCAAAGATGAACCAAATAAACATTTTGAGTTCAAAATGAACAAACCTGGAGAAATTAGTTCGATGCCAATAACACATACTAATGTTAAGAAGCATAATGAAGTAAATAGTTATTTGTCCTGGTTCGAGCAAACCAATAACAAAAAGGTTACCACATCTAACAACGTGACTGATTACTCGCCCAGATCAATAAATCGAATTTTTGAAGACTCTGTCCCACAAAACTATCTGCCTGAGTTTGATGCAAAATTGTTTCCTCCTCCCTTGAAACGTAGAAGAGATTCAGAAGAAACATTAGAGCTAAATGCGTTTGATTTCACGCTTAAGGATCAAGAAGGAACAAATTTGTCTGTGAATGAGAAAGAAGCGGTTGAAAACCTTTTAACGAGTGTAAAGGACGTCTTCGAAGACAAAATGGAGACAGTTCCATATATTGAACATTCCATAAATACCGGCAATAATGCTCCAATATCATGTCCTCCATACAGACTTTCTCCAGCTATGAGAGAAAAGCTAAAAGTAGAAATTGCTGACATGTTGCAAAAAGACATTATTGTAGAAGGAGAATCCCCGTGGGCTTTCCCAGTGGTCATCATCCCAAAGAAAACAGGTGAAATTCGTGTATGCGTAGATTATAGAAAATTAAATGCCATCACAATAACCGACAAATATCCCTTACCTCGTATGGACGACTTATTGCATGCAGCCAAAGCCACGTCATATATGTCAACTATAGATTTGAAATCAGGTTATTGGCAGATAAAATTGGCCACTTCAGATATGATTAAAACAGCATTTACTACACCTTTTGGGATTTATATATTTAAGAGAATGCCATTTGGACTCAAAAATGCTCCGGCAACTTTTCAAAGACTTATAGATAAGCTCAAAAATAGTCTTCCGCAAGTTTTGATTTTGGCTTACTTAGACGATATTATTATATGCTCTAAAAGTTTTGAGAGTCATATAAATGATCTACAATTGGTTTTCGAAAAAGTACGGAAATTCAAGCTCCAGCTTAACCGTGATAAGTCTTTCTTCTGCAGGTCAGAAGTTAAGTATCTTGGTCATATTTTAACGGTTAATGGACTGATGCCAGACCCAGATAAAACGAGTGCTATTATGCAGAGACCACGCCCTAAAAATTTAAAGCAGACGCTAAATTTATTTGGGCGGAAGATCAACAACAAGCGTTTGAGAAATTAAAAATGATGTTGACATCTCCACCAATTCTTAAACAAGTCGATGAAGATAAACCATTCAATTTAAAAACAGATGCCAGCGACTATGCGCTTGGGGCAGTTTTGATGCAGGGGGAGAAAGAGAATGAACACCCCATAGAATATGCCAGCCGTTTGCTGTTGCCTGCCGAGCGTAATTACTCCACTACGGAGAGAGAGGCGTTAGCAGTTGTTTGGGCTGTGAAGAAATTTCGAGGCTACATTGAAGGTTCCACTATAAATGTCCTAACAGACCATCAGCCATTAAGATGGCTCTTTTCAATAAAATCACCAACAGGACGATTGGCAAGATGGGCTCTCGAGCTACAATCATTCAACATAAAATTTGTGTATACCCCCGGAAAACAAAATGTTGTAGCAGATACCCTTTCGCGTCCTCCCTGTCCAGTAGAAACCCACACCGACACTAAATGTGAATGCTTTTCCATATCAATTGATTTCCCTAGAAAAGGCGCTGCAGAAGTACGAAATTTACAATTGGAAGACAGTGATATCAAGGAAATAATTGATTCATTTGAAGCGAACGACGATAATGTCTTACGATATACAGGCCGAGGATACCTGTTAGTAGATGGCGTATTATATAGATATTGTGCAGATCAGGATTCTGAGTCAGGTCAGTTGGTCATTCCAAAGTCAATGCGTGCAGACATACTTAAGAGATACCACGACGACCCAATGGCTGGCCATTATGGCGTTGATCGCACAACTCACAGAATAACTCAAAACTACTACTGGCCAAAAATGCGAAGTGAAATAGCGAAATACGTGAAAGAATGTCTGGAATGTCAACGTTATAAGCCATCCAACTTAAAGCCGGCAGGATTACTTCAAACTGTATCAAGTAGACAAAGATTCGAAGTTATTGCTATTGATCTCGTTGGCCCGTTGCCACGAACACAAAAAGGTAATCAATGGATTCTGGTCATAGAGGATATATGCAGTCGTTGGGTTGAAATGTTTGCAATAAAAGAGGCCACTGCTGAACTTTGCTCCAAAATCATACTAAATTATATAATATTGCGATACGGAGTTCCAAGACGGATTCATACCGATAATGGTCCGCAGTTCATATCGGCAATTATGCAAAATACTGCTAAATGCGAGAGCACAGGGTATTCGGCAGCGTATTTAACCTTTGGACGTGAATTAAGGAGTCCCATAGAAGTAAACCTGGACTTAAAAGCTGTTATTTTGTCCGAGAACTTTATACCACAAATCACGCCTTATTTGTTGAAAATGGCACATTTCTTGGATACAGCAAATGAATCTGTGGAAAAGTTACAAGACCGAAACAAAGTGTATGCAGATTTAAAACGTAGAAAGGGTTCTGAATTCAATATTGGAGACAAGGTTCTAGTTGCAACACATGTTTTAAGTAATGCTGGCAAAAACATCACATCGAAGTTCGTACCCCGGAGGGACGGACCATATGTAGTAACTGGGAAAAAGGGTTCTACATGTTATATAATTGCATCCATTGAAAATCCTGAAATACCCATTGGAACATACCATGCATCTCATTTAACATCATTTGGTGGACAAACCAATAAACCTATATACCCACTAAGAAAAAGGGGTCGTCCAGCTGCAAAATCAACAAATCCCACAAGTTCGTCAGTACAGAACAACGATAGAAACATTGACAATATTCAGATCTCCAAAGACAAACAACAAGACTGTAATAATACAACAACCACTGAAGCAAATAATAGCAATTCCAACAATACATACGACACTGGAAGAGTGCTCCGCCCACGAAAAGCTAAGATGATGACTTAGATGCTGCCACATCGTCGGGACGACTTCTATGGCAGAGGGGGAGGTTGTAACAAGCTGACTATTATACTACATATATGGGCAATATTATTGAAAATTTAACATCGTTGAAGCCAAGGTTTACCCTTTTATAACTCGCGAATAGTGGTTGTATATTTTACAATTTAAATGCTTTTGGTTTAAATGAAATGTTTTTAGTCTTGGCAAAAAATATTGGCCTTCAAAGTTGATTTGCGTGGAAGCTGTGGCTATATTTATGTTAAAAAATGGGTAAAAGTGGGTTGAAGCCAACGTGCCTTTTTTTGTTTTCTTTCGATTTGTGATTAAACCACATTTTTCCCGATTTTCCTGTCAAAGTGAAACTAGAAGCCAACTAAATAAGGATCATCCCACCAATGTATAACTTTTCAAAATTTGATCTGCGTCTACCATTAAATGATGCTGACATTTTGAAGCCAGATGTTAAGTGTTTTTTGAAATTTTCTTATAATTTCGTTCCGCAAACAGGTTTTTCAAAAAATCATATATAGGAATGAAGACCTCACGATTCTGATTTATTTCATATATGTGTCGTGAATGTAGCCTACACAGCTTCAGAGAAATCTGCATCCAAATACAAAAATTTTGTGCGAACAAATTTCTAAAAATCATATATTTCGGGTCTAATTTGTATAATTGGCCTTCGACTTACTCGTGCATGATTGCAAATTTTGGATTTTTACGTTACGGATCTAATAAATCATTACTCGTTAAAATCCATCTTCTAAAACGCGAGATACGAGAAATTCCAAGGTAGGAAAATCACCTAATATTGTTTTTGAAAATATCGCGCATTTTATCGCGTATTCTGTCGGCCGCTTGCACTGCTATGAAAAAACTAGTGCAGCATCTTCCTTTTTGCGGAAACAGAGATTTAAAAACTTCACTGATAAGGGAACTACATTCATTTTATCCCAAAAATAGTGTGTGATGCTACATCCACGGTTCTTGACTGATTGCCTTGAAATAGGTATATATCGATGCAGATTTTCATGGTGACACTAAAACCGGATGCGGAACGAAATTGTATGAACTTTGCGCAAATTAGCGATGTTTTATAGGTTTTTTAATGCTAAGATGCAGCCGATGCTACATCTTTGTGTCCAAATTATATTTCGAAAAATATATACAAATTAAAAGATATGGTCTTGCTGTACATGAAAATCACATGCGGACAAAATGATTTTGATAATTACGCGATTTACACGTATTTTAAAATACATATAAATTAAAATGGGTTATGTGACCTCTATTTCCATTTTAGAAGCCTTGAGATATATCCTCAGCAATCCAATTATCTTCCTCAATAGGAAATATTTTATATGAATGTCTATAAAGCAAAATCCGTATATTTTAATGGGAGATTTAAGCAAAATAAAGGAAGTATTCCTATACATTTTTCCAACATCTTATACTACATAATGAATGTGAAAAATAATTTTTTCAAACAAAGAATTATTTTTTTAACCAAAATATGTGTTTATTTTGGCTGCGAAATCGAAACTATAATACTAATCTGTATGATTTTAGTCTCATTTGATTCGCCGTGAAGTTTTGCTTCCATACAATTTTTTCGTAATTTTATAGCGGGTAAATTGACCTTTATTTTGAAAAAAAGTTGACTTACATTCAATAATTTATCAATTTATTATACATTCCGCGAATACTGAGTAACATTTACCAAATATTATGCATTCTTAAAACTCAAGTCACCTCGAGATACATTTCTAGTGAGATTTGCGCGCGTTAATGTAATTACCATTTTTATAATAATTTTTTGTTAAAAGCAGAAGTAAAACCGCGATAACTTTTGTCCGCAACAACCAAAAATTTGCTCGCGAGCGGATTTGTACAGGGGAATTTTTTCTTATCCTATGTACCAAAAATCGTTGATGTAGCGCGAAAAGAAAAAAATCAATTTTTTGGAAATGGAATATGAAATAATTGGCAGTTTTGCCCATATATTTTACAAGAAGTTATTTTATGTTTATTCATGTTTATAGATAAAGCACGAAATGCATTTACTTCAATTATTTTACTATTATTTGACTGCTATTTATTTGATCATAATTGTTTTCGTTTATTACAATTATACTCATTTGCACTCATTTGCTATAATTATTGGTTTCTCTCATTTTGTTATTGAAACACTCATTTAATATTTTGTAACAACAAATCTATTATCATTCAAATGTTCTCAATGTCTCTTTTTATAAAACAAAAAACACTCAATTGATATTTTGTAACAACAAATGAATATGTTTTAATCCCTATGTACTCTTTGTCTCATTTTGTTCCCGTTAACTTTATTTTGTCACATTGTAAAATTCTTATAAGTGATGATCATTTCTAAAATCAATTCATTCTGCTTGTGATCGTCGTCAAATAAAGACTTCTAAAAATACAATACCCGCTTTCATTTGGGGTTTTATTGGGATATCAATATAAAATTATATTTTATTATAAATAATATTATTCGGGAAGATTTCCAGATTGGACGTTCAACGTCTGTCACGGATTCTCCCTTATAAATAAAAAGTAGGCGAATTTGACGGAAAACGTCTGTTCGGCATCATAATAAAATCATATATTGCAACCTAAAAGCAGAACACCTAATCTCATGCTCATCCCCCCCTTATTACAAACGGAATTATATTCTTAACACTTTCAAACCTCCAAAACAAAACAATTACAATTTGGCAACGGCCCCCGGCGACATGCCAAGCTGCCAAAGATGTCACAATTTTCATTCCGTTTATTTCTGACATTCAGTCGTAATTAAACAATTTAAGTATTTTGGCGCCAAAGCTGATCTCTTGATATTATATATTTTTTAAAAATGGAAAATACGGGTAATGGTATTTAAATTAAGATTATTATTAAAAATGTAAGTCTGTGGTATCGTCCATGTGTTCTTTGGAGTAGAACTTTCGGTATCGGGGTGTATTCTCGTAAAAATATGTATCTGGTGAAAGGTGACAATGCTGGCTAACAGATTTTGAAAAGAAGTGTTGCGTATATTGCGAATAAAAAAATTATCAATTTCCAGATTTCGTAAAACTTAAAAACTTGGATATTTTTGGTTGGAAAATCAGCGAAAACCTAAACGCATTATAGATTGGATTTCTGCGAAATTTAATCGAGGTGTCAAAGACAACTTCGTGACGGGAGTTAAAAAACAAGTTTATAACATTTGTTGCACGCCTTAACCAAAAATGGATAAAAATTGGAGGTCAAGAAATTGTGTATTAAAATTTGAAAGCTTATGGTTAGCTAGCGACACAGTATTTACGCTAGAACGAAGAGAGGGGTCCTAATGTGGATTATAGTGAAAGAAGAAAACTTGCTTCGGAAGTCTCCTATGAAGGCGGCAACAATACCAAGCTCTTGCTTCATGCCGCCCCCGTTTCGGCAAATTTGTCAAAAGAAAAATATTTTAACTATGTTCTCCAGGAAATTCGGTATCAACCAACTAAAATGAGAAAATAATTAACTTCGACAGAGAAAATTTATGAACGATATATCCAAATTTGAACCGATTTCAATATAGTGTCTCAATAATGTTTTCTAGACCAAGTTCCGTCGGACACTTTAAATTTCATCACAATTTGAAATATATAGCGTGATTGCTTCAGGAAATACCTAAAATCGGATGAAAATATGTATAGGAACTATATCCAACTCTGAACCGATTTCGATATAATTTGGCATACTTTTTTCTAGACCTAATTCCGTCACACATTTGCGTGTTTGTTGCACCAAATACATCAAATCGGGCGAAAATATATATGGGAGCTATGTCCAAATCTGAACCGATTTCAATATAATTTGGCAAAAATATTTCTAGACCGAATCCTGTCACACGTTTCAAATTTCATCGAAATTGGACAGAAGTTGCGTGTTTGTTGCATCAAATACCTCAAATCGGGCGAAAATATATATATGGAAGCTATATCCAAATCTGAACCGATTTCAAAAAAACTTGGCAAACTTATTTCCGAATTCCGCCACAGATTCCAAATATCATCATAATTGGACAGAATTTTCGTGTTTGGTCCATCAATTACTCGAAATCGGGCGAACATATATATGAGAGCTATATCTATATATGAACCGATATCAAATTTGGCAGATTAGTTTCTAGGCCGATTATAAACATCTGCACGAAATTTTGAAGGTCTAGCTTGCCCCTGTGATTTTTTGCCTCAAAAACCTGTCATCGGCCCCATCGTGCCATGGTTAAATGGCATCTTTGGCATCGAACATTTTGCAGGGATATCAATTGAAAGTGGTTCGTGCGTGACTTTTTTCAATATTTAAACAGTATACATGTTATTTTAGTCATTTATATGCAAAAGATCATTCATTCGTGCAACAGGAAATCCTTTTTTGAGTGTTTTGTGTGGAACATTTTTTTAATACTTAAATGGAATGAACCTTATTTTAGGCATTAATAGGCAAAAGTTCATTTATTCCCGCTACTGGAAATCATTTTTAAGAGAAAATTTCAAAAAGTCGTAACCCTAATACACATATGCAGATCTGAGCAAAATCGAGAGAGAGGCAAATTTAAGGAAGGATTTATATTTAATTTTTCTTGATGTTTCATTATTTATTTCAAAATTTTTTAAACATTAATGTTGTCTAAAATCGTCTACAATGGAAGTTATTAAAAAATATAAATAAAACATTCCATAAACTTTTAATTGTTTATGGTTCGCAAAAAACTAAGAGTACGTTTTCACAATTTGACTGTGTGCTAGCACACAGGCGTGCTCACCACTGCACATATGTATGTACGTACATATTTCATTGTTTTTTCAATAGAATTTCTTTGTGGTCAAGTTTATAGAAATAAAAATAAGTTAGTACCAGGGTTTAAAAGCCAGCATCTAAAAACATTAGCATTAGCTGTACACTTCAACTGCTACACAATATTCACACACACGGCTGCATAAGCAACCGAACGCATATTTATTTTTGTGCACTTTTGCTTATTTCGTTTTCGCCGCCTAATCTTTTTTTCGTTAGGCATTATCGACAACCACGCTACATATTTAGCAGTCGGCTGACCAATCGTCGCAGAGAATTAGCAACCGAGTGTGTTTTTAGTGACTAGGGTTGCCAACGCAGTAATAAAAAGGTGTCATTTAATGTCAAAATGAGCCATCATATGGTAGAACCTAAAGAATACTATTTATTATTGTTTAAAAATAAAAAAAAAAAATATTTTGAACGGCTTCACCGAAAATTCACATGTCCTTTGAACGAAAAAGTGGAATTAATTATATCGTGATTTTTAATGCATTACACTGGTAACCCTGATCTCAAAAACAATTGTTTGCTGAAAACATGGCTAAGCCGTTGAAATTTTGTTGCTTATTCTCTTTTCTGATATGTGTTGATCATGTGTGCTGCAAAATATGAGTATGCATGTCCGATGCTTTTTTATTATAGCGACAATATCAAATAACATCAGCATCGCTAGCAATATCTTTGTGAAATTTGTTGCTACATGTTGCCGTTGTTCATTGTTGCTAAACCTATTTCGGAGAAATTTTAGCAGGAAAAGCTGCAAATATTCGGTGCTTTTGCTAATATGGCGTTAGCATATTAAACCCTGGTTTGTACACATCATAATACTTTGTTCACTTACCTGGGCATTTTTCATTTCCACAGTCTTATTGCAATCTACATCTATGGGTAGCAGAACATATTTCTTATATGCACTGGCGAAGTATGGTGTAAAACAATAATTGCCAAAAATGTACTGAAAAGAAATGTCAATGGGGAATATACATATACATACATGATCCAAATAGAAGGTCATCCAAAAAGACAAGCTGATACCTCCATTTCCTGTCAAAATATATTGTCGTAGTTTGAAATTGAACAAAAAAACATAGTTACCCATAACAAAATTATGAAAACAAATTTTGGTTATTTCAACTAAATGTTAAAAAATGTTTAAATTCTTTTGAAATATTGCGAATAACACATTTGTCTAGAATTATCTTTGTGTTTTGTGTCGTTTATTGTTGTGTGATATAAAAGAAATCAAAAATAAATAAACATTTTTAATAATAACAAAATCAAGGCGAAATAATTTTTAGTCGCAGCAACAACAACTTTTGACAACAAATGAAGGTGCAGAGTTGTATTTTTTGGTGAATTACATATGTATATATCGTCACCATAAATGCCCAAAGACGTATCTCCAAAAAAGTCAAAATTAGTTTTTTGATTGAGACATAAGACTAAAAACATTCGCTTGCAAAATTTCAAGCTTCTACGTTAAAAAAACGATCATATTCAAGAAAAGCCATTTCGGAAAATGGGATAACATTGCAGATTTTGTTGTAATGACGGATGCCAAAACCAAGCGTTTCCGCGGTTTTGGTTTCATTACTTACTCGCATAAATATTTGATTGATCCCATAAAACAGTTTTTCATTTTATAACGTTTTTTGCTTCTCCTGTAAAATTTTTATTTTGTTAGTTACGACTTTTGGCATTTATGGTAACGATATCTATTTCAAACAATAATTAAAATCTTCACTTTTCTTACTTTGACATTTAAAATTTCATAATCAAAATTTGTGAAATTTCTTGAAGTTTTACATGCTGTTTGTTTTTCAAAAACAAAGTCTTCCATTAAATCCACAGGTTTTAATAAGTCACGACCCAAATTAAGTTTCTTATGCCACGATACATTCGCATCTTTAGATAACATCTCACACCGGTTTTTATTAAAGTTATAGAATTGATTTTTATCACAACATAATTTCATGCAAAGTTTATAACGATCTTGACATTTGAACTTGCCATCCGCAGATGCAGCCGCAATAATGAAAATAACGCCGAACAAATGCAAAAACTTCATCGACATATTAGTTATTTTAATAAAGCGAGCGAACTAGCGGATTACTCAGTTGTAAGCGAAAGACTGAAATAGCTCTTGAAAGTTTATTTTACATTCTGCAATTGCAAATAAGTTTTTGTAATCTATATACTTCGAAGGGTATACTACATTTGACATGGCTTTGGTAACACTTTCTTAATTTGTAACAAGTAAGAATGTATCAGTCAGGCGTGCCGACTGAGATATACCCCCAGCCTCTGACCTAAAGAAAAGAATCAATCGTATACAGAACATGTTATCAAAAATTTAAAAACGTCGAGTCCTAAAGCTGCTCTCTTTTCAAACTTAGTTTGGGAAGTACCCGAAAGAGTGGTCCTATGTAGTCAATAGTCGGACATAATTTGAGGCTGTGGGAAATAATACGATGTTGAACCCTTAGACAATATCGGTTTTTCCCTTCGCGGGCTATCTTACGTACTAACCAAACGTTTTGCAAAAAAATTCAAAACAATCAGAGACGAGCTCTTAAACTTCACTTTTTCCGATTTTTTTTTTTGTGGGAGGTACCCGAAGGTGTGGACTGATATAGTCCATATACCAACCTGATACATTGCTGGATGAAATAATACGATGTGCAAGATGTGCACCATTCAAAAACTCCCTGCGAGAATTATTTTGCGGATTTGCAATGTTGGTTGGTGCCGTCAGGGTTTCTTGGAGCTTGTAGGCCAATATCTTAGGAAGCGTGGACTTGCGCAAGAAAAACAGTGTACCGTCGTAAAGGGAGCCGCAAGGACAACATACTGAGAGGAGCTCTTAAACTTCACTTTATCCGAATTTTGTGTGGGAGGAAGCACTGGACCGATATAGTCCATAATCGAACCCGATCTATATCTGGAAGGAATAATAGGATGTGCAAAGTTTGGAACAAATCGATTACTCCCATCGAGTGTAATCGTTCACAACATCCTACAGAAAAAAATTTAACTTTTGTGGGGGAGGTACCCCAAGTAGTGGACTGAAATTGCCCATCTTCGAACTTCAACTAAGTTTGGACAAAATATTACGATACCCAAAATTTGGTTCGAATCGGTTGATCCGTTCGAGAGTTATCGTGCGCGCCAGCTAGCCAGACTCCAAATTGTCTGAAACTAATTTGGTCAAAACATACTTGGGGTCTAAAACCGTTATTTCGATGAGACACATTTTTGGTTCTATCAAAGTGTATATCTCCAATATTTTTGAAAATTTAACATAGTTGAAGTCAAGGTTTACCCTTTTAGAACACGCGACTTGTGATTGTATATTACTTACTTACCTAGCTGGCCCATTACAGAACATTCGTTCCATAGACCTAAGAAAAGATCTCCAATTCTCTCTATTTGTTGCTTCGCACTCTGGAATATCGCGCCTTTTCATCTCTTCATCCACTTGTTTGCGCCATCTATTCCTTGGCCTGCCAATTCTGCGTGCACCGCCAAGCGGTCCGTATTTATACGCCTTTTTAGCGGGTCCATCATCGCTCATTCTTATGATATGGCCTAGCCAACGCAATCGCTGCATCTCGAAACGTTTAACTATATTGATGTCGTTGTATAGCAGATACAGCTCGTGGTTCATACAACGTCGATATTCACCGTCAACGTAGATTGGTCCGTAGATCTTTCGAAGAATTTTTCTCTCAAAAACTGCCACGTCTGCTTGCGCAAGTACCCAGGCATCGGAGCCATACATCACGGGTAGTATCAGTGTTTTGTAGAGCGTTATTTTTGTTTGACGAGATGTGGCTTTGTTTTTAAACTGCTTATTTAAACCAAAGTAGCATCGGTTGACCAATACAATTCTTCTTTTTATTTCACAACTGATGTCGTTGGTTGGTCCGAACTCAATGGACGCATTGCGCGTCGACACCATCAACTTGGTCTTCTCACCGTTTACCGCCAGACCCACTTTAGCAGATTCTCCTTCGACCTTCATAAAGGTATGAGTTACTTCTTTTACTGATCGTCCCATGATGTCTATATCATCAGCATAAGCAAGTAACATGTGGCTATTGGTGTAGATCGTGCACTTCTTTTGATGTTTGCCTCTCGTATAACCTTTTCCTGCAGGATGTTGGAGAGATCACACGAAAGGCTGTCTTCATGTCTGAAACCTCTTTTGGTACAAAACTCTTCGGAGAGGTTCTTTCCTATTTAAACTGAGGATCTCCTGTCACTTAAAGTCATTTTACAAAGCCTGATGAGCTTTGCCGGGATACCAAATTCAGACATGGCTTGGAATACCTTTGAACGCAGCTGCCGAAGCCTGCTTTATAATCGACAAAAAGGTGGTAGGTGTCGATCTGCATCTCTTGGGTTTTCTCCAGGATTTGCCGCAGGGTAAATATCTGGTCAATGGTGGACTTGCCAGGTCTAAAGCCGCATTGGTATGGTCCAATTATCTCGTTGACCATAGGCTTTAGTCGTTCGCACAATATCCCTGACACGATCTTGAAGGCAATAGGTAGTAGACTTATGCCCCTATAGTTAGAGCATACAGTCTTATCTCCCTTCTTGTGGACGGGGCACAGGATACTCAGGTTCTAATCGTCGGGTACTCGTTCTTCCTGCCAGATGGTGCTAACTAGTTGATAAATACACTTTATCAGCGTGTCGCTTCCGGTTTTGAACAGCTTGGCTGGTAAGCCATCGGCTCCTGCTGCCTTATTATTCTTCAGCCGATTTATTGATGTCTTTACCTCATCTTGGCTGGGCGGTATCCACGTATGGATTTTGCGGCTGTTTGCATGGAGTGGGCAATGCTTTGCCATTGCGCTGATATGTTATCGGGATGAGGAGTGCTTTGATTAAGCAATTGGGCTAGTTGAGTGGAATATGCTGTGGCTATCTGTTGTGATTGCAGCTTACCGATGTCTAACTTTCGTGTTGTGTCTGTTCGTACTTTGTTTGCTACGTTTAAGCGGGTGCGTACCTTTGCTGCAACAAGGTAGTGGCCCGAATCAATGTTTGCGCCTCGGAACAAGCGTACATTCCACACGCTCGATGAATGTCTTCCATCTATCACAACGTGATCAATTTGAAAGGCAATCTTGTACAGAATTTTCACAGCTACAACATATTCCTTAGTCACATTTCGAAAGGATTTGCAGTTTTCAAGCTATATCCTGAATACCTAAAAACAAATCTGAAAGTTTGATCTGCACCTCTATATCTCAAAAATGATAAAACCTAGAAAAATATCAGCCAACCAATCTTGTACAGAATTTTCACTGCTACATTATCTTTAGTCCCATTTCGATAGGACTTGCGGTTTCCAAGCAAAATCGTAAAAACCTAAAAATACGAATTTTGTTCGCGATTTTTTAAAAAATCAATTCAGCAACTAAACAAATGCAGTGTAACGTGTGGTCCCAACCCATATGCGGGGCATGTGTTAGATATCGTGGCATCTATTCGGGCCCAATACGAATTGATGCCTCTAAAGGTAACACCCGAGCAAGTACTGCAACGAAGCATGCCATTGGAAGAGTCTTTGTCACCTCATGGAGATGGTATACTGAAGACATGAGGAGGCACCCTGTTTGTAGTTCTCATGGCGTGATTCTGACAGATTTGAATATTTTTCCATTGCGTTGCACTTATATTCGTGGACCATACTGGCGCCGCATAGCTTACCACAGACTGACCTATCGCGTTATACGTGGTCAACAAGATTTCGTTACCTGCGCCCCAAGTGCTGCCGGCTAGGGTCTTAAGGGCCTTGTTCCTACATCTCAGCTTGTCGCAGATAGTTGTGGCATGTGCGGAAGGCATGAACATGCTGTCGAGTTTGACCCCTAGCATTTTGGGGTAGCTTGGGGTCGACATTCTGCTACCATCGAACACCACCTCTTCTCCTCTCTTCTATACTGCGCCGTCCATGTGGTGAACAAAGTGGCCGTAGATTTAGTGGCGGATATTTGCATATTCCTCGTGTGGAAAAGGTGGTAAGATCAGTCAAATAGGTGTTCAGCCTTTCACAAATGGCATCAGTAGTGGGATTCTCTAACGCTTTTTTTGGTTAACGACAAAAATTGTAAAGTTTTAAATGCTTATAAATTCGGTAATTAACGACATTTGTCGGTAAGTTAGCTAAGTCCTACCGATGGCAACAGTATTGCCAATTTGTATTCATACTTTTCATTCATAATTTTGCGTTTTAATTTTACCGAATTTTGTCGGTAACCAAAAAAGGCGTTAGAGAATCCCACTACAGGAACAGTACCTGACGCCAAGATCGTACAATCATTCGCATACGTTACGATCTCAATGCCGTCTGGAGCAGTTCCTGACATATCACCCCACCTTGTGTAACTCCCTCTTTCGCTCTTCGGGGCTAGGACTTTTTGTTTCTGAATTCCACATATGACTGGCATCCCACATATAAATGATTATCCAACGTTTCAAATTTGGTTGGAGGTTTGTCTGCCCAATGACCTCAAACAGTGTGGAGTGCCTGACAGTATCAAACGCTTTTGAAAAGTCAAGCGCCATCATCTCTGTTCTATCACACGGCTTGTTCTGGTTGAGTCATCGACTGATATGTATGGAGATGGCGTGCAGCGTTGTTGTCGTGCTGTGCTGCTTATGGAACCAATGTTTATTATCGGCAACTGGATAGCTATTTGTGACTCTGAGGGGGACTAATGCCTCAAGGGTCTTTCCTACGGGAAAGAAAAGCGAAATCGGCCAGTACTATTCACTTTTGCTGGTATCCTTGCCTGACTTTCTGAAAGAAAGGGTGCTCCTATAGACCCTTTCTGAAAGAAAGGGTGCTTCTATAGACCCTTTCTGAATGAAAGGGTGCTTCTATAGTCCCTTTCTGAAAGAAAGGGTGCTTCTATAGACCCTTTCTGAATAGAGGAGAGATAGAGGTTAAACAGTTCCACCTTGCTGAACTCCCTGTTTCACTCTACAGGGCTTGGACTTCTTGTTATTGAATTCTACGCACGACAGGCGTCCACACATATAATTGATTATCCAACGTTTCATGCTTAGCCGGAGGGTTGTCTGCTCAATGTCCTCAAACAGCGTATAGTGCCTAACAGTACCAACGGCTTCTGGTAAGTCCACCGCCACAATCACTGTTCTATCACACGTCGGTCTCTTTGTCCTCGACAAATATGTGTGGAGATGGCGTGCAGCGCCGTTGTCGTGCTGTGCTGCTTACGGGATCCTTGCTGATCATCGGCAACTGGATAGCAATTTGTGACACTGGGGAGGACTAAGGCCTCAAGGGTCTTTCCTACAGGTGACAAAAGCGGAATCGGCCTGTACGATTCACTTTTGCTTGTATTCTTGCCAAGCTTCAGTAGCGGCACCACCCTGTCCATTTTCCAGACTTCGGGAACAATGAGCGTGGCTAGCGACAGGTTGAAAACATCAGTGAGATACTCCACTCCCGGCTCATCCAACTTTTTAACATTACCATGGAGATTCCGTCCGGGCCCAAAGCTTTGGATGATTTAGCGTTCTTAATGACATTCGCAACATCATCTATTGTAAATTGTGGTGGTTAATCCTCGGCAGGAAGATATCTAATTCGACGTTGTACTCATCTCTTCGTCCTATCACTCCCGGGGGAAATGCCTTGCGCACGTCTTCAATCAGCGGAACGTCGCCAAACGTGACCGAGGTCCTGTCTTCCTTCTTTCTAGGGTTTGGGAGTAAATTAACCGTTGCCCACAATTCACTTATTCCGGCTCAAATTTTGCAACTATTCAGATAATTTAACAACTCGCTCCGCTTATGTTCGCCAACCAACCTGTTAGCTTCCAGTGTCTGCTCTCTGGGGTCATTAGGATTGACACGGTGAATCTTATCGCGTTCATTTGATAATCCCGTCGCGTCTGCTGGGAAGTTTGGTATTCGACCAGCAGGTATATGGCTAGCGGCTGCAGCAGTTATGATGACTCGGAACGTCCTTTCTGCTACCTGAACATCAGAAAAGTGGGCAGATCTCTGAAGCGCAACAACAACATTACTCGCCATATCCAGACGTATCAGCAGAGCACTATACCAGACGTGCGAGCGAATAGTCATGGTTGCTCTTGACCTATCGAAGGCCCTCGATACTGTCAACCATACCAAGCTGTTCTTCGAGGATATGTCTGTCGTTTGTGGAATTCAGAAACAAGAATTTCAAACCCCGTAGAGTGAAACAGGGAGTTCCTCAAGCCGGGGTGATATCTCCGGAACCTTTGAACCACTACCTTTCTGAAATTCCATGCGGATGATTGTACAATCTTGGCGTCGGGCCGCATTGTCGAAGACATATGTGAGGGATTAAATTTCTACATAGCTGACCTAGTGCAGTTCTTCCCTCTGAGAAATATGAGTAATATATTCATCGTATTTTCAAAATTATTATCTGCATTGGGTAGATGCCATAAAAGTAAATAGATTCGGCAGAGCTAGTGGTGGCTGTTTATATGGCTATAAAAAAGAAATAAAATCCATTTTTAAAATTGAATTTAAAACAATAAATAATTATCCTTTACTGTCAGCTAATTTTCATGGAAATATCTATTACCTAATACCAGCTTATCTAAACTGCACCAAATGGAGGCATGATTTTGAACTTTTTAAATCTTTTTTATTGGATCTTAGCCCAGCAAACTTTTGTATAATGGGTGACCTAAATGCTAGAATGGGTAATGACCAAATTCTAGATTGTAACATACTTGGTGATTTACCTCATATATACACCCACAGACATTCTAAGGATACAACCATAAATCCTAGAGGAAAACAATTGTTGGATCTCATAGAAAACATAGGTGGTATCATTGTCAATGGTAGAATAGATGGTGACATTGATGGTGAATATAGTTTTTGTGGTATAATGGGTAACTCTATAATAGATTATTGTATTTGTTCGACGTCTCTTTTGCATCATGTAGAGAAACTTTGTATTCCATCTAAACCATACTCCGATCATATGCCAATCTGCCTCCAACTAAAAATAATTAATCCTTCAAGAAATGAAACTGTTGGGAAACCTCTAGATAGGATTTATTGGAAATATAGTTCTAAAGCACAATACGTTCGAAACCTAAATGCTATAACATTAGAACCTAGTAACATAAATAATAGATCTGTTGAAGATCTGGTCATTTTTATCACAAATTCAATAAGACAAGCTCAACCTCGAAAAAGTAATCGAACATTTTTTGAACCTAAGCAAAGATGGTTCGATTGGTCTTGTTACCGTCGAAGAACAACTATGCTCAAAAGGCTAAAGTTATGTAGGAGAGAAAACACTCAGCATAATAGATCGCTTTATTATTACGCTAAAAATACTTTTCGTAAGTGGTGTGAAAAAAAGAAGCTAGAATATCTCAACAATAACCTTAAGAAATTAGACAAAGTAAACACTAGCAAAGAATGGTGGGATATATGCAAGACCTTAAAAAATTCGCCAACAAATATAAAAGGAAACATAAATTCAAATGATTTCAAACAATATTTTAGTTCCCTAATGCACATTCATGATGATTCACTACCTATAAGCTGGTGTATGCCATTTTTTGTAGATCCACTCCTGGACTCTCCATTCGAGTACATTGAACTCCACAACATTGTTAGACAATTGAAAAGTAATAAATCTCCAGGACAGGATGGCATCCCTTATGAGTGCTTTAAACATGCCCCACGGAGCTTCTTGCAGAAACTATTGGCTGTTTTTAATAAAATATTTCTTACGGAAGTAATCCCTTCTTCATTTACAGAATCTATATTAATTCCTCTTCACAAAAAAGGTGATATCAATATCCCTAGCAACTATAGGGGCTTGTCTCTTATTGACTGCATCTGCAAAATTTTTAACTCAATACTATTAAATAGAATATCAGATTGGCTAACAATGCACAATATCTTAAACGAATATCAAGCTGGATTTAGAAAAGGTTACTCAACAACTGACAACATTTTCAATTTGGTCAATATTGTCAATTTAAATCAGCTGAAAACCAAAGCCACATACGCATTTTTTGTTGATTTTTCTTCGGCATTTGATTTAATTCCACGAAATAGTCTGTTTTTTAAACTGTCGGCCCTTGGACTTTCAACAAAAATTGTGAATATACTAAAACTGTTGTATAATAATACAAAAACCAAAGTATGGGATGGCAGTATTTTTTCGGATTATTTTACCGTAGACTCAGGAGTGAAACAAGGATGCATTCTTAGTCCAGTCCTCTTTTCCTTGTATGTAAATGATCTGCCAAATATACTTTCGGGTGGTATAAATGTTGCAAACGTTAACATCAAAGTCCTACTATATGCTGATGACATTGTGCTGTTGTCTGATACCCCTAATGGATTACAAGATATGATAAATATTTTACATGATTATTGCACAACATGGAGTTTAAAAGTTAATTTATCCAAATCAAAGGTAATGATATTCAGGAAAAGTCCGAGAGTGTCTGCTCATTTAAATTTCCGTTACAATAACCAAGAAATTGAAATTGTCAATAGCTACAAGTATCTAGGTGTTGAGATTTCATATAATCTCTCTTTTAAAAATCACTTGAAACATAAACTTTCTGCTGCTAAACATGCGATCAATTCTAATTGGTCGAAGTACTTAACCAATCCAAAAATATCCCAAAATAACAAATTAAAGATTTTTGAGTCCTGTTCTAAATCAATAATGTTCTATGCTGCTCAAGTCTGGGGATATCAAAAATATGATGATGTTGAAAAGCTATTCCGTTTTTTCATCAAAAAAATCTTATATCTGCCTAACAACACACCAAATTATATTTTACAACTAGATACTGGTCTTAACACCCTTTTCTCTTCTACCCTTAAATTACATTTTTGTTATATCAACAAAGTTCTACATCTCAATGCTAACCGACTACCGCGAATTCTAGCAGAGAGAATATTAGAGCTTAACATATCATGGGCAAGTGAATGGTCAAAATTATGCCGAAAGTTGGATTTTCAAGCTCCCGATAATAGTCTACCTCTGTCTACATATTATAATGAAATTATTGATGTTTTAAAAACAAAAGAAAGATTAGAATTTGAATCGAGTGCCAGAAGTTCTCAGTTCCATGATCTTTATTCTCAACTAGACTATAGCATGGTTCCTGAACTTACTGCCAACTTTTCTGCACGGGCAAAAAGCCTGATTATAAAAGCTAGAGGTGGTCTTCTTAATTTGAATTCAAGGTCATTTACGAATCTTAGTGATGGTATCTGCACAATTTGCAATAGAAATGAACCTGAAAATACGTTTCATTTTATTGGTGTATGTCCAATTTTTAAGGAATTCAGAAAAAACTATTTCAACAAAATTACTCTTGATTTAAATGAAGTATTAAGTATATTAAATGGCACGAATTTTTCAGCTCTATATTCATACCTAAAATGTTGTATTAATTATAGAACATTAATATTAAATGAATTTAACTTGTAATAAATGTATGTAAACAATATAAGTAATGGCAAACAGCTTTTTCGCTATGCCAGAAATAGATTGGAAATATCATTATATACACATGTATGTATATTTATTTGAAACTGTACAAATTGTAAAACTATCAATCTATTAATAAATAATAATAATAATAATAATATATTCGCCGCTAAATCCATTGTCACACTGTTCACCACTTGGAAGGCTGAAATGAGGCTCCCATTGAACATTTTGGTTCAAGGTGTCTTGATTCCGTCCACTAACAAGGTCCTCAGTACTTGGGGTGCTGACAAACATAACCATGTTGACCTCTTACAAAGCAATGAGCCGGTTTATGGCAAGCTGTGCGGCCCCAATGTGGTATGGAAATGTTAGCGCTACGTAGTGAAAGAATATTCAGACCTGCCAGCATGCCGCTCTAAAGACTGCAACAGGGTATCTTCTCATGACACCAATGGACCATTTTGATGAGGAGGCGAATGTTTTCTTCACGATCTAGAGACAGATCCAAAGGGTCAAACGAGAACTTCTTGAGGTTATCTTGGCAGGCTTGGTTAACATTCACACTGGTGCAGTGCGTAGGCAGTGCAAAGATACAGTGTGAATGCCGCATTTGAATACCACTTCCACATTATATGCCACATAAAAACGCCAGCAGCCAAGGTAAACACGAGGGGTCTTAAACCAGTTAAGATCCGAACGTTGCAGTCGCCTCAATCCATATTGGACCCGAATTGATGCCACGAACCCCCAACACATGCCCTCCATGTGGATTGGGACCACACTATTCACTGCATTTGTTTAGCTGCTCAGCTAACCCCACTCACCTGTCTCCTAATTCTTTATGGACGCAGATAACTGATAACTGAAATAATACACGAATGATGGTATTTGTAAGTGACGTAGGGGATGAAAAATACCAAGTAACGGTCCTGACCGCCTTTAACATGACAAAGTCCAGGATTTATCTCGGTCCCTCTTTCATCTCAAGTGGACTCTGACCTCCCGTGGTGTCACCTGGGATAGCTGCCTTTCACACCCGTTAAAGGTAGTGAGCTAAAATGTGCTAAAAACTTGGGTTTGGGCGCCGGGTTAGTAACCCTGCCCTAGAAAAAAGCAGCATACTATGAAAAAACGAAAGAACAGAAAAACAAATCCCTCTATAGTTGACGACCCCCGAAAACGTTTTAAGGACAATGATCTGAGAATCTGCACCTGGAATGTTCGCACTCTTTACAAAGAAGGTGCAGTTTACGCATTGGCAGATGTACTTGAAAAGTAAAAGGCCGACATTACTGCTATACAGGAAATACGATGGAATGGGAAAGGCGTCACAACAACATCTAAAGCTGACGCACTGTATTATAGCTGCCATGACACAAAGCATGAGTTTGGTTGCGGATTTGCAGTTGGTCGGAGGTTAAAACACCTGGTCTCCAGCTTCACACCAGTGAATGAAAGACTTGCTACAATTCGAATAAAAGCAAAATTCTTAACATATTTCTTTATTTGCGCTCATGCACCCTCTGAAGACAAGGACGAACTGACCAAAGATATATTTTATGAGCGCTTAGAAGAAACATATAACCGTTGTCCTGCCCATGACATTAAAATTATTCTAGGCGATTTTAATGCCAAAATTGGAAAGGAAAATATCTTTGGACCAACAGTCGGAAAATTTAGTCTCCACAGTGAAACATCTGACAATTGTGTGAGGCTGATAGACTTCGCAGCGGCAAAAAAACATGGTAGTTAGCAGCACCAGATTTCAACATCTCGACATCCATAAGCGCATCTGGCTGTCTCCAGATCAAAAAACAAGAAATCAAATTTATCACGTTGTGATAGATGGAAGACATTCATCGAGCGTGTTGGATGTGCGTTTGTTCCGAGGAGCAAACATAAACTCTGACCACTACCTTGTTGCAGCAAAGGTACGCACCCGGTTAAACGTAGCAAACAAAGTACGAACAGACACAACACGAAAGTTAGACATCGGTAAGCTGCAAACACAACAGATAGCCGCAGCATATTCCACTCAACTAGCCCAATTGCTTTATCAAAGCACTCCTCATCCCGATAACATGTCAGCGCAATGGCATAACACTGCCCAATCCATGCAAACAGCCACAAAATCAGTACTTGATACCATAGACCTACACCAAGGAATTCGTGATATGACCAGGAGTGTCGTGCTGCTACCGAAGAAAAAATGTGGCTACCTTACAATCCGCAACGCGTAGCGCACGAGAGAGATATCGGGAGAAATGGAGAGAGGAGAAACGTCTTTTCCACAGGAAAAAGAGCGAGATGGAAAAGCGGGAGTGTGAAAAAATCGAGATTTACAGGAACCAGAATTAAGTCAGAAAATTGACTTAATTGGCCGGGTGGTCCAAGATGAGGTAAAGACAGCAATAACCCGGCAGAAGAATAATAAGCCAGCAAGAGCTAATGACCTACCAGCCGAGCTGTTTAAAACCGGAGGCGACACGCTGATAAGGTGTATGCATCAGCTAGTTAGCTCCATCTGGCAGGAAGAACGCGTACCCGACGATTGGAAACTGAGCATCCTGTGCCCCGTCCACAAGAAGGGAGATAAGACTGTATGCTCTAACTATAGGGGCATAAGTCTACTCCCTATTGCCTATAAGATTGTGTCAGGGATATTGTGCGAACGACTAAAGCCAATGGTCAACGAAATAATTGGACCATACCAATGTGGCTTTAGACCTGGCAAGTCCACCATTGACCAGATTTTTACCCTGCGGCAAATCCTTAAAGAAGACCCAAGAGATGCAGATCGACACATATCACCTTTTTGTCGATTATAAAACAGCCTTCGACAGCCCGCCGAGTTCAAATGTATTCCAGGCCATGTCTGAATTTGGTATCCCCGCAAAGCTCATTCGGCTTTGTAAAATGACTTTAACTGACACGAGGTCCTCAGTTAAAATAGGAAAGAACCTGTCCGAAGAGTTTGGTACCAAAAGAGGTTTCAGTCAAGGAGACAGCCTTTCGTGTGATCTCTTCAACATCCTGCTGGAAAAGGTTATACGAGAGGCAAACGTCAAAAGAAGTGGCACAATCTACACCAATAGCCACATGTTACTTGCTTATGCTGATGATATAGACATCATGGGACGATCAGTAAAAGAATTAACCGATACCTTTATGAAGGTCGAAGGAGAATCTGCTAAAGTGGGTCTGGCGGTAAACGGTGAGAAGGCCAAGTTAATGGTGTCGACGTGCAATGTGTCCATTAAGCTCGGACCAACTGTGAAAGTTGGTTCCTATAATTTTGAGGTAGTAAAAGACTTCGTCTACCGCAACACCTCCGTAAACACAACAAAAGACATAAGTTGTGAAATAAAAAGAAGAATTGTATTGGCCAACAGATGCTACTTTGGTTTAAGTAAGCAATTTCAAAACAAAGCCACATCTCGTCAAACAAAAATAACGCTCTACAAAACACTGATACTACCCGTGCTGATGTATGGCTCCGAAGCCTGGGTACTTGCGCAAGCAGACATGGCAGTGCTTGGTGTGTTTGAGAGAAATTTTTTTCGAAAGATCTACGGACCAATCTGCGTTGACGGTGAATATCAACGTCGCATGAACCACGAGTCGTATCTGCTATACAACGACATCAATATTGTTAAACGTATCGAGATACAGCGATTGCGTTGGCTAGGCCATATCATAAGAATGAGCGATGATGAACCCTAAAAAGGCGTATAAATACGGACCGCTTGGCGATGCACGCAGAATCGTCAGGCCAAAGAATAGATGGCGCAAACAAGTGGATGAAGAGATGAAAAGGCGCGGTATTCCAGAGTGCGAAGCCACAAATAGAGGGAAATTGAGATCTTTTCTTAGTTCGGCCTATGGAACAAATGTTCTGTAATGGGCCAGCTTAGTAAGCAAGTAAGAAGGTATTTGTGTCGCTACAACAACAACAGCTGATGATCACGATTTGGCCGAAACTTTGGCCGAAAGTTTGGACTTTCTAAAATTTCATCCAAACGTATATCAGAAGACCTATTCTGCAATTTTTATCGGTTGAAAAGTTGTTAAAATTTCTTTTGTTTTTGTAACAACTACAAAACAATCAAATGGAATTGTTGTAAAATAAACAATGAGTAAAGTTTTTTAAAAGTTACTGAATAGGGGGGCAGTTCCAAAACGTGCATCAGGTTCTGTATCGAAAAACACCTCCCTCCACCTTAAGTGCAGTTGGAGGGCTGTTCGTGGATTGTTTTGAATTTTTTTTTACCGAAAAACTGCTTGCGGACCTTTTTCAGCGATATAATGTTTTTCGTGAGATAATGACCAACCAACTGTCATTAAGGTTGAGCACTATAACTTTCGAGCTAAATATCCCATTTGGCAGAAACTTTGCATATCGTAAAATTTCTTCGAAACGTATAACAGAAGGTCTTGCGCTTGGAGGCAAGTCAGTGCTTCGTGATATAATGGCTCAAAAAAAAAAAAAAAAAAAAAATAATAAAAAACCCTACGGTGACTAACTAACATTACTGATGGACATGACAACTAACGAAAGGAGTGACTGACATTGGTCTAACCTCGCAATATTTCTCTTAAACTTAAATCAATTTTGAAGATGATATTGTCCAAAATTCCTTTGAATAATTTTTCTATTAGATGATCGCCTTGATATTTTTACCGAATATACTCTTTGTGATCCTGTTTATGTGGACAAGTCCATACTTCCTGACATAATTACCCTACCGTGATCAACTGGTGGAGACGCTAACTATCCCAACATAGATTAAGTTCCAATATGGTTTATGTCGGCCCATTCCTTCAGAAAACTCCTTAAATTCCCTTTAAGTTCACTTCTAGGCTTGTGTTAAAATAGCTTCTTGTAAGCATGACTTCAACTGGTCTTCTGTCCACTCAGGCCTTTTGCTGTATTATTTGTCAGTTCTACAATACAATACAAATGTTATAAATGTAACTTGAGCCAATTGGATGATATATTTTAAAAGATTTAAATTTTCTTATCTATTTTCAGCTTAAACCCTTTCACATGTCTGTCTGCGTTACTCCGTCTCATCGCTTTCGTTGTCGCTTTGGAGACTAATTCCAAATATTGATTCGATTTGACATTGTGATAGGCTGGTTGTTGGTAATAATATTTGAATTGAAGAAATCTTATTCAATACATTTTTTTCTGTGAACACATAATACAAACCACTAAAAAGAGGTAAGGTAGTAATAAAATATTTAAAAATATCTGGAAATAATTAAAAATATCTCTTTATTATTTTCAGGTATGATGTACTCATTAAGACATTTATTTTTTTTTTCAAAGTACATAATTTTGTACACATTTACTGTACGCTTTTTTTATACCGGCAAGGTAGCAAATTCATGGTTGGCAACGATTTCTTTTGAACGACGACGACAACAAGAACAAACAAATCTGAAAGTGTTAAATACCAATGTTAGATTTTGTTTATTAAAAGATTTATCCCCTTAGTTACTTACTTTGATTTTAGAATATTCAAAACATTTTGTTTGAATACAAATAGTATAAAAATCAAAATAGCATCGATCAAATAGACAGTACCCATTATATAATATATTTTCCTTACGAATGGAGTCGCCTGTACACTAACAATAGTTGCAAGGTAGTGGCCAATCTGTGACAGCCCCATCATGGCTGCTAGACGTAGAAATATCAGAAAACAAAAAGCAAAACTAAAGAGGAAAGGTATTTAGTAGTCAGGAAAGGAAGTCAAAGTCCCAATTTACATTAGGCGAGTTTACATGCGGCAATTGTCAGTTTGTAGGTGAGAGAGGGTGCTGAGAGGCAAAGGGTTACCATATGCCTCACCTCTCTCTCCTACAAAATGACAATTGCCGCAAGTAAACTCGCCCAATGTAAATTGGGACAAAGTATGGAAAATGGCACACAAATATGAATAACAATTTACACATATAGTGGTTTTGATTGCACATATGTACATATATACTTACTTTTTCATTATTTTGTAACTTCCAGTTTCAAATTTTGCAGCTTGAAATCTACTTCTAAGGATCTCAAATGTAAGCAAGCAAAAAATTATAAAACTTAATGTCAGAAAAATAATTGTAAAAACTGAACAAAGAAAAAAAAATCAATGACATATCGATTATTATTGCTAAAAACTATTTACCATGTGCATATATTATATCGTTGTGAATAGAGTACGAAATTAGTGGCAACAATGCCAATGCTAGACCCCAAACAAACACAGAATACCATAGAAAACGTTTCCAAATTTCTCTTAAATCGTGCCGAGGATTCAATTTTTTCGCATTACGTCTCATTTCGTAGCAAATAACATTGGTCCAAAGCATACTGGCTATGCCGAAGTACAAGTTTATGCCATTAATAATCGCTAAAAAAGACAATTATAATTTTACCAAAAATAGATTTACCAAATAAGAAGGTATCGGTCGACTTTGCCGACAGAGATTTGTATACTAGGGTTATGACTTTTATACAACCTTGTATCGCTGTATGATATTTTGATGAGTTTTCACCTAAGATTACATAAAATCTTAATTATAAAGTGATTCAATTCCACCCAAAAAAAGGCTTTTAAAGTTTTTATTTTTCAGAACTTTGGACAATTTGTTGAAGTCATTGTAAGCTGAAATCAAGGTATAGGGGCACACAACATAACCAAAATGACATAACTGTTTGTTTCTCACTAATTGCATCCTCATATTCTTACGTATATACATATCATTTATATTATGTATAACTTTATGTCATATATCATAAAAACTAAAAGTGGTTTGTGCGGGACATTTTTCAACATTTAAATGGAATAAAAGTTATTTTAGTCATTAATTAATAGGCGGGGCGTGGTGCAATGGTATGCACACCTGCTTTGCACGCTGAAGGTCGTGGGGTCGATTCCCGGGCCAGTCAACATCAAAATTTTCAACGGTGGCAAAATACCCCTCAGCAATGTTGGCGACATTTCCTGAGTATTTCAGCCATGTAAAACTTCTCTACAAAGTGGTGTCTTAAGACTCGGACTCGGCGATAAACAGTAGGTCCCATATCATTGAGCTAATATGAATCGGGGTGCACTCATTGATATAAGAGAAGTCGCCCTTGTACCGTATGGGATGTTTGTGGAACAATTATATAGTCATTATTAGGCAAAAGGTCATTCATTCGCGCTACAGGGAAATAATTTTGTGAGATTTTTTTTTTCATTTCATAGTATTTTTTCAAAGTGGTTTGTGCGGAACCTTTTTATACCCTCAGCCTTTAGGCTAGAAAGGGTATATACACATTCATACGGGCAAAATGTGCCTCATCGAAATAATGGTTTTAGACCCCAAGTATGTTTGGACGAAATGTGTTTCAGACAATTTGGAGTCGATTGAGCAATGTCCGTCCGTCTGTCTGTCTGGCTGGCTGGTGCGCACGATAACTCTCGAACGGATGAACCGATTCGGCTCAAATGTTGGCTTTCGTAATAAGATGAGCTATATCGGTCCACTCCTTGCGGTACCTCCCCTACAAAAGTTCCAAAATGTTCAGAAAATTTGTGGGCACCATAACTCTTGAAGGGAGTAACCGATTTGGTCCATACTTTGCACATTGTGAAATTTCTACCGGACTTAGATGAGGGTCCAATATGAACTCAATCGGCCCACTCCTTCGGGTACCTCCCACACAAAATTTCGAATAAGTTCAGTTTAGGACCTGCTTTCGAATCGCTTTGTATTCACTGCCCCCCTTTCGACGGTACAAATTTCATCAGGGGCAAGTCCATACTTCCTGAGAAAGTGGCCGGAAAGGTGCAACAAGCCCCTATGACCCCTTGTGTAGTGGTTGGAGCGCAAGATAACTCTCGAACGGATCTGTCAATTCTATCCACAATTTGGCCTTCGTAATATTTTATCAAAACATAGTTTAAATTCGAAGATGGGCTATATCGGTCCACTCCTTCAGGTACCTCCCCCACAAAACTTCAAAAATGTTCGGAAAATTTTTTCGCACGATAACTCTTGAAGGGAGTGACCGATGTAATCCATACTTTGCACATCCTAATATATTTACCAGATATAGATCAGGTTCGAATATGGACTATATATGTCTATTCCTTCTGGTACCTCTCACACAAAATTTCGGATAAGTTCAGTTTAAGACCTGCTCTCGAATCACTTTGATTTTTGTTGAAGCGATTTGCATTCGCTACCTCCATTACGACGGTAAAAGTTTTTTCAAGGGGCAAGTCCATATTTCTAGGCAAAACAGCCCGAAAGGTGTAAAAACCCCTATGTCACCAGCACGATAACTCTCGAACTGTTCAACCGATTTGGTCCAACATTTGGTCTTCGTCATATTATATCCAAATTTAGTTTCATGGTCAATACCAGTCCACATCTTTCGGTACTTCTCCCCAATATTTAAAAAAGTGTCACTAAATGCTAGGACGATATCACTTGAATGGGGCAACCAATTTGGTCCAAACTTTGGATCTCCTAATATTTTATCAAAATTTAGTTTAACTTCTAAAATGGCCCATATCGGCCCTCCCTAAGGGTACATGCCCTACAAAAGTTCAACATTTGTGTCTTAGTGCAGTTTATTCCTAATCCACATTTTTGTCGGCAAGTTCAAATGTCCCAAATTCTGAAGAGACCCTAAATACATTCTGTCCGGAGGTGAATGTTTCGCTTCACATTGGCTGAAGGTATATATCTGTCGGCAAAGCCGACTGACACTTTTTTACTTGTTTTATAATAAAATTGATTTAACGTCATGTTAGGCATTAATAGGCAAAAGCTCATCCATTTTCACTATAGGAAACCATTTTTGAGAAAAAATTCCAAAAGTCATGACCCTAATGTAATGTATAAAAATAATTTTCCCCAATAATTATGTATTTAGAAGGTTTTCAGATTTTGTGGTCCGTTTTGGACTTACGAACTTGCCGACAAAAGTATATACCTATTTGGATTAAAGCTCAAAAGTGTTGCGGATGAGGTAACTGAAGGCATGCATCGGCATGGTCCATTTTGGAAGTGGATCAAGTCATTTCAGCTGGTCACCATATAACTTAGAGGTTTTTGACCACTACTTAGAAGAAGCCTGGACTTGTCCATGAAAAACATGATATCGTCGAAAACAGGACCACAAGATCGTAAATTTCACTTAAACATAAATTTTGAACTTTTTTGGGGGATGTACCCTAAGGAAAACACCGATATGGACCACTTTCGAAGTTTTGGGAAGGTCATAATCGTCTGGTCTTGGTGGACTTTAATGTGCATCATTTGATGTGGCATTCGGCCCTCGGAAACGACCAGTAACGACAGAATTAACGACGAATGTCGGTAGTTAACGATAATTTTCGGTTAGTGCTATTCTGTATACAAATTTTAACGATTTTTGTCGGTAAATATCGTCGTTAACTACCGAACATTATTGTTAAGTTAACAACCAAAAAAAAGTAGTCGTTAAGTCTTAACGACAGTCCCTTATGACAATATTTTGCTGATTTCTTAGTTGATTTATGTTAATATAGCGGGTATAGAAGGTAAACTCCGCTTATTCTGGGCAATTTTTTCTAAGGCATATAGATGAGGGCTAACTTATACATATGAAGACTACGCTAAAAAGTACACAATTTTCTTAAAGAAGAAAAACATTAGCTACAGCTTCAAAAGGACCCAAGGATTGGACTGTTATAAAGCATGCGAAGCATGCCAAGAAGAGAACAGCCCAAAATATGAATGTAGTCAAACTATTGGCAGCTTATGACTGTGTGTTAGTGTATTTAATGCACCCACGCTACAAATCAAAACATTATCTCTCTTTCGTACGCTCTTTTTATACATTCGGGTCGTATGTGTGTAAATTGCCGAATAACTTCGGCACCGCCGTGCCAAAGAAGAACACAATGGTTATAAAGGACCTACTCAATGAATTGCATACTGCTTTCTAGAAGACTTCCGTTGACATTAATGCCGTATTGAGGACAAAACGTGTATAGTATTGTTTTAACTACCTTTAAATATGTAAAGTCAAATGACGGTAACGTGGATCCACGAACATCACTGAAGGAGCTTAAGTCATGTAAAATTTCAAAGCTCAATCTTCATATGATGAAACTAGATCTTCTTTTTTTTCGCTGTTCCAATTTCCTGACACACCCCAAAATATGACCTTAACTTTGTAATTAGAAAAAAACTGCACTTTAAATACCAAAAAAATTTACCATTTTTATTATTTTTAAATCAAACGCACAATAAGGAGTGACCCTCTGACCAATGATCCGGAATGATTATTTTTACTTTTGATCCTAGAATATTCGCTTTTATTGCTTAAAACTACTGAAAACATCTTAAGAAAATCTTCTTTACTGTCATCTGTAGAGCCAACTTCGCGGCACCATGCCCTCGTAAAAATTATGATTTCTTTCACGTAGTCCCGTATCACTTGCACTCACGATTCAACTACTGATCTGGCTACAAACATGTTGCTGGGTATTTTGTGTTGCAGCGATATTCTGTGGAATGTAATAACATACATAAGTACATATATCCTGAAACAAAACCACCAAAATCTATACATTGGTCATTTGTCGCCCAGAAACACACACATACGCTTTAGGGATTGGCGATACTCTTGATACTGGCAGACTCTTATCTAAGGCACATTCCGTCAAAAAGCAGTCATTTGTTCCTCCTTTAAGCGCTTTTTGTTTTAAAGTCGCGAAGAAATAAAGTTTTCAATTTATAAATACATTTATAAATATTAAAATAAAATAATTGACATTTTTCATTCCATCGATATTCGTCGGTATGAGTTAACGATTTCTACAATCGGTAACATAAAGTTACAGAATAGCACAATCGTTAACTCAACCGAATATTTTTGTTAACTACCGATGTCGGTTCGTTATTTAAAAAAGTTACAGAATCGCACTACAGAGGGGTACAGCGCTGGCTGAGCAGATTGATAGCTCTACGTTTGGCTCGGTCAATAAGGACGCCCTTGCCAGAATTAGAGGAGAGTGTCACAGTTCGCTAGATATAACCATTGTGTCACCTGGTTTGACAAATGACGTCACCTGGCAACCTGTCATTTCCCTTGGGTCAGATCATCTCCCCATAATTGTGTCCAATAGCAGACCACCCGATTTCATCACCTCTGAACGTCGTACATTCATCAATCATGGAAAGCTCATTAGCCGAGAGTTAACCAATCACCGCTTCAGTGAACTACCCAATCTTTTTGATGTTCAGGTAGTAGCGGAAAGGACGTTCCGAGACATCATCACTGCTGCAGCCGCACGCCATATACCTGCCGTTCGAATACCCCAAGTAAGAGCAAACTTCCCAGCAGAGGAGACGGGATTAGCAAATGAGCGTTGTTATTGTTGTAGCAGCTTCTACAAGTACATGTAAATCTTTATTTTATTGATTCGGCGCTGCCTCCAGCTCCAAGTTCAGAAAGGACGCCACCTGAATAGGAAGAGAGAGTGGAGTTAAGTTAGTCGGCTTGGCTGGGCAGTTAAACAGGTGTTGCGTTGTATGCGGACCGGTGCCACATGCTGGGCAGATATTCCGCGTGCCATCAATCTTGGCCCAGTAAGAATTGAGGCGGCTGCACCAACCAGATCTAAGTTGTGCCAACACGACTCTCGTTTGTCTTGGCAGCTGTTGTTCTTCTGCTGCCACGGGTGGTGGATGATCGTCGAGGACGATATTCGCACTGTATGCTGCCAGAGCCTCTGCAACCGCATCAGTGTGAATGTCCCCTTAACCTGCCTGGTATGTACGTTGATCTAGAGGTTCTCTTTTATATCTTTGGACCTCTCTCTCCAGATCTCGATAATCCTCCCTAACTTGCCTGGGGGGTTCAGGCATATCCACCAGATGGTGATTTGGGTGGTCTTACCTATAGCATCCAAGTAAGTACTGCATCGTCAACATCCTGTTGTATAGACGCACAGGAAGGATCTTGGTCTCCTCATGTAAATGGTCCACTGCAGACATGAGGGGACACCCTGTAGCTGTTCTCAGGGCAGCATTCTGGCAAATTTGTAGTTTATCCCATTGCGTATCACTTACGTTAGCATACCACGCTGGCGCCGCATAGCTTACCACAGACCGACCTATCGCGTTGTATGTGGTTAACAAGGTTTCTTTATCTGCACCCCAAGTGCTGCCGGCTAGGGACTTGAGGACCTTGTTCCTGTTTCTCCGCTTATCGCAGATAACTGTAGTGTGGTGGGAGCTTCATCTGCGCCGTCCATGTGGTGAACAGTGTGGCTGTTGACTTAGTGGTGGATATTTTCATATTCCTCGCGGGGAAAAACTCTACAAGATCAATGAGATAGGCATTTATCCTGTCACAAAGATTACCGATGTTGGGACCTCGTAATCCGTAAAACCTCATCCGCGTACGTAATTAACTCAATACCGTCGGGAGGGCGTGGAAGTGCAGAGAGGTAGAGGCTAAACAGTTCCGGAGATATCACTCCTCCTTGGGGAACTCCCTGCTTCACTCTACGGGGTTTGGACTTCTTGTCTCTGAATTCCACGTATGACTGGCGACCACACAAATAGTTGATGACCCAGCGTTTCAGACAAGGCCGGAGGGTACTATTCTTGATATCCTCGGACAGCCTAGCATGGCTGACCGTATCAAATGCTTTGGTCAGATCCAATGCTACCATCACTGTTCTGTGACATGGTTTGTCCTGGTTGAGTCCTCGTCCAAATGGAAATGGCGTGCAGTGCTGTTGTGGTACTGTGCTGCTTCCGGAATCCGTGTTGATGATCCGCAACTGGATAACGGGAACTATTAGGGTGGCTAGCGATAAGTTGAGGACCTTGCTTAAATACTCGAATCCTGGTCATTCCCAAGAGCTGAATGCCATAACTCATGATGCGCATTGAAGTCCCCTAGGACCAGCCGGTTATCACCTCGCAACAGGGATCTGATGTTAGGCAAATAACGCGGGGCACAGCTATTGACCGGCGGGATATACGCATTGAGCAGTTCTATCTCGGAGATTCCACACCTTACCGCTACCCCCATACACTCCAAGTATGGGTCCCTAGAGTCTAGCTCAGGCGAGATAGGTCTGTACTGGACAGACTGGTGCAGTAGGAATGCAAGCTCTCCACACCCACTTCTCGTACGATCCTTGGTTCGAAGACCATCGCAGTTCAACTGCAAGAATGCAACATCCTCAGGAACTGGGACAGCAATACGCGGTGTTAATGGCTGCGGCTGATACTGCTGTCGGGGAGATTGCTGGGGAGTTTCATAATCCGATGATGTTTACGATGAAGACTCACTGGGGTTCATCTTGGTGCAGCACGAAGCAATATAAACCCTGTCGTAATACTCCCTCAGGAAGGTCAGGCCTGAACAGTTCCTGAAATGCACCCATCCTCGTCACCCGTTGCATCTCATTGACACCGACCTATGGTGGATGAGACGTTGACAAACGGTGCAAAACCATGGCCCGGGGTTATTTTCAATCCCTGCACGGACCAAAAGAATCCGGAGCAGGCATTCCGGGACATGCCGCTCCCAAAATAAAAATAAAGACGAACTCGAACAAGTAGTTGCTGAGTTGGAGGCCCCTGGCCGAGAAGATGATTTCTCGGGTCAATCCGGTACATAGAACCGGCCGTCAACCGACAGTCTGTCGAGCACCTCTGGAGTGACTGGGCGAAGAGAAGAGAATTACGTCTCATCGGATCTCTTTCTGCCGACAATGAACCACCACAGTTTACAATGCATGATGTTGCGAATGCCATCAGGAACGCTTAATCGTCCAAAGCGTTGGACCCTGATGGAATCTCCATGGTCCCGCTACTGAAGCCAGGGAAGGATGCCAGCAAAAGTGACTCGTACAGGCCGATTTCCCTTTTGTCGCCTGTAGCAAAGACCCTTGAGGCCTTTGCTCTCCCCAGCGTCAGAAATAGCTATCTAGTTACCGATCATAAGCATGGATTCCGTAAGCAGCACAGCACGACAACGGCGCTGCACGCCATCTCCTCACATATTTGTCAAGGAGTCAACCAGAGACCGCCATGTGATAGAACAGTGATGATGGCGCTTGACTTATCAAAAGCGTGCAGTGCCTGACAGTAGGCACTCCACGTTGTTTGAGGATATTGAGCAGACAACACTCGGACCAAGCTTGAAACGTTGGATAATCAATTATATGTGTGGACGCCAGTCGTGCGTGGAATTCAGGAACAAGAAGTCCAAGCATGGAGTTTCTCAAGGAGGGGTGATATCTCCGGAACTGTTTACCCCTCCAGACGGTATTAAGATCATAACGTATGCGGATGATTGTGTGATCTTGGCGTCAGCTACCTTCCCTGATATTATCTGTGAAAGGCTGAATTTCTAATTGACCGATCGTACTATCTTTTTCCACGCGAGGAATATGCGAATATCCGCCACTAAATCTACGGCCATTCTGTTCACCACATAAACGGCAGAAGTGAGAACAGGGTTCAATGTCATGGTCGTTGGTGGCAGAATTCCGACCATAAACTACCCCAAAATTCTAGGGGTCACATTCGACAGCATGTTCATATCGTACGCGCATGTCGCAGCTATCTGTGACAAGCTGAGATGTAGAAACAAGGTACTCAAGTCCCTAACAGGCAGTACTTGAGGTGCACATCCCCCATCTATCGCAGCTGTGGAGTGTCTACTGCCACGACAAACAAGAGTAATTTTGGCTCAACTACGGTCGGGATGGTGAAGCCGTCAAAATTTCTATAGGGTTAGGATTGTTGACACCGTGTAAAACATCTGTCCAACATGCGGCACAGACCCGCATGACACAATGCACCTTTTTAGTGTCCTGTCAAACATATTCCATGAGATCTGTGGTTACATCCCATTGAAGCAGCCACATTCCTAGAACTGGGGATAGACCCAGAGCCGGATTAAGCAGACGAATGAACTTGCAAACATAAAATAAAAACACTGTTACAACAACAACATGAGCAGTGAGATGCCATCTAAACCAAGGGCTTTGGATGGTTTGGGTTTGGAGATAACCGTTTCAACATCATTGGATGTGAAGGAGATAGTAGATTGCAGATCTCTGTTCAGATTCTTGCATCTCCTGATAACAATTTGGGTCTGAATTCAGAACTGACACTTTTTGGCATCGCACTACTGAATGTTAACGAAGGCGATAGCAGGGAAATTTTTATTCATTTCGAAACAAGACAAGCTCTTTATTTACTATAGGCCAATGCTGCTTCGAATAGGTGTTGTACTGGTAATGATGGTCCAACACCTGTGCTTAAGAACAAACACGTCTAACTTGGTACTCAGCTGCTCAATTCCCTCATCAGCTGGGTTTCCGGCACGATGTTGGTCGCGTTGTTGTGCTGATCTCTGGATTCCCTGGCTAGAAAGTTTGGTCTCATAGGAGGAATTCTGCCCGCTGCCGCTGGAATAAAACGCTTAGCCGCTTTGAGAATTGTTTCCATGAATATTTGATCACTCTTCCTAGAGCATGGACGCAAAACTACGGAACCGATTTCACTGAAATTTTCAGGGATGTACAGGGATGGCTCCCGGTGAAAATAGGCTGCATAGTTTGTTTGATATTAAAAAACGCTCAATTTTCAATAATAACGAATGTATCGGTTTGAAAATTTACGAATTAATCTAAAATCTAGGTATTTCTTTTGGGCCTAAAGACCCGATCACGTCTCCTATGAATAGTCAAGCATAAAGTCAATAAAAAGTCGTCATTACGACGGACCAGCAACGCGGCCCGGGGTCTGCTAGTATACGATAAAAAAAATTATTTAATGGTTTAAACAACTCACCAATATCATTTGATTTTAGAAATGGATAGATGTAATGATAAAAAAACATCATAAGTATGATTAACGTTGGTATTAAAGATATTCCATAGCTTACAAAGAGTTTAGTTTGCATATTTTGTCGTAATTCCTTAATGGATCCATATATGAGCATGATCAGCACAGCTAATACTATTGTGCTTATGATCATTGTGAAGAATGTAGTTATGTGCCTGTTTCCAGAGGCAGCCACAGATATTTCCTGAAAATAAAAAGATAACTCTGAGTTAAGAAGAGTGTCATATGTATGTATAGTAGAGTGGTTTTACAAAATCGATGTCTGATGTTTTATGCGGCATACCCCTAAAATGTTTAATTTTGTTATATTTTAAGATCGCCAAAGTTTGAGCACAATCGGAATATGTTAACACGTGCCACTGGGGCCTCAAAGTTCCCATGGGCCCATATATTACTTACTTACTTAGCTGGCCCATTACAGAACATTTGTTCCATAGGCCGAACTAAAAAAAGATCTCCATTTCTCTCTATTTGTTGCTTCGCACTCTGGAATACCGCGCCTTTTCATCTAATCATCCACTTGTTTGCGCCATCTATTCCTTGGCCTGCCAATTCTGAGTGCACTGCCAAGCGGTTCGAATTTATACGCCTTTTTAACGGGTTCATCATCGCTCATTCTTATGATATGGCCTAGCCAACGCAATCGCTGCATCTCGATACGTTTAACTATATTCATGTCTTTGTATAGCTGATATAGCTCGTGGTTCATACGACGTCGATATTCACCGTCAACGCAAATCGGCCCGTAGATCTTTCGAAGAATTTTCCTCTCAAACACACCAAGCACTGCCTTATCTGCTTGCGCAAGTACCCATGCTTCGGAGCCATACAAAAGCACGGTTAGTACAGTGTTTTGTAGAGCGATATTTTTGTTTGACGAGATGTGGCATTGTTTTTAAACTGCTTACTTAAACCATAGTAGCTTCTGTTGGCCAATACAATTCTTCTTATTTCACAACTTATGTTGTTTGTTATGTTTATGGCAGTGCCGAGGTAGACGAAGTCTTTAACTACCTCAAAATTATAGGTACCAACTTCCACAGTTGGTCCGAGCTCTATGGACGCTTTGCGCGTCAACACCATAAATTTGGTCTTTTCGCCGTTTACCAGCCAGACCCACTTTCGCAGATTCTGCTTCGACCTTCCTAAAGGCATCAGTTACTTTCTTCGCTGATAGTCCCATGATGTCTATATCATCAGCATAATCAAGTAACATGTGGCTATTGGTGTAGATTGTGTCACTTCTTTTGACGTTTGCCTCTCGTATAACCTTTTCCAGCAGGATGTTGAAGAGATCACACGAAAGGCTGTCTCCTTGTCTGAAACCTCTTTTGGTACCAAAGTCTTCGGAGAGGTTCTTTCCTATTTTAACTAAGGACCTCGTGTCAGTTAAAGTCATTTTACAGAGCCGGATGAGCTTTGCGGGGATACCAAATTCGGACATGGCTTGGAATAACTTTGAACGCAGCGGGCTGTCGAAGGCTGCTTTATGATCGACAAAAAGGTGAAAGGTGTCGATCTGCATCTCTTGGGTCTTCTCCAGGATTTGCCGCAGGGTAAATATCTGGTCAATGGTGGACTTGCCAGATCTAAAGCCGCATTGGTATGGTCCAATTATCTCGTTGACCATATGCTTCAGTCGTTCGCACAATATCCCTGACACGATGTTGTAGGCAATAGGGAGTAGACTTATGCCTCTATAGTTAGAGCATACAGTCTTATCTCCCTTCTTGTGGACGGGGCACAGGATGCTCAGGTTCCAATCGTCGGGTAGGCGTTCTTCCTGCCAGATGGTGGTAACTAGCTGATGCATACACCTTATCAGCGCGTCGCCTCCGGTTTTAAACAGCTCGGCTGGTAAGCCATCGGCTCCTGCTGCTTTATTATTCTTCAGCCGGTTGATTGCTATTTTTACCTCATCTTGGCCGGGCGGTATACATTCTATATCATCTTCTGGGATTGGATCTGTGGTATCATCGTCTTCGCTACTATTGGATACCAGCAGATTGGAGTAATGTTCCTTCCATATCCTGAGCACGTTATCTGTATCTGTTACCAGATTACCTTGCTGGTCTCTACAGGAGGATGTGCCTGTACCAAAGACATCTGTTTGATGTTTCACTCTTTGGTAGAATTTTCGGACTTCATTCTGGCTCCTGTACATCTCGATTTTTTTACACTTCCGCTTTTCCATTTCTCTATTTTTCTTGCGGAAAAGACGTTTCTCTTCTCTCCTTTTCTCCCGAAATCTCTCTCGTGCGCTACGCGTTGCTGCTGATTGTAAAGTAGCTCTATATGCCGCATTTTTCTCTTCGGTAGCAGCACGACACTCCTGATCATACCATGAAATCCTTTGTGGAGGTATCTGGAAGTTTGGATTTTGCGGCAGTTTGCATGGAGTGGGCAATATTTTGCCATTGTGTTGTTATGTTATCGGGACAAGGAGTGCTCGCGATAAGCAATTGGGCTAGTTGAGTGGAATATAATGTGGCTATCTGTTGTGTTTGCTGCCTATCGATGTCCAACTTCCGCGTTGTGTCTGTTCGTGCTTTATTTGCAACGTTTAGACGGATACGTACCTTTGCTGCAACAAGGTAGTGGTCCGATGAATGTCTTCCATCTATCACAACATGATCAATTTGATTTCTTGTTTTCTGATTTGGAGACAGCCAGGTGCCCTTATGAATATCGAGATGATTAAATCTGGTACTGCTAACTACCAATTTTTTTTGCAGCTGCAAAGTCTATCAGCCTCATACCATTGTCAGATGTTTCACAGTGGAGACTGAATTTCCCGACGGTTGGGCCCAAGATATTCTATATTCCAATTTTGGCATTAAAATCGCCTAGAATGATTTTAATGTCATGGACAGGGCAACGGTCATATGTATCTTCTAAGCGCTCGTAAAATATATCTTTGGTCTGTTCGTCCTTGTCTTCAGTGGGTGCATGAGCGCAAATAAAGCTGATGTTGAAAAATTTTGCTTTTATTCGAATTGTAGCAAGTCTTTCATTCACTGGTGTGAAGCTGGAGACCAGGTGTTTTAACCTCCGACCAACTACAAATCCGCAACCAAACTCATGCTTTGTATCATGGCAGCTATAATACAGTGCGTCACCTTTAGGTGTTGTTGTGACGCCTTTCCCATTCCATCGTATTTCCTGTATGGCAGTAATGTCGGTCTTGTACTTTTCAAGTACATCTGCCAATGCGTAAACTGCACCTTCTCTATAAAGAGTGCGAACATTCCAGGTGCAGATTCGCAGATCATGGTCCTTAAAACGTTTGCGGGGTTCGTCAACTTTAGAGGGGTTCGTTTTTCTTTTCTTTCGTTTTGTCATAGTAGGCTGTTTTTTCTAGGGGAGGGTTACTAACCCGACGCCCAAACCCAAGCTTTTAACGTTCTTATGGGTGAACGCGCGGCACATGTTAGCTCACTACCTTTAACGGGTGTTAAAGACAGTTCCCCAGGTGACACCACGGGGAGGTCAGTGTCCACTTGAGATGAAAGAGGGACCAAGATAAATTCTGGGCTTTGCCATGTTAAAACCGGTCAGGACCGTTCCTTGGTATCTTTCATCCCCTACGTCACCCTAGTGCAGTTTCGTGAAAATTCACCATTGGCCCCACTTTGAAGCCCCAGTGGTACGTGTTAGCATATTCCGATTGTGCACAAACTATGGCAATCTTAAAATTTTACAAAACTAAACACTTTAGGGGGTACCGCCTAAAAAAATCCGACATCGATTTTTCCCTTTGAGTTAAAACCAGTCTAATGTATATCTGTGTATATTTTATTGAAAATGTCTAATTGAAATAGGTCCAGGTTTTGGTATAGCTCCATATAACTGTATCGGCAGATTTAAGGTATTATTATTCAGACACATTTTCCAATAATTTTCTATAAAAAGTTACTAAAAGCCCCTATCAAAAATTGTCAACATTCACTTTTTGTTATAGCCTCCATATAACAGTTCGTTCTATTTTCGCTTTTGGTGTGTCCGATTTTAGATATGTATTCTGATGGATCTAGCCACATATGTGTGATTAAAGTTTGGCTCATGGTACTTACTTACTTACTTAGCTGGCCCATTACAGAACATTTGTTCTATAGGCCGAACTAAGAAGAGATCTCCTTTCCTCTCTATTTGTTGCTTTGCACTCTGGAATACCGCGCCTTGTCATCTCATCATCCACTTGTTTGCGCCATCTATTCCTTGGCCTGCCAATTCTGCGTGCACCGCCAAGCGGTCCGTAATTATACGCCTTTTTAGCGGGTTCATCATCGCTCATTCTTATGATATGGCCTAGCCAACGCAATCGCTGCATCTCGATACGTTTAACAATATTGATGTCGTTGTATAGCAGATACAGCTCGTGGTTCATGCGACGTCGATATTCACCGTCAACGCAGATTGGTCCGTAGATCTTTCGAAGAATTTTTCTCTCAAACACACCAAGCACTGCCATGTCTGCTTGCGCAAGTACCCAGACTTCGGAGCCATACATCAGCACGGGTAGTATCAGTGTTTTGTAGAGCGTTATTTTTGTTTGACGAGATGTGGCTTTGTTTTTAAACTGCTTACTTAATCCAAAGTAGTATCTGTTGGCCAATACAATTCTTCTTTTTATTTCACAACTGATGTCGTTTGTTGTGTTGACGGAGGTGCCGAGGTAGACGAAGTCTTTTACTACCTCAATATTATAGGAACCAACTTCCACAGTCGGTCCGAGCTCAATGGACGCATTGCGCGTCGACACCATCAACTTGGTCTTCTCACCGTTTACCGCCAGACCCACTTTAGCAGATTCTCCTTCGACCTTTATAAAGGTATCAGTTACTTCTTTTACTGATCGACCCATGATGTCTATATCATCAGCATAAGCAAGTAACATGTGACTATTGGTGTAGATTGTGTCATTTCTTTTGACGTTTGCCTCTCGTATAACCTTTTCCAGCAAAATGTTGAATAGGTCACACGAAAGGCTGTCGCCTTGTCTGAAACCTCTTTTGGTACAAAATTCTTCGGAGAGGTTCTTTCCAATTTTAACTAAGGACCTCGTGTCAGTAAAGTCATTTTACAGAGCCGGATGAGCTTTGCGGGGATACCAAATTTGGACATGGCTTGGAATACCTTTGAACGCAGCGGGCTGTCGAAGGCTGCTTTATGATCGACAAAAAGGTGAAAGGTGTCGATCTGCATCTCTTGGGTCTTCTCCAGGATTTGCCGCAGGGTAAATATCTGGTCAATGGTGGACTTGCCAGGTCTAAAGCCGCATTGGTATGGTCCAATAATCTCGTTGACCATTGGCTTTAGTCGTTCGCACAATATCCCTGACACGATCTTGTAGGCAATAGGGAGTAGACTTATGCCCCTATAGTTAGAGCATACAGTCTTATCTCCCTTCTTGTGGACGGGGCACAGGATACTCAGGTTCCAATCGTCGGGTACTCGTTCTTCCTGCCAGATGGTGCTAACTAGCTGATGAATACACCTTATCAGCATGTCGCCTCCGGTTTTGAACAGCTCGGCTGGTAAGCCATCGGCCCCTGCTGCCTTATTATTCTTCAGCCGATTTATTGCTGTATTTACCTCATCTTGGCTGGGCGGTATACATTCAATACCATCTTCTGGGATTGGGACTGTGGTATCTTCGTCGTCTTCGCTGCTATTGGATACCAACAGATTTGAAAAATGTTCTTTCCATATCCTGAGTACACTATCTGTATCAGTTACCAAATTACCTTGCTGGTCTCTACAGGAGGATGTGCCTGTACCAAAGCCGTCAGTTTGATGCTTGACTCTTTGGTAGAATTTTCGGACTTCATTCTGGCTCCTGTACATCTCGATTTTTTCACACTCCCGCTTTTCCATCTCTCTCTTTTTCCTGCGGAAAAGACGTTTCTCCTCTCTCCTTTTCTCCCTGTATCTCTCTCGTGCGCTACGCGTTGCTACGGATTGTAAAGTAGCCTTATATGCCGCATTTTTCTCTTCGGTGGCAGCACGACACTCCTCATCATACCATGGATTCCTTGGTGGAGGTCTCTGGTATCCAAGTATGGATTTTGCGGCTGTTTGCATGGAGTGGGCAATGCTTTGCCATTGCGCTGATATGTTATCGGGATGAGGAGGGCTTTGATTAAGCAATTGGGCTAGTTGAGTGGAATATGCTGTGGCTATCTGTTGTGATTGCAGCTTACCGATGTCTAACTTTCGTGTTGTGTCTGTTCGTACTTTGTTTGCTACGTTTAAGCGGGTGCGTACCTTTGCTGCAACAAGGTAGTGGTCCGAATCAATGTTTGCGCCTCGGAACGATCGATGAATGTCTTCCATCTATCACAACATGATCAATTTGGTTTCTTGTTTTCTGATCTGGAGACAGCCAGGTGCCCTTATGAATATCGAGATGATTAAATCTGGTACTGCTAACTACCATGTTTTTTGCAGCTGCAAAGTCTATCAGTCTCATACCATTGTCAGATGTTTCACTGTGGAGACTGAATTTCCCGACTGTTGGGCCAAAGATATTCTCCTTTCTAATTTTGGCATTAAAATCGCCTAGAATGATTTTAATGTCATGGGCAGGGCAACGGTCATATGTTTCTTCTAAGCGCTCGTAAAATATATCTTTGGTCTGTTCATCCTTTTCTTCAGTGGGAGCATGAGCGCATATATGGCAGTAATATCGGCCTTGTACCTTTCAAGGACATTTGCCAATGCGTAAACTGCACCTTCTCTATAAAGAGTGCGAACATTTCAGGTGCAGATTCGCAGATCATGGTGCTTAAAACTTTTACGGGGTTCGTCAACATTAGAGGGGTTCGTTTTTCTTTTCTTTCGTTTTTTCATAGGCTGTTTTTTCTAGGGGAGGGTTACTAACCCGTTCGACCCGGCTGAACTTACTTCCTTTTTTAATTGATTTATTCTATTTTATCTTTGTTTATTTGTTCTTTTCAATCGGAATTTTTTGTGTTCAGATTAATATAATCTAAATAAATTTACACATTCATAATACATTGTTCACCTACCTGGGCATTTTCCACTTCCTTAGTTTCATTACAGTTTATGTCAATGGGTAAGAGGACATATTGCTTCTGTTCACTGGCGAAGTATGGGGCAAAACAATAATTCCCAAAAATATACTGAAAAACAATTTCAATGTGGGATATATATTTCTATATAATTTCAAGCGATAATTAAAATCTTCACTTTTCTTACTTTGGTCTCTAAAATTTCATAATCAAAATTTGTGAAATGTTTTGATGTTTTACACGGTGTTTGTTCTTCGAAATCAAATTCTTTAAGCAAATCCACAGAGCTGAAGAAGTCACGACCCAAATCAAGTTTTTTATTCCATGAAACATTGGCATCTTCAGATAACATCTCACATTGTTTTTCGTCAAAGTTATAGAATTGATTTTTATCACAACATAAATTCATGCAAAGTTTGGAACGATCGTGACATTTGAACTTGCCATCAGCAGAAACAGTGGTAAGAACAAAAATAACGCCGAGCAAAATTAAAAACGTCATCGAAATATTTTTTTTTATTTTAATAAAGCGATCTAGCATGCGTATTTCTATGTTGTAAACGAAATACTGAAATAGCTGTTGAAACTTCATTTTACTTTCTGCAATTGCAAATCGGTTCTGTAATCTACAAACATCGAAAGGCATACTGCATTCGTCATGGCTTCGGTAACACTTTACAATTTGTAACCACATTTCCAGGTTTGCCTTTTGATACAATTTCCGATAAAATATATAAAATATGAAATATAAAACATAAAATATAAAAGATAACAAATTTAAAATATAAACTATAAAAATTTGAAATATAAAATATGAAATAAAAAGTATAAAATATTAAATATAAAATATAAATATATATAAAATATTAAAATATAAAACATGTAAGAAAGGCGTTAAGTTCGGCCGGCTGAAATTGTTATACCCTCCCTCCACCACGAATTGTGATGAAGTAAAATGGAACAATTAGTTTCCTTTTGTTCAGTAATTTCGGTAAAACAATGTGGCTAACCTTCAGGAGGTACCGTTCTATGAAGGCTATATTAAGGCGTGAACCTTGTAGAGAAGTTTTAGATGGCTGAAATACTCAGGAAATGTCGCCAACATTATTGAGGGGTATTTGGCCACCGTTGAAAATTTTAATGTTGCCTGGCCGGGGAATCGATCCCACGACCTTTAGTGTGAAAGGCGGGTGTAAATACCATTGCACGACGAAGGCGTGGACCTATACCGATAAAATTCTGGGAGAAAGTTTTATACCCTGAACGAAGACTAAGTACCATATTTCAGCCATTTCGGTGTGATAATGAAGCTAAAACCTTCAAAATACCGTAAATCGCGCGGTTCCGTTTTATGGGGGCTATATCAAAATGTGGACCGATATAGCCCATTTGCAATACCAAACACCCTAGGAGTAATAGAAACATCTATTCCGAATTACAAAGATCTATCATAAAAATTGCGAGCTGTAAGTTGATTTCCACAGACGGACGGACGGACAGACGGACATGGTTAGCAAATTTCAGCCATTTCGGTGTGATGGCTGAAATTTGGGTCCACGCCTTCATATCGACGCCTCCAAACAATAGTATGCTAAGTCGACTTAGCATGTTTTCAAGTTCTTTACATTTTTATATTTAATGTCCTTTAACTTAAATTCTGGCAAATGTTGGTAATGATCGGACAATCCGAACAGAAGTTATAAACAAATATTTACTTAGCATAGTACTGAAGGTCAAAGAAATTTCCAAACTTTTAGAGCTTGTCCTGCAAAACTCGCTTTTCAGAATTAGCAAACTATTATTTGGAGGTGTCGAACGTCCTTTAACTTAAATTCTGTCTAATTTTGGTAATGATCGGTCAATCCGAACAGAAGTTATAAACAAATATTGACTTAGCATAGTACTGAAGTTCAAAAAAATTTACAAACTTTGAGAGCTTCTCCTGCAAAACTCACTTTTTAGACTTAGCATACTATTATTTGGAGGTGTCGATATAACCCCCATAGAACGGTACCTCCCGATTTTCGGTATTTTGAAGGTTATGGCCACAATAATCCATTGAAATGGCTGAAATTTGGTATATAGTCTTCGTTAAGGGTATTCAACTTTCCACTCTAAATTTGTCGGTATAAGTCCACCACTCCATATAGCCCCTTAGAACGGTACCTCCCGATTTTCGGTATTGTGAAGGGTGACGTAGGGGATGGAAGATACCAAGGAACGGTCCTGACCGGCTTTAACATGGCAAAGCCCAGGATTTATCTTGGTCCCCTCTTTCATCTCAAGTGGACACTGACCTCCCCGTGGTGTCACCCATAAGAACGTTAAAAACTTGGGTTTGGGCGTCGGGTTAGTAACCCTCCCCTAGAAAAAACAGCCTACTATGAAAAAATGAAAGAAAAGAAAAACAAACCCCTCTAAAGTTAACGAATCTGCACCTGGAATGTTCGCACTATTTATAGAGAAGAGGCAGTTTACGCATTGGCAAATGTACTTAAAAGGTACAAGGCCGACATTACTGCCATACAGAAAATACGGTGGAACGGGAAAGGCGTCACAACAACACCTAAAGGTGACGCACTGTATTATAGCTGCCATGACACAAAACATGAGTTTGGTTGCGGATTTGTAGTTGGTCGGAGGTTAAAACATCTGGTCTCCAGCTTCAACCCAGTGAATGAAAGACCCGCTGCAATTCGATTAAAAGCAAAATTCTTCAACATCAGCTTTCTTTGCGCTCATGCTCCCACTGAAGACAAGGACGAACAGACCAAAGATATATTGTACGAGCGCTTAGAAGAAACTTATGACCGTTGCCCTGCCCATGTCATTACAATTATACTAAGCGATTTTAATGCCAAAATTGGAAAGGAGAATATCTTTGGCCCAACAGTCGGGAAATTCAGTCTCCAAAGTGAAACATCTGACAATGGTATGAGGCTGATAGACTTTGCAGCTGCAAGAAACATGGTAGTTAGCAGTACCAGATTTAATCATCTCGATATTCATAAGGGCACCTGGCTGTCGATCAAAGAACAAAAAATCAAATTGATAGATGGAAGACATGCAGCGTGTTGGATGTACGATCGTTCCGAGGTGCAAACATAGACTCGGACCACTACCTTGTTGCAACAAAGGTACGTACCAGATTAAACGTAGCAAACAAAGTGCGAACAGACACAAAACGGAAGTTGGACATCGGTAAGCTGCAATCACAACAGATAGCCACAGCATATTCCACTCAACTGCCCCAACTGCTTAATCAAAGCTCTCCTCGTCCCGATAACATATCAGGACAATTGCAAAACATTGCCCACTCCATGCAAACAGCCGCAAAATCAGTACTTGGATACCAGAGACCTGCACCAAGGAATCCATGGTATAGCCAGGAGTGTTGTGCTGCTACCGAAGAGAAAAATGCGGCATATAGAGCTACTTTACAATCGTAGCGCACGAGAGAGATATCGGGAGAAAAGGAGAGAAGAGAAACGTCTTTTCCGCAAGAAAAAAAAAGAGAAATGGAAAAGCGGGAGTGTGAATAAATCGATATGTACAGGAGACAGAATAAAGTCCGAAAATTCTACCAAAGAGTGAAACATCAAACACATGGCTTTGATACAGGCACATCGTCCTGTAGAGACCAGAAAGGTAATCTGGTAACAGATACAGATAGCGTGCTCCGGATATGGAAGGAACATTTTTCCAATCTGCTGGTATCCAATAGTAGCGAAGACGATGATACCATAGATCCAATCCCAGAAGATGGTATAGAATGAGGTAAAAACAGCAATCAACCGGCTGAAGAATAATAAAGCAGCAGGAGCCGATGGCTTACCAGCCGAGCTGTTTAAAACCGGAGGCGACGCGCTGATAAGGTGTATGCATCAGATAGTTAGCACCATCTGGCAGGAAGTACGCGTACCCGACGATTGGAACCTGAGCATCCTGTCTTCCAGTCTTCTCCCTATCGCCTACAAGATAGTGGCAGGGATATTGTGCGAACGACTAAAGCCCATGGTCAACGAAATAATTGGATCATACCAATGAGGCTTTAGACCTGGCAAGTCCACCATTGACCAGATATTTACCCTGTGGCAAATCCTGGAGAAGACCCAAGAGATGCAGATCGACACCTACCACCTTTTTGTCGATTATAAAGCAGCCTTCGACAGTCCCCTCCGATCAATGGTATTTTATGCAATGTCTGAATTTGCTTTCTCCGCAAAGCTCATCCTGCTTTGTAAAATGACTTTAACTGATACTAGGTCCACAGTTAAAGTTGGAAAGAACCTCTCCGAACAGTTCAGTACCAAAAGAGGTTTCAGACAAGGAGACAGCCTTTCGTGTACGAGATGCAAATGTCAAAAGAAATGGCACAATTTACAACAATAGCCACATGTTACTTGCTTATGCTGATGACATAGACATCATGGGACGATCAGTAAAGGAAATAACTGATACCTTTAGGAAGGTCGACGCAGAATCTGCGAAAGTGGGTCTGGCGATGGAGCATACATGTGGACGAAGAGATGACAAGGCGCGGTATTCCAAAAAGCGAAGCACTAAACAGAGAGAATTGAAGATCTTTTCTTAGTTCGGTCTATGGAACAAATGTTCTATAATGGACCAGCTAAGTAAATAAGTAGACCTCAATATTCATCCAAAGTGGCTGAAATTTGGTATTTAGTCTTCGTTCGAGTAATAAAACTTTCCCAGAGAAATTTTTTGGTACAGGACCACGCCTTAATACCGCCCCCATAGAACGGTACCACCCGATTTTCGGTATTTCGAATGTTTTATCTTCGTTATCACACCGAAATGGCTGAAATTTGGTACTTAGCCTTCGTTGGGAATATACAATTTTCCCCCAGAATTTTGTTGGTATGGGACCTAGCATTCATATAGCCCCAAAGAACGGTACCTCCCGATATCCGGTGTTTTGAAGGTTGTGGCCTCAATATTTTTCCGATATTGCTGAAATTTGGTATTTCGTCCTCATTTGAGTTATAAAACTTTCCATATGAAATTTGTCGATATAGGTCCACGCCTTCATATGGCCCCCATAGAACGGTACATCCCGATTTTCCTCTTTCCTTTGGTTGTGGCCACAACAACAAACAGAAATGACTGAGACTTGGTATTTACTCTACGTTTGAAGTAAACCCCTTTCCGACTGAATTTCGTCGGAATAGGTCCACGTTTTGATATAGCCCCCATAGGACGGCACCTCCCGATTTTCCGTATTTTGAAGGTTAGCGATATTGTTTATCGAAATGCTGAAATTTGTTATTTATCTTTTTCATAAACGAAAGGAAATTAATTGTTCCATTTTACTTTAATACCACTTCTGGTGGAGGGTATAACAAGTTCGGCCCGGCCGAACTTAAAGCCGTTATTACATGTTTTCTTAGGTTTTTATGCAAAGAAAATTTGACCACGCCCACTTTTTTCAATTTTCAATTTTTATCTTTTTTACAAAAGCTACTGAACCGATTTTTCTGAAATTGTCAGGGAATATACAGGGATGGCCCCCGGTGTAAATAGGCTACAAATTTAGTTTCGGAGGGGGCGGAGTACTTCCCCTATACCCAATTTTTTAAAAATGCTATATTTACAATAATTACAAATGTATCGGTTTGGAAATTAATTTGCGATACAATTGTGGTTGTGTCTCCGACCGCAAAGGCTTGGCCACGACCACTTTTTAAAATGAAATTTTCAGGGAATGTACAAGGATGGCCCCGGTGAAAATAGGATACCTATTTTCTCGAGTTTTTAAGGGGCGGGGTAGTTCCGTTTGTCATATTTAAAAAACTGAACCGATTTTTCTGAAATTGTCGGGGAATGTACAGGGATGGCCCCCGGTGTAAATAGGCTACAAATTTAGTTTCGGAGGGGGCGGAGTACTTCCCCTATACCCAATTTTTTAAAAATGCTATATTTACAATAATTACAAATGTATCGGTTTGGAAATTAATTTGCGATACAATTGTGGTTGTGTCTCCGACCGCAAAGGCTTGGCCACGACCACTTTTTAAAATGAAATTTTCAGGGAATGTACAAGGATGGCCCCGGTGAAAATAGGATACCTATTTTCTCGAGTTTTTAAGGGGCGGGGTAGTTCCGTTTGTCATATTTAAAAAACTGAACCGATTTTTCTGAAATTGTCGGGGAATGTACAGGGATGGCCCCGAAAACTGGCTACATTTTTTATTGAATTCTAGAGGGGGCGGGGTACTTCCCCTGTGCGATATTTTGCAAACATTACGCATGTATCGGTTTGAAAATTTACGGATTAATCTACAATGTAGTACTTCTTTGGGACCTAAAGACCCGACCACACCTGTTTTTTATACCCTCAGCCTTTTGGCTAGAAAAGGTATATCACGAATGTTGTCAAATATTTCATATTCCATTTCAAAAAATATGTTAAGTTTTTTTTTCGCGCTACATCAAAGATTTTTGGTACATAGGTTAAGAAACAAATTCCCAGTACGAATCCGCTCGCGAGCCAGTTTTTTGTTGATGCGGACAAAAGTTATGGCGGTTTTATTTTCGTTTTAAAGAAAAAATTATTATAAAAACGCTAATTATTTTACCGCGAGCAATTGCTACTAAAAACTTATCTGGAAGTGGCTTAAATTAGTAGATTGCATAATATTTGTTAAATGTTACTCAGTACTCGCGAAATGTATAATAAATTGATAAATTATTGAATGTAAGTCAACTTTTTTCAAAATAAAGGTCCATTTACCCGCTATAAAATTACGAAAAAATTCGTATGGGAGCAAAACTTCACGACGAATCAAATGAGACTAAAATCATACAGATTGGTATTATAGTTTCGATGTCACAGCCAAAATAAACACATATTTTGGTTAAAAAAATATTTTTTTGTCTGAAAACATATTTTTATATATTCATTATGTAGTATAAAATGTTGGAAAAATCTATAGGAATACTTCCTTCATTTTGCTTAAATCTCCCATTAAAATATACTGATTTTGCTTTATAGACATTCATATAAAAGCTTTCCTATTGAGGAAGATAATTGGGTTGCTGGGGATATATCGCAAGGCTTCTGAAATGGAAATAGGGGTCACATAACGCATTTTAAAATACGTGTAAATGGCGTAATTATCAAAATCATTTTGTCCGCATGTGATTTTCATGTACAGCAAGACCATATCTTTTAATTTGTATATATTTTTCGAAATTTAATTTGGAGGCTAAGATGTAGCATTGGCTGCATCTTACCACTAAAAAACCTATAAAATATCGCTAATTTGCGCAAAGTGAATACAATTTTTGTCCGCATCCGATTTCAATGTCCACCATGAAATTCTAGATCGATATATATCTATTTCAAGGCGATCAATCAAGAACCGTGGATGTAGCATCCCACACTATTTTTTGGAGTAAAATGAATGTAGCTCCCTTATCATTGAAGTTTTCAAATCTCTGTTTCCGCTAAAACGAAGATGCTGCACTAGTTTTTTCATTGCAGTGGAAACGATCCGCAGAAAACGCGATAAAATACGCGATATTTTCAAAAACAATTTTAGGGGATTTTTCTACTTTGGAATTTCTCGTAACTCGCGTTTTATTAGATGGATTTTCACGAGGAGTGATTTATTGGATCCGGAACGTAAAAAACTAAAATGTGCAATCAAGTACGAGGAAATCGAATGACAATTGTAAAAATTAGGCCCGAAAAATATGATTTTTAGAAAAATATTCACACAAAATTTCCGCATTTGGATGCAGATTTCTATGAAGCTGTGCAGACTACATTCACAATATACGTATCAAAAAACTCAGAATCGCAAGTACTACAATCCTATATATGATTTTTTAAAAAACCTGTTTGCGGAATGATATTAGAAGAAAATGTCAAAAAACACTGTAAATCTGGCTTCAAAATGTCAGCATCATTTAATGGTAGAAGCAGTTCAAATTTTGAAAAGTAATACATTAGTAAGATGATCCTTATTTAGTTTGCTTCTACTTTTACTTTGACAGGAGAATCGAGAGAAGTGTGGTTTACTCACGAATCGAGAGAAAACAAAAAAAGACATGGTGGCTTCAACCCATTTTTACACATTTTTTAACATAAATATAGCCACAGCTTCCACGCAAATTATCTTTTAAGGCCAATATTTTTTGCCACGTCCAAAAACATTTCATTTTATCCAAAAATATTTAATTTGTATAATATACCATCACAAGTCGCGTGTTCTAAAAGGGTAAACCTTGGCTTCAGCTATGTTAAATTTTCAAAAATATTGGTGATATACTCTTTGATACCTCCAAAAATGTGCCTCATCGAAATAACGGGTTTAGACCCCAAGTATGTTTGGACGAAATTCGTTTCAGACAATTTGGAGTCGATTTAGCCATATCCGTCGGTATGTCCGTCTGTCTGGCTGGATTAACCGATTCGAACCAAATTTTGGGTATCGTAATATTTTGTCCAAACTTAGTTTAAGTTCGAAGATGGGCCATATCGGTCCACTCCTTCGGGGGTCCACTACAGATCCCATTTGCATTGAGATATACATTTTGGAGGATTTAAATGGCAGTCATGGCAGTTTTTGATTTTTTCCCTATAGTACTTGGGAAAATAGCTCCATATCTGTGTTTGGCGTTGTTGTAACTTCGTTTTGAGGTGACATGTCTTCAGTCAAATCGATTGGCGAATCCTTTTGTAGAACATTTCATTCTTCTAACTCCCCCACAAAAGTTCAAAATTTGTCTGTAAAAAGGTGTGAACGATAACTCTCGAAGGGAGCAATGGATTTGGTCTAAACTTTGCACATCGTATTATTCCTTCCAGATATAGATCGGGTTCAAATGTTTCAGCAGTTTCTCCTTGCGGCTATACAACGGTGCAATTTTTTGCGCAAGTCTATACTTCCTGAGACATTTGCCTAAATGTTCCAAGAAACGGCACCAACCAAAATGGCAAATCCGCAAGATAATCCTCGCAGGGAATTTCTGATTCGTGCAGACTTTGCACATCATATTATTTCATCCAGCCAGGCTATATCGGCCCACGCCTTCGGTTACCTCCCACAATTTTTTAAATAAACTATTTTTCCAATACTACTGAACCTAATTTCATGCAATTTTCAGGAATGTCTGTGGTCTATTGTTTTATAATCGCTACATTTGCTAAATTTATATGTGCCTCGGCTTACAAATTAATTTTCGAGACAACGGTAGTTGCGCCCCCGTTCAAGAAAAATTATATATTTACATTTCCTTAAATAGTGAGGTTCAACGGTCCATCAGCCATCAAAAACTAAAACATATAAGTCTCAATAAGAGGGAGAATTCGACTTAAACATTTTCTTAACTTTTGACAATGGTCCGAAGAAGTGTGGTAGAAAATACCTATTTCTAAATTGTCGAGCATATACAGAGTGCTCTTGAAACAAACTTAAATGAAAGGTGCTTACACCTGGGAAGTTTTTACGGATTCTGAAACTACAATGTTCATAGATGAGAAAAATCAGCAAAACAAAAAAATTGCCGGAGCGCTTTATAAATAAATTGTGATTCAAATTGACATTTTTAACATTTTTTTTAGGTTTTCACGATTTTTCTTGGAAATGGGACTGATGAAAATGTTGTAGCTATGAAAATTCTCTACAAGATTGACTTTTATGATGTCTTCGTAGTTTTTACCTATATTGAGATATAGAAGTTCAAATTAGGACAATGGATTGACTGTATCGCCTCATGACTGCAATTTCCCAACATAAACGTTTGTATCTCAAAAATGGTACAACCTAGTAAAAAGTTACGAAAGCCAATCTTGTAGAGAATTTTCACAGCTACAACATGTTTTTAGTCCCATTTCGAAAGGATTTTCAGTTTTCAAGCTGAATCCTGAAGACCTAAGAAAAAAATTTGAAAGTTTGATCAGAGGTTCAGATCAAACATCTCAAAAATGGTAAAACCTAGGAAAATTTCAATCAACCAATCTTGTACAAAATTTTCACTGCTACAACATTTTCTTTAGTCCCATTCCGATAGGATTTGCGGTTTCCAAGCAAAATCGTGAAAACCTAAAAAAAAAACCTTAAAATGTGAACTTTGATCGCGATTTATTAAAAAATGCATACAGCGATTTTTTCTTGTTTTTGGATTTTTCTCATCTATTAACATTGATGTTTCGGAATCCGCAATAGCTTTCCTGGTGTAAGCGGTTTTCATTTAATGTTAGTTAAGGTGCACTGTGCATAACTTTGTAAAATAAGGAGGCGATACAGCCAATCCATTGTCCTAATTTGAACTTTTATATCTCAATAACGGTAAAAACTACGAAGATATCATAAAATTTAATCTTGTAGAGAATTTTCATAGCTACAACATTTTCTTTAGTCCAATTTCGATAGGACTTGCGGTTTCCAAGCAAATTATTGAAAACCTAAAAAACCCTTAAAAATGTCAACTTGAACCGCGATTTATTTAAAAAGCGCTCCAGCGATTTTTTTTTTTGTTTTTTGATTTTTTTTCTCACCTATGTACATTCAGAATCCGCAAAAACTTCCCAGGTGTAAGCACCTTCCATTTAAATTTGTTTCAAGAGCACCGTGGACAGTCCATAAAAAGTTGTTACTAAAACTCATTACGACGGGCCAGCAACCCGGACCGGGGTCTGCTAGTATAAAATATACAAATAAAATATAAAAACGGAAAAGGGATAGGGTATTTAAGATTCTACTTGCTCCAACTGTACATAACATTACCTCATATCATATGCTTTCTTGATATACATATTTAGTTTTTTACGTTTGTATTGACCACAAAAAAGAAAAAAAAGTTGTATGTATTTCTTACGATTCTGTATAAAAATCACACAGTTTTTGTGGATTGAATGGCTATTTTAGGAATGAAAGTAACACTTCATATCGAACCACTTCCATTTAGTTCGTTTTGATAAGAAATTTAAAAAGAAAAAATGAAAATAAAATATAACTGTATTTTCCATAATCGGTTAATGCTGTTTTCTGTAAAAACCATCACGGCAGTAAAATTATTTTTGGTAATTCTATTGCAAAATCGCCTTCACAGGGAACATATCGTCACCATAAAAACTAAAAAAAACTAATTTTGACTTTTTTGGAGATACGATTTCGGGCATTTATGGTGATGATATCAACTGACAACTAAGAATATATACAGTTAGTCAGCTAAATTATTGCATACGGTGAATTAAAAAAAAATTAATTAGGTATTTCTACAAGAAAATTGTTTCAATAATGTTGGGTTTTTTGTATATATATGTTGATTTACCTGCTAATGACAACATCAAGCCAATAAATGCAAAAACAACGGACAAAAAGGATATGTACCTGGCTTTTGTGGTGTCAACTAAATATTTGTAAAATGAATGAATGTGCAATAAAATCGTGGGATTTTCCCCGCGATTTTTTTGCAATTAAGGATTTTTATGACTTTTATGGAATGTGGACATGTTGATCCATAAATTTTGATCATAAATTAATTGTTGTGTGTGTAACATAGACGGTATATTCAGAAAGAGAGAAAGTCAGGTAAACGGGTTTAGGAAAATATCCTAAATTTGGTCTATCCCAATTATAATAATGGTAAATACGCCAGAGAACTCGCTGAAATCCCCCCTCATAAGCTGAGACCTGTATACAACATCATATACCGCAACGAGAGAGAAGGCAGGCTCAAACTAAAGGCGTTACATGGCAGGCCCAAAATAGTAAACCCACGAATTGACTGGAAAATTATTAAAGAAAGAGACGAAAGACTCCAATTCAGCGCCAGAAAATTGCTTTTTCTAATTAAAAATAGATTTTGGAGTAAATGTGTCACCTGGAAAAGTCAGAAAAGTGCTACATAAAAACAAGCCTTCATCACGAGTGACTAGGTAAAAACCATTGCCCTCCCAGCGCAATTATATAGCAACTATTTAGATTTGCTAACGACAACTTTTCACGCCATCTTTAGTATTGGGATGACGTTATACACTGATGAGACTAAAATTATGTTGTACTATTATTAACTATATTAACCAACAGCGTCAAGAAATTTGGGCCTGTTGACCTTGAAAATTCAAACAAATTGCAATATAAATACTACCAAGACAGCGACCCTAAGCATAATTCTTATTTTTGTAGGACGTGGTTGTTATACAACTGCACCAAAGTCATTGACACCCCAGTCCAGAGTCAACATATTACCCCCATCGACAATTCATGGCTACACCTGAAGAAAAAAGTCGAGAATAGGTCGCCCACTAACAGGAGGGACTAAATAAAATGCATTAAAGAGAATGGCAAAAAAATTCCATTGATATATGACATTCCGAAACTTTTTTATTAGATTCAGAGACGTTTACAAGCTGTTAATGATACCCAATGTGGGCATACGAAATATAAGAACCTACTTTTCGAAAAATACCGCCAAAGACTAAAAATTTGTGAATTTTGCAATTCTTTAGTTGACAGTACAAATAATGAGCTGTTCTCATTTTTGTTAATTTTAAGAACAATTTTTGTGAAATTTAGCTACTTTTTTAGTTAATTTTTTTAATAAACATGTGTAAGAATTGAACTGTTAACAAAACAAGTGAAAATTTTTTAGTCGGCTTGGCCGACAGAGATATACCCTCAGCCTGTATTGAAAAAAAAATTCCAAAAAACGTATGTATTTAGGGGTTTTTAAAAATTTTGGGAATTTGAACCAACAAAAATGTTCATTAGGATTAGAGATCAAAAGTTTTCCGGAGGAGATACTAAAGGGAATGGATCTACATTGACCGTTATTAAAGTGGATCTCCAGCCACTACATATGGTGCCATAGGTGGTTTTTACACCCTTCGGGATGTTTGCTCAAGAAGTATAAACTTATCCCTGAAAAAACGTTTACCATCGTAATTGAGGAAAAGAATGCAAGTTGCTTCAACAAAAATCAAAGTGATTCGATAGCAGGTCTTAATGTGAACTTATCCGAAATTTTGTGTGGGAGGTACAGGATGGAGTGGACAAACATATTTGAACCTGATCTATATCTAGTAGATATATTAGGATGTGTAAATACAAGTTTCTAAAACAAAAATCAAAGAGATTCGAGAGATGGTCCTAAACTGAACTTTTCCGAAATTTTGTGTGGGAGGTACCCGAAGGAGAGGACCGATTGAGTCCATATTGAAACCTTATTTAAGTCTAGTACACGTTACACGATGGGCAAAGTATGGACCAAATCCATTACTCCCTTCAAGAGTTATCCTGCTCACAAATTTTCCGAACATTTTCGAACTTTTGTGGGGGAGGTACCGGAAGGAGTGGACCGATATAACCCATATTCGAACTTTAATAAGTTTGGAGAAAATATTGCGAATGCCAAATTTTGGACCAAATCGGTTCATCCGTTTGAGAGTTATCGTGCTCACCAGCCAGCAAGGACCGACAGGCGGACGGACATTGCTAAATCGACTCCAAATTGTCTGAAACACATTTCGTCCAAACATACTTGGGGTCTAAAACCATTATTTCGATGAGGCACATTTTGCCCGTATGAAAGTGTATATACCCTTGTTAGCATAAATGCTGAGGGTATAATAAGAAAAAAATGAAAATAAAATATAACTTTTTATTAACTTTCTCGTTTAGAGTTAAGATTGATGATCGGAAATTTATTGCAAGTGAAAAAGGAAAGCCAAGGACTCGAACCCACACAGTCACCAAATTACTTGACCTGGACAGAGAAGCCATTCCACAGTCGATACGTCTGAAGAGCTGCTCAACTAACAGCAAAACCAGGTCACGTAATTTGGTGACTGTGTGGGTTCGAGTCCTTGGCTTTCCTTTTTCACTTGCAATAAATTTCCGATCATCATTCTTAACTCTAAACGAGAAATTAATAAATATAATTATTAATAAAAATAATTAAAAATGATCTTCGCCTTAACAGGCAAAATTTCAAAAAAATATAAAACTTTATGTTCCTTATCGATTCATGCTGTTTTCTAAAAAAAAACCATCACGACAGTAAAATTATTTTTGGTAATTCTTTTGCAAAATCGCCTTTACACGGGAACATACCGACTCACAAATAAGAATATATCTATACTAGCAAAATGCCCGCTACTTCGTATGCGGAAATGGAATAATGTACAAATAAACAGTATACATTTTGTTCGAATTTCAAAAAAAGACCTTATCGTATCTCTACACTTCAACAGGTGCCTACATTTTAAATTCCAGACAATGTTTTATTAGAACGGTATGGGTATTCTGGAAATTTTATCGACATTTTTATCCCCTTTTTCCAAGCGAATTTTGGAATTTGTGATATCAAAATGTAGAAAACCTTTATTCAAAATATGTTACCCTATATAACAGTTAATTTTTGAGACATTATTTTTAGGCCGTTTTATTCTCAGGTTGTAAAAACTTTAAAACCCATGACCTTAGGTCAAATTTTTCAGTTTTAGCTCTACTTGTTCACCCAATGCCAATGGTATTACATGTAGAAACCTTTCATACATTTAAAGGCGGATTTTAATAAACACTCTGATCCAATCTCAACAGTGATTCTCATAACAAATTGCATTTATCGATTCACTCAATACCAGTGCTTCAATATTTAGGGCCTGTTTATGTATGTCGATAGGAAAACGAATGCGGAAGAAAAACTACCAAATTTGAGTGTGTATTTCAAATTTGTTTTTTGTTTTGAAGCAAAACCAAATGAAATAATATTTCAAAAACTAAAGTTTGGGTGTCTTTCATGCGCACACATTTTCGTTTCGAAATACATAAACTGGGGGTTAGTATTATTTAATACTTCTAGTACACTTATTGTACGACCACCTCTAACAATGAATCTGACAAATAAATAATAAATCAGAATTCCACTTCTATTCCTTAGTCCAATACCAAATTTATTGTGCAATTTTGTACTTTTCACACACTAATTATATAATTCCAGCTTCATTGTTACACCCAATGTCAAATTTAATACCATTTAGTACATTTCTCAATAAATCAGCCAGCCCTCGGCCTAATTTCAGAATTTGTATGCATTTCAAAAAATCCTTATCTAAACACCAACACAAACCCTCATACAACAATTCGAAATTCCACCTATATCCCTTCATGCAACACCAAACTGGTACCATATTTAGTACTTATAATATGTATTAGTTTCAAAAATTACTTTCTTATATCCAAAAGTATATTCCAACCGCGATTTAATATTTTGCATATACATAAGTTCGAATTTCCAAAACGTCCACTCTATCTCCACTCTAAACGCCAACTGCTATACTAATACCGAATTTCACCTCTACCCCTTTACACAATAACAAATTAAACCGAATTCTGTGCCATTTAGTAATTTTCGTACACTTATTGTACGTATATCAACAACCACATCCATATCTCAACCCTACACACCAACAGCGGCTATGATACCAAATTTCCGAATTCCATCTCTATTCATAATACCATTAATACTTTTCGTATGAAAGCACGAATTTCAACAACAGTAATTCCGAATTTCAGTATTCCAATTCTATCCGTTCACCCAAATCTAAAATGTACCAAATTTAGTACCATTTAGTACTTTTCGTAACAATAAGTACGAACTTCCAAAACTATCTCAGTCCTACACTCCAACAGTAATCTAAATTCCAAATTTCAGGATTCCTGCTCTCTCGGTTCACCCAAATCCAAATTACATCATATTTACTACCATTTAGTACTTTTCACACACATAGGTACGAATTTCCAAAACCACCTCACACCTACACTCCAACAGTAATTTTAATTCCAAATTTCCTTTATTCTAGCACCTAAATCCAAATTGTACCAAATTTGGTACCATTTAGTACTCTTCGTACCCATAAGTACAAATTTCTAAAACTTCTTCATTCCTACACTCCAACAGTAATATTAATTCCAAATCTCAGGATTCCTGCTCTGTTCGTTCACTCAAATCCAAATTGTGTTAAATTCAGTACCATTTAGTACTTTTCGTACCCATAAGTACAAATTTCCCAAAAGCATTAATCTTATTATCTTCGAACTTTCGGGATTCTAGCTCTATTTGTTCACCAAAATCCAAATTGTACCACATTTAATACCATTTAGTACTTTTCGTACCCATATGTACGAATTCCCAAAACTGCCTCCATATCTCTAACAGACACTACAACAGTAATTTTAAGTCCAAATTTCAGGATTCCAACTCTACCGGATAGCCCAAATCCTAATTGTACCAAAATATATTACCATTTAGTACTTTTCGTACACATGAGTTCAAATTTCCAAAACCACCTCCTTGTATCAACTCTACTTCTCAACCTTGATTTTCCTTTCAAATGTCAAGCTTTTAGCTCTACCAGTTGATATAATACCAAAGGTTACCAAATTTAGTACAATTTAGTACTTTTGTAAACATAAGTACAAATTTCCAAAACTGCATCCATATCCCAATTCTACACTCTAACTTACTTACTTACTTAGCTTGCCCATTACAGAACATTTGTTCTATAGGCCGAACTAAGAAGAGATCTCCATTCCTCTCTATTTGTTGCTTTGCACTCTGGAATACCGCGCCTTTTCATCTCATCATCCACTTGTTTGCGCCATCTATTCCTTGGCCTGCCAATTCTGCGTGCACCTCCATGTGGCATGTATTCATACGCCTTTTTAGCGGGTTCATCATCGCTCATTCTTATGATATGGCCTAGCCAACGCAATCGCTGCATCTCGATACGTTTAACTACATTGATGTCGTTGTATAGCAGATACAGCTCGTGGTGCTCGTGGTTCATGCGACGTCGATATTCACCGTCAACGCAGATTGGTCCGTAGATCTTTCGAAGAATTTTTCTCTCAAACACACCAAGCACTGCCATGTCTGCTTGTGCAAGTACCCAGGCTTCGGAGCCATACATCAGCACGGGTAGTATCAGTGTTTTGTAGAGCGTTATTTTTGTTTGACGAGATGTGGCTTTGTTTTTAAACGGCTTACTTAAACCAAAGTAGCATCTGTTGGCCAATACAATTCTTCTTTTTATTTCACAGCTGATGTCGTTTGTTGTGTTTACGGAGGTGCCGAGGTAGACGAAGTCTTTATTACCTCAATATTATAGGAACCAACTTCCACAGTCGGTCCGAGCTCAATGGAGGCATTGCGCGTCGACGCCATCAACTTGGTCTTCTCACCGTTTACCGCCAGACACACTTTAGCAGATTCTCCTTCGACCTTCATAAAGGTATCAGTTACTTCTTTTACTGATCGGCCCATGATGTCTATATCATCAGCATAAACAAGTAACATGTGGCTATTGGTGTAGATTGTGTCACTGCTTTTGACGTTTGCCTCTCGTATAACCTTTTCCAGCAGGATGTTGAAGAGATCACACGAAAGGCTGTCTCCTTGTCTGAAACCTCTTTTGGTACCAAACTCTTCGGAGAGGTTCTTTCCTATTTTAACTGAGGACCTCGTGTCGGTTAAAGTCATTTTACAAAGCCGGATGAGCTTTGCGGGGATACCAAATTCAGACATGGCTTGGAATACCTGTGAACGCAGCGGGCTGTCAAAGGCTGCTTTATAATCGACAAAAAGGTGGTAGGTGTCGATCTGCATCTATTGGGTCTTCTCCAGGATTTGCCGCAGGGTAAATATCTGGTCAATTATGGACTTGCCAGGTCTAAAGCCGCATTGGTATGGTCCAATTATCTTGTTGACCATAGGCTTTAGTCGTTCGCACAATATCCCTGACAGGATCTTGTAGGCAATAGGGAGCAGAGTTATGCCCCTATAGTTAGAGCATACAGTCTTATCTCCCTTCTTGTGGACGGGGCACAGGATACTCAGGTTCCAATCGTCGGGTACTCGTTCTTCCTGCCAGATGGTGCTAACTAGCTGATGAATACTCCTTATCAGCGTGTCGCCTCCGGTTTTGAACAGCTCGGCTGATAAGCCATCGGCTCCTGCTGCCTTATTATTCTACAGCCGATTTATTGCTGTCTTTACCTCATCTTGGCTGGGCGGTATACATTCAGTACCATCTTCTGGGATTGGGACTGTGGTATCTTCGTCGTCTTCGCTGCTATTGGATACCAACAGATTTGAAAAATGTTCTTTCCATATCCTGAGTACACTATCTGTATCAGTTACCAAATTACCTTGCTGGTCTCTACAGGAGGATGTGCCTGTACCAAAGCCATCAGTTTGATGCTTGACTCTTTGGTAGAATTTTCGGACTTCATTCTGGCTCCTGTACATCTCGATTTTTTCACACTCCCGCTTTTCCATCTCTCTCTTTTTCCTGCGGAAAAGACGTTTCTCCTCTCTCCTTTTCTCCCTGTATCTCTCTCATGCGCTACGCGTTGCTACGGATTGTAAAGTAGCCTTATATGCCGCAATTTTCTCTTCGGTGGCAGCACGACACTCCTCATCATACCATGGATTCCTTGGTGGAGGTCTCTGGTATCCAAGTATGGATTTTGCGGCTGTTTGCATGGAGTGGGCAATGCTTTGCCATTGCGCTGATATGTTATCGGGATGAGGAGGGCTTTGATTAAGCAATTGGGCTAGTTGAGTGGAATATGCTGTGGCTATCTGTTGTGATTGCAGCTTACCGATGTCTAACTTTCGTGTTGTGTCTGTTTGTACTTTGTTTGCTACGTTTAAGCGGGTGCGTACCTTTGCTGCAACAAGGTAGTGGTCCGAATCAATGTTTGCGCCTCGGAACGATCGTACATCCAACACGCTCGATGAATGTCTTCCATCTATCACAACATGATCAATTTGGTTTCTTGTTTTCTGATCTGGAGACAGCCAGGTGCTCTTATGAATATCGAGATGATTAAATCTGGTACTGCTAACTACCATGTTTTTTGCAGCTGCAAAGTCTATCAGCCTCATACCATTGTCAGATGTTTCACTGTGGAGACTGAATTTCCCGACTGTTGGGCCAAAGATATTATCCTTTCCAATTTTGGCATTAAAACGCCTAGAATGATTTTAATGTCATCGGCAGGGCAACGGTCATATGTTTCTTCTAAGCGCTCGTAAAATATATCTTTGGTCTGTTCGTCCTTTTCTTCAGTGGGAGCATGAGCGCAAATAAAGCTGATGTTGAAGAATTTAGCTTTTATTCGAATTGCAGCAAGTCTTTCATTCACTGGGGTGAAGCTGGATACCAGATGTTTTAGTCTCCGACTAACTACGAATCCACAACCAAACTCATGATTTACGTCATGGCAGCTATAATACAGTGCGTCACCTTTAGGTGTTGTTGTGACGCCTTTCCCAATCCATCGTATTTCCTGTATGGCAGTAATATCGGTCTTGTACTTTTCAAGTACGTCTGCGAACATTCCAGGTGCAGATTCGCAGATCATGGCCCTTAAAACGTTTGCGGGGTTCGTCAACTTTAGAGGGGTTTGTTTTTCTTTTCTTTCGTTTTTTCATAGTAGGCTGTTTTTTCTAGGGGAGGGTTACTAACCCGACGCCCAAACCCAAGTTTTTAATGTTCTTATGGGTGAACGCGCGGCACATGTTAGCTAGCTCACTACCTTTAACGGGTGTTAAAGGCAGTTCCCCAGGTGACACCACGGGGAGGTCAGTGTCCACTTGGGATGAAAGAGGGACCAAGATAAATCCTGGGCTTTGCCATGTTAAAACCGGTCAGGACCGTTGCTTGGTATCTTCCATCTACACTCTAACAGTAATCCTAATTCCAAATTGATGGTTTTCAGCTCTATTCGTTCACACAAATCCACATTGTACCAAATTTAGTACTACTTAGTACTTTTCGTACACATATGTATGTACGAATTTTCAAAACTGCCTCCATATCTCAATCATACACTCCAACAGTAATCTTAAGTTCAAATTTTAGATTTATAGCTCTATCCGTTCATCCGATTCAAAATTGTACCAAATTTAGTACCATTTAACACTTTTCGTACACATAAGTACCAATTTCTGAAGGAGTGGACCGATATGGTTTATCTTCGAACTTAAACTAAGTTTGGACAAAATATTACGAAAGCCAATATTTGGACAGAATCGGCAGATCCGTTCGAGAGTTATCTTGCGCTTCAACCACTACAGACGGTCTATTCAGGCTATTTTCTTAGGAAGTATGGACTTGCCCCTGATGATACTTGTACCGTCGTATGGAGGGCAGTGAATGCATGTTTTCACAACAAAACTCGAAGCTATTCGAGAGCAGGTCCTAAACTGAACTTATCCGAAAATTTGTGGGGGAGGTAACTGAAGGAGTGGACCGATATGGCTTATCTTCGAACTTAAACTAAGTTTGGACAAAATATTACGAAAGCCAAATTTTGGACCGAATCGGTTGATCCGTTCGAGAGTTATCGTGCCCACCAGCCAGCCAGACAGACGGACGGACATTGCTCAATCGACTCCAAATTGTCTGAAACACATTTTGTCCAAACATACTTGGGGTCTAAAACCATTATTTCGATGAGACATATTTTGTCCGTATGAAAGTGTATGTACGCTAGTTAGCATAAATGCTGAGGGTATAAATATACAATGGGTACTTAATTTAGTAAATTATAGGTCGAATTTCCAAGAACCCTTTGGTACACCTTTCTAACTCTCCATCAGTGACTCTCATTCCGAATTTCAGAATTCTAGCTCTTCCCGTTTAGAAAATACAAATGGTACCATATTTAGTACCTTTTAGTACTTTTCGTACCGATCTAGTTCGAATTTCAAACCCAGCCTTATCTGACCTACTCGGACCAAGAGTGACCCTCACCCAAAATTTCAATGTTCTAGATCCAGCCATTTAGCCTGGTCGTTGATTATCAGTCTGTCAGTGAGTCAGTGAATCAGTGAGTCATCATTACTCAACTCTTTTATATGTAAGTATAGATAATGTTGTGATAGTTGGAAGGTACACAATTGTGTTGGACGTGCTTTCGATTATCTTAGCTAGAACTGAAGATCGTTTTTGAAGAACTCCTCCTACGAACTTAGGTAGCAATGAGACAACAATTCACCGCAACATTCATTCGTAAATAATACATGTCTATGTATGTAAATAGGTGACCACACGCACATTTCAACGTTTACGGGGGATTGTGGTTAAAGTATGAATTGATGGTACCAATAAAAGTTAATGACACTTTGCGGTTGTCTGCTTGTGGTAACCACGAAAAATGCCTTCGTCGTCGTTAAGGGTTAAAGACAAGTGGAACCGACGACGACGATCATCATTGTGACACGCGACTAAATTGCATGTTGCGTGTGTGAGCATTTAGTGCTTTTTTTATTTGTTTCGCTTTTGATACAAAACTGTTGAGGGAAGAAAGAAAGGATATCCTTTATGCTCTCGATAGATATGCAGGATATAAATTCTTTCACCCCTCTTTTTTATGGACAGCATGAAAATTTTCGTTTTCAAATGCAATCGACTTTGACAATGACATAATCGATGAATTTTATTGAGATCATTACTTATGGTCGTCGAGATCACCACCGACCACCACCAGCTGAAGTAGCCAAGTGAAATAAGAAAGAGGAAGACGAAAAAAAGCTGAAACCGCAAACAAAAGTAAAACTATTGATGCATAATTTAAGATCTGCATAAAAATTATGATGGAAACAAATCCGTTGAGCAGGTCAAGCAAAACAAGTGCAGATTTTGATTTACGATGACAATCGTTTGACATGGTAAAAAGGATGCAGCTGTAATAAGTTTTATTGTCGTGAATAATTTCTTTGCAGTTGTGTTTAAAGACAAATTTTTGGGGAAATATTAACTGATGTTAAACGTCAGTTTGGGCACAAAATTTACATTATTTTGATAATGGATCACCCTAAACACCAACGTGGCGAATGATATATAAAAAGGGACCCGTTGTCCTTCTATAAGAAAGTCGTTTGGTCTTCTATAAGAAAAATCTCTGGTTTTATATGTCTGACTCTCAGTCCTTTGGTAGCAGCTAGAGGGCTTGGAGTTCTGACTCGGGTTGGGTATCATAGTCTTTGTGTGTGTCTCCACCATTGACCTACCTTTCTTCACCTTGTTATTTTGTGGAGAATTGTTGGTTTTGCTTGATACTACATGTATTTAGGGTATTATAGCTGCCATGACGTAAAGCATGAGTTTGGTTGCAGATTCATTGTTAGTCGGAGACTAAAACATCTGGTATCCAACTTCACCCCAGTGAATGAAAGACTTGCTGCAATTCGAATAAAAGCTAAATTCTTCAACATCAGCTTTATTTGCGTTCATGCTCCCACTGAAGAAAAGGACGAACAGACCAAAGATATATTTTACGAGCGCTTAGAAGAAACATATGACCGTTGCCCTGCCCATGACATTAAAATCATTCTAGGCTATTTTAATGCCAAAATTGGAAAGGAGAATATCTGACAATGGTATGAGGCTGATAGACTTTGCAGCTGCTAAAACATGGTAGTTAGCAGTACCAGATTTAATCATCTCGATATTCATAAGTGTGCCTGGCTGTCTCCAGATCAAAGAACAAGTAATCAAATTGATCATGTTGTGATAGATGGAAGACATTCATCGAGCGTGTTGGATGTACGATCGTTCCGAGGCGCAAACATTGATTCGGACCACTACCTTGTTGCAGCAAAGGTACGTACCTGTCTAAACGTTGCAAATAAAGCACGAACAGACACAACGCGGAAGTTGGACATCGATAGGCTGCAAACACAACAGATAGCCACGCATATTCCACTCAACTAGCCGAATTGCTTAATGAGAGCACTCCTTGCCCAGATAACATAACACAATGGCAAAATATTGCCCACTCCATGCAAACAGCCGCAAAATTCAGACTTGGTTTCCAGAGACCTCCACAAAGGAATTCATGGTATGACAAGGAGTGTCGTGCTGCTACCGAAGAGAAAAATGCGGCATATAGAGCTACTTTACAATCAGTAGCAACGCGTAGCGCACCAGAGAGATATCGGGAGAAAAGGAAAAGAAAGGGGAAGAAAAAGAGAGAAATGGAAAAGCGGGAGTGTGAAAAAATCGAGATGTACAGGTGCCAGAATGAAGTCCGAAAATTCTACCAAAGAGTGAAACATCAAACATAAGGCTTTGGTACAGGCACATCATCCTGTAGAGACCAGCAAGGTAATCTGGTAACAGATACAGATAGCGTGCTCAGGATATGGAAGGAACATTTCTCCAATCTGCTGGTATCCAATAGTAGCGAAGACGATGATACCACAGATCCAATCCCAGAAGATGGTATTTAATCTATACCGCCCAGCCAAGATAAGGTAAAAACAGCAATCAAGCGGCTGAAGAATAATAAGGCAGCAGGAGCCGCTAGCTTACCAGCCGAGCTGTTCAAAACCGGAGGCGACGCGCTGATAAGGTGTATTCATCAGCTAGTTAGCACCATCTGGCAGGAAGAACGCGTACCCGACAATTTGAACCTGAGCATCCTATGTCCCGTCCACAAGAAAGGAGATAAGACTGTATGCTCCAACTATAGGGGCATATTTACTATAACATAGTGTCAGGGATATTGTGCGAACGCCTAAAGCCAATGGTCAACGAAATAATTGGACCATACCAATGTGGCCTTACACCTGGCAAGTCCACCATTGAGCAGATATTTACCCCGCGGCAAATCCTAAAGAAGACCCAAGAGATGCAGATCGACACATATCACCTTTTTGTCGATTATAAAGCACCATTCGACAGTCCCCTCCGATCAAAGGTATTCCATGCAATGTCTAAATTTGGTATCCCCGCAAAGCTCATCCGGCTTTGTAAGATGACTTTAACCGATACTAGGTCCTTAGTTAAAATTGGAAAGAACCTCTTCGAAGAATTTTGTACCAAAAGAGGTTTCAGACAAGGAGACAGCCTTTCGTGTGACCTATTCAACATTTTGCTGGAAAAGGTAATACGAGATGCAAATGTCAAAAGAAATGGCACAATTTACACCAATAGCCACATGTTACTTGCCTATGCTGATGACATAGACATCATGGGACGATCAGTAAAGGAAGTAACTGATACCTTTAGGAAGGTCGAAGCAGAATCTGCGAAAGTGGGTCTGGCGGTAAACGGCGAAAAGACCAAATTGATGGTGTCGACGCGCAAATCGTCCATAGAGCTCGGACCAACTGTGGAAGTTGGTACCTACAATTTTGAGGTAGTAAAAGACTTCGTATACCTCCGCACCTCCGTAAACACAACAAACGACATCAGTTGTGAAATAAAAAGAAGAATTGTATTGGCAAACCGATGCTACTTTGGTTTAAGTAAGCAGTTTAAAAACAAAGCCACATCTCGTCAAACAAAAATAACGCTCTACAAAACACTGATACTACCCGTGCTGATGTATGGCTCCGCAAGCAGACATGGCAGTACTTGGTGTGTTTGAGAGAAAAATTCTTCGAAATATCTACGGACCAATCTGCGTTGACGGTGAATATCGACGTCGCATGAACCACGAGCTGTATCTGCTATACAACGACATCAATGTAGTTAAACGTATCGAGATGCAGCGATTGCGTTGGCTAGGCCATATCATAAGAATGAGCGATGATGAACCCGCTAAAAAGGCGTATGAATACATGCCACATGGCGGTGCACGCAGAATTGGCAGGCCAAGGAATAGATGGCGCAAACAAGTGGATGATGAGATGAAAAGGCGCGGTATTCCAGAGTGCGAAGCAACAAATAGAGAGGAATGGAGATCTCTTCTTAGTTCGGCCTATAGAACAAATGTTCTGTAATGGGCCAGCTAAGTAAGTAAGTTAGTAATTGTCGTCACAATCTTCAGTATTACGAAAATCGGGAGGTACCGTTCTATGGGGGCTATATCGAAACGTGGACCTATACCGACGAATTTTAGTCAGAAATGGGGCAATATGTAAGCGTCGACCTGTACAGACATATTTCTGGCGAACAGTTTTATATCACATTGAAGACTAAATACCAAATTTCAGCCATTTTGGTGGAATATAGAAGACACAACCTTCAAAATACGAAAAATCGGGAGGTACCTTCCCATGGGGGCTATATGAAGGCGGGCTATATAAAGGGAAAGTTTGAGTACCCCCAACGAAGTCTAAATACCAAATTTCAGCCATTTCGGTGGAATATTGAGGCCACAACGTTCAAAATACCGAAAATCGGGAGGTACCGTTCTATGGGGGCTATATGAAGGCATGGACCGATACCGACAAAGTTCTGGGGGAAAGTTTTATACCACCAACGTAGTCTAAGTACTAAATTTCAGCCATTTCAGTGTGATAATGAACCTAAAAACCTTAAAAATACCGAAAATCGGGAGGTACCGTTCTATGGGGACTATATGAAGGTGTGGACCGATACCGAAAAAATTCTAGGGGAAAGTTTTATACTCCTAATGAATACTACGTACCAAATTTCAGCCATTTTGGTAGGATAATGATGCTAAAACCTTAAAAATACCGAAAATCGGGAGGTACCCATCCCATTTTCAATATCCCATTTTCAATACCAACCATCCTGCAAGTAATTAAAACTTCTGTAACAAATTTTGACTCTCTATCTATAAAATTGCGAGCTGTATCTTAATTTCAACAGACAGACGAACGGACGGACGGACATGGTCAAATCGACATAGAATTTTATGCTGATCAATAATATATACTTTATAGGGTCTCCGACGAATATTTCGATGTGTTACAAACGGAATGACAAATTTAATTATACCCTCCATATGGTGGAGGGTATAAAAAACCCTGGATATGTACTTATGAATGAGTTAGAATCTACCGGAAAATAAATGCAATAGCAAATGACAGATCATCCTGGAAGATGATTGTAACGGCCCTATGTTCCTCAAGGAGTTAAGAGGAAAAGAATAAAATAGGATATGTACTGCCATCTTGGTTCTTGGTCGTGTTAGTTTTGAGCAGCATAACCTTGAACATTCGTTCATTTGTGCTACTTTGTGGTTTAATTTTCTCGCTGTCATCTTTGAATTCCTGATAGAAGAAGTAGAAGATTTTTTATACCCTCAGCATTTATGCTAAGGAGGGTATATACACTTTCATACGGGCAAAATGTGCCTCATCTAAATAATGGTTTTAGACCCCAAGTATGTTTGGACGAAATGTGTTTCAGACAATTTGGAGTTGATTTAGCCATGTCCGTCCGTCTGTCTGGCTGGAGCGCACGAAAACTCTCGAATGGATCAACCGATTCGGTCCAAAATTTGGCTTTCGTAATATTTTGTCCAAACTTAAATTAAGTTCGAAGATGGGTTATCCCCCACAAAAGTTCGGAAATGTTCGGAAATTTTGTGCACACGATAACTCTTGAAGGAAGTAACCGATTTGGTCAATAGTTTGCAGATCGTAAAATTTCTACCAGACTTAGACGATGTTCCAATATAGACCCAATCAGTCCACTCCTTCGGGTAGCTCCCACACAAAATTTCGTAAATGTTCAGTTTAGGACCAGTTCACGAATCGCTTTGATTTTTGTTCTAACAACTTTATTCACTGACCCCCATAGAGCGGTATAAGCTTCATCAGGGGCAAGTCCATACTTCCTGAGAAAGTAGCCTGAAAGGTACAAAAAGCCCTATAACACCGTGTGTAGTGGTTGGAGTGCACGAAAACTATCGAATGGACCAACCGATTCGGTCAAAAATTTGGCATTCTTAATATTTTGTTCAAACTTAGTTTAAGTTCGAAGATGGGTTATATCGGTCCACTCCTTCCGGTACCTCCCCGGTACCTCCAACAAAAGTTCGAAAAGTTTTCGGAAAATTTGTGCGCACGATAACTCTTGAAGGGGGTAACCGATTTGGTCCATACTTTGCCAATCGTGAAATGTGTACCGTACTTAGATAAGGTTTCAATATGGACTCAATCGGTCCACTCCTTCCGGTACCTTCCACACAAAAGTTCGAAAATGTTCGGAAAATTTGTGCGCACCATAACTCTTGTTACCAATTTGATCCATACTTTGCACATCGTGATATTCCTACTGGACTTAGATGAGGTTTCATCATGGTGTCAATCGATCCACTCCTTCGGGTACCTCCCACACACAATTTTGGAAAAGTTAAGTTTAGGGCCTGCTCTCGAATCGCTTTGGTTTTTGTTTTAACAACTTGTGTTCACCGTCCTTCATACGATGGTACAAGCTTCATCCGGAGCAAGTCCATACTTCCTGCAAAATAGCCTGAAAGTTGCAAAAAAAAAAAAAACCCTACGATACAGTGCGTAGTGGTTGGAGGGCAATTTAACTCACGAACGGATCTGCCGATACGGTACAAAATTTGGCCTTCGCAATATTTTGTTCAAACTTTGTTTAAGTTCGAAGATAAGGCATATCGGTCCACTCCTTCTGATACCTCCCACACAAAAGTATACAAATCTTCGGAAAAATTGTACGCACGATAAATCTTGAAGGAAATACCGATTTGGTCCATATTTTACACATCCTAATATATCGACTAGATATTGTCAGGGTGGAATATGGACTATATTTGTCCACTCCTTCGGTTACCGATTTTTGTTGAAGCAACTTGCATTCGCTGCCTCAATTCCGACGGTAAAAGTTTTTTAGAGGTAAGTCCATACTTCTTAAGAAAACAGCCCGAAAGGTGTAAAAACCCCTATGGCACCATATGTATTGCCACGATAACTCTCGAAATAATCAACCAATGTGGTCCAAAATTTGGCCTCCGTCATATTTTGTCCAAACTTGGTTTCAGTTCGAAGATGGGCAATACCGGTCCACAACTTCCCGTACTTCCACCCAATTTTTACAAAAATGTCATTAAAATGGTATTCACGATATTGGTCCAAATTAGGTTAACTTTTAAATGACCCATATCGGTCTCATTTGTGTCTAAGTGCAGTTTAGGGTCTGTTCGAAGATACTTTGAAAATGTATACCGATGCTGTTCGTAGTGGTCCTGTTTACAGCGACATTATGTTGTCCATGGTCTAAAAGTTTTACTATGACCCACTTAAATGACTACACCTTTTTTCAGTTGTAATTCGAATTATTTGAATTTTTTATTTGAGAATTCTATTTGTAATTCGTAACATTTCATTTGTAATTCGAGAATTCCATTTGTAATTCGAATTATACCATTTGTAAAAAGGCCTGTTGATCTAAGGGTTCTCTCGTGTGACGTTGGACCTCTCTTTCTAGATCATGAAGATCCCTCCTGACATGCCGGTGTGGGGGTTGGTCCTATCCACCATTTGGTGATTAGGATGGCTCTCACGGTAACACCCGATCAAGGACAGCAATGAAAGCATGTCATTGTGTTGTTGTACCGGAAGAGTCCATCGAGGACGTGTGGAAGCATCCTGTTTCAGTTCTCAGGGCGGCATTCGGTCAGGTTTAAATACGTTTCCATCTCGTTGCACTTTGAATATTCGTGGACCACACTGGTGCCGCATAGTTTAGCACAGACCGACTTATCGCGTTATATGTGGTCAACAGGGTTTCTTTTTCTGTTCCCTAGGGACTTGAGGTTCTTGTTCCTACATTTCAGCTTGTAGCAGGAAGCATTGGCGTGCGCGGACGACGTGAACATGCTGTCGAATTTGACCCCCTAGAATCTTGGGGTAGACTTCAAATCAGTGCTCAACTCTGCCGTACTTGTGGTAAACAGAACGGCCGTAGCTGTAGTGGCCGATATTTGCATATTCCTTGCGTGGAAAAAGGTAGTAAGATCAGATAAATAGGAATTCAACCTATCACAAGTGACATCAGGAAAGGTACCATACGCCATGATCTTACAATCATCCGCATACGTGCTATTACGATTTCAATGCCGCCCGGAGCGGGTGAAGTTAGAGGTTAAGCAGTTCCGAAGATATCACTCCACTTTGGGGACCTTCCTGTTTCACTATACAGGGTTTGGACTTCTTGCTCCGTATTACTGGCGTCCATATATGTAATTGATTATCCAACGGAGTCTTCTCGATGTCCTCAAACAACGTGGAGTGTTTGACAGTTTCGAAGGCTTTTGAGCCCCATCATCAGTGTTCTATCACACAGCTTACTCTGGTTGAGTCCTCGACTATTATGTGTGGAGATGGCGTGAAGTGCAGCTATTTCTGACGCTAGGGAAGGAGTGAAGCCTCAAGAGTATTTGCTACGGGTGACAAAGGCAAATCGGTCTGTACGATTCACTTTTGCCGGTATCCTTGCCTGGCTTCCCCATTTTCCAGACTTGGGGCGCAATTTTTGTGGCTAGCCACAGGTTTTGAACTTTGGTGAGATACTTCAGTCCCGGCTCATCCAGCTGGAGATTCTATCAGAGCCTTTGCTGATTTAGCGTTCCTGACATTCGCAACATCATATATTGTAAATACTACTATATATTACACATAAACCGATAATAGACCCCCGTGTGTTGTAGAGAACTAATACTAACACTAAAAACAAAATAAGTTCCAATATAATAAAATATTCTAAATAAACAAAGAAAAATTATTTAAAATGCCAAGTACAACCCGTCGTAGCATGAGGAGTAATAAAGTCTTGTGTGGACAATGCAAATTGGTGATCAATGTAGATAAAGAGGATAATATTGAATGCGATAAGTGTAAAAAAATACTACATGTTGTCTGCACTAAATTGGACAAGCGACAATACGAAATCTTGCTAAAAAATGCAGATCAAGATTTTTTTTGTCATATGTGTGATAGCAGTGACGTATCATCTAGCACATTTAAAGAAGATTTGCATGTGATAAAAACAAAATTAAACAAATTAGATGAAATGCATGAATCAATGAATTTTTTGTCAGCAAAATTTGATGAAATAATGAGAGGCATGGGTGAAAATAGGAACAAGATTGAGCGCCTCGAAAAAGAAAATGAAAATTTAAAAGTTGAAGTTAAAAATTTAAAGGACTCAATGAAAATTGTAAACGATCAACGTGTGAAGAAAGACTGCATTATCAGTGGTATTAACTACAACAGCGAGAAAAATGCTGCGCAAACTGTTATGGATTTTTCTAAAACTGTTGGTGTTGAAATACGTGAAGAAGCTATAGACGACGCTTACTTTCTACGTAAGAAAAACCAATCTAATGAAAAAGCAACTTTGGTGGTAAAATTTACAACTAAGCTAGCGAAGGATAAGCTAATGGCTGTAAAATCGAAGTTAAAATCTACTGAAGAAACAAAATCTGTTTACGTCAATGATTTCTTGAGTAAGGAATCATTGCAACTCCTACATTATGCGAAGTCACTTAAATCTATTGGGTACATCAAAGTTTACTCGTATGCTGGAAAAATTTTTGCAAGGAAGAGTGAAATTACAAAGCCTAAATTAATCAGGTCAGAACAAGATGTTGATGATATTCTCTTAGAAGCTGCAACTAACAAATATGATGTCAGAAGGCGTTCGAAAAAGCCAATACTACCAAATTCTGATGATGAGGATGAAGAAGAAGAAGGTGACGCCCAATGCGAATTTATGTCTCCTAATACTACACATAAATAAACTTCTGTATTTTATTGTAATTTTTTTATGAATTATTTTTATCAATAATACATTATGTTCTTTAATAATACATATTTTCTGAATTTAAATACTTTTAACAATTACCTAGTAAATATTAAAAGAAACTTTTTCCATATTTTATCGGTAAACATGCGAAGCATTTCGTCGATCAACAAATTTAATGAATTTAGAAATATGCTTTCACAACTGGTGATTCTGCCAAATATTATTGCAGTTCAAGAGACATGGATTAACAATGATACAAAACAGATTTACAATATTCCCGGCTATAATGCAGTTCACTGTTGCAGAAAAGATGCATATGGTGGTACATCTTTTTTCATAAGAAGTGAGTTTTTATACAGTATTGAATACTGTGAAAGTAAAAATTTTATTGAAGCTATAAGCATTTTAATAAACAATTTCAAAATAAAGGGGAAATCTATGAGAGTTACTAGCATATACCGATCACCAAAATGCAATCTGAATATATTTTATGGTTTTATTGAAGACATTTTAAGAGGTCTTGGAAATTCACCCAGCATTATTGTTGGTGACTCAAATGTGGATTTCAGTGACGCTTCGTTATCATCCGACTTTTCAAATTTATTACACAATTATAACTTTAGAAGTTGTCATTCTTTAATTACACGTCCATCTAGTGGAAAGTCTTTAGACAACATTTTCTGCAATTTTCAAAATGAAATCATGGTGGATGTAGTGGAAAGCAAGTTAACAGATCACAATTTAGTCTCATGTAAAATTCTTTGCAATGTACAACAAAATATCCATAAGACTAGGAAATATCGTCATTGTGATTACAATTTACTTAAATTAAAAGTTCATGAACGTTCAGCAGATGTGCAGCTCTGTAGTGATTCTAATGCCGATATGCAAAATTTCTTAAATTTACTTTCTGATTGTGCTAGAGAGAGCACTATTGAAAAAGAGGAGGTTGAAGACTGTAGAAATTTAATAGCCCCATGGATTAATAGGAATTTAGTTGCTTTAATAAAATGGAAGGAAAAATTGTTACTAAAAAGAAGGAAAAAAGGCACTTCTCTCAGTCTTGAATCAAACCTTAAAAATATCAGTAAAGTCATAAAAAAAGCAACAAAAATTTGTATGAACAACTTTTATCAGTCAAAATTAAAGGAATTTGAAACTAATCCAAAACAATGTTGGAGGTTTTTAAATGAACATCTGGGTAGAGATCGGCGCCCTCAAATTCAATTAAAGGATATTAATGGAGAATGTTTCACAAACAGTGAGATGTGTGAGGAGTTTAATAGTTTTTTTATAGATGTTCCTAAACGGTTGAAGGGACAAATCTTGCAATATCCTGAAGATAACTTTAATATGCTCAACACATTAATACCTTGTCAATATACATTTAACTTTTGTAATACTACGTACGAGGAGATTTTAGATATAATATCTAAATTAGAAATGAATAAAACCCCAGGTCATGATGGTATTACCACTAAAATGTTAAAAGTATGTCAAAATGACATTATTCAAAACTTGGAAAAGATATATAACACAATCATTGATACATGTTTATATCCAGATATATTAAAAATCTCTAAAATAGTACCAATTCCCAAAAACAAACATACATGCAACATTGATAATTATAGACCAATTTCTTTACTATCGACTCTTGATAAAATCTTTGAAAAAATATTACATAAACAGTTAACAACTTATATGGAAGAACATAATTTGTTACACAAGTTTCAGTTTGGTTTCAGGAAAGGTAGTGGCACACAGGAAGCCGTAGTAAATGTAGTCAATACAATATGTGATGGTTTGGATAGTGGATATGGAGGTGTAGGAGGTGTATTCTACGATTTATCCAAAGCCTTTGATTTAGTTAATCATGAAATCTTGTTGGATAAACTTTTATATTATGGAGTGTTGGGAAACTCTCACAAATTAATAAAAAGTTACTTACACAATAGGAGACAGTATGTCCAAATAGAAAATGATTGTAGTAGAATGGAATACATTGAGTACGGTGTGCCTCAAGGCAGCGTATTAGGGCCATTATTGTTTACCATTTACTTGAACGATATAGCAAACATGAAACTGTACGGTAAGTTGATAATGTACGCTGACGATATGAGTCTATTTTACCCATATTACCACGAAGTTATTTTGAAAGCCCAAATTGAACATGATGCGTTAGCTATACATGAATTTGCAAGAATAAATGGACTCGTTATAAATTCTGAAAAAACGAAAGTGATTCGTTTTCGTCCTCACGCCGGCGATAACAATGAGTTTTCTGTTTCCATTTGTGGGCAGGACATAATGGAAAGCACGTGCTTAAAATACCTTGGTATACATTTTCAAAACAATCTATCTTGGAACTCGCATTTGCAGTATCTAAAGTCAAAAGTAGCTCCGGCAATTGGTTTGCTTTATAAATTTAAAAATAAATTCGACCAAGAAACAAAATTGTTATTATATAATGCGCTCATACATAGCCATTATAACTTCTTACCAATGATATACTGTTACAAACAAAATACAGATTTTAAAGCGTTACAACGAACACAGAACAAAGCCCTAAGACTTGTCTACAATCTTCCGCATACATTTTCTACATCATTACTATTCAGAAATATATCCAAAACAGTTTTGCCTATATATGGGTTGTATAAAATGCAACTTTTAACGTATATGTTTAAATCGATAAATAATATTGGTTATCACGTTATAGAATTTTCTCGGAATCAGACAATATTTGATACAAGAAATAATTCAAATCTTCATGTTAAAAGGTGTAGATTAGAAACTACCAAGCAACGGGTTGAACATGCTGGTTGTTGGGAATACAATCATTTACCTCAAAACATAAAAAATGCTGCAACAATATCCACTTTCAAATCTTATCTGAAAATGTTTTTGTTTACTAATACCGATTTGCTTCTAGTGTGAGAAATTTTCATGTATTTGTCATTTTTTTTTAATATTCACTTTTACTCTTAATGCATTGAAAATATAAAGTATGTTTTTTAATTATAGATTAGCCCCAATAATGTCCTCGTTGGCGCTGGGGCATAAGAATTTCAATTGTATTTATTTTTTCAATTTTGTAATAAATGAATTCTAAAAAAAAAAAAAAAAAAAAAAAAAAAATTGTGATGGTTCCTCTTTGGCAGGAAGAGATCTAATGCAAAGGAATACTCTTCTCTTCGCCCTGTCACTCCTGCGGTGCTCGACAAACTGTCGATTAAAATAACTTGCGCATCTCTTTGGATCAGTCGGCGTAACGTTACCAAACGTAACTGAAAAGACAATAATAAATTAAACCGTAACTGAGGTTTTATCTTTCTTCTTTCCAGGGTTCGAGATTGACGTTCCCACAATTCACTTATTCCGACTCCAATGTTGCAAATCTTCAGATGATTTGGCCACTTGTTCTGCTTGTGACATCCTATTAACATCCAGTGTCAGCTCTCTGACTCCGGGGTCAGTGGGATTGGCACGACGAAGCTATCCAATTTGCTGTCGATTTGCTGGCAGATTAGGTCTCACTTTGGGCATTCGACCAGCTGGTATGTGACTGCAGCAATGATGATGTCTCGGAACATCAAAAGGGTTGGGCAGATCTCTGAAGCGGTGATTAGTGAACTGAAACTAGGCCAATTAGCTTTCCCATGATTGATGAAAGTGCGACGTTCAGAGGTGATGAAATCGGGCGGCCTGCTGATACACACAGACAAAATGGTCTCTCTAACATATGTCCCAAACATATCTTGCAACAAACATATATTTGTTTGCGAGCAGTCCCAAACATAACATATGCAAACAAATATATGTTTGGGAGCAAACAAATACAAACCCAAAAGCCACAAAAAACAAACACATGTACCAGTGGGCGCTTTCTGAGAGCAAGGGAGCGTAAATGTCAATGTGAAACACATTGAAATGTATGCTCACTTGCTCTCAGCAAGCACTCACTGGCTATTTCTAACATGTAAACACATATATAAATGGTGGTGTTTTTTATTGAAGGGCATAGAAAAAAGGCAAAGCAACAAAGGCACATAGTCTCCACCCATAAAAATATGTTCTAACATAAAAAATATGTTGTTACCCAAACATATTAAATTGAGATATGTTACCAAATGTTGCAAACATATATTTGTTTGGACACAAACAAATTATGTTTGGATCCAAACATATATTTGTTTGCAATCAGTCCCAAACAAATATTTGTTTGGATCCAAACATATTTCTAACATATATTTTTCTGCGTGTAGAAATAAATATGGGGAGGTGGTTGTCAGGTGACGTCATTTGTCTGACCAGGTGACGCGATGATTAACTACTACTAACTGTCCATATCGGCCAAATGAGACAGGTCTGTATTGAACAGACTATTGCAAAAGTAAAGCTAAAATGGTGAAAAATCGGATCGGATTTTGGTATAGCTCCGATTGGCCGAGTTTAGGTAATTTGGGTCCTATAAAGCTATACCGAAATCTGATCCGATTTTCAGAATTTTTTGTAGGATGATCAATAATTTTTTTGTGTAATTATTTATCCACCCTAACGTACTATATTGCCCATATGTGTGTAATTTATTTGGAAACAAATTAAAATTACCAGCAATTAGTTGATTAGACTCAAAATAGCTTTGCATGACCGATCAACTCACCATCAAATTAAGATTGCGATTTAAATATTTTGGCACCAATAAATTGTTAAGAAAAAATCTTGAAATTTTTTTAAAGAAATATTTTAAAATTTGCCAAAAAATCAACAAAGTGATTGATGGAATTTTAATTCGGCTTTACATTGAACTGGGAATTTTGGCAGCGATTGGCGGCATTCCAAAGGCAGCCGCCGCAACACCATTCCATTGAATCGTCATCAAAAGTGTGTTTATTTAATTACAACTTAAAGACCGTTATTCACGGAAGATTCCGCTGCACACTTATACACAGTTACCGAAATTCATGTGCATGTAAACATGACATATTGTAAGAATTCCTCCTGATCATTTCGTCTTTATAGACCAAACGACAACAACAACAACAGCAGCAACAATCAAATTATGGCCAACTGTTGGTTCTGCCATGGATTCTTTCTTTCTTTTGATTATCATCATCGAAATAGAAGTAGAAAGTAGCGGTAGATGGTATGGATGCTTTAAGAAGACAATTGCTATCCACTAAAGATAGAGAGTGCAAGCGAGCAAACAGGAACATTAAGATCCCCCCAACCACAAAAAGGACTCATGTCAGCCAGTAGAAGAAGAAGAAAAAAATTGTAACATATGTTAGCCTTAAATACGAGTATGTCATCGTTTGTTGTTCGTTTGTATTTTGGCAGGATCAGAGCCGCGTTTCCATGTCGGCGCATGCCGTCATCTGGTGCTACTTTTGGCTTACAAAAATTAGGCTTCCCTTGTCTGTCAATCCACCAAATAAAAATACATAAATACACACACACACGAACAAACAGTAACATAGAGAAGGCACACTTATCGTTTTTTTTTGTTTCTTTCCTTATTTCTTATATTTCCTTAAGTGTTGTTTTTTTTTTCTTTACACCAATACAATGATAATTGTCCTGCTGTCGTTTCTTGGCACATTTGGAAATATTTTTTTTTGTTACATTTCGTTTTTATAGGAAGCAAAGGTATTAACGGCAACAGGACATAAAATAGTTTAAGAGCACGAGCGCACTCACACTCATACACAAGATCACACATTTCTTTGTCTCAAGTCCATAAATATCGTTTACGATTATTTTTGCTTAACAAAAAAAGGACATTTCAAAACAGGAAATTTATGTTTTTTTATATTTAAAGTTTATGAAAAAATATCTTAAGGGTTGGCCAAGATTTCATTACACTCTTCAATGTTTTATGGAAGAAACCTTTGGTGAAGAAAATATTTTTTTTCAAATTGCAAGAAAAATTGGGCAAATTGTAAAAATGGAAGAAAAGTTTGATAGTGAGTGTTGCTGTACTGGATGAATCTTTGTCTCCCACTGGCCCACTAAAGACGTGGCTGACTGGTTTGAATAGTTTTCCATCGCGTCGCACTTATATTCGCGGACCATATTTTTTTTTCTTTATTTAAGTATTTATAAATTTCAATACTTAAACTAATGCTACGACTAGTCGCCTGGACTAACTAGTAACTTTACTTTAATTTGCATTTAATTTAATTTTAGACAGTCTACATTATTAACAAAATTAAGTTTGCCGGGAAAATCGATCAATGAGATCATGTGGTTTATGCCTGTTCAGTATTCTGTTCATGTTTTCTGTGTTGAGAATTGGCAGCATTAGGCTATTTCGATGAGCTTGAAGTCTACGTTGGTGTTTTTTTGATTGATTAGCAATTTCTTCCTTGACTGAGGGCATTGCGAGGTCTCTTTGGAGGTCGCTATCTCTTATGTACCACGGAGCATTAACAATGTTCCGCAAAACTTTGTTTTGAAATTTTTGAATTTGATTTATCACACTACTTCTTGCACATCCCCATATTTGAGCTCCATATAGCCAAACAGGTTTCAGAATCTGGTTATATATTAGAATTTTATTATGAATTGATAGGTTGGAATTCTTTCCAATCAGCCAGTTAATTTTCGAGTATTTTAAATCAAGCTCTTTTCTTTTGATCTTAACATGCTCCTTCCATTTTAACTTGGTGTCTAGTGTCATACCTAGGTATTTAGCTTTATTACATATGGATACATTGACAACGTCAAGTAGTATATAACGTTTGACTTTTGACTGTTGAGAGTTATCTTCCATTTCTTGGTCCAATTCACTATATTATTTAGTGATGATTGCAGATTTGTTGCTGATGCTTCTACAGTTTTTCCTGTGGAGAGTATCACTGTATCATCGGCAAATGTTCCAAAAACGCATTTTCGGTCAGTTGGCATATCCATCGTAAACAGCAAGTATAGTACAGGGCCCAGTATACTCCCTTGTGGTACTCCGGAGTTTATCGGATAGAGGTTTGAATATTCATCGTCTTGTTTTACTCGGAAATACCTGTCGGATATATATGACTTCAGAATATTACAGAGGGCTGATGGAAGGCAGGAATTTAATTTGTGTAACAGTCCTTTATGCCATACCGCATCAAATGCCTGTGATACATCTAGAAAAATGGCACAACAAACATTTTTGTGCTCTAAGGAATCCTTGATAGTATGGGTGACGCGATGAAGTTGGTCAATGGTTTAGTGGTTTTTACGAAATCCGAACTGGTGATTTGGAATTAGGCTTTTGCGTTTAATAATAGCATTCAGCCGTTTACATATTAATTTTTCAAAGATTTTTCCGATGATGGGGAGTAAGGATATTGGCCTATAAGATTTTACATCCCTTGGAGGTTTTCCTGGTTTTGGTATCATAATTACTTCAGATACTTTGTGCTGTAATGTGATAGCCGAGTTAAAAATAACAGCTAATATTTCCAATCCTTTTTCGGGCAACTTTTTCAATAGTATTGGAGATACAAGGTCGTATCCTGGAGATTTCTTAGTTTTAAGATGTAAGATCTCATGCTCAATTTCTTCAATTTCTATTATTGGAATTTCAGATAGATCATTGTTTGTAACTTCATCAAGGTTATCTAAATTTTCGTCTTTGGACGAAAAGATTTTAGATAAATAATCAGCGAATAGAGTAGCTTTTTCAGCATCCGTTCTGGCCCATCCTTCTGCTTCTGTCTTTAGGCGTGTTTTTTGCGTATTTGGCCTTTCGAATTTGCTCGTTGCCTTCCAGAGAAAATAATCAGTTGTCTTGTCTGAGGTTAGTTCAGCAAGATATGAATCCAAGTTTTCATTATTGTACTTCTTTATTTCCCTATTAAGAGATTTTGATGCTTTGTTTAATGCCTTTTTGTCTTCCGGAGCTCTCGTTTGATGCCACTTTTTACGAAGCTTTCTTTTTAAGGCTATTTGTTGTAATATATATGGAGGATACGTGTGTCGAACTTTTTGAGGTTTACATTGAGGCATACTATTCCAAGCTGAACGTTGAATTAATTTTGTAAAATCTAAGACGACCTCATCTAGATCATCAGCCGAATTAATTTCTATATTTAAGTCGCAGCTACTTATTTGGTATGAATAGAAGTTCCAATCTGTAAAGCGGTTTGATAGCCAGGGTTTTGGATTATTTACACACCCTTCAGTGAAATATGTTAAATATATTGGGGAATGATCAGAGCTTAGATCAACTTTTAAACAATATTTTGGGATTTGTAGTTTTTTCTGTTGGCCAGTAAGTCGGCGTCCTAGTCGAGCGCTTTTTAGCATTTCTCGACCTTTAGTTGTTGTAAGCCTTGAACCCCATTGGATATGTTTGACATTATAATCACCTCCCAATATGAATTTATATTTATGATAATTTATTAATTCAACATATTGTTCTGTTTTCACATTGTGCCTAGGTGGAATATAGACAGAAGTGAAGGAAATCCGCTGTTTATTTAAAATTATTGTGACAGTTGTAGCTTGAAAGAATTCTGAGCTGAGTTTCTCTTCTTCGAAGTGCTTTATGCTGTGTCGTATTATAATTGCACTACCGCCTCTTGCATTATTGCTTGGGTGTATTGTATGATAGACCATATAACCATTTAATTTAATAAAGGATTCTTTTGTAACATGTGTTTCGCTGATTAAACATATGTCAACCATTTCTTTTTCTAGGACTGCTAGAAGCTCATCTTTGTGGGCCCAAAGGCCATTTGCGTTCCACTGCATTATTTTAAGAGTCATTGTTGGTATGTGTAGAAAAATTTTCCAATGCAACCAACCGTTTTTCTATCGATATGTTGACTGTTTCTATTTTTTCTAATTTTTTCATTATTTCCATGAGTACATTATTGTTAGCTGATTGCTCGGTTTTTTGGACAAGTTTGGAAAATGATATTGTTTTAGGGACAGCGGATGGTGGCTTAATTGGTGGTTTTGAGTTTGAGCTAATAGTTGGAATATTTGTTTTAGAGGCAACTGGTTGTGGCTTAATTGGGAGTTTTGAAATTGCGCTGGTGGTTGGAATATTTGGTCTTATTGGGTTCTGGCTAGGATCCTGTTGCATTCGAGAAAGAGATTTGTATGAACTGATTTTCCTGTTTTTGATCTTTTGGAGTTCTTTGGCGACAATGCAACCACGGTAGTTGGCAGCATGTTCTTCTCCACAATTATAGCACTTCAGCTTCGCATTTGGTGGTTTACGACATTCTTGGGATAGGTGACTTCCGGCGCATCTAACACATCTAGGTGGTTTAGAGCAATAGTTTTTAGTGTGGTTGAAAGATTGACAGTTTTTGCACTGCGGGATTTCCTTAGAAGCTTTAAGTGGTTCAATTTTGACAGATATATCCAATATTTTGTCAATTTCGTAAATTTTTTAAATTTTTTCAGAATTATCGAATGATAGAATGAACATATCAAGTGGTTCCTTTGTTCTATATTTAAATTTGTTTATAGCATCTAGAATGAGATAACCTTGAGATTTTAGGTCATCCATGATGTTTTCTCGGCTACATGTGTGATGAAGGTCTTTTGCTACTACTCTTATTGGTATTTCCTGCTTGTTTTCGTAAGAATACCAAGTAGTCTTTGAGTTAGCATCTTTTCCGTACTCATTTAAGGATTTGGTAATTGACCTATAATCATCCGAGTTAAATGTTAGTAGCAACAGTTGGCCATTCAGACCAAACTAGTAAGCCCTGACTATTTAGTTTGCTGTCAAATACATTATTGTGACGTAAAATACAAAGGAAATCAAATCACAATAATGAACAATCTATTATGTTTGTTGTCAAAAGTTGTTAACAGAACTCTGAATGGCCAACTGTATAAACTGTGGTTAGTAATTTGTATACATTTTTATTTAAAACTTTTATATTAAAATCTCCTCGGGCGCTTTTTTTTATAATACTGTGTATTTTCTGATATGGCTCGGTTGAGTTTATCATAATGGGAGGTGGTCTACGTACAATAACACTCCTTTTTTCCGTTCCGCTAACCTGGTTTGGGTTAGCGATAATTTTCAAATTTGTCGCTGATATGTTGGGTTCTTTTGTTGGTTGTATTTTCTTGCGTCTTCTTTTAACTATCCATTCGGTTTCTTTGGCTAGTTCTTCTTCGTCGGTCTCGTATTGAGTTCGACCTTCTGATGAATTACTTTCACATTGATTTGAATTTTCTTGTTCTTCAATAGTTTCACTTGCCATATTGGCATCATTTCTGGGTATATCCAAGACGTGTTTTGCATCCAGCATAGAATTTAATCTTATATTTTGATTTTTCATCACGTTGTACTCATGTTGTAATCTTTGACAGTATTCTTCTAATGCAGCTACTCGTTGTAGCAGTTCAGCATTTTTCTGCTCTAGATCTTTAAATTTACTCACACGGAAACAGCTTAAGCTTTTCCTTGGAGAGGTAGGTACAAAGTTTTCGGCCATAACCACAATGGGTTAATTTTTATTTGAATTTAACGTTTTATGTGTGTGGCGAGGAACAGCAGAGACACTCACCCGCATATAAAATAATTTAACGAAATTGCAACCCTAGATTGTTTGACAATTTGGGTTGACCAATTGGCAAGGATAGATTTTACCGCCAACAGCTGTTATGACGTTGTAGTTGTAAAACAAGTTGGTTGGTTCTTTTTGTTTGTTGTTGTATATAATGCAAAACAAACGAAAGCAGAATATTTCATCCATCGAAAACAAAACGCGTTTGGTTGGTGACACTCGCGGTACTATTTTTCCACGGCTGGTAACGATTTTTATTTAAAATATTAGGTATTTTATGATTTAATTATTTTCTTTTATGGAGCTACTGACAAACACGTCCGGTTTGATAAACGATAACTCGATGTGCGGACCATACTGACGCCGCATAGCTTACCACAGGCGGACCTATCGCGTTATATGTGGTCAACAAGATTTCATTAACTACACCCCAAGTGCTGGCGGCTAGGGACATCTTAGCTTATTGCACATAGCTGTGACATGCGCCGACTACATGAAAATGCTTTCAAATGTGACCCGTAGAAAATTTGGCAATTCTGCTACCGTCGAATATGACGTTCAACTCTGTTCTTAGTGGCGGATATTTGCATATTCCTCGCGTGGAAAAGATGGTAAGTTCAGCCTTTCACAATTGACATCAGGAAAGATTCTACGTTACGATCTCAATGCCATATGGATAGGGCGGAATACAAAGGATCTAGAGGTTAAACAGTTCCGGAGATATAACCCCACCTTGGGAAACTCCCAATTTCACTATACGGGACTAGGGCTTCTTGTTCCTGAATTGCACGTACGACAGGCGTCCACAAATGTGATTGATTATCCAATGTTTGAATCTTGGCCGCATGGTTGTCTGCCTGATGTCCTCAAACAGCGTTGAGTGTTCGACAGTATCAAAGGCTTTTGAAAAGTCAGGCGCCGCCATCACTGTTCTATCACACGACTTGCTCTGGTTGAGCCCTTGTCTAAAGTGGGATACACACGATCAGTTTTGACTGTCGATTTTTCGGAAATATCGATAAATGTCAAACTGTCCAGCAACCACAAAATATTTTGTGGTTGCCTTATGACTGACAAAAATGAACGGCCATACTGGCAAGCAACCGATTATTTGAGCAAATCTGACAGTCAAAACTGATCGTGTGTACTCCACTTAATATATGTGGAGATGGCGTGCAGCGCTGTCGTCATGTCAGAACCCATGCTGATGATCGGCAACTGGATAGTTATTTCTGATGCTGGGGAGAACTAAATCCTCAATGAACTTTGCTACGGGCGACAAAAGCGAAATCGGTCTGTACGATTCACCTACGCTGGTATCCTTGCCTGGCTTCAGTAGGGGGATCACCCTGTCAATTTTCCAAATAGAGACAAGTTTTGAACTGTAGTGAGCTACTCGACTCCCGACTCATCCAGCTATTTCAGCGTTACCATGGAGATTCCATCAGTGCTTAACGCTTTGGTTGATTTAGCGTTCCTGATGACATTTGCAACAACGTCCATCGTGAATAGTGGTGTTCTCTACGGCAGGAAACTATCTAAAGCTACGTAGTACTCTTCTCTTCGCCCTGTCACTCCCATAGTGCTCAATAAAATGCCAATTTAAATAACTTGAGCAGCTCGTCGGATCAGTCAGCGTAACACTGCTAAACGTGACTGTGGTCCTTTCTTCCTTCTTTCTAGGGTTCGAGAGTGACTTAATTAATTCCTAATAATTAACCTATTTCGACTCCAATGTTGCAACTCTTCAGAAGATTTAACCACTTGTTCCACTTATGCACACCGGACAATTTCGCTCCATAATCCCGTTATAGAGTCCACATTTAACTTTCTCTTCTTCATTAAATCAAGCTAAAACCAGTAGGAAAAGACCAAAGTCGGGCGGGGCCGACTATGTAATACCCTACACCAGTCGAAATATGTAAAAATGGAATAATTAGTATACATCCCAATACGCAAATTGGAGCCATATTTGGGGAAAATCTTTAAAATACCTAAAATCGGGAGGTACCGTTATATGGGGGCTACAAAAAAACATGGACCTATCTTAACAATTTTAAATTTTGTGGCCACTGGGAACCACATATGTAAAATTTCAGCTAGTTCAAGCAAAAAATGTGGCTAAGATCCCTAAAATACCTTAAATCGGGAGGTATCGTTATATGGGGACTATACCGAACCCTGGACCTATCTTGAAAATTTTTAGTGAAGCAATTTCGCGGCCATTGGGAACCTCAAATGTAAAATTTCAGCTGGTTTGGGCAACAAATGCGGCTAAGATCCCTAAAATACCTTAAATCGGGAGGTATCGTTATATGGGGACTATACCGAACCGTGGACCTATCTTGACAATTTTTAGTGGAGCAATTTCGCGGCCATTGGGAACCTCAAATGTAAAATTTCAGCTGGTTTGGGCAACAAATGCGGCTAAGATCCTTAAAATACATTAAATCGGGAGGTATCGTTATATGGGGGCTATATACCATCTTCGAACTTGATCTTCCGACGGCTAAAAAAATGGTATTCCTCAATTTTCAGCGAAATCGGTCAACAAATGCGACCTGTATGTTGCGAACGGTCGGACGGACGGACGGACATGCATAAATCGACTCAGAAAGTGATTCTATGTATATCCCTAGAAGGAACTATGGGTCTATCTCGCTTCCTTTTGTATGTTACATACAAATGCACTAACACATAATACCCCTGACCACATAGTGGTGTAGGGTATAAAAACATTAAGCTCGACCGGGTCGAAATTTGTATACCCTCCACCATAAATATTCTCTAAGTAAAAGGGGAATAATTATATGAAGGTGTTGTCGCGACGTTTTGGCGTTCAAAACCAAACTCAAGGCCTGGGTACATAAGCTGCTTTGCCTGGTTGCCTTGCTTTCCTGCTTCATTTTTGACATAAAAAAATAAAAGAATAATGGAGGCCGAGCAAATTTCGAACTGGGTTGCCCTTTTCTTTCTTATTTTTTTATCAGAAGCAAGCAAGGCAACCAGGCGACTTTAAAAAGCGTTTGTCATAGAAGTCTTGCACTTGGAACGGACAAATATCCGGCATTGTAAAAACGCATTGCATCTGAGATGTAAAAGTTCGATGACAGAAAAGCCACTCCCACAGCCGATATGTCTGATGAGCTGCCTACAAACAGCGAAACTAGTCACATAAATTTGTGGTTGTGTGGGTTCGAATTGGGTGAAGATACCAAGGAACGGTCCTGACCGGCTTTAACATGACAAAGCCCAGGATTTATCTTGGTCCCTCTTTCATCTCAAGTGGACACTGACCTCCCCGTAGTGTCGCCTGGGGAGCTGCCTTTAACACCCGTTAATGGTAGTGAGCTAACAAGTGCCGCGCGTTCACCTATAAGAACGTTAAAAACTTGGGTTTGGGCGTCGGGTTAGTAACCCTACCCTAGAAAAAGCAGCCTACTATGAAAAAATTAAAGTAAAGAAAAACAAACCCCTCTAAACTTGACGAACCCCGCAAACGTTTTAAGGACGATGATCTGCGAATCTGCACCTGGAATGTTCGCACTCTTTATAGCGAAGGTACAGTTAACGCATTGGCAGATGTACTTGAAAAGTATAAGGCCGAAATTAATGCCATACAGGAAATACGACGATGGAACGGGAAAGGCGTCACAACAACACCTAACGGTGACGCACTGTATTACAGCTGCCATGACGCAAAGCATGAGATTGGTTGCGGATTTGTAGTTGGTAGGAGGTTAAAACATCTGGTCTCCAGCTTCACCCCAGTGAATGAAAGACTTGCTGCAATTCGATTAAAAGAAAAATTCTTCAACATCAGCTTTATTTGCGCTCATGCTCCCATTGAAGACAAGGACGAACAGAGCAAAGATATATTTTACGAGCGCTTTCGAAGAAACTTATGACCGTTGCCCTGCCCATGACATTAAAATTTTAATAGGCGATTTTAATGCCAAAATTCGAAAGGAGAATATCTTTGGCCCAACAGTCGGAAAATTCAGTCTCCACAGTGAAACATCTGACAATGGTATGAGGCTGAAAGACTTTGCAGCTGCAAAAAGATGGTAGTTGGCAGTAGCAGATTTAAGCATCTCGATATTCATAAGGGCACCTGGCTGTCGTCAGATCAAACAACAAGAAATCAAATTGATCACGTTGTGATAGATGGAAGACATGCATCAAGCGTGTTGGATGTACGATCGTTCCGAGGTGCAAACATTGATTCGGACCACTACCTTGTTGCAGCAAAAGTAAGTACCGGTCTAAACGTTGCAAATAAAGCATGAACAGACACAACACGAAAGATGGACATCGGTAAGCTGCAATTACAACAGATAGCCACAGCATATTCCACTCAACTGGCCCAACTGCTTAATCAAAGCACTCCTCGTCCCGATAACATATCAGGACAATGGCAAAACATTGCCCACTCCATGCAAACAGCCGCAAAATCAGTACTTGGATACCAGAGACCTCCACCAAGGAATCCATTGTATGACCAGGGGTGCCGTGCTGCTACCGAAGAGAAAAATGCGGCATATAGGGCTACTTTACAATCAGTAGCAAAGCGTAGTGCACGAGAGAGGTGTCGGGAGAAAAGGAGAGAGGAGAAACGTCTTTTTCCGCAGGAAAAAGAGAGAGATGGAAAAGCGGGAGTGTGAACAAATCGAGATGTACAGGAGATAGAATGTAGTACGAAAATTCTACCAAATAGTGGAAAATCTAAATGATGGCTTTGGAACTGGCACATCCTCCTGTAGAGACCAGCAAGGTAATCTAGTAACTGATACAGATAGTGGAATAGAAAGTAGCGAAGTCGACGAAGATACCGCAGATCCAATCCCAGAAGATGGTATTGAATGTATACCACCCTGCCAATATGAGGTAAAGACAGCAATAAACCGACTGAAGAATAATAAGGCAACAGGAGCTGATGGCCTACCAGCCGAGTTGTTTAAAACCGGAGGCGACACGCTGATAAGCTGTATGCATCAGCTAGTTAGCACCATCTGGCAGGAAGAACGCTTACCCGACGATTGGAACCTGAGCATCCTGCGTCCCGTCCATAAGAAAGAAGATAAGACTTTATGCTCCAACTGTAGGGGCATAAGTCTTCTCCTTATCGCCTACAAGATAGTGTCAGGGATATTGTGCGAACGACTAAAGCCCATGGTTAATGAAATAATTGGACCATACCAATGCGGCTTTAGACCTGGAAAGTCCACCATTGACCAGATATTTACCCTGCGGCAAATCCTGGAGAAGACCCAAGAGATGCAGATCGACACCTACCTACTTTTTGTCGATTATAAAGCAGCCTTCGACTCCAAGCCATGTCTGAATTTGGTATCCCCACCAAACTCATTCGGCTTTGTAAAATGACTCTAACTGACACAAGATCTTCGGTTAAAATAGGAAAGAACCTCACCGAAGAGTTTTGTACCAAAAGAGGTTTCAGGCAAGGATGCAGCCTTTCGTGTGATCTCTTCAACATCCTGCTGGAAAAGGTTATACGAGAGGCAAACGTCAAAAGAGGTGGCACAATCTACACCAATAGCCACATGTTACTTGCTTATGCTCATGATATAGACATCATGGAACGATCAGTAAAAGCAGTAACCTATACTTTTATGAAGGTCGAAGGAGAATCTGCTAAAGTGGGTCTGGCGGTAAACGGCGAGAAGACCATGTTGATGGTGTTGACGCGCAATGCGTCCATTGAGATCGGACCAACTGTTGAAGATGGTTCCTATAATGTTGAGGTAGTAAAGTACTTCGTATACCTCGGCAACGCCGTAAACACAACAAATGACATCAGTTGTGAAATAAACAGAAGAATTGTATTGGCCAACAGATGCTACTTTGGATTAAGTACGCACTTTAAAAACAAAACCACAACTCGTCAAACAAAAATAACGCTTTACAAAACACTGATACTACCCGTGCTGGTGTATGGTTCCGAAGCCTGGGTACTTGCGCAAGCAAATAAGGCAGTTCTTGGCGTGTTTGAGAGAAAAATTCTTCGAAAGATCTACTGACCAATCTGCGTTGACGGTGAATATCGACGTCGCATGAACCACGAGCTGTATCTGCTATACAACGACATAATTAAGGTTAAACGTATCGAGATGCAACGATTGGGTTGGCTAGGTCATATAATAAGAATCAGCGATAATAAACCCGCTAAAAAGGCGTATAAATTCGAGCCACATGGCGGTGCACAAAGAATTGGCAGGCCAAAGAATAGATGGCGCAAACAAGTGGATGAAGAGATGACAAGGCGCGGTATTTCAGAAAGCGAAGCACTTAACAGAGAGAATTGGAGATCTTTTCTTAGTTCGGTCTATGGAACAAATGTTCTGTAATGGGTCAGCTAAGAAAGTAAGTACTCGTAAGTGGGTTAGAATCGTCGGCTTTCCTTTTTCACTTGCAATAACATTTCCGGTCATTAAGCTCAACTGCAATGAGAAAATAAATAAAAATTGGAATAATTAGTTTCCCGTTAGGTGCAAAATACCGAAAATTGCGAGGTACCGTTCTATAGGAGCTATACCGAAAAAATTGACCTATGTTAAAAATGTTTTGGGACAGAATGCCTAAGACCACCCAGGCGAGTTTTGGAAGTTACGAGGAACTTATTACCCGAACGGCAAATTGGTGAAGTCTTGGCAAAAAGGTCCGGCATATTAAAGATCTGTGAGCAAACCTGCTTTGACGGCGAATGTTATTTGTCTTAAGAATAAATGATGAAACTCCAAAAGCGAGTCTAATGATGGGTCACGCAGTAGAGGAATGTCGATGGTGAGACTAAATTGGAGCGGTTGGATAAAGTTGTGTCCACAGTTACATCGTCATTTTTTTATTGTTAAACTAAAAAATGGTAGCTCATTCTGTTCTGTGGATAATTATATTTCTACTTGTGAATGCCCCCTAGGTTATATAACACATAACCACAACTATTTTCATTTGATGATGCAGCAGTTCCGTATTTAATGATTGGTTTCCTTTCCAAACTACATTTCTTCCCTCTTGTCCTTTCTAACTAGCGCCTCAATGAAATGTCCAAAAAAGGAGAAGGAAACAGTTAAGCGAAAGGGTTCCTTTTATTTCAGGGACATCCACTTTATAGAGTTTTCATTGATCATGCAACAAAAATAACAAATACAACTACAAAAACAAAATTTGATAACAGTTGGTCTAATATTTGCTTGCGCGTGTGTCGTACTCCTTTCTCTCGGCAACTCTTCTTCTTCTTTTGTCTTTTTGATTGTTTGGTTATCATCATTTTTTTTTTTGTAAGGTGTCATGTTGACAATCTTCATCTTCGTTTCCTCAATGTTAATGATGCTGACAACGATGCTACGGCTGTTGCTGTTGGCAAGACTGACTAGCCAAAGTAAAGAGTTAATCCTTTTTTTGGGTCCCTTCATTTGTTCCTTTTTTTTTGGAAGGACAAGCAATTCAAATTTAATTCCAATAATGATTTTCTTCTTTTCTGTCAAAGAGGGGTTCATTCATTTACAATTTATTTGGTTTCGGTTTTTCGGGGGTTACTTTAAGCATCGCTCAAAATATTATCATTCACTGTTTGTTGGTTGAGCGAGTGAGCTCATTGAACACGTGTTCAACTTTTGTTTGGTTACTATTTTGAGCCAAATGTGAGAGTCTGTATGCATTTTAATTTTTGAGCTGCGTCAGTTGGTGTTTTTAAAGATGCAGTTGCATATGGGTTTCCGAAAAAAAGTTATAAATTGTTACAAATACTAGGGAGCATATAAGTGTGTGTGTATACGTGTATGTTAAGAAACATTTAATGAAATATGTAGGTCTCCGTGCATGAAGAGGTACTTCTATAACTAGAATACATTTTCTGGCCATAAAAGACTTTGTAAAAATCTTCTGTTAACAGCAGACCTTGTAAAGGTCTTCTGTCACTAGCAGACCCTGTAAAGGTCTTCTGTCTATAGAAGACCCTGTATGAGTCATCGGTCTATAGAAGACCTTGTAAAGGTCTACTGTCTATAGAGGACCTTGTAAAGGTCTACTGTCTATAGAAGACCTTGTGAAGGTCGTCGGTATATAGAAGACCTTTTAAAGGTCTTTTGTCTATGGCAGACCTTGTAAAGGTCTTCTGTCTATAGAAGACCTTGTAAAGGTCTACTGTCTATAGAAGACCCTGTATGGATCATCGGTCTGTAGAAGACCTTGTAAAGGTCTACTGTCTTTAGAAGACCTTGTGAAGGTCTTCTGTCTATGGCAGACCTTGTAAAGGTCTTCTGTCAATGGCAGACCTTGTAAAGGTCTTCTGTCACTAGCAGACCATGTAAAGGTATTCTGTCTATAGAAGGCCTTGTAAAGGTATGCTGTCTATAGAAGACCTTGTGAAGGTCTACTGTCACTAGCAGACCTTGTAAAGGTCTTCTGTCTATGCCAGCCCTTGTAACGGTCTTCTGTCACTAGCAGACCTTGTAAAGGTCTTCTGTCTATAGAAGACCCTGTATAAGTCATCGGTCTATAGAAGACCTTGTAAAGGTCTACTGTCTATAGAAGGCCTTGTAAAGGTATGCTGTATACAGAAGAGCTTGTGAAGGTCTACTGTCTATAGAAGACCCTGTGTGAGTCATCGGTCTATAGAGGACCTTGTAAAGGTATGCTGTCTATAGAAGACCTTGTGAAGGACTACTGTCTATAGAAGACCTTGTATGAGTCATCGGTCTATAGAAGACCTTGTAAAGGTCTTCTGTCTATAGAAAACCCTGTATGTGTCATCGGTCTATAGAAGACCTTGTGAAGGTCTTCGGTCCTTTTAAAGGTATTCTGTCTATGGCAGACCTCGTAAAGATCTTCTGTCTATTGCAGGCAGACCTTGTAAAGGTCTTCTGTCTATAGAAGACCCTGTATGAGTCATCGGTCTATAGAAGACCTTGTAAAGGTCTTTTGTCACTAGCAGACCTTGTAAAGGTCTTCTGTCTATAGAAGACCTTGTAAAGGTATGCTGTCTATAGAAGACCTTTTAAAGGTCTTCTGTCTATGGCAGACCTCGTAAAGTTCTTCTGTCTATAGAAGACCCTGTATGAGTGATCGGTCTATAGAAGACCTTGTAAAGGTCTTCTGTCTATAGAAGACCTTGTAAAGGTATGCTGTCTATAGAAAACCTTTTAAAGATCTTCTGTCTATGGCAGACCTCGTAAAGTTCTTCTGTCTATAGAAGACCCTGTATGAGTCATAGTTCTATAGAAGACCCTGTATGAGTGATCGGTCTATAGAAGACCTTCTAAAGGTCTTCTGTCTATGGCAGATCTTATAAAGGTCTTCCGTCTATGGCAGACCTTGTAAAGGTATTCTGTCACTAGCAGACCTTGTAAAGGTCTTCCGTCTCAATAAGACCATGTAAAGGTCTTCTACTTATAGAAAACCTAGTAAATGTCTTCGGTCTATGAAAGACCTTGTAAAGGTCTTCTGTCTATGGCAGACCATGTAAACGTCTTCTGGCTATAGAAGACCTTGTAAAGGTCTTCCGTCTATGGAAGACCTTGTAAAGGTCTTCTGTCTATGGCAGACCATGTAAGGGTGTTCTGTCTATGGCAGACCATGTAAAGGTCTTCGGTCTATGGCAGACCTTGTAAAGGTCTTCGGTCTATGGCAGACCTTGTAAAGGTCTTCTGTCTATAGAAGACCCTGTATGAGTCATCGGTCTATAGAAGACCTTGTAAAGGTCTTCTGTCTATAGAAGACCCTGTATGAGTCATCGGTCTATAGAAGACCTTGTAAAGGTCTTCTGTCTATAGAAGACCCTGTATGAGTCATCGGTCTATAGAAGACCTTGTAAAGGTCTTCTGTCTATAGAAGACCTCGTAAAGGTCTTCGGTCTATGGCAGACCTTGTAAAGGTCTTCTGTCTATAGAAGACCCTGTATGAGTCATCGGTCTATAGAAGACCGTGTATGAGTGATCGGTCTATAGAAGACCTTGTAAAGGTATGCTATGGCAGATCTTATAAAGGTCTTCTGCCTATGGCAGACCTCGTAAAGGTCTTCTGTCTATAGAAGACCCTGTATGAGTCATCGGTCTATAGAAGACCTTCTAAAGGTCTTCTGTCTATGGCAGATCTTATAAAGGTCTTCTGTCTATGGCAGACCTTGTAAAGGTATTCTGTCACTAGCAGACCTTGCAAAGGTCTTCTGTCTCAATGAGACCATGTAAAGGTCTTCTACTTATAGAAAACCTAGTAAATGTCTTCGGTCTATGAAAGACCTTGTAAAGGTCTTTTGTCTATGGCAGACCATGTAAAGGTCTTCTGTCAATGGCAGACCATGTAAAGGTCTTCGGTCTATGGCAGACCTTGTAAAGGTCTTCTGTCTATAGAAGACCCTGTATGAGTCATCGGTCTATAGAAGACCTTGTAAAGGTCTTCTGTCACTAGCAGACCTAGTAAAGGTCTTCTGTCTATGGCAGACCTCGTAAAGGTCTTCTGTCTATGGCAGACCTTGTAAAGGTCTTTTGTCTATGGCAGATCTTGTAAACGTCTTATGTCTATAGAAGACCTTGTAAAGGTATGCTGTCTATAGAAGACCTTGTGAAGGTCTACTGTCACTAGCAGGCCTTGTAAAGGTCTTCTGTCTATGCCAGCCCTTGTAACGGTCTTCTGTCACTAGCAGACCTTGTAAAGGTCTTCTGTCTATAGAAGACCCTGTATAAGTCATCGGTCTATAGAAGACCTTGTAAAGGTCTACTGTCTATAGAAGGCCTTGTAAAGGTATGCTGTCTATAGAAGAGCTTGTGAAGGTCTACTGTCTATAGAAGACCCTGTATGAGTCATCGGTCTATAGAAGACCTTGTAAAGGTATGCTGTCTATAGAAGACCTTGTGAAGGACTACTGTCTATAGAAGACCTTGTATGAATCATCGGTCTATAGAAGACCTTGTAAAGGTCTTCTGTCTATAGAAAACCCTGTATGTGTCATCGGTCTATAGAAGACCTTGTGAAGGTCTTCGGTCCTTTTAAAGGTCTTCTGTCTATGGCAGACCTCGTAAAGGTCTTCTGTCTATGGCAGGCAGACCTTGTAAAGGTCTTCTGTCTATAGAAGACCTTGTAAAGGTCTTTTGTCACTAGCAGACCTTGTAAAGGTCTTCTGTCTATAGAAGACCTTGTAAAGGTATGCTGTCTATAGAAGACCTTTTAAAGGTCTTCTGTCTATGGCAGACCTCGTAAAGTTCTTCTGTCTATAGAAGACCCTGTATGAGGCATCGGTCTATAGAAGACCCTGTATGAGTGATCGGTCTATAGAAGACCTTGTAAAGGTCTTCTGTCTATAGAAGACCTTGTAAAGGTATGCTGTCTATAGAAAACCTTTTAAAGATCTTCTGTCTAGGGCAGACCTCGTAAAGTTCTTCTGTCTATAGAAGACCCTGTATGAGTCATAGTTCTATAGAAGACCCTGTATGAGTGATCGGTCTATAGAAGACCTTCTAAAGGTCTTCTGTCTATGGCAGATCTTATAAAGGTCTTCTTTTATGGCAGACCTTGTAAAGGTATTCTGTCACTAGCAGACCTAGTAAAGGTCTTCTGTCTCAATAAGACCATGTAAAGGTCTTCTACTTATAGAAAACCTAGTAAATGTCTTCGGTCTATGAAAGACCTTGTAAAGGTCTTCTGTCTATGGCAGACCATGTAAACGTCTTCTGGCTATAGAAGACCTTGTAAAGGTCTTCCGTCTATGGAAGACCTTGTAAAGGTCTTCTGTCTATGGCAGACCATGTAAAGGTGTTCTGTCTATGGCAGACCATGTAAAGGTGTTCTGTCTATGGCAGACCATGTAAAGGTCTTCGGTCTATGGCAGACCTTGTAAAGGTCTTCTGTCTATAGAAGACCCTGTATGAGTCATCGGTCTATAGAAGACCTTGTAAAGGTCTTCTGTCTATAGAAGACCCTGTATGAGTCATCGGTCTATAGAAGACCTTGTAAAGGTCTTCTGTCAATAGAAGACCTCGTAAAGGTCTTCTGTCTATGGCAGACCATGTAAAGGTCTTCGGTCTATGGCAGACCTTGTAAAGGTCTTCGGTCTATGGCAGACCTTGTAAAGGTCTTCTGTCTATAGAAGACCCTGTATGAGTCATCGGTCTATAGAAGACCTTGTAAAGGTCTTCTGTCTATAGAAGACCCTGTATGAGTCATCGGTCTATAGAAGACCTTGTAAAGGTCTTCTGTCACTAGCAGACCTAGTAAAGGTCTTCTGTCTATGGCAGACCTCGTAAAGGTCTTCTGTCTATGGCAGACCTTGTAAAGGTCTTTTGTCTATGGCAGACCTTGTAAAGGTCTTCTGTCTATGTTAGACCTTGTAAAGGCCTTCTGTCTATAAAAGACCTTGTAAAGGTCTGCTGTCTATAGAAGACCTTGTAAAGGTCTTCTGTCACTAGCAGATCTTGTTAACGTCTTATGTCTATAGAAGACCTTGTAAAGGTATGCTGTCTTTAGAAGACCTTGTGAAGGTCTGCTGTCTATAGAAGACCTTGTGAAGGTCTTCGGTCTATAGAAGACCGTGTAAAGGTCTTCTGTCTATGGCAAACCTTGTAGAGGTCTTCTGTCACAAGCAGACCTTGTAAAGGTCTTCTGTCTATAGAAGACCTTGTGAAGGTCTTCGGTCTATAAAAGACCTTGTAAAGGTCTGCTGTCTATAGAAGACCCTTTATGAGTCTTCTGTCTGTAGAAGATCTTGTAAAGGTCTTCTGTCTATAGAAGACCCTGTATGAGTCATCGGAATATATAGAAAACCTTGTGAAGGTCTTTTGTCTATGGCAGACCTCGTAAAGGTCTTCTGTCTATGGCAGACCTTGTAAAGGTCTTTTGTCTATGTCAGACCTTGTAAAGGTCTTCTGTCTATAGAAGACCTTGTAAAGGTCTGCTGTCTATAGAAGACCTAGTAAACGTTATGCCTTGTAAAAGGTATGCTAGCTATAGAAGACCTTTTAAAGGTCTTCTGTCTATGGCAGACCTTGTAAAGGTCTTCTGTCTATGGCAGACCTTGTAGAGGTCTTCTGTCGCAAGCAGACCTTGTAAAGGTCTTCTGTCTATAGAAAACCTTGTGAAGGTCTTCTGCCTATGGCAGACCTTGTAAAGGTCTTCTGTCACTAGCAGACCTTGTAAAGGTCTTCGGTCTGTCTTCGGTCTACAGAAGACCTTTTAAAGGTCTGCTGTCTATAGAAGACCCTTTATGAGTCATCGGTCTATAGAAAACCTTGTAAAGGTCTTCGGTCTATAGAAGACCTTGTAAAGGTCTTCTGCCTATGGCAGACCTTGTAAAGGTCTTCTGTCACTAGCAGACCTTGTAAAGGTCTTCTGTCTATAGAAGACCCTGTATGAGTCATCGGTCTATAGAAAACCTTGTAAAGGTCTTCCGTCTATAGAAGACCTTGTAAAGGTCTTCTGCCTATAGAAGATCTTGTAAAGGTCTGCTGTCACTAGGAGACCTTGTAAAGGTCTTCCGTCTATAGAAGACATTGCAAAGGTCTTCGGTCTATAGAAGACCTTGTGAAGGTCTTCGGTCTATAGAAAACCTTGTGAAGGTCTTCTCTCTATAGAAGACCTTGTATAGGTCTATAGCAGACCATGTATAGGTCTATAGCAGACTTTGTAAAGGTGTTCTGTCTATAGCAGACCCTGTAAAGATCTTCTGTCTATAGAAGACCTTGTAAATGTAGTTTGGTTATAGAAGACCTAGTCAAGGTCGTCTGTGTATAGAAGACCCTGTATGAGTCATCGGTCTATAGAAGACCTTGTAATGATATTTTGTCTATAGCAGACCTTGTAAAGGTCATCTGTCTATAGGAGATCTTTCAATGGTCTTACAGCTATAGCAGACTTTATAGACGTCTTCTGTCTATATCAGACCTTGTGAAAGTCTTCCGGCTGTATCAGAGCTTTTTTTTTTTTTTTTTTTTTTTTTTTGGTCGGGGAAAAAATCATCGAAAGACTCTGGCTACCTGGTTTATGATTTCGCCAGTTGTGCGAGACTTTAACACGCTAAAATAACCCCTTTACTCTGATCCACCATCCCTGCGGTACCGCCGTACAGGCATTTCGTCGCAGGGGGGAATGTTCTATAGAACACTTCTATTTGTTATTCTTCTTCGAATATCGTCTTGCCTCCTTAATTCCAATATTATTGTCTTTACGTACTCACATACATACTCCCAATTGCTTAGAGACGTCATCATAATTTCGATTATGTTTTCTACACATATCTCACTACCAACTTGCCGCTCTAAATTTGTCCTCTCTTCACTGAATCGCGGGCACAGAAAGAAAACGTGGTATGGGTCTTCTACATGTTCCACGCAGCAGGGACAATCAGGGGAGCAGTCAAGTCCAAAACGGTATAAATAGGACCTGAAACAGCCATGTCCGGAGAGAAATTGGGTGAGATATAAGTTTAGATCTCCATGTCGCCTATTTGACCATGTGTCCACATTTCTTATCAGAGAATACGTCCATCTGCCTTTTGTAGATGCTGACCACCTACTTTGCCATTCGGTAATGCTACGTCTTCTTGCGACGTCGGATTCATTATCTATTTCCTGTGAGCTTCTTGAGTTGTATACGTATTCTGATTCTCTTGCAAGAATATCTATGGGAATCATAGCTGCGATAACATAGGCTGCATCGTCAGAAACAGTCCTATATGCACAGCATACACGTAGTGCTGCCAGTCTGTATACTGTACCAATCTTTTCGTAGTAAGTGGCATACCTCAAGGATTTCGCCCATATTGGTGCTGCATAAAGAATAATATTTTTGGTAACTCCTGCCAGAATTTTTCTCTTTAAGTATCTCGGACCTCTTGTGTTTGGCATTATACGGCACAGCGCTTTACAAGTGTTTCCGGCTTTCGCCTTCACGTAATTCAAATGCTCCTTGAAAGATAAACGATTGTCTATAATAACGCCTAGGTATTTCAGGCTTTCCGCTGTTGTGATTGTACATTCTCCGATTTGAATATTTATCCTTTCTACAGTTCTGCGGCTTGTAATTAATACAGCTTCCGTTTTTTGATCGGCTAATGCTAGGCCTTGTGAACACAGCCACGATTTAACCAACTGTATGCTGACTTCTGAGACATTTTTTGCTTCTTCGGTTGTTTTTGCAACTATAACTAGCGCAATATCATCTGCAAATCCAATAATATTTGCTCTCTCTGGGAGTTTTAGCTTTAAGACACCATCATACATCACGTTCCACAGAAGAGGTCCAAGAACAGATCCTTGTGGTACTCCTCCTGATATTCGGTATTCTTTTAAACCCTCCTCAGTTTGGTATATTAGTATTCTGTTGCGGAAGTAGTCCTTGAGTATAGCCACAAGATATGCCGGGACCGTTTAACCGTCTCAGAGCGTTTATAATATTCTCCCAGTTAGCTGTGTTAAAGGCATTTTTAACATCTAGTGTTATGACAACACAATACTCTTTTTTCCAGCTTTGGTCATTTATTGCTTCCCTTGCGATATCTGTTACCATTTTTATTGCATCGATCGTAGATCTTTTTTTCTGAAGCCAAATTGGCTTTCAGATAAGCCCTTTGCACGTTCTATGTACTCTTCAAGTCTGTCGCGGATAATGCTCTCAAGGAGTTTTCCGCATGTATCTATCATACATAGCGGGCGGTATGATGAAGGATTTTCCAAGGGCTTGCCGTTTTTGGGCAATAGGACTAGTCTTTGCCTTTTCCATAACGATGGAAGGATCCATATTCTAAGCAGGAGTTCAGTAATTTAAGCATTTGTTCTCCACAGCAACTTATAATCTCTTTTAGAACGTAGTTGGGAATTCCATCGAGACCAGGCGCTTAGAGTCATCGAATTTAGAGACGGCTATATTTATCTCCGCTGGTGTAACCGGGGGGTGGGCAAAATGTCCCCCAGGGTCAAAAGTTGCCCATGATGTTACAGCTTGGTGAGGAAAAAGGTGATTCACAATGTTGTCTAATGTTTTAGCATCCGTAGGTGTACTTGAGCCGAAGCATTTCAGTTTCTTAGTCACAATCTTGTACGCGAGTCCAAACGGCTGGGATTCTACATCATCGCAAATAGCGAGAAAACACGATCTTTTGCTTGCATGAATGGCTTTTTGGAGGGCTTTCTTCTTCATCTTGAGAACCTGTCTATACGCTTCATTGTCTTCTCTATCACGAGTTCTTACAAAACGTCTTCTCGCACGAAGACACTCTTTACGTAGTTCAGCTATTTCAGCGTTCCACCAATATACTGGGGCTTTGTTGACACCCCTCTTCCTTTTTTGCATCGATGCGTTGCATGCTTGTGTTACTCGAAGAATAAGCTCTCCCGCCATATTTTCGGGGGTTCCCTGCAGTTCTGTGTCTTCCATACATAGCGCAAATATGTCTTTATCAAATGAGCCTTTTTTCCAACCAGATATTTCAGGCGTTCGAACCGATCTTCTTACTGTTGTCGCGTCATTACGATTAATGATTATAGCCTGATGATCACTATAAGTGAACATATCACTGATTTGCCAGTTAAACTGATTGAAGATGTTAGTACTGACAAACGCAATGTCGATTATGGAACTCCCACCATTTCGACTAAATGTTGGATTACTCCCCGAATTCAAAATTTCCACATCTAATTGGGCAAAGGATTCTAACAATATTCGGCCCCTTTCATTTGTTCTAGGGCAACCCCACTCTGTGGCCCAGGCATTAAAATCGCCCGCTATCAAAATGGACCCTCTGGATGCGGCATCATTTGTTAAGTCAGTTATAATTCTTCTGTAATCTTCAATATCATATCTTGGTGGTATGTAGCAGCTGTAGACTGTTAATCCGGCGAAAGTAGCGCGGACAAAACCAGTTGCGGAATTCAAAGCATTTTGTATTGGTTTGTTTAAGGACCAGATCGAGGTTGTGCCGGACTTATCACATGACCAATTTGCTGAGCTTATGTTCTTGTAGGGCTCGCTGATAATTGCTAGATCGACATCTAGTTCCCGAACTGTCTGTTTTAAAAAATCTTGGGCAGCTTCACAATGATTTAAATTTAATTGTATAAATTTCATTAAGATCCTCTAAGTTGGCGTAGAGCTTCCTTGTATTTCGGACACACAGTCGACCCAGTGATGTGGCTACGATCTGTTGATGGTTCATTGCATAGCATACACTTGGGGGGGTTTTTACAATTAGCAACCTTGTGACCCGCTTCTCCACAGCAAATGCAGCGACCTGAGTTGTCGTTCGGGTTTTTACATCTAACTGCTGTATGACCAAAGTCCAGACATTTATAACACCTCATTGGTGTCAATTTTTCACGTATTCGACAATCCGCCCATCCAATACGTAGTATTCTTTTCTTTAAAAGAATATTCGCTAGCAACGAGCTTACGGAAACTGTAGCAGTTTGTGTGCCTCTATATGCTTTTCGTAGTGATTTTATTGCAGATGCTTGTAATGCTTTAAAATCGTCCGAAACGTCGCTGATAGCCTGGAGCAGGGACGTACGCAGGATTTCATTTCGGGGGGGGCCCAACTTGACCAAAAATCATGAAAATTTTAAATGTTATTTAGCGTTACGTAATTCTATTTTAAAGGGTTTGTATGTTGATTATATACGATATATTGACACAAAGTACATAAATTCAGTAGTATTTAGGGTACAATTTTATTTTTGTACAGAGTATAAAATATACGTAAGTTCTCGGCTATATAGAATTGAAAAAACCACATCAAAGTTTTTAATTTTACAACCGCAGAGGATTGCAATTGTTTTTGGTATCGCAAGATTTTCGGTATTTCGAAGATCTTAGATTAGATTTTGGGTATCCTTTTAATCCGATCCCTATATAACTCTATTTGCGAGTAGGAAAAATTAATTTATACACGGGTTAAATGTGTTGGAAGGTATACCCGAATCCGCAAGTGCAGCTTGGACTTCTATATCTAGATATTGTGTCGATAATCTAAGAATAAAATATTATTTTTTGTCATAAAAACGCCAAAATTGCTTCTTTACTAGAAGTGATAGAGTCTGTACAAGACAATTGAAAACTTCAGAAATTTAAAATCTGACGATACCGACAACGACTCATAGACTCCGAATCCTTCTCGCAGTACTGTTTGATACTACAAAACTCATGTTTGGGCTTTGTCAAATCATTCGGCAAACTCTTAGCTAACTCGTGACAAAACCCTTTAAGTGGAAAAAAATTCCATGATTGTTGTTCCAGCTGTTATAGAAGAAGCATTATTTTTTCATTTTACGAGTTGACTTTTTTGGACTCGATGACATTAAACACTTTGCTGGACTCAGTTCGTTTCGGGTGGAAACGAACAAAAAATCGTTAATTTTGATTTCTGAAAAAATTGGCCAAAGGGTATGTGCTCTCAGCCTGTGTGAATACACAATCCCAAATATTTTCCCCAACAAATATGTATTCAGGAGCTTTTAGAATGTTATGGTCTATCTGGACGAAGATTTGCTAATAAAAATATCGAAACTTTTAAGATATTTATCTTAACGATTGTGGAAGTTCGGAATACATGCATACGTTTTGCTAAAAAAATTAATTTAGATCAAAGCGCAGAAGTGGTAAAATTTTGCGGAGAAATACCTGTAGAAATGGAGCGACAAAGTCTATTTTGAAAATTTATCTTATCATTTTAATAGTTACCCCATCACAAGCCATTTTAGTTGATCACCGTAGTATTTTGAGCTTTGTCAGGAAGCTTGGACTTGCCCACGAAAAGTAGGATAACGCAGTAAACAAGACTACAAGTGTAAACAAAAAGAAATGTCCAAAGGATACTCGAACATTCTTTAAACTGCACTTACGTTGAACTTTTGTGAGGGATATAACTGAAGATGTTGTCCAAACATATTCTCTTGGAACTTGATGTACATTTGAAAGTAATTTTACGATATTTGAAGGAGTAGACGGATATAACCCATATTAGGTTCGGTATGTCAAGGAAGAAATATTGGTATGTGCAAAGTTTAGATAGAATCGATTACTCTCTTCGAGAGATATAGTATGCACCATTTTAGCGAAAAATTTTTAACTTTTATGGCGGAGGTACCGATATGATTTAAACTTAAAATATTACGAGGTCCGAAACTTTGACAAAATCAGTTGATCCTGCCAGACAAATAGAGATACAGACAGACAGATCGTGGTAAAGGCCCTAAAGGCTGAGGGTACAATTATACTGTGCAACACTAAAAATGCAAACAACTACTAATAGACGTTTTTCGTTTCGACTTTTCATATCCGGTTCGAATTTTATGGCTTCATCTAAACCAGTCTAAAACGACCCTTTTCGCATTATTTGTTTTCCAGTCTTTAGCAATATTGTAGCCCGCCCTCAGGCAGCATAACTTATATGTCATACAAAAAATCGACTAAATATAGAAAATTTTACATAATTTCTGAAATTCTAGTCAATAGCTGCTAAACCATTGTGAGTTGAACCATGTTACCTTTACAGAAAATCTTCCAAAAAATGCGCTTAACAATTCCTTGCAACATTCTGAAGATGTAAAATGCTTCCTTCATGTTGTTTCAGCAGTATTTTATGTCACTCTTTTTACATCATGTATATCAAACACACGGTGTGCCTTAACAAATTTAAATGGAAGGTGCTTACACCTGGGAAGTTTTTGCAGATTCTGAAACTACAATCCTCATAGATGAGAAATATCAAGAAACAAAAAAATCGCCGGAGGGATTTTAAAATAAATCGCGATTTAAGTTCACAATTTTAGGGTTTTTTAGGTTTTCACGATTTTGCTTGGAAACCGCAAGTCGTATCGAAATGACGTAAAGCATGAGTTTGGTTGTGGATTCGTAGTTAGTCGGAGACTAAAACATCTTGTATCCAGCTTCACTCCAGTGAATGAAAGACTTGCTGCAATTCGAATAAAAGCTAAATTCTTCAACATCAGCTTTATCTGCGCTCATGCTCCCACTGAAGAAAAGGATGAACAGACCAAAGATATATTTTACGAGCGCTTAGAAGAAACATATGACCGTTGCCCTGCCCATGACATTAAAATCATTCTAGGCGATTTTAATGCCAAAATTGGAAAGGAGAATATCTTTGGCCCAACAGTCGGGAAATTCAGTCTCCACAGTGAAACATCTGACAATGGTATGAGACTGATAGACTTTGCAGCTGCAAAAAACATGGTAGTTAGCAGTACCAGATTTAATCATCTCGATATTCATAAGGGCACCTGGCTGTCTCCAGATCAGAAAACAAGAAACCAAATTGATCATGTTGTGATAGATGGAAGACATTCATCGAGCGTGTTGGATGTACGATCGTTCCGAGGCGCAAACATTGATTCGGACCACTACCTTGTTGCAGCAAAGGTACGCACCCGCTTAAACGTAGCAAACAAAGTACGAACAGACACAACACGAAAGTTAGACATCGGTAAGCTGCAATCACAACAGATAGCCACAGCATATTCCACTCAACTAGCCCAATTGCTTAATCAAAGCCCTCCTCATCCCGATAACATATCAGCGCAATGGCAAAGCATTGCCCACTCCATGCAAACAGCCGCAAAATCCATACTTGGATACCAGAGACCTCCACCAAGGAATTCATGGTATGATGAGGAGTGTCGTGCTGCCACCGAAGAGAAAAATGCGGCATATAAGGCTACTTTACAATCCGTAGCAACGCGTAGCGCACGAGAGAGATACAGGGAGAAAAGGAGAGAGGAGAAACGTCTTTTCCGCAGGAAAAAGAGAGAGATGGAAAAGCGGGAGTGTGAAAAAATCGAGATGTACAGGAGCCAGAATGAAGTCCGAAAATTCTACCAAAGAGTCAAGCATCAAACTGATGGCTTTGGTACAGGCACATCCTCCTGTAGAGACCAGCAAGGTAATTTGGTAACTGATACAGATAGTGTACTCAGGATATGGAAAGAACATTTTTCAAATCTGTTTGTATCCAATAGCAGCGAAGACGACGAAGATACCACAGTCCCAATCCCAGAAGATGGTATTGAATGTATACCGCCCAGCCAAGATGAGGTAAAGACAGCAATAAATCGGCTGAAGAATAATAAGGCAGCAGGGGCCGATGGCTTACCAGCCGAGCTGTTCAAAACCGGAGGCGACACGCTGATAAGGTGTATTCATCAGCTAGTTAGCACCATCTGGCAGGAAGAACGAGTACCCGACGATTGGAACCTGAGTATCCTGTGCCCCGTCCACAAGAAGGGAGATAAGACTGTATGCTCTAACTATAGGGGCATAAGTCTACTCCCTATTGCCTACAAGATCGTGTCAGGGATATTGTGCGAACGACTAAAGCCAATGGTCAACGAGATTATTGGACCATACCAATGCGGCTTTAGACCTGGCAAGTCCACCATTGACCAGATATTTACCCTGCGGCAAATCCTGGAGAAGACCCAAGAGATGCAGATCGACACCTACCACCTTTTTGTCGATTATAAAGCAGCCTTCGACAGTCCGCTGCGCTCAAAGGTATTCCAAGCCATGTCTGAATTTGGTATTCCCGCAAAGCTCATCCGGCTTTGTAAAATGACTTTAACTGACACGAGGTCCTCAGTTAAAATAGGAAAGAACCTCTCCGAAGAGTTTGGTACCAAAAGAGGTTTCAGACAAGGAGACAGCCTTTCGTGTGACCTCTTCAACATCCTGCTAGAAAAGGTTATACGAGAGGCAAACGTCAAAAGAAGTGGCACAATCTACACCAACAGTCACATGTTACTTGCTTATGCTGATGATATAGACATCATGGGTCGATCAGTAAAAGAAGTAACTGATACCTTTATAAAGGTCGAAGGAGAATCTGCTAAAGTGGGTCTGGCGGTAAACGGTGAGAAGACCAAGTTGATGGTGTCGACGCGCAATGCGTCCATTGAGCTCGGACCGACTGTGGAAGTTGGTTCCTATAATATTGAGGTAGTAAAAGACTTCGTCTACCTCGGCACCTCCGTCAACACAACAAACGACATCAGTTGTGAAATAAAAAGAAGAATTGTATTGGCCAACAGATGCTACTTTGGATTAAGTAAGCAGTTTAAAAACAAAGCCACATCTCGTCAAACAAAAATAACGCTCTACAAAACACTGATACTACCCGTGCTGATGTATGGCTCCGAAGCCTGGGTACTTGCGCAAGCAGACATGGCAGTGCTTGGTGTGTTTGAGAGAAAAATTCTTCGAAAGATCTACGGACCAATCTGCGTTGACGGTGAATATCGACGTCGCATGAACCACGAGCTGTATCTGCTATACAACGACATCAATATTGTTAAACGTATCGAGATGCAGCGATTGCGTTGGCTAGGCCATATCATAAGAATGAGCGATGATGAACCCGCTAAAAAGGCGTATGAATACATGCCACATGGCGGTGCACGCAGAATTGGCAGGCCAAGGAATAGATGGCGCAAACAAGTGGATGATGAGATGACAAGGCGCGGTATTCCAGTGTGCAAAGCAACAAATAGAGAGGAATGGAGATCTCTTCTTAGTTCGGCCTATAGAACAAATGTTCTGTAATGGGCCAGCTAAGTAAGTAAGTAAGAACATTGTAGTTTCAGAATCAGCAAAAACTTCCGAGGTATAAGCACCTTCCATTTCAATTTGTTAAGGCACACCGTGAACACCGTTGACACGAATAGATTTTTCTCATATTTGGCAATTCGTGGTGAATTATTGATATATTTATTACATGATCGTAGAAAAATATTCAAGATACACCGTGATAGAGACATTAGACAAAGGCATGTTTAGATGAATTGTGTATCACATTCAAGCGAATATTTTTTTTCAAAGGTATCATTACGACAAAATTGAAAGTTTGGGAGATATGGTGCAAACTATATCAAATCTGTGGTATTTTTAGATATTGCATACATCTTATAGCGCTAATGCAGTTTTTCGAGTCGATGTCTTATATTTTCTATTTTCTTTGTTCCCTTATCTATAAGTTTGCTAAAAAGTTCAAAACAAATTTCGAATTGGTTTCCGAGATATAGCCCCGATTCAATATTTAGCCATTTTAGGATGAGAACATAAAATCTTAGCTAGATCTGACAGAACAATACCCAAATAGTGTTTTAGCCGTTTGGGTCTGTACTTTCATAAAATCCTCGGTAGAAGTTGTTTGCACACGACTACCTTAAAAATGTTGGACAGGGTTAATAGATGATCGGGAAAACATTCAAGTGGATTTGCTAAATATAGCAGATTTTAGCTGTTGTTGACGTTAACAAATTCATTTGACGTAATTTTTCCCCTACTTTCTGGCAAACAATTTGTCAAAAATTGCATGACAAAATTTTGGTCAAGCCTCTGAGACAAATTTCTAATTGGCTTTTAAGATATTGTCCACGGAAAACCCTTAATAAATTTTGTCCAATATACATTTTTTCATGCACTTCCATTGAGTGTGATGCCTCAAGACCTCTATATAGCTCGAATATGACATAACAAACATGGAGTATATTCAGTACGGAAGTCGTATATAATAGTGGATTGATATGACATGAAGAAGTAATTCAGAAACCATCAGAAGTTTCTCTCAAAAAGAGTATCCTAGGTCCAAACAAAAAAATTGAAAATTTTTCTTAAAAAAACTTATTAATGATGCTTATTTTCTGAACAGAAACTTCAGAAAAATATAAGTTTTCGTAAAAGTTTTCATTTTATTTTGAATCTCCAATCATTAAAAAATGTTTATGAGAAAGAAAATATGTAATAATTTTTACAGTAGCTTAACAAATTTTGTTCGACCAAACCATTTCGGGGGGGGCCCGGGCCCCCTGTGCCCCCCCCCCCCCCCCCCCCTGCGTACGTCCCTGGCCTGGAGAATATCATCTCTATTAGACACCCCATCTATATCTTTAATTTCCAGTTGTACTTCCTGGGTTAAGGCACGAACTTCAGCGGTTGGGCCTAAGACTTCTTCAATGGCTTCTCTAAAGTCATTTGTGTTCTGGTGTGCTGGTTTATTTAGTTTTAACAATAGCTCCCCCTTCTCTGTCTTCCGAATTGTCTTCACATTTTTGCCTAACGCAGCCAGCTTTGCTTCACTTTTCACTTGCTTCAGAATGTCTGAATATGAGGAATCTCCACATGTTTTAATTATTAAAGCATCTGGTTTACTTGGTTTCCTTTTCCTTCTAGATCTTGTTTGAACTTTATTCCATGCTGCCGCATTTTGTACGGTATCGGATTTTCCCACATTTTCGTTGATTGTCTCTTCTATTGTCTTTACAGAATCTGGCTCTTGAATTTTAGGTACTACTTCTTTTTTCTTTTTTGTCCTATTCTCCTTCGGGCTTTGGGTCTTGGGGCCTCTTTTCAACGCAGGTGTTGTTGGGGTTCCTGGTTGTTTAGGCTTAATCCATGCTTCGGTTTGGGTCTGCTTATTGTCTAACTGGCCCATTTGACGTATTTCAGCTTCCTTATTCATATCATCGGCTACTTTTAAATATATTGCCTGTATCTCTCTCATCATAGATTGGATATCTTTGTGGATGTTATTTTTCGATTTGACAAATTCATCCAGCTGAGCTATTTTCCTTCCGAGCCTCCTTAGATTTTCACTTCCAGGATTTTTGTTTTTAGGCGCTTCTTCGCCTGAATTATTAGTCGGTGTCGCCATCACAATCACCGAACTCCTTTCTAATGGGGAATTTACACCTCCCGTGTTTTCGACTCGTAGACCCGAGCATCTTCCCAGTGGGGTTTCTTCAACCTCTATATTTGTTCTCCTTGTTTCTTGATTTGCTTCGTTCATTTTAGGTTTCGTGGTCCCAACTCAAAGCCGCTATCGCCGCTCGTAAAATGTGCAGTCACGTAAAGATCCCATGGGTCCCTATTCCTAGGTCCATGCGAGGGTTGACGGGAGACCCTTATGAGATCTCCCGTTCAGAGCCAGATCCGTGTTAATCGGGAATGTACATCCGAACCTACACTGCCAACTTAATGGGACGAGCATTGAACGTACTTTGAGACTTGCCAGATTTTAACGGGACGGAGGCAGCTGTGGCATTAGCCTGAAAGCCATTTCTGTAAGGTTTCACCCCGACATACTCAGGTTCCAGAATACCACAGCCGTCAGCCCAGGGTTCATCAATTCTAAATCGTAGTCCAGTAATGCCATAATCAAGATCGTGCTGGCTTGATCTTGATGCCTTTCGGCAGGGATTTGTTTTCTTCTTTGTGTAGGTTTTGACTAGGGAAAACCATGGAGTCGTCACCTCCTTTCCAAACCTCTCATGAGGTGTGCCCATATGGTGGAATACTTAATTGTGGGCGGTATTCATTCGCCCCGACACAGGGTTTCACAGAGCACCTGCACCATTTTGGTACGCTCTCCACACCTGCCGAAACTAGGGTCCGCGGGGTCGTTACTCCCGTTATCCTCTTCAGAGAATACCCTTGCGGGCGCTGTATCAGAGCTTGTAAAGGTTTTCCGGCTATAGCAGACCTTGTAAAGGTCTTCCGGGTATAGCAGACCTTGGAATGGTGTTCCGGCTATAGTATACTTCGGAAAGGCCTTCTCTCGGCAACAGGATACATTTTAAGGTCTTTTGCTCACATATGGCTTGTAATGATCTGCCCATAGAATACAATAACAACATCACTACAACAAAACTTTACCAATACCTTTATTCACTCAACATTCTCCACCAAATCACTTTACATTATTATTATGACAAGTTTCTAAAATACGATCCATGTAGGCAACAGTTTCATCAACCACTTTATCGGCACAAGTGCGTGAAGCCTCCGTATTAACATTAGCCAATTGATGGGTCTGCAATATTTGCATGCTAGCACGGTTTAGAAGTACCGCCAAATCCCGATTTAATTCGGACATTTTCTCAATAAAACATGCCGTCAAAGTGGCAAATGAATATTCCGTCTTTTCGCATTGACTTGGCAGATTGGCAATTTGTTGGGAACCCAATTCTAAAGATTTCGTTATTTCCATGGAATCATTTTGAAAATTGTTCAAGAGATCATTGAGGTTTCTCGTACAATCGGAGAGTTGGGAATCAATTCGTTCACGCAAATCATCCATGGTGAGGAGACGTTGGCATTCAGGTTTCTCCAGTGCAGTTTGCATTTCAATTATGGGCTGTGTCAGAAGATCCAATGCCGAATCGATGATTACCTCAATGTCACCAATTATGGTCTGCGAAATTACCTCTATTTTGTTGGAAAGCTGGGAGGTTAAGTCTTCGGCTATTTTATGGGTATGTTTAGCTAGATTTTCCATGATATGAGACGATGGACCCTTGATGTCATTTTGTCTACCTTGTACATCCACAATGGAAGCTAAGGCCTAAAGAAATATTTTAGTTTTTGGAAAAAGATTTTAAAAGACGTTTGCTATTGCCTTACCTTGTTATCATTGGCCTGTAGGAGAATTGCAAAAATCAAAAGTTTCCACATTTTGTGTATTTCCGCCTTGCTTGTGTCTCGAAATACCTTCAAACCGATTCGTTCAATATCAAAATGTGAACTAATTTCACTCTTACTTTTTCCTATCTATGTTTGCCATCAAATTACCCAGGTTGTCGAGAAGTAGCTCGCTTTGATGTTAGATAAGATGCTGTGGTTTCCAATGTTATGAACTGAACTGATAACCATCATCTGATACACCTTTCAATGTCATCAAAAACAATGGCATTCGCCTAACCTGACAAGTAATCAATATGTTTCGGCAGTGATTATTTTTTTGAAGAATATCAATATTTGCACTTTATTAAATTGAATGTTAGAAGGCGGTAATTTGTGAAAAGGGGGGCCAAAAATACTGTGGGTGCTTAGAACAAATGTAGTCTGAATTATTTTTCTATTCGGTTCGGTTGTGAAATATGAAATTTTGGTTATTTTGTGGAATATCAGCAATTGTGGTAAAAATTATATATTTAATTATTAATTCGAAAAGCTAATATGCCGAATTGAGATTATACAGAAGAGAGAAATGGAGGGGACTGTTGTATAATTCTTAAAATAAATTTAAATAGGTGCTGACAAGTAGGGCCTTCCATGTAATACTTTGAACCACTACAAAAAAATATATAATTCGATTGTTGAAGAATGTTTCTATAAGAAATATCAACAATACTGTTGCTACCTACAAACATGTCTCGGTGATATATCTGCTGCTAAAAGTATTGTATAATAAATAGTATTGTAGAGGTTGTGATCCGCACAAATTAACTCGCATTAATAAAGACTTCATAAATGGCTAAATTGCTTACTTTATATTAAAAGGAGTGGTTTTTCCTATACGATGATCGGGTTGATATAGTCGGATCGTTCGTGATTGGGTTGTTTTAGCTCGGTTTTGAGGTATTCGTTGTTGGTTAGGTGACAATCGGGTTGCTGTAACTGGCTCTGAAGTATTCGATGCTGTCGGATCGGTGAATGTACGGTTATTGTAGCTCGAATCTGAAGTATTCGGATATTGTCGCCTCAGAGTTAATCGGGTGTGTTATTTGGCTCTGAAGCATTCGGGTGCTGTCGGAATAAATTTCGGTTAGAAATAGGCGGTCACGATAAAATATTCTAAACAGAATGTTTAGTTCAATTAGACATTCTACGAATAGATTTTCCAACGCGCCGATCTTCTACTATACTTCTCCTAAAACATGTTTATGACTCCTTTGCGGGGGCATCATTATTTATTCATCCTATTGACATGACCCAATCCTTTTTGCTCAATATGTCGATGTGAATATATAGCTGGTATAGTTCGTGACTCATACGTCGCCGATATTCGCCATTAACTAAAAAAAATATCTGATGCATTGTGGCGTTTTTTCAAATTGAAGACACTGGCACGACGTGTGTTGTTTTTGCTGTAAAGCAGACCAACCAAATTTTGGTGTGTGCATTCGTCAAAATTCGACGACACATACAAGTGGAAGAGGTTTGAATTGTTTTCGCAGACACTTTCGTCGGAGTTGTATGAGGTTGCCAAGGAAAAACTTCTCATTGAACTTTTTTCTTTGCTTACCTTTATACTTCGAGCTGACGATTGATGTTTGGGTATAAAAAGTTTCTTGTTGAAGAAGTTATTGAAAAATAACTTCGGTGGAGAATATCCACAAACAAGAAACAAGGGAACTGATGAGATCCAGTGGCGTGGATCGAAACTATAGTATTCCCTGCCTTACCCATTGGCGAACAATGCCAAATCTTTTCCACTAATAAAATAGTTGTTTTAAAATATTAAAACAACAACAATGGGATTAAACCAGACTATTTTGAAAAAACAAAATTAAAAAAAATATCTTTAATTATTCCACAAACATCCCATAAGGGACAAGGGAGACTTCTCTCATATCAATGAGTGCACCCCGATTCATATTAAGCTCAATGATGTGGGACCTACAGTTTATCGCCGAGTCCGAACGACATGTCCTAAGACACCACTTTTTTAGAGAAGTTTTACATGGCTGAAATACTCAAGAAATGTCGCCAACATTACTGCGGGGTATTTTGCCACCGTTGAAATTTTTGATGTTGCCTAGCCGGGGAAGAGAACCCACCACCTTCTGCGTGCAAGGCGGGTGTGCATACCATTGCACCACGGTGGCACCCAAAAAAAATATCTACCAACTATTTTTATACCCTCAGCATTTATGCTAACGAGGGTATATACACTTTCATACGGGCAAAATGTGCCTTATCGAAATAATGGTTTTAGACCCCAAGTATGTTTGGACGAAATGTTTTTAGACAATTTGGAGTCGATTGAGCAATGTCCGTCCGTCTGTCTGTCTGTCTGGTTGGCTGGTGCGTACGATACCTCTCGAATGAATCAACCGATTCGGTTCAAAATTTGGCTTTTGTAATATTTGCCCAAACTTAGTTTAAGTTCGAAGATGGGCTATATCGGTCCACTCCTTCCGGTACCTCCCCCACAAGAGTTCCAAAACGTTCGGAAAATTTGTGGACACGATAACTCTTGAAGGGTGTAACCGATTTGGTCCATACTTTGCACATCGTGAAATTTCTACCAGACTTAGATGAGGTTCCAATATGGACTCAATCGACCCACTCCTTCGGGTACCTTCCACACAAGTGCGCAAAATTTTTCCGAACATTTCTGAAGTTTTGTGAGGGAGGTACCTGAAAGAGTGGACCGATATAGCCCATCTTCGAATTTAAACCATGTTTTGATAAAATATTACGAAGGCCAAATTTTGGACCGAATCGACAGATCCGTTCGAGAGTTATCTTGCGCTCCTACCACACACAAGGTGTGATAGGGGCTTTTTGCACCTTTCCGGCCATTTTCTCGGGAAGTATGGACTTGCCCCTGATGAAACTTGTACCGTCGTATGGGGGGAAGTGAATACAAGTTGTTGCAACAAAATCATAGCGATTCGAGAGCAAGTTCAGTTTAGGTTTTTTCAGGGGCAAGTCCATATTTCTTGCGGAAACAGCCCGAAAGGTGTAAAAACCCCTATGTCACCTTATGTGGCGGTTGAAGAACACGATAACTCTCGAAATGTTCAAACGATTTGATCCAACATTTGGTCTTCGTCATATTATATCCAAACTTAGTCACATAGGCAATACCGGTCCACAACTTTCGGTACTTCTCCCCAATATTTAAAATATATCACTTTGGATCTCCTAATATTTTATCAAAATTTAGTTAAACTTCTAAAATGGCCAATATAGGTCTAAGAGTACATGCCCTACAAAAGTTCAACATTTGTGTCTTAGCGCAGTTAATTCCTATTCCACATTATTGTCGGCAAGTTCAAATGTCCAAAAAGGGCCAAATTCTGAAGAGACCTGAAATACATTCGATCTGTCCGGAGGTAAAAGTTTCGCTTCACTTTGGCTGAGGGTATATATCTGTCGGCAAAGCCGACTGACACTTTTTTACTTGTTTTTTTTTTTTTAAGTGTAGAAAATAATTGCGATTGTTGTTACATTTATATTCCTTAGAGTCGTTTTGTTCTAAAATCGAATGAGACGGTTAGCAAAATTTGAAAACATGAAAATAAAAATGCCTCAAAACCATTTTTTTAGGAGGTGGTGCTATTATTTTTTTTTCGCAGCTGTATAAGTATTGCATAACTTTGGTCGCACGGTCACAATGTGATGGGAAAACAGAGTAGATTTGAAAGTATAGCTAAAAATATGAGACACGTGTATCGGCGTTTTTAATGTTTACGTCGGAAAGTCACCTCAGCAGGTGGGGCAATTTCCGCCCATTGCTAGTTTTTTTCGAAATATTCGAGTTAAGATATCTTGGATTCCTTGTTTTTAGGTCTTTTTTCGGTTTTTTAAGTCATTCCTTTAATCATATGTTTTGTGGGACAATTTTGAATAAGTACAGATGGCGTACGACTTTAACCCTAAACAATGTTTTAGGGTTATCAGATTTCTAGATTTGGTGTATTCTGAGACCTATAGTAAAATTTTACGACAAACCATTTTCTAGAACATTTTAATCAGATATGATCACATTTTATAGGAGCTTTGGAAGGATTTTCGAAAAAAGGACAAAAAGGACCCCTTTGATGAACCGCATGAGGATTAATAATTTTAAGAAATATATTCCCCTCATCCACCTCACTAAAGTTGCCAAAGACAATATATACCTAAAATGAAAGGAATCCAAGATATCTTAACTTGAATATTTCGAGAAACTAGAAAAAAACGGAACTTGCCCGCCTATTTAGGTTACTTACTGACGCAAACTTAAAAAACGCCGATACACGTGTTTTATATTTTTAGTTCTGCTCAGGTTTTCCTTGTCTTCTTTTTTGTTGTCGCACAGTGTAAGCGACAAAAAAATGGTAAGTGTCGATATTCATATGATGGGTCTTTTCCAGGATTTGCCGCAATTATTGTTTTGACCATAGGCATTAGTTGTTCACACAATATTCAATACACTGCCTTTGGTGCAATAGGGAGCAGACTTATGCCCATATAGTTTGACCGCACATTTTTGTCTCCTTTCCTGTGGTCGGCATAATGGTTCCAATCGTCGGGTACGCGTTATTCCAGCCAAGTGGTGCTGCTATCTGATGGTGACACGCTGATCAGCGTGTCGAATCCGGGATTGAACAGCTCGGCTGGTAAGCCATCGCATCCCTGGTCGGGAGGTATAAATTCAATACCATCTTCTGGGATTGAATCTGTTGTATCTTCCTATTCTTCGTAGTATTGGATACCAAAAGATAGGAAAAATTATCGTTCCATATACTGCGCACTCCAGGAAGATGTACCTGTACCAAAGCCATAAGTTTGATGTTTCACTCTTTGGGAGAATTTTTGGACTTCATTCTGGCTCATGTACATCTCGATTCCTTCACCTCCCGCTTTTCCATTTCTCTCTTTTTATACCCTCAGCATTTATGCTAACGAGGGTATATCGGCAATATTTTTGAAAATTTAACATAGTTGAAGCCATGGTTTAGCCTTTAATAACTCGCGAAATGTGGTTGAATATTATTCAAATTAAATGCTTTCAGATAAAATTAAATGTTTTTAGACTTGGCAAAAATATTGGCCTTAAAAGTTAATTTGCGTGGAAGCTGTGGCTACATTTATGTTAAATAATGGGTAAAAATGGGTTGAAGCCAACGTGTATTTTTTGTTTTCTCTCGATTTGTGATTAAACCACGCTTATCACGATTTTCCCGTCAAAGTAAAAGTAGAAGGCAACTAAATAAGGATCATCTCACTAGTGTATAACTTTTCAAAATTTGATCTGCGTCTACCATTAAATGATGCTGACTTTTTTAAGGCAGATTTTAAGTGTTTTATGAAATTTTCTTCCAATTTCGTTCCGCAAACAGTTTTGTCAAAGAAATCACACATAGGATTGTAGAACTCGCGATTCTGAGTTATTTGATATATGTGTCGTGAATGTAGCCTACACAGCTTCAAAGAAATCTGCATCCAAATACGAAAATTTTGTGCTAACAATTTTCTAAAAATCATATTTTTCGGGCCAAATTTTTACAATTGACATTTCGATATACTCGTATTTGATTTCAAATTTTAGATTTTTACGTTGCGGGTCTAATAAATCTTTACTAGTGAAATTCCATCTACTAAAACGCGAGATACGAGAAATTCCAAGGTAGGAAAATCATCTAAAATTGTTTTCGAAAATATCGCGCATTTTATTGCGTATTCTGGGGGTCGTTTCCACTGCAATGAAAAAAATAGTGCAGCATCTTCGTTTTTGTGGAAACAGAGATTTAAAAACTTCACTTATAAGGGAGCTACATTAATTTTATCCCAAAAAGTAGGGCGTGATGCTACATCAACGGGTCTTGATTGATCGCTTTGAAATAGATATATATCGATGTAGACTTTCGTGGTGACACTGAAACCGGATGCGGAACAAAATTTATTGTACTTTGCGCAAATTAGAGATGTTTTATAGGTTTTTTAATGCTTAGATGCAGCCAATGCTACATCTAAGCGTCCAAGTTATATTTCGAAAAATATACACAAATTAAAAGATATGATCTTGCTGTACATGAAAATCAAATGCGGACAAAACGATTTTGATAATTACGCGATTTACACATATTTTAATAATGCATATAAGTTAAGGCGGTTTATTTGAACTCTATTTCCGTTTAAGAAGTCTAATGATTTATTTCAACAACCCGATAACTTTCCTCAATGGGAAACCTTCTATGTGAATGTAGATAAAGCAAAATCCGCCCATTTTCAAGAAAAATAAAAGAAGTACTCCTATAGAATTTTTCCAATATTTTCAACTCTAGAATGCATGTGAAAACTATTATACCAAACCAAAATTTGTTTTTTGTAACACAAATATGTGCTTATTTTGGCTATAATATCCTAACTACTATCCCGATGATTATAAGTTTGGTCTCATTTGATTCCCCGTGGAGTCTTTATTTAAAACTGTTATTTTTTTGTAATTTTTGACGGGTAAATGGTCCTTTAGTTTAAAAAAATTCGGATTACATTTAAAATTTTGTCAATTTTTTTTGTAAATTCCGCGAATGCTGAGTAACATTTTACAAATATTATGCAATCTACTTAATGACGTCCCTTCGTGATAACTTTTTAGTGACAATTGTGCTCAATAAATTAATTAGCGTTTTTATACTATTTTTTTCTTAAAAGCAGAATTAACACCGCGATAACATTTGTCCGTAACAACCAAACATTTGATCGCGAGCGGATTTGTACTGGGGAATTTTTTCTTAACCTATGTACCAAAAGTCGTTAATGTAGCGCCAAAAGAAACAAGTAAAAAAGTATCAGTCGGCTTTGCCGACAGAGATATACTCTCAGCCTGTGTATATTAAACGTATTATATAACAAGTAAAAAAGTATCAGTCGGCTTTGCCGACAGAAATATATACCCCCTTAGGGGGTTTGAACCGACAAAAATGTTGATAAGGATTATAGATAAAAAGTTTTGCGAAGGAGATACTACAAGGAATGGATCGGCATTGACCGTTATGGAAGTGGATCTCCAGCCACAACATATAGTGCCATAGGGGGTTCTTACACTCTTCGGGCTGTTTGCTCAAGAAGTATGGACTTGCCCCTAAAAAAAAACTTTTACCATCGTAATTGAGTCAGCGAATGCAAGTTGCTTTAACAAAAATCAAAATTATTCGATAGCAGGTCTTAGAGTGAACTTATCCGAAATTTTGTGTGGGAGGTACCGGATGGAGTGGACAAATATAGTCCATATTTGAACCTGATCTATATCTGGTAGATATATTAGGACGTGTAAAGTATAGACCAATTCGGCCACTCCCTTCAAGAGTTACCGTACGATCAATTTTTCCAAGCACTTTTGAACTTTTGTGGGGGAGGTACCTGAAGGAGTGGACCGATATGGCTTATCTTCGAACTTAAACTATGTTTAGACAAAATATTACTAAGGCCAACTTTTGGACCGAATCGGCAGATCCGTTCGAGAGTTATCTTGCGCTCCAACCTCCTCACACGGTGTCATAGGGGTTTTTTGATGAAACTTGTGCCGTCGTATGGAGGGCAGCGAATACAAGTTGTGCATACCATTGCCACCGTGGTGCAATGGTATGCACACCCGCCTTGCACGCTAAAGGTCGTGGGTTCGATTCCCCGGCCAGTCAACATCAAACACTTTTCAACGGTGGCAAAATACCCCTCAGTAATGTTGGCGACATTTTCTGAGTATTTCAGCCTTGTACAACTTCTCTACAAGTGGTGTCTTAGACACGCCGTTCGGACTCGGCGATAAACAGTAGGTCCCATATCAGTGAGCTAATATGAATCGGGGTGCACTCACTGATATGAGAGAAGTCTCCCCTGTCCCGCCTGGGATGTTTGTGGAACAATTATAAAACAAAAATCAAGGCGATTCGAGAAATGGCCCTAAACTGAACTTTTCCGAAATTTTGTGTGGGAGGTACCCAAAGGAGTGGACCGATTGAATCCATATTGAAACCTTATTTACGTCTGGTACACGTTTCACGATGGGCAAAGTATGAACCAAATCGGTTACTCCCTTCAAGAGTTATCGTGCGCACAAATTTTCCGAACATTTTCGAACTTTTGTGGGGGAGGTACCGGAAGGAGTGGACCGATATAGCCCATCTTCGAACTTAAACTAAGTTTGGGTAAAATATTACGAAAGCCAAAATTTGAACCGAATCGGTTTATCCGTTCGAGAGTTATCGTGCGCTCCAGCCAGACAGATGGACGGACATTGCTCAATCGACTCCAAATTGTCTGAAACACATTTCGTCCAAACATACTTGAGGTCTAAAACCATTATTTCGATTAGGCACATTTTGCCCGTATGAAAGTGTATATACCCTCGTTAGCATAAATGCTGAGGGTATAAAAAATAAATTTTTTGGAAATGGAATATGAAACAATTGGCAACATTTCCCATATACACTTTCATACGGGCAAAATGTGCCTCAACGAAATAATGGTTTTAGACCCCAAGTATGTTTGGACGAAATGTGTTTCAGACAATTTGGAGTCGATTGAACAATGTCCGTCTGTCTGTCTGGCTGGCAACTTGTATTCACTGCCCTCCATACGACGGTACAGGTTTCATCAGGGGCAAGTCCATACTTCCTGAGAAAATAGCCTGAAAGTTGCAAAAAACCCCTATGACACCATGTGAGGTGGTTGGAGCGCAAGATAACTCTCGAACGGATCTGCCGATTCGGTCCAAAATTTGGCCTTAGTAATATTTTGTCCAAACATAGTTTATATTTGAAGGTAAGCCATATCGGTCCACTCCTTCAGGTACCTCCCCCACAAAAGTTCAAAAATGTTGGTCTATATTTTACACATCCTAATATATCTACCAGTTATAGATCAGGTTCAAATATGGACTATATTTGTCCACTCTATCCGGTATCTCCCACACAAAATTTCGGATAAGTTCACTTTAAGATCTGACATCGAATCACTTTGATTTTTGTTGAAGAAACTTGGATTCGCTGCCTCAATTACGATGGTAAAAGTTTTTTTAGGGGCAAGTCCATACTTCTTGAGCAAACAGCCCGAAGAGTGCAAAAACCGCCTATGGCACCATATGTTGTGGCTGGAGATCCACTTCCATAACGGTCAATGTCGATCCATTCCTTTTAGTATCTCCTTTAGTCATAATCTTTAATCCTAATCAACATTTTTGTCGGTTTAAACGCCCAAAATGTTTAAAACACCCTAAATACATACAGTATGCAAAGTTCATATTCGTACACCCCTAAAAAATGAATAAAATCGTTATTAATTCCATATTTTATGTGCAAATATGAAATAATTGATAGGAATTACCATAACGAAGAAAGATTTAAAAATAAAAAAACAAATTTTTAATTTCTGCCAGCATTTAGGTATAGATGGCGCCTGTCCGGGTGGCAAAGTTCGTATTCGTACACCTATAAACACTATATATTTGGAGTTTTTAAGGATTTTTAAAGCAAAATACCGCAGATTTTTGTTCTTTTCTTCTTTTGGAATGCCTCTGCTATAGAAATATGTAAAAATAACGGTAATTTTATTAAAAATTTTGCATGAATAAAAAGGCGGACGAATATTTGAAACAATTAAGAAAAATGTGCTAGATATGATTAACTATTGCAATTTATTCCCGAATTTTCGACGAAAATAGCTAATAGCAGTCTTTCTGTAACAATATTCGAGGTCTAATATGAAAATAAATGTTATCAGCGTTTGGAAATGCAAAGAAACGTAACCCGGGCTTAGGTAAAGTAAACACATTTTTGGTTTTTACTTGGTGAAAATCACAAGTTTCGTTTTATATTTGACATTAAATGTATTGAAGTTTTAGAATACGGTTTCGAAAATCATTTTATGTCAAAAAGTGTGAGAAATTATGAAGAAAAATGAATTTGTACAAGATTGCATACTGTCCGCGTACGACTGAAATTCTACGCTTACTATGAACGAGGGTTATGGCTGCCAAAATTGGGAAAATAATGGTTTTTACTTCTTGAAAATTATATTTCTTTACCGAATGATCCAAAATGATTGCAAAAATGTGAAAAGAATGAAGTAAATTGTCCAGGAAGGAACGTGGGGTAACCTTTTGAAAAAATGCATTATTTTCGGGGAAATTTTAATCCTTAAAAAATTATTATTCCTCGTAATTTCCGATATGTCTTGACATAAAATTATGTTCGAAACCGTATTCTAAAACTTCAGTACATTTAATGTCAAATATAAAAATAAACGTGCGATTTTCACCAAGTAAAAACCAAAAATGTGTTTACTTTACCTAAGCCCGGATTACGTTTCTTTGCATTTCCAAACGCTGACAACATTTATTTTCATATTAGACCTCGAATATTGTTTCAGAAGGACTGTTATTAGCTATTTTCGTCAAAAATTCGGGAATAAATTGCAATAGTTAATCACATCTAGCACATTTTTCTTAATTATTTCAAATATTCGTCCGACTTTTTATTCATGCAAAATTTTTAATAAAATTACCGTTATTTGTACATATTTCTATAGCAGAGGCATTCCAAAAGAAGAAAAGAACAAAAATCTGCGGTAGTTTGCTTTGAAAATCCTTAAAAACTCCAAATATATAGTGCTTATAGGTGTACGAATACGAACTTTGCCACCCACACAGGCGCCATCTATACCTAAATGACGGAATCAATTAAAAATTTGTTTTGTTATTCTTAAATCTTTCTTCGTTATGGTAATTCCCATCAATTATTTCATATTTGCACATAAAATATGGGATTAATAACGATTTTATTCATTTTTTAGGGGTGTACGAATATGAACTTTGCATACTGTACGTATTTTGGGAAAAATTGTTTCAATATACACAGGCTGAGGGTATATCTCTGTCGGCAAAGCCGACTGATACTTTTTTACTTGTTTCATTGGAAAATACGTTTCTCCTCTCGTCTTTTCTCCCGATACCTCTGTCGTGCGATATGCGTTGCTACTGATTGTAGCAATGCAGTGTATTTTTCTCTTCGGTAGCAGCATACCAAACACATAATTGTTGAGGTGACGGCCCCTGGTCGAAGATTCCTCCGAGTCAATCCGGTGCATAGAACCGGCCGCCGGTTGTGGCAGTTTTTATGGAGTGGGTAATACTTTGCTACTGTACTGATATGTTATCGGAAAGTGGGATCCTTTCGTTAATCAATTGGGCCAGTTGAGTGCAATATTCTGTAGCTGTCTGTTGTGAATGCCGCTGACCGATATCCAAATTCCGTGCTGAGACTGTTCGCACTTTATTTCCTACGTTTATTCGGGTACATACCTTTGCTGCAACAAGGTTGTGGTTCATGTCGATGTTCCCTTCAGCAACACGCTCGACGAATGTCTTTCAGCTATCGCAACATGGTCAGTTTGATTTCTTGTTTTTTTTTTTTTTTTTGGTTAACGGGCAGGTGCCGTTGAAAATGTCGATATTTTTAAACTGCTAACTGCCATGTGTTTTGCCCCTGCGAAGTCTATCAGCCTTATTCCGTTTCCTGATTTGGCTTTAAAATCTCCTAAGATAATTTTAATGTCATGGGCAGGGCACATATGTCATATGTGTTTTTCTAAGAGCTTGTTAAAATATCTCTGGCGTCATTGTCTTCGGTGGTGGCATGTTCGCAAATAGGACTGATGTTGAACAGGTTAGCTTTAACCCGAATTGAAGCAAATTTTTCATCTACAGGAGTGAGAGTGGAGATCAGATGCTTTAATCTCTGGCAAACTACAAATCCGTACCCAAACTCGTATTTATATTATAATTTTGTACATCACCTTTAGGTGTTGTTGTGACGCCTTTCCCAATCCATTGTATTTCCTATATGCCAGTAATATTGGACTTGTAATTTGCAAATGCATCCGCCATTGTGTAAACTGCACCATATCCATACAGAGTCCGAACATTCCACGCACAGATTGGAAGATCATGGCCGTTAAATCGTTTGCGGGGATCGTAAAATTTATATGGGCTTGGTTTTCTTCTTCTTTGCGTTTCCATAGTAGCATGTTTTTTTATATGTGTGACTTCTAACCCGACGACCAACCCAAGTCTCCTTATGGATGAATGCGCGGCATATGTTAGCCCACTGCCTTTAACGGGTGTTAAAAGCATTTCCCCAGGTGATATCACCAGGTCAGTTATCAAGTGTAGATGGAAGAAGGGCCTGGGCTTTGCAATGTAAAAGCCGGTCAGGACCGTTCCTTTCATAATCTTGTAAAAACTTAGGAAAATTGGACTTAATCCTCGTAACCTCTGTTCTTTATGTCACTTGAATATTAGAGTCAGTTTTGCATACATCTCTCTCGCAAACATTCAATATGTTTGCAGTATTTTGCAGTTTAAAGCGAGTTTTTTATAATAAATGAAAGATTCAGTCAGGATTTTATATGTGTGACTGTGTTGGATGGGCCTGCCACTGGAATAATAAGTTTCACGGTTTCTAATAATCCTCAACAAGTCCTATCACTTTGCCTTTAAATCTTAATTTTATAGTCTGGGTTTGGGATCGTCATGAAAATTTGTACCGCTTGTAATGCCTTATTGCTACTTACGAACTTTTTATTTTATTTATTTCAATTTATAGCTCTTAGGCGTTAAAGGCCTTCGCGAATTGCCACAAGTGATTTGGAAACATGGACCCCTCTACGAAGGCATACACCATATGATTGCCCAAGAAAAATTCACAGCCCAGGAGATTTGGAATGATACGAAAATAATAATTGAAGCCACCGCGAATGAATTGCAATTGGCCCATAACTATCTGCACAATTATGAGAATATTTTCAATGAAAAAATAAAGCAGCTCAAAGAATGGGAACAATATGGAGATTTGCAAAAATGCTACGTGCAATACGAACGGCAGATAGCACGTTTCAATCGTGATTTAATTGTCAAATATCGTGTGTGTCGTCAGGCATTAAACAGCAGCCTTGCTCAGTTGGAAGATGAAATACGCACGGAGGTTATGTATATTCGTGATGCCGCCCTGGAAATTCAAGAAGTTTTTTACGATTGCAATGTCACCGAATTGAAGAGGTTCCACGAAGGGGAGGATGCTGATCACTACTATCAGGGAACACGTATTACAATGTGTGTCCTTTCGAAGCTCAGTACAATTCGTCAGTTGCAATTCGAAGCTACCCATATTTGCTTGGAAGTTCTGGGACGTATTGTGGCCAGTGATATGAATCAAAATCAATTGAATGATGATAGTGGCGATGAGGTTTCTACTTTACCCATAGGTGATAATGTCTGTTTGGAATTCCGTCATTTACGTGAAGAATTTGAGACGATCTATGAACGCATTTTACGATGTGTCATGGAGGGAAAATAAATGAAAATTTTAGAATTTTCTTTTCTAAATAGAAATAAAATTTATTTAAATAAAATGATTTTTTTTTTGAAATTATTTTTAAGACTTTTATTTATGGAAAGTAAAAGGCCAACTGGCTGACGTAGGGCAAAGCACAGAACTTATGTTGGTCACTCTCTCTTTTCATCACACCACTCCCCGTGGTGTCACATGCCTTTAAAACATAGCTGACCAAGAAGAGAACGACTAAAATGAGAATGTATTGTAGAAAACACAATTATTGCAAATGTATTAGTAAACTGGTAAGTCAATACCCAGCTAACATCTTTTTCGAATTCGTTTCGAATTCGGACAGGATTTCTGAACACATTTCCCATTCAGTAGTGGAATTCTGTAACTCATTTTTAGAGATACCGACAAAAATCGGTAAAATTAAAATGCTTATGATTTCGGTAATTAGCGATGTTTGTCGGTAAGTTAGCGACGAATTAAAAGTAGTCGTAAAGTTCTACCGATAGCAAACGTGTTGTCAGCTTTTATTTGAATTTTTCATTCATAATTTTTCGTTTTACTTTTACCGATGCCGAATTCGTATCGAATTCGGTGCGAAAGATGTATGGATATGGTCACCGAATTCGGAAATAATTTTCTAAAGAAATTCTTAAAAAATATTAGAGTTTCTCGACGAATTCGGTCCGAATTCGGAAGAAAATTCTGGAAAATTCGATGAAAAAAAAAATTTTTCTGATAGATTTCGGTCCGAATTCGGAAGAAAATTTTGGAAAATTCGGTGAAAATTTAGATTTTCGTAAGAAAATCGGTCCAAATTCGAAAAGAAATTCAGGAAAAATTCGAAAAAAAGTTCAGATTTTCTGGGAAAAATCGAAAAAAGTTCTGATGCTGACGCCTTTGATATTGACACAACACGTGTCGTGCTGTACAAAACATACCCCACTCAGAGACAATTTTCTTTTAATATTTTATTTATTTAATTTCAAACTTTCTAATGATTTTGTCTGTTGTTATCATTTTGTGATTAATAGTACAACAATGTGCACGAGTATGTTGAACCTATCAACACTAGCTTGAGTTATTATATGCTGCATTTATATTAAATAAAATTAAAACTTGTATATGCGAATAACCAGTCATTTTGTTTTTCGACAACAACCGAACAAAACAAATCTCTTAGAAGATCGATGAAAAATGGGAACGAATTCAGAATGATGATTTTTAAGATTCCTCAGAAAATGTACCTATAGAAAATCGGTCCAATTTCTAGGAAAATATTAGAGAAATCTGCAAATTTCTAAAAAAAAATATTCGGAAAATCTTAGGAAAAATCGGAAATCAGAGCCCTCGGAACAAATTGTTAGATGGGTCAAGATGTTTAACAAAAATGGATCAAAACATTTGTTCTCTTTGTTACGCTCTTTCTTTGCATTCGTGTCGTATGAGTTTAAATTGCCGAAAAACATCGGCACCGCCGAGCCAGGCGTGAACACAATGACCTTAAACCCCGTTAAAGGTAGTGAGCTAACATGTGTTCCGCGTTCACCCACAAGAACGATAAACACTTGAGCTGGTTAGCCAACAAGACAGATAGACATGGCTTCATCGACTACAAATTGTCTGAAACGGATTTCTTTAAAACACAATTGAGGTCTAAAACTGTAAGTTCGATGAAGCTCATTTTGACCTAAAGTCTGAGGGTATAGAAACAACCCGCACAAACGTTCACAGGAAGGTGATCAGGGATTCTGCACCTGGAATTTTCGGATTCTTTATAGAGAAAGTGCAAGGTCGATATTACTGCCATACAGGAGATACGATGGATTGGGAAAGGCTGTATTATAGCTGTACCCTCCACCATAAAATATTCTGAACTAAAATGGAATAATTAGTTTTCATTCCTGTCCCCAACTTTAAGTGGGTACGTTAAAATGTCAGATAATGTACATAAAATGCTTCATTCGGGAGGTCCTTTTTTATGGTGCCTATATCTAACTATGTATGTTGACAATTTTTGGTAGGCGAGAAATTGGGAGGTACCGTTATATAGGGGTTATAAAAAACATGGACCTATGTTGACAGTTTTTGATGGGAGCCTTTAATGTCAAAAAACTCCTAATTCGGTTAAAAATTGTAGCTAGAATCCTCAAAATACCGAAAATCGGTACATAACGTGGGAACTTCAAATGTCATTAACAGCTATTTCGGAGGTATGTGGGCTATACGAAAATATGAACTTAAATGAATAATTTTTGTTGCAGAATTTTTGTTGGCTTTTAAATTTCAAATTACAGAAAGTTCGTCCAAAAAATAAAGCTAAGGTACAGAAAATCGGGAGGTTTGTTTGGGGCTATACCAAAACATGGACCTACGTGGTTAAACATTTTAAGTAAAATCCTCAAAGTACCGAAAATCGGGAAGTATCGTTATATTGGGGCTATGTTGAAAACTGTTGATGCAGATGTGGGGTGACCACTACAACCTTCAAATGTCAAATTATAATTAGTTCGGTTAAAAATTATAGCTAAAATTGCCAATTACTGAAAATTGGGAGGTACAGTTATATGGGAGCTATATGCGAACATGGAATTATGTATGTTGACAATTTTTTATGGAGAGGTGTTGTGACCACTAAGAACTTCAAATGTCAAATTACTGCTAGTTCGGTTTAATATTGTAGCTAAAACCATCAAATTACTGAAAATGGGGAGGTACTTCTTGAAAATTTTTGGTGGAGAGGTGTGGTGACCACTAAGAATTTCAAATGTCAAATGATCAAATTACAGATAATTCGGTTAAAACTTGTAGGTAAAATTCTCAAAATACCGAAAATCCGTTATATGGGGATACCGAAATCCGTTATACCGAGGTACCGTTATATGGGGCTATACCAAAACATGGACCCACGTTCATAATTATTTCGAATATAAGTTTATTGGACACTAAGAACCCTAAATATCAAATTATAGCTAATTCGTTCTAGAAAGGTGAATTTAAACGTCAAAATACCGTAAATCGGGGGGTACCGTTATATGGGGGCTATACCAAAACGTGGACCTATGTCCACAACTTTTGTTATATAAGTTTATTTATACTTAAGAACCCTAAATGTCAAATTATAGCTAAATCGACCTGAAAATGTAGCTATAAACTGGTAGGTAAAAATCTCAAAATACCGAAAATCAGGAGGTACCGTTATATGGGGCTATACCAAAACATGTACCTATGTTCATAATTTTTTCGAATATAAGTTTTTTGGTCATTAAGAACCCTAAATATCAAATTATAGCTAATTCGGTCTAGAAATGCGACTTAAATCGTCAAAATACCTGAAATCGGGAGGTAACGTTATATGGGGACTACTCCAAAACATTGATCTACGTCCACTAGTTTTGTTATATAAGTTTATTGACACTTAAGAACCCTAAATGTCAATTTATAGCTAAATCGGTCTGAAAACGTAGCTAAAAACGTCAAAATTCCGTAAATCGGGGGTACCGTTACATAGGGGCTATACCAAAACGTGGACCTATGTCCACAACTTTTGTTATATAAGTTTATTGACACTTAAGAACCCTAAATGTCACATTATAGATAAATCGGTCTGAAAATGTAGCTAAAAACGTCAAAATACCGTAAATCGGGGGGTACCGTTATATTGGGGCTATACCAAAACGTGGACCTATGTCCACAAGTTTTGTTATATAAGTTTAGTGACGCTTAAGAGCCCCAAATGTCAAATTATAGACAAATCGGTCTGAAAATGAAGCTAAAAACGTCAAAATACCGTAAATCGGGGGGTACCGTTATATGGGGGCTATACCAAAACGTGGACCTATGTCCACAACTTTTGTTATATAAGTTTATTGACACTTAAGAACCCTAAATGTCAAATTATAGCTACATCGGTCTGAAAATGTAGCTAAAAACGTCACAATACCGTAAATCGGGGGGTACCGTTATATGGGGGCTATACCAAAACGTGGACCTATGTCCACAACTTTTGTTACATAAGTTTATTGACACTTAAGAACCCTAAATGTCAAATTATAGCTAAATCGGTCTGAAAATGTAACTAAAAGCGGCAAAATATCGTAAATCGGCGGGTACCGTTATATGGGGGCTATACCAAAACGTGGACCGATATTGCCCATCATCGAACTTGACCTGCCTGCAAACAAAAGACGCATTTTCCCAAAATTTCAGCGTTCTATATCCATTTTTGTGGATGCTAGAGTGATTACCACAGACGGACGGACGGACGGACGGACGGACGTGCACAGATCGACTCAGAATTTTACCCTGATCAAGAATATATATACTTTATAGGGTCGCAAATGAGTATTTCAATGCGTTACAAACGGAAAAACAAACTTAATATACCCTCCATACTATGGTGGAGGGTATAAAAATATGTTGGTACCCAAACAAATAAAATTGAGATATGTTACAAAATGTTGCAAACATATATTTGTTTGGACACAAACAACTTATGTTTGGACAGAAACAAATTATGTTTGGATCCAAACATATATTTGTTTGCAATCAGTCCCAAACAAATATTTGTTTGGATCCAAACATAGTTCTAATATATATTTGTATACGTGTAGCCACGTCTAGTGCACGAGAGAGATTATAGGGAGACAAAGAAACAGGAAAAAAGTCTTTTTCATGTGTATTTAGTATGATTCGATGCAACTTCATCAATGACGCTAATGACATACAAGGAAATAATTCTCATTCACCCTGTGTCACTGGTCACACAACTGACACAGAAGTTTAAGGAGTGTTTGGACTTATTTTGGGAGCTACCTCATTTAGTTGTGGTGCCAAATACATTCAAACTCCAGCTTCGGGTGTTGTCTCTCTACACTTTCGGGTCCAGTTCCCCTTCGGGCGTTCTTCCATGACATCTGTGTGTTGTCTCACTCCATTTTTGTGTCCGAAACTACGATCGTCGCCGTTGCTGAACTTCGTGGTTTCATCCGCCGATTATCTTGCATAAATCATCCACTTACCAACCAACAATATCAGTTGCCGATTTCCTTGCAAACGTACAATAGCCGATCCTGCATTGGCATTGAAACACATCACATTGTAAACCAGTTTTAAATCAATAAACATCGGATTAAACCCCCAGGAAAGGGAGATAACTCGTATTTTCCTTCCATAATGTTAAGTGGGTCCTTATGGCAACTCTGGCAGCCACCCACGAAAGCACGTTACAACATTCTTCTATAAGAACGAGTAAGTTAATCCAGGAATAGATACATACAACGAGATCAGGTTGTTAAAAGGTCATTTTTCCAATGTGTTGGATCCAGTGACGACGAAAATGCCACAGATCCATTCTCAGAATACACCGATCGCTAAATAATAATAAAGTCGCAGGAAGAAGCGACACGCTGATAAAGTGTATGCATCCGCTAGTTAGCACCAACTGACAGGAAGAACGCGTACCCGATATGTGGAAAGTGATCATCCTATGTCCCGTCCTCAAGAAAGTAGATAAGACTGTGTGCTCAAACTATAGGGCATAAGTCCGCTCCATATTGCTATAAAGGTAGAGTCTCTGATATTGCGTGAACGCCTAAGGCCTATGCTCAATGAAATAATTGGGCTATACCAAAGCGGCATTAAACCTGGCAAAAACTGGAAAAGTCTCAAGATATACAGATCGACATTTGCCATATTTTTGTCGATTATAAAGCTCCCTTTGACTGTTCAATACATTCAGAGGTATACCTCGTGGTTTTTATACCCTCAGCCTTTAGGCTAAAGAGGGTATTTACACTTTGATACGACCAAAAATGTGCCTCATCGAAATAATGGTCTTAGACCCCAAGTATGTTTGTACGATATCCGTTTCAGACAATTTTGAGTAGATCTAGCAATGTCCGTGGGTCTGTCTATCTGTCTGTCGGTCTGTCTGTCTGGCTGGCTGGTGCGCACGATAACTCTCGAACGGATCAATCGATTCGGTTCAAATTTTGGGTATCGAAATATTTTGTCCAGATTTGATATAAGTTCGAAGATGGACCATATAGGTCCACTCCTTCAGGTACCTCCCCCACAAAAGTTCCAAAATGTTCGGAACATTTGTGGGCACGATAACTCTTGAAGGAAGTAACCGATTTGGTCCATACGTTGCACATCGTAAAATTTCTACCAGACTTAGATCGGGTTCCAATATGGACTTAATCGGCCCACTGCTTCGGGTACCTCCCACACAAAATTTCGGATAAGTTCAGTTTAGGACTTGCTGTCGGATCGCTTTGATTTTTGTTGCAACAACTTGTATTCATTTCCCCCCATACGAGGGTACAAGTTTCATTAGGTGCAAGTCCATACTTCCTGAGAAAATGACCGGAAAGGTGCAAAAAGCCCCTATGACACCTTGTGTAGTGGTTGGAGCGCAAGATAACCCTCCAACGGATCTGTCGATTCGGTCCAAAATTTGGCCTTCGTAATATTTTATCAAAACATAGTTAAAATTCGAAGATGGGTCATATCGGTCCACTCATTCAGGTACCTCTCCCACAAAACTTCAAAAATTTTTGCGCACGATAACTCTTGAAGGGAGTGACCGATGAAATCCATACTTTGCACATCCTAATATATCTACCAGATATAGATCAGGTTCGAATATTGACTATATTTGTCTACTCCTTCTGGTACCTCTCACTAAAAATTTCTTATAAGTTCACTTTAAGACCTGCTGTCGAATCACTTTGATTTTTGTTAAAGCGATTTGCATTCGCTACCTCCATTACGACGGTAAAGGTTTTTTCAGGGGCAAGTCCATATTTCTTGGGAAAACAGCTCGAAAGGTGTAAAAAACCCTTATGTCACCATATGTGGCGATAACTTTCGAACTGTTCAACCGATTTGGTCTTACATTTGGTCTTCGTCATATTATATCCAAACTTTCATGGGCCATACCGGTCCACAACTTTCGGTACTTCTCCCCAATATTAAACAAGTAAAAAAGTATCACTCGGCTTTGCCGACAGAGATATACCCTCAGCATGGGCAAATTGAAACACTTTTTTCACAAAAAACTTATGTAGTTAGGGGGTTTCAAAATGTTGGTCGTATGAACCGACAAAAATGTTGATTAGAATTAAAGTTCAAAATTTTTGCGGAAAAGGCACTTAAAGGAATGGACCGACATAGACCATGGGGGTGCCATAGGGGGTTTTAAACCCTTCGGGCTGTTTTCTCAAGAAGTATGGACTTGCCCCTGAAATAACTTTTACCATCGTAATTGAGGCAGCGAATGTAAGTGGCTTCAACAAAAATCAAAGTGATTCAATAGCAGGTCTTAAAGTGAACTTATCCAAAATTTTGTGTGGGAGGTACGGGATGGAGTGGACAAATATAGTCCATATTCGAACTTGATCAATATCTGGTAGATATAATGAGAATGTGTAAAGTATGGACCAAATCGGTCACTCCCATCAAGAGTTATCGTGCGCACAATTTTTCCGAATATTTTTGAACTTTTGTGGGGTAGGTACCTGAAGGAGTGGACCGATATGGCTTATCTACGAACTTAAACTAAGTTTGGAAACAATATTACGGAGGCCAAATTTTGGCCGTAATCGGCATTTCTGTTCTAGAATTATCTTGCGCTTCCACCCATAAACATGGTGTCATAGGGGTTGTTTTTCAACGTTCAGGCTTTTTTCAGGAAGTATGGACATGCCCCTGAGGAAACTTGTACCTTCGTATAGGGGACAGTGAATACAAGATGTTACAACAAAAACCAAGGCGATTCGTGAGCAGGTCCTAAACTGAACTTTTCCGAAATTTTGTGTGGGAGGTACTCGAAGGAGTTTACCGATTGAGTCCATATTGGAACCTCATCTAAGTCTGGTAGAAATTTCATAATGTGCGAAGTAATGACCAAATCGGTAACTTCCTTCAAGAGTTGTCGTTCGCACAAATTTTCCGAACATTTTCGAACTTTTGTGGGAGAGGTACCGGAAGGAGTGGACCTATATAATCCATCTTTGAACTTGAACTAAGTTTGGACAAAATATTACGAAAGCCAAATTTTGGACCGAATCGGCAGATCCGTTCGAGGGTTATCTTGCGCTCCAGCCATTACACACGGTGTCATAGGGCTTTTTGTAACTTTCAGGCTATTTCCTCAGGAAGTATGGACTTGCCCCTAATGAAACGTACAGCGTCGTATAGAGGACAGCGAATACAACTTGCGCAAACAAAAATCAAAGCGATTCGAGACCAGGTCCTAAACTGAACTTTTCCGAAATTTTGTGTGGGAGGTACCCGAAGGAGTGGACCGATTGAGTCCATATTGAAACCTCATCTAAGTTTGGTAGAAATTACTCGATGTGCAAAGTATGGACCAAATCGGTTATTCCCTACAAGAGTTATCGTGCGCACAAGTTTTGCGACAATTTTTGAACATTTGTGGGGGAGGTACCTGAAGGAGTGGACCTATATGGCCCATCTTCGAACTTAAATCGAATCCGGACAAAATAATTCGATACCCAAAATTTTAACCGAATCGATTGATTCGTTCGAGAGTTATCGTGCGCACCAGCCAGCCAGACAGACAGACGGACAGACAGACAGACAGACAGACAGACGGACGGACATTGCTAGATCTACTCAAAATTGTCTGAAACGGATATCGTACAAACATACTTGGGGTCTAAAACCATTATTTCGATGAGGCACATTTTTGGTCGTATCAAAGTGTAAATACCCTCTTTAGCCTAAAGGCTGAGGGTATAAAAAATGTCACTAAAATGCTAGGACGATATCACTTGAATGGGGCAACCAATTTGGGCCAAACTTTGGATCTCCTAATATTTTAGTTTAACTTCTAAAATGGTCCATATCGGTCCTCCCTAAGGGTATCTGCCCTACAAAAGTTCAACATTTGTGTCTTAAGCTGAGTACACATTGCCAGTTTTGAATGACAGCTTTGTTGGTGCTTGCTAGTGTGGCCGTTCATTTTTGTCATTCATCATGCAACCACAAAATGTTTCGTGGTTGCTGGACGGTTGGACAGTTATCGATAACTGCGAAATATCGACATTCAAAACTGACAATGTGTACTGCTCTTTAGTGCAGTTAATTCCTAATCCACATTTTTGTCGGCAAGTTCAAATGTCCAAAAAGGGCCACAAAATTCTAAAGAGACTTTAAAAACATTCGATCTGTCCGGAAGTGAAAGTTTCGCTTCACATTGGCTGAGGGTATCTATCTGTCGGCAAAGCCGACTGACACTTTTTTACTTGTTTTCATTGACTGGGGTTTATTGATTCAAATACTATTAGCTTATATCGATGGATTCCGATGTTATCGCGTTGTTTTTTCTTGCTAGTGGTAGTGGACTGTTTCTAGGGCAGATGGGCCTACTAACCGAACATACCAAACCGAACATAGATCGACAATGGTTTGCTGAATGGCCTTAATGCATGCTGACAATTTGCAGGTGATTGGAAATTGTGTTGAAGATCGGTAATGGCGATGTTGCTTGATGATGAGCATTGTTGATGATAGGGTTCGACGAGGCTGGTGCTTGCAGATATCGCGGTTGACGACGATATGTTGGGGTTCGGGAACTCGGCTGATGACGATCTAATACGACTGACGATTGTGCTGCCTAATACATTCAAACTCCAGCTTCGGGTGTTGTCCCTCTACACCTTCGGATCCAGTTCCACTTCGGGCGTTCTTCCATGACATCCAGGAATAGATACATACAACGAGATCAGGTTGTTTAAAGGTCATTTTTCCAATCTGTTGGATCCAGAGACGACGAAAATGCCACAGATCCATTCTCAGAATACACCGATCACTAAATAATAAAGTCGCAGGAGCAGAAGGCTTACCAGCCGAGCTGTTCAAAACCGGAAGCGACACGCTGATAAAGTGTATGCATCCGCTAGTTAGCACCAACTGACAGAAAGGACCCGTACCCGATATGTGGAAAGTGATCATCCTATGTCCCGTCCTCAAGAAAGTGGATAAGACTGTGTGCTCAAACTATAGGGACATAAGTCCGCTCCATATTGCTATAAAGGTAGAGTCTCTGATATTGGGTGAACGCCTAAGGCCTATAGTCAATGAAATAATTGGGCTATACCAATGCGGCATTAAACCTGGCAAAAACTGGAAAAGACCCAAGATATGCAGATCGACATTTACCATATTTTTGTCGATTATAAAGCCCTCTTTGACTGTTCAATACATTCAGAGGTATGCCTCGAGGTTTTTTTCGTTGACTGGAGTTTATTGATTCAAATACTATTAGGTTATATCGATGGTTTATCGCGTTGTTTCTTCTTGCTAGTGCTAGTGGACTGTTTCTAGGGCAAATGGACCTACTAACCGAACATACCAAACCGAACATAGGTCGACAATGGTTTGCTGAATGGCCTTAATGAATGCTGACAATTTGCAGATGATCGGAAACTGTGTTGAAGATCGGTAATGACGATGTTGCTTGATGATGAGCATTGTTGATAATCGGGTTCGATGAGGCTGGTGCTTGCAGATACTGCGGTTAACGAAAATATGTTGGGGTTCGGGAACTCGGCTGATGACGATCTAATACGACTGACGATTGTGACGAGTAGCTAAAACTACCATAATTACTGCTGCGATCTCGTATATACTACTAGGTACATCTATGGACAGGGAACCGATGTTCCTTTGAGAAGCAGAATACCAATGTATCTGTGTGGGATGGAAAGCCGAAGCTTCCGTGTGGGACAAAAAACCGAAGTCTCTGTGTAGTATTGAATACCATAGTCTCTGTGTGCAAATATGAATGTATTATATCTTGAGAATGAGCAATAAATAACCCACTAAAAAGGCGTATAAATACGAGAGCAAGGCGGTACACGCAGAACTGGAAGGCCAAGGTTTTGATGGAGTAAACAAGGGGAAGACGAAATAAAAGTGGACGATATTCCAAATTGGGAAAGAAAACAAAAAATAGGGAGAAGTGGAAAACCTTTCTTAGTTCGGATTAGAAGACAAATGTTCTGTAGAGGATCACCACCTAAGTTAGTAAATAATATCCCAACTTCGGTCAAACTTTAAGTTAAAAAAAAAAACAATCCTGCCTCATATGAAAGTCTCTAAATTGACCATGTGTACGAATATCCATTAGAATAACTAATGAATATAAATTTCACACAACCAACTTTAAACATAATTCAATTTTTCCTTTTCAAAATCGAAAGTATGAAAAATGTATAAGAATGAAATGGACCCAAAACCGAAACCCGAAATGATGTATTAGTCTTGAAATTAAATCATAAATAATCCACTAATGTTTACAAAATATTCATTGTTTTATTTTGGGGACTATTCCGCCAAAGAACAACGCGGTGAAACAAAAAGTGAAAATCGCGTAACAAAATGTTTACAAAAGACAAAACGCTATTCGAATGGTATGAGAATGGAATCACTGTCGCTTTTTGATAATACAAATGATAAATTTTCCACTTCCAATGCCGACAAAGAAGTGATAAAAAAGTACCGACAATTCTAATTGAAAGACACAATAAAATGTTTTTGCGGTTTACCCCCGAAAAACGATTAAACCAAAAAATTAAGCAATAAAATTTGTTCAGGTTCACGCAAAATTCGAAATCTATCAAGGACAATAAATCCCAACGAAAAATGGTAATGAATCAATCCTTGAGGTCATAAACAATGATCATTGGTTTTTGTGAAACAACGAAGATGAACAACAACGATTTTGAATGTTCTCACTTGACTTTCTGTGGTGTTAAGCTGCTGTTTTGTCAAGTGGTGGTTGTTTTTTTGTTCTTGTTCTCAAGTGGGCAACACATATGATACTCTCTCTACTCACACATATCATGGCACACTAATGTGAGGTAATCCAGGGCTCTTTTGCATTCATCCATTGTCCTATGCTGCACCACTATACAAACAATGTAACTCTCACACAAAAAGTGGCCTTTTCACTCTAATCCATTTCGCCGCTATTGTCCACGGCTGATCGTTATTATTTTTTTGGTGAAAATATTGTTAAGGATTATTATGAACGTGTGTGAGGGTTACTACTACCTCTCCACTGACCACTTTCGCGCGCTATTGTTCAACTTACATGTAACCTGGCATTGTTTTGCATTTTTTATGGTCAGAACTCAAGAGAATTGAGTTTGTCGGTCATAAGATTTGAAATGTTGACAGGCGTAACACGCCCTTGCCATAATAAACAAGATGATCTCGACTTTGCTGGTGGCAAAGGGCAATGAGAAGAAGAATTAGAATCTTACATACGCATGCTTACTGGGAATCCCCCTACACTCCTTCACCGTAGAATGTGTTTGCGTGAGAATTCAATGCTGTAGGTCGTTTTGTAACAATTGAATGTATTTTTTCTCATTGTTCGTCCTCTCTATGAGACAGTTATGAACAGGATCATCATCATCAGCATCATCAATATGTTATACTTGGAAATTTTCACAAGGATATGTTGTGCACACTCACTCAATGCTTCTGCGGTAGGTTACCCAGCATTCTGTAGTCCTTTGAAGAGAGTTTGATGTGAATTTGATTTTTATCATTGTTGTGTAATTTATTAATTACTTTCTCATTTGCTGCACTAACAGTTACGCATTTGTCGGCAAATGTTCTTTTTTAGTTACCCCTGAAATGGAGGTGTTTTCAATTTTATTGCCATCAAATATTGCCTTCAATCAAACCCAGCAAAATGTTCGATGCCAAAGATGACATTCAATCATGGGTGCAAGTGAACTAGCATGTCATCTTTTTAGCATCTTCATCAATGAATTTTATATGAGCGTGGACCCCAAAAGATGACGTTCTTTTCTGGATCCTAAGCATGTCATTTTAACCAATGCGTTGACATGTCATTTCCACCAATGCTTTGGCATGTCATTTCCACCAATGATTTGACATGTCATTTTCACCAATGCTTTGACACGTCATTTTCACCCATGCTTTGACATGTCATTTTAACCAATGCTTTGGCATGTCATTTTCACCAACCCCTTGGCATGAAATTTTCATATTGTTTGGAAAATGGAAATGCTGTATTGAAATATGGTTTTCATGAAAAACAAAACTCTTTATTAATTCAAACGAATTCATGAAATAACTACAATTAATTTATCAGTTTAGTTTTTCAAAAGTTTACATCCAAAATTGCAATGTAATCACCACCGCTGCAACGCAAAAGATTACTTCCTCCGTTCTCCGCAACTGATATTCTTTCATCTTACAAAAGGTTTTTTCAATTATCTTCCCATCACCAGTTCAGATTTCGACATGGACTCCAAATGCACTCCTTTAAGTATTTTTATTTCGTAAATTACTTTTATTTTATAACAACATTTTGGTAATTTATACTCTTTTGTTTAGTGACGGAAATATGTAGGGATCTACAACCCGGCTTGCTTTAGGGATCTCTAAGAACAAAATGTAACGAACGGGGAGGAGAGACTTTTTATGGAAAATACCATTTATGCTTAATTAATTTATTTTTAATTGTTTCTTTCCAAAAGTAGTTTCTTCTTTATTTTCAGATGCTTGTTCCTTTTCGTTTCGGACTTTTTTTTCAAATTCCAAGAAGCGAGATTTGATTGATTTCATTCTATGTCAGATTTAGAACAGACAAGGGAACTTTTAAAATAGCAATGTGTGCAGTCCGATTCTATTTTTAGCTCGATGGTTGGGACTTCATATAATACCAATTGTTTAGAAGTTTTAGTTGTTTGATATGCAGGAAATGTAAGACAACATCACGACGACAGTTCTAACAACTTTGGTCTGTTCCAGAAACTGCAAGAATCTACTTATTTTTACTACGATAACAATTTTTCCTTTATGTTATCGGAAAAAATAGTAAAAATTAGTAGATTTTTGCAATACTGGAACATACCAAAATGAAAATAAACAGGTGTGTAAATAAAAACACAAACATTATCTCTATTGGATCGATGGAATGGGTACAAATGCTGATGAAAAGATCGGATCTTTCACGACTTCCTTTGCATTGGTTCAAATCCTAATGAAAAGATCGGATCTTCCACGACTTCCTTTGAACCAATGCAAAAGATGACATGAAATCACGTCATCGCAAAGAACCCCTTCCGTCAAATTTTGCTGGGTACTTAGACCATATTTTGCAAACAAGAGCACTGTAAGAGCACAATGGGCTGCGAGTGCGGTTTTTTGTTCTAAAGGTCTGTTTTTGGCTTTCTGGTCCGACTTGTGTGCACTTAACCTAGATTTTAGTTTCGATTTTGTTGTCCCAACATATACCTTATGGCATATGTTGGACCCGTCACCATTGCATTTCACTTTATAAACGACGTTAGACTTGTCTTCCGGAGGAACTTTTGACTTCGTACGGCTAAAAAAGTTGTTATTTGTATTTGTACTTTTTAGTGCCAATTGAAAGTGCTCTTTGACATATAGATTGGAGTGAGAAAATCTTTCTGAAAAGCCTGAAACATATGTCGCGCGTTTATATATCTTTGGTGGTTTTTGGTCCATATTATCTTTTTTGCATCGAACCTGGTTGATGAGATCTTTCACCGTTTTATTGGGGAAGTCATACATTTTTAAAATGTTTTTGATTTTTGCTATATTTTTGGTATGAAATTGTCTGTTGCTTATGTTTTATACTCTGCGGATAAAGTTTGTTGCGGTATTTATTTTGATTCTTCGTGGGTGTTTGGAGTAGAAGTTAATTAATCTTCCCGACGATTCGGGTTTTTGGTACCAGTCTAGTACTAGTTTATTACCTTGTCTATGTATTAAAGAATCCAGGTATGGCAATTGGTTGTTGGACTCACAATCCATGGTGAAACGCAATTGCTTATTGTACTGATTTAAAATCTCCAATGTGTTTTCAACTTCGTCCTTTTGTATTATACAAAAAATCTCGTCGACATGTCCTTCTCTGTCTCACTAATCACGCTTAGATCCAATAATTTTTGGACCAATTTATTGTTTTTTTCCTGTAACCCAGTGGTCGGATAACTCAAGCTAGTGATGATAGACTCAACATATTCGTACACAAAATTTACATTGTTCTACTATAACTTCTACAAAATGATAACACTGAAAATCTGTCCGAAATCGATCCGATTTCGCTCTGACATTTCGTTCCGAAATTATGTCAACCACTTCATACAACTTTCGTTAAGATATCGTTACGATTTCGGATCAGTAGTGGGATTCTGTAACTCATTTTTGCTGTTATCGATAATTGTCGGTAAAATTAAAATGCTTATAATTTCGATAATTAACGAAATTTTTCTGTAAGTTAACGATGAATAAAAAATAGTCGCTAGCCTCTACCGACACAAACAGTGATGCCAACTTTTCTTTGTGTTTTTAGTCATAATTTTTTATTTAATTTTACCGATTTTTGTCGGTAACAGCAAAAATGAGTTACAGAATCCCACTACAGATATCGGATGCAACGTCCGAATTTTGTTTCGATTTCGTTACGATGTCGGTACGATTCGTTTGCTGGGTCGACACGTTTAAATACATTTTTTCGTGGACAACCAAATGCTTCCCGACATAACGGTCCAATAGCTGTAATTTCTGCGACAATCCGCTAAAATGCCTTTATGCGCTGTAAATAAGAAGGGAATGAATCTCGAAATAAGATTCACATTTAAAATGGACCATTCCTTCGGGGACATACTCCTCAAAAGTTCCAAATAATTTTTTTAGAAAAAGGTAAAGGTACGGCAAAACAAGGTCACAAGGTCACATAGTTCGGTTGTGTAGCAGGTATTCTACCTGTCCATAGATACCTCAATCCACACAGGCTGAGGGTATATCTCTGTCGGCAAAGCCGACTGATACTTTTTTACTTGTTATTTTATTTATCAAGAGTTTAATTGATCGTCTGCTGAAATTAACCGCTTTGTTTTCTTGATAAGTTATGTTGTTCGCTCCTGATTTTCTCACAAAAACGGCAGAGACATGTTAAGATGATTCGCACCTGCATTCTTTGGCAATATGAAACCTTCCTTGCCTTGCCTATGGCTGTCTGGTAACTGTCAACGGTTTACGGTAAATCTTAATCTGTGTGGAGATCAAATGACGATCTTGTCAATCTTGTGTGTCAATATTGAATATACATACATCCGTATGTATGTGTGTATAAAAATAACAACAAAAATGTCATAAAAACAAGGTGGGAAGATATGAAGCTAATTTATAAAAAAGTAAAATTATCCCAAATTCAAAGCGATGGCTTCTCTGATTGAATGTTATTGTTCATTTTTCAAGATTATTTAGTTTTTATTGAAAAAAAGTGAAAATTAAATTTCTGTATCAAAATTATTTTATTGCCTTTCCTTTTCATGGTTTAGTCTTGGACATTTTTGAAACTCCCTCTAAACTATTTGGTCATTCAATCAAATTCCTATAGTCACAACGTGATGTGTGGTCCTTGCGATGGACCACACGAACAATCGATGCCGAATTTTTTTTGGCGTGATTGGTAATTAAGTTGTAAAATTCTCTGACAGCAAATACAGAGTGAGTGATATTGGGATGGGTTGGAGGAATAGCGTAAAACTCAAATACAAACCCAGTAATTAGTGACACCAAATCACTGACGAACACGCCCACCACAAAATCTTATCTCATAGCAAAATAAATGCTACTACTAAACGACAACAACAATAACAAATACACAGGACAATCTGTGAGGTCTTCTTTGGCCAAAACACAAGGCAACAACAGGTAAAACTGAAAATGAAATGAAAACTCTTTCTTCCCTGGACAGAGTGAGTCGAATAGTCTGTGGAACAACAAAAACAATACAAGTTACTATTATTTTAGTTAAAGTGACCAACAATTTGTCCGCCGTACTAAAACTCGGTCCTTGTTTATTTGCTGCAGGCAAATAGGAAGTAAAGAGTAACGAACACTGTTCATCTTTGCGGCGAGGATTAAAATGAGTATTTAACCCAAAAATGAGTATTTAACCCATAGCCTGAACAAACCGGAACAAAGAGAGTTTCTTCTCTGGGCATTTTGTTATTTGCCAACCTTAATTAGAAAATTTAGATCAAAGATGATCGATGAACAATCATAAAATAAGAAGAGGCCAGACAAACAAATTTGATGCGACGTCATTCGCTGCAATAAGATACGAATTGCAATAAGATATGCGTCTAACATGGAGGTCTATGGCTTTTGCGCAGCATCAATGCAAAGATGAACTTCAAAGAAAAACAACCCACCGCAACAAGGACAACAACAATAATAATACTCCCAAAAAAGTGCACTGATTAAATTCTGTCATAAGAGGATCCAATTACAAACCGTTAGCAGAACCATGAAATGGTCAGAGCAGCATCACTTTTTCCTATGCAGACGAGACGCCAACTTTTTAGTCTGCATCTTAAGAAGCCAACGACAACAAACTGCACGGCTGCATTTGATTTTGCAATGTGAAACTACTTTCTTTTGGGCACCCCAAAAAGTGTACACTTAAAAAAATTCCTTGTCCCCATGATTGGGTTAATTAGAGTGAAATACGCCATGTTCTTGCAGATATTGAAGCACAGAACTTTTCATTGGGTGCCAGCGGTTAATATGCCCGCCTTGCATGCTGAATATCGGGATAAATAACATCAAACGTTTTTAACAGTGAAAACGGAAACGAAGTGTAATGTTGATTTACCTTTCTTCAGCATTTAAAGCCATGTAAAATTTCTCTACAAGTTGTGTTGTTAGACATACCTACTGAACTCGGCGATAAAAACTAGGTGTGATATCATTGAGCTAAATATAGAATCGGGCTGGTCTCATTGACTTTTCAACATATAACTCGAAAACCTATATGTAGGAGCTATACCAAAACGTGGGCTGTTATAGTCCATCTTCAAACTTGATGTAAGTGTGGAAGAAATATCTTGAAGTACACCTTCCAGTCCTGATTACAATGATAATGATGATTATTCGATTTGGCAGAAACTTTGCAAATGGTTTAATTTAAATTTGATTTAATTTAAATTTTTTCCAATATTGAAAAAATACTCCTTGGGTTTTCATAAAACTCATATAACTCTTATAAAAACTCATATATTAAAAAAAATTATATTTGTGTGAAAAAAAAACTTTAGTTTATATAGGAAACGGATTGGATAAACAGACATTCTACCCATGTAATTTCAAAAAATTTAAAAAAAGTGTTAAACGGACGGAACTGGGCTGGTACAAAAGTATATATGGGCTGAAAGAGGACACTCTCGGGCATCATTCTGTGGAAACGAAACTTTGTTCCAAGCTGTTCCCTAAAAGTTCTAGTCCACTAAACATGGAATTTCGCTAAAATTTAGTACCTGAGGAAAAATAAAATAGCTCACTTAGTGTAAACGCTACGGTAATTTGTTGAAACGACTCTTAACAATAGTTTCTGAGTTTCAGAGAAATAGCGGTTTCTTTCTCCAGAAATTTGCATAAATTACGTATTGTCCAAAATGGGGAACATTTTTCGTCTTTAGGAGCACGCCACGCCGACAACTTCCAATACTTTGATCTAATTTGTTGCTTTTCTTAGTTTTAATATGTTTTCTATCCCATATAGAATCAGTGACAACAAAAAATTGGGGGTTTGGTCGCGAAAATCGATTTCTGAACCACTGTGCGACGGTACAAGTTTCATCAGGGGCAAGTTATACTTCCAGAGAAAATAACCTGAAACGTGCAAAAAAACCCATATGGCACAGTGTGTAGTGGTTGGAGCGCAAGATAGCTCTCGAACGGATCTGCCGATTCGGTCACAAAATTTTGTCCACTCCTTCAGATACCTCCACCACAAAATATCAAAAATGTTTGGAAAATTTTGCGCATGATAACTCTTGATGGGAGTAACCTATTTGATCCATACTTTTATATCTACCAAATATGGATCAGGTTCGAATATATTTGTCCACTCCTTCACCTCCCACACAAAATTTCAGATAAGTTCACTATAAGACTTGCTCTCGAATAACTGTGAATTTTGTTGAAGCAATTTGCATTCGCTGCCTAAATTACGACAGTAAAAGTTTGTTTTCAGGGCCTAGTCCATACTTAATGAGAAAACAGCCCGAAAGATGTAAAAAACCCTATGTCACCATATGTTGTGCCTGGAGAGCACGATAACTCTCACACTGATCAACCGATTTTGTACAAAACTTCCGGTACTTCTCCCCAATATTTAAAACAATGTCACTAAAATGGTTGCACTATATCTCCTGAACGGGGCAAACAATCTGGTCCAAACTTTGGATATCTTTATATTTTGTCAAAATTTAGTTTAACTTCTAAAATGGCCCATATCGGTCCTCTCCCGTGGAAAAGTTCATTGGTCCAAAAGTTATACAATGTCCCGCTGTAATAACTAGTCGGCGCGCAATCTATCGAAAAGATATAACTCCCACAGTAAGATCCGTTTCAATAATGGATTATGTCGATTATGTCGGTCCATTCCTTTAAGTACCTCCACCGCAAAACTTTTGTACTTAAATCCTAATCCACATTTTTGTCGGTTCATACGCCCAATATTTTGAAAACATCCTAAATACCAGGGTTTCGGAGTCGAGGTATTTTTGGGTCGACTCCGACTCCAGGCCAATTTTTTTCACGACTCTGACTCCGGGTCGACTCCGAGTGTAAATTCTTGTACTGCTAAAAACTAATAAAATGTGCACAAATTTTAACTGTTTCGTATATTTGGGCCCATATAGGCTAATCTATTGTTTTTTCCTAACATATTCTTTAGAAAGGGCATCCGTTCGAATATAATACTTAACTTCAGAAGATAAATATGAAGTAGTTGCAAAACAGCAACAAATTACAAGTCTGGGAGGAACTTTTCTTCGTGAGAAAATATCTCATGTGCCAGACATTGAAAATATAACATGAACATTTTTAACTTTTCGTAGATAGGGTAGGTGAAGGAGAGCCCTTTCTCCCTTCTTACACATAAGCTCACAACATTCTCATGAAAATCTTCATAGTCATACAAATCAAAAGGACTACATGCTGTAAAAATTATAAGCAATTCATGACCAGGTTTTCAAATTGATATAAGCCAACAATTTAGAATTCTTCGAGAGCCTAAAGGTAAAAAATAATAATAATAAATAAAAACCCTTTTTCATGATTTTTCCCTTCATCTGAATCTGCTTCCTTTTTATGACCAAATTACGTTTTTGGTCATAAAAAGGACAAAGCACGAAAAATTAAATTTTCCGATAGATCACACTATCAGCTACTTTTGATTTTTTTTTTGTTGAAAAATATTGCATAGTGTCCTGACAAATGGCCCCCTACGAAACACTGTTTTTACTAAAGCAGTTTGCGGTACCCACTGTAGCTCGAAAACGAATAAACCGATCAGCATATTTTTTGTGGGATGATTAAGAACCAAAACTTACTTAAGTGAAACGGATTTAAAAAATATCCACTTTCCACACTATCCACTAAAATATATGAAGATCGGATCATCCATTCTCGAGCTACAGTGGGCCCTACATTTCAAAATGTAATTTTGAGAAAACCGCGTTTCAAACTTCGATGATACATACAAATCAGAATTAATTTTCTCTTTTTAACGCTCATATCTCAGCTAATTTTTGTCCGATCGACTCGAAATTTTTGAAACATATTCTATTCTACCTGTTCTTTAAAATAAGCTAATAAAAATTTCGATTTTGTAAAATTTGCAAGAGACCCCTTAAAATCGATCGACATTAAGGAAATTAACCTTACCAAAATTTTCGGAGAAACATTTCTGTAGATTTTTTTCATGAAGAAAATCTGATCTTGTGTTTATTTTTCAGTTCAAGAACAAGAAGGACATGGAAGGAACTGAGCTAAAAGCACAAAATAATCTACAAAGGATTATTCATTTCATTTATCTGAAAACATTTCATCTCAAAATGATGAAACAGTATCGCCAAACAAAGATATAAAGCTACTTACTCAAGCATTATTGGGGGTCAATAAAAAATCTTTACGTTACAACTCAGAAACTTCTGCTATTAGTCCTTTGGAGTTTTTAATATATTCAATTTCATTTCCAACATCAATTTTCTACGCCCAGACGTTGACTTCCATTTTATGTCAGTAAGATTTCCCATAGCGACCACAATGTCCTTCATAGCAGTCCAACAGATCCTATAATAGAAGACAAATATGACATCTCACAAAAGACAAGATGAAAAGATCAGTAGATTTTTGTGAGAAGACCAGTAGATCTTCTGACAGAAGACTTGTAGGGCTTATATAAAAGACCTTAAATGTCCAATAATAATTCAATAGACCATTACTTTTGCTTGCAACAAAAATAAAGGATCAACTAGATCAAAAATATTCTGGACATGAAATTTGTAATTAAAATAGAGATGAAAAGACTAGACTTCAAAGGACAGTGGATATCGTTATGTATCGTTCTCTAAATTTGTATAATATACCGTTTGCTTACATATATGTTTTTAGCTATCTTTTAAAATAAATAATGATTTAAAAAAATGGTGTCCCGATTTTAATGTTATATTTTTATATTGTAGAAAAAATTGCCCGGAGTCGGAGTCGAGTTCTTTTTTTCGACTCAGACTCCGACTCCAGCAAAATTGCTCGACTCCGACTCGTAGACTCCGATTCCGAAACCCTGCTAAATACATTTTTTTGGAAAAAAGTGTTTCAATTTATTAATTAATTTATCCCCTCAGCCTGTGGATATCTCTGTCGGCAATGTCGACTGATACTTTTTTACTTGTTATTGTTTCGTTTTTATACCCTTTAGGCTTTAGGCTAAAGAGGGTATTTACACTTTGATATGGCCAAAAATGTGCCTCATCGAAATAATGGTTTTAGACCCCAAGTATGTTTGTACGATATCCGTTTCAGACAATTTTGAGTCGATCTAGCAATGTCCGTCCGTCTGTCTGTCTGTCTGGCTGGTGCGCACGATAACTCTCGAACGGATCAATCGATTCGGTTGAAATTTTGGGTATCGAAATATTTTGTCCAGATTTAAACGGACATTACTACTTTTTTCCACAACCGATTTGCACACACTGTTTTTCATTATAAAGGGGAGAGTAATGCCTTTCGAACAAGCCATAGATTTTTAAAATTGGTTAACAAATGGCTAAGTAATAGTGGTTTAAGTGCGACAAAAACGCATTAAAAACAGTAAAATGTTTTTCCGTGTGCTCTAGGCTGCGTAAACGACTACTAACAGTACAATTATTTACTGTTAGCAAGTAGGAAATTTAGTTGGCTTTCCAAAATGGGAAAAACCAAGAAAATCCGTTGAAAAATTAATGCGTTATGACATTTTTTGTGTTTCAACTTTTTGGTTTTTTTCATATTTTCTATGGCTTGTTCGAAAAGCATTACTCTCCCCTTTATAATGAAAAAAAGTGTGTGCAAATCGGTTGTAGAAAAAAGAAGTAATGTCCGTTTAAAGTTGAAAATCCAAGAAAGCCCATTTTTCACTACATTTACCGTTATAAAATGAAAAACCGAAGTGACCCAAAGATACCAAAGGTATTTTCGTCTTCTATGGACTCCCACAAAACCGAATTTGTGCATCAGAAATCCTGCAAAAAAATTTTGTCCACTTTTGTATCACAGTGTAATTAATGATCAAATCAAAAATAAAATCTTCTGATATAGAAGAGCAATTACTAATGATGTAGGAATAAAACTTACCATAGTATTTGCGAACATTGAAAAATGGGATTACCAAGCAGGACTATAGGAAAAGTTTAGAGTTTCAATTAACTGACATAATTTCCCATATACATTTATCTAAATGAAGTGCGATATATATACTAGTTTCCAAGCTTTGCCTTCGTCTTCCACAACAACAACATCCTAATACACCTGAAGATCGGCATAACCACCCGTGAAACGTAGTGTAATGGTTGGATGCGTGGGACTTCGGTAGACTCCTAATTTTTCAATGTATCTCTAAAGGCCTAACAGTTCAACTCGAAAGAGAATTAACTTTGATTTTTGTTGAAGCTATTTGCATTCGCTACCTCCACTACGATGGTAAAAGTTTTTTTCAGGGGCAAGTCCATATTTCTTGGGAAAACAGCCCGAAATGTGTAAAAACCCCTATGTCACCTTATGTGGCGGTCGGAGAGCACGATAACTCTCGAACTGTTCAACCGATTTGGTCTTCGTCATATTATATCCAAACTTAGTTTCATGAGGCAATACCGGTCCACAACTTCGTGTACTTCTCCCCAATATTTAAAAATGTCACTAAAATGCTAGGACGGCATCACTTGAATGGAGCAACCACTTTGGTGCATACTTTGGATCTCTTAATATTTTGTCAAAATTTAGTTCAACTTCTAAAATGACCCATATCGGTCCTCTCTAATGGTACCTTCCCCATAAAAGTTCAACAATTGTGTTTTAGTGCAGTAAATGCCTAATCCACATTTTTGTCGGCAAGTTCAAATGTCGAAAAAGGGCCACAAAATTCTGAAAAGACCCTAAATACATTCGATCTGTTCGTAGGTGAAAGTTTCACTTCACATTGGGTGAGGGTATATATCTGTCGGCAAAGCCGACTGACACTTTTTTACTTGTTTTAAAACTTTTCGATCTGGTCGATAATGCAAAAGTGACGGATCTGTGTGGTTTTAAAAATTAAATACACCCCAAATGGCAGAACGTGGTGTGATTAACGTGGGTACCTGCCTTTCAGCCTAACCCCACGGTGTCCTCACAACACTGGACTGGTTACAAGCGACCAATCAGCGCCCCTTGCACCGTAGTGAGGTACCAATTGCGTTCAGGTGTTTGGCCCTGTTCACCACCTTGGTTTGGCGCGGAGCACCATCTAAAACTCCTGTCTTTTTATGGCGCAGACAGCCGGTAGAGAATGCTACCCCATTCGAGTTCTACGAACTCTTCCCGCGATTTTGGGCAACCACAGCCACCACGATACTCCCCGAAGGGCCGCACCAACTACCGGCCCCAGTCCGAGACTGCATTCCCGAAGGAAAGTGCTACAAGGACCAGGGGGCTTGCCGGCACCCGTGGTCCCAGAATTAAGTCTCTGGTACGACCTCGTACCCATAAAGGCTACTACCAGTTGGTCCCCAAACGGAGCCGGGACTGGTGGCCCGGACCCCAAATGGCAATCAATTGTTTGAACTAATCTTTCCGGATCAGTGGAAGTGTTTACCTCAAAATATTAATAATAGAATAACTGTATTGGAATTCTCGCCAACCTACATATATATTAGGCCGTTCCGTTATTTAACCGCTACTTTATTGCAATTTGCATCAAGGGATAAGTCAAAAGTTATTTCTCCATCTATACTTATAAGAGAGTTCAGTAATGATGACTAGACATCGGATTTTAGCATGTTTTTTATTTCTTATCCGATTGGACTCAAATTTTGGATCTAGGCGTTTTGAGGGTCAATTTTTCGATATTTGGGGTCATATCAAAAATATGCAAAAAATATGCAAAATATATGCAAAAAATATGCAAAAAATATGCAAAATATATGCAAAAAATATGCAAAATATGCAAAAAATATGCTAAATATGCATGTGTTTTTTTGACAAAAATCGTCAACTAAATTTGGAAAATCAACAGAAAAGCATTCTAAATTAAGTTTTTTGCCGTTTAACATAGTTTTTTGCAGATTATTATGTTATTGAGACTCTCCAGATATTCCGCCACAGCAATAAATCTAGACTAACAAGACTTAAATCAGTTTTCACAAGGTGAGCAAATGTCAAATAACTCAGCATTCCTTTTACAACATAATTTGCTTCCTATACAAATGTAGATAGATAATGGAAAAATTTCAAAAACTCAATCAGAAATGTCAAATCAACGTGTCCAAATATGGTGATAGTTTCTAATCGGCCAAAATTGTCTAGCAAAGAACAAAGGAGCTAGAGTTAGTCATCGCTATTTTTGTTTAGATAAAAGCGCATTTTTTTTCTAGTTTTTTGAAAAAGGGTTCGTTTTTTAGCGAAGAATGGGAAAAAGTACTAGAGCACCATTTACGATTCCAGGTTCTGGAATATAACTATAATTAGAAGTATACGTTTTGAATATCCACATATTGGATTTGAATATATTGTATAGTGTTTAGTCTTTTATTCAGTATATACAGACATAAATTGGCAATTTTTGTTCTTTGTGGTCAAAAAGCTTCTTTGGAAAAATGCTCTAACTGCCGCTTTAATATTGATGACAGGGTTTTAGTTTAATGCACTAAAAATTCATAATTTTATAATATCGATCTATATTGTACGCATACAACCGCTTAATGCAGAATTGGAAAATGTTCACTCTTCGGCGAAAAGTAATTCATTATTGTTATACCCATCCACGATGGATAATAAGCAAAATGAAGAACGCCCAATGATTAGTGCAAAATAACATCACTTAGAAAAACCACACAATAGAGTGGTAGTCGTAAAATAAGTCAAAAACCTTGGAATTGTCTTTAAAATGGCAAAACCACTCACATATTTCTGCTAGAAAAGTATTTGGAATGCTAACAAATATAGTTCAATCTTGATAACACAGTCGAAAAGTCATAACCCTTTTGTATACACAATTAATTAATTTATACCTGTCCGTATACTCGATAATTTGTAATAATTATTACAAATGCTTCGAATTTTGACAGTTGTTTAATGGAGAAGTTGGTGAAAAAATTGTTTCACCAACATTTAGTAAAAATTATCGAGTACAAGGACAAACCTTTCATGACACATTAGTCTTGTTGTATAGGATATACATAAATATATTAAGAAAAATATTCGCCGCAATATTGTCATTAAAGTTGCCAAATGCACTATACACCTAAAAGGCAAAGATTTCAAGGAATATTAATTTACAAAACGATGAAATTCCACATCTGTCTCTAGGTTTGCTTACTTGCTGATGTAAACTTTAGCAATTACAATTTACGAGTGATTTAATCATATAAAATAATTTATTTCCCTTACAATTCCTTAATCCGAACAATTTGATAATTCGGACACCACCGAAACCTGTGGTGCAGGGATTATCGCGAATGTACTGTATATATGGGAGCAATATCCAAATCTGAATCGATTCTTACCAAAATAGGGATCGCCCTAGGCCCAAAATATCCCCAATTTTTATGCGAATTGGTCTATAAATGTGACCTGTGCTTTGTTTTCAAAAAGACATGGCGAGATGGATAATTGCGAATCTATGCAGATCATCAGAAGGAACTGTGGGTCTATTTCGTTTCATTTTGCATGTTGCAAATTCTTTAACTAAGACATAATACCCTTAGGGTATTAAAATATAGTTATCAGTACAATCATGAATAAAAAATCCGTGCAGAATTTGTTTCCTTTCCCCAATTTCACAATTTTTTTATATCCGTATTTATGCCCAAAAAGGGAATATTTTTGTCGATTCGACTAGAATACGCCATAATGAAGCGAATCTACTAGTTTTCAACTTTTAACAAATATTGATTTTAAAAGAATTTCACTTTTTAAAATTATTTTCCGTGTGGAAAATTCAGAAGGAAATATTCATGATGGCACCGTATATATTTTTTATATGTTTTTAATAAAATATGAAAGATTTTATGTAATATTCAATATTTTTTTAGTCTTAATTTCTAGCTCATTTGTTATTCTGTCAGACAATTTTGGCCGAGCAGAAACTATCAACATATTTGGATACGTACATTTTTACATTTCTGATTGAGTTTTTGAACAAAGTTATATTAGAAAGCAACTTATGTTGTAATAAAAAGGCTGGGTTATAGGAAATTTTCTAAGTCTTTTAGTCCAGATTTGTTGCTGTGGCGGAATAATAATTAATAACATGATAATCTGCTAAGAAATCGACGTTTTACGGCAATAAACTTAATTTAGAACACTTTCTGATGACTTTCCAAATTTAATTTGATGATTTTTGTCAAAAAAATTACTTGCATATTTTGCATACTTTTTGCATATTTTGCATATTTTTTGCATATTTTGCATATTTTTTGCATATTTTGCATATTTTTTGCATATTTTGTGCATATGCAAAATATGCAAATATGCAAAAAAATAAAAAATATGAGCCTGTCATTGCATTCAGTTTTCTTCAAAACGAATTTTGGTCCAATCAGAATTTTCGTATCTTTATTAATAAAAAATATGCAAATATGCAAAATCCGATGTCTAATGATGACTCACTGACTCACTGACTCACTGATTCACTGATTCACTGACTCACTGACTGACTGATAATCAACGCCCAGACTAAACGGCTAAAGCTAGGATCTTGAAATTTTGGGTGAGGGACAATCTTGGTCCGAAGGTGTCAGATAAGGCTGGGTTTTTGGAAATTCGAAGAAGAACTGTACTAAAAGTACTAAAAGGTACTAAATATGGTACCCTTTGTATTAGGCAAACGCGAAGAGCTAGAATTCTGAAATTTGGAATGAGGTTCACTGATGGAGAGTTAGAAAGGTGTACCAAATGGTTTTTGGAAATTCGAACTATAAGTGTACGAAAAGTACTAAAAGTTAGAAAATTTAGTACTATTTGGTATTACGTGAACGGATAGAGCTAAAATCTTGAAATTTGGAATGAAAATCAAGGTTTAGAAGATGAGTTGGTATAAGGAGGTGGTTTTGAAAATGTGTACTCATGTGTACGAATAGTACTAAATGGTACTAAATTTGGTACAATTTGAATTTGGGCGAACCGATAAGGTTGGAATTCTGAAATTTGGAATTACTATTACTGTTGGAGCGTAGGTTTGAGATAGGGAGGTAGTTTTCGAAATTCGTACATATGAGTACGAAAGGTACTAAATAGTACCAAATAAGGTACAATTTGGATTTGGGGGAACGGATGGAGCTGGAATCCTGAAATTTAGAATTAGGATTACAGTCGGGGTGTAGGATAGAAGTACTTTGGAAATTCGTACATTTGGGTACGAAAAGTACTAAATGGTACCAAATTTGGTACAATATGAATTTAAGTGATCGGATAGAGCTGGAATAGTGAAATTTGGAATTAAGATTACTATTGGAGTGTGGGATTGGGATACTTTTGGAAATTCGTACTTATGGCAACGAAAAGTACTAAATGGTACCAAATTTGGTACGATTTGGATTTGGGTGATCAGATACATTTGGAATCCTGAAATTCGAAATTAAGATTACTTTTGGAGTGCTGGATAGAGGTAGGTTTGGAAATTCGGACCTATGGGAACAAAAAGTACTAAATGGTACTAAATTTGGTACAATTTAGATTACGGTAATCTGATGCAGCTGTAATTCTGAAATTTGGAATTAAGATTACTGTTGGCGTGTAGGATTGATGTAGTAGTGGATATTCGTACTCTTGGGTACGAATAGTACTAAATAGTACCAAATTTGGTATAATTTGGATTTGGGTGAACGAATATAGCTGAAATTCTGAGATTTGGAATAAGGAGTACTATTGGAGTGTAGGATTGATAATGTTTTGGAAATTTTTAGTTATGGGTTGGAAAAGTACTAAATAGTACTAAATTTGGTACAATTTAGATTTCAATGATGGGATGCATTTGGAATCGTGAAATTCGGAATAAAAATTGCTGTTGGAGTGTCGATAGAGGTAGGTTTGGAAATTCGTACTTTGAATACGAATAGTACTAAATGGTACCAAATTTGGATTTGAGTTATCGGATGTATCGGGAATTCTGAAATTCGGAATTAAGCTTATTGTTTGAACATAGCACTGAGGTAGTTTTGAAAATTTGTACTTATGTGTACGAAAAGTACTAAATGGTACCAAATCTGGTACAATTTGGATTTGGGTGAACGGATATAGCTGGAATCCCGAGATTCGGAATAAGGATTACTGTTGGTAAGTAGGATTGATGAAGTTTTTGAAATTTTTAGTTATGGGTACGATAAGTTCTAAATGGTACCAAATTTTAATTTATGTGATACATTTGGAATCCTAAAATTCGGAATTACGATTACTGTTGGAGTGTTGAAAGAGGAAGGTTTCGAAATTCGTACTTTGGATACGAAAAGTACTAAATGGTATCGAATTTGGTACAATTTGGATCGGATATAGCTGAAATTCCGAGATAAGGAATAAGGAGTACTATTGGAGTGTAGGATTGCTAAAGTTTTGGAAATTTTTAGTTATGGGTAGGAAAAGTACTAAATTTGATACAATTTAGATTTCAATGATGTGATACATTTGGAATCGTGAAATTCGGAATTAAAATTGCTGTTGGAGTGTTGAAAGAGGGAGGTTTGCAAATTCATACTTTGGATACGAAAAGTACTAAATGGTATCAAATTTGGTACAATTTGGATTACGGTGATCGGATGCAGCTGTAATCCTGAAATTTGGAATTAAGATTACTATTGGCATGTAGGATTGAGGTAGTTGTAGAAATTCGTATTCATGGGTACGAAAGTACTAAATGGTACCAAATTTGGTACAGTTTGCATTTGGGTGAACGGATATAGTTGGAAACCCGAGATTTGGAATAAGGAGTACTGTTGGAGTGTAATTGATAAAGTTTTTGGAAATTTGAAGTTATGGGTAGGAAAAGTACTAAATTTGGTACAATTTGGATTTCAGTGATAGGATACATTTGGAATCGTGAAATTCGGAATTAAAATTGATGTTGGAGTGTTGATAGAGGTAGGTTTAGAAATTCGTACTATGGATACGAATAGTACTAAATTGTACCAAATTTGGATTTGAGTTATCGGATATATCTGGAATCCTGAAATTCGGATTTAAGCTTATTGTTTGAACATAGCACTGAGGAAGTTTTGAAAAATTTGTACTTATGGGTACGAAAAGTACTAAATGGTACTAAATTTGATACAATTTGGATTTCGGTGATCTGATGTAGCTACCATCCTCATGTTTGGCATTAAAATACCTGTTGAACTGAGGATTGATAAAATTTTCGAAATTTTTAGTTATGGGTAGGAAAAGTACTAAATTTGGTACAATTTGGATTTGAGCGAACGGATAGAGTTGGAATCAAGAAATTTGAAATTAAGATTACTGTTGGAGTGTAGGATTGAGATATGGAAGTAGTTTTGGAAATTCGTACTTATGAGTACGAAAAGTACTAAATTTGGTTCAATTTGGATTTGAGCGAACGGCTAGAGCTGGAATCTTGAAGTTTGGAATTAAGATTACTGTTGGGGTGTAGGATTGAGGAAGTTTTGGAAATTCGTACTTATATGTACGAAAAGTACTAAACGGTACTATATTTGGTACAACTTGGATTTGAGCGAACGGTTAGAGCTGGAATCTTGAATTTTGGAGTTAATATTACTGTTGGGGTTAGTTTTGGAAATGCGTACTTATGCTTACAAAAAGTACTACATTTTGTACAATTAGGATTTGGGTGAAATTATAGCGCTCGAATCCTAAAATGTGGAATTAGGTACACTTAGGGGTACGAAATGGATCCATGTATGGTACAATTTTGTATTGGATGAACGGATAGATCTGGATTCTTGAGATTTGGAATTAAGTTTACTGTTGTCATTTGCTTATAACGTCCGATTTAAGAAATATGTGCCGTAAATATACGAAAAGTTGTAAATGGCACAGGATTTGGTACAATTTGTTATTGTGTAAAGGGAATTTTAAAATAATAGGAGGAGGTTCGTATTTATGTATTTACATGTAAAGTACTAAATAGTTCTATAATTGGTTTTGGGGGGAACAGATAGAGCTGGAAATAGGGATGGCGGTTGTTGGGTTAGGCCGTATTTGCGCTGAGAACCTCAATTAAAATATCTCTAAAAATGTTGATTGCTCTTGATATGTAGCGAAATCGAACTAATGTGGTACGTATTAGTACACAAAATGTTTCCACCATTCTATATTATATATTGTTTATTTGTGTTGTATATTTAACGCATACGAAGTAGCGGGCACTTTGCTAGTATATTTATAAGATACTTTAATGAAATACATACATACATATTCAACTAAAGTCCCAATTTACATTGGGCGAGTTTACTTGCGGCAATTGTCATTTTGTAGGAGAGAGAGGTGAGGCATATGGTAACCCTTTGCCTCTCAGCACCCTCTCTCACCTACAAACTGACAACTGCCGCAAGTAAACTCGCCTAATGTAAATTGGGACTTACTGAATATTTTTATAAAAAAACATTAACCCTCATGGGGTTCAATAAAGGGGTCTTTTTAGTCCCTTTTTTCAAAATCCTTTAAAACCTTCTACATAACTGTTCCTCATAAAATTTAATATTGGTCTCAGAATACACCGAATTTGTAAATCGTATGTAAATGCCAGGAACGTGCAAAAAAAGCTTTTTTACTTTTTTACTTTTTTCATAGTTAGATTTTTAATAGGGATGCGTTACTAACCCGACGTCCAACCCAAGTTTTTACTGACTATGTTAAAATTAAAACAATGTTTGTTAATAAAACGGCGTTGTTTATTCACTAGAATAATTCAAATTAAGAGACAGATATTTTTCGGAAAATATGAAGTTATCAATATCAAATTTGGAAATTTACTTTTGTTCTTTTCTTTTCAATTTTAACAAACAGAATTAACTATATGAAAATTTTCCTTTTCATATGCGAAAGAATGAAATGTATAAATTCATGGACTACTATAACAAATAAATTAAAACATAATTATGTATATTACTGAAGTTGACAGCCTATAAACGGTTTTTAAAAACTACGAAAACTGACAACATATTTATGAAAAAAATTTAAATTTCAGTTATCTTCTGTTGTTGTATTATTAGGCTATAGGCGTTTTAAGTAAAAGACTTGATTTTTAATTTTTCCAAGCTTTATTTGTTTCCAATATTTCGATTGGATTCTCCAATCATCTTCAGGGAACTACAATAATTACACTTTATAAATGGTTGAAAAAAGTGATGTGTACATAAAACTTACTTAAAGGAAGTAATCCGAAAACCTTGTTGTTCAGAAAATCAGGTATTGAATCTCCATAGCTTGGTGAAGGGATCATAAGCTCTCCAGGCGTTTATAGAAAATTATGACAGCGGAATTTTATGCAACCCCTATTTTTGGTCCTATTCATGTCAAATTTTGGGACTGGGCATATGTTTGGCTTCTGCTTAAATTTCAATAATAGGCACAAAAATTTTTGTGTGTAAAATTTTTCTTTTAAAAATTATCTTCAGGCAAGTCAACCTTGACCTATACCCAGAAAGTTTTATACCCCCAAATATGACTTAATCAACCATTTCGGAGGGATATTGAGGCCACAACCTTAAAAATATCGAAAATCTGAAGGTACCGTTCTGTGGAAGCTATATGAAGACGTGGAGCTATACCGACAAATTTCAGGTCGAGAGTTGTATACCACCAGTGAATACTAAATACCAAACATCAGTCATTTCGGTGGAATACTGAGGCCACAACCTTCAAAATACCGAAAGTCGGGCAATCCCGTTCTATAGGGGCTATACTAACGCGTGGACCTACACCGACAAATTTCATATGGAACGTTTAATACCCCAAATGAACACCAAATACCAAATTTCAGCCATTTCGGTGGAATATTGAGGCCACAACCTTCAAAATACCGGAAATAGGGAGGTACCGTTCTATGGGTGCTATATGAAGACGTGGACCTATACTCACAAATTTCAGTTGGAAAGTTTTATACCCCCAACGAAGACTTAATACAACATTTCAGCCATTTCAGTGGGATTTTTAGACCACAAATCCTTAGAGATGGACAGTGGGTAAATACCCAATGGGTAAATACCCGGTAAATTGGGTAAATACCGGGTAAATACCCATTTGTGGGTATTTATTTGGGTATTTACTATATTGAATCGCTAATACAACATCTTAGACCCTATTTCTGGGTTTAGGCTATGAAATCGATTCAAAATGGATAGTTTTACAATACTTTAAACAAGTGGGTAAATACTTGGGTAAATACCCGAGTATTTACCCAAGTGTTGGGTAAAAACTCATTAACTGCCGAACCACTTGACGTAGGCTGACAAAATTTGGCTCAAATCTTACTTATGTCAAGAGAATATCTAGCATTGAAAATGGGGTCTCTGGGTCCATGTTTTGATATAGCCCCCATATAACCGTACCTCCCGATTTAAGGTATTTTTGTCTATTTGCCTCATTGTACAATCATAGTGGCTGAAATTTGGCACAATGAGTTCTCAATATGTAGAAAATATCCTTCCAAAAATTTGTCAACATAGGTCCACGTTTTGTAATAGCCCCCATATAAGGGTACCCCGATTTCGAGTATTTACCCAAATGTTGGGTAAAAACTCTTTAACTGCCGAACCACTTGACGTAGGCTGACAAAACTCGGCATAAATCTAACTTATGTCAAAAGAACTTTTGGTACTGAACATGGGGTCTCTGGGTCCATGTTTTGATATAGCCCCCATATATCCGTACCTCCCGATTTAAGGTATTTTTTGTCTATTTGCCTCATTGTACAATCATAGTGGCTGAAATTTGGCATAGTGAGTTCTCAATATGTAGAAAATACCCTTGCAAAAACTTGTCAACATAGGTCCACGTTTTCTAATAGCCCCCATATAAGGGTACCCCGATTTCGAGTATTTACCCAAATGTTGGGTAAAAACTCTTTAACTGCCGAACTACTTGACGTAGGCTGACAAAACTTGGCATAAATCTTTCTTATGTCAAAAGAACTTCTGGTACTGAACATGGGGTCTCTGGGTCCATGTTTTGATATAGCCCCCATATAGCCGTACCTCCCGATTTAAGGTATTTTTCATCTATTAGCCACATTTTACAACCAAATTGGCTATAATTTGGCACAGTGAGTCCTCAATGAGTGTAAAATGTCCTTGCAAACATTTGTCAACGTAGGTCCACGCTTTCTTATAGCCCCCATATTTGTTTTATTTTGTGATAAAACGAGTTTCTGTCTAATCTGATTTTTCTCTACGACCATCCTAACCATATATGCATTTGCAGAGGATTTCGCTGTCTATAGAAAATATATTTGGTTAATGATCTCAATCTTCGGTTGGACATTAGACTCACGCAGATTAACTTGGTTTTTAAAAGGATTATGGCAATTTGCATTCGCCTCCTCCCTCACTGTTGTTTGTCATGTTAATGGCAATCAAAGCCATTGATTGGTGTCTTCGAAATTTCTTATCAGTGTATACTTCATGCAGTTTCAACAAAATTCTTTTGATTTAAGAAAAAATCTCTTGAAACTGAAACTTTTGTTAAAATATTCAGCGTTGCAGTGTGGGTGGTTAAGATAAGCTTTCAGTAAAAGGTTTGCGTTTTTTGCATCATGTTCAAGTTCATGTTCATAGAATATTATCCCAACAATGTCCAATGCCTTTAATCCTCCTTACTTATTACCCCACTATCAAATTAGTATGTCGTACTAATTAAAATCTTATTTTTTCTTTTCGTTCTCAGGGAGCTCATTTTTTCTTCGATCAATGAGTGGATGGCTTTGTCTGGCTACTTTTCGACTAATTTACAGTTTTAAAAACAAATATCTCACGCTATCTGCCTCTGTCTGTCTGTTCCAATGTGTAAGGGAGAAGGAGACAAAGATTAGCAGAGCGCCAACAGAGAAGCTGCTGAAGGTAATGAACTTTAAATTGTTGATGTTGTGATTTCGGGCGTCTGCAGCCATTTGATGGATAGCTGGATGGATGCCTTACATCGATCGTCCTTCGTTTTATTGGAAAGAAGATGTACCGTTTATCGAAGGTAAAGTGAAAGCGTTTCATGTTAACAATATTTTAAAAAAATATAATGGGGAACTACAATAGGTGGTGTGGGCATTATAAGTTTTTGCAATGGGAGGTAACCTATTATAGGCCCGATTGATCGTTGTTTGGATTTTATAGGGCTGAAAATTATTTATCAATTGAAGTATTTTATTTCAAAGCTTTTATTAACGGTAATATTTGTCGGGCCTGTTTTAACACACGAAGGAGAAGGTGAAACAAATCTCGAACATGCTGCGACCCCACTCATAAGACAATCTTGTATAGCTGGAATATATAAAAAAATGTAGTCGTAAGAATTTAATCGCCGCTGAAAAATGTATTGCAGTATTGCATCATTGGACTGCGGTGGTTCCCCTGCTCCATATTAATCCTTTTGAAGAAATACATATTTCACATCGATATACATAATGGATGTAATGGCGTACGATATTATCAAATTGTTTCACCTTCTTTCATTTATTGTTTGGCAAGACTTTGGTTTGACAGCTTGGATGTATTCATACCAACTGGGTGTAGGGAGCACAAAAATTCTCAAATATTCTTCATATATTCGTACATCTCCTATTCAGTGTCGTTGATTATTTTGATTTTTTAAAACAAAAACTTGGTTATCCCTTATCCAATATTTTTCCAACAAAAACAACAACTATGTTGACATTGTTATTTTCTTTTGCTGCAACAAAAAAGGCATCAAATTATCACCCTGGCGAGACCCCAATGAAAAAAAAATAATAAAACGTAACATAACAAAGATTAACAAGTCTTAGGAGGGATCTTGAAGATTTTTTAAATGAAATTGCCACACGCAAGCCATCGCTTTGTCACGTCAAAATGATGGCCTAAGTCCTGTTGCTGCTCCATTTTTTTTGTTTGGCTCTGCTGCTTCTCCTGCCGATGTCACTGAAGCTCCTTTCGTTAATGCCAGTGATTTGTTTAATATTTAAAGGGTTTGTTGTTATTGTTGCTGCCGCTGCTGCTGGCTGGTGTAGTCGTGCCACCATTGCTTGGGTCATTTGATATAGTTTTCCAGCTCATTTGTTGCATGTAATTGAGCACCAAAAACAACGACGTCCCATCTTCCACCGTTCATCATTGACAAGGTAGGTAGGTCTTAATATATGTACGCATGTACATATGTATGTATGTGTCATTGTTATTATCAATATCGGTGATCGTTATGAAAACAAAGATTTATGTCAACTATTCACTTTGTGAGGCCTTCAAGGGCGCGTATAGAAATATTTTCTTCACTTAATTGGCTATTCTATAGATAAAATACATTTTTACGATGTGGGCTATAGGATTCGGATAAAAATATTTATTCTTCCCAATCCTCAATCCTCTACAGTGGTCTTCCTACATAGAATATATTTCTGAGGTCTTCAATAAGTAAAGGAATAATGGATATTATATAGACTGAAGACCTTCAACAGGTCATCTATAAAAGGAAGGCTTTCCAGACGTCTTCTATTGAATTAAGGCCTTTCGGAACTCTCCCATATATTGCAGATTTTATATGTCTTCCTTAAATACAAATATTTTCTGCAATGAGTTGTGAACCTTCTATATATAGAATACTTTAATAGTTATTTTGTAAATAAAATACCTTCAGATTTTAGCCAACATTACGCTACGGGGTACCCCGACATTCAGTGTCCAAGATGGCTGCCTTACCTTTCTATTCTATATTCTTTCTATTCTATAGAAATAAGGAGGATTCTTCTTTTCTAAAGAAGCCTCTTTTTATGGCTTCCTTTCTTCAGAATCTTCCAATTCTATAAAACCTTTTCGTTCTATTCAAAACTCTTACGGAGGCCTTCCTATGGAGGCTTTTTATTTTATCAGTGCATTCTATCAAGTAAACGCCTACCATGAAGGTCATCCATACTTCTATGTTATATTAGCCTTCTATGAAGGACTTCTTTTCTATAGAAAACTCATCGGTGGCTTCTGTAGAATATAAAGCATCCATAGTTGGCTTCTACAGAATAGAAAGCTTCAATAGAAGGCTTCTATAGAATAAGAGGCTCCCATAGAATAGAAGCCTCCTATGGAGTCCCTCTATTCAATAGAAGCCTCCTATGCAGGCCTTCTATACAATAGAAGCCTCCTATGGAGGCCTCTTATTCTATAGAATCCTTCTATGATGGAGGTTTTCTATTCTATAGAAGCCATCTATGGAGATCTTCTATTCTACAGAAGCCTCCTATGGAGACTTCCTATTCTATAGAAGCCTACAATGCAGGCCTTCTATCTAAAAAAAAAAAAAAAAAAAAAAAAAAAAAATTAATAGAAGCATAGGAGGCCTCTTATTCTATAGGCTCCTATGTAGGCCTTCTAGGAGGTCCTCTATGGAAGCCTTCTATTCAATAGAAGCCTCCTATGGAGGCCTCTTATTCTATAGAAGCCTTCTATGGAGGCTTTCTATTCTATAGAAGCCGTCTATGGAGGCCTTGTATTCTACAGAAGCCTCCTATGGAGACCTTCTATTCTATAGAAGCCTCCTATGGAGACCTTCTATTCTATAGAAGCCTCCTATGGAGGCCTTCTATTCTATAGAAGCCTCCTATGGAGGCCTTCTATTCTATACAAGCCACCTGTGGAGTCCTTCTATTCTATAGAAACCTCCTATGGAGGCCTTTTACTCTATTGAAACATCCTATGGAGGCCTTTTACTCTATTGAAACATCCTATGGATGCCTTCAATTCTATAGAAACACCGTACGGATGCCTCCTGTTCTATAGAAGCCTCCTATGGATGCCCTCTATTCCATAGAAGCATTCTATGGAAGCTTTCTATTCAAAAGAAGCCTCCGTCTATTCTATAGAAGCCTCCTATGGAGGCCGTCTTTTCTATAGAAGCCTCCTATGGAGGCCTACTGTTCTATAGAAACCTCCTATGGGGGCCGTATATTCTATAGAATCATCCTATGGAGGCCTTTTCTATATATATAAAAGAGTAGTGAGGTGAGTGACTGACTGACTGACTGACTGATTCATCAACGCCCAGACGAAACGGCTGAAGCTAGAAACTTGAAATTTTTAGTGTGGGTTGCTGTTGGAGTGTAGGGGTGAGATAAGGCTGGATTTTTCGAAATTCGAACTGGAAGGGTACGAAAAGTACCAAAAGGTACTAAATATGGTACCCTTTGTATTACGCGAACGCGTAGAGCTAGAATTCTGAAATTTGGAATGAGGGTAACTGATGGAGAGCTAGAAAGATGTACCAAAGGGTTTTTGGAAATTCGAACCACAAGGGTACGAAAAGTACTAAATGGTACTAAATTTAGTACAATTGAGATTTGGGTGAACAGATAGAGCAGGAATCCTAAAATTTGGAATGAAGGTCACTGATGAAGAGTAATGATGAAAGGTTTTTGGAAATTCGAACTATAAGAGTACGAAAAGTACTAAATGGTACTAAATTTAGTACAATTTGGATTTCGGTAAACGGATAGAGATGGAATCCTGAAATTGGAAATGGAATTACTAATGGAGAGTAACAAAGAAAGGTTTTTGGAAATTCTACCTATTAGTGTACGAAAAGTACTAAATGGTACTCAATTTAGTACAATTTGGATTTCGGCGAACGGATTGAGCTGGAATCCTGAAATTTTGAATGAGGGCCACTGATGGAGATTAACAAAGTACTAAATGGTACTAAATTTAGTACGATTTGGATTTAAGTGAAAGGATTGAGCTGGAATCCTGAAATTTGGAATGAGGGTTCACTGATGGAGATAAACAAAAGTACTTAATGGTACTACATTTAGTACAATTTGGATTCGGGTGAACGGATTGAGCTGGTATCCTGAAATTTTGAATGAGGGTCACTGGTGGAGAGCAACAAAGAAAAGTTTTTGGAAATTCGAACTGTATGTGCACGAAAAGTACTAAATTTAGTACAATTTGGATTTGGGTGAATGGATAGAGGTGGAATCCTTAAATTTGAAATGAGAGTCGCTGATGAAGAATAACGATGAAAGGTTTTTGGAAATTCGAACTATAAGGGTACGAAAAGTACTAAATAGTACTAAATTTAATACAATTTGGATTTCGGTAAACGGATAGAGATGGAATCCTGAAATTTGAAATAAGAGTCGATGATGAAGAATAACGTTGAAAGGTTTTTGGAAATTCGAACTATAAGGGTACGAAAAGTACTAAATGGTACTAAATTTAGTACAATTTGGATTTGGGTGAACGGATAGAGCTGGAATACTGAAATTTGGAATGAAGGTCACTGATGAAAAGTAACAATCAAAGGTTTTTGTAAAGTCTACCTATTAGGGTACGAAAAGTACTAAATGGTACTAAATTTAGTACAATTTGGATTTGAGTGAACGGATTGAGCTGGAATCCTAAAATTCGGAATGAGGGTCACTGGTGAAGAGTAACAAAGAAAAGTTTTTGGAAATTCGAACTGTGAGTGCACGAAAATTACTAAATTTAGTAAAATTTGGATTTGGGTGAACGGATAGAGCTGGAATACTGAAATTTGGAATGAAGGTCACTGATGAAAGGTAACAATGAAAGGTTTTTGGAAAGTCGACCTATTAGTGTACGAAAAGTACTAAATGGTACTAAATTTAGTACAATTTGGATTTAAGTGAACGGATTGAGCTGGAATCCTGAAATTTGGAATGAGGGTTCACTGATGGAGATTAACAAAAGTACTAAATGGTACTAAATTTAGTACAATTTGGATTCGGGTGAATGGATAGAGCTGGAATCCTGAAATTTTGAATGAGGGTCACTGGTGTAGAGCAACAAAGAAAAGTTTTTGGAAATTCGAACTGTAAGTGCACGAAAAGTACTAAATTTAGTACAATTTGGATTTGGGTGAACGGATTGAGCTGGAATCCTGAAATTTGGAATGAGGGGTCACTGATGGAGATTAACAAAAGTACTAAATGGTACTAAATTTAGTACAATATGGATTCGGGTGAACGGATAGAGCTGGAATCCTGAAATTTGGAATGAGGGGTCACTGATGGAGAGTAACAAAGAAAGGTTTTTGGAAATTCGAACTATAAGCGTACGAAAAGTACTAAATGGTACTAAATTTAGTACAATTTGGATTTGGGTGAACGGATAGGACAGGAATCTTGGAATTTTGAATAAGGGTGACTGATGGAGAGTAACAAAGACAGGTTTTTGGAAATTCGAACTAAAAGTGTACGAAAAGTACTAAATATAGTACAATTTGGATTTGAATTAACGAATAGTGCTGAAATTTGAAATAAGGGTCACTGATAAAGAGTAAGAAAGGTGTACCAAAGGTCAAAAAGTCCTAAATGGTAGTGAGTGAAACTTGGAATTAAGATTACTGTTAGAATTATAATTGAGATATGGAGGTAACTTTAGAAAATCATACTAATGTGCACGAAGCAGTACTAAATGGTACTAAATTCGATAAAATTTGTATTTGCGTGAACAGATTACTGTTAGAGTGTAGGATTGCGGTTACTTTGAAAAATTCGTACTTATGAAAAAGTGCTAAATGAAAGTACATTGGCAATAATTTGGATTTAGGTGAACGAAAGAAGTGAGTTATGCAAGTTGTTTTTGGAAAGCCGTATACGATAAGTGGCAAATGGTACAAAATTTGGTACCTTTTGGTATTTGCTATATGGTACAGCATTTTGTACAATTTGTGATTTTGTAAAGGGGTGGAATTTTTAAATTTGAAATTCGGTATTAGATTAGCAATTGTTGTTTAGAGTGGAGGTAGGGATGAAGTTTTGAAAATTCGCACTTATTTATACAAAAAGTACTAAATAGTAATATAATTGCTTTCAGCGGAACATATAAAGCTGGAAAAGTGAATTGCGGTCGGGATATATGTTGAGTATAAGGAAGTAAGCTTTGAAACCTTTGATTATGTGTACGAAAAGTTTGGTAACATGTTGGTACCAAAACCATTTTGGTATTGTGTAAACGGTTAAAGTGAGAAATACCTACTATAGGTGAACGAAAAGTACTAAATGGTACTAAATTTGGTGTTGGGTGTAGGAACAAAGTTTGGATTATATAATTTGGACAAAAAATACGAAATGGAAAAATATTTGTTATGAAGATCACTCTGAACTTGGAGATAAAGTTCGGAGTTCGGTTGGAAAATGTGCATAAAATCTTCAAAATGCTCTAAGTCTTCAAAATACCTCTTCTAATAAAAGAGGATTGAAGTAGACATTTTTTAAATAAAGCTTTTATATCCTCTGAGTATTCAAGGTCCAAATGTAAAGAAAATTGGACAGTGTAGATTTGTTCTATTTTTAAAAAACAATAAGTCGTGGAGTTCCATTATATGGGGATATATTTCGAAAATTTTACGAACCTATTCGGGTTCTTGGCGAAACCGTTGAAGCTAGAACCTTGAATTGTGAATGTGCGTTATTGTTGTTGTGAAGGGGTGAGAGAAAGATTAGTGTTTGGAAATTCGTATTGGGAGGGAATGCAGTGTAAGTGAAGGAGTAAAACCAGAAGTCAAGTCTGAAATTTGCAATATGAGTCGCGGTTGGTGTATGTCTGTGATATGAGGTCGTAGTTTTGGAAATCCGAAATAAAAAATATGGTAGCTGTGTAGGGTTGCGATACGGCAGATATGTTTTTTTGGAATTAAATCGATTAAATGTTGGTATTTAAAATAGGTTTTAATACAACAGAACAGAGTTCATATATATTTTATGCCCTTTCCGCATACGAAGTAGCGGGTATTTGCTAGTATTCTATATAAGCCTCCTTGAAGGCCGTCTATTCTATAGAAGCCTCCTATGGAGGCCGTCTATTCTACAGAAGCCTTCTATGGAGGCCTTCTATTCTAAAGAAGCCTCCTATGGAGGCCGTCTTTTCTATAGCAGCCTCCTATGGAGGCCTTCTATTCTATAGAAGCCTCCTTTGGAGACCGTCTATTCTACAGAAGCCTCCCATGGGGGCCTTCTATTCTAAAGAAGCCTCCTAAGGAAGCCTTTTATTCTATAGAAGCCACCTATGGAGGCCGTCTTTTCTATAGAAGCCTCCTATGGAAGCCTTTTATTCTATAGAATCATCCTAGGGAGGCCTTTTATTCTATAAAAGCCTCCTATGGAGGCCTTTTATTCTATAAAAGCCTCCTATGGAGGCCTTTTATTCTATAAAAGCCTCCTATGGAGGCCTTTTATTCTATAAAAGCCTCCTATGGAGGCCTTCTATTCTATAGAAGCCTCCTATGGAGGCCGACTATTCTAAAGAAGCCTCCTATGGAGGCCTTCTATTCTACAGAAGCCTCATATGGAAGCTTTCTATTGAATAGAAGCCTCCCATGGAGGCCTTCTATTATATAAAAGCCTCCTATGGAAGCCGTCTATTCTATATAAGCCTCCTTGAATTCCGTCTATTCTATAGAAGCCTCCTATGGAGACCTTCTATTCTATAGAAGCCTCCTATGTAGGCCTTTTATTCTATAAAAGCCTCCTATGGAGGCCTTCTATTCTATAGAAGCCTCCAATGGAGGCCGACTATTCTAAAGAAGCCTCCTATGGAGGCCTTCTATTCTACAGAAGCCTCATATGGAAGCTTTCTATTGAATAGAAGCCTCCTATGGAGGCCTTCTATTATATAAAACCTCCTATGGAAGCCGTCTACTCTATATAAGCCTCCTTGAATTCCGTCTATTCTATAGAAGCCTCCTATGGAGGCCGTCTATTCTACAGAAGCCTCCCATGGAGGCCTTCTATTCTAAAGAAGCCTCCTATGGAAGCCTTTTATTATATAGAAGCCTCCTATGGAGGCCGTCTTTTCTATAGAAGCCTCCTATGGAAGTCTTTTATTCTATAGAATCATCCTAGGGAGGCCTTTTATTCTATAAAAGCCTCCTATGGTGGCCTTCTATTCTATAGAAGCCTCCTATGTAGGCCTTTTATTCTATAAAAGTCTCCTATGGAGGCTTTCTATTCTATAGAGGCCGACTATTCTAAAGAAGCCTCCTATGGAGGCCTTCTATGCTACAGAAGCCTCATATGGAAGCTTTCTATTGAATAGAAGCCTCCTATGGAGGCCTTCTATTATATAAAAGCCTCCTATGGATGCCGTCTATTCTATATAAGCCTCCTTGAAGGCCGCCTATTCTATAGAAGCCTCCTATGGAGGCCGTCTATTCTACAGAAGCCTCCTATGGAAGCGTTTTATTCTATAGAATCATCCTAGGGAGGCCTTTTATTCTATAAAAGCCTCCTATGGAGACATTTTTTTTTTGTATAAAAGCCTCCTATGGAGGCCTTCTATTCTATAGAAGCCTCCTATGGAGGCCGACTACTCTAAAGAAGCCTCCTATGGAAGCTTTCTATTGAATAGAAGCCTCCTATGGATACCGTCTATTCTACAAAAGCCTCCTATGGAGGCCTTCTATTGTAAAGAAGCCTCCTATGGAGGCCTTCTATTCTAAAGAAGCCTCCTATGGAGGCCGTCTATTCTATAGAAGCCTCCTATGGAGGCCGTCTTTTCTATAGAAGCCTCCTATGGAAGCCTTTTATTCTATAGAATAAAAGCCTCCTATGGAGGCTTTCTAGTCTATAGAAGCCTCCTAGGAGGCCGACTATTCTAAAGAAGCCTCCTATGGAGGCCTTCTATGCTACAGAAGCCTCATATGGAAGCTTTCTATTGAATAGAAGCCTCCTATGGAGGCCTTCTATTATATAAAAGCCTCCTATGGATGCCGTCTATTCTATATAAGCCACCTTGAAGGCCGCCTATTCTATAGAAGCCTCCTATGGAGGGCGTCTATTCTACAGAAGCCTCCTATGGAAGCGTTTTATTCTATTTTTTTTTTTTTTTTTTTTTAGGGAGGCCTTTTATTCTATAAAAGCCTCCTATGGAGAAATTTTTTTTTTTGTATAAAAGCCTCCTATGGAGGCCTTCTATTCTATAGAAGCCTCCTATGGAGGCCGACTACTCTAAAGAAGCCTCCTATGGAAGCTTTCTATTGAATAGAAGCCTCCTATGGATACCGTCTATTCTACAGAAGCCTCCTATGGAGGCCTTCTATTGTAAAGAAGCCTCCTATGGAGGCCTTCTATTCTAAAGAAGCCTCCTATGGAGGCCGTCTATTCTATAGAAGCCTCCTATGGAAGCCTTTTATTCTATAGAATCATCCTAGGGAGGATCTTTATTCTATAGAAGCCTCCTATGGAGGCCTTCTATTCTATAGAAGCCTCCTATGGAGGACTCTTATTCTATAGAAGCCTCCTATGGAAGCTTTCTATTGAATAGAAGCCTCCTATGGAAGCCGTATATTCTATATAAGCCTCCTTGAAGGCCGTCTATTCTATAGAAGCCTCCTATGGAGGCCGTCTGTTCTACAGAAGCCTCCTAAGGAGGCCTTCTATTCTAAAGAATCCTCCTATGGATGCCTTTTATTCTATAGAAGCCTCCTATGGAAGCCGTCTTTTCTATAGAAGCCTCCTATGGAGGCCTACTATTCTATAGAAGCCTCCTATGGAGGCCGTCTTTTCTATAGAAGCCTTTTATTCTATAGAATCATCCTAGGGAGGATCTTTATTCTATAAAAGCCTCCTATGGAGGCCTTCTATTCTATAGAAGCCTCCTATGGAGGACTCTTATTCTATAGAAGCCTCCTATGGAAGCCGTATATTCTATATAAGCCTCCTTGAAGGCCGTCTATTCTATAGAAGACTCCTATGGAGGCCTTCTATTCTAAAGATGCCTCATATGGAGGCCTGCTATTCTATATAAACCTCCTATGGGGGCCGTATAGTCTCAAGAATCATCCTATGTAGGCCTTTTATTCTATAAAAGCCTTCTATGGAGGCCTTTTATTCTCCTATGGAAGGCTCCTATGGAGTCCTTCTATTCAATAGAAGCATCCTATGGAGGCCTTCTGTTCAATAGAAGCTTCCTATGGAGGCCTTCTGTTCAATAGAAGCCTCCTATGGAGGCCTTTTATTCTGTGGAAGCCTGGAGGCTTTCTATTCTATAGAAGCCTCCTATGGAGGCCTTCTATTCTAAAGATGCCTCATATGGAGGCCTTCTATTCTAAAGATGCCTCCTATGGAGGCCTACTATTCTATATAAACCTGCTATGGGGGCCGTATAGTCTCAAGAATCATCCTATGGAGGCCTTTTATTCTATAAAAGCCTTCTATGGAGGCCTTTTATTCTCCTATGTAAGGCTCCTATGGATTTCTTCTATTCAATAGAAGCCTCCTATGGAGGCCTTCTATTCTATAGAAGCCTCCTATGGAGGCCGACTACTCTAAAGAAGCCTCCTATGGAAGCTTTCTATTGAATAGAAGCCTCCTATGGATACCGTCTATTCTACAGAAGCCTCCTATGGAGGCCTTCTATTGTAAAGAAGCCTCCTATGGAGGCCTTCTATTCTAAAGAAGCCTCCTATGGAGGCCGTCTATTCTATAGAAGCCTCCTATGGAAGCCTTTTATTCTATAGAATCATCCTAGGGAGGATCTTTATTCTATAGAAGCCTCCTATGGAGGCCTTCTATTCTATAGAAGCCTCCTATGGAGGACTCTTATTCTATAGACGCCTCCTATGGAAGCCGTATATTCTATATAAGCCTCCTTGAAGGCCGTCAATTCTATAGAAGACTCCTATGGAGGCCTTCTATTCTAAAGATGCCTCATATGGAGGCCTGCTATTCTATATAAACCTCCTATGGGGGCCGTATAGTCTCAAGAATCATCCTATGTAGGCCTTTTATTCTATAATAGCCTTCTATGGAGGCCTTTTATTCTCCTATGGAAGGCTCCTATGGAGTCCTTCTATTCAATATAAGCATCCTATGGAGGCCTTCTGTTCAATAGAAGCCTCCTATGGAGGCCTTTTATTCTGTGGAAGCCTGGAGGCTTTCTATTCTATAGAGGAATTCTATTCTACTGAAGCCTCCTATGGAGGCCTTCTATTCTATAGAAGCCTCCTATGGAGGCCTTCTATTCTAAAGATGCCTCATATGGAGGCCTTCTATTCTAAAGATGCCTCCTATGGAGGCCTACTATTCTATATAAACCTCCTATGGGGGCCGTATAGTCTCAAGAATCATCCTATGTAGGCCTTTTATTCTATAATAGCCTTCTATGGAGGCCTTTTATTCTCCTATGTAAGGCTCCTATGGATTCCTTCTATTCAATAGAAGCCTCCTATGGAGGCCTTCTGTTCAATAGAAGCCTTCTATGGAGGCCTTTTATTCTATGGAAGCCTGGAGGCTTTCTATTCTATAGAGGAATTCTATTCTACTGAAGCCTCCTATGGAGGCCTTCTATTCTATAGAAGCCTCCTATGGAGGCCTTTTATTCTAAAGAAACATGCTATGGAGGGCTTCAATTCTATAGAAACATCCTATGGAGGCCTCTTATTCCATAAAAACCTCCGATGGAGACCTTCTATCCTATGGAAGCCTTATATTCAAAAAAAGCTTCCAATGGAGGCCTCATATTCTATAGAAGCCTCCTATGGAGGCCTCTTATTCTATAAAAACCTCCTGTGGATGCCTTCTATTCTATAAAAGCCTCTATTCTATAGAAGCCTCCTATAAAATCCTTCTATTCTTTAATAAGGCCCCAGGTGTTCTGTCACCGAATATCACCCTGCTTAGAGTTGTGGCCTTTAACTTGCAGCCAAGGAAAGTAAAGAAAAAAACATCATCATAACAATCTCCTGTGACAATATTTAAATTGTGTGTTAAATTGCTTTTAGCTGCTGCGCAGTGATCAGCTTTGTCATACGTTTTTCGGTGTCCCCAAACTTGAGCTCCGATTTTGTAGCATTTTTTTCATCTTCTTCGGTTTTTTTTCTCAGACAACATACAAAATAGTATCATATTCTCCACATAGGCAGGCATTCAGTCAGGTTGATGACTTTAATGTGGAATTCGAACAATTGATGAGGACAATGATGGCGTTCGTCTGTCCGTCCACCCATTGAGTTGTGTTATTAATATGATTATCTCTTGATCGTCGTCATCATCGGTTCATCATTGAATATTCATTCTCATCATCTCAATCCTCGTCTAGTTAAAGTTGAGGATTTGTCTCAGGCCCAAAGAAACAACAATAACAAAAATTCGTGTGAAAAAATACTTGAAAAATTACTGTAAAAAATAAACTTCGTATCTATGTATGTTAGGAGGGTAGTATATTAACAGGAGGCAATTTTGAAAAGAACAAGCAGAAGTAGCAGACTTTCATATAATATACGGTCTACGTATAGTCCGGTCAAAATAGACATGCGTATAAGGGGGAAATAGCAAAAATTCCCACAAAGCTGAATTTTGGTGGAGAGCTAGGGTTAGCCATTAGAAGCAACGTCCTAAAAGTCCCCATCGATCCCATGTGTGCAAAACAAGTTATTCGGGGTCAAAGGTCATTTTTGGAGGCATTATTCAGTTTTTTAATTTTTCTCAAAAACTGTAAAACTTAGCAAAGGCCGGCTAAAGTTAAAGTTGTAGATTCAATAATTGTCTACAAGAGTGGTCTTTATGATTCTTAAAAAAGACTTACCATTTTCGAGATATCTCGATCTAAAGGTCAAATAAAAAATTAGCCGCGTAAGTACATTATGAGGCGAACCGGTCAAAGTAACGACACTATGTGTTAGATACTTCCGTAAGCTTTCAAACGATATCCACTTTGCAGTAATCGATTCAGTAGAACCGGGTCTAACCCGGTTTTTAAATTTGGCCTTTCGGGTCTAATAACCGGCGAACCGGATCCGCAACCGTTGAAAATTATACATTTCCGTAATCAGCGCAACAAACCCTACCTTCTGACAAAACTTGAAAAAAATCGGAGAGTTTTCGTTGGGGTCGATCCCGTTGGCCTTTCGATTATACATGTGGGTTAAATGGGCTATTTTTGCATAAAATGACTCTAACATTGAATAACTCTACTAAACACGCTCCGATTTTGTTGGAATTTTTTTTAGAAGATAGCCATAATTTCGCTCTTCAAGAAAATATATATTTTTTTGGGGGACAGACCCGATTACTTCGCTTATTTTAGCTGGTTCGTCTGAATATGTGCATATTTCCCTTATAAGTGCATAAAAATCATGTGTTTTTTAGAACAGCTATATCTTATTCCTTCTAGGAAAAAAATTATAAAGGTCAAACTTGTAGATAATTTTTCTGTCTACAATATTTACTTTAGTCACTTTTTGATTAGATCAACCGTTTTCAAAAAAATAAATCCGAAAACCTAAAAACCCCTAAATTTTGACCTTTGACCCCGAATAATTTTTTTTGCACACATGGGATCGATGGGGACTTTTAGGACGTTGCTTCTAATGGCAAACCCTAGCTCTCCACCAAAATTCAGCTTTGTGGGAATTTTTGATATTTCCCCCTTATACGCATGTCTATTTTGACCGGACTAGTTGTATACTTTGTAGAATAATTTAATAGAATATTCCGTAGGGGAAGGAGGCTTCTATAGAGAAGACGGATAGAATAGACGACTTTCTTAGGAGGCTTCTATGAAATAGAAGGGCTCTAAAGGGGCTTCTATAGGACAGAAGGCCCCCAAAGGAGGCATCTCTTAAACTGAAGACCCCAATAGAAGCCTCCTGCGGTAGCATGGATCCAAATGGGGCATCTATCAAATACGAGACCTTCATAGGAGGCTTCTATAGAAAAAAAGTTTCTATGGAATACAAGGCCTCCATAGGAGGTTTCTATAGAATAGTACACCTCCTTAGGATGTTTCTATAGGATAGTACACCACCGTAGGAGGTTTCTATAGAATAGTACGCCGCCGTAGGAGGTTTCTATAGACTAGAACACCTCCGTAGAACGTTTCTATAGAATAGTGCACCTCCGTAGGATATTTCTATAGAATAGTACAACTCCGTAGGAAGTTTCTATAGAATTGTACACCTACGTAGGAGGTTTCTATAGACTAGTACACCTCCGTATAAGGTTTCCATAGAATAGTACACCTCCGTAGGAGGTTTCTATAGAACAGAAGAATTCCGTAGAAGGCTTCTATAGAATAGAAGACCTCCGTAGGAGGTTTCTATAGAATAGAAGACCTCCGTAGGAGGTTTCTATAGAATAGAAGACCTCCGTAGGAGGTTTCTATAGAATAGAAGACCTCCGTAGGAGGTTTCTATAGAATAGAAGACCTCCGTAGGAGGTTTCTATAGAATAGAAGACCTCCGTAGGAGGTTTCTATAGAATAGAAGACCTCCGTAGGAGGTTTCTATAGAATAGAAGACCTCCGTAGGAGGTTTCTATAGAATAGAAGACCTCCGTAGGAGGTTTCTATAGAATAGAAGACCTCCGTAGGAGGTTTCTATAGAATAGAAGACCTCCGTAGGAGGTTTCTATAGAATAGAAGACCTCCGTAGGAGGTTTCTATAGAATAGAAGACCTCCGTAGGAGGTTATTATAGAATAGAAGACCTCCGTAGGAGGTTTCTATAGAATAGAAGACCTCCGTAGGAGGTTTCTATAGAATAGAAGACCTCCGTAGGAGGTTTCTATAGAATAGAAGACCTCCGTTGGAGGTTTCTATAGAGGTTTTTATAGAATAGGAGACCTCCGTTGGAGGTTTCTATAGAGGTTTTTATAGAATAGAAGACCTCCGTAACCTAAATATGGGGTCCAATATTTCGGTTTGTGAACTGTTTTGGAAATATTCTGAGTAAGATTCCTCGTAATCCTTGCATTTTAGGTATAAAGTGTCCGTAGAAGGTTTCTATAGAATAGAAGACCTCCGTAGGAGGTTTTAATAGAATAGAAGACCTCCGTAGGAGGTTTCAATAGAATAGAAGACCTCCGTAGGAGGTTTCTATAGAATAGAAGACCTCCGTAGGAGGTTTCTATAGAATAGAAGACCTCCGTAGGAGGTTTCTATAGAATAGAAGACCTCCGTAGGAGGTTTCTATAGAATAGAAGACCTCCGTAGGAGGTTTCTATAGAATAGAAGACCTCCGTAGGAGGTTTCTATAGAATAGAAGACCTCCGTAGGAGGTTTCTATAGAATAGAAGACCTCCGTAGGAGGTTTCTATAGAATAGAAGATCTCCGTAGGAGGTTTCTATAGAATAGAAGACCTCCGTAGGAGGTTTCTATAGAATAGAAGGCCTTCGTTGGAGGTTTCTATAGAATAGAAGGCCTTCGTTGGAGGTTTCTATAGAGATTTCTATAGAGGTTTCTATAGAATAGAAGACCTCCGTAGGAGGTTTCTATAGAATAGAAGAGCTCCGTAGGAGGTTTCTATAGAATAGAAGAGCTTAGTAGGAGGTTTCTATGGATTAGAATAGAAGACCTCCGTAGGAGGTTTCCATGGAATAGAAGACCTCTGTAGCAGGTTTCTATAGAATAGGAGATCTCCGTAAGAGGTTTCTATAGAATAGAAGACCCCAGTAGGAGGTTTCTATAGAATAGAAGACCTCCGTAGGAGGTTTCTATAGAACAGAACACCTCCGTAGTAGGTTTCTCTAGAAAGAACACATCGTAGGGGGGTTCCTATAGAATAGAGCACCTCCTTTGGAGGTTTCTGTGGTTTTACCCACGCATAATCTACGGTTCTCGTTTTTTAATTCATATATTGTGATTTTGTGGCCATGTAGCAGCATTAAATTTAGCACCTCTCCATAACAAAGAACGACGACAAAATGATTTGAGTTGAAGCTGTTGTCTGTCCATTGTAGTGGTGGTACTGTTATCTTAATTCGTCTGGTGTTGCATAAAACATTCAGACAATATTGCGTTCATAACTGAACTTAAAACTGTATTACGACGGCTTAACTTCAGCTTCAAGGGTGGCTCCAGTCATCAATGTTCCAAGCATACAAAACTACCACCACCACAAAGAAGAGTACAAGTAATCAAAGGACAAGTAGTAGCTTTATGCAATAACTGACATGACTTTTTGTTGGTGTTGTGTGGTAAGTGAATGTTTCTGGTGTTTTTGTGTCGCCTACTTATGCCGTGTTGTTCTGTTGCTGTGTTGTCTGTCGTCTTTCACCTGAGCATTGATTTCTTCAAGGGTTATTTTTTTTCAACATTATTAGTATGTCTCCCTATCGTGTCACTCGTTTTAAATTTTTTGCTTAATATTTTGTTTCACATAGACTTTTTTTCTACAGCTACAGGTTGATGGATGATTGGAATGAGTCGTCAAGTTGTTGCTGTAGGTGAATTTAATCCGTTGGCCCCAATTATTCGAGTAATTAAGTATTAATGTGCGAAATTGTATCACCTTAAGGAAATTGTATCACCGTAGGGAGAGAAAGAAAGAGTTAGCGAACAGCGATCAGAAGCTCACCTTCGGTCGTCCATTAGTGATTTTCCAAGTGATTTACTACAAAATACTTAACGCCAAAAGTGTAGAATGTCGTTGAATAATAAGTCAATTTTGGAAAGGGAAGAATTTGTCATACGACTTGTAAGAAATTTAATATACAAAATGCAATTGCAAATTCATCATTGCTGATCAATAACGAGTTTATTAACATAAATTAAAATAATCGCAGCCACTCAAATTCGACAAAATTTAGAACTTTCTATTAACTGTTGTTTACTCCGGCCTCTATTGTTGAGAGAACTATGCTCATGAGGTAACCGTAGGGGCTCATTGGCCATTACGGTTCATTGGAACATAAGTGTTTGTTTTCAAAAAGCGGCCGACGCACTCTATCGTGGGCATGGTAGGATCCACCATTCCTTTCTTGTCGTTTATCACGCATTGACTATCAGATTGTCCTCAAATATTTCGTTGAAGGGCCGTTTTACTGTAGATAAAACTGTGTTTGTTGTTGTAATAGTATTTATTATTGTGTGTTTGTTCTTCTGCTCAATCTGGCTCTGGATCTTTCTCCAGTTCCAGGAAAGTGGCTGCTTCGATGGGATGTAAGCACAGATCCACTGGGCAGTTGAAAAGGTGCAGTGTGTCGTGCGGGCCCATGCCGCATACTGTGGGCAGATGTTTTGCACGGTGCTATCGATACATGCCCAATAAGAATTTAAGCGACTGCAATATCCTGAGTGTAGGTGAGCCAAAACTACTCTGGTTTGTCGTGGCAGCTGACGCTCCGCAGCAGCGATAGATGGGGGATGTACTCCGAGGACTTCATTCACACTGAATTTGCTTATGGCCTTAGCAACTGCGTCCGTGTGAATGCTATTCAAACCTCCTGATATGCCTGTTGATCTAGGGGTTATCTCCAATATTGTTGAACCTCCCTCTCTAGAGCATGAATATCCTTCCGGATATGCCTGGATGTGTCGGGCCTAGCCAGCAGATGTTGATTGGGATGGCTCTCACGGTAGCACTCGAACAAGTACTGCAACGAAAGCATCCCATTGTCTACTCTCTTCTATACTACGCCGACCATGTGGTGAACAGAGTGACCGTAGATTTAGTGGTAAGGATATCTGCATATTCCTCGCATGGAAAAAGGTGGTAAGATCGGCTAAATAGGAGTCACCCTCTCACAAATGTCATCAGGGTAGGTACCTAACGCCACAATCGTACAATACGTTACAATCTCAATGCCGTCTGGAGAGGGCGGAATACAAGAAAGGTAGAGGTTAAACAGTTCCGGAGATATAACCCCAACTAGGGGAACTCCCTGTTTCACTCTACGGGGTTTGGACTTCTTGTTCCTGAATTCCACGTACGACTGTCGTCCACTCATATTATTGATTATCCAACGTTTCAGACTTGACCATCGGGTTGTCTGCTTATCGTCCCCAAACAGCGTGGAGTGCCTGACAGTATCAAAGGCTTTTGATAAGTCAAGCGCCACCATCACTGTTCTATCGCACGTCTCTGGTTGAATTCTTGACAAATATGTGTGGTAATGGCGCGCAGCGCAGTGGTCATGCTGTGCTGCTTACGGAATCCATGCTGATGATCGGCAACTTGATAGCTATATCTGATACTGGGGAAGACTAAGGCCTCAAGGGTCTTTGCTACGTGCGCAAAATGTGAAATCGGCCTGTACGATTCACTTTTGCTGGCATCCTTGCCGGGCTTCCGTAGTGGGACCACCCTGCCCATTTTCCAGACTTCGGGAACAATAAGGATGGATAGCGACAAGTTGAGAACTTTAGTGAGATGCTCCACTCCCGGCTCATCCAGCTGCTTCAACATTACCATGGAGATTCCATCAGGGCTTTGGATGATTTAGCGTTCCTGATGGCATTGGCAACATCATCCATTGTAAACTGTAGTGGTTCCTCCTCGGCAGGAAGAGATCTGATGCGACGTAATACTCTTCTCTTTGCCCTGTCACTCTCGGGGTGCTCGACAAACTGTCGATTGAAATAACTTGCGCACCTCTTCGGGTCAGTCAACGTAACGTCGCCAAACGTGACTGAAGTCCTTTCTTCCCTTCTTCCAGGGTTCGAGAGTGACTTAACCGTTGCCCACAATTCACCTATACCGGCTCCAATGTTGCAACTCTTCAGATGATTTAACCACTTCTTCCGCTTATGCTCGCCGACCAGCCTGTTAACTTCCAGTGTCAGCTCCCTTACTCTGGGGTCATTGGGGTTGGTTCGGCGAAGCTCATCACGCTCATTTGCTAATCCCGTCGCCTCTGCTGGGAAGTTTGGTCTTACTTCGGGTATTCGACCAGCAGGGATATGGCGAGCGGCTGCAGCAGTGATGATGTCTCGAAACGTCCTTTCTGCTACCCGAACATCAGAAGGATTGGGCAGTTCTCTGAAGCTGATTATCCACAAAACTTGTTTGGTATCTTTACAACACTACATGTACTGCTTCATCTAATCTCGTCATGTCACAATATATGTATACTCCTAAAGACAGCATCCATAAAAATGTCCTCTTCAGGTGGATTCCTTATAAGCAGATCTCTTGGACATTTGTAAAGATTAGATATTTCCATAGAATCAATTTTATGATATTCAGCTCAGATTGTGGTATTAATTTTGCACATCATTTGTTACGGTTACGCTAAAACACCTAACCACTACGTTATGGTCTCATGTTTACAACTTTCCGCATTTAACCAATCCATACCAACAACAACAACGACGACAATACACATCATTTTGTACCTCGTTAAATTAGTTCTTTGCCATCAATTTTACGATAATTCTTCACACCAATTACACGCAACTGTGGTGTGGTAAACTCGCTCGCTGCTACACTTTGGTTTGGTTTATCACAAATTGTCACTTATTTTGAGGATAATACCTTGTTAAGTTGTTTGTTCGGTGAGGTAACCCTTATCACAACAAAACAGTGATCCTTCCTCGCCACGATATGCAGCAAAAAACAGCAACCACAAAAAAGAAGCCACATCTCGTTGAAAAAAGCGTGACTGGTCAATTTGTCAATTATCCAAATGAGGAGAAGCCATCTACCACCACCACCGCCAGACCGACCAAAAGATGAGATAAAGCAGATCACGAATATATTATGCATCGATTGTGTTCAAAGGATGCAACAAAAGCGTCGGAATAAAATATATGAAATGATATTTACCACCTGGATGCAGGTGCTTTGAATTGCCAAAGTGCATGTGTGTCGTTTTAGCACAGAAAAAAAGGGAAAGGTTTGGAACATCCTAACTACTGCAAAAGTAGCGCATTTTAGGCAAACAAACAAAAAAACCATCCAACCAATCCAACGGATGTCAATTAGCTTAGAATGCATGGATAACGAAAATGCAGTGTTACATCGGAAGGGAAGTCTGGCTGGACTACTACAATTCATGTTTATCTGTGTGTTTTGTTGTTACCCTCCAGATTTGTATGCCGGCGACGAATGACTGACGAGCAATGAATACATCCAGCTGCTTATTAAATTTGGCATGTCTTTCTTTTTGGTCACATTTGCTTAATTCACGTGATATCTTCTGGCCTTACCGCAACAGCTACTCTTTGATAGGAAAGGTTTTAAATGCTGTCAAAAAAAATGCAACATTGTTTCGAAGTAGCACCCTACCCGAGAGAAAGGTAAAACCTTTAGATATTAGAAGCTCCATAAAGTTTCTATATACATTCCCTATGAACCCAGGGTGGGCTCAACAAAATTCGTATAGAAATTCCCTTTGCTTGAATAGAAGGCCATAGGAGATTTCAATAGATTAAAAGTTATCCCTCCATAAAATGCTTCTGTAGAATAGAACGTCTACATAGAAACCTTCTATAATAAACGGCCTCCATTGGTGACTTCTTTAGAAGATTTGCTTAGGAGGCTTCTATAGAATTTAAGGTCTCCGTAGGATGCTTCAATAGAATGAAAGTTCTGCGGAGGAGTATTCTATAGCAAAGCAGTATTACCGTAGGATGCTTCTATTTATTCGAAGATCCCGAAAGCATAGAAGGTCTCCGTGGAGGCCTTAATACAATGAAATATCTCACAAAAATTTTTTGATATCCGAAATAGGCTTCTATAGAATATAAGGTTTCCATGGCAGGTTTCAATAGCATAGTAGGAGGCTCCTATTGAATAGAAGGGCCCTGTTAAAGGCTCTTAAAGAAAAGAAGATCTCCGTAGAAAAACTTCAATAGAATGGAAGGTCTCCGCACGAGGTTTCTATAGATTAGAAGGTCTTCACAGGATGCTTCTATAGTAGAAGGCTTGAAAAAGTTAGAAGACCTCCACAGGAGGCTTCTATAGAATAGATGACCTCTATATGCGGCTTTTATAGATTAGTAGACCTCCATAGGAAGCTTCTATAGATAAGGAGACCTCCGTAGGAGGCTTCTATCGTATAGAAGACCTCCTGAGGAGGCTTCTATCATATAAAAGGCCTCCTGAGGAGGTTTCCTGAGTAGATTTCTATCATACAGAAGGCCTCTGGAGGAGGTTTCCATCGTATGAAAGCCTCCAGAAGAGAGGATGTTTCTATTGTATAGAAGGACTTCTGAGGAGGCTTCTTCCTATAGAAGCCTTCTATCGTATAGAAGGCCTCCTGAGGAGGCTTCTTCGTATAGAAGGCGCCTTGGGGGTCTTCAATCGTATAGGATGCCTCCTGAGGAGGCTTCTATTGTATAGAAGGCCTCCTGAGGAGGTTTCTGTCGTATAAAAGGCCTCCTGAGGGGGCTTCTATCGTATAGAAGGCCTTTTGAGGAGGCTTCTATCGTATAGAAGGCCTCCTGAGGAGGCTGCTACAGTATAGAAGGCCTCCTGAGGAGTTTTCTATTGTATAGAAGGCCTCCAGATGAGGATTCTATCGTATAGAAGGCCTCCTGAGGAAACTTTTATCACATAGAAGGCCTTCTGAGTAAACTTCTATCGTATAGAAGGCCTCTTGAGGAGGCTTCTATCGTAGAAGGTCTCTTGAGGAGGCTTCTATTGTATAGAAGGCCTCCTGAGGAAACTTTTATCACATAGAAGGCCTTCTGAGTAAACTTCTATCGTACAGAAGGCCTCCTGAAGAGGCTTCTATCGTATAGAAGGCCTCCTGAAGAGGCTTCTATCGTATAGAAGGCCTCCTGAGGAGGCTTCTATAGTATAGAAGGCCTCCTGATGAGGCCTCTATCGTATAGAAGGTCTCCTGAGGAGGCTCCTATCGTATAGAAGGCCTCGTGAGGAAGCTTATATCGTATAGAAGGCCTCCTGGGGAGGCTTCTATCGTATAGAAGGCCTCCTGGGGAGGCTTCTATCGTACAGAAGGCCTCCTGAGGAGGCTTCTATGATATAGAATGCCTCCTGAAGAGGCTTCTATCGTATAGAAGGCCTCCCGAGGAGGCTTCTATAGTATAGAAGGCCTTCTGATGAGGCTTCTATCGTATAGAAGGTCTCCTGAAGAGGCTTCTATCGTATAGAAGGCCTCCTGAAGAGGCTTCCATCGTATAGAAGGCCTCCTGAGGAGGCTTCTATAGTATAGAAGGCCTCCTGATGAGGCCTCTATCGTATAGAAGGCCTCGTGAGGAGGCTTCTATCGTATAGAAGGCCTCGTGAGGAGGCTTCTATCGTATAGAAGGCCTCCTGAGGAGGCTTCTATCGTATAGAAGGCCTCCTGAGGAGGCTTCTATCGTATAGAAGGCCTCCTGAGGAGGCTTCTATCGTATAGAAGGCCTCCTGAGGAGCCTTCTATCGTATAGAAGGCCTCCTGAGGAGGCTTCTATCCTGAGGAGGCTCCTATCGTATAGAAGGCCTCCTGAGGAGGCTTCTATCGTATAGAAGGCCTCGTGAGGAGGCTTCTATCGATAAGGAAGCCCTCCTGAGGAGGCTTCTATCGTATACAAGGCCTCCTGAGGAGGCTTCTATCGTATAGAAGGCCTCCTGAGGAGGCTTCTATCGTATAGAAGGCCTCCTGAGGAGGCTTCTATCGTATAGAAGGCCTCCTGAGGAGGCTTCTATCGTATAGAAGGCCTCCTGCGGAGGCTTCTATCGTATAGAAGGCCTCCTGAGGAGGCTTCTATCGTATAGAAGGCATCCTGAGGAGGCTTCTATCGTATAGAAGGCCTCCTGAGGAGGCTTCTATCGTATAGAAGGCTTCCTGAGGAGGCTTCTTCGTATAGAAGACCACCTGAGGAGGTTCCTATCGTATACAAGGCCTCCTGAAGAGGCTTCTATCGTATAGAAGGCCTCCAGAGGAGGCTTCTGTCGTATAGAAGGCCTCCTGAAGAGGCTTCTATCGTATAGAAGGCCTCCTGAGGAGGCTTCTATCGTATAGAAGGTCTCCTAAGGCAGCGTCTATCCTATAAAAGGCCTCCTGAGGTGGTTTCTATCGTATAGAAGGTCTCCCGAGGAGGTTTTTATCGAATGGAAGGCCCCTGAGGAGGTTTCTGTCGTATAAAAGACCTCCTGAGGTGACTTTGTTATATAGAAGGCCACCTAATGAGACTTCTATCGTATATAAGACTTCCAAAGGATGCTGTTATCGTAGAAGGCTTCCAAAAGACGCATTTATCGTATAAAAGCCCTTTAGAGGAGGCTTCTGGCGTATACAAGGACTCCAGAAGAGGCTTCTATCGTATAGAAATCCTCTGTATAAGGCTTCTATCGTATAGAAGGCGTCCTGAGGAGGTTTCTGTCGTATAGAAGGCCTCCTGAGGAAGTTTCTGTCGTATAAAAGGCCTCCCGAGAAAGTTTCTTTCGTATAGAAGGCCTTCTGATTAAGCTTCTATGGTATACAATGCATCTGAGGAGGCATCTATGGTATAGAAGGCCCCTTAGGAGGCTTCTATCATATAGAAGGCCCCTTAGGAGGCTTCTATCATATAGAAGGCCCCTTAAGAGGCTTCTGTCGTATAGAAGGCCTCCTAGGCCTTTATTTCTATCGTAAAAAAGGCCTCCTGAAGAGGTTTCTATCGTATAGAAGGCCTCCTGAGTAGGCTTCTATCGTATAGAAAGCCTCCTGAGGAGGTTTCTATTGTATAGAAGGCCTCCTGAGGAGGTTTCTATTGTATAGAATGCCTTCTGAGGCTTCTATAGAATAGAAGGACAGCTGAGGAGGCTGCTATAGTATAGAAGGCTTCCTGAGGGGAATTCTATTCTATAGAAGGCTTCCTGAGGGGTATTCTATTCTATAGAAGGCCTCCTCAGGAAACTTCTATTACATATAAGGTCTTCTGAGGGGGCTTCTATCGTATAGAAGTTGTCCTGAAGAAACTTCTATCACATAGAAGGGCACCTGAGGAGGCTTCTATCGTACAGAAGGCCTCCAGAGAAGGTTTCTATCAGATAGAAAGCCTAAATAGGAGCCCACTATATGTACTTGAAACTTTTCGCTTAACCTTTATCTTCTTCTATTAAAAATGTAGCACCCTCCTACTTCGTTTCCAACCATTCCGATGACACTACAAAAGCGACAACATTTTCAGGCCCTTGTCAAATATGATAATTGGTAGCTATTGTGGTCAAATTAATAATCCCTTTTTAAGGTGGTAAACCGTGTCGAACATTTTGTTGTTAGTCTTAATGAGCTTTAACACCATCAATTTGTCACCTCTTGTTAGTGGTTGTTGGTTGATGCGTTCTTTTGAATTTCAAGTTTTGAGTCACACAAATGCTTCCTTCCAAACAACCGACCAACCCCTCAAGGGTAACACACTTGACACAGAGGCTAATTTAACTTGAGACATTATTGTTTGTTGTTCTTCTTGCTAACCACTTGAAGCTGCTTCTGGTGCTGAACACAAGTCTAAAGGAATTTGCCACATACTGAGGAAAGATAATAATTTAGGATTTACAGTCCAACTAATTCCAAAAATATTTGATTATGTAATTATATAAAAATTACAACAAATATTGGTATTGAAATTAAATGTGTTTACATCCAAAACTCATTTATCGGCTTTTATTTCTTTAAAGTGTCCTAATGTGCGGAAAACAAATCTTCCATCTTTTATGTGGTTTTAATTGCAATTGTTTCTTTTTGAGCGGTTTTTTGAGGGGTTCCTCTTTTCACAAAAACAAAAGATTTTCTCATGCCTATCGTTGGTTTGGGTTGTATTTGGTTTTTGTGTTTCATTTTTTTCGTGAACATTGTATTTCTTTTTTATGAGATTTTTCCTTTTTTTTCTTGACTGGTCGACCTGCGAAACCACAAAAGTAAATTTCTTTCATTGATGAGAATCGTATGAGAAAAAAGAAACGCATTAAATTGCAATTGCAGATTTCCGCTTCCGCATGCGAGTTTTATGTGTGAATGATACAGGATAATCCGATAATTACATACTACACGGGGCGACCGCTCGACGACCGGACAATAATGTATTCACTTCAGGTATAAGTTTGGGATTTGTATTGATCGGTCGCTATGTGTGTAACTACTTGAATGAAACAGGTAGATATGTGCGCACTCTTTTGTATTTAGGTATGTTTGCAATTTATGTGTGACACGCGTTTTTTATGAGTTTATGCATTTTGTTTATTATTGAATGAATAAATCTTCTAAATAAAATTTTCCAATTGCTAGAATGATGCTGATTTTGTATTTCGATATTTGATGACCAAACCAACTATGCTCAGACACGAAAACTTATGGTACAAATTAAGATTAAAATTGCCCAGCTGATGTCAAAGGAGAACCAACAGCAGTCATATCAACATTCCGTACAAAATAAGATTATTCGGCGTGATGCAAATTGAGATAATTACGAGGGCTAGTAGATAAGTCTTTGGCCTAGGCAATACCGCGTGTTGCCAGGCAGCATTTGACGTTTCCATTTGTAAGTTTGCCTAATCTGAATAATGATTTTAGACTCAAAGTATGTTTGGACGAAATTCGTTTCAGACAATTTGCAGTCGATTTAGCAATGTCAGTCAGTCTAGCTGGATCGCAGGATAACTCTCGAACTTATGAACCGATTTGATCCAAAATATTTCGTCGAAAATTAGATTAAGTTCTAAGATTAGCCACATCGGTCCACACCATACGGTACCGCTCCACAAAATATAAAAAATCACATAAATTGTTCGCACGATAACTCTTGAAGAGTATAACCGATTTGGTCCGTACTTTGCCCATTGTAAAAATGTACCAGACATAGATGAGGTACCAATACCCTATCGGTTGTTGTTGTAACAGTGTTTATTATTGTATGTTTGTGTATCGTTCTTCTGCTTAATCTGGCTCTGGGTCTATATCCAGTTCCAGGAAAGTGGCTGTTTCGATGGGATGTAACCACAGGTCCACTGGAGTTTGATGAGTAATAGAAAAGGTGCAGTGTGTCGTGCGGGTCCATGCTGCATGCTGGGTTGATGTTTTGCACGGTGTGATGGATCTTTGTTCAATAAGAATTTAAGCGACTGCAAAATCCTACTCTGGTTTTTGGTGGCAGCTGACGCTCCTCAGCTGCGATGGATGGGGGATGTACTCCAAGGACTTCATACACACTACATTTACTTATGGCCTTAGCAACTGCGTCCGTGTGAATGCTATTTAAACCTGCTTGATATGACTGCCCAGCAAAAATTTGGATCCGGTAGGATCATTACGTAACCCTTCACAAAGTAATGTAAACACGCTTCTTTTCGCATTACAAGTAATCTGAAAAGTAATGGGTTACTTCTTAAAAAATTTACAAGGTAAACCTACTTACTTTACTCCTCACTAAGTAATGACGACGGGGCACAGTGAGTGTTTGTCCGACTATAATCCCTTGTTAAAATAATGGGGAAGAAAGTGGGTTTGAGAGTAGTTACGGCTGCCAAAAACCCCTTACGAAACCCATGATTTTGGGAGGACTTTTTTTGCTGGGTGTTGATTAGGGGTTCTTTTCTGTATCGTTGGGCCTTTTTCTCTAGAGCGTGGATATTCTTCTTAATGCGCCTGGGTGTGTCGAGCCTACCCACTAGATGATGATTAAGATGGCTCTCACGGCAACACCCGAGCAAATGCTGCAACGAATGCATCCCTTTCTGTTGCTGTACTGGAAGAATATTTGCCTTCTCATGTAGACGGTCCACTGAAGACATGAAGAGGCAACCTGTTACTGTACTCAGGGCAGCATTCTGAAAAGTTTGAATCTTTCCCCATCTCATAATCCCGAGACAAAACAGGAGCCGCATAGCTTACCTACCTCGTTATATGTAGTCAACAAGGTTTCTTTATCTGCACCGCAAGTGCTGCCGGCTAGGGATTTCAGGACCTGGTTCCTACTTTTCAGTTTGTCGCAGATAGCTGCGGCATTGGCGGACGACGTGAACGTAGTGTCGAATGTGACCCCTAGAATTTTGGGGCAGTGTGTGGTCGGAATTCTGGTACCATCGACCATGACATTCAACTATTTTATACTGCTCCGTCCATTTAATTAACAGAGTGGCCGTGGATTTAGTGGTGGATATCTGCATATTTCTCGCATGGAAATTGTGGTATGATCGGTTAAATAAGAGTTCAGTCTTTCACAGATGTCATCAGGGAAGGTACCTGACGCCAGGATCGTACAATCATCCGCATACGTCAAGATATCCATGCCGTCTGGAGGTGGCGGAATACAGAGAGGTAGATGTTAAACAGTTCCAGTGATATCACTCTACCTTGGGGAACTCCCTGTTTCACTCTACGGGGTTTCGACTTCGTGTTCCTGAATTCCATGTACGACTGGCGTCCACAACTGGCATGATTATTCAACGTTTCAAGCTTGGTCGGAGGGTTATGCGTTCAATGTCCTCAAACAGCGTTTGATAAGTCCATCGCCACCATCAATATTCCATCCCACGGCTCTCTGTGCTTGAGTCCTCGACAAATATGTGTGGCGACGGCGTCCAGCGCTGTTGTCGTGATGTGCTTTTTACGGAATCCATGCTAATGATCGGCAACTGTATAGCTATTTCTGACGCTGGGGAGGAGTAAGGCATCAAGGGTCTTTGCTACAGGCGACAAAAGCGATTCGGATTAACTTTTGCTGGCATCCTTGCCTGGCTTCAGTAGCGGGACCACCCTGCCCATTTTGCAGACTTCGGTAACAATGAGGATGGCTAGTGACAAGTACAAACATTTAGTGAGATACTCCACTCCCGGCTCATCCAATTGTTTCAGCATTACCATGGAGATGGCATCAGTTCCCAACGCTTTGGATGACTTAGCGTTCCTGATAACATTCGCAACATCATCCATTGTAAACTGTGGTGGTTCATCCTCGACAGAAAGAGATCTGATGCGACGTAGTACTCTCCTCTTCGCCCTATCATTCCCGAGGTGCTCGACAAACAGCCGACTGAAACAACTTCTGCACCTCTTCGGTTTAGTCAAAGTAACGTCGTCAAACGTGAACGTATCTTCCCTCCTTCCAGGATTCGAGAGTGACTTAACCATTGCCCACAATTCACTTATACCGGCCCCAATATTGCAACTCTTCAGATGATCCATCCAGCCACTTGTTCCGCTTGTGCTCACCGACCAACCTGTTGACTTCAAGTGTCAGCTCCCAGACTCTTGCTTATTTTGCTAATCTTCTGGGACCAGCAGGTATATGGCGATCGACTTCTGCAGTGATGATGTCTCAGAACATCCTATCTGCTACCCGAACCCTAGTATGGGTGAGTAGATCTCTGAGGCCGTGATTGGTGAACTCTCTAAAACTAGTCCAATTAGCTTTCCTCTGATTGATAAAAGTACGGCGTTCAGAGGAGATGAAATCGGGCGGTCTGCTGATGGGGACAATTATGGGGAGAGGGTGTGACCCAAGAGAAACGACGACCAGGTGACGTCATTTGTCTCCGCTAATTCTGGTACGGGCTTCTTCATTGACTGTGCAAAACGTAGCTCTAAAAATAAGCTAAGCCAGGAATATACCCCTCATGCTGAGCATTAAGTCCGCCAAAACCAGCAACGTTCAGCAACCCTACCTCGGCAGTTCAACGCCTGACTGCCACCCCCATACATTCCATGTGCGAGTCATTAAAGGCAGGCCAAAGCGAGATAGGTATGTACTGAACAGACTGATGCAATAGGAAAGCTAATCCCCCACCTCCACTGCTGGTGCGATCCTTCCTCAGTGCGTTCTAACCATCACAACGCTGTAAGCATCAGTTGTTGCTGAGCTTGGTTTCCTGCACCGCTGCGACCATGTTATTCTTCAAATACATGAAATCTACCATTTCCTCGAGCTTACCTCGGAGTCCAATGCAATTAAATGACAATTATCATGCATTTTCAGGGGTTGGAACAACAAAGGCTGGCGTTAATCTATTCACGCGGCATGCAGCAACATAGGTAATGTCGTAGCCCCTCGCATGGACGAGTCCAGAACAACCCCTGTGATGCACCCACTTCCGACATCTATTGCATCTCACTGAAATTTGAGTGTGGTGGATGCGGATGTTACAAACGGATCACATGCAGATTGGTCCTGGGTTTTCCTTCGTTCCGGATCGGTCCATAAGAATCCGGAGCACGTATACCAGGATATGCTACTCCCAACATTAAAAACCAAACAAATACAAAGATGTGTACACTGAGGTGATATCCGGTATCCAAGCACCCGCTGCCGTGGGATTGATGTGATTGTCATTATGTATTTTGACATCGATAATAGTAAAGATCTCTCCGTTAGTGTTCCCTGCCCACTTTGGCCTATACAAGTCTGTGACTCTTGGTTTCTGAGATTTCTCTACAGAATCGCCAGACTATGCAAAAATGCTGTGATAGGGCTCACGGTGCTCTTGAACCAACTTTAAATGGTAGGTGCTCACACCTGGGAAGTTTTTGCATATTCAGCAATGTTCATGGATGAGAAAAATTAAAAAAAAAACAGAAAAAAACACTGGAGGGATTTTTAAATAAATCGCGGTCAAAGTTCACATTTTTATGTTTATTTTAGGTTTTCACGATTTTTCTTGGAAACCGCAAATCCTATTAAAATGGGACTAATAAAAAATGTTGTAGCTTTGAAAATTTGTATGAAATTTTAATAGGTTTAACCGTTTTTGAGATATAGAAGTTCAGGTCATATTATTAGGCTTTTTTGTTAGGTTTTCACGATTTGCTTGAATACGGTAAGTCTTATCGAAATGGGTCTAGAGAAAATCTTATAGCTGTGAAAATTCTCCACAAGATTGGCATTCGCAATTTTTTCCTAGATTGTATGATTTTTAAGAAATATAAGTGAATAAATATAAATTTGATGCCGCAGCATCCAACAGACAGCCGCAGCTCGTCTGTAAAAAAAAACAAGGATAAACCCGCGAGTCTTAACACAAAGAGTGGTTGTAAGTCACTGATTTATTTCAATAATATTGCGCTTAACTGTATCAATAGAAAATATTCTTAGGCTACCCTTTCATTACAATTCTTATTAACTAAACTCTATGTTCTAAAAATACAATCATTTTATAATTGAATAGTTTTCCCACAATGCATGTGCCATAAAATCTTAAGTGCATAGCGCACACACAGACAACTAGCGATACCACTGCATGTGGGATCTTCAACTCTTATGTTAAAACACTTCCATTATCAAATCAATGGAAAATGTGGAAATCTGTTCAAACTATTTTGAACATGCTGCCCACTCGCAAAGAGATGGCAACAACATAATTCTGTTCAAAGTATTTTGAACAATAAGTTTAATTTGGGAAATTGGAGTAATGTCATTATTTTATAAGGAGACGATACAGTCAGTGAATTGTCCCAATTTGAACTTATATATCTCAAAAAATGGTAAATCCTACGAAAATAACATAAATGAAAATCTTGTAAAGAATTTTCACTGCTAAAATAGGTTCTTTAATTTCATTTTGATAAGTCTTGCAGTTTCCCAGCAAAATGGTGAAACTCTAAAAAACCCCTAAAAATGTGAACTTGGGCGGCGATTTATTTAAAAAGCGCTCCGCCAATTTTTTTTTTTTTTTGGTTTTTTAATTTTGTCATCTATGAACATTGTAGTTTCAGAATCTGCAAAAACTTTCCAAGTGTAAGCTCCTTTCATTTAAAGTTGGTTCAAGAGTACCGTGCTTTACTTTGGTATTTCTTACTCCTTTCCTCTCCCACTAATTCTGCACATCGTAAAGCCTCCATCTGAGACACCTGCAACAGCTCAAAACAATTTTATTCTGACTTCATCCCAAAATCATTTAACTTAATGAAGACATTAAAATCTAAACATAATTATTATTATGGAAGTGATCACCTCTTAAGTCATGGTTTGAAGATGTTCAATGAGTTTTGTTGTGAAGAACAACAACTCCTACAACTTTTGCTTAAACTCTAAACGTTTTTGAGAAACCCCAAAATTAAAGTTAATTATGAGAATTTCCTTTTTATTGTTTTTTGGGACGTGATTAAAAGCATCGATAGAACGATGCAGCGATCAACGGCTATGGTAAATGTGAACCTAAACAAATATTGAGTGAGCTTGAATAAACAATAAAACGCCCATTTAATGGCTTCCTAAAACAAACAAACTCAGCCCCCAAAATAAAATAAAAAACTAAATAACAATAATAATAAGGTGAACAAATTATATTGTTTAAAATAAAAAGTGAGATGCTCTACACCTTTCATCAACATATTCCTGCTTTAACAAAATAGACAGAGAAGAGGGAATCACATAGAAAAAAAACATAGAGAAAAAAAGAAACTGGGAATTAGAGCAAATGAAAAATTGACATTGAATGAGAAAAGATGGAAATAATCCTTTATCTTATTTCCGCAAAACTAAATCGCAACTAAAACTAGTATCCTTTGTCCTTATTTCCCATCGATAGTAGTAGGACATCGACTGAGTGAGGGAGAATTATGTTGCAAAACATACATTAAGCAATTCCCATGCAAGCGCGACACTGATGTCAAATTAATCCCTTCAACTCGTAAAATAAATACAACACTCAGTCGTGGAAGGTGTGTCAGCGGAATGAAGAAGAACAGTAATACGAACGCAAAAACAAAATCCATTGATCGTTATTTTCCGATTATCAATGTATCGGACAAATTGGATTTGCTGCTGTCTACAAAATGTTGTTGCAGTGTTTGCTGTCTTGATATTACCGCCTTGCTGCTAACAACGAGTATTGCTCGCATCATGATATTTGCCGAACAGTGTTCCCACAAGAAAATATTTGCTGTTCAAAACAAAATAACTACAAATAAAAACCAGTAAGGAAAGGATCAAAGTCGGCAGGGGCCGAACACCTACATCACTGTGAATATGTAAATTATATATGGAAGCTATATCTAAATCTGAACCGTTTTCGATATAATTAGGCACATTTATTTCTAGACAGAATTTAGCCACACATTCCAAATTTCATCGAAATCGGACATTTATAGCATGTTTGGTGCAGCAAATACGAGAAATCGGCCAAAATTATATATGTGGGAGCTATAACCAAATCTGAACAGATTTTGATATAATTTGGCACATTTATTTCTTGGTCGAATTCAGTAACACATTCCAAATTTTATCGAAATCGGACATATATAGCGTGTTTGGTGCAGCAAATACGTGAAATCGGCCTGAATATATATGTTGGAGCTATAACCAAATCTGAACCGATTTTGATATAACTTGGCACATTTATTTCTTGGACGAATTCAGTAAAACATTCTAAATTTCATCGAAATCCGACATATATAGCGTGTTTGGTGAAGCAAATAGGGTAAATCAGTCGAAATTATATATGGGAGCTATATCTAAATCTGGACCGATTTCGTTATAATTTGGCATATGTTTTTCTAGACAGAATTCAGTCACGCATTCCAAATTTGATCGAAATCGGACATATATATGTATATAGCATGTTTGGTGCAGCAAATATGTGAAATCGGTCGAAAATATTTATGGGAGCTATATCCAAATTTAAACGGATTTTCACAAAAAGCAATAGCGTTCTTCCTATGGGTAAACAAATATTATAAAGATATTCCCCATTTTTCAACTGAATCGGATAATAAATGCGACCCGTACTTTGATCACAAAAATACATGGACAGACGGACGGACGGACATGCAGAAATCGACTCAGAAAGTGATTCTATGTATATCCCCAAATGGAACTATGGGTCTATCTAGTTTCCTTATACAAACAAATGCACAAAGACATAATACCCCTTACCACAATGTGGTGTAGGGTATAAATACTAATGGTCACTGATCACTGATGACTACAAAACACATACCCGAACCCGAGAGTTAGGGAACTTACTCTTGAAATCAACAGGGTAGTAGTCGACCATAAGCGGAAAAAGTGGCTAGGCCACCTGAAGCCATGCAACATTGGATTGAGTGCATTGTGGGCAACGGTAAAATCATTCTCGAATCCGGGAAAGAAGGATGATAAAACGGTCTCACAGCCTTGGAGGTACCACCACAATTACAATACACTGAGCGATTTTCAAACTATAGTCCCCGGTTCTTTCTATGCACCGGATTGACTCCAGGAATCATCGATTAGGGGAATCATCGTTGCGTCGGAATATGGCACACACTCTCACCAACAACAACAAAAGCACGATCTAACACCCCATTTTGTTGTTCGGCGCCCCGGGAATGTATCGTCCCTGTATTCAATTGCAATAATCTCAACAACAAAGTCAAAGAAATGTTTGGCTTTATGAGCCATGATCGCCACGATCTGGAAACACATTTAGTGCACTGCCGACCAAGAAGGGGGCACACAAAATTCTGAATATTGGCATCTTTTGACAGTGTGTTAGTAAGGTTGTATGCACGCATGCTGCAAAACAAAAACAAATCAGAACACTTGTTCTCTTTTGTGTGCTCTTTCGTTGCGTTCGGGTCGCGTGTGTGTTAATTGCCGAAAAACTTCGTAACTTTAAAAATACCAAAGAACGGCATTAATTTAGTGTCGCAGTGTTGCGATGGTTGCAACGTTCTGCGAAAGGATCGTACAAGAAGCGGTCTGGCCAGATTGACCCTATTGACCCACACATGAAATGTATGGGATGGCACTAAAGTGTGTGACTACCGAGGTAGAGTTACTTAATTTATACATACCAGCGATAAAGATTGGGTTCATTGGGTGAACGAAGTGGAGTCTGATAAAAGACATGTTCCGGCAACCTGTTATTTCCCTTCGCCCATACCACTTCATAACCTCTGACCGCCACATTTTTCAGAACCATGGGAAGGATGATTGGCAAGGTTTTACCAATCACCGCTTCAGAAAACTGTACATTCCCTCTGATCCTCGGATAGCTGTGAGAATATTTCGGGACATCATGATAGTTGTGGCCGCAAGCTACATACCTGCTGCTCGAATATCCGAAATTATACCAAATTTCCCAATAGAGGCGACGTAACTAGCAAATGAGCTATGAGCTTCGGTTCCCAATCATTTGGGAACTTACTCTTGGAGTCAACAGGCAATGACCCGTATATGGAATATATGGGGGTAGAAGTCACGTGTTGAACTGCCGATATAAATTAACTAAACGTATCATACCGCCGTTAATTAGATGTACTTCAGGAAATAGGTCCAATATTACATAATGTCCAAAGGGATATAGTGCTGTTGTGCAGATAGATAGGTGTACGTTCTGCACGTTCCACGAGGAAGTCCCTACCTGAATCAGCGGGTCTGACCATCTCCATAAAATCGTCTTCATCAGCAGACAGCCCGATTTCATCATCTCTAAACGCCAGACTTTTATCAATCATGGGAAGCTAACTTGTCTAGTTTCAGAGAGTTCACTAATCACCGCTTCAGAGATCTGCCCAACCCTCTTGAAGTTTGGATTTCAAAGCGGACGTTTCGAGACATCATCACTGCTGCAACCGTTCGCCATATGCCTGCGTTACGCTGACTGATTAGAAAAGATGCGCAAGTTATTTTAATCGACCGTTCGAGAAAAGTGCGACGTCGCATTAGATCTCTACCTGTCGAGGATGAACCACCACAATTTATAATAGATGATGTTGCGATTGTTATCAGGAACGCTAAATCATCCAAAGCGTTGGCCTCTGATGGAATCTCCATGATAACGTTGAAACAGTTGGATGAGGCGGGATTCAGAAATATCTAGTCAGTTGCCGATCATCAGCATGGTTTCCGTAAGCAGCACAACGATGCACCGCATCTGCACACATATTAGTGGAGGACTCAGAGCAAGCAGTGTGATAGAAAAGAGCAAGCCGATGACTTATTAAAAACGTTCGATACTGTCGAACAGTCCACGCTGTTTGACGACATTGAGCAGACAACCCTTTGGATTAGTTTGAAACGTTGGAAAATCAGTCGTACTTGGAATTAAGGAACACGAAGTCCAAACCCAGTAGAGCGAAACTGGGAGTTTCCTAAGGTGGGGTATTTTCTCCGGATCTGCTTATCCTCTACTTTTCTTGTATTCCAAACATATGCAATATTCAAATATCCGCCATTAAATCTACGGCCACTCTGTTCTCCACATTGACTGCGGAAATGAACACAGCAGAATTTCGAACACTAAGTACCCCTCTTTATGTCATCAGTGGACCATCTGCATGAGGAAAATTCTTCCAGTATGGCAACGCAATGAAATACCCTCGGTTCAGTACTTGCTCGGATTTTACCGTGAGAGTCATCCCAATCACCGTATGATGTGAAAGACTTACGCATCCAGCTATGTCAGGAGGGATCTTCATGATCTAGAGAGAGAACCCCTAGATCATCCTATCAAACTGATTTGTATAGCATTCACACAGATGCAGCCGCAGATCCATAAACCATTATCGTATGAATGCGGTCGCTGGAGTACATCTTCCACCTATTGCAGCTGAAGGACGTTAGCTGCCACCACAAACCGGAGTAGTTTTGGCTCAACAACGTTCAGGATGATGCAGCTGTTTAGATTCCTATAGGGCAAGGATTGATGACACCGTGCAGAACATCTGCCCACCATACGGCACAGACCCCCATTACACACTGCACCCTTTTAAATGCCCTGCTAAACATACTCAACTAACTCTAGTAGCTTTGTGGCAACAACCACAAGAAGCACATTCTTACAACTGCAGGTTGAGACAGTGCCATATTAAGCAGGAAAACTAGTGATACCGATCACACACTACCCCAAGTATTGAGTGTAATGATCGATGGCATGTTTAAGTCGTCTACGCAAGCCAAAGGCCAGATGTAGAAACAAGGTTCTTAAGTCGCTGACCGGCAGCGACTTGGAGTACAGACAAATAAACCTTATAAAGCTATATGCCTGTAGTAATACACAGGAAAAAAACCATCCCGACAATGTCGATAAAATGCTTTATCACGGCCTTTTAATCATGGCTTACTGATCTGTTTGAAAAATTTTGTCACTCATAACAATTTTTGAAAAAAGCTATCGATAAATGGGTTTGATAAAAAAAATTGTTGAAAATAATTTATGGTAGCTGATCAATTCTTTTTTTGTATATTTTAATATATTCTTTTGTTACTTCTCAACAATGACATTTATCATTAATTTTTTGTAAACTCCATACAAGTCAAAAATATATATTTATTGAGGGAGAATATTGGTCTGTTCCAGAACTTCAGGAATCTATTAATTTGAACTATTTGTGTTCTTTTTAGGAGGGATGACGACTTCTATTTTGTTTTTCAAAATAGTCAGGCTTAATCCCATAGTCGTTGTTTTAATATTTTAATAAAACAACTTTAATTTATTTGTGGTAAAAAATTGGCGATGTTTACCAAGGAGTAAGGCAGGGAAGACTATAGTTTCAGATCTCGCCACAGATCTTCATCAGTTCCCTTGTTGAAAAATAAGAAACTTTTTATACCCAAGTGTCAATTGCTCGCTCAAATAGATACGTGAGCAAAGAAACACACTGATCGGGAATTTCTTTGGCACTACCTAAACTCGAACAACTTCACTTGCAAACAAATCCAAATATTTCCCACTGCTATGCGTTCGTCGATTCTCGACGAAAAAACACATAACTAATTTGTTGGTATTGCATACTACAGCAATAAACAACATTTCGAAGGTGCCCGGTCTAACAATTAGGAGGGTTTTCGTTTTTTATTTTGGATGACGACTTCTATTTTGTTTTTCAAAATAGTCAGGCTTAATCCCATAGTCTTTGTTTTAATATTTTATTAAAACAACTTTTATTTATTAATTAATTTATAATAAAGGATATGTGTTTTTGTGAATAAAGTACAGGTCGTATTTATTGTTCATTTGAAATTTGGCACACATATATTCGGCACCACACGCAGAGAAAAATATGATTGATCCAACAATATTCGAAGAGCAAAATTTGTATTGTAAAGATATTGTTAGATTACGTTTTTTTTAATTACATCAATTGTTTTGTTTTTGTTTGGTCGCAATTTGTGTTTTCATATTTGTTGTGGTTTTATGGCATTCCTTATGTTGGGGTAGGTGCTTGGAGGATGAGCGCAACGGAGTAGTTATGTTTCTTCATTCAATTTGTCGTCGTTTTAGTTAGTCCTGGCAAAACCTGGCTATGTGTAGTGTTTGTCAATGCTCATAATATTATACGTGACATTTATACCAAAGGTATGCGGAAAGTGTATATGAGAATTATATACCATCAAATAAAAAAATTCAGTAACAGGGTTTCTAGGCTGACAATAGTTTTTGTAAAAATTCTAGATTATGATAGTTCCTACCATAGGTATTGTAAATAATTCTTACAATATTGAGGAATTTCGCAAGTTGTTTTTGTTTTGTATGTTTGGAGCAAACGATAGTATTTTTGGATTTGCAATTGCAATGCTTGAACAAAACAAATGAATTGTTGGAACAAAAATAGATATTGTTGTTCCAACTAAATTCGAAAAATATTTTTTCTCTGCGTGCAGTGTGGTATGCAAATGTTAGCGCTACACAGTGGAAGGACTCCCAAAACTGTCAGATTGCCGACATGAAGACTACAACAGGGTACCTCCTCGTAACACCAGTGGACTGCCTTCATACGGATACGCGGTTCGTACAGAAATTTATTTCGAATTTGTGTAAGAGAGAAAGAGCAGTATGTTTTGTTGTTCTCTTAATCAAATTTTATTCAATGACTAAAGGATTTTATATAATAAGTTCACTGATTGATTGTTCATCTAAGAATATAAAGTGTTACAAGGAGTCTAATGGTCCGCCGTCCACATGTTTCTAGATGGGCTCGCTGGATTCGGGATACGAGACCTGGATAAGTACCCGTGGAAGTGCAATGGGGAAGCCGGGGGGTTGATTTAACAGAGACCTGGATAAGTACTCTTGGTGGTGGAATGGGAAAGCCGGGGGTTGATTTAGCAGAGACCTGGATAAGTACTCTACGGTTCTCCGGGGATTCTGGGTTGGCTCTTTCGGGTACCTAATGGGATGTCGCTACTAATAGGGGGGAGGTGCGAAAGTCAAACACTACTACAAGCATATATAAGTCAGGTTAAGGATTGCGAGATACCTTAATAAGTACTCACGCACTACTGGGTTATGGGTTGCAAGAGACCTTAATAAGTACTCAAGCACTACGGGGTTAGGGGTTGCAAGAGACCTTATTAAGTACTCAAGCACTACTTGGATGACATGCAAGGTAAGAGATTGCGAGAGACCTTAATAAGTACTCAGGCACTACTGGGTTACAGGTTGCTAGAGACCTTAATAAGTACTCAAGCACTACTGGGTTGTGGGTTGCGAGAGACCTTAATAAGTACTCAGGCACTACGGGGTTATGGGTTGCAAGAGACCTTAATAAGTACTCAAGCACTACTTGGATGACATGCAAGGTTAGAGATTGCGAGAGACCTTAATAAGTACTCCGGCACTGCTGGGTTATGGGTTGCAAGAGACCTTAATAAGTACTCAAGCACTACTGGGTTGTGGGTTGCGAGAGACCTTAATAAGTTCTCAGGCACTACTGGGTTATGGGTTGCAAGAGACCTTAATAAGTACTCAAGCACTACGGGGTTATGGGTTGCGAGAGACCTTAATAAGTACTCAAGCACCACTTCGAGGATAATCAAGGATAATCACATGGCGTGAAGGACTTACCAAGGATGTCCGAGGATTCTTCAAGGAAGTATAAGGGATATTCAAGGATGTCGGCAGGATACTCAAGGATGTCGGCAGGATACTCAAGGATATTCCAGGATGCCCAAGGATTTTCCTGGGGATTCTATTACTTACCGAGGTCGATGTTGCTGCTTCGCTGGTCTGTTTCTGACTGTCCCCGTTCTAAATCAGGTCTAAATAGTGGGATCCAGCCACGTGTTCCGTGGTGGATTAACGAGACCTTGTTTACCACTCCACCAAGTCTTTGTAATGGAGCAACGGGAACTTGTTTACCAAAATTGAACATCCCAACAACACTGCCAGTGATCATCACCACGAGGTAGTGATGACTGCTGCCTCGTTGTTTTTGGGAGATAACGGCATATCTCTCTTTTTATCTGCAATGTGGCCTCAGAACACAAAAGTCGCTCACATAGGTTAAGATTAAATTGATTTATTTAACATATACAAAGAAAACCAATTCAGTATGCAAACGTCACTAGGTGTGGGCAAAAATTAACCCAGGTGATTTTTGGTCGTCACACGGTGCATCTGTACAACATGACGTTGTCGATGCCTGAAATGCTGAAATGAGGTTCCCCTGAACTTATTGGTTGATAGTGTCCTGATTACGACCTTTAATTGTCCCAAGTAAGCAACTGCTTATTGCAACAAAATCTGAAGTAGGAAAATGGACCTCAAGTCGCTGAACGGTGGCACTTATTGTGCTGACAACGACACTTTCTTGACTTCTTACAAAACAATAGGTAACCTATGCGGAGCAAGGCGGAAGAACCATATTCAAATCTACCAGATGCGGTAACTGCTTGGGTGTTATCGTCGTAAACATCCCTGCCAAAACCGTCTGGACAGATTTCCCCACCCAGAAACGTTGGGAGATTTTCATAATCTAGAGAAAGGTCCAAAATTACAAGAACTACTAGACCAACGAGCTTATCAGGAGAACGCCATCTTGCAAGACAAACACGAGTGGTTTTAGCTCAATTAGGGGGCAGATGATGCGATGGAAATTTTTGAAAGGAGTTGTTGTAGTTTTTTCGTGGACACCTTCATACTTCCTGGCATAAAGACCCGAATGCTCCAAAAAGCCTTCCGTAACCAACTGAAATTACAGAAGAGCTTGATAACTAACGAAAGGAGCTAAATCTAAACTTATATCAAGATTGCCTGTTAATTCCTTCAGGTGCCTGGTCCTAAAAAGTTCAACACAGTTTAAGCCCACTTTTCGGAACGTGTTTAAATTTTAATAGCTGCATGACAACAACAGTATAGTTTTTTCCGAGGGAATTTAAATCTTCCATTCCATAGGTATCTTTATGTCGTTACCTTCTCCACAGCACTTTTGTGCTTAAAGCCAATTTAGGCCATTTCTCGCATCGTATTGAAATTTTAATCGCTTTTGACCATTACTACAACAGTACATTTTTGCTGGAAGAAACCAATACTTCCAGTATCCATTTCCAATTAAAAGCCTTGTTTATGAGGATTTATTTGACATATACACAATGGAATTGACATTTGAAACCCAGTGGGTTTTAATAAAGCGATCATACGTACATGTACTATAAGTCTAGTGTTTTGCTGCAGCTAGTCTTTGTGATCCCTATTACACGCTTTAAATTTATTCTCCTTAATTTCCTCGATGGGCCTGTCCATACCAAAATGCTATTTCTTTTCGATATTAGGGAGCTATTATTATTTTTTGTCCCGTCATAGGCTAATAGTATTTATCTGTTTGCAAAGCCGACTTATTCTATTTTACTTGTCAATGGCGAATTATCTTCTTTCATTTTCAAACCACTGTCTTCCTTGCGTTAATCCGCATTTCAACAAACAGTTATGAATGAAACTAAATGTAACAACAACATCAATACAAGCTCCAACGTGAATTCAAAGGCTCAATGAACAAAAAAAGGAAAACAAAACAACATTTCTGGTGGCTTATCCCCCTGGGACAATCAGCAGACAGCTTTAGCTTCCAACAAAAGGGAAGCCATGTCGAATTTAACACATTTATTGATCGCGTTAAGTTTAGGTCAACGCACATTGACAGGTAAGTTGGGTACTTTTATACGGTGGTGTGTCTTTTTCGCGCTGCTGAAGATGCTTCCCAAAAAAAATAACGAAGAAACTCACTGAAGTAAGTGGTTCACAAGTTCATAGCCTAAGAAGAAGTCAAAAGAATACCCCAAAACATTTAACTTAAATTGGGTATCCGAAGGTATCAACAACACTTAATGTGTAATTATTGGCACACAGCGCAATAACAACAGCTATGGATGAAGTCTGTCCATTTCCATCAATGGATCAATTGTGTATTCCCTCAAAACTGAAAACAAAATAAGAAGAACTTTTAAAGGTATCCACCTCCCTCTACATTTTTATGTGAGGATTTTTATTTGTTTTACCTTGGGATTTTCGGCTAATCTCTTTTTGGGGATTTTTATTAGCTGTTTTTTTGTTGTTTCATTTTTGGGATTTTGTTGAATGGCTGGCTGGATGTCTGTCCGGGTGTGTTGTCTTAAATTGATCACGAAGCGCCAAATCGATCACCTTCGCTAATAATAAAGTGGTAATGTCTAATAACGAAAACGCCAGCAATTTAGACATCAACTGAACCAATAAGCCCCGACGACAATGTGTCGAGGGATAATTTAATACACTGTGAGCATTTTTTGGAGGATGAAATAGCGAACATTTTTAAGAGGGAGAAATTGCGAAATTTTATATAGACACTTCTTATTGGTTATCACAGACCAGAAAACATAACATTTTCAGCGGTGGCAATCATCCTAATGTTAGGCGACTTTTCCTGAGTAATTAAGCCAGGTAAAAATGGGACACTTCATTCATTATCACGAAAACTACCCACTATTAACATCCCAACACAATCCGAGAAGTGGTCTTAAATTGGATTTAAGCGCAAAAGTATGGAGGAAGTGCCTGATGGGACGGGCTAAAACTTGATGTTAGTTTGGGAGTCACTCCTTTCGCTTGTTTTCGTGTCCACCAACCATTTTACTTGGTCATCGTCAGATTTTCTAGTGTGGAATCTTTTGAAAAAAGGAAAAATGTGGTCTGTTTGATTTCAAATCAAAATCTTTTGTAAAAGTACTGAGCAAAAATTTTGGGTTGGGAAAATGTTGTCGTTGTGACAGCAAATCTTTGTAACTTCATTTTTATGCTTAGTCTAGGAATTTAAACGGCTGCACCATCCCGACTTTAATTGAGCAAAACTACCCTGGTTTGTTCGCGAGGACCGCACGATAGTTGTTTTTGTTTCAGCGACCGCATCTGTGTGAATGCTATTCAAACCTGTTTGATATGGTTGGTGATCTAGGGGTTGTCTCTTGTAACGTTGAACCTCTCTTTCTACATCATGATGATCCCTCCTGGCATACCATGTAGTGATTAGGATGGTTCTCACCACGAGAGCATGTCATTTTGTTGCTGTACTGGTATATTCTTTGTGTCCTCACGTACATGGTCCATTGAAGACATGAGAAGGCACCATGTTGCAGTTTTCAGTGCGGCTTTCTGACATCGCATTGCACTTAAGATTATATTCGAGGAACACATTGGCGCCGCATAACTTACCACTAACATGTCTATTGCGGTATATGTGGTCAACAAGGTTTCTTTATCTGCCGGATAGGGACTAGAGGACCTTGTTCATATGTGCATCTCAGCTTGTCGAAGATAGCTGTGGCATGCGCGGGCGACATGAACATGCTATCAACTGTAACCCCTAGAATATTAAAACAGTTAGTGGTCAGAATTCGGCTACCATCGACTATGACAATCAACTATGTGAACAGAGTAGTAGTGGCGGATATTTGCATATTCATCGCGTGGTAAAGAGTGATAAGATCAAACAAATAGGAGTTCAGTATTTCACAAATTACGTTAGGATAGGTACCTGACGCCAAGAGCGCACAAACGTTTGCATACGTTCCTATCTCAATGCCGTCTGGAGGGTTTGGGTTTAGGTTAAACAGTGGCCGAGATATCACCCCATCTTTTGGAACTTCCTGTTTCACTTTGCGGGATTTGGGCTCCTTCTTCCTAAATTCCACGTACGACTGGCTTCCACATTTCAAACTTGGTTTGAGGGTAGTCTGCTCAATGTTCTCAAACAGTGTGCAGTGCTTTACAGTATCAGAGGCTTTGATAAGTCGAGCCCACCAACTCTGTTCTATCTCACGGTTTGCTCTGGTTGAGTCCTCTACTAATATGTGTGGAGATGGCGTGCAGCATTATCGTCGTGCTGTGCTACTTACGGAACCCATGCTGATGATCGGCAGCTTAATAGCTATTTCTGACGCTGGGGAGGACTAAAACGTCAAGGGTCTTTGCTTCGGGCGACAAAAGCGAAATCGGTCTGTAAGATTTACCTTTGCTGGCATCATTTCCTAGCTTCAGTATCGGAATCACGCTGTCATTTTCCAGACCTCGGGAGCGATGTGAGTGGCTAGCGACAGGTTGACAACTTTCGTGAGACACTTGACTTACGGCACATCCAGCTGCCTTAGCATTACCATGGAGATTCCATCAAATTGATTTCGCGTTCCTGATGATATTCGCAACATCATCCATTGTAAATTGTAGTGGTTCCCTCTCGGTAGAAAAACATCTGATGTGAGATGGAACCCATACTACTGCTTAAGGAACCCATGCTGATGATGGGTTACTGAATAGCTATTTCTGACGCTGGGGAGGAGTAAAGCCTCATGGGTCTTTGATACGGGCGACAAAATCGAATACGCAACATTATCCATTGCAAATTGTGGTGGTTCAACCTCGGCAGTAAGATATATAATGCACTCTTCTCATTGTTTCGTCTCTTCCGGTGTACCCGACAAACTGCCGATTAAAATAACTTGCGCACCTCTTCGCACGAGTAATGATAGTATTATCATTAAGAATATAATAATTATATTTATTTAATTAATAATTTTATTTAATAATTTTAATAACAAAATAACATTCCTTCTTCCCCCTTCACTTCATTTACCCAATATCTGTTTATAATATCTCAACACATATTTTTATTATAATTGATAAATTTATAGATTTTGTCCTACCCATTATTATTATACTAATACTTTGTACAATCCTCCTGTCGACATATTTGAATTAACTGTTATTCATAACTTTCATTTCCTGTAAAACATATATTTTCCATTTTGTTACTTTTCAATTTCCTTTCAAATAAATAAGTTGTAATTTTTAATTTGAATTTGAAATAATATTATATTTCAATAAAATATTAAAAACGAATATAAAACGGATTTATAATTTGGATTAACCATCAAATACATTACTGGCGCAGTCGATATAGGATGAACCTTCATTTCAAGAAGCTTAAGCTGTCGTGAAGGAATCAAATTTTTGGAGGGAAAACGAACGAAGCAATTAAAACGGACCTTAATTCAGGAAGCTGAAGCTTTCAAGATAAAAGGAACGTATCTTTATTTAAAAAGCCTAATCCTTTTTTGAGAATTAAACTACAAACCTATATTTTTTCAGGTTTTCAGTTTTTCAATATCAATTTTGGAGGGAAAAGAATCAATCAATAAATTTTCAAAATTTTTGAGGGAAAAGTCATATACCAAGAAATCAATCAATTTCCATTTTTTCAATTTTGAAGGAAAAATCTGTGTACCAAAACACGAATTAATCAATTTTCAATTATTAATTTATTGGCGGGAAAAGAAAATAAATTTATTAAAAAATGGAATCATCCACGAATCAAAATAATAATAGCAATATCCAAGCATCGTTCTTTCTCACAATAAATGATGTTCTCAAAGATGCACAACGGATTAATGAATTTAGAGGTGATAATAGTTATGCTCTTACGTCCTTCATAAGAGAAGTTGACACCGTTCTTGCTTTGGTTGAAAATAATGCTGATGCACAAAGCTACGTATTCCACAGAATCATTCTTAATAAAATTCAAGGAGAGGCTCTCCATGTACTGAGATGTTTGGGGCCCAATCCAGTTTGGAGTGAAACAAAAAAAGCATTAATTCAAAATTTTGGGATAAAGGAATCGTACCATCAACTCTTTAAAGAGGCATTTGGAGCTAAAAATTATGGTATTGTTAAGTATTATAATCATTTATTAAATATTTTATGTAAGATAAATGAAAAGTTTGAATACGATAGTGAGAAGCCTTTAGAATTTAGTCCCGAAAACGCAGAAAAAATAATTTTAAGAACCTTCATTAATACCATAGATGTAAATTTGGCTTCCGTCATAGTTAATAGAAATGTCACAAAATTAAGAGAGGCATACAACTTACTAGAGCAACAGGGTCTAATTAGGAACAGATGTCAAAAAACATACAATAACAGTACTCATACCATAAAACCTATTTCAGAAACATATCCCAACACACAATTCATACCACAAATTAATAATCAAAAAAATAAAAATTTTTCTAGCACAAATTCAGGACTTAGGTACAATTATCAAAGTAGAAATATGCAAGGGAACTCTTATAAAATTTCAAGAATAAATATTCCCAATAATAGATATAACAGTCCTAATTCTAATAACCTACATCAAAACCAAAATAGAACAGAATATGCAAATTTTTCTAATATGAATTATTCGAACTACAGTAATCACGATCAACATCACAACATACAAAATACTAACTTTCAGACAAATTACCAACATTTTCCAAATAATTATAATAAGAATTTTAGTAGTCAAACAACAAATTTTAAAAATCAATTTAGTTCCCAATACGATCATAGAAACCATAGTCCAACTTTTAACAACCAATATCTTAACCCTCAAATGACATCAGTATATTTTTCAAATATTAAATCTAGTCCAAATATTAGTAATTTTATTACATCTTTAAACAAAAAACAACATACTGCTGTTAATGATAACAGCGGGCAATATGGAAATTCCAATTGTTCTGAAATGGAGATCGGGCACTTAGGTTCAGTAGTTCATTATACTGAGAGGAGGGAAGATCATTTAAATTGTCATTTAACTGCCTCAAAAAGGCACTTCCCAAGTATGTTAGATAAAGATACTAGCGAGATAAATCATATGGATTATGACATCAGTTCGTTGTATAATGACGATTCTTCGCCTGATGGCAAAAATACTGAATTTCTTGATAGTATTACTTCATCTGAAAATAAAGAAATTGAAGTTCTTGACACTGCTCCTTTATCCGAAGATAAAGCAAGAGAACTTCTTAACAATATTTCTTTTTCGGAAGACAAAGGACCTGGACCTTCTACCAGTATTTCTTTATCTGAAGATAAAGAACCTGAAGTTCATGGCAATGTTTCTTTCTCGGAAGAACTATTTGACGAAGTCAAGTTTTCCAAAAATTACGATACGTTTAAAAATTTGACATTGTCCGATAAAATTAAAACCGGGAATACAGGGGTATTAAAAGATACCATTCATTCCGTGTCTCAGAGAAATGATCTTAAGCCATCAAAACATTATAGCAAAAGTGAAAATAAGAAAGGCCAGAAAATACAAAATCCACTAAATAAATACAATGAATATATTAATTCTATAAATTTCGATAATAAAGCTCTAATTTACAACAGAGATTCAGAAAAAATTAGAATGTTATATAAAAAAGAAAAATCATTGAAAATAATATATAAAAAGATTAAAGCAATCGAATATTGTAATAAGAATTTTCACAAAGTTACAGAAGAGAAGCCTTTTACAAATGAATTTAGAAAACGCAACAAAACAGATATTTATAACAAACTTTTAAAATATAAGAAACATTGCGTTGAGAAGAAACATTTACATAAGGAAATTTATAAAGAAAAAGGAGAAATAGGATTAATAAGAAATTATAAATCAGTTAGAAAAAAAGGAGGACTTAAATTCAGATTTAGTGATTTAAACAATGAGCACATTAAAGATATATAAAGTGAAGCCAAATAAAACGATTAGTAAAAACATTTTAATATTTTCAATAAGTATTATGTAATTTATGTAATATAATATCAATATCTATGTTATATGTATTTATTTAAGAATGATCTTATTATATCTGTATGTCATATTTTTTAAAACTTAATTGTATATTGTTCTACAAAACAAACTACAACATTATATTGTTGTTTAATGGGGGAGAAGTAATGATAGTATTATCATTAAGAATATAATAATTATATTTATTTAATTAATAATTTTATTTAATAATTTTAATAACAAAATAACATTCCTTCTTCCCCCTTCACTTCATTTACCCAATATCTGTTTATAATATCTCAACACATATTTTTATTATAATTGATAAATTTATAGATTTTGTCCTACCCATTATTATTATACTAATACTTTGTACAATCCTCCTGTCGACATATTTGAATTAACTGTTATTCATAACTTTCATTTCCTGTAAAACATATTTTCCATATTTTGTCACTTTCATATTTCCCTTTGAATAAATAAGTTGTACAATAAAAATCAATTTCAATTTGAATTCAAAATATATTGAATTTTCAATAAAAGATTAAAGAACGAATATCAAAAGGATTTAATAATTAAATAAACCACTAAAAACATTACTCACGTCGCCAATTGTGACTCAGGTCTTAACTTCTTTCTTTCCGGGGTTAGAGAGTGATTTAACCGTTGCCCACACATCGCATATTCCGGTTCTAATGCTGCAACTTCAGATGATTTATTCACTTATTCCGCTTATGCTCACCGACCACCTGTAAGTTAAAAGTCCAGTGCCAGTTCCCTGACTCTGGGGTTGCTCATAACGTTCATCTGCTAATTCCTTCGCCACTGATGGGAAATTTGGTCTAACTTCGGGTATACGACCAGCAGGTATATAACGAGCGGCTGCAGTAGTGATGATGTCTCAGAACGTCCTATCTGGTATCCGAACATCAGAAGGGTTGGACAGATCTCTGAAGTGGTGATTAGTGAAGTCTCTGAAACTCGGCCAAATTGCTTTCCCAAGATTGATGAAAGTGATGCGTTCAGAGGTGATGAAAGCGGGCGGTCTGCTGATGGAAACAGTTATGAGGATATGGTCTGACCCAATAGAAACGACGGGTTGCAGATGTGGACTGCTCGAAGATAGTTTCCACATTTGCCTTATCAAAAGGACAACTACTGTTTACAACGATTACTTCCTGAGATAACAGCTTATAAGCTCGAATAATTCCTACCGTGACAACTTACTATAAATACAATAAGTAGCGAAAAGAGCGACTGACATCGGTTAAACCTTTACGTATCGTAACGTTTCTCTCATTAAATCGACCGAGGATGGACTGTAGCGTGTATTTCCTTCTCAAAAGCTCAAAGTTTGTGTTTAAGTGCCGCAGTCATGTTATAAAGTCCATGCTTTTTGACGTGATTGCCCGAATGCAAGAAAAAAAATTACGCCGATCAACTACAATGACTGATGGGCATACAAACCATCGAGTGGCCAAATTAAGATCAATCCCACGGCGACGAGTTTTTCGATACCGGATTGACCTGAACCACACAAAACCCGTGTTTGTATCGTTTTTCTAACACCAAAATTTTTAAATTTAATTGCAATGGACTCTGAGTTAAGATTGAGGAACTATTGCATTTTATGACCCGCCGATAAATATCTGTACTCCGGGTTATAAGCCCAACATTAGTCCGTTTTTGGAAAGTCATAACCTACTTTTCTAAAGAGACTTTCATGCTCATATTGAGTCGTCATATTCGGTCCCCGGAAATGACCAGAGGAGCTGAGCAGATTGATAGCTCTAGGTTTTGCACAGTCAATGATGACACGCACGACTACTGACTGACTATTTTAATCGAAAGTTTGTTGAGCTCCTCGTGAGAGACCAAGCGAAGAGAAGAGTACTACGTCGCATTAAATCTCTTGACCCACCACAATTTATAAAGGATGATGTTGCGAATGCCATCAGGAACGCTAAATCATCCAATACGTTGGGCCCGCATGAATGTCCATGGTAATACTGAAACAGCTGAAGTAGCCGAAACTCGAGTATCTCACCAAAGTTCTCAACCTGTCGCTAGCTAACCACACCCTTCGCGAAGTCTGCAAAATTCGCAGGATCAACCTGCTACTGAAACCTGCCACGATTAATGGTACAGACTGATTTCGTTTTTGTCGGCCCGTAGCAAACACTCTTGACGCTTTACTAATCCCCAGCATCAGAAAGAGCTACCCAGTCGCCGATCATTAGCATGGGTTCCGTAAGCAGCATAGCGCTGCACGCCATCCTCTTACATATTATTCGAGGATTCAACCACAGCAAGCCGTGTGATAGAACAGTAATGGCGGCGTTCGACTTATCAAAAGCCTTTGGTACTGTCAAGCACTCTACGCTGTTTGAGGACATTCAGCAGACTACAGACAGTCGCTTAAGCCATGCCAGACGTCTAAATTTCTATAGGAGCAAGAATTATGGACATATCATATGATGTTACAACAACGAAACTAAGGTCAAGTCCAAATATGAACTATATCGGCCCATTAATAGCGCGCAAATCAACTTTAGTGCCGGTTCTCTGATCGGGTCATGGCTAACAGTATATTTTTTCTGGGGGAAGCCAATACACCCCGAGATATGGGCGCGAAATGTCCCAATGTTTCTTACCGCTTCCGCACAAAAGTGCAGTCAACTCTAATTATTTTATTCGTGTAGACTGTGTTGATTGGGCCTGTCATTGGAAAATTTATCCCCACGGTTTGCAATACCTAACCCGCAAATACCTAAAAATTACACTTTAAACTTCCAACACTTCGTTGATCAACTACGACAGTTTTATTCACTTTTAAAATTGAGGACAGGACCACGCCTATTATTGTTTTGTTGTACGGTTACAGACTCAGGGTATTTAGCTGTCGTCAAATCCGATTCTGCTTATACCCTCTGTCTTTAGGCTAAGGCGGGTGTATTTGGAGTTGATTTAGCCATGTCCGTCCGTCTGTCAGTCTGGCTGGAGTAATATTTTGTCCAAACTTAGTTGAAGTTCGGGTAACTTCACAAAAAGTTTAAAACTTTTCGCTAACCAATTTGGTCCATACTTTGCGCATCGCGATATTTTTAAGAGACATAGAGATTCTAATTGGGTGTCACCGTGGTGCAATTGTATGCACACCCGCCTTCACACATAAGGTCGTGGGTTCGATTCCCCGGCCAGGCAACATCGAAACACTTTTCAACAGTGCCAAAATACCCCTCAGTAATGTTGGCGACATTTCCTGAGTATTTCAGCCATGTAAAACTTCTCTACAAAAGTGGTGTCCTAGACACGCCGTTCGGACTCGGCATTAAACAGTAGGTCCCATGTCATTGAGCTAAAATAAATCGGGGTGCACTCATTGATATGAGAGATGTCTCCCTTGTTTGTGGAACAATTATAGAAGTCCTAATATGGACTACATCGGTGCACTCATTCGGGTACCTCCCACACAAAATTTTGAAAAAGTGCAGTTTAAGGTCTGCTAGTGAATCGCTTTCATTTTTTTGAAACAACTTGGATTCGCTGCACCTCTTACGACGGTACAAGTTTTTTCAAGGGGAAGTTCATACTTCCCGAGAGGATGGCCCAAAAGTAAGAAACTCTAATGGCACGATAACTCTCAAGGAGTAGCGATTGGGTCCGAATTTTGTACATCGTAATATTTTCGTTCGTAGATGGGCCATATTGGACCTTCAGGTACCTCCCCCACAAAAGTATAAACATATGTTCACAACAAGTAAAAAAGTATCAGTCGGCTTTGCCGACAGAGATATACCCTCAGCCAATGTGAAGTGAAACTTTCATCTACGGGCAGATCGAATGTATTTAGGGTCTCTTCAGAATTTTGTGGCCCTTTTTGAACATTTGAACTTGCCGACAAAAATGTGGATTAGGAATTAACTGCACTTAGACACAAATGTTGAACTTTTGTGGGGGAGGTATCCTTAGGGCTATTTTAGAAGTTAAACTAATTTTTGACTAAATATTAGGAGATCCAAAGTTTAGACCAAATTGGTTGACCAATTCAAGTAATATCGTCCTAGCATTTTACTGACATTTTATTGGGGGAGAAGTACCGGAAGTTGTGGTCCGGTATTGCCCCATGAAACTAAGCTTGGATAAAATATGACGAAGTCCAAATGTTGGACCAAATCGGTTGAAGAGTTCGAGAGTTATCGTGGTATAGGGTTTTTTACACCTTTCGGGCTGTTTTCCCCAGAAATATGGACTTGCCCCTGAAATAACTTTTCCCGTCGTAATGGAGGTAGCGAATGCAAATCGCTTCAACAAAAATTAAAGTGATTCGAGAGCAGGTCTTAAAGTATCCTAAATTTTGCGGGGGGTACCAGAAGGAGTAGACAAATATAGTCCATATTTGAACCTGATCCATGTCTGGTATATATAATGGATGTATGGTATATACATCGGTGACTCCCTTCAAGAGTTATCGTGCGCATAATTTTTCCGAACATTTTTGAACTTTTGTGAGTTAGGTACCTGAAGGAGTGGACCGATATGGTATATCTTAAGCTATGTTTGGACAAAATATTACGAAGGCCAAATTTTGGAACGAATTGGCAGATCCATTCGAGATTTATCTTGCGCTCCAACCACTACACACGGTGTCATTGGGTTTTTTGCACCTTTCAGGCTATCTTGCCCGTGATGCAACTTGTACCGTCGCATGGCGGACAGTGAATACAAGTTGTTACAAGAAAAATCAAAGCGATTCAAGAGCAGGTCCTAAGCTGAACTTTTCCGAAATTTTGTATGGGAGGTACCCGAAGGAGTGGAACCTCATTTAAGTCTGGTAGAAATTTCAAGATGTACAAAGTATGGACAAAATTGGTTACTCCCTTCAAGAGTTATCGTGTGCACAAATTTTCCGAACATTTTCGAACTTTTGTGGGGGAGGTACCGGAAGCAGTGGACCATCTTCGAACCTAAACTAAGTTTGGGCAAAATATTACGAAAGCCAAATTTTGGACCGAATCGGTTGATCCATTCGAGAGTTATCGTGCGCACCAGCCAGACAGACAGACAGACGGACGGACATGGCTAAATCAACTCCAAATTGTCTGAAACATATTTCGTCCAAACATACTTGGGGTCTAAAACCATTATTTCGATGAGGCACATTTTGCCCGTATGAAAGTGTATATACCCTCGTTAGCATAAATGCTGAGGGTATAAAAATGGCGCGCAGTATAACTAACATTCCAAGGATGTAACCGATTTGGTACAAACTTTCTTAAAAACTAGACTACGGACAACATCTTCGGATACCTCACAACAGTTCAATATTTAGCTTAAGTGCAGACTAAATATCGTTTTGGAATTTTTACAGCCACCACCGCCACCTGGTACTGGACCCCTTCAACACTACTGGGTACTGGGCCCATGCCTCCACTGCACAGTGGTCCCACTTGTATGGGAAGATGCGAAAAAAATATTTCTAATCGTCGGATCGATCTGATTTTTTCAGTAAATGCTTAAAATAAGTAAAAACTACGTTATCAATATGGGTCTAGTTTTTCCTATGTAAAGCCTCCATATAGCTGTGCCATCTGATTTCAGGTGTTTTGAAGTTTTTATCTACATTTTCGGCTCGAATTGGCTGTAATTTGGTTTTTGGAATTCCCAGTAGTCAGAAACATTCTGCACGAAAAATTGTGGTCATAGGTCGAGGTTTTGGTATAGCCCCCATGTAACTGTACCTCCCGATTTCCAATATTTTAAAGTTTTTATCAACATTTTCGGCCCGAAATGGCTGCAATTTTGTATTTGGAGTTCTCATTGATGGAGAAACTTTCCCACCAAAATGTGTAGACATAGGTTCAGGTTTTGGTATAACCCCCATATAACGGTACCGTCAGATTTCCGGTTCCTTGAAGATTTTATCTACATTTGCAGGCTAAATTGGCTGAAATTTGGTTATGACATGCCTTCAGTCAAATTGAATGAGGATTATTTTCGTAGAGCACTTCGACCTTCTAATTCGCTTCCTTCAATGTCCTTTTCGTCCTTTATTTTAAGAGCCGCTATAAAAATACGGCAAAATGACGTTTTTCAGCTTCGAAATGTCCTGCAAAACTGTCGCTTAGAAAATTTTAGGTACGGCTCTCATTGACAACTAATTGATTTTGTCGCATTTTTATAGTCATTTTTGACATTTACCCCTGTTTGCTCAGAAAAAACTGTGAAGCGAGTTAGAAGGTCGAAGTGCTCTACGAAAATAATCCTCATTCGATTTGACTGAAGACGTGTCATCTCAGATATTCTTATTCCTGATGGCTTACAGGGTCTTTAGCAAAAACTTCATCACGCCATAACGCGGTTTGACTCACGGCGGATCTGTCTTTCGGGGTTCTTAAAATGCTCACCAACGCCTTTCTTCCCAAAGAGGAATTTTCCGTGCCCCAGACTTTCACCTCCATTTTGTTGCACAGTGTAATAGCTCTAAATCATACGGTGACCAACTAAAATGGCTAACGGGCGCGATAAATAACAAGGGAATGAATACTAAATATGATCCACTTTCAAAATTGAATCCGCAAAAGTTCAACACTTTTGTCGGCAAGTTCATGCGTCAAAAGAAGTCCACATAATTTTGTTTTGTGGGAAAAGGATGTTTTACACAGTTTGAGGGTATATTTTTTGGCAAAGCCGACTGATACTTTTTTACTTGCGTTATTATCCTTACTTCCCTTGATAATTATCCGAAAGTTTCAAAAACCCCACCCAAATTATGTTCTTGTAATATATTAAGGATTATGGAATTTATTCGTGCAGACTGTGATGACTGGATCTGCCATTGGAAAATTAGGTCCACTTTTGCAAAGCGCATAAAAAATACGCTGCAAACTTAAAAAAAAAATTCTTAAGTCATCTACGAAAATTTGATTTACTTTTAAGTTTTGGGATTTCTTCATAGGACACCACCACGCCTGTTATTTTTTTTTTTTTTTGTACAGTCATAGTCTAGACTCCAGAGCCATTTAGCTGTGGAAAATCCGATTGCTTCTGTTGTATTTGTTTTTATATGTTTCCCCCAAATTCCTTGAACTCCATTTTAAAACACAATTCTTTTTAATTTCAATTTTATAAAAAATATATTTTGGCTAATTAAATATAATAATACTTTTTTAAATATAATAAAAACTAAAAAATATCTTATTTAACTAATAATGTCTTCCGCTTTTTGTTTTTTTTTTTTTTTATAAATAATAATTGAAAAAGATACCTAATTTTTACTATAATACAAAGCAACAACTATTTACAGTTATTTCTGAGGCAGGATAGTGGCTTCTGATTTCTTCAAGGTACAAACTTTGGCACGAGCTCAACTCAGTTTTCATCTGACGGGCGATTTAACGCAACAAATCTCCCAGGGCGGCAATGTAGGTTTGCGCCATTTGCAGGGTCTCATGTTTGGACAGTTGACGATCATTGCCAAGGCAGGGTAAATATTGGCGCAGACGATCGAAGGCCTGGTTTAGATTTTGCATGCGGCGACGTTCACGGGCATTGGCGGCCAGACGACGTTTACGTTTCACCACGGGAGAAATTTGTTTGCCACGACGACGTTTGCCACCTGCTTGGGCTTCATTGGGATCAGATTCATTAAGACCAGAACCAGCAGAATCATCTTGATCATGGAATTCAAATGAGCCACTAGCCTCGAAGTCATCTTGTGAGGAGCTGTGGCCATCAGCATCGAAAAACATGAGATTATCATCGGCATCTACGCTGTCTTCAAATAGCCCGGCATTGTCAAAATCCACAAATTGTTGGAAATCATCGCTATAGGATACTGTTGTAGGAGCTTGAGTGGTGTGGGTGTTGCTATTGGAGATTGGCGATGGAGCAGCCACAGCTGGAGTCTGGTTTTTCTGTTTGCGGGTGTAGGTTCTTTTGGGTTTTGTTGCAGTTTTGACAGTCTTGCAAGTTCCCACATTGGATGAACCCATTGGTAGGCATGTATCAGGCACAGAAATTGGTGTTTCCACTGGAACTGATGAAATTTGTTGGTTTTGTTGCTGCTGCTGGAGTGGGGCAATTTGTTCTGGTGTCAGAATTGGATATTGCATCACCTGATGATGCTGCTGCTGCTGTTGGGGCAAACTGACATTGCCATAGATAACATTGAGATCCACAAATTCAGGACTTTCAGAGCGATGTGAAGCTGGTGAAGATGTTAGCCAACCATCCGAGGAGGCCTGTTCGAAATTCAAATATCCATGGGTGTTCAAATAGTTGTTGGTATTTGCGGTGGCCACTTGGAAGTGTAGAGGTAAATGGGGTTGTTGAACCGCCAATTGGGGAGGGTTATAGACAGCCATTGGATTGAAATAGGTTTCACTGCTGGTTCCCTTGAAACTTTGTAAATCCTCTGAGGTTTTGTAGTAGTAACGATAAACTTCGTTGGTAGACATGATGAACGGGAGAGTTTTTTTGTTATTTTTAAAAATCGTTCGAAAGTAGAGAAGGCGTTTTAAACCGTTGTTGATGTTATTCCTTGCAACTCAAGTGAGTTTCTGTTTTAACCAGAGTCCTGTGGCCGGTATTTATAGCTCTGCTGGTTGTGGTAAGTAACACAAGTGAATCTACCACAGCAGGTATCAAGACAGGTAAGTTGTATCCACCAGAGTTGCAGAGTATTGCTTTCCTTTGCATTCCAATGGACAAAGCAACCCTCCAATCACCAAACACTCACTCGTACCCAGAGAATATGCAATACCAATGCAAAGACTAGTTGTGTGGATGTTCGACTATCCTTGTGGCTGCCCCTGTGCCCATGTATTGGAATTTAATTCGCATCACAAAAACAACAACAGCTGTGTGGATTGTTGTCGTCTCGCCAAGCAATCAGCCAGCTATTCAGCCACCAACAACTAACCGACCAGAAACAGCATCAGCACGTGCTCTTTAAACCCTCCGCATGTCTGTCCTTCCATACGTCTGTCCGTTTAGCCTTAACAGTTGTTGCTATTGTTTTTTGATTTACGACCAGGCAGGCCACTTCTCCAATGCAACCAATGAAATGTTCAGTGGCCAAGTGTGGTGGGTACTTGAAAGCTGTGCTGATTGGTTGCTTGGCGTCTGAAGTTTAGTTATTTTTTTATTTCTTGGTTTCTTTTTGCATTCGTTTTTTTTTTCTTTGCCACCAAGAAGTGCCACAACAAACACAGATACTTGGTGCTGCAAGCTTTGTTGCAACATCAATTTTTTTGTTGAGAATTTAATTTTTATTTCAGAGATTTTTATAAGACTTCATTACAGACGACGTACAGATTTTACAGATGTTTTCTTACCAATTTGCTGAAATATTTTTTTCTCGCAAAAAAAATTGTTTAATATTCCCAAGATTTGGTGTTGGGAAAAAATCTTGCGAACAATTTCAGCAGATGTCACCGAAATTGTTATTCTAGAATTGTGGTAAAAATTGCATTTTATGAGGATTTTTAGCAGTGCATCAAAGTTTGTTTTTGGAGGCAGTGCATTTTTGCTACGCTTGTTTAGGTTGTAATTAAGACAATTTTGAGATTCAGTAAGGATTCCTTATATTTGTAAACTGAAATTGTATCTTACTTAAATATTGTCTTCAACCAGGCTAAGATTTTGTGTGTCATTGCACAAAAAATCGATTATCTGTTATTGAGGAGAAAGACAGACATAAAGCCGGCATAACATTTTTTATTTGGTTATTGCTTGGATTTTTTGAAAATATTTATGGAGATTACGATAAAGTTGCGAGAGAAAATACAAATTAAAAGTGTATTTTCATGCTTTTTCGTAGACGACAATAAAAAATTTCAGCGTAATATTTTAGTGCAAGAGGCGTATGAACATGAGGAATGACCCTACATATTGGGACATTTCGGGCCCGTATCTCAGGAAGTATTGGCTTCCACTAGAACAACGCAGCAAATTGTATTAAGCTAAAAACGTTGACATTTTTGAGGCAAATCAATTTAAGGAATAGCCCTTAATATTCACTTATTTTTGAACTTTTGTGAGGGAGGTAGCCAAAGGTGTTTTTTTGGAACTTCGTATACGTTGGGAAGAAATCTTACGATACGCCATGTTTCGGACAAATCGTCAGTTGGATTGCGTATCAGCCATTTTAGTTGTCTGTGAGTTTTCACAGCTTTAGAATAACTACATATCTCAAGCTTACCCCGTCGTATCTAATGTAACAATTTCAAAACTATTCGAGAGGTGGTCTTAAACTGCACTTATATGAATTTTTTTGAAATATTACGTGATGCAAAATATGAACCAAATCGAGTGAATCGTTCTAAAACCATTACTTCGATGGGGCATATCTTGATCCTATCAATACCCTGGATATATGGGATTCGATAGTAATCATATTGAAACTAAGCAACAAAATTTTTGAATGGTATGGGCATGGCGTGATCCTAAGGACAACAATTTTCCCAAATTTGGAAAATACGTAATTTTTGCCAGTTTCCGGAGAAAAAAATAGCTACTTCTCGGAAACTATAGCAGATATCGTGGTCATTGTTTTTTAGATGGGTACGACAATTACCTTTAAGAATCGTTTAAATAAATTACCGTAGCGTTTACACGAATTGGCCTATATCATTTTTCCTCAGGTACTAAATTTTAGTGAAATTCAAACTTTTAGGGAACAACATGGGCAAATATCCGTTATCTCAGAATAATGCCAGAGTGTGTTCCGTCCCGCTGCGTTCGTTTAAGTTAAAATTTTTTTTCATACCGTTTCCCATATTTATTATAGCTTTTTTATACAAATGGACATTTTTTTAATGTATGAGTTTATATATGAGTTTTATGAAAACCCAAGGAGTATTTTTTTATTTATTTTTTTTTAATACATTTTTTTATTTTTTGTTTTGTGGTTTGTTCAACATTTTAAATTTGACCTTGAGTTACTCTGGAACAACTAGGTCCAATTTGATCGTTTTTGATGCAACTGAAAGCTGATTATGAAAGTAGTATATTTATCCGTTCTTAGTTTAATTCATAGAACAAATTTTCTGCAGAAGACCAACAAGTAAGAAAGTAATTTTTCCATATTATTTCTGAATATTTCACTGTGGAGGATATACCAAACGTAAAGCTATTTTAAAGGTTTTGTTACTAGATTTTATAAAAAATATTGACACATAGTATACACGGTGTGCCTTAACCAAATTTAAATGGAAGGTGCTTACACCTGAGAAATTTTTGCAGATTCTGAAACTACAATGTTGATAGATGAGAAATATCAAGAAACAATAAATCGCGGGAGGAATTTTCAAATAAATCGCGATTTAAGTTCACATTTTTAGGAGTTATTTAGGTTTTCAAGATTTTGTTTAGAAACCGCGAGTCTTATGTAAATGGGCCTAAAGACAATGTTGTATCTGCGAAAATTCTCCACAAGATTGACCTTTATGATATTTTAGTAGGTTTTACCGTTTTTGAGATATAGAAGTTCAAATTGAGACAATGCATTGACTGTTTCGCCTCCTTATAAAACAATATCATGCTCAGTGCGCCTTAACTAACTTTTGATGAAAACCGCTTACACATGGGAAGATTTCGCGGATTCTGAAACAGCAATGTTCATAGATAAGAAAAATTAAAAAAAATCGACGGAACGATTTTTAAATAAATCGCGATCAAAATTCACAATTTTAGTGTTTTCTTAGGTTTTCAGATTTTGCTTGGAAACCCCAAGTCGTATCGAAATGAGTCTAAAGAAAATGTTGTAGCTGTGAAAATTCTCTACAAGATTGACATTTAGGTTAATTTGTAGGTTTTACCATTTTTGAGATATAGAGGTTCAGTTCAAATTTTTAGGTTTTTATCTTAAGTCTTCAAGATTTGGTTTGGAAACCGCAAGTCATATCAAAATGGGACTAAAGAAAATGTTGAAGCTGTGAAAATTCTCTACAAGACTGGATGATTTATTTTTTCCTAGGTTGTACCATTTTCAAGATATATTAGTTTAATTTGGGAAATTGCAGTAATGACATTGTTTTATAAGGAGGCGATACAGTCAGTGCATTGTCTCAATTTGAACTATATCTCAAAAACGGTAAAACCTACGAAAATGTCATAAAGGTCAATCTTGTGGAGAATTTTCACAGCTACAATATTGTCTTTAGGCCATTTACATAGGACTCGTGGTTTCCAAGCAAAATCGTGAAAACCTAAAGAACCCCTAAAAATGTGGACTTAAATCCCGAATTATTTGAAAATCCCTACGACGATTTTTTTTTTGTTTCTTGATATTTCTCATCTATGAGCATTGTAGTTTCAGAATCTGCAAAAACTTCCCAGGTGTAAGCCCCTTCCATTTAAAATTAGTTAAGGCGCACCGTGACTTGTTATGAAACCCCTACTGGAGAAGCTTGGCACTATATTCTATACCAAGCTAAATAGTATGCGAAATTGGGTTCACTGACATCCCCACTAACATCATTAAAAAATATTTAATAACTAGCAGACCCCGATCCGCGTTGCTGGCCCGTCGTAATGTGTTTTAATGACAACTTAATATGGACTTTATGTTTGACAATTCAAAAATTTGTATTTTCTACCTCACTTCTTCGGTCCATTGTCAAACCGAGGAGGTTTTTAAATGTATCTACAGATTTTGTCTGTAACCTTTCTATTCTCATACAGACTTTTCCCTGTCTTTATCCTAAAGTGATCTAATTATAAAAGAGACTTATATGTTTTCGTTTTTCTTGCTCGGAGCCGATGCGCTCATAAGTTTAGCGATTATAAAACAATAATCCCCGGAAATTCGTCTATAAATAATGGGCATATTGGATCACGGACATTCCTGAACTTTTCTGAAAATTGCATGAAATTAGGTTCAGTAGTTTTCAAATAATAATATATTGGAAAGAGTGCGTGGACGTGGACATTAGTTTTCAATATGTAACATATTTTAAAAGTGGCCGTGGTCCGATAATTAGTCTCCAAATATGTACCTAGTATACAAACAACCACAATGTCTCCAAAAATGTATGCTGAAACTAAAATAATCATTTGTTTGGCTTATACATATAGCCTTTAAAGAAATGCGTGGGGAAGGTACCCCACCTCCTCCACCTCATAAAATATACATAACAGCAAACCTTGAGCGCTTGCTGCAAATTTCATAGAAATTGGTTCAGTAATACTCGTATTGAATATATAACATATTTAAAAAAAAGCAGGCGTGGTCGTACATTTTTAAACAGATACATGAAATTAGCGTTATATCTTTGTTAACTGTGTTTTAGCTTATTTATGAGATGGCATCTTTTCAGTCGAATCGAATGAGGATTATTTTCGTAGACCATTTCGACCTTCTAACTCGCTTCCTTCAGTGTCCTTTTCGTCCCTTATTTGAAGAACCGCTATAGAAGTACCACAAGATGGTGTGCCTTAACCAAATTTAAATGAAAGGTGCTTACACCTGGGAAGTTTTTGCAGATTCTGAAACTGCAATGCTCATAGATTAGAAATATCAAGAAACAAAAAAAATCGGGGAGGGATTTTAAAAAAATCGCGATTTCAGTTTACATTTTTAGGGGTTCTTTAGGTTTTCACGATTTTGCTTGGAAACTGCGAGTCCTATTTAAATGAGCCTAAACAAAATGTTGTAGCTGTGAAAATTCCCCACAAGATTAACCTTTATGATATTTTCGTAGGTTTTACCGTTTTTGAGATATAGCATTTCAAATTGAGACAATGCACTGACTGTATCGCCTCCTTATAAAACAATGTCATTACTGCAATTTCCCAAATTAAACTTATATATCTTGAAAATGGTACAACCTACGAAAAAAAATCATCCAATCTTGTAGAGAATTTCACAGCTTCAACATTTTCTTTAGTCCCATATTGATATGACGTGCGGTTTCCAAGCAAAATCTTGAAGACTTAAGATAAAAACCTAAAAATTTGAACTGAACCTCTATATCTCAAAAATGGTAAAACCTACGAAAAACCTGAAGGTCAGTCTTGTAAAGAATTTTCACAGCTACAACATTTTCTTTAGACTCATTTCGATACGACTTGGGGTTTCCAAGCAAAATCGTGAAAACCTAAAAACCCTAAAATGGTGAATTTTGATCGCGATTTATTTAAAAATCCCTCCGGCGATTTTTTCTGTTTTTTTATTTTTCTTATCTATGAACATTGCTTTTCAGAATCCGCGAAATCATCCTATGTATAAGCGGTTTTCATCAAAAGTTAGTTAAGGCGCACTGAGCATGATATTGTTTTATAAGGAGGCGATACAGTCACTGCATTGTCTCAATTTGAACTTCTATATCTCAAAAACGGTAAAACCTACGAAAATATAATAAAGGTCAATCTTGTGGGGAATTTTCACAGCTACAACATTTTGTTTAGGCTCATTTACATAGGACTCGCGGTTTCCAAGCAAAATCGTGATAACCTAAAGAACCCCTAAAAATGTGAACTTAAATCGCGATTTGTTTGAAAATCCCTCCGGCGATTTTTTTTTTGTTTCTTGATATTTCTTATCTATGAGCATTGCAGTTTCAGAATCTGCAAAAACATCCCAGGTGTAAGCACCTTCCATTTAAAACAAGTAAAAAAGTGTCAGTCGGCTTTGCCGACAGATATATACCCTCAGCCTATGAAGTGAAACTTTAACCTACGGACAGATCGAATGTATTTAAGGTCTCTTCAGAATTTTGTGGCCCTTTTTGGACATTTGACCTTGTCGACAAAAATCTGGATTAGGAATGAACTGCACTAAGACACAAATGTTGAACTTTTGTGGGTGAGGTACCCATAGGGAGGTCCGGTATGGTCCATTTTAGAAGTTAAACTAAATTTTGACAATAGATAAGGAGATCCAAAGTTTGGAAAAAATTGGTTGCCCCATTCAAGTGATATCGTTATAGGCATTTTTGTCATAGCGCCATGAAACTAAGTTTGGATATAATATGACGAAGACCCAATGTTGGACCAAATCGGTTGAACAGCTCGAGAGTTATCGTGCTCTCCGACCGGTTTAGGGGTTTTTTACACCTTCGGGCTGTTTTCCCAAGAAATATGGACTTGCCGCAGAAAAAACTTTTACCGTAGTAATGGAGGTAGCGAATGCAAATCGCTTCAACAAAAATCAAAGTGATTCGAGAGCAGGTCTTAAAGTGAACTTATCCGAAAATTTGTGTGAGAGATACCAGAAGGAGTAGACAGCTATAGTCCATATTCGAACCTGATCTATATCTACTACACACGGTGCCAGGGGGGCTTTTTGCATCTTTCAGGCTATTTTCTCAGGAAGTATGGACTTGCCCCTGATGAAGTTTTTACCGTCGTATGGAGGGCAGGTAATAAAAGTTGTTGCAACAAAGGTCGAAGCGATTCGAGAGCAGGTCCTAATCTGAACTTATCCGAAATTTTGTGTGGAGGTACCCGCAGGAGTGGACCGATTGAGTCCATATTCGAACCTCATCTAAGTGTGGTAGAAATTTCACGATGTGGAAAGTATGGATCAAATCGGTTACTTCCTACTAGAGTTATCGTGCGCACAAATTTTCCGATAATTTTCGGAACTTTTGTGGGGAGGTACCGGAAGGAGTGGACCGATATAGCCCATCTTCGAACTTAAACTAAGTTTGGGCAAAATATTACCAAAGCCAAAATTTTGACCGAATCGGTTGATCCATTCGAGAGTTATCGTGCGCTCCAGCCAGACAGACAGACAGACGGACGGACATTGCTAAATCGACTCCAAATTGTCTGAAACACATTTCGTCCAAACATACTTGGGGTCTAAACCCATTATTTCGATGAGGCACATTTTGCCCGTATGAAAGTGTATATACCCTTTCTAGCCTAAAGGCTGAGGGTATAATTAGTTATGGCGCACCGTGTACCATAATTATTTTTCCCATCGTGTGCGTTCGCTATCATAGCTATGCCACAACTGTCAACTTTTTGGAGATGATAGATCTTTAACGAATTTTTTCTAGCACTTGTGTTTATCGCCGAGTCCGAACGGCGCACAATGTTTCAGGAATCAATTTTCTGCCCAAAAATAAAAATTTTGTTTTGTCAAAAATATTTAATTTCTATATGGGATTCGATAGTAAACATATTGAAACTACCCCCCATACCAGATGCGGATATTATTCGAATGTTCGGCACAACTTTCGAAAACGATATCACATTCGAAGGATTGGCAAATGTTTTTCGGGTGTACACAAGCACGTTGTTCTTTTGTTCGTCAAAAGTTTAAAACCGATATCATTTTCGAACATTTGGCGAATGTTTTTTCTTCAAAAGAAAAAATGTTACGAGAAACATTTTTTACTTCGGAATTTTTTTAGTTTTAAAAAAATAATTTTATGTAGTTCGTACAAAATTCCCATTTGCTTTTTTCCAATATTTTCGATATAAATGCTAGGTATAATATAAGCAAGAAGTGATGATAAACCCAATATATGGCTAGGTTGCAAATACTCGTACAAGACAACAATGTTTATAAACAGTTACACACATTGAATCGCAAACATTACAAAGAAGAAAAAGGTACATAACAGAACTATCAAGAGACGTCAGGTAAAGTTAAACATGTTATGTCCGCCAAAAATGCTTTTTCGGCACTATCGTAAAAACTATCATCCTTCATTCGCTAATAATATTATTAACGATATTCGAATTCGAAGGTTTTCCTGCCACAAACTGAGCGACGAATGAATCGTTTTCAATTCGTTCTCGTGTGTCGTTTTCGAACAAAATATCCGCAAAACTATCGAAAAACATTCGAAAACGAATCGTTTCGATAGCAATGGTATGGGGGGTAACGAAACCAAAAACTAGGTCAAAATATTGGAAGGTGTGGGCGTGTGTGTGCCCCTAAAGACGAACATTTCCCCATTTTTGGGAAATACGTAGTTTTTGCAAATTTCTGGAGAAGGGCGTAGCTATTTCTCGGAAACTATAACAGATATTGTGTTCGTTGTTTTTTTGTAAGGTAAATGGGATTGTGGCCTTTAAAAATCGTTTTAGGAAATTACCGCAGCGTTTACACAACATGAGCTTTTTTATTTTTCCTCAGGTACTAAATTTTATGAAATTTTTTAACTTTAGTGGACTAGAACTTTTGTGGAACAACATGGAACAATGTTCTGTTTTCACACAAAGATGCCCGAGAGTCTCCTCTTTCAGCCCATATATACTTTTGTACACGTTCCGTCCGTTTAACACGTTTTTTCAATTTATTAAAAATACATGAGTAAAAAGTGTGAGTGTGTTTTTCTATACCGTTTCCCATATGAATTGCAGATTTTTGACACAAATTAGCATTTTTTTTTGAGTATATGACTTTTCATACGAATTATAAAAGTTTTATGAAAACCCAAAGAGTATTTTTTTAATTTTTTAAAAAATTTTAATTTTTTTTGTAAAATATTTTTTTTTTAAAAAAATTTTTGAAAAAAAATTTTTTCGAAGTTTTTTTTTTAGTTTTTTTTTGTTGGTTATTTTTATTGTCTATGTATTGGTGTTTGACCATCTTTAATACATAGGAAGATATAAAAACCACAAAAACACTCATATTTTGATAAAAAATAGTTAAAAACTGAAAAGTTTAACTTTGACCTTGAATTTCTCTTCATATGTTATCTGTCAAACAAAAAAAGAATTATGAAAATATCTCTATCCGTTCAAAAGTTACAGAATTTTGACCAGGAAAAAACGATTCTGAGAAGTTTTACATGGCTGAAATACTCAGAAAATGTCGCCAACATTACTGAGGGGTATTTTGCCACCGTTGAAAACTTGTTACCTAGCCTGAGAATTGAAAAGCAGACCTTCTGAGTGTAAGGCAACCACTGCACCACGGTGATAATGAATGGAGATTGGAGACACTCCATGGTAATACCAATACGCAATGTGCGACCAAATTTTTAATAAAACAAGTAAGAACGGAGTTAAGTTCGGCCGGGCCGAACTTGTTATACCCTCCACCACAAGTTGTATTGAAGTAAAATAGAATGAATAGTTTCCTTTCGTGTATGACTTAATACCAAATTTCAGCAATTTCGGTAAAACAATGTGAGGCACGTCGATCTATACCGACAAATTTCTGACGGAAAGTTTTTAGGCTCAAAGAAGACTAAATACCAGATTTCCTATATTTCGGTAAGAGAATGTTGCTAAAACTTAAAAAATACCGAAAATCAAGAAGTATGCTTTTATGGGGATATAGGAAGACGTGGACCTATACTGATAATACTGTTATAGAATATTTTATAACTCTTGGAAAACGAAATAACGAATTTCAGCCATTTCGGTTGGATATTTACGTCACAATCTTCAGTATTATGAAACGTGGACCAATACCGAAAATGGGGCAATATGAAAGCGTGGACCTGTACAGACATATTTCTGGCGAACAATTTTATATCACATTGAAGACTTAATACCAAATTTCAGCCATTTTGGTAAAATATTGAAGACACAACCTTCAAAATACGAAAAATCGGGAGGTACCTTTCCATGGGGGCTATATGAAGGCGTGGACCTATACCGACAAAGGTCTGGGGGAAAGTTGTATACCACCAACGTAGACTAAGTACCAAATGTCAACCATTTCGGTAGGATAATGAAGCTAAAACCTTTAAAATACCGAAAATCGGGAGGTACCGTTCTATGGGGGCTATATGAAGGTGTGGATCGATAGCGACAAAATTCTGGGGGAAAGTTTTATACCCCTAAAGAAGACTACGTACAAAATTTCAGCCATTTTGGTAGGATAATGCAGCTAAAACCTTCAAAATACCGAAAATCGGGAGGTACCGTTCTATGAGGGCTATATGAAGGTGTGAACCGATACCGACAAAATTCTGGGGGAAAGTTTTACACTCCTAAAGAAGACTACGTACCAAATTTCAGCCATTTTGGTAGGATATTGAAGCTAAAACCTTAAAAATACCAAAAATCGGGAGGTACCGTTCTATGGGGGCTATATGAAAAGGCTATATCAAACGTGAACCGATATATCCCATTTTCTATACCAACCGTCCTTCAAGTAATAAAAACTTCTGTACCAAATTTTGACTCTCTATCTTTAAAATTGCGAGCTGTATCTTGATTTCAACAGACAGACGGACATGGTCAAATCGACATAGAATTTTATGCTGATCAATAATATATATACTTTATAGGGTCTCCGACGAATATTTCGAATGACAAATTTAATTATACCTCCATATGGTGGATGGTATAAATATGTAGAATTTTCGAGCCTCCTTAAATGACACTTTGTTTCACTTATTCCGTTTCTAAGAATTTAAATGTTTTTCAATATTTTTAACCCTAAATGCGTGGAGCCATAGAAACTAGTCTTTTGGGAATATTCACGCATATATAAGTATAGGTCTATGACCATATGACCACACAAAATCCCAAATTACAACCAATTCGGAGGGCAAATGTGACTGGTACCTTCAAAATTCCTTAAAGCGTCGACGGGTTATTTTTTGTGAAGGCTATACCAAACCGTTGACCTGCATATAAGCCCATTTTCAATATCAAAAGTTGTACGGGCCTATAAAAGGAATTACAAATTATTGACAGTCGCCTAAATTCTTATTGGGCGGAAATCGATCGCGCCGTGCAAGACATCTGCCCAGTATGCGGCATGGGCCCGCACGACACACAACACCTTTTTAACTGCCCCGCCAAACCTACCCATCTAACTCCAGTGGATCTGTGGCTACATCCCATCGAAGCAGCCACTTTTCTGGAACTGGAGATAGACCCAGAGCCAGATTGAACAGAGGAACGAACAAATAAACATAACAAAAACACTGTTACAACAACAACAACAAATTATTGACAAGTAAAGTTTGTATACTAAAATTTAGGATTCTTAAACAATTTTAATATTTATCATAATTCAGAATATTGATTAATATTGAATTCGCTCAGTTTATTGATATCTGCATGGAAAATGGCCTGCAATGTCTAATGTCTCATTACATTTATTTACTTCTAGATAAGCAACAACAAAAACCGGGACATATTGAACCAGATCAAAAATCCCCTCAAAGCACATTAAAACCCCTCATAATCCAGCTCAGAACAAAAACTAGGCGGAAATAACACTACAAGTTCAGGTAAGTTACGAATTTGTAATTATGAATAAAACCACAATCACCCCATAAGGCAATAACAAGATTAACTACCGCACTTATCTGAAACAAAGAATCGCAAATGTAAAATTTGCAAAAATCTGCAGGATAAACAAAACTAAATCCATGGCATGTTTTCACAACTTTTTTCGTCATAGATCAATGGCGATTTGTGTTGGACAAACAAGGACTCAGCATGCTACCGCCAGCACCCATACCGCCACCATTACTGTCATCATTTGTAACTGGTCCTTTAACAAGCATTCAAAATTTTGTCAGGCCAAAATGTACAACACCAACAAAAGCCCATAAAAATGCACAAGAGATCTTTCCGGTTTGTTGTTATCATAATCGCATCATAAACAAGGCAACATGTTTTGGGTCCAAGCACCACCACTGCATAGGCAATTCATAATTGTGGCATATTTGTCCACCTTCTCATCAGCCAAGAGAATTATCAAAGATAGGGAGAAGATAGAGAGCTCAGTTCAAATCGATAAGAGATTAACTTTGTGATTAACATTTTCGCCGCAACAAAAAGGCCAACAATGAACGAAGAGCAAAACTATCATTCGTTCTTAAATATTTATCACTGATCTTGTTAGGATCGCCAAATTATCATCTCCATTCTATTTGTAGAGCTGGTCAGTTTAGTGAATTTGCCACGGCCATTCTGAAACGAATATCTTGTGAAAGAATCTTGGTTACAATTTTAAGGCCTATCAACCAGCCAGCCACAACCTTGTCTTGTTGACCAGCTTGGCAAATTTTTGTTCCATCAATGTGGCTTGTCTAATTGCAGTACAACGGTACTGTTTGGGTAGACGCCGCCCTACTTATTTTGTTATTGTTGTTGTTTTTCTTGGTGCTGCTCTCTTTTTGCTACAAAAGGGAAAAAACCGCTAGCGCCGGCGCTTCATGCTTGTCCTTTTGGATTTCAGCCAATTTATACAACGTCATCATCTGATGATCATGCGGCCTATATTTCCTTTTGACTTTTTATTCGGTAATGATTGCACGCCTAATAAGTGTGCCCACCCAAACGAAGCATTCAAAAGCAAAAGAAACAATTTATGATTTTTATAAATGTATGATTGCTTTGTCTTTCTTCCCTAATGTACGTCGATCATAGAAATATCCTTCTGCTTATTCTATTTTCCATTATTGAATCCTTCTTCGTGCCTTTCCCTTTTCGTTTACGATTGGGTAATGGATTTGTAATTGTTTTGCTCGTGATTAAGCAAAATTAAGCGGTCTTAGTTTAAAGGATTCTGTATGTTGGTGGTCCTCCTGTTCTTATGGTAGCATAAAATGCTGTCAGATGACGCAATTGATTTTTTCGATGTTTTATTTTAAACGCTACAAATGTTTTCCACACTTCCATCGGCTAAGTGATCAGGCCAAGGAAATTAGATTGCAAGGAGATATGGTAGAATAGGAGTAACGATAGAAATAAATCGAGGAGGTTCCCATCTAAAGAAGTTTCCTTTAGAAGGCCTATGTATTCTACAGAAGAAAGCAAGGATGTCTTCTAGGTATAGGCAACTCCCTAAGCAGGTATTCTATGTAAAGAAGACTCATTTGGATGGTCTCCTTATGTATAGAAGTATAACTTAGGAGGCATTCTGTGCATAGAAGAGCCGTGTAGTTGTTCTTCTCTGTATAGTAGACTTGTTTGGGAGGATTTCTGTGTATAAATAGAGTACAAAGGCTACCAGATAAGTTTCTGGCCTAGTAATCTAAATATATAAAAGAGCTTAGTGATGACTGAGTGAGTGAGTGACATGTATATCATCACCCACACGAAATCGCTGAAGCTGGAAAGTTGAAATTTTGACAGTTGCTGTGTAGGCGTGAAATTCGGCCAAATTCGGCCAAGGCAAATGGGACGGGCTAGAATTTTGAAATTTGGGACGTGGGTCACTGATAGAGAGTTAGAAAGATTTACTAAAGGATTTTTGGAAATTCGAACTAAAAGTGTGCTAAAAGTTACTAAATTTAGTACCAATTGTACATTTTCAATGGATATAGCTAGAATCTCGGAATTTGGTATGCAATTAAGGTTGGGAAGTAGTGTTTATAAAAGGAAATGGTTTTGGAAATTTGTACTCATATGTAAGAAAAGTTCTAAATGGTACTAAATTTCGTATAATTTGGTTTTGGGTGAACGGATAGAGCGCTGGAAACCAGAAATTTGGAACTAAAATTATTATTGAAGTGTAAGAATTAGATATGGGGGTAGTTTAGTAAATTCGTAATTATGTCTACGAAAAGCGCTAAAGGTTACTAAATTTGGTACCATTTGGAGTTGGGTAAATGGATAGAGGCGGAATCCTGAAATTTGGAATTAGGATTACTGGTGAAGTGTATGATTGAGACATTGAGGTAGCTTTGGAAATTTGTACTTACTATGTGTACGAAAAGTACTAAAGTGTACTAAATTTTATACAATTTTAATTTGGATAAAGGGATAGAGGCGGAATCCTGAAATTTGGAATAATGATTACTCTTGGAGTATAGGATTGAGGTTGTTTTGGAAATTCGTACTTTTGTGTATGAAAAGTACTAAACGGTACTAAATTTGGTACAACTTGGATTTGGGTGAACGGAGCTCGAAACCTGAAATTTGGAATTAGAATTACTGTTGAAGTGTAGGATTGAGGTATGGAGATAGCTTTGGAAATTTGTACTCATGTGTACGAACAATATTAAATGGTACTATATTTGTTACAATTGGGATTCGGGTGAACGGATAGAGCTGGGAACCTAGAATTTGTAGTAATGATTACTGTTGGAGTATAGGATTGAGGTAGTTTTGGAAATTCGAACTTATGTGTACGAAAAGTACTAAACGGTACTAAGTTTGGTACAATTTGGATTTAGGTGAACGCAGAGAGCTGGAAACCTTAAATTTGGAGTAATGATTACTTTGATGTTTAGGATTGAGGTAGTTTTGGCAAGTCGTACTTATGTGTACGAAAAGTACTAAACGGTACTAAATTTAGTACAATTTTGATTTAGGTGAACGGAGAGAGCTGGAAACTTTAAATTTGGAATAATTATTACTGTTGATGTTTAGATTGAGATGAGTAGGTATTTTTGAAAAGTTCGTACTTAAAAGGTACTAAATTTGGTACTATTATGATTTGATTGAACGGATAGAGATGGAATTCTAACATTTGGAAATAAGATTACTGTTGGAGTATAGGATTGAGGTAGTTTTGGAAATTCGTACTTATTCTGTAAGAAAAGTACTAAATGGTACTAAATTTGGTACAATTTGGTTTTGGGTGAACGGATAGAGCTGGGATCCTGAAATTGACAATTAATATTACTGTTGAAGTTTAGGACTGAGTTATGGAGACAGCTTTGGAAAATCGGACTTATGTGTACGGAAACTACTAAATGTTACCAAATTGGGTACAATTTGGATTTGGGCGAACAGATAGAGCTGGAAATCTAAAATTTGGAATTAAGATTACTGTTGAAGTGTATGATTGAAATATGGAGGTGGTTTGGGAAATTCGTACTTACATACATATGTGTACGAAAACTACTAAAATGTGCTAAATTTGGTACAATTTGGATATGGATGAACGCATCGAGATAAAATCCTAAATATAGAATTAAGATTACTGTTGGAGTAGAGGATTGAGATAGTTATTGAAATCCGTACTTTCGTACGAAAAGTATCACATGATACCAAATTTGGTATATGAATAAAGGTGGAATTCTGAAATTTGGTATTATAGTCGCTGTTGGTGTGAGATATGGATGTTGATATACGTACCATAAGTGAAAGAAAATGTTCAGATAAAGCTGTAAATAAGTATCGCGGTTGGGATATAGTGTTGTAGGTATGGCGATGTAATTTGTATAACTTATACGTATTTTAAGTACTAAAGTTGGTACAGTTTTGATGTTGCATAAATGGATATAGCTGGAATTTGTTTTTTTTTATTAGGGTCTATGTTGGTGTTCAAAAATGGAGTGAATTATTGAGTACGTGTTGGAAATACGAAAATTACAAAATAGTACTAAATTTGGTGTTGGTTGAAGCTGGAGTTATATAATTAGTGTGCGAAAAGTACGAAATTGCAATAAATTTTGTATTGGGCTAAGGAATAGAAGTGGAATTCTGATTTATTATTTATCTGTCAGGTTCACTGTTAGAGGTGGTACTACAAAAAGTGTACTAGAAATATTAGTACTAACTATTGAAGCACTGGTATTGAAAATGTTTATGAAAATCCGCCTTTGAATTGTATGGAATGATTCTACATGTAATACCATGGTAGGTAATATCTTTTGAATAAGGGTTTTCTGCATTTTGACATCACAAATGGCGAAATTACAGATACTTCGGTTGGAAAATGTGGATAAAATCTTCAAAATACCCGTACCGTTCTAATAAAACGTGGACTGAAATTTAAAATGTGGGTCGCTGTTGATGTTTAGGGGTGTGATAACGTTTTTCTTTGGAAAATCGAACTAAAGGTATACGTACAGTTAAAGTTAATTGAGACTCATAAAAAACATACAATGCAACAACATACGTACAGTATTTAAATGCAATTAAATATTAATTTAATACCTATTTTAATTAATATTTAATTTTCAAAATTTTCAGTGTCCACCATTCTCATATTAAATATTGTTTATTTGTATATTATTCCCTTTCCGCATACGAAGTAGCGGGCAGTTTGATAGTATAGAATAATTTATACACTTTTGCATTCGTAATATTTTGTGTAAACTTAGTTTAATTTTGAAGATGTGCCATATCGGCCCACTCCTTCCGATACCTCCACCTTCTTCTTCTTTATTGCATATTCGATATTCGAATGTTAGCGACCATATTACATTTCATGTATAATTTTCTTTATATATTATTGACAAAATATGAATATAAATCTCTGTTTCTTGCGACACTTATTAAATTTTCTGCATTTCGAAATTCCGTCCATTGTTGAATATTTTGAAGCCAGGACATCTCTTGTCTTCCTCTGCTACGTTTACCTTATATTTTGGCTTGTAGAATTCTTTGCAGGATGTGGTATTTTGGATATGAAATTTTTCTCCTTTTTATGTGATCGAAGAGTTTTCTTGTTTTGTTCAATCTTCGTAGAAATTCGTCATTTGATACGTGGGCTACCCACGGTATTTTAAGAATTCTTCGATATATCCGCATTTCGAAGGCTTCTAAGCGCTTGACATCTATTGCTTTTAAAGTCCATACCTCCACAGAATATAACAAAACTGGCCATATGTAGGCCTTTATGAACCTTGTCTTTGTTGCAATGTTAATATCGTGGCTTGTTAATACTCTTTTGTATTTGTGAAAGGCGTCTCTTGCCATTTCAAAAGTTTTCGCTAAAATGTTGCGCAACATAACTCTCGAAGGAAGTAGACGATTTGATCCATACTCTGCACATCGAAAAATTCCTATCACACATATATGAAATTCCAGTTTGGACTTTATCGATCTACTCCTTTGGGTACCTTTAACATCTCCTCTCGAATTGCGTTGCTTTTTGATGTAAGAACTTGCATTCGCTGCCCGCATTACGACAGTACACTGAGAGGGCTTTAATACGACGTACCACACTCCTCTTCTCCCTATCTCCCTGGGTGTGCTCTATAAATTATGAAAACGGGTGGTATGTTAAAATGTCGGTTGCCAGACCGCGTGCCACAATACTGATTGCAAACTCCTCTTATCTTTATAGAAGCGTCTTCGTTTACCGTGCAAACAGTTGAACTATCAATTTGATCGACCAACACTGTACCTCTCTGCTCATTGCATAGGACGAAATGTCACAGCTCATGATAAGCATTGAAGTCCCCTAGGAAAGGAACGTTTTTGCCTTCCAAAAGCGAACTAGTATCAAGTATTACATTAAGCAACTCTTTCTCGGCAGTCCCGAGATAGGTCTGTACTGGACAGCCTGACGTACAAGAGCAAGTTCTCCCCCTTTGCTTCTTCTATGATCCTTCCGCAAAACTTTAACCATCTCAACGTTGCAAACTAAAGGTGACGGCAAACTTTGTTTCCTGGATCGCGGTGACCATAATGTTTCTCTGAGTCATAAAATCTAAAATTTTGCTGACGTTGTTGCGCTCAAAAACGGAAATTCACTCTTGGAATGGCATCCAATGCCATCTTGAAAATGTAATTCTTGCAGGAATGCAATGCTATTATACCTCTCTTGTTGACATTCCTTGTCCTTGTGGTCCAGAATAATTCCAAGGTACTTGAATTCTGAAGATAGCTCTAGGGTGACTCCATCTAGCATTGGCAATGTGAATGGTTCGATTTTTATACCTTCAGCCTTTAGGCTAAAGTGGGTATATAATCTTTGATACGACCAAAAATGTGCCTCGTCGAAATAATGGGTTTAGACCCCAAGTATGTTTGGACGAAATCTGTCCGTCTGTCTGGATGGTGTGCACGATAACTCTCGAACGAAGCAACCGATCGGGTCCAAAATTTGCCAATCATAATATTATGTCCAAACTTAGTTTAAGTTCGAAGATGGGCCATATCGGTCCACTGCTTCCGGTACCTTCTCCACAAAAGTTCAAAATTTTTAGCAAAAATTATGCGCACGATAACTCTCGGAGGGAGTAACTGAATTGGTCATAACTTTGCGTATGGCAATATTACTTCCAGGGATAGATCGGGTTCGAATATGGATTATATCGATCCAATCCTTCGAGTACCTCCCACACAAAATTCGGATCTCTCGGATCGTTTTGAATTTTTTTTCAGTAGATTGTCATTGCGACCCCCTTTACAACGGTACAATTTGTTTGGGGGCAAGTCCAAACTTCCTGAGATAATGGCCTAAAAGCTCCAAGAATACATGGGGGCACCAAATCCATGGCAAATCCGCAAGATAGCTCTCGCAAAGAGTTTTTGATTGGTCCAAACATTCCACATCGTGTTATTTTATCTAGTCATGTATCAGATTGGAATATGGACTATATCGGTCTCGCCCTTCGGGTACCTCCCGTACAAAATTTGGGAAACGTGCAGTTTAACGGCTCATTTCGGATCGTTTTCAAATGTTTTCCAAACAGTTTTTCCTGCGGGCTCTGATACGACAGCGCTTTTTTCGGGGTAAGTCCGTACTTCCTGAGATAATGACCCAAAAGCCCAAAAAGCCTACGATGCCAACTATTGGGTAGTACGAAATGTAATTCTCGAAGGGAGAAACCAATTTAGTCAAAACCATGTACATCGTATTATTTGTACACCCTCGAATTATGTCCGAATATCGATTACATCGGACCACTTTTTCAGGTACCTCCATACTTCCTGAGAAATTGGCCCAAATGGTAAAAAAACCCTATACACGCAGAAAAAAAATATTTTTCGCTTTTGTTGGAACAAAAATATCTGTTTTGGTTCCAAAAATGTATTTGTTTTGTTCAAACATTGTAATCCAAATCCAAAAATACCATCTTTTTTTCCAAACACAGAAAACAAAAACAACTTTCGAATTTCCGCAATATTGTAAAAATCGTTAACAATACCGATTGTAGGAACTATCATAATCTAATTTTGTTTACAAAAAGTATTGTCAACCCAGAAAACCAGCCCAGAAATTTTTGATTTGAGTGTATATACTTCTTTTTTTTTCTCTGCGTGTAGACGTCAGATTTATTATGTTTGCTTCTTTTCTTTGGGTCCGAAGTTGTGGGTATATGGTAAATTTCAAATTTCCTTTACAATTACATAGAAAAAAAATTAAAAACTTTTTTTGGCGAGCACATTGTTGGTACATGGGTTACGAAAAAAATCGTGGTTTCAAATCTGTTCGCGTTCACAAAATTGGATGCTGCACTCAAAAGTTATATGCGGTTTTACTCTCTTGTAAAGAAAAAATATTTAAAAATTCCTATTCCTATTGTGTTGTAATAAGAACATGTATATATGAAACGTTAGCAGAATTTGATATCTATCCGTAGATGCTAAAATAGTTGCTAAATTTATATTTATTTTCGCGGAAAATCAAAAAATATTGAAGAAATCTTGGAATAAATTTTATTTATTCTAAATCACAGTCCAAAAAATCTCTAAAAAAAATAATTTAAAAATACGTACAGAATCTAGACAACGCGTAGAAAAATGTGAGACCAAAATTATAAAGATCGCGATTATAACTTGCATATTACAGCAACAACAAGGAACGCAAACTTATTGTTGGAAATTATTTCAAAAATATATTTTTGGTTAAGTTCGAAAAAATTGAAAAATAAATGTTGGGAGTTATTCTATTATTTCGCTAAATTTCGATCCAAATCCTGAAGTATTTTGCTTAAACTTCTACGAGAAAAGTAATTAGTCATCGTGAAAGTATATTTGCTTTCTGTGATAAGCAATAGAAATAAGAAGTAGAGTGTAATATTGAAATTCCCGCGGGAGTTTGTTAGTTCTCCTACCGGGCGCGTCCCCACCGGCGGATAGGGGGAGGAGGATGGTCGTACCACTCTGTCCAATACCTATTGCATGGTGGGTCTGGGGCAGAGAGGTGGGATTATCCACCTCTGGAAACCTTGAGTTTCCCGCGGACAAAAAACTGACTATGGGGGTGTTCCCCTAAAACAAAAAACAAATATGGAAGGAAAAAAAGAAGAAAAAGTTACGGTGCAGGGCCTAATAAACCCAGTGCCGGCGGGGACCAGTGATCTGCCTACGAGTCACACCCCGTCGATATCATGCGATCGTGAGCAATCTCCCATAGATGTGGGTGCCTTGGCATCTGTGGTCGAAGGTAATGCTACAAGCACACAACCTAGTGTAAAACCTAGTGTAAAAACGGAGGAGGATAAAGGGCAGCACAGGGGGAGGATTAACTTGACCCAACTATCTGATGATGGTAGCGACCCTGATTCCGAATCCGATAGCTGCGGCAAAACAAACACCACCGTTGTGGAAAATCCCATGAAAGAGGAAGTCCACAAGATGGTAGAAGAAGTGAGCGAGAGCATCGCAAAGCTCACGACGAAAAGAGTGCAGTGGTCTGGGGCCCAAAGGAAGAAATTTAAGAGGAACCAGGCAAAACTAAAGAAGGAAAAACAGCTGGCTGCTTCAAAGGTTACCACAGAAAGTCCCTCCACTTCTTCGGAAGCGGCGAAGAGGACAAGGTCTCCTGAGGAGCAGAACGTGGCAAAACCCAGTAAGAAGAAAAAGGGCTTCCCACCTTCAATTGCCCAGAACAAACCTCGTCAGGACAAAAGCCAAGGAGACTGCCAAAAGGATCCTTCAAATGATACTGAAGAGGCGAGTTCTGACAAAAAGAAGGTGAGCGCGACGTCGGAATCTTCTGCGGTGGCCAAGGACTCAGTAAAGAAGCCTACTACCACCCAGAAGAGGAAGATGGACGCTGAAACCGGAACGGAGCCGCCATCGACTTACGCCAAGGTAGCCAAGAGATACTACAAGGACGAGCTGTGCTACGCAGTAATCGATACTAGTAAAGGATCTGGAAGGCTACACAAAGAGTACTTACCGGAGATCGAGAAATCGATCAACGATAAAATATTGGAACAAATCCTGCAAGGACGAGTCTCAATAAAAATAAACTGCTGTGAGCCAAGGGGGGACCTCCTATTGTACCACCTGGACTCACACGCAAACTCTGCAGCTCTCGGGGAGGTAGTCAGCAGTATAGCAACTCCATGGGAAGGTGGCAGACTAAAACTGGTGAGGAAAGACGAAATTCCTCACCTAACCAAAGCATCGGTGTACGTCAAGGGGTATGGCTGCAAGCTCGAGACGGAGCGCATGCTCGAGGTCTTTGGCGTACAAAACGAGGCCCTAAAGGTGGAAAGATGTGAGGTCTTCCACAGGGAGGAGAAGGAAGACGGCACTCTCCTTGTGATGGGGATCGACGATCTCTCGCTAGCCGGGCTCGTCAAAACCAAGGGCAAGGCATTCTTCGTCTCGAACTCGGTCTACTTCAAAGTTGGAAAGGCAAGAGTTGGTGAGGAGGAGATTGCCAAACCAAATAACCAAGAGGTCAACCTACCAAAAGGCTTTCAGGAGGGAGGAGCAGACGAAATTAGCGACTCCCAAGAAGCCAACCTTCTGGAGGACCAATGATTGAGGTCATCCAGATCAACCTCCATCGGAGCGAAACGGCAACACTAGCCCTGATGGACAAAATAACTAAAGGTAATATACATATTGGTTTAATCCAAGAACCTTGGACCATAAAAAACAAGGTTTCTGGACTTAACCATATAAATTATCAACTTTTTTACGCAAATACGGGATCCCGACCGAGGACCTGCATTATATGCCACAAAAACTTATGCTTTCTTTTTTCTCCAGAGTTGTCATCGTCGGACGTTACAGTATTGAAGCAGGGGAATGGTAACATATACCTAGCATCATTATACCTGCCGTTCGACTCCCCGACATTACCACCTTCGTCGGAATTGCAGCAACTGGTGAGAAGGATAAAGCAAACAGGTAACGAAGTACTAGTAGGTAGCGATGCTAACTCTCACCACATCTCGTGGGGTAGTACTAACATTAACAAAAGGGGACAAGCCCTTATAGATTACTTAAATACTAACGACCTAATTACACTTAACACCGGGAATACGCCAACCTTTGTTAATAGAATTAGGGAGGAAGTACTAGATATAACGATATGTTCAGAAAATTTAATAAACGAGGTACACGAGTGGAGGGTCCTGGAGGAACACTCCTTCTCAGACCATAAGTATATTAGATTTAAAATAGCTAGGCCATCGCCTAACCCGATAACCTTCCGAAACAAATCCAAAACAAATTGGACAAAGTTCGGAAAACGAGTAAAAGAAAGACTTGGGCAACCAGATGAGGAATGCCTAAGTAAGGAGGACATAGAGAGAGATGTCCTAAAGTTAACTGAGGCACTAGTAAAGTCTTTCGAGGAAAGTTGTCCCCTTCGAGAGAGGAAATCCGCCTACGAAAAACCCTGGATGACAGGGGAAATTCGGAATAAAGGCAAGGAGGTCCGCAGACTTTATAATAGGGCCAAACGTAAAAAAGCAGCTGTATTCTGGGACAACTATCAGGCAAAATTAAAGGAATACAACAAAATAACAAGAAACGCCAAACGAAACTCCTGGAAGCTTTTCTGCGAACAGGTGGATAGTGTAAATGACGTTTCAAAGATTAAAAAGTTTCTATCTAAAACCCATACACAGACCGAGCAATTGGTCGATGGAAATGGAAAAAGGATTGAAACAACAGAAGAAACTCTAGGCCTTCTGATGAAAACGCACTTCCCGCAGAATACCATGGTTAACACTGAGGCATCGACGGAATGTATTAACTCATCGGAAGAAGCACCAAAGATCGACAGCTTAATGGTACAACAAGCCATTTTAAGCTTTTCACCATATAAAGCAGCTGGACCAGACCAGATCTTCCCGGCTTTATTACAGAGGGAAGTGGACTTTATTGCGTCCAAACTGGTCGGGATCTTCAATGCATGCTTAAAACTTGCATACACTCCTATAGCCTGGCAGGAGGCAAGGGTAGTCTTTATACCCAAACCTGGCAAGGCAAGTTATGCAACACCAAAATCTTATCGACCGATAAGTTTAACTTCATTCTTACTCAAAACAATGGAACGGACAGTCGACACCATGATAAAGAGTAAGATCCCCAACGATATGCTTAAATTCAAACAACATGCATACGTTAAAGGCAGATCAGTGGAAACCGCATTGCATGAGGTAGTACACCACATAGAAAGAACCTTCGAAATGAAAATGTACACACTTGCTGTATGCATCGACATCGAAGGCGCTTTCAATAACGTAAGCACCGAGACACTTATCCACTCCTTAGACGAGTTTCAGGTAGACAGGGCCTTAAGGAACTGGATAAACCACATGCTAAGGAATAGATGGATAAGCTGCGGGCTATACGACGTGAAAATAAGAGACAAAGTTGGACAAGGAACGCCACAGGGAGGGATACTTTCACCTCTGTTGTGGGTTACCACCATAAACAGTCTCTTGAGGACCCTAACCGAAGAAGGATTTGACCCAGTCTGCTACGCAGACGACGTTATAATACTTCTGAGGGGAAAGAATCCGAATCAACTCTGTCGTAGAGCAGAAACGGCTCTAAAAATTGCTTTTAACTGGGCCAGGCCGAGAGGTCTGAACGTCAACCCAGAAAAAACAGAATTATGTCTATTCACTAGGAAAACGAAAATGGGGCACTACGAGGAACCAGTTTTTCTAGATAAGACAATAAATATCTCTTGTACAGTTAAATATCTAGGAGTAATTCTGGATAGGAAACTTAAATGGAAAGACCATATACAAGAAAGGGCCAACAAGGCCCAAATATGTTGGTCAACCTGCAGAAGGGCGATAGGCTCAAAATGGGGGTTCAATCCTAGGATGATACACTGGCTATACAGAAGCGTAATTAGACCAATTCTAACCTACGCGTCTGTGGTATGGTGGACAGCCATGGACAAAAAATGCAATGTGGAAATATTGCAAAAGGTCCAAAGAACATGCTGCCTAAGCATTAGCGGAGCAATGAGGACCACACCGACTAGGGCTCTAGAAACAATTTTGTTTGTACACCCAATAGAGATTCAGGTAAGGTATGAGGCAGCCATCGCAGCTGTAAGGCTAAAGTCGATGAGCGAGTGGATCGAAAAGAGCCACCAAACATACCACCAAAACATATTAAAGGTCACAACGGGTGAATCTATAAATCAGGTAGTATCGGACCGTATACCTGAAACTAGTGAAGTAGCCTTGTGTGAAGTGTCAATACCTGACAGAGACATGTGGATCGAGGGAGCTCTAGCACAGATTCCCGCTGGAAGCTGTGGGTTTACGGATGGGGCTGTGCTAGGGGGGAGAACCGGACTGGGTCTTTATATAATGGAACCGGAAACGGAAATCTCCCTCCGTCTGCCGGATCATAACACGATCCTGCAGGCGAAACTCCGGGCGATAACAGAGTGTCTGCTTTGGTTTGATACACACACAAGGCCTACCACTGTAAATATCCTTACGGATAGCAAAGCAGCCATTAGAGCTATATCAACCAAGACAGTGAAATCTAGAACTGTCTTGGAATGTATTAAATCTATAAATAATTACTCCCAACACGGTAAGGTAAACATTATATGGGTACCAGGGCATACCGGGATTAGGGGTAATGAAATAGCAAACTCCTTGGCAAAACAAGCCAAGGAGCAACCAACGGTAAGTCTAGAAAACGCTAAGCCGTTTAAAGCTACGCGACTAGAACTAAAGACATGGGCAAAAAATGCACATGTATCCCTCTGGAGTAGTGGAGAGAAGGGAAAAAACACAAAAATCCTATGGGGAAACCCAGACGAGGACAAAACAAAAGAATTACTTTTACTAAGTAAAAAAGATATTAGTAGACTGACAGGAATCCTTACAGGTCACCTAGGTCTAAAAGCGCACCTGCACAAAATAGGTTGTGCAGAAAACAGTGAATGCAGAGCATGCGGAGAGGACGACGAAACGTTGGAACATTACCTCTGCCATTGTCAAGCCTTCACAAATCTGAGAACCCAGTTACTAGGGAATGACATTATACCAGGACTCGACCAAATTAGGACAATCGAGTTCAAAAAGATCAGAGACTATGTAAATAGGACAGAGATCCTAGACTAAGTCAAAAAAAGGATAATCCTTCCATAACCCAAAACCCAAAATTAGAGCGCACAACAGGCCTACTTATGGCTTAAGTGTATGTCCACATGGGCATGTGGTGATCTAGTATCACCCCTCTTATCAACCTAACCTAACCTAACCTAATATTGAAATTACAATCAAAGAAAAAACATAGAAGTTAAAAACCGAATAATTCGCGAATTGGTTTAAATCGGTTGAGGTGCATGTGCTTTTCGGATACAGGGAGTCCATGTCTATCAATATGCATGGATTTTCCCATGTTTCAGTCAGCGGCCAAAGTGTGCCATCAGTTGCATCTTACTATTCAAAAAACCTTCAAGCGGGAAAAAATTACACGATGTCCATATGATTATAAGGTGCATCCGATTTCAATGGCCGCCTATTAAAAATACGTCAATATAAATTATTTAGACAGATTCGTCAAGAACTGCGTATGTGCCACCTCATTCTATTTTGCGATAAATAGGGATATTACTCCTGAATCTTTGTAATTTGTGACACACCTTTTTGGCAAATATTATAATCGCGTATAAAGGATTACATTTATGCAAAAATAATCAAAGAAAATCGCGGTTCAATTCGCGGAATTGTCAAAATATATTTTTGCAGATTTTCCTACTTTCAAGGTATCTATAGCCGGCGTTTTAGTGGATGGATTCGAACGCGAAAGGGCTTATTAGATCCGGCACGTAAAAAAACTAAAAGCACGCGGGGTTCAGGGGTACCTGTACGACAGTTGTAAATTTTAAAGCCAAAAAATTGTTTTTTTCAGAAAATTTACGCACCATATTTTCGCCTTTGGACTCCTATTACTAGGAAGCTGTACGGAGCACACTCATGAGATATACATCGAACGACGTGGAATCGCGAGTTCTACAATCCTATAACTAGTTTGGATTATTATCTAGTTGCACCCTCTAATTATAAGAAAAACTCGAAAAACACTGAAATCAAAACTTCAAAATGTCAGCATCTATTTTAGGGGGATGCAGTGTATATATCGAAAAGTCATACACTAGATCCATGTTGCCCAAGGGGTATTCGTTAGTTCTTTCTTTGAGCACAGGTTTAAATTTTGCGTGGTTTGGCCAGAAATCAAGAAAGAACACAAAAAAACTTGTTTACTTCAACACATTTTTCCCATTTTTTTTTTATTACCACCAACGCAGCTTCCACGAAAATTGTTTGTCCATGGTCCATATTATGAGATTGTGGCTAAAACACTTCAATTAATATAAATATATTAACAGTTCGCGACTTATTAAATGTTGAACCTCAACTTCAACGATTGTAAAACTTGTTTGAATATTACCATATACCCTCGTTAGCATAAATGCTGAGGGTATACAAATTAAGTTTCAGTGTTTTATTTAGAAATGCACTTAAAACTAGAAAATAATTTGTCGCATAGCCCCAATAAATATATTCTTTCTCATGATGGAATCTCTCAAATAAAACTCTTGCCGTTTATTTTTGCCACCATTTATTATTTAAATTCAAGTGTTTTATTTGAGAGATTCCATCAAGAGAAAGAATATATTTATTGAGGCTATGCGACAAATTATTTTCTAGTATTAAGTGCATTTCTAAATAAAACACTGAAACTAAATTTTTTAAATTATTTTTTATTTTTAACTTTTTAGTAAATACATTTTTTGACCACTGAGAGCGAAATTATAGCCAATTTAGGCCGTGCAGTACCTTTATATAAAGGCTATACCAAAACCTGGACTTATGTCCATAATTTTTGGTGTGGAAGTTTCTGTACCATTGGGAACTCCAAATTCCAAGTTACAGCAAATTCTGCCTAAAAAGGAAGATAAAATCCTTAAAACACTTGAAATCGGGCCGTACCGTTATATGGGGGCTATACCAAAACCTGGACCTATGTCCACAATTTTTAGTCCGATTGGTCAACTGAAACTGTGTCAAAATTGAGTTACCAGATTTGAAATGCAATTTAAATAAAACACCGCTAAAACACAATAAAAACGGACCAATATTGGTTTTGATCCATATTCATGTCTTGTCATAATGAATGAGTTACCAGATTTGAACTAAACGGACACCAAAGCAAGTTAAATAAAACACTGTAAAAAGTTGATATTTTTAATTGCTTGCGTTTTAGGCCAAATGCGTGGAAATACGTAGGATAAATGAAACTTTATAGGAGTGAAAGAACAGATAAAGGCAATACTATAACAAAATGCAAAAAAAAAAAAAACACAAAAATATGCGAAAATACCCGAGTTTTACGTAAATTTTTGCAACCATTTTTGGTGGCGTGTAAACGTCCGTGACTTTAAGTGAGTTAAGGGCTATTTTTCGGGGGCAAATCCAAACTTACCAAAACATATCTGACAAAAAACATAAAAAACCCTGTTGGTACCAACTAATATAACGGAAGAGATGATAACTTATGAATTGAGTATCCAATTTGGCCGAATCTTTGCAAATCGCAATATTTCTATCAAACGTACATCCAGATCTCCATGTGAAAACTCCTTTCTTAAGAGCAGTACGAGACTGGTGATTACAACAACATAATATTTTTCGTAGGCAAAAAGTGACCAACAACTTTTATCGTGTTCCAGGATGGACTATATCGGCCCATTCCCTCAGATATCTATATTATCCCTGGAGCATTTTAGGACTTCAAGTTCGTCCAAAAAAATTAGATTTTCAATAAATATCGAGGTTAAAACAAGTGACTGCAATTATTTTGCGTTTCGATCAAAGCTTCCTTCCCTCTGCCTAAACACAGAGGAAATTAACTGTCTTCCTCCACAACAGGCAGGTGTAATTGCAGTTGTGACAGCCACACTGGAAAACATTTGCCCCAATTCATTTACATAAAATTGCCAAACCTGTCATTCGCATCCAACGAAACTGAATATCCCTCCGTTGAGGGTGCATTCAAATATATTGTGGAATATAAAATAAGAAGTAGAAACATGGTAGGAATACCGTTGTATTACACAAAGTCCTTCACCTTGATATGTATCTGCTCAAGACGATAACAAAAACATTTATTGGTCTGGTAGATATGGTGATCTCTGATCAGAGGCAATGTTTGCTGGTGGTGCGGTTTGTTGTGTGACATTTTTATCTAATTGTCAATTGTTCTCTCCCCGGGCATGAGTGTGGCGATGTTTTGCCGTTTCTTGACTTTGATGCCTTTGATGTTTTGTCTCTTTCTTACACCCGCACTACACCTGTATCCTTGGAAGATTGTCGTCATAAAGATTGTTAATCGTTCATGACTACAGGTTGTTGCAATCGATTGATCGTTCATTTGCTTCGCTTGCCTTTCATCTTTGCATCATGTTGAGAGAATATTGACATTGTTTGAGGGTTAAATGTCGCAAATTTGTCGGTTGCCGATTGTCATTTGAATTGCCGTCATTCTCTCTCTCCTTTCTATTGTTGTTCGTTCTTCTATTGTTATATTTCTTTTGTTTTGTCTTCTATTGTTATTCTCTATTGTTTCTATTGTTGTGTCCTCTTTGTTTACAATTGTCATTCTCTTTTGTTCCTCTAATTTATTTTTGGGGTGTGCTGCTACTTGTTTTGAAACTGCTGCTGTTCGATTGTTCTCCCAACCACACACGGCAATGTGAGGTGGATCCTTTGAGGAAGGATTCTTCTTTTAACTTTGCTGATATTTCGGCAATTTTTTGTCATCGATTATCTAATAGAAGTCTGCCACAGTTGTTATATGGCCTCTCCAAATTGGTTGAGATTCTATTGTTTTGAAATTAAATTTAGGTTACCAATGCGTGGGCTGGTTGAGAAATCAACGCCCTTCAATCGGTATTTAGTTTTTGATATCAAATAGTTTTCAATGATCCACCAGTATGGCATCCATGTGTGTGGTAATAGCTAAGTAAGATTCCAGGAATCTGTAAAGAGTTGGTGGTCTATGGGAAATTTAAGAAATTATTACAACCATGGGAATAAAAAAGACTACCAAATTATTTCATCCAAAGAAATTATCAATCAGCTGTGCAGACGGAGATATACCTTCAGCCTCCATAGATATCGTAATGTGGGGCTTCAGCCATTATAGATATCGTAATGTGGGGCTATACCAAATCATTGACATACAAAACATTTTTAATAAGCAAACTTCTGATATATAGAAAATTCAAAGTATTAATTTATAATTTAAAACCTCCCATGTATTTCATATACAATATAAGCAACCAATGGCTTATCCTAACAACGTAATTTAAGTTAAAATTACTAAAAAGTACTCCATTTTACAAAGTCCGATCTGGGTTTTCTATTTTTTATACCCTCAGCGTTTATGCTAATGAGGGTATATACACTTTCATACGGGAAAAATGTGCCTCATCGAAGTAATGTTTTTATGCCCCAAGTATGTTTGGACGAAATGTGTTTCAGACAATTTGGAGTTGATTTAGCCATGTCCGTCCGTCTGTCTGTCTGGCTGGCTGGAGCGCACGATAACTCACGAACGGATGAACCGATTCGGCTCAAATTTTAGCTTTCGCAATAATTTTTCCAAACTTAGTTTAAGTTCGAAGATGGTTTATATCGGTCCACTCCTTCTGGTACCTCCCCCACAAAAGTTCGGATAACTCTTAAAGGAATAAACCGGTATTGTCCATATTTTGCACATCGTGAAATTTCTACCAGACTTAGATGAGGTTCCAATATGGACTCAATCGGTCCACTCCTGTTAATTTTAGGACCTCCCACACAAAATTTCGGAAAAGTTCATTTTAGGACCTGTTCTCGAATCGCTTTGATTTTTGTTGTAGCAAATTGTATTCACTGCCCCCCATACGACGCTATAAGTTTCATAAGGAGCAAGTCCATACTTCCTGAGAAAATAGACTGAAAGTGGTTGGAGCGCAAGATTACTCTCCAACGGATCTGCCGATTTGGTCCAAAATGTGGCCATCGTAATATTTTGAATATTTTGTGCAAACTTAGTTTAAGTTCGAAGATAAGCCATATCGGTCCACTTCAGGTACCTCCCCACAAAAGCTCAAAAATAACTCTTGATGGGATTGACCGATTTGATCCATACTTTACACATCCTAATATATCTTCCAGATATAGATTAGGTTCCAATACGGACAATATTTGTCCACTCCTTCGAATACCTCCCACACAAAATTTTGGATAAGTTCACTTTAAGACCTGCTCTCGAATCACTTTGATTTTTGTTGAAGCAACAACGACAGTAAAAGTTTTTTTCAGTGGCAAGTCCATACTTCTTGAGAAAACATCCCGAAAGTTGTTAAAACCCCCTATGGCACCATATGGAGTGGCTGGAGAGCTGGAACCGAATACTGCGTTCGTCCAAACTTTGGATATTATAATATTTCTTCGAATATTAAATGAAATTCGAAGGTGGTGCTTATAGGTTCACTCCTTCCGGTACCTCCCCCACAAAAATTCACAAATATTCGATAAAATGGTCCAAACTTTCGAGCACTAAATATTGTCGAAACTTAGGTTATGTTGAAATTTGGGCCCTATCTGTCTAATCCTTGTGGTACCACCCACACAAATGTTGAACATTTTTGTATGGTTAAGGGTCTGTTTGGGACTTTACCCTAGAACGCGTTTTTCATTTTTAGAGATTTCTGGCGATTAGACAAGATTTACAGATTTGGTGTATTCTGAGACATATAGTAAAATTTAATAACGAGCAATTTTCTAGAATATTTGGATTTGATATGATCACATTTTAAAGAAGTTTTTGAAAGATTTTCTAAAGAAGGCCCAAAACGACCCATTTGATGAAACGTATGAGGGTTAAAATGTTTAACAAAAATATTCCCCACATCCTCGTCTGTAATGTTGCCAAAGACACTATATACCTAAAATGCCGATACACGTGTCTCATATTTTTAGCTCTACTTTCATAATCTGAAAGGGTTTTCCCATCATTTTGAAAAAAATTGAATTTTGTTGCACAGTGTTACGTTAAGTGGAGTACACACGATCAGTTTTGACTGTCAGTTTTGCTCACATAATCGGTTGCTTGCCAGCGTGGCCGTTCATTTTTGTCAGTCATCAGGCATCCACAAAATATTTTGTGGTTACTGGACAGTTTGACATTTATTGATATTTCCGAAAAATCTACAGTCAAAACTGATCGTGTGTACCCCGCTTTAAACCAAATTTGGAAGAAATTTTTGAAATTTTTTGAGAGTTAACTTGCACAGTAGCCCTTGCCGGCAGGCTTTTTGAGTCTTTGGGCCAGTACATCAGGAAGTATGGAATTATTCCGGAAAAAATTGTACCGTTGTAAATTGTACCGTTAAAAACTTTCAAAACTATCCGAGAGGAGCACTTATACTTCACTTTTTCCAAATTTTGTGTGGGAGGTACCCAAAGGAGTGGACCGATATAGTCCATATTCGATCACGATCTACATCTAGAAGGAATATTGCGACTTGCAAAATTTGGACCAAATCGATTGCTTCCTTTGAGAGTTATCGTTCTTACCATTTTACAGAAAAATTGTGAATATTTGTGGAGAAGTTAACCCGAAGGATTGTACCGATATAGTCCATATTTCATATAGTCCATTAATTGGTGCCGTCAGGGTTTCTTGGGTCTTTTAGGCCATTATCTTAGGAAGAATATACTTGCCCCCGAAAAAAATTGTACCATCGTTGATTGGGACGGACAACCTTACTTACTTAGCTGGCCTATTACAGAACATTTGTTCCATAAGCCGAACTAAGAAAAGATCTTCAATTCCCTCTGTTTACTGCTTCGCTTTCTGGAATACCGCACCTTTGCATGTCTTGATCCACTTGTTTGCTCCATCTAAGCTTTGGCCTGCCAATTCTGCGTGCACCGCCATGTGGCACGTTTTTACACGCCTCTTTATCGGGTTCATCATCGATCATTTTTATGATATGGCCTAGCCAACGCAATCGTTGCATCTCGATACGTTTATCTATACTGATGTCGTTGTATAGCAGACTTCAATGTAGAATTAGACGTGGCATAACCAGGGCTTCGGAGTCGGAGTCTGGAGTCGGAGTCTAGCAAATTTTGCTGGAGTCCGAGCCGGAGCCGTGAAAAAAAGCTCGACTCCGACTCCGGGCAACAATCTGTTCTACATTTATCAAAATTTGTCAAATTAATTTAATTTATTTAAATGATCATAGTTTAAAAAAAAACTCTTAATCTCTATTTTGACTACAAAATGCATATCGGAAGCATTTTTGGGTCAATTGATTGGAATAATGTTTGCATGCTCCAAATATACTTGGGTAAGATCTTTTAGAAGATTTACAGGTCATTTTAAGGAAGACTCACTGGTCTTCTCTTGTTTTTTTTTTTTATTAGAAGTCATTTATGTCTGCTGTAAAAGAACATGTTGGACTTCTATGAAAGACCTTGTAGTACGAGTACTTTAAGGGAAATCATACGAAAGACTTACCACGGTGCCCCTTAAACAAATTTAAATGGAAGGAGCTTACACCTGAGAAGTTTTCGCGGATTCTGAAACTGCAATAGCCGGAGGGCTTTTTAAATAAATCGCGGCCAAACTTCACACTTACAGGGGTTTTTTAAATTTTCACGATTTTGCTTGAAAACCGCAAGTCCTATGGAAATGATGTAAAGAAAATATGTTAGCAGTGAAAATTTTCTCTGCACTGACTGTATCGCCTCTTTATAAAACTATGTCATGACTACAATTTACCAACTTAAACTTATATATTTTAAAAATAGTAGAACCTAGAAAATTATTGCAAAAGTCAGTATTGTAGAGAATTTCCACAGCTATATGATTTTCTCCAGTCCCATTTCGATGAGACTTGCCGTTCCCAAGCAAAATGGTGAAAACCTAATAATAACAAGTAAAAAAGTATCAGTCGGCTTTGCCGACAGAGATATACCCTCAGCCTAAGAATATTGAAACAATTTTTTCCCAAAAAAAAAGGAAGTATTTAGGTGGTTTTAAAAATTTTGGGCCTATGAACCGACAAAAATGTTAATTAGGATTAAAGATCAAAAGTTTTGCTGAGGAGATACTTAAAGGAATGGATCGACATTGACCATTATGGAAGTGTGTCTCCAGCCACTACATATGTTGCCATAGGGGTTTTTTACACCCTTCGGGCTGTTTGCTCAAGAAGTATGGACTTGTCCCTGAAAAAAACTTTTACCATCGTAATTGAGGCAGCGAATGCAAGTTGCTTCAACAAAAATCAAAGTGATTCGATAGCAGGTATTAAAGTGAACTTATCCGAAATTTTGTGTGGGAGGTACCGGATGAGTGGACAAATATAGTCCATATTTTAACCTGATCTATATCTGGTAGATATATTAGGATGTGTGAAGTATGGACCAGTTCGGCCACTCCCTTCAAGAGTTACCGTACGAACAATTTTTGATCTTTTGTGGGGGAGGTACCTGAAGGAGTAGACCGATATGGCTTTTCTTTGGACAAAATATTACTTACTTACTTACTTAGCTGGCCTTTTCCAGAACATTTGTTCCACAAGCCGAACTAAGAAAAAATCTCCAATCCTCTCTGTTTGCTGCTGTATTTTCCCAATCTGGGATATGTAGCTTACTGATATCTCTTTTCACTTGTTCGCTCCAACGAAGCTTTGGCCTTCCAGATCTGCGAGAACCTCCATGCGGCCAAAATATTACTAAGGACAAATTTTGGACCGAATCGGCAGATCCGTTCGAGAGTTATCTTGCGCTCCAACTACCTCACACGGAGTCGTAGGGGTTTTTTGCAACTTTCAGGCTATTTTCTCAGGAAGTATGGACTCACCCCTGATGAAACTTTTACCGTCGTGTAGGGGGTCGTGAATACAAGTTGCTAAAACAAAAATCAAAGCGATCCGAGAGCAGGTCCTAAACTGAACTTGTCCGAAATTTTGTGTGGGAGGTACCAGAAGGAGTGGACCGATTAGGTCCATATTGAAACCACATCTAAGACTGGTAGACATTTCACGATTTGCAAAGTATGGACCAACTCGGCTACTCCCTTCAAGAGTTATCCTCCGTACAAATTTTCCGAACATTTTCGAACTTTTGTGGGGGAAGTACCGGAAGGAGTGGACCGATATAACCCATCTTCGAACTTAAACTAAATTCGGACAAAATATTACGAAAACCAAATTTTGGACCGAATCGGTTGATCCGTTCGAGAGTTATCGTGCGTTCCAACCAGCCAGACAGACAGACCCAACGGACATTGCTCAATCGACTCCAAATTGTCTGAAACACATTTCGTCCAAACATACTTATGGTCTAAACCATTATTTCGATGAGGCACATTTTGTCCGTATGAAAGTGTATATACCCTCGTTAGCATAAATGCTGAGGGTATAAAAACCTAAAAATGTGACCTAAACTTCTATATCTCAAAAATGGTAAAACCTACGAAATTGTAAAGGTCAATCCTCTAGTGAATTTTTGCATAAACAATATTTTCTTTAGCCCTATTTCGATAGGACTTACCGTTTTCAAGCAAAATCGTGAAAACATATAAAAACCCTAAAAATGTGAACTTCAAGTAACCTTAACCACGAAAGTGTATGTTTAGGGGAAATAGACTATTTTGGTCTTCTATCACAATGCGGTGTTAAAATACCGTTAATGTTCCATAACTCAAAAAATTACAATGAGTGTTACCGGACAGTAATTATGGTAATTTGATATTTCGAGTCTCATTGGTCAAATTCGGAAAATTGTAAATATACTCGTATGTTGGTGTTTAGGTAGAGAAACCTTGTAATGATACCGTCCGATTGCAGTTGCTTTGAAGGGGTTTGCTACATGTTCTGATGTGTGAAGTATACTGATGTGCTTGTTACTTTGTATTCTGTATTGTCAAAGAAAAAAATGAACAACTATGTTTTGGTATCCTCCCAATGTTATGTATCTTGAAAGTTCAAACTGAAATGACTGTAATTTGTGAATTTTATTTTATTTATTTGCGGAGTCGACTCCGGAGTTGGAGTCGGAGTCGGTGTCGAGAAAAAAATTGGACTGGAGTCGGAGTCGGAGTCTGGCCAAAAATGGCTCGACTCCGAAGCCTTGGGCATAACCATAACGCCACAAGGCCATATCTATCAGCTGATTGAACCAAACCTATGGTAATCAATGTATTCGATTAGTAGTAACATAACATAATGCCATAGCCATAACCATAAGAAACCAATTGGGTTATGGTTATGTCACGTCTAATTCTACCTTTAGTGTCAACACCCGCACGTTGTCGTAACAACAGAGAATAACGAATTCAAATGAGAGTTATGTCAGCCGTTGTTTAACAAAGGGACATTACTCTCCCATTAATTCTTTTTCATTTATTTTGGGCACCAATGATAGCAGATACAGCTCGTGGTACATACGACGTCGAAATTCACCGTCAACGAGGATTGGTCCATAGATTTTTCGAAGAATTTTTCTCTCAAACCCACCAAACACTACCTTGTCTGCTTGCGCAAGTACCCAGGCTTCGGAACCATACATCAGCACAGGTAGTATCAGTGTTTTATAAAACGTTATTTTGTTTGAGGAGATGTGGCTTTATTCCTAAACTGCCTACACGCAGAGAAAAAATATTTTTCGCTTTTGTTGGAACAAAAATATCTGTTTTGGTTCCAAAAATGTATTTGTTTTGTTCAAACATTGTAATCCAAATCCAAAAATACCATCTTTTGTTCCAAACATAGAAAACAAAAACAACTTTCGAATTTCCGCAATATTGTAAAAATCGTTAACAATACCGATTGTAGGAACTCTGATAATCTAATTTTGTTTACAAAAAGTATTGCCAACCCAGAAAACCAGCCCAGAAATGTTTGATTTGAGTGTATATACTTCTCATATACACTTTTCACATAACTTGGATATAAGTGTCGCGTATAATATTGCAATCATTGATGAACACAATACACAAGAACTCACCACAACATAAGGAATAATTAAACACCATAACAAACTCCGGTATAACACCAAACCTCAAAGCACAATGAAGATAGAAGAATGAAACAAATAAAAACAAGAGTCTCATTGTTGGTATACATACACACAACAACAAAGATAAAGGCATCATGTCATACAAACATAACTCACCATAATTGTTTTTCAACACGGCATCGAATATCGAGAGAAGAGAAAAAATTGTCGAAGAAAAGAGAGAACTATTGTCCAGTTGACAAAAACTATTTTTGGATTTAACAAAACCCAATTGTTAGAATCACAATACTACATTTGGAATTTAACAATATCTTTACAATACATATTTTGCTCTTCGAATATTGTTGGATCAATCATATTTTTTTCTCTGCGTGTACTCAGTCCGAAGTAGCATCTGATGGCCAAAACTATTCTTCTTTGTATTTCACAACTGATGATGTTGGTTGTGTTTATGGTGGTGCCGAGGTAGAGGATGTCCTTTACTACCTCAAAATTATAGGAACCAACCTCAATAGTTGGACCATCAACTTGGTCTTCTCGCCGTTTACCGCCAGACCCACTTTAGAAGATTTCCTTTCGACTTTTTCAAAGGTATCAGTTACTTCCTTTACCGATCGACCTATGATGTCAATGACATCGGCATAAGCAAGTAACATATGGCTGTTTGTATATATTGTGCCACTTCTTTTGACCTTTGCATCTAGTATAAACTTTTCCAGCAGAATGTTAAATAAGTCACACGAGAGGCCGAGTATCAATTAATGTCATTCTACAAAGTCGAATGAGTTTTGCAGGGATACCAAATTCAGACATGGCTTGGAATACCTTTGAACGTAGCGGGCTGTCGAGGGCTGCTTTATAATCGACAAAAAGGTGGTAGGTGTCGATCTGCATCTCTTTGGTCTTCTCCAGGATTTGCCGCAGGGTAAATATCTGGTCAATGGTGGACTTGCCAGGTCTAAAGCCGCATTGGTATGGTCCAATTATCTTGTTGACCATAGGCTTTAGTCGTTCGCACAATATCCCTGGCACGATCTTGTAGGCAATAGGGAGTAGACTTATGCCCCTATATTTAGAGCATACAGTCTTATCTCCCATCTTGTGGACGGGGCACAGGATGCTAAGGTTCCAATCGTCGGGTACTCGTTTTTCCTGCCAGATTGTGCTAACTAGATGATGAATTCACCTTATCAGCGTGTCGCCTCCGGTTTTGAACAGCTCGGCTGGTAAGCCATCGCCCGCCTCATGCTGCCTTATTATTCTTAAGCCGGTTTATTGCTGTATTTACTTCATCTTGGCTGGGCGGTATACATTCAATACCATTTTCTGGAATTGGATCTGCGGTATCTTCGCCGTCTTCGCTACTATCGGATACCAATAGTTTGGAGAATTTTTTTTCATATACTGTTACCAAATTACCTTGCTGGTCTCTACAGGAGGATGTGCCTGCACCAAAGCCATCTGTTTGATGTTTTACCCTTTGGTAGAACTTTCGGACTTCATTCTGGCTCCTGTACATCTCGATTCATTCACATTCCCGCCTTTCTCTCTTTTTCCTGCGGAAAAGACGTTTCTCCTCTCTCCTTTTCTCCCGATACCTCTCTCGTGCGCTACGCGTTGCTACTGATTGTAGAGTAGCCCAATGTGCCCAATATTTTTCTCTTCGGTAGCAGCACGACACTCCTGATCATACCATGGATTCCTTGGTAGAGGTCTCTGGTATACAAGTATGGATTTTGCGGCTGTTTGCATGGAGTGGGCAATATTTTGCCATTGTGCTGATATGTTATCGGGATGAGAAGTGCTTTCATTAAGCAATTGGGTTAGTTGAGTGGAATATGCTGTGGCTATCTGTTGTGATTGCAGCTTACCGATGTCTAACTTTCGTGTTGTGTCTGTTCGTACTTTGTTTGCTACGTTTAACCGGGTGCGTACCTTTGCTGCAACAAGGTAGTGGTCCGAGTCTATGTTTGCTCCTAGGAACGAACGCACATCCAACACGCTCGATGAATGTCTTCCATCTATCACAACGTGATCAATTTGATTTCTTGTTTTCTGATCTGGAGACAGCCAGGTCCCCCTATGGATGTCGAGATGTTGAAATCTGGTGCTGCTGACTACCATATTTTTTGCCGCTGCGAAGTCTATCAGCCTCATACCATTGACAAATGTTTCACTGTGGAGACTGAATTTTCCGACTGTTGGGCCAAAGATATTTTCCTTTCCAATGCTTTATGTCATGGCAGCTATAATACAGTGCGTCACCTTTAGGTGTTGTTGTGACGCCTTTCCCAATCCATCGTATTTTCTGTATGGCAGTAATGTCGGCCTTGTACTTTTCAAGTACATCTGTCAATGCGTAAACTGCACCTTCTCTATAAAGAGTGCGAACATTCCAGGTGCAGATTCGCAGCACGGTCCCTAAAACGTTTGCGAGGGTCGTCAACTTTAGAGGGATTTGTTTTTCTTTTCTTTTTTCAAACTCAAGTTTTTAACGTTCTTATGGGTGAACGCGAGGCACATTTTAGCTCACTACCTTTAACGGGTGTTAAAGGCAGCTACCCCAGGTGACACCACGGGGAGGTCAGTTTCCACTTGAGACGAAAGAGGGACCAAGATAAATCCTGGACTTTGCCATGTTAAAGCCGGTCAGGACCATTCCTTGGTATCTTTCATCCCCTACGTCACCCTACGGGTCTACGGGTCTTAGACTTCTTATTTCTGAATTCTACAAACGAATGGCTTCTCACATATAGTAATTGATTACCAAACGTTTCTAACATGACTGGAGGCAAGTCTTCTCTATGTCCTCGGACAGCTTGGAAACCTACCATAGGTCAAGAGCCACTATTATTGTTCGGTCGCGCGGTCTGTTCTGGTTCAGTCCCTGACTGATATGTATGGTGATATGGCGTGTAATGTTCTTGTGGTACTGTACATTTTCCGGAATCCATGCTGATGTTGGCCTACTGGGAAACTGTTTCTCATTATGGGGAGAATTAGTGCCTTTAGTATCTGCCGCCTCAGCTGAGAAGGTGGTCTAGTCCCTTTTTTGCGCTTTTGCTCGCCTACCAGTCTGTTGACTTCGAGAGTAAGTTCGGGTATTCGACCAGCAGGTCTATAGCGCGGAGCTGCATCTGTGATGATGTCCGGGGAAATTTTCTGATCTACCCAAGGATCTCTGAAGCGATGATTTGCAAACTCTTAAACCCAATCATCTTTTCCATGATTCAGAAAAGTACGACGGTCAGATTTTATGCAGTCAGCTGGTCTGTAAACGGAGGCAATAATAGGAAGATAATCTGTGCCAAGGACACCACCACCATTGTGGCGCCCGGTGTGATAAACGATATATACGGTCAACCCCGTATCAATCTCCTCTTATCCTTGTAGGAGCACCTTCGTTCACTGTGCAAGATATTTAGCTATCAGTTTGTTCGGCCAGCGCTGTACCTCTCTGGTCATTGTCAAGGTCGGAATGCCAAAGCTCATGATGAGCATTAAAGTCCCCTAGCACCAGACGGTTATTGCGCTCCAAAAGTGAACTATTATCAGGCATATAAAGCAGGCCACAACTATTATTAATTATGGCATATTAATTATGGCACGTGCTTTCGAATTTGACCTACATTTTTTTCATACGACAAAAACGCTATTACACATCACAAAAATTGTTAATGTGATAATAATTATATTTGGAAAAAATTCTCACACATCAAAGCATGAAGAAATTATCATCATCATCATCTGCAGTCCAACAATTGTGGGCAATTGCGTGACTGTCAATTTGAATGGGGTTGACACACAGCTCGAGGGGAGTATTTTTGCGAAAGCTACTCCTTCCTGATGCACTTGTTAGCTTCCAAAATAACTTCTGAAACTTGCATACCATACATAACATACTTCGGAAACGACAAAAACAACCATTTAGTGAATTGCTTAAGGATGTGAAAGTGATGTCAAATCAAAAATAAAACAAAAAAGTATTGCAAGTTTGTCGAAACATTCACTCAATTTGTTTATTTTATTAACTTTTAACACTTGTTTTTCTGGGCAAAATCTTTATTCCTTCACTTTTTCCAACAAAGTATCCATCCATCTAAGAAGCTTGACGTTTAAAGTGAAATTGAAATGAAATGCCGGGCGTTCAAGCACAAAATATCCTACCTACAACACACGAGACGAATGAGCCCGAGAGTGAGTGAATGAATGAAATGGATGACTGTTTGCGTGATAAATGCAATCAACTCCTCATCTTTAATTCCTTTATCACTCTTTATTCCATTGCCCCCAATTGCTAGACGTTGTGGGTGGCCGGCAGCTTAACCTAGCCCATCCATCCAACCTTCCATCCATGATTGGCAAACATGAATGAAAAACAAAAAAGAAAAAACGGAGTTTTGGTTGCAAAATATTGACAAGTTTAATATTCATTAAAGTCAAATTAAATGCGAATGTGAATCGGAATGGTAATACATTGTTGCGAATCATTTTTTTCCTTACGGTTCATAGGCTTTTCATATCACACGCTCACATTACATAACAAATATATTATCCATGGTTATGATGAGGTCAATTTTTTCCATCTCATCCACTCCGTTTGACTTCACTTTTTATTGTTATTTTCTTGCCAATACCCATTGGAGGGCTTCCATTCGGTCTTATTGTTCCATAAATACAATGTTTACTTTTCATATGTGAATAAATATTGTCTATGGTACCCATCCATCGATTTTATCCATCGAAATATCGAGGTGATGGGAAGGACGATTACACATTGATAGACTTTGTTTATGGTTGTAGGTAAAGTTAAAAATCCGCATTGAAACTATCATGTTATTTTCTATACCATAAAGTGGGCAGGGAATTTAAAGATTTTTTTTTTAAACCCTCCACCTTAGAGTATATTAAGTTTGTATTTCCGTTTGTAACGCCCTATAAAAATATATATAAACAAGTAAAAAAGTATCAGTCAACTTTCACGACAGAGATACGAGTATTCCTTCAGCCTGTGTGAATCTATTGGCAATATCGAATCTACGGATTTTGTGGCCCTTATTGGAATTTGCCTACAAAAAATATACTTGGTTTGAAACTCAAAAGTTTTGCGGAGGATGTACATGAAGGTATGGATCGACGTAGTCCATTTTAGAAGTGGATCTTATTTTGGGAATCATTCCTTTTGATAGTTATTGTGCCCACCAGTCCTTTCAGTTGGTCTGAAAGCATGGACTTGTCCACGAAAAACATAATATCGAGCATTTTTACAGCTACGGGTACCTCTCACACAAAATTTCTAAAAAATGCAGTTTAAGGCTTCTATCGAATCGCTTTGATCTTTGTTGTAACGACGGTACAAGTAGCCGAAGTACCGTCGTAGTGGCAGTGATGTAAAGTTGTTACAACAAAGATCAAAGCGATTCGATAGAAGCCTTAAACTGCATTTTTTAGAAATTTTGTGTGAGCGGTACCCGAAGGAGTTGACATATATAGCCGATTTTCGAACCTGATCTATGTCTCCTAGAAATATAACGATGTGCAAAGTATGGACCAAATCGAATACTACCTTCGAGAGTTATCGTGTGCATCATTTTAGTGAAAAGGGTTGTAATTTTGTGGGAGTGGTGCCGACAGGAGTGGACCGATATGGCCCATCTTAGAACTTGATTTAAGTTTGGACAAAATATTACGACTGCCGAATTCTGGATCGAATCGGTTTATCCGCTCGAGAGTCATCGTGCACTTTAGAAACTACACATGGAGCCATAGCGGATTTTTAGGGCTTTCTCAGGAAGTATTGACTTGCCCCTGTAAAAACTTATATCATCGTAATGGAGGCTGTGAATACAAGATGATACAACAAAAATCAAAGCCATTCGAAGGCTGGTCCTAAACTGAACTTTTCCGAAATTTTGTGTGGGAGGAACCCGAAGGAGTGGACCTATATAATCCATATTCGAACTTGATCTATGTCTGGTAGAAATATTACGATATGCATAGTATGGACCAAATCGGTTAGTACCTTCGAGAGTTATCGTGCGCATAATTTTTGCGAACAATTTTGAACTTTTGTGGGGGAGATACCCGAGGTCGTGGACCGATATGGACCATCTTCGAACTTAAACTAAGTTTGGACAAAATATTATGAAAGCCAAATTTTGAACCAAATTGCTTGATCTGTTCGAAAGCTATCGAGCGCTCCAACCACTACACTTGGTGCCATAGGGTTTTTTTACAACTTCGGAATATTTTATCAGGAAGTATAGACTTGCCCCTGAAAAACTTATATCGTCGTAATAGGGCAGCAAATACAAGTTGCTACAACAAAAATCAAAGCGATTCGAGAGCATGTACTAAACTAAACTTTTCCGAAATTTTGTGTGGGAGGTACGCGAAGGAGTGGACCGATAGAGCCCATATTAAAACCTCATCCATGTCTGGTAGAAATTTCACGATGTGTAAAGTATGGACCAAATCGGTTACTAACTTTAAGATCTATCGTTCGCACAATTTTTCCGAACATTTCCGAACTTTTGTGGGGGAGGTAGCGGAAGGAGTGGACCGATATAACCCATCTTCGAACTTAAACTAAGTTTGGAGTCGATTAAGCAATGTCCGTCCGTCTGTCTGTCCGACTGGCTAGAGCGCACCATAACACTCGAAGCAATTCGGTACAAAATTTGGCGTTCGTAATAATTTTTCCAAACTTAGTTTAAGTTCGAGGATTGGTCATATCGGTCCACTCTTTCAGGTACCTCCCCCACAAAAGTTCGGACAACTGATTTGTCCTTCGTAATATTTTGTCCAAACTTAGCATAAGTCCGAAGATGGCCCATATCGGTCCACTCCTTCGGGTATCTCCCACACAAAAGTGCAGATAAAAGCCTTCTCTCGAATCGCTTTGATTTTTGTTGTAACAACTTGTATTCGCTGTCACCCTTACGACGGTACAAGTTTTTTTCAGGGGCAAGTCCATACTTCCTGAGAAAAATGACCCGAAAGCTGTAAAAAGTGCCATGGCACCATATGTAGTGGCTGGTGTGCACGATAACGCTAGAACGGTCCAAAATATTGCCTTTGTAATTCAAAACTTTAACATCAAAAATTGTCCATATCGGTCTTCTCCTTGCGTCTCTAAATGTCCATAGAGCTGTGAGATAATACCATGGCAGTGGGGGTTCTATGTACCGGTTTGACCCAAACAATTTCTGATTTTTATAGGTCCGAGCGGGAACTGAATAAAATCCTGGACCATTGTTGTGTTCGGTCTGTCACAGCACGGTGGTAGAAGTCATTCAAAAAGCTAAACCATCAAAAGCAATTAGCCCAGACTGGATCTCCGCGATAATGTTGAAGTAACTAGGTGAACATGGAATAATGTATTTAACCAAGGTACACAAATTGTCACATAGTTCCCGAAGGCTGCAAAATGGACAGGGTGATCCCGCTACTGGAATCCGGGAAAGATGCGAATATGGGAGAATCCCAAGGTCGAATTCTATTCATTCATCAGTAGCAATTCTGAATAGCACGTATGACTGGGGACAGCAAATCTAGTTGGTGACCAAACCTCCCAAAAAAGGCCTGAGGTTAGTATTCTCGACATCCCTTAGTCAGGTCCAATGCTACAATTACTGTTCTGTGGCACGGTCTGTTCTGGTTGCTGTGCTGTTGCGGTACTATGCTGCTTCCGAAACCCTTGTTGATAATCTGCATCTCTGACAGATGTCCTATCATCTTTTTTACCAGGTTTCGATAACGCTTTAACAGTTGTCCACAATTTACTACTAGCGGTTCTAATCTTGCAACACTTCAGATGGTCTAGCTACTTTTTCCGACCTATTGAGTTCTATTGTCAATTCTCTCGCTAGGGTTCGTACGACGAAGGTCATCAGATATTTCACCAACAGGAATATGGCGAGCGACTGCAGAAATTATGATGTTTAGGAAATTCCTCTCTGCTATCCAAACATCAGAGGGATTGGGCAGTTCTCTGAAGCATTAGTTGGTGGATTCTCTGAATCCTTGCCATGGTTAAGGAAAGTACGGCATTCAGAGGTTATGAACGTCGGACGATCTGTTAATGAAGATGAGGATAGAGAGATAGAGAGATAGTCTGACCCAAGGGATATGGCCTGTCAGACTGGGTGACACGATGTATATATCAGGTGAACTATGGCAGTCTTCTCTAATCCTAAAATGTGGAGCTATCATTTGTTCAGCCAACTCTGGGCACATTCCCTTGGGGTTTATGCCATAACTCATGATAAGCATTGAAATCTCCTAGGACCAGCCTTCCAATAAGTGGCCTGATGGTTCCACACTTTACCGCTACCCCCATACACTCCAAGCGATACCATATGATTGTAAGTCTACCACCCCCACTTCTCATAGCATCCAAGCGAAAAACGTTGTATCCATCACAACTCCAAACACCGTAGGTGTTGTTCAGCTTCGTTTCCTGAATCGCCGCTAGCATTATACTCCTTCGACTCATGAAATTCACAACCTCATTAGTCTTGGTGAAAAACGGGGTAAAAGGATTGTCCGGGGTTACTCTCTATCCCGGCACAGACCAGAAGAATCCTGAGCAGGCATTCTGGGACATACCGCTCCCAAAATAAAACTAAAAACGAACTAGAACAGCTAGGTGCCGTGGTGACGGCCCCTGGTCGAGATGGTGTTTCCTCGGATCAATCCGTGATTCGCGACTGATTGCCCATCAGTCATTTTATTTGGTGTCGGTCGAAGCTTTTGGGCCATTATCTCAGGAGGTAGTGACATATACCGTCGTAATACGGACTACGAGAACAACGAGGACAAATAATTTCAAAATGATCTGAGACCTTGTCTTTAAGTGCACTGTTGCCAAAAGTTTTATGTGGCACTACCCGAAGTCCATATTGGATTATGTTCTATGTCTTACGATGTGCAATGTATGGACGAAATCGGTTACTCCTTTCGAGGATAGTCGTGCGCAAAATGTTGGCTAAAATGAACTTTTGTGGTGAAGGTAACGTTGGAGGTGGACAGATATGGTCAATCATCGAACTTGATCTTACTGTTGAAAAATATTACAAATAGCAAAGTTTGGACCAAATCGGTTAATCCAACCAGTCAGGCATACAAATTGTCTGAAACGGATTATTTCCAAGCATACTTGGGATATGAAACTATTATTTTGATAAAACGCCGTATACAGTAGAGCATTATTGCCGGGTTAACCTTCTTTGTGAGGATTTATTTGACATACATATAACCAATGGAATTGACATTTGAAACCCAGTGGGATTGTTAGTAATATTGCCAAATATACTTTATACCTAAAATGCAAGGATTCCAAGGAATCGGATGTCGAATATTTCAAAACCTGTAGAAATGGTCGGAACTTGTCACGCCTATTTAGGCTACTTCCCGACGTAAACTTTCAAAACTCCGATACACGTGTCTTCTTTTTTTCGGTCCTCTTTCATAATCTCTGCGGGGTTTCTTGTAATTTAAAAATAAGTCCAATTTTGTTGTACAGTGTTATCTTAAGATGCAAAAATAGGCATGGGGACAAAACAAAATAAAAACCAACCAATTATAAGGTTAAGTAGACCAACATTTTTATCTGAAAATTGGTAAAATTGTTATACCCTCAGTATTTATGATAACGCTTTCATACGGGCAAAATGTGCCTCATCGAAATAATGGTTTTTGACCCCAAGTATGTTTGGACGAAATCCGTTTCATAAAATTTGGAGTCGATTTAGCAATGTCCATCCGTCTGTCTGGCAGGTGGGTGCGCACGATAACAATATTCTGTCCAAACTGAGTTTAAGTTCGAATTTCTACCAGACATAGATGAGATTCCAATATGGACTATATCCGTCCACTACTTCAGGCACCTCCCATACAAAATTTCGGAAAAATTCAGTTTAGCACCTGCTCTCGAAACACTTTGATTTTTGTTGTAACAACTTGTATTCGCTGCCCCCATTACGACGGTATAAGCTTTATCAGGAGCAAGTCCATACTTCCTGAGAAAATAATCCGAAAGGTTTAAAACCATGTGTAGTGGTTGGAGTGCAGGTTAATTTTCGAATTGATCGGCCGATTCGGTCTAAAATTAAGCGTTTGTAATATTTTGTCCAAACATAGTTAAAGTTCGATGATATACCATAGCGGTCCACTCCTTCAGGTACCTCCCCCACAAAAAAATGAAAATGTTCGCAAAAATGAAGGGAGTAACCGATTTGTCCATACTTTACACATCCTAATATATCTACCGGATATAGATCAGGTTCGAATATGGACTATATTTGTCCACTTCTTCGTGTAACTCCCACACAAATTTTCGGATAAGTCCACCTATCGCTCGAATCACTTTGATTTTTGTTGAGGCATTCGCTAGCTCCATTAAGACGGTAAAAGTTTTTCAGGGGCAAGTCCATACTTATTTAGAAAACAGCCCGAAAAGTCTAAAAACGCTATGGCGCCATATGTAGTGGCTGGAGAGTACGATAACTCTTGAACTGATCAACCGATTTGGTCAAAATTTGGCTTTCGCCTTACTTTTGCCCAAGCGTAGTTACAGTTCGAAAAAATTTCACTAAAATTGTATGCACCATATCTGTTGAACAGGCAACCAATTTGGTTCAAACAATGGATCTCCTAATTTTTTTTCAAATTTAGTTTAACTTCTAAAATGCCCCATATCTGTCCTCTTCTTAGGGTACCTCCTCCACAAAAGCTCAATATTTCTGTTTAAGTGCAGTTTAGGGTCTTTTCGAAGATCCTTTGGAAATGTATACCGATGCTGTTCGTTGTGGTCCTGTTACAGCGTGGACAAGTCCATGCTTCCTGGCAAACTGGTCGAAAAATTATACGATGACCTACTGAAATGACTGGTGGGCGCGATATATAACGAAAAGATATGACTCCCAAAATAAGATCCACTTTCATGACGTACTATGTCGGTCCATTCCTTCAAGTACCTCCTCGGCAACACTTTTAAACTTTAATCCATTTTTTGTCGGCAAGTTCAAATGTCCACAAAATACCCTAAATACCTTCGATCTGTCCGTAGGTGAAAGTTTCAATTCACATAAAGAAAACATACAGCAAACTGGAATTCCGCAACGCGATGAAACGCTATTAAAAAAAAAAACAAGTAAAAAAGTATCAGTCGGCTTTGCCGACAGAGATATACCCTCAGCCTGTGTATACTGAAACATTTTTTCCCAAAAACTTATGTATTTAGGGGGTTTTAAAAATTTTGGGCGTTTGAACCGACAAAAATGTTGATTAGGATTAAAGATCAAAAGTTTTTCGAAGGAGATACTTAAAGGAATGGATTGACCATTAAGGAAGTGTGTCTCCAGCCACTACATATGGTGTCATAGGGGGTTTTTACACCCGTCGGGCTGTTTGCTCAAGAAGTATGGAATTGCCCCTGAAAAAAAGTTTACCATCGTAATTGAGGCAGCGAATGCAAGTTGCTTCAACAAAAATCAAAGTGATTCGATAGCAGGTCTTAAAGTGAACTTATCCGAAATTTTGTGTGGGGGGTACCGGATGGAGTGGACAAATATAGTCCATATTTGAACCTGACCTATATCTAGTAGATATATTAGGATGTGTAAAGTATGGACCAATTCAGCCACTCCCTTCAAGAGTTACCGTATTAACAAATTGTCCGAACATTTTTGAACTTTTGTGGGGGAGGTGCCTGAAGGAGTGGACGGATATGGCTTATCTTCAAACTTAAACTATGTTTGGACAAAATATTACTAAGGCCAAATTTTGGACCGAATCGGCGAATCCGTTCTAGAGTTATCTTGCGCTCCAACCACCACACATGGTGTAATAGGGGTTTTTTGCAACTCTCAGGCTATTTTCTCAGGAAGTATGGACTTGCCCCTAATGAAACGGTAGTATGGAGGACAGTCAATACAAGTTGCTAAAACAAAAATCAGAACGATTCGAGAGATGACCCTAAACTGAACTTTTCCGAAATTTTGTGTGGGAGGTACCCGAAGGAGTGGGCCGATTGAGTCTACATTAAAACATTATCTTTGTCTGGTACACATTTTACGATAGACAAAGTATGGACCAAATCGGTTACTCCCTTCAAGAGTTATCGTGCGCACAAATTTTCCGAACATTTTCGAACTTTTGTGGGGGAGGTACCGGAAGGAGTGGACCGATATAGCCTATCTTCGAACATAAACTAAGTTTGGGCAAAATATTACGAAAGCCAACATTTCAACCGAATCGGTTCATCCGTTCGAGAGTTATCGTGCGCTCCAGCCAGCCAGCCAGACAGACAGACGGACGGACATTGCTCAATCAACTCCAAATTGTCTGAAACACATTACGTCCAAACATACTTGGGGTCTAAAACCATTATTTCGATGAAGCACATTTTGCCCGTATGAAAGGTATATACACTTTCGTTAGCATAAATGCTGAGGGTAAAATCCTTAATAATTTTTTTGCAATACGCTATGTTTTGAATATATTTACTTCCACGTAAATTGTGAGTTGTACTCATTACAAAAAATATTAGTCAAATGTTCCGACATTTGGAGGTATTCTTAAGAAGAACCCGATCGAATGAAACCAAAACCAATATGAGGCGCTCAGCACCAAAACGGCCTAACCCACATGCCAAAAAAAATAATGCGATATGAATTTTTTAGTATTTATTTCAAAAGGTTTAACCGGTTAAATATTTATAGTCAGTTTAATTTTTTTGGGCATATGGGTTAGGCCGTTTTGACGCTGAGCGCCTCATATATTTTTAAATTATTTTATTTATTTTAAAACATGTCATAGTTGTCAGAGATCTGGCAACTCTGTACCAAAAAATTACTTTCAGTTTTTTTTATTTTTGACCAATAGCTGGAACCACTGCACAGTGGTGGCACTTACGTGGGAAGGTGTGACAAAAATACTTCTAGATAGAATATCGAACTGAAATTTTTTGTCAATGTGTCCTCGTGGCCTGAAAACACTCTAACAAAAATATTGGAGTCTTATGTCCACGTTTTCGCGTGGTTCCGAATCATCCTGAATTGTGGTACTTTCTATAGCATAGTAAAACTCCCCGAGAAAAATTCTCAATATTGGTCAATGATTTGCTATACTCCATACATGATTTCTATCTCCATTTAATGTATATTATATATATTAACAAAATTTTCAAACGGAATAGGCTCAAAGTTTAGAATATCACCTAATAAAAAAATGTGATATAGGTCCAATTTTAGCCGCAGCCTCAATATAGGGTTGCCATCCAATTTCTGTACTTTATAGGATTAAATCATCTTTTTCAGCAGAATTACCTGTAATAAAGTATTTTTGGTTTCCAGTGTGGGAAAATTTCCACCTTTTGGCGGGTTGCAACATTAGGGTGTCCCAAACAAGAAAAAATATTTATTGAAGTGTATACCCCCAAATGCTTTTATTTTTCTTTCACGAGTTTTCAGTGCGGCTCCAAGTTCCCATGATAAAAGAAATCACTGATACCACAAAAAACATTTTATTGAACATACACATAAGAAAAATAAATAAAATTACTTAAAAATATTCCAAATATATAAATTCAGCACCTAAAAACCGAGTTAAACATTTGGCCATAACTGCCAAAACCGAAAATTTCCGCAAAAAGTCTAAAGAGTTTAAAAAACTACAGATTCTTGGCTTTAATTTGGTGCTAGTGGTGATTCTTGCGTATGCTTGGAAAGCAACTAAAACTTTAAGGAAATTCATACATCAATATTAAATATTTCCGTTTGCCCCCAATATTATAACCAACGTATTTGGCAGCATTTGCAATTGTTAGAAGAAGAAAAACGAAGCTTAGGCAATCTACTAAATGATTCTATTTAAATTAAGGCGTGAATAATAGTCCTTGGTTTCAGAAAATCGCTTTTAATATAACTATTTTTTTTTCATTTTTAATACAATTTTTTCTCCAAAATTAGTCATGTTTGTAAGGCTTTTTCTCCTAAAGAACCGCTAAAAATGGAAAAACAAAGTTGAGTTTCGAAAAGTTTAGAATGTTTAGAAACGATTGGCATCTTTAAAATCTTTAAATGATGTCATGAATTTTTTGATTTTTGTCGTTGGGCGCATCCACTGTGCAGTGGGACCCAGTTCTATGGAGCAAAAGCAATGCGCACACGACAAGATCTCTTCAAAACATCTATATTGTGCCTTGATCTCACTTCTTATGGAGTGGTGACGAACATCCTATGGATTAAAATTATTTAATGAAATAAAATTAAAATTTTCAAATTAATTTCAATTTCCAAGGAAATTGTATGTAAATCATATCAAATTATTGACCCTTACCATAGACAAATTGAATGAAATTAATCTCAATCCAATATTCATTACTTCCAAGAAGAATTTCTTACCAAAAAAAGTAATGCAACGAATCCATTTCGTTCCCAGCGACATTCAGTAGTCTCGCAGACCGTTTATAATTGAAAAACACGATTAGAACATGGCTGAGAACAAGATAAATATGATGAAATTAAAATAAGAACAAGATTGTTCACAAGGATAACGCATAGAGACGAACGGACGGACGGACATACCGAATAATCTTAAGGACAATCCAAAAACAACAATGACATTACAAGAAGAAAACAAAACAAGGACACCGTACGTACACATATTCTGGGGCATTTTTAAAATGTCATTGCAATGAGATTTGCCTGACCTACTGCTGTGTTATTGTTGCACCCATTATTCCATTATCGATTGTCCCAATTGCTGTTGTTTTGGTGTTGTCTATGAAAAAACACCCTCAACATGATTTTTGTCTTTAAGCCGGCTTTGATCTAAGCCATGTTGCACCAGATCATCGTAACGAGTTGCAAAATGTTTTATCTTTCAAATCGAAAATCAATCGATCGTTTGTTTTGAGTGAGAACCTCTCTCGCTCTAGGCGTGAGAGAGACAGACAGACATCTATCTAACCAAAAAAAGAGTCAATGTTTTGCCAACATATTGTGTGACACTGTTGGGGGTTTACAATGCTCTAATTCGTGTATGTAGGGGTGCCTAACTAGGCTTCTTATAATCCTTGATGTAATGGTTGGAAGGAAGGGTAAAGATGAAAATCGTTGATTTCTCTCACTTTGTTTCGTAGCTGAGCTGTTAAATGTCTTGTGAAATATTGCCAATATAAGTGTTTAAATCCTTGTGGCGCCGTTTTAATTGAGTATGGGATTTAATAAATGTTCTACTTCGATGTGTGATGCATTTAAGTATGTATGTGAATACATTGTGCGTTCGAGTTGCCTAGAGTATTTTTGGATTAACATTTTAGGTGTGAAGATTTTTAACATTTGATTAATATTAACTAAATTAATCTTCACATCACAATTACAAATTGCAATCGTTGAACAGGTCGTACAGAAGATAATTTATGGAAAATTAAAAAAAATTGTATTCGTGGGTTAAAATTGCACAAAAAAATATCTTAAAGAAGGATTCAACTACAGAACTGCCTGACAGCCCCATATATTGGTTCATGTCATGTCTGACTTTGGTATTCCCGCAAAGCACATACGGCTTTGTAAAACGAGATTAACCCAATTAAAATAGGAAAGAACTTCTTCGTACAGTTTAGGACCATAAGACATTTTAGACAAAGCGACAACTCTTCGTGTGATCTTTTCAACATTCTGGTGGGGAGGGTTACACGATATGCGGCAGTGAACAAAAATACCACAATATGCATCAGAATAACCCCCTATAAAAAGTCGAATAAAAATATTCTAAAGTGTGTCCGAAATGAAAATTGCGATAAGTCAACGTATTAACACACAACACATCTACTGTAGAGTTGTGTCGTTCATAAACGAACAGGTTCCAAGGAACGATTCCGCGAAAAAAATGAACGGATCCGTATCCAGCACATTCGTTTATGTCGTTCATTTAGATCCCTGATGACCAAGACATTACTGCTTACAAAATTAGCAGCAGAACAATCATAATTAGTTTACACACAAAATCTACTTACACAAGCTGCGTTAGCGCAAGCATCACAAATTTGCACACACAAAACAATCAATGATTCAGTTAGCTCATATCGTTCAGTAGCTCATGTCGTTCATCTCGTTATGTTAGCTTCTCTGGTTCTTTTTGCTTTTTTCGTTCATATTCAAAATCACCACCACCATTTTTTGCACACAAACAAACTCACACAAGCTGCGTTAACGCAAGCATCACAAACTGACACACACAAAACAATTCAAAAGAAAATGATGGACTAAAATGTTTTATTGAATGAAAAAGAGCCAACGAACGAAGTGAAAGACCCGGATCTTTTTGGTGAACGGAATGAAAAAGATCGATCCGCCCAATGAACGAGATTGCCCAACACTAATCTATTGTAGCCCGACTTAAAATGTAGAATTTGAAATAAACTAGTAAAAAAGTATCAGTCGGCTTTGCCGACAGAGATACTCGTATACCCTCAGCCTTTCTTAATTGAAACACCTTTTTATACCCTCAGGATTTATGCTAACGAGGGTATACACACTTTCATACGGGCAAACTGTGCCTCATTGAAATAATGGTTTTAGACCCCAAGTATGTTTGGACGAAATCCGTTTCAAGGACCATGATCTGCGAATCTGCACCTGGAATGTTCGCACTCTTTATAGAGAAGGTGCAGTCTTCGCATTGGCAGACGTACTTGAAAATTACAAGGCCGATATTACTGCCATACAGGAAATACGATGGATTGGGAAAGGCGTCACAACAACACCTAAAGGTGACGCACTGTATTATAGCTGCCAAGACGTAAAGCATGAGTTTGGTTGCGGATTCGTTGTTAGTCAGAGACTAAAACATCTGGTATCCAGCTTCACCCCAGTGAATGAAAGACTTGCTGTAATTCGAATAAAAGCTAAATTCTTCAATATCAGCTTTTTTTGCGCTCATGCTCCCACTGAAGAAAAGGACGAACAGACCAGCGATATATTTTACGAGCGCTTAGAAGAAACATATGACCGTTGCCCTGCCCATGACATTAAAATCATTCTAGGCGATTTTAATACCAAAATTGGAAATGAGAATATCTTTGGCCCAACAGTCGGGAAATTCAGTCTCCACAGTGAAACATCTGACAATGGTATGAGGCTGATAGACTTTGCAGCTGCAAAAAACATGGCAGTTAGCAGTACCAGATTTAATCATCTCGATATTCATAAGGGCACCTGGCTGTCTCCAGATCAAAGAACAAGTAATCAAATTGATCATGTTGTGATAGATGGAAGACATTCATCCAGCGTGTTGGATGTACGATCTTTCCGAGGCGCAAACATTGATTCGGACAACTACCTTGTTGCAGCAAAGGTACGTACCCGTCTAAACGTTGCAAATAAAGCACGAACAGACACAACGCGGAAGTTGGACATCGATAGGCTGCAAACACAACAGATAGCCACAGCATATTCCACTCAACTAGCCCAATTGCTTAACGCGAGCACTCCTTGTCCCGATAACATAACAACACAATGGCAAAATATTGCCCACTCCATGCAAACAGCCGCAAAATCCATACTTGGATTCCAGAGACCTCCACAAAGGAATTCATGGTATGACCAGGAGTGTCGTGCTGCTACCGAAGAGAAAAATGCGGCATATAGAGCTACTTTACAATCAGTAGCATAGACTAATAAAACAAGTAAAAAAGTTTCAGTCGGCTTTGCCGACAGAGATATACCCTCAGCCTGTGTATATTGCAACAATTTTTCCCAAAATACGTATATATTTAGGGGGTTTTAAAAATGTTGGGCGCTTGAACCGAGAAAAATGTTGATTAGGATTAAAGATCAAAAGTTTTGCGGAGGAGATACTAAAAGGAATGGATCGGCATTGACCGTTATGGAAGTGGATCTCCAGCCACAACATATGGTGCCATACGGGGTTTTTACACTATACGGGCTGTTTGCTCAAAAAGTTGGACTTGCCCCTAAAAACTTTTACCATCGTAATTGAGGCAGCGAATGCAAGTTGCTTCAACAAAAGTCAAAGTTATTCGATATTAGGTCATAAAGTGAACTTATCCGAAATTTTGTGTGGGAGGTACCGGATGAAGTGGACAAATATAGTCCATATTGGAACCTGATCTATATCTGGTAGATATATTAGGATGTGTAAAGTATAGACCAATTCGACCACTCCCTTCATGAGTTACCGTACGAAAAATTTTTCCGAACATTTTTGAACTTTTGTGGGGGAGGTACCTGAAGGAGTGGACCGATATGGCCTATCTTCAAACTTAAACTATGTTTGGACAAACTATTACTAAGGCCATATTTTGGACCGAATCGGCAGATCCGTTCGAGAGTTATCTTGCGCTCCAGCCACCTCACACGGTGTCATAGAGTTTTTTTTGCAACTTTATGCTATATTCTCAGGAAGTATGGTCTTGCCCCTGATTAAACTTGTACCGTCATATGGAGGGCAGTGAATACAAGTTGCTAAAACAAAAATCAAAGCGATTCGAGAGATGGCCCTAAACTAAACTTTTCCGAAATTTTGTGTGGGTGGTACCCGAAGGAGTGGACCTATTGAGACCATATTGGAACCCCATATTACTCTGGTAGAAGGTTTACGCTATACAAAGTATGGACCAAATCGGTCACTCCCTTCAAGAGTTATCGTGCGCACAAACTTTCCCAACATTTTCGAACTTTTGTGGGGGAGGTACCGGAAGGAGAGGACCGATGTAGCTCATCTTCGAACTTAAACTAAGTTTGGGCAAGATATTACGAAAGCCAAAATTTGAACCGAATCGGTTCATCCGTTCGAGAGTTATCGTGCGCTCCAGCCAGCAGGACAGACAGACAGACGGACGGACATGGCTAGATCGACTCCAAATTGTCTGAAACACATTTCGTCCAAACATACTTGGGGTCTAAAACCATTATTTCGATCAGGCACATTTTCATCGTATCAAAGTGTATATACCCTCCTTAGCCTAGAGGCTGAGGGTATAATCATAGACGACGGAATGCTCTCACCGAGTATGCTGAAAACGCAACTCAAAATAAAATGCCAAAAAATACAAGTTAATAAATATTTTGTTCTGGCAAAAGGCTACATGGGGTTAGTTTTTGATGGGAACAATATCCTCAGACAAAAATATCCAATAAAATATTGCCATTTTCCCCAAAAAACGTCTTCGAACTTTTTTGAGTTTTCGTGTTTGAGTAGCTTGACGGCGCAAAATTGAGTATTCCTTCGTCTATAAATTTATTTGTCTATGTCAGTAGCAACGTGTAGGGCACGAGAGAGATATAGGGAGAAAAGGAGAGAAGAGAAACGTCTTTTCCGCAAGAAAAAGAGAGAAATGGAAAAGCGGGAGTGTGAAAAAATCGAGATGTACAGGAGCCAGGATGATGTCCGAAAATTCTACCAAAGAGTAAAACATCAAACAGATGACTTTGGTACAGGCACATCCTCCTGTAGAGACCAGCAAGGTAATCTGGTAACAGATACAGATAGCGTGCTCAGGATATGGAGGGAACATTTCTCCAATCTGCTGGTATCCAATAGTAACGAAGACGATGATACCACAGATCCAATTCCAGAAGATGGTATAGAATGTATACCGCCCGGCCAAGATGAGATAAAAACAGCAATCAACCGGCTGAAGAATAATAAAGCAGCAGGAGCCGATGGCTTACCAGCCGAGCTGTTTAAAACCGGAGGCGACGCGCTGATAAGCTAGTTAGCATCATCTGGCAGGAAGAACGTGTACCCGACGATTGGAACCTGAGCATCCTATTTCCCGTCCACAAGAAAGGAGATAAGACTGTATGCTCAAACTATAGGGGCATAAGTCTTCTCCTTATTGCCTATAAGATAGTGTCAGGGATATTGTGCGAACGACTAAAGCCAATGGTCAACGAAATAATTGGACCATACCAATGTGGCTTTAGACCTTGCAAGTCCACCATTGACCAGATATTTACCTTGCGGCAAATCCTAGAGAAGACCCAAGAGATGCAGATCGACACATTTCACCTTTTTGTCGATTATAAAGCAGCATTCGACAGTCCACTCCGATCAAAGGTATTCCACGCAATGTCTGAATTTGGTTTCCCCGCAAAGCTCATCCGGCTTTGTAAGATGACATTAACTGATACTAGGTCCTCAGTTAAAATTGGAAAGAACCTCTCCGAAGAATTTTGTACCAAAAGAGGTTTCAGACAAGGAGACAGCCTTTCGTGTGACCTATTCAACATTTTGCTGGAAAAGGTAATACGAGATGCAAATGTCAAAAGAAATGGCACAATTTACACCAATAGCCACATGTTACTTGCTTATGCTGATGATATAGATCATGGGACGATCAGTTAAAGAAGTAACTGATACCTTTAGGAAGGTCGAAGCAGAATCTGCGAAAGTGGGTCTGGCGGTAAACGGCGAAAAGACCAAATTGATGGTGTCGACGCGCAAAGCGTCCATAGAGCTCGGACCAACTGTGGAAGTTGGTACCTATAGTTTTGCCATAAACACAACAAACAACATCAGTTGTGAAATAAGAAGAAGAATTGTTTGGCCAACAGATGCTGCTATGGTTTAAGTAAGCAGTTTAAAAACAAAGCCACATCTCGTCAAACAAAAATAACACTATACAAAACGCTGATACTACCCGTGCTAATGTATGGCTCCGAGGATGTGTACTTGCGCAAGCAGATAAGGCAGTGCTCGGAGTGTTTGAGAGAAAAATTCTTCGAAAGATCTACGTCGTATGAACCACGAGCTGTATCTGCTATACAACGACATTCGTATAGGTCAGCGTCGTCCACAATATTTCCATCAATACTAAAGCATGTGTATATTCATGGGTGGCGTTACGAAATAAGTCCCCAATGAAATAACTCCCCAAACTGAAAATGAAATAAGTCCCCAAAATTTTATACACAAAACAACAACTATAATTTAAATTTTTGGGGATTTATTTCATTTTTCTGGGGATTTATTTCATACAAAAATTTGGGGACTTATTTCATTATGAAATAACTCCCCAAATTTAGAAATGAAATAAATCCCCAAAAATTAATTTGGGGACTTATTTCATTTTTCGAAAATTGCAAATTATATCCCACTGGACTTACCACGCAATCGTAGTGCTTTGTCATGTAGTTATTGCTTATCAAGTAGTTTTTTGAAGAGCGTCTACTGATCAGTATGGAAGTCGAAATTATTGCCGCTGAGAAAAAAGTTCGAAGGTATTATATATGCCAAAAATGATTTACACACAACACCTGCATTTGCAGCATAAAAGTTGCAAATCAAGAGTGAATGTGGAAGATGGAAAGTTTGTTTAACAAAAAAATATGGAGCTTAATCATTAGAATGAAGAAGGAATATATATGTATAACTAAAAGCATAGGGAAATATGATTGTGAAAGTAAATCGTTTTCGATGAAACCCACAAACAACTACTCGTACTACCATTCATCGCATTTGATCGTAAATTGTTTTGTTGTGAAAATAGGTTGATATTTTGGTATGAAACCAAAATTCGAGCGAATTTTTGTTTCATACCAAAATATCAACCTATTTTCACAACAAAACAATTTACATTCAAATTCTTAATATTTCAAAGCATTGAATATGTATCTTTATTAAAAAAAGAAAAAATATTCCTATGAAAGACAATGAAATAGATAAGTCAACAGAGTTATTGGAAAACGGTAAGACAACGCACAATGGTCTCAAATCCAAATTTTCTGGCCAAAACTATTTCAACGTCCACTTTGTATTGAAATTAATTATTATTTATATTAAATGTGTACAAACAGCAATTATTACGTTTTATCGACCAAAATGACCAAAAACAGCCAAAATTTGTTGAACAGGGTGGTCCCGTTGTGTGGGGTCTAAACCAAAACATTGACCTATGTTTATAATTTTTGGTACGAAGGATTCATATCTTCCAAGAGGTCGTAATACCAAATTTCAGCCGAATCGGTCATAAAGTGTCGCTAAAATTCACAAAATATCTAAAATTGGACGGTACTTTTGGCGACCTGACTTAACGCCCAACGGACATAACGCCCAAAATTGATTTTGGGCGTTATGTCCGCCCCGACCCCGGACTTAACGCCCAAAATGAAATTGGGCGTTATGTCCTCCCCCATACCGGACATAAGGCCCATTGGGCTTTATGTCCGTTTTTCAAAATAAAAGATTACGCCAGTTCATATACAAATTCATGTTTATTTCAAGCTTTAATTAGAAATTAAATGAAAATTTCTATGGTTTTGCCAACAATTTGTCGGCAGAATGGGCACAATATTAAGGTACCTTGTTCGTTATGTTTTTCTTGTATTTGTTCAAAACAAGTTTTACAAATCTTAGCATGTCTGCATGGCTGCAAAAGTATACATTTTTTATTTTTAAAACAAATTTCACACAGCAGACCGTCCTGAGGGGTAGGTGGGCTTTCATCTTCTGATTCACTCTCTTCGGAAATTGTTTGGTCTAAAAAAAATCAATTTTGGGCGTTATGTCCGTTGGGCGTTAAGTCCGGTCGCCGGTGCTTTTAAAGGGGGGGGGGGATATGACAAAAAATTGACCTATTTTCAAAAAACTTACACATACTTGTTGCCTACACTCTGAAACCCTTAAATATGAATTTTAAGAAAAATCGGTTGATAGATGCTTTTATTATCGTTCTATTTCAATTGGATACTACATACAGTCACAACAGGTATTTACAAAAAATTTTCCCACCTTAAAATAAAAAAATCCACTTTATTTTAACTGTGGCAAATTTGAGCAAGAATTTATTTCTCAATTTATTAGTTAAGACCCCCAGCTATCTTCCAAAAACAATTTGGAGGTGGACAAACTTGGACATTTTTTTAAAAGTTTAAATATATTTTAAAAATATTTGTAAAAAATAATTTTCAATATACAAACAAACAGGGATTTTACTACTCTAATTTTACAAAATGTTTAGTTATTTTTTTAATATTATGAAAGTACTCACCACCAGCATCCCGGTTCACTTCTCTATATTTGGTCTCACTTCTCTATATTTATGCAGCGACACAACACAACAAAAAAGTCTATTTTACACAATTTTGTTGTTTTTTTTTTACAATTAAGTGCCGACTTTCACTCTGCTCCAACTAACAGCATCTATCGGTAATTACAAAAACTAATTATTTTCAGATGACTTGATGTGTTGTTTATTATTCTGTGCAAAAAAAAAATAAAATTTCGAATCTTCAAAAATAGGGTTTTGGCCAAAAATTTCCTGATTGAAACCTATGTGCAACGGTGAAAATCTTTTTAACTTGGATAATTTATGAGAGAAACGGCATGTGTACAAATGTGGTACCAAAAGTAAATATTTTCCAAGAGGAAATTCGAAAAGTTTGTTTTTCAGATGAAACTAAAATCTTTGAAAAATAACTCAATTGCAGAACAAAATAACGCCTTCAAGTGGCCTTGTTGCCTAGAAAATTTGAATCTAAATTGATGTTGTATAACTGTATATGTTATCAATTACTATTTTTGCTGCATACGAACAAAAAACATAACAATCGATGAAAGTTTTTGGGGAATTATTTCATTTTTAAAATTGGGGACTTGTTTCATAATGAAATAAGTCCCTAAATTTGGGGAGTTATTTCATTTTATTTTGGGGAGTTATTTCACTTCGTTGGGGAGTTATTTCATTTAAATTTTTGGGGACTTATTTCATTATGAAATAACGCCCCAAATTTGGGGACTTATTTCATTTTCAGTTTGGGGACTTATTTCATTGGGGACTTATTTCGTAACGCCTTCATGGGTGAAAAAGAAACAAGCACATGATGTTCATCGTTTGTTTATGTACACGTACACCAGCCAAGATCACCCATATACGTTAACGTGACTACAACAACAACATTCGTACTCTTTATTCTCATCTGTAGTGGTGTACCAAAGGAAAGATGTTCTCAGAGAGCCTAATGCACAAAATATTTTGAGCACCACCGACGTACAGTGTACGTGAGAGATAAAAGCAAATCCAAAAACAACTCAGTGGGTGCCCTCGCTATATAAAGAAGCGCGTCCCTGGTATAGATAAACGTATCGAGATGCAACGATTGCGTTGGCTAGGTCATATCATAAGAATGAGCGATGATGAATCCGCAAAAAGCCGTTTAAATAGAGGCCACATGGCGGTACACGCAGAACTGGCAGGCCAAGACTTCGATGGAGCGAAAAAGTGGAAAAAGAGATAGAAAGACGCGGTATTCCAAAAAACAACAACAAAGCAACAAAGAGAGAGGATTGGAGATCTTTTCTTAGTTCTGCTTATTAAGCAAATGCTCTGTAATGGGCCAGCTAAGTAAGTAAGTTGTGGTGTAGGGTATAATATATGCCCCGCCCGACTTTGATTCATTCCTCGCTGTTTTTCTTTTAGTTCTTGCATTTATTAGTTTATTTTTTAGAAAAAAAAAAAACATTTCGGGTTATATTTCCAATCCTAAAAACCCAATGGTGAGAACAAAATTATATCAATACCATCCATTCCACTCAAATACAAAACGTATGTATAACACGCAACATATTCACACACTTGTAAATAATTACACAAAATTTCTTTGAAATTCCTTAATACTTCGAAATTTACAAAATAACAATTTATTGCTTAAGAACACAACAACAACAGAGCAATACAACAAATTCAAACCTCTTTATATGCCACTTCACTTCTTTCATTCTTCTCGCAAACATTCAAATCAAAGAACAACTGAAACAAAATCCAAGGAAATTAAAGAGTATCGCAAGAAAATGTGAATTCTTTTTGTGGCGTTTTGGGTTTTAAATGGATCGGTTGGTACAATTGGCTTGCTGTTGTTGAGTATGTGATAATTGTTTTAAGCCTTTCCTGAGCACTTTTGAATGAATTGCAACAAACAATGCATTCGTAAAAAGAAACACTTTCCATTGAGCTGACGGGTTGGCTGGTTCTTTACTGCAACAATTCACCCAAGAAATATAAAACACAATCAATGAATTACATTTGAATGGTTAGTTTTTTGTTTTGATTCAAGCTGGTAAATCATTAGCCGTAGCATGAATGAATAAAAGAATGATTCATTCTTTCGGAATTTTCAAAGTTTTAGTTCTTTTGCTCTGGTTTTTACCACCACTTTGAAATTGAATTGATTACAAAATATTACCGACAATTACGCGTTTATTGGGCTACAGTGAAATAAAAAGGTGTAATGGAGATTTTTGCAGTAACATTCTTCTCCACGTATGTAGAAAATGTTTAATAATGTTAAGAATCCTAAATGTTTAAAATCTTGCGGATCGTTTGAATTAGGAGAAAATTCTGCACCTTAATGGGTACTTTAGACGATATGTTATTTTACGTATGTATTGTCACTTTGCATATTCATTTTGTATATATAAAAAATGACAACTCATATGTAAAAAAAACATATCGTGTATATTATCCATTAATAGTGAAAAAGCCCTTTTATATTGCGATAGGTCAGTCTAAGCTATATCAGGAAGTTGGTAGAGAATTTCTGGTAATTAATAATGATTTTATCTGGAGGATCTAAATGAAATATTTAGGTTAGCTTTAGTGAGCAACTAATCTGATAAATAACAAGGCAACAGAAGCGGATGACCTACCAGCAGAAGTGCAGGTTGTTGTTTTCCAATGCAAATATATTGGACAATTAAACAAATACAGCATGTCGCGCGGTCTCAATCCACATGCAGGGCATGTGTCGTCCGGGTCTTAGCTTTGCAAAAATCAGTAGTGCTTGCCATGGTAGCTGGCGTATTCTGCTGCAATGAATGGGGGCGATCTCCGAATACGCCATTCACACGGTACCTTTATACTACCTACGCAACTACATCATTGTGAATGCTATTCAGGTGTGCCTGATTGACTCGTTGATCTATAGGTTCTCGCTTGTACCATAGGACTTCTTTCTTTTTAGATCATAAATATCTCTCCTAAAACTGCGACAGTCTATCCACTAAATTGTGGCAGGGAGGCTGACGGCGGAAACAATCAAGCAGGTACTGCATCGACAACATCCTGTTGTGCTGATGGATCGGTGGACCGTCTTCTTATTAATATGGTTCACTGGTGACATAAGAGGGCACACTGTTGCAGTCCTCATTCAGGCTGGTTTGAATATTCTTCATCTGCGTAGCGCTAACATTTGCGCATAGTTTACCATAGACCTGCACCCAAATGATGCCGGCCAGAAACGTGAGGATCTTGGTCCTACTTCTGACTACTTACTTACTTAGCTGGCTCATTACAGAACATTTGTTCTATAGGCCGAACTAAGAAAAGATCTCCACTTCTCTCTGTCTATTGCTTCTCTTTCTGGAATACCGCGCCTTGTCATCTCGTCATCCACTTGTTTGCTCCATCTATTCTTTGGCCTCCTAATTCTGCGTGCACCGCCATGTGGCTCGAATTTATACGCCTTTTTAGCGGGTTCATCATCGCTCATTCTTATGATATGGCCTAGCCAAAGCAATCGTTGCATCTCAATACGTTTAACTATATTGATGTCGTTGTACAGCAGATACAGCTCGTGGTTCATGCGACGTCGATATTCTCCGTCAACGCAGATTGGTCCGTAGATCTTTCGAAGAATTTTTCTCTCAAACACACCAAGCACTGCCTTATCTGCTTGTGCAAGTACCCAGGCTGCGGAACCATATATCAGCACGGGTAATATCAGTGTTTTGTAAAGCGTTATTTTTGTTTGACGAGATGTGGCTTTGTTTTTAAACTGCTTACTTAAGCCAAAGTAGCATCTGTTGGCCAATATAATTCTTCTTTTTATTTCACAACTGATGTCGTTTGTTGTGTTTAGGGAGGTGCCGAGATAGACGAAGTCTTTTACTACCTCAATATTATAGGAACCAACTTCCACAGTCGGTCCGAGCTCAATGGACGCGTTGCGCGTCGACACCATCAACTTAGTCTTCCCGCCGTTTACCGCCAGACCCACTTTACCAGATTCTTCTTCGACCTTCATAGAGGTATCTGTTACTTATTTTACTGATCGTCCTATGATGTCAATATAATCTGTATAAGCAAGTAACATGTGGCTATTGGTGCAGATTGTGCCACTTCTTTTGACGTTTGCCTCTCGTATAACCTTTTCTAGCAGGATGTTGAAGAGGTCACACGAAAGGCTGTCTCCTTGTCTGAAACCTCTTTTGGTACCAAACTCTTCGGAGAGGTTCTTTCCTATTTTAACTGAGGACCTCTTGTCAGCTAAAGTCATTTTACAAAGCCTTTGCGGGGATACCAAATTCAGACATGGCTTGGAATACCTTTGAACGCAGCGGACTGTCGAAGGCTGCTTTATAATCGACAAAAAGGTGGTAGGTGTCGATCTGCATCTCTTTGGTCTTCCTCAGGATTTGCCGCAGGGTAAATATATGGTCAATGGTGGACTTGCCAGGTCTAAAGCCGCATTGGTATGGTCCAATTATTTGGTTGACCATGGGCTTTAGTCGTTCGCACAATATGCCTGACACTATCTTGTAGGCTATAGTTAGAGCATACAGTCGTTTCCCATTTTTTATGGACGGGGAACAGGATACTCAGGTTCTAATCGTCGGGTACTCGTTCTTCCTGCCAGATGGTGCCAACTAGCTGATGAATATACCTTATCAGCGTGTCACCTCCTGTTTTGAACAGCTCGGCTGGCAAGCCATCGGCTCCTGCTGCCTTATTATTCTTCAGCCGATTTATTGCTGTCTTTACCTCATCTTGGCCGGGTGGTATACATTCAATACCATCTTCTGGGATTGGAGCTGTGGTATCTTCGTCGACTTCGCCACTATTGGATACCAACAATTTGGAAAAATGATCTTCCCATATCCTTAGCGCACTATCTGTATCAGTTACCAGATTACCTTGCTGGTCTCTACAGGTGGATGTGCCAGTTCCAAAGCCATCAGTTTGATGTTTCACTCTTTGGTAGAATTTTCGCACTTCATTCTGTCTCCTGTACATCTCAATTTGTTCACACTCCCGCTTTTCCATCTCTCTCTTTTTCCTGCGGAAAAGACGTTTCTCCTCTCTCCTTTTCTCCCGATACCTCTCTCGTGCGCTACTGATTGTAAAGTAGCCCTATATGCCGCATTTTTCTCTTCGGTAGCAGCACGACACTCCTGGTCATACCATGGATTCCTTGGTGGAGGTCTCTGGTATCCAAGTACTGATTTTGCAACTGTTTGCATGGTGTGGGCAATGTTTTGCCATTGTCCTGATATGTTATCGGGACGAGGAGTGCTTTGATTAAGCAGTTGGGCCTGTTGAGTGGAATATGCTGTGGCTATCTGTTGTGATTGCAGCTTACCGATGTCCAACTTCCGTGTTGTGTCTGTTCGCACTTTGTTTGCTACGTTTAATCTGGTACGTACCTTTGCTGCAACAAGGTAGTGGTCCGAGTCTATGTTTGCACATCGGAACGATCGTACATCCAACACGCTTGATGCATGTCTTCCATCTATCACAACGTGATCAATTTGATTTCTTGTTTTCTGATCTGGAGACAGCCAGGTGCCCTTATGAATATCGAGATGATTAAATCTGGTACTGCTAACTACCATGTTTTTTGCAGCTGCAAAGTCTACCGGCCTCATACCATTGTCAGATGTTTCACTGTGGAGACTGAATTTCCCGACTGTTGGGCCAAAGATATTCTCCTTTTCAATTTTGGCATTAAAATCGCCCAGAATGATTTTAATGTCATGGGCAGGGCAACGGTCATATGTTTCTTCTAAGCGCTCGTAAAATATATTTTTGGTCTGTTCGTCCTTTTCTTCAGTGGGAGCATGGGCGCAAATAAAGCTGATGTTGAAGAATTTAGCTTTTATTCGAATTGCAGCAAGTCTTTAATTCACTGGGGTGAAGCTGGATACCAGATGTGCGTCACCTTTAGGTGTTGTTGTGACGCCTTTCCCAATCCATCGTGTTTTCTGTATGGCAGTAATGTCGGCCTTGTACTTTTCAAGTACATCTGTCAATGCGTAAACTGCACCTTACCTATAAAGAATGCGAACATTCCAGGTGCAGATTCGCATATCATGGTCCTTAAAACGTTTGCGGAGTTCGTCAACTTTAGAGGGGTTTGTTTTTCTTTTCTTTCGTTTTTACATAGTAGGCTGTTTTTTCTAGGGGATGGTTACTAACCCGACGCCCAAACCCAAGTTTTTAACGTTCTTATGGGTGAACGCGCGGCACATGTTAGCTCACTACCTTTAACGGGTGTTAAAGGCAGTTCCCCAGGTGACACCACGGGGAGGTCAGTGTCCACTTGAGATGAAATAGGGACCAAGATAAATCCTGGGCTTTGCCATGTTAAAACCGGTCAGGACCGTTCCTTGGTATGTTCCATCCCCTACGTCACCCTAAAGTTGAAATCATCAGCGGGAAATCGGCTTCGGAATCAAATGATTATATAATGTAATAAACAGATATATCCTTATTTCAAATATACATATGTATGTACAGGGACGTACGCAGGATTTCATTTCGGGGGGCCCACTTGACCAAAAATCATGAAAATTTGAAATGTTATGTAGCGTTACGTGAAGCTGGGATTCTTTTAATCCAATCCCTATATAACTCTATTCGCGAGTAGGACAAATTATGTTATACACGGGTTAAATGTGTTGGAAGGTATACCTCCAAAAATAATAATATCTCGAATCCGCGAGTGCAGCTTGGACTTCTATATCTAGATATTGTGTCGATAACCTAAGAATAAAATATTATTTTTTTGTCATAAAAACGCCAAATTTGCTTCTTTACTAGAAGTGATAGAGTCTGTACAAGACAATTAAAAACTTCAAAAATTTAAAATCGGACGATACAGACTACGACTCATAAACTCCGAATCCATCTCGCAGTACTGTTTGAGACTACAAAACTCATGTTTGGGCTATGTCAAAGCATGGTCGAACAAATATCTCAGAAACCAATAACAGAAATCATTCGGCAAACTTTTAGCTAAATCGTGACAAACACTTTTGATTCAATTGTAAAATTTCTAATCATAAAATGTATTGGGCATTTAATTTAATAAAAAGCACCATTTCTTTAAGATAACACGAACCACTCACATTACCGTCTTTACTCAACGATTGTATTTAGAACACTGAAGAAAAAATAAAAACATAATTAATACCATTTTTTATACCCTCAGCATTTATGCTAACGAGGGTATATCAGTAATATTGTCAATTATTTCATATTCCATTTCAGAAAAAAAGGATACATTTTTTTCGCGCTACATCAACGATTTTTGATATGTAGGTTAAGAAAAAGATTCCTAGTACGAATCTGGTCGCGAGCCAATTTTTGGTTGTTGCGGACAAAAGTTATGGCGCTTTTATTTCGCTTTTTAAGAAAGAAAATATTATAAAAACGCTAATTATTTTAATGAGCAGAATTGTTACAAAAAAGTTCTCTGGAAGTGACTTCAGCGAGTAGATTGCATAATACCTGCAAAATGTTGCACAGAATTCGCGGAATGTACATAAAATTGCTAAATTATTGAATATAAGTCTACTTTTTTCAAAATTAAGGCCCATTTAGTGGTCATATAATTACATAAAAAATTGTTGTGGATCCAAACTTCACGGCGAATCAAATGAGACTGCAATCATACAGATTGGTGTTATAGTTTGGATGTTACAGCTAAAATAAGCTCATATTTTGGTCAAAAAATAATTTTTTGCTTGAAAAAATATTTTTTTCACATGCATTATGTAGTAGAAAATATTGTAAAAGTTTATAGAAATACTTCCTTCATTTTGCTTAAATCTCAAAACAAAATAGACGGATTTTGCTTTATTGACATTCATATTAAAGCTTTCCCATTAGGGAAGCTAATTGGGTTGATGAGGATATATGTCAAAGCTTCTGAAATGGAAATAGAGGTCAAATAACCCATTTTTATTTATATGCATTTTAAAATACGTGTAAATCGCGTAATTATCAAAATCATTTTGTCCGCATGTGATTTTCATGTACAGCAAGACCATATCTGTTAATTTGTATATATTTTTCGAAATTTAATTTGGAGGCTAAGATGTAGCATCAGCTGCGTCTTAGCATTAAAATACCTATAAAATATCGCTAATTTGCGCAAAGTGCATACAATTTTTGTCCGCATCCGATTTCAATGTCCACCATGAAAATCTACATCGATATATATCTATTTCGATGCGATCAATTAAGAACCGTGGATGTAGCATCACACACTATTTTTTGGGATAAAATGAATGTAGCTCTCTTATCAGTGAAGTTTTCAAAACTCTGTTTCCGCTAAAACTGAGATGATGCACTAGTTCTTTCATTGCAGTGAAAACGAACCGCAGAAAACGCGATAAAATACGCGATATTTCCAAAAACAATTTTAGGTGATTTTTCTACTTCGGACTTTCTTGTAACTCGCGTTTTAGTGGATGGATTTTCACGGGGAATGATTTATTAGATCCGGAACGTAAAAAACTAAAATGTGCAATCAAGTACGAGGAAATCGAATGACAATTGTAAAAGTTAGACCCGAAAAATAGGTTTTTTACAAAAATGTTCGCACAAAATTTCCGCATTTGGATATACATTTCTATAAAGCTGTGCAGACTACATTCACATTAGTCGTATCAAATAACTCAGAATCCTAAGTACTACAATCCTATATATAATTTTTTGAAAAACCTGTTTGCGGAATGAAATTAGAAGAAAATTTCAAAAAACACTGTAAATCTGGCTTCAAAATGTCAGCATCATTTATTGGTAGAAGCAGTTCAAATTTTGAAAAGTAATACATTAGTGAGATGATCCTTATTTAGTTCGCTTCTACTTTTACTTTGACAGGAAAATCGAGAGAAGTGTGGTTTACTCACAAATCGAGAGAAAACAAAAAACGGCATGGTGGCTTCAACCCATTTTTGCCCATTTTTTAACATAAATATAGCCACAGCTTCCACACAAATTATCTTTTAAGGCCAATATTTTTTGCCGCGTCCAACAACATTTCATTTTATCCAAAAATATTTAATTTGTATAATTTAGAACCACAAGTCGCGTATTCTAAAAGGGTAAACCTTGGCTTCAGCTATGTTAAATTTTCAAAAATATTGGTGATATACACTTTCATACGGGCAAAATGTGTCTCATCGAAATAATGGTTTTAGACCCCAAGTATGTTTGGACGAAATGTGTTTCAGACAATTTGGAGTCGATTGAGCAATGTCCGTCCGTCTGTCTGTCTGTCTGCCTGTCTGGCTGGAGCGCACGATAACTCTCGAATGGATAAACCGATTCGGTTCAAATTTTGGCTTTCGTAATATTTTGCCCAAACTTGGTTTAAGTTCGAAGATGGGCTATATCGGTCCACTCCTTCCGGTACCTCCCCCACAAAAGTTAGAAAATGTTCGGAAAATTTGTGCGCACGATAACTCTTGAAGGGAGTAAGCGATTTGGTCCATACTTTTCCCATCGTGAAATGTGTACCAGACTTAGATAAGGTTTCAATATGGACTCAATCGGTCCACTCCTTCGGGTACCTCCCACACAAAATTTCGGAAAGGTTCAGTTTAGGGAAATCTTTCAAATCGCTTTGATTTTTGTAGTAGCAACTTGTATTTACTGCCCCCCATACGACGGTATAAGGTTCATCAGGGGCAAGTCCATACTTCCTGAGAAAATAGCCTGAAAGTTGCAAAAAACCCCTATGACACCGTGTGAGGTGGTTGGAGCGCAAGATAACTCTCGAACGGATCTGCCGATTCGATCCAAAATTTGGCCATCGTAATATTTTGTCCAAACATAGTGTAAGTTCGAAGATAAGCCACTTCGGTCCACTCCTTCAGGTACCTCCCCCACAAAAGTTAAAAAATGTTCGGACAAATTGTTCGTACGGTAACTCTTGAAGGGAGTGGCCGAATTGGTCCATACTTTACACATCCTAATATATCTACCAGATATAGATCAGGTTCAAATATGGACTATATTTCTCCACTCCATCCGGTACCTCCTAGACAAAATTTCGGATAAGTTCACTTCAAGACCTGATATGGAATCACTTTGATTGTTGTTGAAGCAACTTGCATTCGCTGCCTCAATTACGATGGTAAAAGTTTTTTCAGGGGCAAGTCCATACTTCTTGAGCAAACAGCCCGAAAGGTGTAAAAACCCCTATGGCACCATATGTAGTGGCTTGAGATCCATTCGTTTTAGTAACTCCTCCGCAAAACTTTTGATCTTTAATCCTAATCAACATTTTTGTCGGTTCAAACGCCCAAGATTTTTAAAACCTCCTTTTTTGGGAAAAATTTGTTTCAATATACACAGGCTGAGGGTATATCTCTGTCGGCAATGCCGACTGATACTTTTTTACTTGTTTTCTTTTCCTCTTCTCTTGCTACGTTGGTTAACAACAACAAAGCACGAAACACACATGTTTTAACGCATACAGCTCTTTATTTTAAAACAGCATTCCGCAGTCGCGAGAGTCCTGTTGTTACTCTCTTTGACAAAAATCCTCTCTCCACCCATAAAAAATATTTTCTAACATAAAATATATATATAAAATTAAGATATGTCCCAAACAAATATTTGTTTGGATCCAAACCTATTTCTAACATATATTTTTCTGCGTGCAGTTACATGGTCAAGTCTACAACAATTCTTGTTTCCATAATAAAGTCACTCTTTAACTTCTTCTAAGCACTGTGTCGCATTTCAAACAACTGTTACTAGGGTTTTGGGTAGGGAAATCCCGCACCGGGAATTCCCGGGAATTCTCTGTTTTTTGTTTACGGGATTTTCCCGGGAAACAAAATCATATTTCCCGGGAAATCGGGAAATATCTTTTTATATTTATCACAACTTATATTGAATGAATGAATTAAATATGCCCAACACTTTTATACCATTGAATCAGAATTCGATTAGATTTTACAGAATCAATAAATTAGAAAATATTTGGAAATAACTTTTATTTACAAAAGTGTTTTCTGGGAAAAAGTTATAAGAGCCGTACCAAAAACATGAATTATAACGACGGATTTTTATTCTGCTTTGTTTAAATGCGAAAGAATATTTTCTAGTTTAAAGTCCCATTTTGATACCCTCAACCATTGGGCTAAAGAGGGTCCGGCTTGCTGGCTGGTACGCACGATAACTTTCGAACGAAGCCACCGATCTGTAGTGGGATTCTGTAACTCATTTTTGCTGTTACCGACAAAAATCGGTAAAATTAAATCGCAAAATTATGACTAAAAACATAAAGAAAGGTTGGCATCACTGTTTGTGTCGGTAGAGGCTAGCGACTACTTTTTATTCATCGTTAGCTTACCGAAAAATTTCGTTAATTATCGAAATTATAAGCATTTTAATTTTACCGACAATAATCGATAACAGCAAAAATGAGTTACAGAATCCCACTACAGGTCAAAAATTTGGCATTCGAGATTTTTTTCAAACTTAGTTTAAGTTCGAAGGTTCACAAAAGTTCAACAATTATCGCTAAAATGGTGCGCACGATAACTCTAGAAGGGAATAACCGAATCGGTCACAATTTTGCATATGGTAATATTAGTTCCAGGTATAGAACCGGTTCCACACAAAATTCGAAAAAGTGAAGTTTAGATCTCCTTTCGGATCGATTTGAAATTTTTCAGCAATTTGTCTTTACGGCCACTTTTACGACGGTACAAATTTTGTCGGGGGAAGTCCATACTTCCTGAGATAATGTCTTAAAAGCTCCAAGAAACCTTGACGGCAACAACTAAAATGGAAATTTTTTCCATATTTTTTTCGTTTTTAATCGATAGAGCGAAAACATATCATCCATTTTTGAGCCCGCATCTCTTTGAAAATATTGTATTTCATATAAGTTACTAAGGGAAGATAAAAAATCACGGAAATATTGATCCACTCTCGTATCTTAAAATTTCCCGGGAAATCCCGGATTCCCGGGAATGGCGATTTTTTTATTCCCGTTTCCCGGGAATGATAAAAACCGGGAAAACCCAAACCCCTAACTGTTACCAACGTTTACAAAAATGTTGTAACCCTTTGCTAAGCAAAAGTAACAACAGCTACAGAAAATTCCAAATAAACTTGACCACGTGTTACAAATTCAAGGGTTATGAAGTGAAACATAATTTTGAATAAATAACAAGGAACCGCTTATAAAAAAAAAAAAACTATAAAACTTCGTTTCCCTACAAAATCCTTCAATTTGTCCCTTATCTCATTGATTGTGTGTATAACTCTTTCCCCCTTGTTCTTTTAAAGACGTTTGATAGGGACAAAATATAATTATAGGGGAGTTTTTGATTAATTATTGTATTTGTATTCACTTCCGATTTGATTAATTTCTTCTTTTTAGTTACATCCTTCCGTTTTGTGTTTGATTTGATTTTTAGGTAAAAAATATGGAAAAAAAGGAAACCTATTTGCTACCAAGGCTAACTGTTTCTCTACGCCTTACCATCATTTGTGGAATTTCTTTCAAGTGCGAATGTTAAAATGTTCTCACACATTTCATGCTGTGTCCATGAATCGGAAGTATGTTTGCTTACGTAAAGTAAAAAAATTAAGGATGCTCAATGATTGCATGTATGGAATCGCGGTGATCTAGGCAACAATAACAATACTTACGATGATGATGATCATCACAATGATTCCCTAATCAAAATCTTAACAAAAAAGGTATCCTTTTTGGCCACAAATAAACAAAAAACTTATTAAAAATTATTGTTGCCTTTTTTCTTAACAAATTTTCTACTTTTTTCACTTTCTTCCCTTCCTTTGGTGGCTCTTCCTCAGAAAAATGGTTTTGTGTGGCTTCCGTCGTTGTGCCGCCACCTGTTACCACTGAAGTTATTCTTCGCAACCACTTTAAAACATTCACCAGTCCTTTTGTTTTGTTCGATCAATTGATGATCCCCTTATGTTGTACAAGGATACTTTTGCCCTATCCTTCCGTTGTGTAGTGCTGTTGTTGTTTTGGGGAGATTTTCTCAAGTGATTGTTGCCCAATAATATTCGTTGTGTTTTCTTTTGTTTTCCCTTTCATATGTGATGCTGCGCAGTGAAAGGAAAATAATTTTCATATTTAAATGGGTGTTTTTATTGGTGATAAACCAACTGACGTTGTTTTCCTTCAATGTTGTTGTGTTCTTCTCACCATGGAGTTGAGATTTACATGAATTTCCTTTTCTCATTTCAATTTCATTTAAATTGCCATGAAATGAGTTTTCACTTTTTCTTTTGTTTGAATTTTATGCTCATCAATTGTTTGACTTTTATTTACATCAGAATCCGGAATGATCTCTAATATCATCTTCGTTTAATTAGAATTTGTTCTGCAACACTGTCAAAATATGAGGTGTATTGTCTTCAGATGATTTGTTCGACCTTTATGGAGACTCCACTTCCGTTTTTGTGGGATTTCGTCAGATGAGAAAGGATGAGAGGCAAATTACCAACTGTTTTGCTAATGAAAATTAAAAAATGGTGAAGATATTATCCGGAACTTGCGTTGGTTTTCAAATGAGTACCTTATTTCAGAAACTTATGGTAAAATAGTAAAACAAAAACGTGATCGGTCCAATACAAAAACTTTGTGCTGTAGCCAAACTAAGAGTGGATTTCCAATCGGATAGGATCTTTAACTTGTTCTCTACAATGTTTTCAGATATAAAGTTTCCGTTTTATTGGCGTCTTGGCCTTCCCTTAATGTGTAATCGGCCATAAAGCTAATTTTATGTTAACGACACAATTACCGATATCGTCTGTATGATGAAATTTTTGGGTTTGTCGGAAACAAACAAATTGTTCATAGTTTATGTTGTGTAGTTTGTAGTGAGAAGAACATGATCGTGAAAAGAATATGAGGATATATTCTTTTCACGATCAGAAATGTGCCTCATCGAAATATTTGTTTTGGATCCTATATATGTAAAGACGAAATCCGTCTCAAACTAATTGGAGGAGTTCAAAATTTTTTTACTAAAGTGCATTATAAGGACATATCTTGGATCGTTTTGAATTTTTGGCAGAAGATTGTCCTCGCAGGACAACGGTATTTTCGGGTGCAAGTCAATACATTCTGAGATAAAGGCCAAAAAGCTGCAAAACCCCTTCCAGCATCAACTAAAATAACTGATGAGCGTGATAACTTACGAATTGAGTGTCCGATTTGGCCGAAACTTTGCATCGAAAAAATTAAAATAAATGTCAGAAAAGGTCTACAGAAGTACCCTTTCTTTCATAAGGGGTCTACAGAAGCACCCTTTCACAAGGGGTCTATAGAAGCACCCTTTCTTTCACAAGGGGTCTATAGAAGCACCCTTTCTTTCAGAAAGGGTCTGTAGAAGCACCCTACATTTCAGAGAGGGTCTATAGAAGTACCCCTTCTTTCAGAGAGGGTCTATAGAAGTACCCCTTCTTTCAGAGGAGGGTCTATAGAAGCACCCTTTCTTTCAGAACGGGTCTATAGAAGCACCCTTTCCTTCAGATGCATCGTATATTTCAGAAAGGGTCTATAGAAGTACCCCTTCTTTCAGAAAGGGTCTATAGAAATGCCCCTTCTTCACAAAGGGTCTATAGAAGCACCATTTCTTTCAGAAAGGGTCTATAGAAGCACCATTTCTTTCAGAAAGGGTCTATAGAAGCACCATTTCTTTCAGAAAGGGTCTATAGAAGCACCATTTTTTTCAGAAAGGGTCTATAGAAGCACCATTTCTTTCAGAAAGGGTCTATAGAAGTACCTCTTCTTTCAGAAAGGGTCTGTAGAAGTACCCCCTCTTTCAGAAAGGGTCTATAGAAGTACCCCTTCTTTCAGAAAGGGTCTATAGAAGTACGCCTTCTTTCAGAAAGGGTCTATAGAAGTACCCCTTCTTTCAGAAAGGGTCTATAGAAGTACCCCTTCTTTCAGAAAGGGTCTATAGAAGTACCCCTTCTTTCAAAAAGGGTCTATAGAAGTACCCCTTCTTTCACAAAGGGTCTATAGAAGCACCCTTTCTTTCAGAAGCACCATTTCTTTCAGAAGCACCCTTTCTTTTAGAAGGGGTCTATAGAAGCAATGGATGATGTAGCGAAAGCCATCAGAAACGCTAAATTATCCAAAGCGTTGGGCCCTGACGGAATTTCCACGGTAATGTTCAAACAGCTGGATGAGCCGGGAGTGAAGTATCTCACTAAAGTTCTTAACCTGACGCTAGCCACTCTAATTGTTTCCGAAGTTTGGCAAATGTGCAGGCTGGTCCCGCTACTGAAGCCGGGCAAGAATGCCAGCAAAGTGAATCGTACAGGCCGATTTCGGTTTTGTCACCTGTAGTAAAGACCCTTGAGGCTTTAGTCCTCCCCAACGTCAGAAACAGCTATTCAATTGCCGATCTTCAGCATGGATTCCGTAAGCAGCACAGCACGACAACAGCGCTGCACGTCATCTCCACACGTATTAGTCAAGAATTCAACCAGAGCAAAGCGTATGATAGAACAGTGATAGTGGCGCTTGACTTATCGAACGCCTTTGTCAAGTACTTCACACTGTTCGAGGACATACAGTAGACAACCCCTCGTCCATGTTTGAAACATTAGATAATCAATTATATGTGCGGACGCCAGTCGTACGTGGAATTCTGGAGCAAGAAGTACAAGCCCCGTAGAGTGAAACAGGGAGTTTCCTTAACCTGTTCAGTCTCTAATTCTTCTATATTGGTAAGCCATGTGGCGCCAGTTTGGTCTGCGAATATAAGTGCAACACAATGGAAACATATTAAAACCTGTCAGAATACCACCCTGAGAACTACAACAGGTTGCCTCCTTAGATCTTCAGTGGATCATCTACATGAGGGAGACCAAGATTCTTCCAGTACAGCAACACAATGACATGCTTTCGTTGCAGTACTTGATCGGGTGTTACCATGAGAGCCATACTAATCGCCATGTGGTGGATTGGACCTTCATGATCTAGAAAGAGAGGTCCAGCGTTACAAGAGAGAACACCTAGATCAACAGACCTATCAAGCAGGTTTAAATAGCATTCACACATATGCAATCGCAGATGCCATAAATACCCAGCAAACCAAATGTCTGATGTCCGACACATCGAAACAATTTCGGAAGCAAAATCGTTTAGATTTCGTTACGATTTTTAAACGACTTTTCGTATGGAGAATTCGTTCAGATTTCGTTCCGATTTCGGAAAAATATCGGAAGTAAATTTCCCTTCGAATATACTAATGTTTTTCTTCCGATTTTCGCAACGAATTCGGATCGATATGTCGGAAACAAATTTCCCTTCGCACAACAACCACCTTTTGTATATATCTATCAAGCAACATTTTAGTTTGTTGTCGAAAAAACAAAGTGGTTGGTTATAAAATTCGCATATACAATTTTAAATATTTAAATATAAATGCAACATATAATAATCCAAGCTAGTGATGATAGACTCAACATATTCGTACACAAGGTTTATATTGTTCTACTATAACTACAAAATGATACAGTGAAAATCGTTAGATACGTTAAAATTACAATCTTCTAATAAAAAAAGAAAAATTGATCAATAAAAAAGAGGCGTCAGAGAAAAAATTTTTCCTTCGATATTCTTACGACATTATTCCAAAATCGTTCAGAAATCTTTACGAAGATTCGAAAGGTACCTCAGATTTTCGTACGACATTATTCCGAAATCGTTCAGAAATCTGTACGAAAATTCGGAGGAAAAAGTTCGCATTTCGAATTTCACAAGGATTTTCTTCCGATTTCGTTTAGAATTCTGACCGAAATCGATCCGATTTCGCTCCGACCATTTCGTCCCGAAATTATGCCAACCACTCCAAACAACTTTCGTTAAGATATCAGATTCCGAATTATGTTGCAATTTCGTTAAGATGTCGGTACGATTGGTTTGCTAGGTAGCTATCGCGTGAATGCGGTCCTTGGAGAAACATCCCCCATCTATCTGAGGAGCGTCAGCTGCCACTACAAACAAGAGTAATAGCTCAACTATGTTTGGGATGCAAACATATTTCCAGCATATGGTACACCCTTTCAACTGCCCTGCCGAACCTACTCAACTAACTTCAGTAGATATGTGGTTACAGCCCATGGAAGTAGACCTAGGTCAAGATAAGCAGGAAACGAACTTACATACATATAATAAAAACACTGTTACAACAACAACTACTACTGATAACACGATTGAGTATCAAATTTGGATGAAATTTTGCAAAGCGTAAAATATATTCCAATAGTTCCAAGAAGGTCGATATCGGACAACACTTTCGAGTACCTCCTTCACAAAAGTTCAAAATGTTCGCTTATTTGCAATTTAAGGACTGTTCGAGGGCCGTTTTGAAATGTTAACCGAAGGTAGTCGTTCTTGTTCTGTTTACAGTTTTGTAACGTTTTTCCAGGGCAAGTCCATACTTCCTGACATAATGGTCTTAAAGCCCAGAACCAAAATGGTCCAATCATTGGTGCAACCTAAAAAATCCTACTGTGACCAACAGAAATGACTGTTTGACGAAAACAATGGCTCACAAAATTAGATTCATTTCCTTCTGGTAGTTCCTCTGCAGAAGGTTAAAAATTTGATCCGTTCCAAATCAAGGGTATCAGCAAAATGTCCGCATTTATTTGGGACATCCACAATCGTAAAGATAAATGTTGCAAAAGTTGCTATATTTTTTGTCGTCAAATTAAAAAAGGCCACAAAATTCTGAAACCTCCTAAAAACATAATTTTTGGGGAAGGATTTTTGGTTGTGTTACCGTCTACTGTCCTTTGATGAAAGTATGGATTCATACAGACTGAGGGTATATAACTGTTGGCATAGTCGACTAATACATACATGTTCGTTGGCAAGTCCATACCTCCCAGCATAATGAACCTAAAGCTCTAAAAAATTCTACTGTTACCCAATAAAATGCCTGGCCGCACGATAGTTATCGAAGTCACTCCTAAATGTATATAAAGTTCACAGATAAACTATGTTGACTCATTCATTAGTTACGTCTTCCACAGAAGTTCAACACTATTGCGCTTCCCGGATCGTGTTGAAATTTCAATTTAGGAACACTTCTCATGAACCTCTTCCACAAAAGTGCGGTTTAGATCAGGCTTTTACTGCGTAGTTTTATTATCCATACTTCTGTCAAAAATGGACCCCCTACAAATGAGGTTTTTCCAATAATATAAAGGATTGTGGATTTTATTCGTGTAGACAGTTTTGTATCAAGAAACAAACAAAAAATCGCCGGAGGGATTTTCAAATAAATCTCGATTTAAGTTCACATTTTTAGGGGTTATTTAGGTTTTCACGATTTTGCTTAGAAACCGCGAGTCCCATGTAAATGGGTCAAAAGAAAATGTTGTAGCTCCACAAGATTGACCTTTATGATATTTTCGTAGGTCGCCTCCTTATAAAACTATATCATGCTCAGTACGTCTTAACTAACTTTTGATGAAAACCGTTTACACATGGGAAAATTTCGCGGATTCTGAAACAGCAATGTTCATAGATAAAGAAAATAAAAAAACAGAAAAAATCGCCGGAGGGATTTTTAAATAAATCGCGATCAAAATTCACAATTTTAGGGTTTTTTTTAGGTTTTCACAATTTTGCTTGGAAACGGCAAGTCCTATCGAAATGGGACTAATGAAAATGTTGTAGCAGGGAAAGTTCTATACAAGATTGGCAGATTGACATTTTCCTAGGTTTTACCATTTTTAAGATATAGAGTTTCAGATCAAGCTTTCAGATTTTTTCTTAGGGTTTCAGGATTTAGCTTGAAAAGGCAAATCCTTTCGAAGGTGAGACTAACGAATATGTTGTAGCTGTAGAAATTCTCTACAATATTGGCTTTTGTAATTTTTTCCTAGGTTGTACCATTTTTGTAGCTACATCATTTTCTTTAGTCCCATTTCGATAGGAATTGATTTTTCCAAGCAAAATCGTGAAAACCAAAAAAACCCATAAAAATGTCAACTTGAATCGCGATTTTTTCGTTTTTTGATTTTTCTCATCTATGAACAATGTAGTTGCAGAATCCGCAAAAATATCTCAGGTGTAAGCACCTTCCATTTAAAGTTGCTTCAAGAGCACCGTGTTATGTCACACGCTGAGGGTATATCTTTGTCGGCAAAGCCGACTGATACTTTTTTACTTCTTCTAATATATAACGGATTTTAGATTTAATTCGTGTACTTTGGATCTGTCAGTGGAATAATTAGGTCCACTGTATATGATACCAACCCGTACAAACGCCTAAGAATATACGCTTGAAACTTTTAAAACTTCTTTAGTCACCTACAAAGATGCCACTTTTATGACCCTCCACCATAAGATGGAGGGTATACTAAGTCTGTTATTCCGTTGGAATCTCATCGACATAATCATTTTTTTATTTATTAATTTTCTCGTTTAGAGTTAGCTTGATGATCGGAAATTATTTGCAAGTGAAAAAGGAAAGCCAAGGACTTGAACCCACATAGTCACCAAATTACGTTACCTTGTTTCACTGGTGGTAAAGCAGATCTTCAGACGTATCGACTATGTAATGGCTTCTCTGTCCTAGAACTTTTCGTTTTTCAAATGCAAATGTGTTTTATACATATGTGAAATGTATTTTCTTCACGACAAACGCTTTTCTGCGCTGCCTTTGAAGTTATGAGCTTTGGCTTTGAACGCTTACACGCCGTGACAACATTTTATTGATATGTTTTCACGGACGTGGGTTCAAATCCCAGCCGGACTCAGCCTGTTATTTTTTGAAATTTTGCCTGTTAGGGCGAAGATCATTTTTATGATTTTTTTTTATTTTTATTAATTTTCTCGTTTAGAGTTAAGCTTGATGATCGGAAAATATTTGCAAGTGAAAAAGGAAAGCCAAGGACTCGAAACCACATAGTCACAATTTTTGACCTATCAAAGTGTAAATTTTCTTGATCAGTGCTATCAGCCATGTCCCTCCGTCCGTTTGTTGTAATCACGCTATCTTCCGAATGAATTGAGATAGACCGAATTTTGTACAGATGTGTCTTTGGCCTGAATTTAGATCATGTTCGAAAATGGGCTATGATGGGTCATGTTTTCGTATAGTTCCCATATAACGATGTATTGTATTGTAATTGTATTTTGTACAGTCATAGGAGAAGATATGTATGCATATAGTTGTCCGCAAAGCCGGCTATTCCTATTTTATATGCACATTGTTGAGATACATATGTTTCACATTATATTGGTAAAGTATTTCAGCTTAATATCAGTTTTGTTGTTTTTTATTTAAAAATATACAATTATCCTAAAATATTGAATTTGAAGCAAAAATTCCTTTTCAAAAATGTTTTGTTCACACGTAGTTGTTACCATTTAAAGAATTTAAGAAATGCATGTAAATACAATCACATAAGTTGTACACCTGAATGCAATTATCCGAAAAAAGCAGCAAGAGCTGAACCGTAATGATCAAATTAAATTTAACAATAAAATTTGTTGAAATTGTATTTTGTATTTTCGTTTTTGCACAGGAACCAAAACGCAAAAAATAAGACACCTTCGCAAATCTAAAACAACAACAACATCACTACTACGAACATTTTCAACCTGGACAATGATCACTTCTTAGGGAGAAGTGCTGCGCGTGCGCTTTGCAACAAAACTCGACGCCACCAACAACACCACCACCACTACCGCAATTTAATGCGAGTCCTTCATTATACCCACACTTTTGCCCTTTGCTTTGGCTGCTATATCAACAATAATCTCTTTTGAAACGTAACAAAAACAACGACCTCGAAATTTGAAAATTTTTCGCTTGATTTCATTTCAGTTTTGCTGATAAAATTAAATGTAATTTGCCACTTCCTCTTCTTCAGTGGGAGCCAGTCATCAGCAGTGATCGCTCAGGTCAGGTTGGTGCCAAAATGCCAAAATAGTGCAAGTGTGCTGCCCTTACTACACCACAACAAAGTATCTAAAGAATTCTTGTCTTCTTTGCTTAACTTATTTTGATGAGTACCACCACTCATTTGGAAACCCAAAGAAAGAAGATTTTCGGCTCATGACCAATTTTAGATGACCACTAAACGTTACCGTTTTGTTTAGCAATGATAAAAATTATTGTTGCTTGGTTTTGTTATTAAGGTATTTCTTTGTCTGGATTGAGGTCAATTTGCAGGGTCATTTTTTCCTCTTTAAAGCGAATTAGTTGAATGAAGTAAATATTAGTTTTGAATCGAGAATGCTATTGTTTAAGGTCATATGTATATAGGCATTTCCATATCCCCAGCCTTTAGGCTATTATTGCATTTGATCTAAAACCCGTATATATAAAGTTTAATTTTCTTTTTATTAATTTTTTATTTAACTTGTATGGGACCAACGCAGTGTTGCCGAATTTGACGATTTATCGTCATTTCGACGATTTTTTGGCCCAAAATTGAAAAATGACGATTTGACGATTTTATGGTCCAAAATGACGATTTTTCACTTAAGCCAAAAATGCATGAAATAAAAGGCGATAACTACACTTTGACCAAAATTTCCGAAAGATTTTAAAGAAAACAATGTTTCAAAACGGACGGAGTGGATATATTTAGGCACATATGTGGAATACAGGTATTTTCATATTTTTTGCCCCACATTCAAATTACATCAGCTGAAAATTTTCGTATAGTTTTGTCAATGGATGAAAATCTTCCTTGAAAAGTTTTCGAGATAAAATATTAATTGTATTTATTTTGTTGTAAAAAATATGAGTCAAGTAGTGCGATTCTCTACCTCATTTTTTAAATTACCGACAAAAATCGGTAACATTAAAACGTAAAATTATGAATGAAAAGTTCAAATAAAAGTTGACAACACTCTTGCTATCGGTAGAACTTTACGACTACTTTTTACTAGGCGTTTACACTAGACAGTTTGTCTTCAAATACAACTCTGATTTACTAACACATACATACATTTGTCGTTTGGCTACCAGCTGTCCATCATTCTTTCACAGACAGCCGGGTTAACAAAATTTTGACATTTTTTGTAAAAATGTGTGAGATAATCAGAGATGGTCTGTCGGAAATTATGACGTATATGACATACATTTCTGACGTATATTACATACGTCAGAAACGTCATAAACCTTGCCAAAAAACAAGGTTTTTTACAGCATAAACAATAGAATTGTATAACCTAAAATCGATATTTTTCATAACAACAAAACTCATGTTATTATTTCTTTTGAGATTCAGTTTTCATAAAAACGAAACAAACATAAAAAATGTCGTTCAAAAGATATACATTTTATGGGCATTATTGTTTCTTTATTAATTATTTCACCAGCAAATTCTTTGAAGCATACCTAGTATCCAGAATGTATTGTAGATTGCGTGCTAAGTGCTTAATCCAATTTTTTGTTCAATAACTTCAGTTATTTAAAGAAAATAAAATATCAATACAAATGTGATTAAATTTCCAGAAAAAGGCGCGTAGGCTTTTCAATAACAAAGACAGGCTTTTAGAATTGGTAATAATTGAAAAATATGGGAATAACATAATTTTTTTGAGATTTATGACGTTTACTACTTTTTATACGTTTTCTACGAGTATATGACGTTTTCGACGTTTACAACTTTCAGACCGTCGAAAACCTAAAAAATCAGCATACAGACCATCTCTGGAGATAATAATTGAAATGTGTTGAAAACAAAAGAACATGAACAAAAACAAAATATGTGAACGGAAAACAAAAGGAATTCGATGATTTTCATTCATAATTTTACAACTGTTTTTGCAGTTGTCTGGACGCCTACGTCACAAAGGCAAGTTTTGGGATTTTGACAACCAATACATGAAGTCAACTGTCCGGTCATTTGTAAACGCAGGGTTAGTCATCGCTAACTTAACGAAAAATATCGTTAATTACCTAAATTATAAGCATTTTAATTTTACCGACTTTTGTCGGTAACTCAAAAAATGTGTTAGAGAATCGCACTACTGCTTTATTAACTTCCTATTAATGCCCCCATTAAACTGTCAGCCAGTTTTGAATGACAATTATTATCGATTTCCGACTGCCCAACAGCCAAAATGTACGTGTACCGACAAACATGGGCGGTCACACTGTCAAGAAAGCGATTTCTGAGCTAAGCTGTAATTCAAAATGACAATGTATACCCAGCTTTACCATGCTGCATTACTGCAAACTCGATAACTGTTTAGGTTTGATACATTCCAACTCAACTTTCCGAGCTCAGTCGATCACGGATGCTGATTGACATCATCGTGCATCACCTCAGCAAGTTCCCTCTGCGGAGACCGTAGAGTGTTGATGCTAACGAGCGGTGGTTGTTGAGTTTTCTCTCATTGGAATATGTAATTGTAGTAGTATAAATCGACTCAGATCCTCTGCGATCGCTGCAATCCTCTGCGATTGCAAGAACCTCTGCGTTCACTTGTCGATCGACCTTTGAATAGTTCACTTGTCGCGATTTAACATAACGTCTACGCGTTATACTAACCGGCCTCCGTCGCCACCCCAGATTACAATTGGTAATCTTTGTTGTATACTAACCGGCCTCTGTCGCCACCCCAGATTACAAGGTAATCTTTGTTGTTGTTTGAAAAGAAATACATCAATAAACCAGCATATTATTTAATATTTAAACTGATACTGCTTGTGTTTTATTTTTTTGTTCTTTTCACCCCCAATGCTCATCATTCCTTTACTGAGTTATCGAAGCCTATGGATTTCCCCTCCCTCACCTAAACAATAACCATAGGAAACTATCATCTACTGAGTGCTGTTTTTATAGGGTATTTAAGTGATATTGGGTTAGATTTATTGCTGTGGGTTGTATATCTTATGTTGCCAGTCTCATTCACAAAAATATCAGCGAAAAATCGCATTAAACGGTAACTAAACCGAATTTTGGACTATGTTGACGATTTTTTGACGATTTTCCAAATTATAATGACGATTTGACGATTTTTTTGACGATTTCCGATCAAAAACTGTCGGCAACGCTGGACCAACGGCCAATTTTCACGAAAATGCTCTAAAGGCCGCATTTATCATCCAAGCGTTAAAAAAACTTTACCAGTTCTTTGTTGATGGTAAAAAAAGTAATCGTACAAAAAATGTTGAAAATCGGATCAGATTTTAATATTGCTTTAATATCTATACTTGGCCAATTGTAGGTAATTTGGGCCCTATAATATAGCCAATATCAGAATATACACTTTCATGCAACCAAAACGTACCTCATAGAAATAATGGTTTTAGACCCCAAGTACACGCAAAAAAATATATGTTAGAAATATGTTTTGATCCAAACAAATATTTGTTTGGGACTGATTGCAAACAAACTAAGCAAGTAGTGTCGTGAACGTGGTTCATTTCTTCCCGAACGGTTAGACTTCATCGATTAGAATCCTAGATCGCGGGCGTGTGTTTTCCTATCGCTTGGGAGTGACTGCTTCGGGTAATGTGCGATAGAAAATGCTTGCTGGGAGATATACAGTGGGGGCTTACTGAGAGCAAGTGAGCTTGCTCTCAGAAAGCGCCCACTGGTGCATAAGTTTGTTTTTTTTGTGGCTTTTGTACCCAAACATATATTTGTTTGCGACTGATTGCAAACAAATATATGTTCGCTGCAAAATATGTTTGGGGCATATGTTAGAGAGGTCTTTTTTTCCTCCGGGTATGTTTGGACGAAACTCGTTTCTGATAATTTGAAGCCGAAAGCTGGCTGGGGCGCACGACATATCTCGAACGGTTTTACCGATTGTGTCCAAAATATTGGCCTCGTAATAGTTTGTTTGAGGATCCTTTGAATTTTTTCCGAAGGTACTTTTTACGGTCCTGTTTACACCGATAATGTGTTGTTTGTGGGCAATTCCATTTTCCCTGACATAATTGCCTAAAACTTATAAATCCTAGAGTGATCACTTCCAAAATTTACTATGTCGGTCCATTTCTTCAGGTACCTCCTCTAAAACACTTTATTAACAATTTATTAGTAATACTTAAGAAATTTAAGATAAATATTTTTAGTGGACTTTGGTGGTGTAGCTGGCATTCGATCTGTCCATAAATGGAAGTTTCCATTTACACAGTCTGAAGTATATCGGTGGACCTCTTTCTCCATATCATTATGGTGATTTGGAAAGTTTTGTCTATAGCACCCAAGCAGATACTACATCAACAACATTTTCTTGTGCCTAAGCACGGCATGATCTTAGCCTCCTCCCCATATACGTTGTCCACCGAAGTTACTGTTACTGTTCAAAGGGCTACATTCTGGCAGGTTTTTAAATTCTTTCATTGTGTATCCGTTATGTTGACACACCACATGTTCGCCGAATAGAGTTTTTTTAAAATTTGCTCCCCAAGTACTGCCGTCTAGGGACTTGATGACCTTCTTTCTACTTCTGAACTGTTTTAAGTTATCAAATGTAACCCATAAGACCTTGGTAATCTCCGCAGTGGGAACTTTATGTAGCGTTTGACTTAATAGCCAATATTTTCATATTCCTCGCGTGGAAGAACTCAGTAGAATCACCGAGAAAGGTATGTAGCCTGACACAAAATAAATAAAAAAATAAATATCACTCCTCCTTGGGAATCTCCCTGCTATACTCTACAGGGTTTGGAGTCCATGTTCCTGCATTCCACGTATGACTGGGTCCCAACGTTTCAAACAAGCCCTGAGGGTCGTACTTTCGATATCCTCGAACCGCTTACCATGGCTGACCGTATCAGAGGCTTTAGTCAGGTTCAATGCTAATATTACTGTTCTATGACACGGTTAGCCTGGCTGCATTAGTGGTGATCATTTCCCAGACTTCGAAGAAAATTGGCGTGGCTTACTATAAGTTAAGTACTTTGCTCATATACTCAACTCCAGGGTTTATTCAGCTGATTTTGGATTACTATTGAAATTCCCTAAGATTAAAGTACTTTAGACGATTTTTCGCTTTGGACTAACCTCGTAAATTAGGTCTTATTTCAGATATTCGACCAGCCGAAATATGGCGAGCGGCTGCAGCAGTGATGATGTCTGTGAAATTCCTTTATGCTACCCGAACATCTGAGGGATTAGAGGTTGAAACCATTATTTCAATAATGAAATTTAAGTTAGGATTAAATTTATGGTACGCTTTTCTTAAAACACGTCTATATACCAACGTTACACACCAATACTCACCCTAACTCCAAAAAAATGCAGTTGTCCAGCTCTATCCGTTCATCCAAATTCATATTGTACCAAATTTAGTACCATTTAGTACTTTCGTACCCTTAAGTACGAATTGTCAAAACTTCTTCAATCATACACTCCAACAGTAACCCTAATTCCAAATTTCAGGTTTCCAGCTCTATCCAATCACCCAAATCCCAACTGTACCAAATTTAGTAACAATTGGTACTTTCTGTACACATGTCCAAAACCACCTCCTTATATCAACCCTATACTAAACCTTTATTTTCATTCCATATTTCAAGCTTTTAGCTCTATCCGTTCACATAATACCAAATGGTACCAAATTTAGTACACTTATAGTTTGAGTTTCTAAAAAACGTTTAGAACATCTATCCTTCATTCTATCAGTGACTCTCATTCCAAATTTCAGATTTCTAGGTCTACTGATTCGCCAAATACAAATAGTACCATATTTAGTACTTTTTTGTACTAGAACGGTACCTAGTTCGAATTTGCAAAAACCCAGCCTTATCTGGCCCCTTTGGACCAAGAGTGACCCACACCGGAAATTTCAAGATTTAGCCGTTTATCCTGGGCGTTGATTATCATTCACTCAGTGAGTCAGTCATCATTACTGAACTCTTTTATAAGTATAGATTATACATGAAATGTAATATGGTCGCTAACATTCGAATATCGAATATGCAATAAAGAAGAAGAAGAAGAATCCCCTTGATGTTAGACGTCAGGACTACAAGATTTGTGTTTGTTTCTTTTCTTTATGCTATAGGCTGAGGATATGTATATCTCTTTTGACAAAGCCGACTAATACTTTTTTGCTACAAATTACATTTTTCATAACTCAAGTCGCTCGTGCAAAGGTATTAATACCAGCACCTAAATTGTTATTCAGTTTCCAATTGGTTGCTATGAAATGATTACTCACATTCACTCCTCACTGCTCGTCCTCTTTCTTTACTTCATTCTAACATCCAAACATATAAAATTCAATCACTTCAAATATTCAAGGTCTTCTTCAGCGATTCGTAACTAATTTGTGAAGGTGACAATATTTGTGTGTGATGAGACACCTTTTTTTCTGCATCGCAATAAACTGTTATTTTCCGATAATTTGTGATATTATCTTTATAATATTCCACAACTTTGACACTGAGTAAACCGGTTGTCATTCGAAGTTCGAAGAGACTAAATGGTGGCCACACACGCGCGACTTGTCGTTTGGTAAGTTTTATTGGCTTTTTTTTTGGATGGTTTGCAGATCCTTTAAAAAAAAATAACTCACGTGTGTCGTCGTCTATTGAAGCGACTTCGATCATTATTTTATTGTTGGCAAAACGTTTTCTGTCGTTATTGCTGCCGAAGTTCCAGTTTTGTGTCATGTTATTTCTTCTTTTTTGGCATTTTGGCTCATGTCGCTTCAAATGTTGACGCCTTGAGCTGCTTTCTTTGTGACTACTTAAAATGGCTTAAATAACCCTGGCTGTTGGTTAATGGGAGGTCTTCACTTCTTTTTTTTTTCTTCTTCTTTAACTTGGCTTAATTTGTTGTTTATCATTTAAGTTGTCCTTTTTTGGTTTTGGCTATCTTAGGCTTTACTTCCGAGTTTTTTGGTGACTCCGCTTGAATGTGTTTTTTAGTACTTTTTAATTTAACACTTTTTCTTTATTTGTTTGTGGCCGCCTTGGTGCTTTTTTGGCCACACTTGCCGTCGAAGATCGTAACAGATGTTTAATCGAAAAATCATTTTTTCTATTACACATTTAACCCCTGTATGAATCCTTACAAGGCTTAATGTGTGGCAAGCAGTGCATTGTTATAATGTGATAATTAACTTGGCTTAATTGATGTCAAAATTAACAGCGAAAACAAAGTGCAAAATTGTGACAGATTGTTAGGATTTTAAATATTGTTTAGTGTTATTTTTTTACGTGTGTAAATGCATGAATATTGATATGAATCCTGGACGGTGTACAAAAATATGGATTACTAGCAGATGACAGATTTATTTTTTAAACTTTAAACGACGGAACACGAAAGTAAGGTTTCATTTACATATCTATATATATAAAAGAGTAGTGAGGACTGACTGATTGATTGATTCATCAACGCCCAGATGAAACGGCTGAAGCTAGAAACTTGAAAATTTTACTGTTGGCTTCTGTTGGTGTGTAGGGGTGAGTAAGGCTAAATAAATTTATTACAATTTAGATTTGTGTGAACGGATAGAGCTGGAATCCTGAAATTTGTAATGAGGGTCACTGATGGAGAATAACAATGAAAGGTTTTTAGAAATTCGAACTATAAGTGTACGAAAAGTAATAAATGGTACTAAATTTAGTATAATTTGGGTTTTGGTGAACGAATAGAGCTGGAATCCTGAAATGTGGAATTAAGGTCACTGATGGAGAGTAAAAAAGAAAGGTTTTTGGAAATTCGAATTAAAAGTATAGGAAAAGTACTAAGTGGTACTAAATATAGTACAATTTGGATTTGGGTGAACGGATAGAGCTGGAATGCAAACATTTGGAATGAGGGTCACTGATGAAGAGTAACAATAAAAGGTTTTTGGAAATTCGAACTATAAGTGCACGAAAAGTTCTAAATGGTACTAAATTTAGTACAATTTGGACTTTAGTACAATTTTGGACTACTAAATGGTACTAAATTTGGTACAATTTTGATTCGGGTGAACGGATTGAGCTGGAATACAGACATTTGGAATGAGGGTCACTGATGAAGAGTAAGAATGAAAGGTTTTTGTAAATTCGAACTATAAGGGTACGAAAAAAATGAAGTGTAAAAATGAAAAGTTTTTGGAATTCGAACTATAAGTGTACGAAAAGTAATAAATGGTACTAAATTTAGTACAGTTTGGTTTTGGGTGAACGAATAGAGCTGGAATCCTGAAATTTGGAATTAAGATTACTGTTGGAATATAGAATTGAGGCATGGATGTAGCTTTGGAAAACGTACTAATGTGCACGAAGCAGTACTAAATGGTACGAAATTCGCTACAATTTGTATTTGCGTGAACAGATTACTATTGGAGTGTATGATTCAGGTAATTTTAGAAATTCGTACTTATGGAAAAGTGCTAAATGGAACTACATTGGCTATAAATTTGGTTTAGGTGAACGGATAGAGCTGAGATATGAAAGTACATTTTGGAAAATCGAGTACGAAAAGTGCTAAATGGTACAAAATTTGGTACCTTTTGGTATTTGCTATATGGTATAGAATTTTGTACAATTTGTGATCGTGTAAAGGTTAGAACTGGAATTTTGAAATTCGGTATTAGATTAGCAATTGGTGTTTAGAGTGGATGTAGGGAGGAAGTTTTGAAAAGTCGTACTTATTTATACAAATTGTACTAAATAGTACTATAATGGGTTTCAGGGGAACAGATAAAGCTGGAATATAAGGAAGTAATTTTTGAAACGTTTACTTATGTGTACGAAAAGTTTGGTAACATGTTGGCACCAAAACCATTTTGGTATTTTGTAAACAGTTAAGGTACTAAATTTGGTGTTGGGTGTAGGAACAAAGTTGGGATTATATAATTTGGAAATACGCTATTTGTACAAAAAATACGAAATGGAAAAATATTTGTTGTGAAGATCACTCTAAAATTTGAGACAAAGTTCTGAGTTTGAAAAATTGTACTGAATATTGTTCCACTGATTTGATGTTAACGCCAAGGCGTTTCTAAATAATGTACTGAAATTAAGTAGTCAAACGTGAAGTATCTTTTCAAAAATGTTTTTTGTTCTGACCGCTTTGGTATGTTAATTTGAAAACGTGGTCCAATGCTACAATTTTGTTAACTAGAAGTTATTTACCCCCTGATAATAAAAAAGCCTTAATTGAAATGCCTCCAAAAAATGTTCGGTTATATACGGTTGACATACCCGTGCACATTAAGTACAACTTTTTGTAAAAAAGTTTTTCTAACCTTTCATGCCACAAATTCCGAATTTCGGCAGGAAAATGAGCAGAAGATCTTCAAAATACTCCAAATCTTCAAAATATCTCTTCTAATAAACGTAGATTGAAGTGGAAATTTTTTAAAGTAAACTTTTATATCCTCTGAGTATTCAAGGCCCAAATTTAAAGAAAATTGGACAATACAGATTTGTTCTTCTTTTAAAATACACTAAGTCGAAAGGTATGTTATATGGGGATATATGAAAACGTGGATTTTTATGGCCATTTTGAATGCCGAAAATTTAATGGACTTATTCGGGTTCTGGGCGAAACCGCTAAAGCTAGAACCTTGCATTATAAATGTGCGTGATTGTTGTTGTGAAGGGGTGAGATAAAGTTTAGTGTTTGCAAATTCGTACTGGAAGGGAATGCTGTGTTAGTGAAGGGTTAAAACCAGGAGTCAAATCAGAAATTTGCAATATGATACGTAGTTCTGGAAATTCGAAATAAAAAATATGGTAGCTATGTAGGGATGCGATACGGCAGATTTTTTTTTTTTTTTTGTAAATTCTGACTGCATTCGAAAAAAATGTTGGTAATAAAAATAGGTCTTAGTACAACAGAATCTCCAGTATTTTTAGCTCAATAACACTATGCAACAAAATGGAGGTGAAAGTCTGGGGAAGAGATAATTTCTTTTAGGGATGGATGTCCTTGGTGAGTATATTAAGAACCCCGAAGGACAAATCGGCCGTGAGTCGAACTTCCGTGTTATGGCGCGATAACCTGTAAGCCATCGGGACTTAGCGTTATATCTTTGTTCACTGTTTTTTTAGCTTATTTTTGAGATGACATGTCTTCAGTCAAATCGAATGAGGATTATTTTCGTAGAGCATTTCGACCTTCTAACTCGCTTCCTTCAATGTCCTTTTCACTTGAACTCCCTATTGAAGTATTACAATGCCTCTTCAACTTGAAACGGCAGTGAATATTCACAGCATGAGTTAGAAGTGTAAACTTATACGGAAGGTGCTTGTACCTGGGAAGTTTTTGCGGATTCTGAAACTACAATGCTCATAGATGAGAAAAATCGAAAAACAAAAAATCGCCGGATAGCTTTTTTTTCAGGTTTTCACGACTTTGCTTAGGTCCTATCAAAATGAGACTAAAGAAAATGTTGTAGCTGAAAATTCTCTACAAGATTGACCTTTATGGTATTCTCGTCGGTTTTACCGTTTTTGAGATATAGCAGTTCAAATTGGGACAATTCAAATTCAATTCTATTCTGTATCGCCCCCTTATAAAACAATGTCATGACTGCAAATTTCCAACTTATATATCTAAAAAATGGTACAACCTAGGATAAGTTACTTAAGCCATTATTGTAGAGAATTTTCACAGCTTTAAGATTTTCTCAGGTCCCATATCCATAAGACTTGTCGTATTCAAGCAAAATCGCGAAACCATAACAAAAAAACCTAAAAATGTAAACTGAGCTTCTTTATCCCAAAACAAGTGAGCCAAGGCTATAGTCGGGTCGGGGCCGACTATGTGATACCCTACACCACTACCCCTGTTCATAATAAAATTCAAAATATTAAAATTGGGATAGCTTAGCGCCTTTGCTCTGAATGTCTTCATTAACACAGGTCAATTTTTTTTCTCTGTTAGACCCCCATCAACCCCCAAAATTTCGTGAGGATCCGATCAAAATTTCGTAGTGTGATTGCACAAAAAATGGAAAAAGGGATGCATTACCGACTATTGCGATATCTCGGTTGTTTGACAACCTACTTCACATCGTTGTAAATGTGATATTTTCTATTTTCCTTTCCAGGTTTTGCTTTTGATATACCTCTTAAAGAAACAGAGATATTGGCTTTGAAATAAAATGTTGACTTTTCTCCATATAAGTGTTTGCCCATTCCGACCCCTGAATATTATCCGACCATCACCAAAATCAATAGGCTTCTTTCTCTGTAGGACCCCCATTAGCCCCCAAAATTTCGTACGCCAACCTGCTTTGCATCACTGTAAAGATGGAATTTTCTACTTTCATAGTCAGACTTTGTTTTTGGAAGATCCCCAACCGAAGCTGTGATATTCGTCATTATTATTAAAATCGCAAAAATAAAAAGTTGGGTTCAATTAGCGGCTATTGCGATATAATCGTTGTTTGATCACCTACGAGAACCTACTTTACATCATTAGAAAGGCGATATTTTCTACTTTCATGGCCAGGTTCTGCTTTTGGTATACCCCATATTAAAGCTGAGATATTCGCTTTGGAAAAAAACGTTGTCTTTTTCTCCAAATAAGTTTTTTGCCCATTACGACCTAAATATTATCCGACAATCACCAAAATCAAGAGGCTTCTTCATCTGTGTGACCCCCATTAACCCTCAAAATTTCGTGACGATCCGATCAAAATTGAGACCTGTAGCGTGATTTACAAAAAAGTGGAAAAATGGGATGTATTACCGACTATTGCGATATCTCCGTTATTTGGTCACCTACGCCGACCTAGTTTACATCATTGTAAAGACGGGATCTTCTACTTTCACAGCTGGGCTTTGCTTTTGGAAAGTCCCCAACCAAAGCTGTGATATTCGTCATTATAATTAAAATTGCAAAAATGGGTTTTATTTGCGACTATTGTGATATCTTCGTTGTTTGATCACCTACGAGAACCTACTTTACATCATTAGAAAGGCGATATTTTCTACTTTCATTGTCGGGTTTTGCTTTTGGTATACCCCGTATAGAAGCTGAGATATTCGCTTTGGAAAAAACGTTGTCTTTTTATCCACATAAGTTTTTTTGCCCATTCCGACCCTTAAATATTATCCGACCATCACCAAAATCAATAGGCTTCTTCCCCTCTGAGACCCCCATCAACATCCAAAATTTCGTGACGATCCGAACAAAATTGCGACCTGTAGCGTGATTACAAGGTTTAGATGGACAGACGGACAGACGGACGGACGGACGGACACACATAGCTAAATCGACTCAGCTCGTCGAGACATTCATTTTGGTATATATAAGTATGGGTCTACGACCATTATTTCGATGCGTTACAAACTTTTTGGCCAAAACCAACTTATAATACCCTCCCCACATAGTGGTGTAGGGTATAAATAGTACAGCCTGGGAACAAATCATAAACGTCAATCCTCTAGAGAATTTTCGCAGCTACAACATTTTCTTCAGCTCTATTTCGATTGGACTTGCGGTTTCCAAGCAAAATCGTGAAAACCTAAAAATGTGAATTTTGACGGCGATTTATTTAAAAATCCCTACAGCGATTTTTTCTTGTTTTTGGATTTTTCTCATCTATGAACATTGCTGTTTCAGAATTCACAAAAACTTCCCCTGTGTAAGCGGTTTTCATTAAAAGTTTGTTAAGGCGCACCCTTCATGACATTGTTTTATAAGGGGGCGATACAGACAGTGCTTTGTCCTAATTTGAACTTCTATATCTCAAAAATGCTAAAACCTACGAAAATACCGTGAAGGTCAATCTTGTAGAGAATTTTGATAGCAACAACATTTTCGTTAGTCTCATTCTGATGGGACTTGGACCCCTAAAAATGACAACTTGAATCGCGATTTATTTAAAAAGCGATCCGGCGATTTTTTTTGGTTTTTTGATTTTTCTCATCTATGAACATTGTAGTTTCAGAATCCGCAAAAACTTCCCAGGTGCAAGCACCTTCCATTTAAATTTGCTTCAAGAGCACCGTGGGTATTGTTCCTTACACCCTCAGCATTTATGCTATCGAGGGTATATACATACATTTTCATACGGGCAAAATGTGTCCAACTATCTGGCTGGCTGGAGCGGATCAACCGATTCGGTTCAAAATTTGGATTCGTAATATTTTGTCCAAACTTAGTTAAAGTTCGAAGATGGGTTACATCGGTCCACTTCTTCCGGTACCTTCCCCACAAAAGTTCGAAAAATATAGTTTAAGTTTGAAGATAAGCCATATCGGTCCACTCCTTCATGTACCTTCCCCACAAAAGTATCTCTGTCGGCAAAGCCGACTGATACCTTTTTACTTGTTTTTTCAAAAATTCATCATTCAATTATTATTCATTCGAAGGCGTTAATCCAGAATTAAAGGAAGATCAAACAAACGTTTCACGGCAAGTAAACAAACAACTCAATTAAAATTTTCCACTTTTCAAAAATCCTTTGAAATGTTTGAAACCAGAAGTTTTGTTTGACTTTTTAACAAGGTTTTACATATGAGACGACAAGAGATTGTATAAAATTAAAAATTATACATTTTCTTAAAAATAATTTAAAGCATTTGTAAAGTGATAAATCAAAATCACACCATCAACACCTACTCCTGCTCTGCATTAATTCCATTTAATATCCCTCATATGAACTCAGTATGAAGTCGAACTGAATATGAATATAAACTAAATCCGTGATCGATTACTACTTTGTGTATGAACGAATGTCTGTCCACATATGTATGTATGTTGTACATCATTCTAGCACACTCCTACTTCTAGACCATGTTTTCTTATTTACCTAAGCCACTCTGACTCGGCATCATTTGTATTTACTTAACCCTTAACAGAAGAAATAAAACTCCGTTCGACAACAAAAAAGATTGATTATGGTTCGAGCTAAGCAAATAACATCTAACCCCTTTTGTTGTTGTTAGTGTTGTTCGAGAGCGGACTAAAACAAAAAAAGGATTAGGAATAGAAAATGCAGTCATTTATTTGGAGCACCGGAATGTGTGCATCCTTTTAATTGTCCAGCAGTAAAATCAAACCCTTCACTTCACTGCAATGTTTTTTTAGAAAGAGTGTAAAGGTCCTTTCTTTTTCAAACACACACACGCGTTAAACGTATAGCGCATTTATTGATTGAGTTATCATTTGATGCCATTCATTGTCCATTCCGAACTCACAACTCTTTTGTTTAATTGTGCTCTCATTCTTTGTTTTGTTTCATTCTTTTCGGGATATAAAGGAGGTGGATACAGTTGTGAAAATACATTTAGCTTTAGTCCTTTGATACATTAATTCTCATATTAAGCGGCTAATTTGAAATCAATTCCCGGAATTTGTTGCCTTGCAAGGGATACAAAGGGTTTTTGTTTTTTAATGTTTTTGGTGAGGCTTTGATTTCGAATTGAGTTATTTGTTTGTTGTTGCCATGAAAACGTTTGCTTGATTGTCTTTTAATTATAGATTAACGCCTTCGAATGAATAATTAATGAATGATGAATTTTTTGAAAAAAAAAGAAAAATTAAAATATTTTGTAAATAATTCAAAATTTACAAAGAATAACTCTTTAAAATGATATGTAATTGGTGCATTTATATTAAATGAAATATTGAGAAGACGTTTTAATCGGTAAACATAAAAAGTATTTCTATTTAAATATGTCATTCATATTTAGGCGCCGCCATCGCAATGTACTCATACCCTTTAGAAGTGGCGCCCAACCTTTTGACATTTGCCTATCTTTACCATATTTCAAGGTAACTACTGCTATTGAAGATACAGTTTTTTTCAGAACCTGTGTAAGAAATAATGCCCCAAGACCTTGCAACTATTGAGCTCCACTTATTAAATAGACACCAAGCTACTGGATGGTTTAAGTATAGCATACCAAAATTCGACTTATCTTGGTACGTACCTATTTCATCAAAAATGACAACAAATCTTCCCATTGTACCATAACAATAGGAACGATTAAATTCTCGGGGAGTAACTCGCTCTTCAAAAATGATCTTTTAATGAAAAAGGTAAATGTTAAGGATTTCGAAAAGGAAATATACTTGAAAAGCACAAAGCAACTAGATATGAATTCGTCTAATACCGGAGAATTTAGGTTGATAGACTTCGTTGCGACAACAACGCAATTTGCTCTAATTTCGGGTACTGGACCAGTAGGTATGTAGCGAGCATCATCATCACGTCCCGTAAAATTCTCTAAGCTACCCGAGGATTTGAGAGAATCAGGGTTTAGCATTAGCTGTACACATCAACTGCTACACAATATTGGCACACAGGGCTAAATCAGCAAACGAATGCATATTTATTTTTGTGCATCTTTGCTTATTTCGTATTTTACACCTAAGATTTTTTTCGCTATGCATAATCGAAAACTACGCTACATATTGAGCACTCGGTTGACCATTCGTCGCAACTAATATCCAAACGAGGGATGGTTTTGTGTTTAGTGTTGCCACCGTGCAATTGAAAAAAGGTTAAATTTGGTGTCAAAATAGTGATATATGTATTTATTACAACATATTAATAACACTGTGAACACAAATTTTGGGGCAGAGATAGTTCCTTTTGGAGATAAAAGCCCATGGTGAGTATATTAAGAATTCCAAAGGACAGATCCGCCGTGAGTCGAACTTCCGCGTTATGGCGTAATGAAGTGTTTGCTAGACACCCTGTAAGGCATCAGGAATTAGCGTTATATCTTTGTTCACTGTTGCTTTAGCTCATTTTTGAGATGACATGTCTTCAGTCAAATCGAATGAGGATTATTTTCGCAGAGCACTTCGACCTTGTAACTCGCTTCCTTCAATGTCCTGTTCGTCCTTTATTTTAAGAGCCGCCATAAAAGTACCACAAGATGACGTTTTTCAGCTTCGAAATGTTCTACAAAAATGTCGCTCAGAAAATTTTATGTACGGCTCTCATTGAATACTAATCGATTTTGTCGCGTTTTCGTGGTCGTTTTGCGCATTGACCCTGTTTTTGTTCAGAAAAATACTATATTTATACCCTACACCACTATGTGGGGAGGGTATTATAAGTTGGTTTTGCCCAAAAAGTTTGTAACGCATCGAAATAATTGTCGTAGACCCATACTTATATATACCAAAATGATTGTTTCGACGAGCTGAGTCGATTGGGCTATGTGTGTCCGTCCGTCAGTCCGTCCGTCCGTCCGTCTGTCCATCTAAACCTTGTAATCACGCTACAGGTCGCAATTTTGATCGGATCGTCACCAAATTTTAGGTGTTGATGAGGGTGCCGGAGGGGAAGAAGCCTATTGATTTTGGTGATGGTCGGATAATATTTAGGGGTCGGAATGGGCAAAAAACTTATTTGGAGAAAAAGTCAACGCTTTTTTCCAAAGCAAATATCTCAGCTTCTATAAGGGGTATATCAAAAGCAAAACCTGCTAATGAAAGAAGAAAATATTGCCTTTGCAACAATGTAACGTAGGTTGTCGTAGGTGGTCAAACAACGAAGATATCGCAATAGCCGCTAATAGAACACAACTTTTCATTGTTGCGATTTAAGATATAATGACGAATATCACAGCATAGGTTGGGGAGTTTCCAAAAGCAAAGTCTGACTATGAAAGTAGAAAATCCCACCTTTACAATGATGCAAAGTTGGCTGGCGTAGTTGGCCAAATAACGGAGATATTGCAATAGTCGGTAATACATCCCATTTTTAAATTTTTTTGTAATCACGGTACAGGTCGCAATTTTAGTCCGATCGTCACCAAATTTTGGGTGTTGGTGAAGGTCCCGGAGGGGAAGAAGCCTATTGATTTTGGTGATGGTCGGATAATATTCAGGGGTTGGAATAGGCAAAAAACTTATTTGGAGCAAAAGTTAACATTTTATTTCAAAACGAATATCTCCGCTTTTGTACGGGGTATATCAAAAGCAAAACCTGCTGATGAAAGTAGAAAATATCACCTTTGCAGCGATGTAAATTAGGTTGTCGTAGGTGGTCAAACAACAGAGATATCGCAATAGTCGGTAATGCATCCCACTTGCCGATTTTTTTGTAATCACGCTACAGGTCGCAATTTTGATCGGATCGTCACGTTTTTTCGTAGTTGATTTGGGCCCCTCAGAGGAAGAAGCCTATTAAGTTTGGTGGTAGTCGGATAATATTCAGGAGTCGGAATGAGCAAAAAGCTTATGCGGAGAAACGTCAACGCTTTTTTTTCGTATGCGAATATCTCCGCTTCTGGTAGGAGTACATATTCCAAAAGGAAAGCCCGCCAATGAAAGAAGAAAAGATCTCGAGATATCGTAAAAGGCAGTAATATATCCAATCTTTCCATTTTTTGTAATCACGCTACATGTTGGAATTTTGATCGGATAGTCACGAAATTTTGGGGCTAGATGGGGCCCCACAGTTGAAGAAACCTATTGCTTTTGGTGATAGCCAGATAATATTTAGGGGTCGGAATGGGGAAGAACTCATGTGGAGACAAACTTTAATTCTTTGTGAATATATCGGCTTCTAGTAGGGGTTTTCCAACGGCAAAGCCTGTCGATGGAAGAAGAAAATATTACCTTTACATTGGTGTAAAGTAAGTTGGTCAAGGTGGTCAAACAAGGGAGATACCACAACAGTCAGTAATGCATCCAATTCTTCCTTTTTTTGCAATCACGTTTCAGGTCGTAATTTTGATCGGATGGTCACGAAATTTTGGTTGCTTAAGGGGGTCCCAGAGAGAAAGAGGCATATGATGTTTGGTGGTAGTCGGGTTATATTCCCCAAAAAAAAATGTTTACCAGTGAAAAGCTTATGTACAGGGGTAGTGGTGTAGGGTATCACATAATCGGCCCCGTCCCGACTATAGCCTTTGCTCACTTGTTTGTTTTTTGTATGTTCGTTACAGAACATACAAAAACACAAAACACAGTTTTTTCTGAGCAAACAGGGGTAAATGTCAAAAATGACCATAAAAACGCGACAAAATCGATTAGTTGTCAATGAGAGCAGTACCTAAAATTCTCTGAGCGACATTTTTGCAGAACATTTCGAAGCTAAAAACCTTATCTTGTGGTACTTTTAAAGCTGCTCTTAAAATAAAGGACGAAAAGGACATTGAAGGAAGCGAGTTAGTAGGCCGAAGTGCTCTACGAAAATAATTCTCATTCGATTTGACCGAAGACATGTCATTTCAAAAATAAGCTAAAGCAACAGTGAACAAAGATATAACGCTAATTCCTGATGTCTTACAGGGTCTTTAGCAAAAACTTCATCACGCCATAACGCGGAAGTTCTACTCTCGGCGGATCTGTCCTTCGGGGTTATTAATATACTCACCAAGGTAAAGTAAATACCACAACAAGTACAACTCAACAACAACCACATAGAAAATTTTTTTTGTTTGTAATGTTAGTGTCACCGGTGAATGTAAACAAAAGAAGGAAATGTCTATAAATTATTGGAATTTAAAAAACTTATATTTTTTCACATTTCATTAAATACATACATATGGCGAATAACAAAATTCCTTTACAATTCCATTTGAAAAAAATTAAAAATTTTTTTTACGAGCACATCTACGATTTTTGGTACAGAGGTAAAGGAAAAAAATCCGGTTTCAAATCTGCTCGCGTTCACGAAATTGGCCAATGCGCGCAAAAGTTATAGCGGTTTTTATTCTCATATAAAGAAAAAATATTTAAAAATATATTTTTTGTTGTTATGAGAAAATGTATACATAAATCGTTAACAGCATTCCATATCTATTCGTAGATGTTTAAATAGTTTTTAAATTTATTATTATTTTCGCGGAAAGTCAACAAATAATAAAAAAAATTTGAAGTAAATCCAAATTATCCTGCCCCAGAATCCGTACAAACCCTCAAAAAATAAATTAAAGAATATATGCGGAATCTAGACAATGCGTAGAAAAATATGATACCAAATTTATAGAGATTGGGTACATAAATAGCATATTATAGCAACAACAAAAGAGAAAAACTTATTGTTGGAAAATATTGTTGCAAATATTTTTTTGGTTTGATTCTAAAAATTAGAAAAAAATATTTGGGAGTTCTCCAACTATTTTGCTAAAATCCCATAGAATAATGAATGTATACAGTTAAAACTTCATCAAAACATATGGTTTACCATCGCGAGAGTTTAACTGATTACTGTGATAACTTATAAGGGTAGGAAATTAAGAGTAATATTAAAATTACAATCATTCAATTAATATTATAATTAAAAAGCCTGTTATTCGCGAATTAGTTAAAGTCGGTTGATGCGCATCCGTTTTTGGATACAGCGAATCAATCTCTGTCAAAATTTATGCATATTTCGATGGTTCACTCAGGGGCCATTGTGTGCCACCAGTTGCATCATACACTGCAAAAAACCTTAAAGTTGGTAAAAGTCGCGCAATGTGCATACGATTTTGATGCGCATCCGGTTTCATCAGCGCCTATCAAAACTACGTCCAAATATACCAATTTTAATTAGATTCTTCAAGAACCGCGGATGTGCCTCCACATTCTATTTTTGGTGAAAAACCCATATTACACGCGAATCTCTGTAATTTATGACACGCGTTTTCGCAAATATTATAATCGCGTATAAAGGATTCCATTTACGTAAAAAAAATTCAAGAAAATCGCGGTTTAGTACGCGGATTTGTCAAAATAATTTTTTGCTGCTTTTCCTATTTTCAGGGTATCTATATCCGCGGTTTTAGTGGACGGATTCGATCGCGGAAGGTCTCATTAGATCCGTCGCGTAAAAAAACTAAATTCACACGGGGTACAAAGGAAATTGAATGGCACTTGTAAATATTAAACGCAAAAAATACGTTTTTTAAAAAAAATCACGCATCAAATATTGGCCTTTAGACTCCAATTACTAGGATGCTGTAAGGAGCACACTCATGAGATATGCATTAAACGACGTAGAATCACGAGTTTTATAATCCTAATGTGAGTTTTGAATATTATCTTGTTGCGCGTCCGAATTCTTAAAACAATTCAAAAAACCCCGAAATTCCGGCTTCAAAATGTCAGCATCAATTTTAGGTGGATGTAGTGGATATATCGAAAAATGATACACTAGTATCACATTGCCCATGAAGTATTCTTTGAGTCTTTCTTTGGGCATATGTCTATAAAATGTAAGGTTAAGCCTAAGATCGGAAGGGAGCATAAAAAAACTTGTTGGCTTCAACCCATTTTTACCTATTTTTCTACATTGATGCCAACGCAGCTTCCACGTAAATTAATTTTAATGGTCGACCTTATGGGATTCCTCCTAAAACACTTCAGTTTAAAGAATGTATATCATACTATATAGAATATGTTAACAGTTCGCGAATTCTGAAAGGGTGAAACTCGGATTCATCGATTGTAAAAAATTTTTGTTTTTCGCCATATGTATTTTGAAAAACATCAATGAAAATTCGTTTCATTTTCAATTTGAATGTTTCTATCTCATTCTACAAAATGGATAATTTCTCACAGAAGGTAGAATTCTTCACTGCTTCAGTCTTTTGTTTTTTAAATCAAAAACGTAGAGAAGTAAAGACTAGAAGAAATGCATTTTCCAAAAACATATGCTAATAGTTACACATTTTGGTTACAGATGGCTACACAACTCACTGGAATTGATAACAGCAATGCCAATCGTTTTTGATTCCCATTTCTCGCGGCAGAAAACATTAACGTTGTGTTTTGTGGCTGAAATTTATTTCTTTACTTTTTTTATTGTTTATTTAATAAAAAAATCAAAAGTGAATGCCATCAAACTTGAGTTTTACCCCCAGTTTATGTATTTCGAAACGAAAATGTGTGCGCATGAAACACACCCAAACTTTAGTTTTTGAAATATTATTGCCTTTGCTTTTACTTCAAAACAAAAAACAAATTTGAAAAACACACTCAAATTTGGTAGTCTTTCTTGCGCATTCATTTTCTTATCGACATACATGAACAGGCTGTTAATGTTTTTCTTGTCAGTATTCCAATGAGTAACAGTTTTCGTTTAACAGAATGTTGCTATGATATCGTAGCAACAGAGGTTAACTCCCTCTACAGTTAATTTTTCACAATTGACTTTTCCTATCTTATAATATTGACATCTTTGTTTAAATCAAAAGTCACATGTTTATTACGGCTTTATTTTTTTCAAATTTAGCAAAATATCACACATATTAACAAATGCTGTACCGCCTCTGTAAGTGGTTTTTAGTGTGCGGCACGTCGTGCGGACTTGGATGAGTTTACATGTGCTTGATATGAAGAAGTGTTTATGGGAAATAGTTTTTTTTTCGAAATGATATATTTTTTCCTCAAAAAATATTTATTCATAATATATATGGAAAATAAAAACAAATATATAAAATGTCGTCCAGAATTTGACACTAATATTACAGACCAGTTCAGTCAGCTGGGTATTGTTGTTACCTTATATTGTTCTAACATGCTCTGAAGGTAACAAAAGCTCTATTTCTTTACATACCAGAGTCTTAGGGCCTGTTTATGTATGTCGATAAGAAAACGAATGCAGAAGAAAAACTACCAAATTTGAGTGTGTATTTCAAATTTGTTTTTTGTTTTGAAGCAAAACCAAATGAAATAATATTTCAAAAACTAAAGTTTGGGTGTCTTTCATGCGCACACATTTTCGTTTCGAAATACATAAACTGGGGGTTAAAGTTTTTACCACTTTTTACTAAAAAAAGTTCCCTTACTTCTAAAGAGCATTCGTGGACCTTGGGAGTAATACAAATGTCAATGAAAAATATCATTAATTTATCTTAAATATTGTGATATCTATAATCATTTCGATGTGTTGCATACGGCATGACAAATACTCTTATTTATTATATGATGGTTTACCAATTAAAAAATGTTAAACGATTTCATCAAAAATTCACATGGCTTTTGAACGAAAAAAGTGCCTTTTTAATGCCTTACAATAGGCAACCCTGATTGCAGAAACTATTGTTTGCTGAAAACATGGCTAAGCAGTTGAAACTATATTGCTTATTCTCTTTTCTGTTATGTGTTGATAATGTGTGCTGCAAAATATGAGTATGCTTGAGCGGTGTTGTTTCATTATATCGTCACCATAAATGCCGGAAGACGTAAACCACATGAAAATCGAAAAAATTCAAGCGGCTACGTTAAAAAATAACGATTATATTTAAGAAATGCCAAAAGACGTAACAACATATTGTAATTTTCATAAAACACAAAAGGTGTAACCCACATTATTTGAAAACAAGTAAAAACGGTGTTAAGTTCGGCCGGGCCGAACTTGTTATACCCTCCACCATAAGTTGTATTGAAGTAAAATGGAATAATTAGTTTCCTTTCGTGTATGAAGAAGACTTAATACTAAATTTCAGCAATTTCGGTAAAACAATGTGAGGCATCATTCTATATGGGCTATTTCAAAACGCCGATCTATACCGACAAATTTCTGACGGAAAGTTTTTACGCTCAAAGAAGAAATTTCCTATATTTCGGTAAGAGAATGTGACTAAGACTAAAAAATACCGAAAATCAGGAAGTACGCTTCTAATACTCTTCTGGAATATTTTATAACTCTTGGAAGACGAAATAACGAATTTCAGCCATTAAGGTTGGATATTGACGTCACAATCTTCAGTATTACGAAAATCGGGAGGTACCGTTCTATGGGGGCTATATGGAAACGTGGACCTATACCGACGAATGTTAGTCAGAAATGGGGCAATATGAATGCGTGGACCTGTACAGACATATTTCTGACGAACAGTTTTATATCACATTGAACACTAAATACCAAATTTTAGCCATTTTGGTGGAATATTGAAGACACAACCTTCAAAATATGAAAAATCGGGAGGTACCTTTCCATGGGGGCTATATGAAGGCGTGGACCAATACCGACAAATTTAAAGGGGAGTTTGAGTACCCCCAACGAAGTCTAAATACCAAATTTCAGCCATTTCGGTGTGATAATGAAGCTAAAACCTTCAAAATACCGAAAATCGGGAGGAACCGTTCTATGGGGATTATATGAAGGTGTAGACCGATACCGACAAAATTCTGGGGGAAAGTTTTATACCCCTAAAGAAGACTACGTACCAAATTTCAGCCATTTTGGTAGGATAATGAAGCTCAAACCTTAAAAATACCGAAAATCGGGAGGTACCGTTCTATAGGGGCTATATGAAGGTGTGGACCGATACCAACAAAATTCTGGGGGAAAGTTTTTTACCCCTAAAGAAGACTACGTACCAAATTTCAGCCATTTTGGTACGATAATGAAGCTAAAACCTTCAAAATACCGAAAATCGGGAGGTACCGTTCTATGGGGGCTATATGAAGGTGTGGACCGATACCAACAAAATTCTGGGGGAAAGTTGTATAACCCTAAAGAGACTACGTACCAAATTTCAGCCATTTTGGTAGGATAATGAAGCTAAAACCTTAAAAATACCGAAAATCGGGAGGTACCGTTCTATGGGGGCTATATGAAGGTGTGAACCGATACCGACAAAATTCTGGGGGAAAGTTGTATACCCCTAAAGAAGACTACGTACCAAATTTCAGCCATTTTGGTAGGATAATGAAGCTAAAACCTTAAAAATACCGAAAATCGGGAGGTACCGTTCTATGGGGGCTATATCAAAACATGGACCGATATATCCCATTTTCAATACCAACCATCCTGCAAGTAATAAAAACTTCTGTACCAAATTTTGACTCTCTATCTTTAAAATTGCGAGCTGTATCTTGATTTCAACAGACAGACGGACGGACTGACGGACGGACGGACGGACGGACATGGTCAAATCGACATAGAATTTTATGCTGATCAATAATATATATACTTTATAGGGTCTCCGACGAATATTTCGATGTGTTACAAACGGAATGACAAATTTAATTATACCCTCCATATGGTGGAGGGTATAATTAAACAGCAGTACAAACAATGTAGTCTTTGATTTTTGCAGCAATTATAATGCCTGAGGGAGGGTTTATTGAGTATAATGTATAATTTCCACGTGGACAAATCCGGTTATCCGGTTATTTGACCCGAAAGTCCAGGTTCAAAACCGGGTTAGACCCGGTTCTACTGAACCGATTACTACAAAATGGGTAACGTATGAAAGCTTATGGAAATACCTATCACATGGTTTAGTTACTGTAACAGGTTTGCCCCTTACACGGCTTATTTCTCCATATGTGTAATTTGACTCTTAGGTGACGATATCTCAAGAATGGTAGCTTTTTTCAAAAATCACAAAGACCATTCTTTTAGTTAATTTTTAAATCAACAACTTTTACTTTAGACGGTTTTTAATGGTCTTACAGAAAAATCCATAATTGAAATAATTGAAGATGAAGACAGAAGACCCATGCCCTGATTTAAATAAACATTTAAAACGCACATATGGAAAACAATATACCGGACAATATAACCGGACAAAAGAAAGTTGTTATTCGGGAGGCAATGCAAGACAAATGAAGCCCGGATGTAAAGCAAGTCGTCTCGCTATTGCTCATTTTTACAAGAGAAGGGACGAACGGAAATATTCAAAATTTGAGGCGTTGATACGAAAACTAGTATATGCTCAAAATTCACGTCGTTCTAATACAAAGATGTATTCTTTAAAGACGGATGCGATTAGGCTGTAAGTTTGCAAAAGATATTCTTGTCAACCAACTCATGGTGTAATGGAGATAATTGAATAAATTCAACTGATTGTAGTAATCAAATAGGTCCAGAGGAAAACGCAAATTTTCTGTATTGGTTTACTTAGGCAAAATGACAGGAGATCCTACAGTCAATAAACGCGAGGATTGGCTTTTGATGCTCGATATTTTATAAAACCGTTTTGATTTTATAACGTTTTTTGCTTCTCCTGCAAAGTCTTAGTTTTGTGGGTTACGTCTTCCGGCATTTGTTGTGACGATATGTAGCAACAATTTCGAATACATGTTGCCGTGGTTCATTGTTGCTAAACATATTTCGAAGAAATTTTAGCAGACAAAGCTGGACATGCTTTTGCTAATATGACGTTAGCATTTTAACCCCTGGATTCTCTCCATTCTATGAACCCTTGTCAATCAACTTTTCCATGCTTCCACGACAGTCGCAGGTAGTCTATTACCGGGGACGATTATGGGAAGATTTAAGGGAAATTACGTGTTGCCAGGACACGTCACTGATTAGACCGGCTGCCGCGTTATAAGCTACAGGTGACGTTGAACTTTGTTTCCTGGATCTCGGCGACCATGATGTTTCTCGGACGAATAACGTTTACATGTTCGCTGACTTTGTTGTGGAGACCGTTGTAATTGAATTGCAGGAACGATGAATTTGCGGGGCACTGAACAACTGCATGTGGTGTTAGATGTTGCGTTTGTTGTTCATGGTGAGATTGCAAGGATGTTTCGTATTCTGACGACGAATCCATTACATCTCACCGATGTTGATATGTGGTAGATGCGTGTCTGACAAATCCACGGCCGGCGGCTGTATCCCTGAACCCCGCGTGATTTTAGTTTTTTTACGTGCCGGATCTAATAAGCCCTTCCGCGTTCTAATCCATCCACTAAAACGCCGGATATAGATACCCTGAAAGTAGGAAAATCTGCAAAAATATATTTTGACAATTCCGCGAATTGAACCGCGATTTTCTTTGATTATTTTTACAGAAATGTAATCGCGTAATTTTTGCCCACTTGAAGGTTTTTTGAATAGTAAGATGCAACTGATGGCACACTTTGGTCGCTGAATGAAACATGGGAAAACTCAACTCAACTGATTTAAACGGATTCGCGAATTATACGGTTTTTAACTTCTATGTTTTTTCTTAGATTGTAATTTCAATATTACTCTCTACTTCTTATTTCTATAAGCAATACAGAAAGCAAATATACTTTCACGATGACTAATTACTTTTCTTGTAGAAGTTTAAGCAAAATACTTCAGGATTTGTATGAAAATTTAGCGAAATAATAGAATAACTCCCAACATTTTTTTCAAATTTTTCGTATTTAACCAAAAAATATATTTATGAAATAATTCCCAACAAATAAGTTTCCGTTCTTTGTTGTTGCTGTAATATGCAAGTTATAAACGTGATCTTTATAATTTTGGTCTCACATTTTTCTCCGCGTTTTCTAGATTCTGTACGTATTTTTAAATTATTTTTTTAGAGATTTTTATGGACTCTGAGTTAGAATAAATAAAATTTACTCCATGATTTGTTCATTATTTGTTGATTTTCCGCGAAAATAAAAATAAATTTAGCAACTATTTTAGCATCTACGCATAGATATCAAATGCTGTTAACGATTCATATATATGTACATGTTCTTATTGCAACACAATATGAATTTTCAAATATTTTTTCTTTATAAGAGATTAAAACCCTCCATAACTTACTTTAACCCGTGTACCAAAAATGGCGGATGTGCTCGCCAAAAAAATATTTAATTTTTTTCTATGGAATTTTAAAGGAAATTTGAAAATTACCATATATGTGTTCATTTCTAATTCGAAACCTGTCGTCTGTGCTTTCCCGGACTTTCAATTCAACCTTTGTTACATTCGGTAAAAATCAATCCCCACAACTTATTTTCCATTTTCTTTCAATAAAAAGCAACATTATTCTGTTCACAAATTAATTCCTCCTGTGTTTTTGTATTTTCTTTTCTTTTTCATGCAATCCAATTTGCGAGAAATATTGTGTTTCCAGCAATATTTTTTTGGTTCGGGTTTTAAGCTTTTCTTCCATTTCTACGGGAAAACATCTAACGTCAATTCTTGGTGTTTTCAGGCAGTTAGGAAACCATGTTGGAAAAATTGCAAGACGATCCGAGAACTGGTCTTAAACTGCAGTTATGCAAAATATTTTGAAATTTATTGTGCGAGGTGCTGAAAATATTGGGCCGATATAGCCTATAATCGCAACTTATGTTAGGATGTGCAAAGTATGAAACAAATCGGTAACTCCGTTTGTGAGTAATCAGGCGTACCAGTTTTGTGAAAAGTTTTGAATTTTTGTGGCGGAGGTACCCGAAGGAGAAGACCGATTTGGCCCATTTTCGAACTTTTTGTATCATTTAATGTCATCTTAGAAAGCCAAATGAGCTTTGCGGTGATACCAAGTTTAGACATGGCTACCTTTGAACGTAGGTTTATAATCGACAAAAATTCTTAAGGATTTGTCGCAGGGTAAATATCAGGCCAATGGTAGATTTATCATGTCTAAAGCTGCATTGGTACTGCCCAATTATTTCGGTGACCAAAGGTTTTAGTTGTTCGCACAATATCCCTGATCTTATTAGCAATAGGGAGCAGACTTATGCCCCTGAAGTTACAGAACACAGTCTTATTTCCCTTCTTGTGGGCGAGACCCAGGATGCTCAGGTTCCAATCGTCGGGTACGCGTTCTTTCTGCCAGATGGTGCGAGCTACATAATGCATACAGCGGCTCGGTTGCTGCCTTTTTATTCTTCAGCCGGTTTATTCCTGTCTCATCCCGTTTTGGCCGAGCGGTATACAGTCAATACCATCTTCTGAGATTTGAGTACCAACAGTTTGGGAAAAATGCTGTTTTCAAATCCTGAACACACTATATCTGTAACCAGATTGCCTTTGCTTGTCTCTACAGGAGAATGTACCTGTACCGAAACCATCAGTTTAATATTTCACTCTTTGGTTGAACTTTCAGACTTTATTCTGACTCCTGTAAATCTCGATTTTTTTTACAATTTCTCTCTTTTTCCTGCAGAAAAGACGTTTCTCATCTCTCTTTTCTACCGATACCTCGCGCTACGCGTTGCTAGGGGTACTTCTATTCAGTTGCAGCACGACACTCCTGGTCTCTGGACACATCATGGTTTCCCTGGTCTTAGGAATCCAAGTATGGTTACGGCTTTTTGCGTGGAGTGGACAATACTTTGCCACTGTGTTGATATGATATCGGAACGAGGGTGGTGGTGTTCCGAGTTGATGTTTGCTCCTGGGAATTATCTGGATGTACGTTCAGGTGACACCACGGAGAGACCAGTGTCCACTTGAGATGAAAGAGAGACCAAGAAAAGATCTGTAGTGGGATTCTGTAACTCATTTTTGCTGTTACCGACAAAAATCGGTAAAATAAAATCGCAAAATTATGACTAAAAACATAAAAAAAAAGTTGGCATCACTGTTTATGTCGATAGAGGCTAGCGACTACTTCCTACTCATCGTTAACTTACCGAAAAATTTCGTTAATTATCGAAATTATAAGCATATTCATTTTACCGACGATTATCGATAACAGCAAAAATGAGTTACAGAATCCCACTACTGGCCTTTGCCATGTTAAAGACGTTTAGAGTCGTTGCTTGGTATCTTTCATCCCCTACTAGACCCAAATGGGACCAACACCTTCAAACGTCCTTCATTAAAGCGACGCGTCGCGTGAAACTACAAATCCCATTTTCAATACCAATGATACGGACCTACAAAATATTTGACCAAATTGTATCCTCCTACTTCAATCCGCACAGACACAATATTGATTTCCACTGATAGACAGACGCACGGATATGGTTATATCAGTGTAGTAATACCATGGAAGGTATAAAAACCAAGAAAACAATCCTTTAATTGACGGATGGCCAAAAAATATCACAATTTCGAATAGATTGCAGTCTCGGACATTTGTTGACCTTCAATTTAAAAAAGCATTTGTTTCACTTCTAATCATTTGCAATTACCACCCTTTAGTGGAAGAAAGGGTGGGTGGAAACATGTTGTTACCAAAATACGTTTTGTGATGTTTGCCGAATGGCCAAAAGATGATAGACCTTGTTAGCAAATAATATCATGTGTTTGAACGCACTTAAGCCGTGCGCGGTGCTTTTGAAAAAAACTAATTGTCGTCCTTGAAAGAGTTCAATAAGCAATCCTTCTTATTTATAGATCCTTGCAATTATTCGGCGCTAATGATGGCTGTTCGGTTCGCTTGGCTTGATAAATGATTTGTTTGTACCAAAATATGGTAACCAGGAATATGTTTTCCCTTTGATGCCATAACTAGATCACAACTTCCGTTGGTCATACAAAAAGATGTAGGCGTAACTCGGAAAACTAGAACACTGATGCCGACAAAAGGGAAACGAAACGGAAGATGTGTGAAAATATCACACCATCATCATCAATGGTGAATGAAGGTCACACATCAAGAATTGTTAAAATAAAATTAATTTTGAGGTGATACAGGATAACAAGTGTTGCAGTGATGATTTCAAGGATATGTGCAAAAATTGACTGCGGCAGAAGTTTTCCCATGAGTGTTGTTTTGGTTTATGCAGCCTATGGGAATATTATAATTGGTTTTGTCTGGATTTGTTGTTTTTTCTACATTTTGATTAACAAGAAGTCAATTGCTACTTTAACACTTGGCTACTTGTCTAATTCCTTCCTTCCAAAGATACAGACCTGATATACAAGGTTTAGGTTATGAAGAATACCAACCAAGTCGCCAAAGGAACATCATGTCAACAAGCTGTCTTAGAAGAAACAACAAATTTGCTCCTTGGGTTGTTTATACAAGGCATCCTTTTCTTAATCCCCTTTCAAAAAAAGCCATGGGAGAAAGGACATTCATGTCCCTACGTTTTTTGCCAAGCCAACAATGTGTGGCAAAAGTCAAATTTAAATTAAACACAAACATTGTTGAACATCAACAAATTATCTTCTAAGAAATTAACCAAACTCCCAGCAGCGCCGATCACAGTTTACCTGTGACAAGTGCACAAGGTTAGTCTTTCTGTGACAACAATAACAACTACATTTCCCAAAGGAATAATTGATGGGATGTTTATTCAGGCCAAGACGAGAAAGACAGAAAAAGTGAAATTTTTGTTTTTAAAATCAAATTACAATTTGAATAGAGTAATGAAACTTGGCTAAATGATTCCAATCTTTCTTATTGACAGGCATTTGACTTGCTGTGTTTCGTTCTTTCATTAAATCCTGTGAAATGTATATATAGTTGGTGTTTTTGTTACTGAAATTATAAATTAAGATTTCATTTTTCTTTTGTCCATTTCGTTTTCTTGTTGTGTTGACATTTTACACTTACTGTTTGTTGTGTTGTTGCCTTTGCCTTATATGTCGTCACAATGTAATTCTATCTGATCCAAAAGATCAGCTACTTTAGATCATCAGAGATCGCTCTTCCATTGGAATTGGGGGTAGCTGACTGAATGTTGTGAATGTTTTTGTTGTTGTCAACCTTGGTATTTCAGGTATGATGATGACGATGGTGATGACACTTACTAAAGTTACCATTTCCTCCAATGCTCCTTTTTACTATCCTTGTGAGGTCTTCATTTACTTCACAATAATTTAATTCGATATTTAAATCGGACAATTAACAAGAAGCTGAAAGTGAAAACAGCAAGTAAAGCAGTGTCGGTGGCCACACACCAGGTTGTCACTTTCTCCAGATTTACATTTTTTGATTGGAATTCTTTGAAATATGAGAAATGTTCTTTTCAAAATTAACCACAAAGACGTTAATTAGTCTCTGTGGGATAGAATGAATTTTACACTAAAACTTTTGATAAAGGAAAAAGGTTAGATGTGGTGGGACCTAGAATGTACGGCAACAAACTTCGTTATACTTAGAAAAAGTTTTGGAAAAATAGACACGAAGAATTATAGCATACATAGCAGGCGAAGGTGGAGTTAGAATAACATTACCAAACTTTTTTGATATCATACCGATATTTCATTCAGAGTGGTACCATTAATGCACCCAACCAACCGGTCAATCCCACGGCGGCCGGTTCTATGCACCGGATTGACTCGGAGGAATCTTCGACCAGGGATCGTCACCTCAACAATTACGTGTTTGTGTTCGTGTATTTTTTACCATCCCGGAATGCCTGCTCCGAGCTCTTCCGGATGCCGGGATAGAGATGAACCCGGGCCAGTATGGATCTGTTCCGTTTGCCAGATCCGCATCCACCACCTGCCAGTATCAGTGGGATGTAATGGATGTATGGAATGGGTGCATTTTCGTGGGTGCTCTGGCCTTATTCGCATCCAGGATTACAGCGATAGGTATGTTGCTGCTTGCTGCGTCAAAACGTGGCCCAGTGCGTTTTCAACGTCGTCGTCTGACTCTTCGTCGTCAGGGGACTTCAATGCTCATCACGAGCTTTGGCATTCCGTCCTAGGTAATGACCAGAGGGGTATAGCGCTGGCCGAGCAAATTGATAGCTCCACGTTTTGCACGGTGAATGAAGACGCCCCTACGAGAATTAGAGGAGACTGCCACAGCTCACCAGATATCACCATTGTGGCACAAGGTCTGATAAATGACGTATACTGGCAATCCGTCATTTCCCTTAGCTCAGACCACCTCCCTATCATCGCCTCCGTGACCAGACCACCCTATTTCATAACCTCTGAACTCCGTACTTTACTGAACCATGGGAAAATCGATTAGCAGGGGTTCAGAGAATTTACCAATCACCGCTTTAGAGAATTGCCCCCTCCCTCAGATCCTCGGGTAGCTGAGAAAACTTTCCGGGACTTCATCACTGCAGCACCCACTCGATACATACCTGCTGGTCGAATACAAAATAAGACCAAATTTCCCAGCAGAGTCGACGGGACTAGCAAATGAGCGTGATTAGCTTCGTCGTACGATCCCTGAATACCCAAGAGTTACAGTAACTGACCCAAAGTGGTGCGCGCGTTATTTTAACGGGAAGTTCATAGAGCACCCCGAGAGTGATAGGGCGAAGAGAAATTTGCTACGCCGTATAAGAAGAGCCCTCCCAGCCGTGGGGGTACCACCACAATTTACGATGAGCGATGTTGCAGATGCCATCCGAAACGCGAAATCGTCCAAAGCGTTGGGCCCACACCGATTATCGATGGTAATGCTTAAGCAACTGGATTAACCTGGAGTTGAGTATTTAACAGGTGTCCTCCACCTAACGTTAACCACCCATATTATACCAGAAGCCTGGAAAGTTCGCAGGGTGGTCCCGCTACTGGCTACTAGCGTGGCAAGGATGCCAGCAGAGGTGAATCGTACAGGCCGATTTCAATCCTGTCGCCAGTAGCAAAGATCCTAGAGGCACTACTCCTCCCCACGATGAGAAGATGTTTTCCAGTTGCCCATCATCAACATGGATTTCGGAAAATGCATAGTACTACAACAGCATTAGACGCCATATCCACACATATCAGTAGAGGACTGAACCAGAAAAGGCCGTGCGACCGAAAAGTCATGGTGGCTCTTGACCTATCGAAGGCGTTCGATACCGTCAACCAGCTACTCTCCAGCCATGTTTGAAAAGTTGGGTAATCAACTATATGTGCGGACGCCAGTCGTTTGTGAAATTCAGAAACAAGAATTCCAAAACCGGTAGAGTGAAACCGGGATTTCCCCAAGGAGAGGTGCTATCTCCGGAACTGTTTAACCTCTACCTTTCTGAAATTCCACACCCTCTAGACGGCATAGAGATCGTGATGTATGCGGATGATTGTACGATACTGTCGTCGATTCCTATCGTCGATGACATATGTGATAGGTTAAATGTCTACATAGCTGACCTAGTGCAGTTCTTCCATCTGAGGAATATGAAAATATCCGCCGCTAAATCCACTGCCACACTGTTCACCACTTGGACGACTGTAATGAAGCTCCCACTAAACATATTGGTTGATGGTGCACTGATTCCCACCACTAACTACCCCAAAATACTGTGTGTAACGTTCGATAGCATGTTTAAGTCATCCGCGCATGCCACAGCTATTTGCGATAAGATCAGATGTAGGAACAAGGTGCTCAAGTCGCTGGCCGGCAGCACTTGGGGAGCTGACAAAGAAACTTTGTTGACCACCTACAATGCAATAGACCGGTCTGTGGTCAGCTATGCGGCGCCAGCGTGGTCTGCAAATGTTGGCACTACGAAGTGGAAGATGATTCAAATCTTCATGAGGAGACGAAGATTTTACCGGTACGTCAACACAAAAAGATGTTGTCGATGCGGTACCCGCATGGAAGTTATCGCAGTGAGCATCCCTGTCACGATTTAATGGACAGGCTTCCTCCACCCAGGCACGTCAGGAGAGATCTTCATGATCTAGAGGGAGAGGTCCAACGGTATAAAGAGAACCTCTAGACCAACGAGCCTATCTGGCAGGCTTGGATAGCATTCACACTGATATGGTTGCGCAGGCAGTATGAATCCTACGCCAGGGGTCGTCACCTCAACAATTATGTATTTGTGTCCATATATTTTTTTACCATCCCAGAAAGGCTGTTTCAAGCTCTTTTGGTCTGTACCGGGATGGAGAAGAACTGTTGTTCAGCGCCTCGGAAACTTATATTTCCTAAAATTCAATTGCAACGGTGTCCGCATTCGAGATCCACTGGTTTTGGTCCCAAATTTGCACCTTGTAATATGTTGATGAAACTTACTCGAAGATGGACCAAAACGAGTACCTCCACCACAACATTTCAAAACTGTCCACTAAAATATTGCGAACTATTACTCTCGAATGAAGCAACCGAATTGGTTCATACTTTGTACATCACAAGATATGTTTCGAATAGGGACCCAGAACAAATTTAAAATATTTCGCAAAACCGCAGTTTAAGACCAGTTCTCATTACGATGTTACCATGTTTTTTCGGCGACAAGCCAATACTTCCTGGGATAATTGCCCAAAAGCTACAAAAAGCTCTGCCGGCAACAACCAAAATGCACAGAATTGACTCGTAGGATTCTTGTATTCTTATGATTTTTCACCACATAATTTTTTCACATATATTTTTTCACCGGCTATATATTCCGGAATGCCCCCTCCAAATCTTTTGGCCCGTGCCGGGATATAGAAAAACCCAGGGCCATGGATCTATTCCGTTTACCAGTTCCGCATCCAACACATCGGTAAGATGTAATGGATGTAGGAAATGGGTGCACTTTCGACGCCGGTCTGGTCTTAGCCGCTACCGTGTGTCTCCAACTTCCAACTGCAAGACACAACAACAAACGCATCATCTAACACCACATGTTGTTGTTCAGCGCCCATAAAAAGCATCGTTCCTGCAATGCAATAGCAATACTTTTGAAAATGGTAAAACCCGCAAAAGTAGTAAAAGTTATAAACTGCTCACATATGAATTGTATGGTGTCAGAAGTAAAAGAACGCTTTTAGAGTAAAAAGTGACAAAACTTGAAGATTCTTGCACGTAAAGGAACAGAGCTAAATTGTAGAATTTATGAGTCGGAGAAACATCATGGTCGCGGGGATCCAGGAAATAAAGCCCACCATCAGCTATAGCTTACAATGTTGCGATGGTTACAACGATTTGCGAAAGGATCGTGCAGGAAGCGGAGGAGAACTCACCTTCCTAATACACCAGTCTGTCCAGTGAAGTCCTATCTGGCTTGAGCTTGACTCTAATGATTCATGTATGTATGACTCAATGTATGGGGAAATCAGTAAAGAGTAGAAGTGCTAAGCTAGAGTTACTTAATGTGTTATAACTAGGATAATAGGAAACTTCAGTGCTTACCATGAGCTTTGGCATTCGGCCCTAGACAATGATCGGAAGGACACAGCGCTGTATATTTTCTATTACATCATCATAGCTGCAGCCACTAGCTACGTGCCTGCTGTTCGAATACCCATGATAAGACCAAATTTCAAAACAGATACGACGGGACAAGCAAGAGCTTACACTTGAAGTCAATAGGTTAGTAGGCAAGCATAAGCGGAAAAAGTGAATTGGTTGTAATTTCCTATTTGGAGTTATCAGTGGTCAAAAAAATATCGGCCTGATATTGCGGACAGGAAAGGAAACAAATTATTCCATTTGAGGTCAGAATATTTCATGGTGGCGGTATAATAAAGTTCTGCACGGCCAAACTTAACATTTTTTTATTTTCTATGGTATAAGCGTCATATCGACGCCTCCAAATAATAGTATGCTAAGTCGACTTAGCATGTTTTCAAGTTCTTTACATTTTTATATTTAACGTCCTTTAACTTAAATTCTGTCAAATTTTGGTAATGATCGGACAATCCGAACAGAAGTTATTAACAAATATTTACTTAGCATAGTACTGAAGGTCAAAGAAATTTCCAAACTTTTAGAGCTTGTCCTGCAAAACTCGCTTTTCAGAATTAGCAAACTATTATTTGGAGGTGTCGAACGTCCTTTAACTTAAATTCTGTCAAATTTTGGTAATGATCGGTCAATCCGAACAGAAGTTATAAACAAATATTTACTTAGCATAGTACTGAAGTTCAAAAAAATTTCCAAACTTTGAGAGCTTCCCCTGCAAAACTCACTTTTTAGACTTAGCATACTATTATTTGGAGGTGTCGATATATCAAAAATATACATGTGTGAAAAATACACGCATAATTAGATCCCAAAACAAAAATTTCAAATCTTTTTTGAAAAAAAAAAACAAACATTTAAAACACAAAAAAAAGAACACAATAATCCCTGAAACGACCAGGGAAATTGCCTAATATAAATATGGACTGAGTAAAAATCCACAAAAAAATAATTTAAAAAAATTTAGTTTCTAGAACATTTTATGCCACCAATTTGTACAGATTTTTATGTAAAAAAATACGTTTAGCTAAAACTTCCATTTCGAAAAAAATTATTTTATCTTTTAAATTCTTAGTTATTTGACTTGTAAAAAGTCACAACCTTACTGAAGTTTTTAAAGACTTTAAGGGTCATACGTAAATGTCAACTTCTTCTGTTTTGCTTTCTTAAATACCGTTATATATTACAAAAACATTGTTAGAATATTAAAATATGATACATACATATATTTTTGTCGCAGGTTAGGACCACAGTGGGTCGGTCTGTGGTAAGCTATGCGGCGCCAGCGTGATATGCCGCCGAGAGGACTGCAACAGTGTGTCTCCTCGAAGATCATACCGGTGGCTTAGCCAACAGGATGTTGTGATGCAGTACCTGCTTAGGTGTTATGGCAGCGAGCATCCCTGTCACGATTTTATAGACAGGCTTCCTAGAGAGAGAGGTCCAAAGGTATAAACGAGAATCTGAATAGCATTTACACTAATTCAGTTGCGCCGGCATTAAAAAAGTAGTGTGCAGGAGAACGCCAGCTACCGAGGCAAACACGAGTTATTTATGTTTAATCATGATCCGGACGGTGCCACCTTGGTTCAATGGCAAGCACGTCCGTCTTGAAATTCAGAATGTCTGCGGTTCAATCCCTGACCAGAACATCAAAATTTTCGGCGGTAACGCTGGCTTCCATTTTCTGTCTATTTCAGCATTGAAAAACTTGTCCACATAGTAGTGTCGTAAGACACACCGTTTGGACTCGGCTATAAAGAGTAGATCCCATATCAATGAGCCAATATGAATCGGCGTGCGCTCATTGATATGAGAGATGTCCCTTGTCCCTTCTGAGAAGTCTGTGGAAAAATTGCGAGTATATATTATAAGATCCGGACGATATCACAGTCCCAATTTATACTGGCTTGCATATGGATTGGGACCGTACGACACGCTGCATTTGTTTAACTGCAAAGCTAAACACACTCACCTGCCTCCTGATTTTTTATGTACGCAGTCAGTCCATCTGGACACAGCAGAACCAGGTTACTGCAAAAAGATATACCACCGAACGTGTTTGCATCGCTATAACAGCAACAGGTCCTTTATATAGCTAATATTACAATCCGACCCGATTTTCAAAAATTTTTGTAGGATTACTTGTTTAGGCACAGAAATGAACTGGTAAACATTTCTCATCGACTGGACAATAAATGTGGCCTTTAAGCAATTTCGCGAAAATTCATCTTTGGTTCTATACAAATTACTATGGAAACTTTGACACCCCAGTGCACGTGTTAAGTCCCGGTCCACACTAGCGTGAATTTCATTAAAAAAATTCATGAAATTAGGTGTTCTTAAATCGTATTACCCCCTACAGCAATTTTATGATTTTACTCTACCATGGAGGTCGATCTAGAGACGCATAATTTCATGCAATTTTTTCAATGAAATCACTCTAGTGTGGACCGGGACTAACATATTCCGATTGTGGTCAAACTTTGGCAATCTTAAAATCTAACAAAACTAAACACTTTTGGGGGGATGCCGCATAACAAAATCACACATCGATTTTTTAAAACCAGTCTAATATCCATAGGTACAAAGATTCCAAATAAAAGACAAATAAGCATTTGAATTTAACGACCACTCAGTAAATCCAAAAGAAAAAATCCAATTGGAATAAAAGAGTTGTATTCCATTGTGTGTTATCATTTCCATATTTCCACTGCCGCAAGAATAAGAAGAAGCATAAAAACAAACTGCTGTCAAAAATTTTAACGCGTGTGCAATTTTTTCCCCGACATCTCCGGATTCGTGGCCAGGAAAAAGGGTTAAATATTGTTGGAATTGATCAATAAAACAAAACATGCCGACCATAGGAGTTAAACGTGATCTCTTGTTCGAAGCCTTGGGCAAGACATACAGTAATAACCAAAGAGAATCCAGTAACTTTGATGGTGAATTAATAATTTGTGTGTTGTCTTTCAGCCGATGATGAATTTCAAACACTGTGTTTTGCCTTCGGTCTGGAACTGGATGAAGTGACCACCGAAAAACAAATGTTAACCCGTGAACAGGGTGATGATGCTGCTGGAGCTGCAGATGCTTCAGAGGAAATCATTTACAGAATTGATATTCCAGCAAATCGCTACGATTTACTGTGCATGGAGGGTTTAGTTACCGGTCTATTGGTGTTTCAGGGCAAGTAAGTGCGGGAGTGGCATTGCATTGTTTGTTTTATTTCATCTTTCGCTTTTTAAGGATTAAACCACCACAATTTAAAATGGTGGAACCAGCTGATGGCAAACGCCAAGTGATGAAAATTTTGCCAGAAACGGCCCAAATTCGTCCCTTTGCCGTGGCTGCAGTTTTGCGCAACATTACCCTAAATCAGGCGGCCTACGATTCATTCATTGATTTGCAAGATAAACTGCATCAGAACATTTGCCGCAAACGTACCCTGGTGGCTATTGGTACACATGATTTGGATACCATACAAGGTCCTTTTACTTATGAGGCTCGTGCTCCAACCGATATCAATTTTGTTCCCCTCAATCAAACTAAATCCATGAATGGCAATGAATTAATGGAATTCTATTCGACGCATGCTCAGCTCAAACAATATTTACCCATTATTCGTGATTCACCGGTGTATCCAGTGATTTATGATTCCAATGGTGTGGTATTGTCTTTGCCACCCATAATAAACGGTGATCATTCAAAGATTTCATTGAAAACCAAAAATGTTTTCATTGAATGTACGGCCACAGATTTAACCAAAGCCAAGGTTGTGTTGGACACAATCGTGTGTATGTTCTCGTCCCATTGCGGAGATAAATTCAGTGTTGAACCATGTGATGTTTTACAACCGGATGGAACGACTGTTACCTATCCCGAACTGGAAGTGCGTGAGGAAACCATCTCTGCCAAAAAGGCCAATGAAGCAATTGGAATTTCTGAAAGTCCAAACAAAATTGCCGATATGTTAACACGCATGTATTTGGAGGCAGAATGTCAAGATGATGGTGATCAAATTAAGGTTAAAATTCCACCCACTAGACATGATGTCATTCATGCTTGTGACATATATGAAGATGTGGCCATTGCCTTTGGTTATAACAACATTAAGAAGTCGCTGCCATCCTTTATGCACATTGCCAAACAATATCCCTTGAACAAGTTGACCGAACAGCTAAGAGAACAAGTTGCTCAGGCTGGTTTTACTGAAGCACTTACCTTTACATTGTGTTCGCGGGATGATATTGCACGTAAACTGAACAAATCCATAGATAATATGCCCGCAGTGCATATTGCCAATCCCAAGACTTTAGAATTCCAGGTTGTTAGAACCACCCTTTTGCCCGGTCTATTGAAAACCTTAGTGGCTAATCGTAAAATGCCATTGCCCTTGAAGTTGTTTGAAATTAGTGATGTCGTTGTGCCCGATGATGATACCGAGGTGGGAGCCCGCAATGAAAGACGTTTGTGTGCTGTTAATTGTAATAAAACTGCCGGCTTCGAGGTGGTGCATGGTTTATTGGATCGTGTAATGCAATTGTTGGAAGTTTCATGGAAATCATCAAGTTCCAAGAATGGAGGATACTACTTGCAAGCTGCTGAAGGTATTATTTGTTACTTTAAAAGAATTTTGAATTTTATATTAATGTGCACATTTTTGTAGATCCCTCATATTTCCCTGGACGTTGTGCCCATATCATGTTGAATAATGTTGCTATTGGTAAAATTGGTGTACTCCACCCCACTGTTTTGCAGGCATTTGAATTAACAACACCATGTTCAGTGGTTGAATTCAATATCGAACCATTTGTCTAGGCGTGGTGATGAAATGAATAGAACTGCATTTGCCTTGCGTGTAAGGGAATATCCTAATTCAATTTTACTGGTGATTTGAACAAGAATAAAGAAATCAATGAAAAGTGAACATCTTGGTAGTCTTGATATTTTATATTTTAATTTATTACTAAAAGAAAACAAATATTTAATAAAGCTTTAAGCCCTAACTCAAATCAAATTATGTTTATTCTTTTAACCGAACATATTTTAGATCTTGTCATCCAGCATATAACTAAGATAAAGCGTTTATGTTAATCTGTTAATCGATGTTCAGGTCATTCTTTTGGGATTTCTTGGGTATGTGTGGCTGGACAGTTAACGATTTGTAGTGTTCAATTATTGTAGTAAACGTAGTCCTCAGCAATTGGAGCGGACTGTATTTTCTTCTTTATGAACTAGACATAGAATGCTTAGGGTATGACTTGTTTGATCCAAATGGTGCTAACAAAATGCTGCTTATATCTTATCAACTTATCGCCTTAGGATCGAATTTAACACATTTTTTACATATTTCATAGTAAGCTGTTTTGCATGGGATTCAGAAAAAGGCAGGGACCGTATTTTTAAAGCCAACTATGGTCATAGATTGCACTGATTCAATCAGAAATGTATATCTTCGGGGGTCCAATGAACAAAATTTGAAAACTGTTTTAAAAATTACGGAACAAGTCAGGTTTAAGGACTGGCCACGAAATTCGTTTTTTAATTTTAGTTTTTTTTCTAAGTAGCCGGCCTACGTCCGGTTATTTAAGACTTTCTCTTAATAGCTGGACTTTAACAAGGGAATTTTTGGAACTTCAGAGGTCCATATCTCGGGAAGTATGGACTTCCGAAACACAAAATGTATATCGTTGTAATCAGGACCCCAAGGGCTACCACCAGTACATATGGCAGGGTGATCCGCGATCAGTCCATACATGTTTCTTAAACCAAAATTACAATTACGGAGGCCGCACAGTGGTCCAGAATCGTTATTTCCTGGTCAAAATTCTGTAACTTTTGAACGGATAAAGATATTTTCATAATTATTTTTTTGTTAGACAGATAACATAATTAGCTTTCAGGTGAATTAAAACGGTCATATTAGGTCTGGAAGTTGCTGAGAAATTCAAGGTCAAATTAAACTTTTGAGTTTTTTTTATTATGTTTCATCAAAATATAAGTATTTTTGTGTTTTTTTATATCTTCCCATATATTATAGATGGTCAAACACCAATAAATAAACTATAAAAATAGCAAAAACCTAAAAAAATCGAAAAAAAATTTAAAAATTTAAAAAAAAAATTCAAACATTAAAAAAAAACATAAAAAAAATTAAATTTTTTCGAAAATTAAAAAAAAATCTCCTTGGGTTTTCATAAAACTTATATAACTCCTATAAAAACTCATATACTCAAAAAATGTCCATTTGTGTAAAAAATCTGTAATTCCTATGGGAAACGGTATGAAAAAACACACGTTTTTACCCAAGTAATTTCAATAAATTTAAAAAAATTTTAAACGGACGGAACGGGACGGGAACGCAGTATAAATGAGCTGAAAGAGGAGACCTTCAGGAATCTCTCTGTGAAAACAGAACATTGTTCCACAAAAGTTCTAGTTGGAATTACATAAAATTTAGTAACTGAGGAAAAATAAAATATCTCATGTATGGTAAACGCAACTGTAATTTATTTAACCTACCTACCTTACAAAAAACAATGAAGACAATATCTGTTATAGTTTCCGCGAAATAGCTATTTCTTTCTCCAGAAATTTGCAAAAATTACGTATTTCGGAAAAATTGGAAAAATATTTGTCTTTATATGCACCCCACGCCCACTTACTTACTTACTTAGCTGGCCGAACTAAGAAAAAATCTCCAATCCTCTCTGTTTGCTGCCGTATATTACCAATCTGGGATATGTAGCTTTCTGATATCTCGTTTGACTTGTTCGATCCAACGAAGCTTTGGCCTTCCAGATCTGCGAGAACCTCCGCCTCCGCCTTTTTAGCGGGTTCATCATCACTCATTCTTATAACATGGCCTAGCCATCGCAATCGTTGTATCTCGATTCGTTCAACTACATTGATGTCATTGTATAGTTGATACAGCTCTTTGTTCATACGACGCCGATATTCGCCGTCAACACAGATTGGCCCGTAGATCTTTCGAAGAATTTTTCTCTCGAAAACACCAACCACTGCCTTATCTGCTTGAGCAAGTACCCATGCTTCGGAACCATACATTAGCACGGGTAGTATCAGTGTTTTGTAAAGTGTTACTTTTGTTTGACGAGAGGTGGCTTTATTCCTAAACTGCTTACTCAGCCCAAAGTAGCATCTGTTAGCCAACACTATTCATCTGCGTATTTCACAACTGATGTTATTTGTTGTGTTTATGGCGGTGCCGAGGTAGACGAAGTCCTTTACTACCTCAAAATTGTAGGTACCAACATTCACAGATAATGCGGGGTTCGTGGACATATTACGCGTCGATATCATCAACTTGGTTTCTTCGCCGTTTACTGCCAGACCAACTTTAGCAGATACTCTTTCGACTTTTGCAAAGGTGTCAGTTACTTCCTTTACCGATCGACCCATGATGTCAATGTCGTCGGCATAAGCCAGTAACATATGACTGTTCGTGTATATCGTCCCTTTTCTTCTGACCTTCGCGTCTCTTATGACCTTTTCCAGCAGGATCTTGAATAGATCACACGACAGGCCGTCTCCTTGTTTGAAACCTCTTTTGGTAATAAACTCTTCGGAGAGGTTCTTTCCAATTTTAACTGAGGATCTTGTCTCAGTTAATGTCATTCTACAAAGCTGAATGAGCTTTGCAGGAATACCAAAATCAGACATGGCTTGGAACACCTTTGAACGTATAGGGCTGTCGAATGCTGCTTTATAATCGACGAAAAGATGGAAGATGTCGATCTGCATTTATTGGGTCTTTTCCAGGATTTGTCTCAAGGTAAATATCTGGTCAATGGTGGATTTGCCAGGTCTAAAGCCGCACTGATAGGGTCAAATAATTTCATTGACCATAAGCTTAGGCGCTCACACAATATGCCAGATACTATCTTATATGCAATAGGGAGCAGACTTATGCCCCTGTAATTGGAGCACACAGTCCTATTACCCTTCTTGTGGACTGGACATAGGATGCTCACGTTCCAATCGTCGGGTACGCGTTCTTCCTGCCAGATGGTGCTAACTAGCTGATGCATACACCTTATCAGCGTGTCGCCTCCGGTTTTGAACAGCTCGGCTGGTAGGCCATCTGCTCCTGCCGCCTTATTATTATTCAGCCGGTTTATTGCTGTCCTTACCTCATCCTGGCTGGGCGGTATACATTCAATACCATCTTCTGGGATTGGATCTGTGGTATCTTCGCCGTCTTCACAGCTATCGGATACCAACAGTTTGGAAAAATGTTCTTTCCATATCCTGAGCACACTATCTGTATCAGTTACCAAATTACCTTGTTGGTCTCTACAGGAGGATATGCCTGTACCAAAGTCTTCAGTTTGATGCTTCACTCTTTGGTAGAATTTTCGGACTTCGTTCTGTCTCCTGTACATCTATATTTGTTCACACTCCCTCTTTTCCAACTCTCTCTATTTCCTGCGGAAAAGACGTTTCTCCTCTCTCCTTTTCTGCCGATACCTCTCTCGTGCGCTACGCGTTGCTACTGATTGTAAAGTAGCCCTATATGCTGCATTTTTTCTTCGGTAGCAGCACGGCACTTTGGTCATACCATGGATTCTTTGGTGAAGGTCTCTGGTATCCAAGTACTGATTTTGCGGCTGTTTGCGGCTACCTGACTTAACGCCCAACGGACATAACGCCCAAAATTAATTTTGGGCGTTATGTCCTCCCTGACCCCGGACTTAACGCCCAAAATAAAATTGGGCGTTAAGTCCGCCCCCATAGCGGACATAAGGCCCATTGGGCTTTATGTCCGTTTTCCGAAATTAATGATTTTCCCACTTCATAAGTAAAATTCAGATTTATTTACAAATAAAGTTGATTTATATATGTATGTAACAAATTAAAAAAAAAACAAGTAAAAAAATATCAGTCGGCTTTGCCGACAGAGATATACCCTCAGCCTGTGCAAATTGAAACACTTTTTTCACAAAAAACTTATGTATTTAGGGTTAAAGTTCAAACATTTTGCTGAAAAGGTACTTAAAGGAATGGGCCGACAGAGACCATGGGGGTGCCGTAGGGCTGCTTTCGGGCTGTTTTCTCAAGAAGTATGGACTTGCCCCTGAAACAACGTTTACCATCGTAATTGAGGCAGCGAATGTATGTTGCTTCAACAAAAATCAAAGTGATTCAATAGCAGGTCTTAAAGTGAACATATCCAAAATTCTGTGTGGGAGGTACGGGATGGAGTGGACAAATATAGTCCATATTCGAACCTGATCTATATCTGGTAGATATTATGAGAACGTGTAAAGTATCGACCAAATCGGTCACTCCCATCAAGAGTTATCGTGCGCACAATTTTTCCGAATGTTTTTGAACTTTTGTGGGGTAGGTACCTGAAGGAGTGGACCGATATGGCTTATCTACGAACTTAAACTAAGTTTGGAAACAATATTACGAAGGCCAAATTTTGGCCGGAATCGGCATTTCCGTTCGAGAATTATCTTGCGCTTCCACCCATAAACATGGTGTCATAGGGTTTGTTTTTCAACTTTGAGGCTTTTTTTCAGGAAGTATGGACTTGCCCCTGAGGAAACTTGTACCTTCGTATAGGGGACATTGAATACAAGATGGTACAACAAAAACCAAGGCGATTCGAGAGCAGGTCCTAAACTGAACTTTTCCGAAATTTTGTGTGGGAGGTACTCGAAGGAGTTTACCGATTGAGTCCATATTGGAACCTCATCTAAGTCTGGTAGAAATTTCATAATTTGCAAAGTATGGACCAAATCGGTTAATCCCTTCAAGAGTTATCGTACGCACTAATTTTCCGAACATTTTCGAACTTCTGTGGGGGAGGTACCGGAAGGAGTGGACCGATATAATCTATCTTTGAACTTGAACTAAGTTTGGACAAAATATTACGAAAGCCAAATTTTGGACCGAATCGGCAGATCCGTTAGAGAGTTATATTGCGCTCCAACCACTACACACGGTGTCATAGGTTTTTTTTTAACTTTCAGGCTATTTCTCAGGAAGTATGGACTTGCCCCTAATGAAACTTACAGCGTCGTATAGAGGACAGCGAATAGAACTTGCTACAACAAAAATCAAAGCGATTCGAGACCAGGTCCTAAACTGAACTTTTCCGAAATTTTGTGTGGGAGGTACCCGAAGGAGTGGACTGATTGAGTCCATATTGGAACCTAATCTATGTTTGGTAGAATTTACACGATGTGCAAAGTATGGAACAAATCGGTTATTCCATACAAGAGTTATCGTGCGCACAAATTTTGCGACAATTTTTGAACATTTGTGGGGGAGGTACCTGAAGGAGTGGACCTATATGGCCCATCTTCGAACTTAAATCGAATCTGGACAAAATATTTCGATACCCAAAATTTGAACCGAATCGATTGATCCGTTCGAGAGTTATCGTGCGCACCAGCCAGCCAGACCGACAGACAGACAGACGGACGGACATTGCTAGATCTACTCAAAATTGTCTGAAACGGATATCGTACAAACATACTTGGGGTCTAAAACCATTATTTCGATGAGGCACATTTTTGGTCGTATCAAAGTGTAAATACCCTCTTTAGCCTGAAGGCTGAGGGTATAAAAATCATACTGAAATCATATTTAAATGTATACGGATTTTCCAACAATTTGTGGACAAATGGACCCAACATAACAGTACTGTGATTGTTATGATTTACTTGAGTTTTCTCGAAACAAGATTTACAAGCATGCACAATTTTGCAAACCTCCAATTTTATTTTTTAAAAACATATTTCGTATAAAAGATTTTTCTTGCTTGCGATACATCTACAACGCCATAAATAAAACATTGAGTCGTAGAAAATCAAAATCAAAATTCAAACCTGAATATGCTGGAAGCGATGGAGCAAAAGTCAAAAACGGTATATTTTACGCAAAATCGCGCGCGCGATTTCTTATAAAATATACCGTCTTCGACTTTTGCTCGATCGCTTTCAACATCTTTAGGTTTTATGACTATGACTCAATTTTATTTTCAATGAGGAAACAATTTTAAATACATATTAACACTAAACAACTTACAAAAGCGATCGAGCAAAAGTCGAAAACGGTATATTTTATAAGAAATCGCGCGCGCGATTTTTTATAAAATATACCGTTTTCGACTTTTGCTCGATCGCTTCCAACATCTTTAGGTTTTATGACTATGACTCAATTTTATTTTCAATGAGGAAACAATTTTAAATACATCTTAACAGTTAACTTAACAATCGCTCGCGCGTTTTCTTATAAAATATACAGTTTTCGACTTTTGCTCGATCGCTTTCAACATCTTAGGTTTTATCTATGACTCAATTTTTAATTCACAATAAGAAATAAATCACTCAACACGCTGTTAAACATTCCGTTTTGTCAGTATTCGTTATTTGGAAATGTGTTAATAAATTCCTGAGGAGATTTCGATTTTTCTGAGCTCCTTATGCATCCAACTAGTTTAAAATCAACTGAATGATGTTTGCTATTTTAGGAATCAATCAAATCATTTTTAAAATCTACATAACCATAATATAACCTGAAAGAGTCTACCATTTCGAAAATTTTAAAAAATTTTTTAGAATAAAATTAGACAGAATGATCAAAATAATAGTTTATTGTAGGTTTTGGAACACAGCAATTGAAACCGGCCCTGCATTACAAATATTAATTTTTAATCATTAAAATATGAAAAAACAACATAATATTTTGGGCGTTATGTCCACTTACAAAGCGGACATAACGCCCACATTTTTTTGGCTTTGTGTCCGATTATTTTTGGGCTTTATGTCCGGAGTTAGGGCGGACATAACACCCAATTTTATTTTGGGGGTTAAGCCCGGGGTCGGGGAGGACATAACGCCCAAAATTAATTTTGGGCGTTAAGTCAGGTCGCCGCTGTTTGCATGGAGTGGGCAATATTTTGCTATTGTGCTGATATGTTATCGGGACGAGAAGCGCTTTCATTAAGCAATTGGGTCAGTTGAGTGGAATATGCTGTGGCTATCTGTTGTGTTTGCAGCTTAGCGTTGTCCAACTTTCGTGTTGTGTCTGTCCGTGCTTTATTTGCAACGTTTAGACGGGTACGTACCTTTGTTGCAACGAGGTAATGGTCCGAATCTATGTTTGCTCCTCGGAACGATCGTACATCCAACACGCTCGATGAATGTCTTCCATCTATCACAACGTGATCAATTTGATTTATTGTTCTTTGGTCTGGAGACAGCCAAGTGCCCTTATGAATATCGAGATGCTTAAATCTGGTACTGCTAACTACCATGTTTTTTGCCGCTGCGAAGTCTATCAGTCTCATTCCATTGTCTGATGTTTCACTATGTAGACTGAATTTCCCGACTGTTTGTCCAAAGATATTCTCCTTTCCAATTTTGGCATTAAAATCGCCTAGAACAATTTCAATGTCATGGGCAGGACAACGGTCATATGTTTCTTCTAAGCGCTCGTAGAATATATCTTTGGTCTGTTCGTCCTTGTCTTCGGTTGGAGCATGAGCGCAGATAAAGCTGATGTTGAAGAATTTTGCTTTTAATCGAATTGTAGCAAGTCTTTCATTCACTGGGGCGAAGCTGGAGACCAGATGTTTTAACCTTTGACCAACTACAAAACCGCAACCAAACTCATGCTTTGGCAGCATTCCATCTTATTTCCTGTATGGCAGTAATGTCGGCCTTGTACTTTTCAAGTACATCTGCCAGCGCGTAAACTACACCTTCTCTATAAAGAGTGCGAACATTCCAGGTGCAGATTCGCAGATCATGGTCCTTAAAGCGTTTGCGGGTGTCGTCAACTTTAGAGGGGTTTGTTTTTCTTTTCTTTCGTTTGTTCATAGTAGGCTGCTTTTTTCTAGAGGGGGGGGGGGGGGGGCAAACGCCCAAACCCAAGTTTTTAACGTTCTTATGGGTGAACGCGCGGCACATGTTAGCTGACTACCTTTAACGGGTGTTAACGGCAGCTCCCAGGTGACACCATGGGGAGGTCAGTGTCCACTTGAGATCAGAGAGGGACCAAGATAAATCTTGGACTTTAACATGTTAAAGCCGGTCAGGACCGTTCCTTGGTATCTTTCATCCCCTACGTCACCAAACCAAACTCAAAAAATGCGTTTAATTTCTGTCCTAAATATTAATCTTTTTTAATATCCCCCCATACCATTGCTATCGCAAACGATATCGTTTTCGAATATTTTGCGATAGTTTTGCGGATATTTTGTTCGAGAACGACACACGAAAACGAATCAAAAACGATTCACTGGCCGCTCAGTTTGTGGCAGTAAAACTTTCGTTTTCGAAGTATCGATAATAATATTATTTTCGAATCAAAAACAATACGGAAACATATAATTTAGCGATACTTTAACGATTCATTTTAGATATCGCTAGAAGCTCTTTAATGTTATTATTATCGATAGTTTTGGTGTTTCATTTTCCATTCGTTCCCCAATAATTAAAGGGTATTTTAGGTAAATTTTAATACATATATGTATTTTTATTGAGTTAGGAAAGTGTATTGCAAAAACTAAAAATAATATAATTCAATGCAAGAATTGCAAAATAAACAGAAAACATAACAATTACTTCAAAGTATTAAATAGCGGGAAAACTAAGACTATATAGATATAAATTTCTTCATTTTCTTTTTTAGATTCATCGAACTTTTGCTTTTCATATGTCATTTCGCGGCTTTTACAACCCTGTCATGAGCGTTTAACAACTCTGTCATCCAGGGAAAATGCCAGGTCAGCCACCATGTCACCCGGGTACATTTAAAACGAGAGAAAATATATATGTCAAAAATTAATATTTAAAATAGACTTAATATAAATATACATTCTCCGAATTGCAATTTTTAGTTGCTGTTCACACGCCAAGAAACCTTTTCGGCCAGGTAATCGGAGAATATTTTCGACATCGATTGAATCTTCTGACACTATGTGTCCACTTCTTCCAGGGACGCAAACCCGCGTCAAACGTTTTTCAACGTCAGGAGTCTCACCTTCAATGTATTCTTCATGCAATATGTATCCACTTCTTCCAGGGGCATAATTTTCTCATCTTATTCAAAAGTCCCTTCATCTGGTATATTTGCTCAGCTCCTAGACTGTCGATTACAGGTTTCACAAAAATATTTTCAACTTTTCTTTTATAAAAAACATATAACACAATAAAATTTCGCGATTGTTATTTACACAACTTATAAATAAACCAAATTCTTTTAATTCAACTAAATAAACGAATTCACATGAAACTTTTTACAAACTGATTTTAATTTGAAAAAATAAAATTTGACAACAATTCCAAATATTTTATATTTGGCCTACACTATCGAAAAAACCCTTGAATTCTGCTCGAAAATAATATCACTTTCGAAGTTTTGTGGCGAACTTTCGAATAATATCCGCACTTGGTATGGGGGGATATTTTTTTTATTTTGCCTTCGAAATTTTGAATTCGAATTATACCGTGAATTTTGAACATTTTTAAAACAAATTACATATCCCTATAATTTGACATGTTCCTTCTTCAAATCAAATTATAATACTCGTGTTATTAAAGTGCAAAAAACGTCTTTTTGCCTAAAAACCTGTCCAAATTATTTATAGAGCGGTGATTGGTTCGTATAGAGTTGGTCATTGTAATCCCATACCATTAGTTATCCGGTTGCCGCAATAAGAAGGAAATAAAGTTCCACCTGCAACCAATATTTTTCGGAGATGTTTTACTTACCTCTCTCTCGCTCTCCCTCCTTTTGACAATAAAACTAATGATATTTTCTTGTTCTTCTTTTTTATGTTATTATTTAGCATTGTGTTCTGATTTTTTTTTTTCATCTTCTCGTTTTTATCTGTTTTGTATTATTACTAGTGGATTTTTTTAATAATATTTTTTGGGGGGTTTTCATGTTTTCTGTTTTGTTTTTCCTTAGTATGTATAGAGAAATTGCAATTTAACTTGTTGTGGAGTATTGATTAAATGCAATTTCAAAATTGTTATATTATTTTGCATTGTTTATTTGGGAATGCATTTTAATAAGTTGTTTTGGTTTCCTTTTTTTAATTTTAAAGAGGGTTTACTTGTCAGCTTGTAACTACGCTTTGTGTTATCTTAGAGTCGAATACGGTGTTTATTTTGCAGTTTTCATATTGTTGTTGTTGTTTCTGTTTTGTTTTATTCATAGTTAATAATAATCATAATAATAATTAATATATTATTAATACAATAATAATAATAATTATATATTTCTGTTTGTTCATTTGTTTTTTTTTTTTTTTGTTTATTAATAATATATACGTGTTTCAGTTTTATCGGTTTAATAGTAATCATCATCATAATATAATAATAAATAGTATTTAAATAATATTGTATATGCATATTTTTGTTTACGCTTTTAATATATCTTGGTTTCTTTTTTCAATCTTGCGTTCATCAATCCTTCTCGCAGTATTTACGAGCATGACATTTATAAGGAAAAATGTCCTTTTGATACAAGTCTGAGATTAGAACTTCTGCAGCCCATGTTCTTTCTATTGTGTATTTCATAAAGTAATAATAGTGGGTTTTCTTTGCTACTGTCTTTCTTTTTGGAGTATTTCTGTTTTTATCTTCTTCTTCTCCTTCTTTCAATATCTACTAATTTCTATTTTAATCATTTCGTTTTAGTTTTAGTAATAAAAAACATGAATATGAACATTGCATAGTTAATATTTTGAATTTGTTTCTTATATGAGAATGAATAAGAGAGTTTCCGTTTTTTCTTTCTACCCAGCAAACATTATGGCGCCATTATTATAAGGAATGAGTAACTAATTTCTTGTGTTCTTTTTTTCTTTCTTCGAATGTTTTCCTTTTTTTAATCTAATATTATTAGTTTTTTGTTAATAAGATTTCATAAAGTCACTTGTTAATCTGTTTTGAGAATTTATTTTAATTTTCTTTAGCATTTTTTTTTTTAATTATAAACATTGCTTGCAGCTTTAGAGTATAGTTGTGTGGTAATGTTTTGTTTAATAATTTGAAAATAATAAATTTGTGATAGCTCAATTAATTCAATTAAAAAAAACTCTTTCAAATAAATGACCGTCGTCCTAATAAGACAACAATTAAATGAAAATAATATGTTTATAAATAAAGTTGTAATTAAAGTTTAAACATTAAAATAATATTTAAGTGATAAATAGGTTAAAGATAGTAAGTAGAGAAACAATAACTAACGGTAAACTAGTAGTCATGTAAAACATAGTCAAATAATTTCATATACCTATGTATGTATTTAACATAAAACAAACTATAAGCGTTCAACAAAAAGTTAAAAATGCCTTACATCCTTGCGAATTTAAGAAATAAAACAAAAAAAGAAATGAAACTTAACCTAAAATCAGCGCATTTGAGGTCACCAAAAGTTTGTTCACATTAAAAAATGGATCTTAAATGGTTGTAAGTAAGAAATGCCACAATGACTACTAAAATTTTAATGCGAAAGGTGTATGAAAGTGTGGCCTGAGGGAATTTTAGGCTTCCCCTGTAAACGCAGATATGATAACAACGACTGCCCGCTATTAACATTTCAACACGATCCGAGAGGTGGTGGTGGATTATAGGAGATATCTGAAGAAATAGTCCATCTTGGAACTGGATTTAATTTTGGGAGTCATTGCTTTCGTGCCAATCAGCATTTTTCAGATGGTCATCTTAGGATTTTAGAGACATGTGTCAGGAAGAAATATTACGATGTGCAAATCGGTTACTGCATTCAAGAGTTGACATTCGCACCATTTTGGCGAAAACATTTGATATGGCCCACGCCCACGAACTCGATTTAATTTTAGACAAAATATTATGTGATGCAAAGTTTAGACCAAATCGGTTACTGCCTTGGAGAGTTGCGATGTACACCATTTAAGTGAACTTTTTTTAACTTTTAAGCTAGGTGAATTATTCGAACTGGATCTATAACAAATCGGTTAATCCGCACGACACTTTTCGTGCACACCGGCCAGGCATACAGATTTATCGACTCCAAATTGACAGAAACGAATTTCATTGAAAAATATTTGGGGTCCAAAATTATTATTTCGTTAGCCAAAGATTGGATAAAAAGTAGCCAATTTATTTATTTATTATTCATATATAGAAATGCAAATATGCCGAAATATTCAGCCTCCGAAGTGAAACAACTGACAAAAAAATTAAAGAATGGTTATTGCTCTCCTCATGAAGATAAAAGAAACCAAGCCATGAAGGTAGATGGAGAACACTCACCCAGCCTTTACGACGTACGATCGATGTGAGGAACATTTTTTGTTTATATTTTTCGGAATTACCAGTTTATAGCGAGACCTTATGTAGACGCTTTGGTGATCTATACTGATGCAACCAAGATGAGGGAATAAAGCTCAAATAAGCTCAACGATAGCTGCAGCGTCCTTCATGGGAAGATTGTAGCTATAAGCACTTGAACCCATACTCACATGGCCAGTGACGATATTTAATGTCCAAAGTCATGGGCCATAAACTTAAGAGTGGATTCATGATTTGAGGAAGTTTTTTTTTCTTATACCCTAAACAGACGGCAGCGTTAATTTTCATTAAGATCTGCATTTAATTTTACCTTGACAGACGACAGTTTCTGCATTTCCGAAGCAGCTGATTGCTATATTGTTGTTGGTTGCACTGTAATTTTTTGTTTTCCTTGGGTCTCATAGCATGAATATGCTCTCTCCATCATATGAATATGAGCTCTCTTTTACAATATTGCCATATTGAAATACTTAAATGCGCTTTACATTCTGTTTGATTTTGTGCATTAAGAATGTGGATAATGCACGAATTAATTTGAATTAAGGCATTTAATGCAAATTAACTGTGCCGTCTGTCTAGGGTATTATTCGCCATGGGTGGATCTTTGTCGATAGATCTACCAATAAATTTGCCTGTCATACCACCATGGTACTACTACATCTGTAAACAACAAAAACATATAATTCGCTTCGTGATGACGTTTAGCAGATGACAACAGGAATCTGGATGCAGAGTATCCAGGGAAATCTGACCTGCGAAATTACAAAGAAGAATCCACTTGCTATTCTACGTGTATAAAGTAGAGATTAAAATCACAGTGTATCATTTCAGATTTCAGGTCGCAGCAGGGTTGAGTCTCTTGTATCATAGGTCTCTTGTATCACTGTAGGCTATGTGAAGATGCAGGAAAAATAAAAAGGTTAATATATGGGATGATTTTTTTTTTATTTTAATTAATGTATGTAAGTCCTAGGTCACACTAGCGAGTACAGAAAATCACTACCTGTACAGCGGGTTCACTACCTCATATCCCTCGCCTATAAACTCGAAGTCGTCATGTTGAAACAGCGCTAGCGTGACCTTCGACTAATATGGGATAAATACCCCTTCTTTCATGTACATATGTAGATCTCATTACACTTTATAATCTTACCTAGTCTGTGTTTAGACACACAAATTTCTCGGTAAGTAAATTGAGTTTTTTGGGAGAGAGCGGAGAGGAAGAGCTCCCCAATACTCTTTCCTAACCCCTATTGCCTAAAATCTGAATTTACTTTCCCGAGAAATTGGGTGTCTTATACCAGATGCCCTTACCTTTAATGCAGCCATATATTCCAATATACACTCTAAAATGTTGTTTAACACCTCTCTATCTCTTCTATCTTTCCAGTTTGCTTCACTATGTCATAATTCTTCAAAATACCTGGGATCAGCGTACGTAAAAATACTTTAAATAACATTTCCAATCGTTTCGTATTTTCCATAGGAACAATACAAAACGAAACATAACCCACGTTGGCCGAGCTCGCTGTTTAGTTTTGTTTTGTTTACATTCGTGAGTGCGAACAAAACGAAAAGCGAAAAGTACTCAACTCCACAAGAGCAGATAGAAAACGGAATAGTACTAAACACATGTGAATAAATCAAAAACGTTTGGTGGTTGATAAAATTCACTGTGGTATGCTGATGCTAACTTATAGGTTTGTTGTTGTATACGCACGGCAAACGTTTCCCAAAAATACTTCTTGTTTCGGTGGTGAATGAAACAACTCGGCAAAGTATAGCCGAAGTTACATTTCAGCAATCGTACGGTTTCCATCTTTTTACATTGAAAAGTTTGTGTTTTTGTTTTAGTTGTGAGAATGAAACGATTTAGAGAAACTGAAAAGTTTCTGGCTTTGTGTGATTGGTACGAGAATCGTTTTGTTTGTTTCCGTTCATTGCCTGGGATGAAGACGATAGGCAAAAGGCCTCCGAATGAGTTGACTACCTCCCATTCTTTAACCTAACAGTATGTATTTGTGGTTATTACAATAAATTATCAAACAATCTAAATTATCGGATAACCGAGAATTAATTCATTTTGGCAAGGATGATCTCCTTAAGAATTAATTTTTAAATTTTTAAGTGCATATCTATACGAATATAACAAGATCGTCGCCCTACATTTTTAAGAGGAAAAAAAATCAAATTCAAAAATGTATATCTTGCACTAAACTTAAAGATTATTAATCAACATTTTAATGAAGATTGTATTCAGCCCAATCATGAATATTCTTGCGGAATGCAGTTCTCGCGGAATAGATTTTTCTCGAGAGAATATTCCTCCTATCATGAATAATGTGAGAAAAATCACCCTTATTACGGTTGGCGTTGTCGTATCCAAAATTGCAAGCTGACGTGTCGTAACGTCTAATTGGTATTATGTATGTTTTTGTACAAAAAAGCAAAAATTTCAACTTTTAAATAATTCTTTTGGCAACAAACATTATTAGAATTATTAGTAGATCATTTTTAAACTTTTAATTCAGAAGAAAAACTAACCCTACAGTTTTTACAATCAAAATAAGTGTTTGGCGTAGACGTTTTTGTGGTCGTTGGCGTAGTCGTTGTCGTAGGGATATTTTTTGGTACCACGTAACATTTACGACAACGACAATTTTTTTCTCATACTAAATTTAAAAAATATATTTTTTTTTAATTGTAAAACAATTCGTTTGGAATCATCTTTTGAGCAAGAACTAAGAATTTACATTGCATCAATCGTTATATGAGGACTCTAACAGATTTTCAATAGAAAGTTTGTCATTTGATAAAGACACGAAATTTATCTCATGCAAATGAATCAAAGTAGTAAAATTTGTATTTATTATAGTTATTTTCAACTTTTAAATAATTCTTTTGGCAACAAACATTATTCGTTTGGAATCATCTTTTGAGCAAGAACTAAGAAATTTACATTGCATCAATCGTTATATGAGGACTCTAACAGATTTTCAATAGAAAGTTTGTCATTTGATAAAGACACGAAATTTATCTCATGCAAATGAATCAAAGTAGTAAAATTTGTATTTATTATAGTTATTTTCCAATATATTTTAATAATCATTGCCAAAAAAATCTTTTAAAATTAATTTGTTTTTACTTTTATATACTGTCGTTTACAAAATCGGTCACGACTCTTTCCTCGTATTTCAACGTCATACGTAATACCAATTTGTCGTATTACGCCATACGTAATACCGATTTGTCGTATCAAAAAAAATCACCCTTATTACGGTTGGCGTTGTCGTATCCAAAATTGCAAGCTGACGTGTCGTAACGTCTAATTGGTATTATGTATGTTTTTGTACAAAAAAGCAAAAATTTCAACTTTTAAATAATTCTTTTGGCAACAAACATTATTAGAATTATTAGTAGATCATTTTTAAACTTTTAATTCAGAAGAAAAACTAACCCTACAGTTTTTACAATCAAAATAAGTGTTTGGCGTAGACGTTTTTGTGGTCGTTGGCGTAGTCGTTGTCGTAGGGATATTTTTTGGTACCACGTAACATTTACGACAACGACAATTTTTTTCTCATACTAAATTTAAAAAATATATTTTTTTTTAATTGTAAAACAATTCGTTTGGAATCATCTTTTGAGCAAGAACTAAGAATTTACATTGCATCAATCGTTATATGAGGACTCTAACAGATTTTCAATAGAAAGTTTGTCATTTGATAAAGACACGAAATTTATCTCATGCAAATGAATCAAAGTAGTAAAATTTGTATTTATTATAGTTATTTTCAACTTTTAAATAATTCTTTTGGCAACAAACATTATTCGTTTGGAATCATCTTTTGAGCAAGAACTAAGAAATTTACATTGCATCAATCGTTATATGAGGACTCTAACAGATTTTCAATAGAAAGTTTGTCATTTGATAAAGACACGAAATTTATCTCATGCAAATGAATCAAAGTAGTAAAATTTGTATTTATTATAGTTATTTTCCAATATATTTTAATAATCATTGCCAAAAAAATCTTTTAAAATTAATTTGTTTTTACTTTTATATACTGTCGTTTACAAAATCGGTCACGACTCTTTCCTCGTATTTCAACGTCATACGTAATACCAATTTGTCGTATTACGCCATACGTAATACCGATTTGTCGTATCAAAAAAAATCACCCTTATTACGGTTGGCGTTGTCGTATCCAAAATTGCAAGCTGACGTGTCGTAACGTCTAATTGGTATTATGTATGTTTTTGTACAAAAAAGCAAAAATTTCAACTTTTAAATAATTCTTTTGGCAACAAACATTATTAGAATTATTAGTAGATCATTTTTAAACTTTTAATTCAGAAGAAAAACTAACCCTACAGTTTTTACAATCAAAATAAGTGTTTGGCGTAGACGTTTTTGTGGTCGTTGGCGTAGTCGTTGTCGTAGGGATATTTTTTGGTACCACGTAACATTTACGACAACGACAATTTTTTTCTCATACTAAATTTAAAAAATATATTTTTTTTTAATTGTAAAACAATTCGTTTGGAATCATCTTTTGAGCAAGAACTAAGAATTTACATTGCATCAATCGTTATATGAGGACTCTAACAGATTTTCAATAGAAAGTTTGTCATTTGATAAAGACACGAAATTTATCTCATGCAAATGAATCAAAGTAGTAAAATTTGTATTTATTATAGTTATTTTCAACTTTTAAATAATTCTTTTGGCAACAAACATTATTCGTTTGGAATCATCTTTTGAGCAAGAACTAAGAAATTTACATTGCATCAATCGTTATATGAGGACTCTAACAGATTTTCAATAGAAAGTTTGTCATTTGATAAAGACACGAAATTTATCTCATGCAAATGAATCAAAGTAGTAAAATTTGTATTTATTATAGTTATTTTCCAATATATTTTAATAATCATTGCCAAAAAAATCTTTTAAAATTAATTTGTTTTTACTTTTATATACTGTCGTTTACAAAATCGGTCACGACTCTTTCCTCGTATTTCAACGTCATACGTAATACCAATTTGTCGTATTACGCCATACGTAATACCGATTTGTCGTATCAAAAAAAATAAATGTTGTATTTAAACCAAGAAATGCGTTCTGGGAATTGCAAATGTATTTCTTTCGGTTTTTTAAGGATATAAAATGCTGTAAAAGACAGAAAATTTCGTTGTATATAATTTTTCATCATTTAAAAATGTATCTTACGACTACGCCTACGACAACGTCTACGCCACTTGAACGTCTACGACTACGCCAACCGTAATAAGGGTGAATAATCATTGAATTTGGCAGCACTGAAGCGTCTTTTTCATACCATGTGTGCCCTAATTGTGGTGAAAACAAAGAGAAAATGTTAAGTGTTTGTGTTTTTAGACAAAATAAACAAATTGAATCAAATAAATTACACTTTTACACATCAAAGATATTCAGAAGATGTTACTTATTATGAAAAACATCAAATAAGATTGGAAAATTCCAAGGAAACAGTGCATTGTGCTATGGAACTGCCACTATTACGAATGTGTTAAAAACGAGTGTTTTTAATAAAAAGATGGCAAAAATTTAAAAAAAATATATATAAATATTGAAATAAAAATAACACTGTACAACAAAATTGAACTTTTTTTAAAATTACAATAAACCCCGCACAGATTATGAAAGAGGACCGAAAAAAAGAAGACACGTGTATCGGCGTTTTGAAAGTTTACGTCGAGAAGTAACCTAAATTGGCGTGGCAAGTTCCGCCCATTTCTACAGGTTTTGAAATATTCGACATCAGATTCCTTGGAATCCTTGCATTGTAGGTATAAAGTGTCTTTGGCAATATATATATGACAACAATGCGGGGTATCTTTTTATGGAAAAAATTAACCCTCATGCGAGTCAATAAAGGGGTCTTTTTGGTTCCATTTTTCAAAAACGTTTAAAAACTCCTTAAAAATGTGATCGTATCAGATCAAAATATTCTACAAAATTATTTGTCATAAAATTTTACTATAGGTCCCCGAATACACCAAAACTCTAAATCGTACCTAAACGCCAGAAATCTGCCAAAAGCAAAATCACGTTTTAGGGTTAATGTTGTACTTTATCTGAGTTTATTAAGTTTTGTCCCACAAAACTTCATTCTAGATAGAAGACGTCAACGACAAAAATATTCTCCATCAAATTTCAATATAAGTCGCCGAATAAATGAAATATGTATTTACAATATATATCAAGAAAATATATACATCAATGTTGCCAACAAAACACCCAAATAATTTTTGAATAAATTAGTTTTGTTCTTTTTTCGGGTTGATGCATGAAAGTAACATGAAATTTGGTTTTAGACGAAAGTTGTTAAAGGAAGAAATATTCTACACACAATTTCACTATAAGTCCCAGAACAAACTATATATCTAAGTAAAATACTTTGTTAAGAAAATGACGTTACAAAATTAGATATTATAGGTAGAAATTATTTTTTAAACTTTTAGATTCTTAATTAAAATTTATTCCATACTGAGTCAAAATCTCCTAATATACTACACTTTTTGGGGATTGTGTCAAAAGATGAAATATTCCAAATCAAATTTCATTATGAGTCTCTGAACAAATGAAATTTGTAGCTATACTATTTAACATCTCACAAAGCTTTCGCTTTTTATATATGATTTAGGACCATATTCTACCGCTTTTATTCACATTTTCGTTATCTGCGGTCACAAAATATATTTTATTGATGTTTTTTCATAATAAATTCTTTCAGAAGATTATGTGTGCTCGATCCAAACTGTTTTTGAAATATCTATGATGAATATATATAGGGAAAATATTGACAACCCAGATCGGACTTGGTAAAATTACGTATTTTAGTACTATAAACTAAAATAAAGTCATCAGGATAAGTCGTAGGTTCCTGATATTGTATGTGGAAATTCGGGGATAGCCTACGGCTATTGTCCAGTGAATATATATCCCACCTACGAGTTCTAACATCCATGATTTTGGCATGGTCCTAAATACTATAATGATGACAGCTACTTCTGCTCTAATAAAATTGACTGAATTTACCCTAGAATTTGACATACATGTGTGTATAATGAACGATCATAACAAATTTAGTTAAGATATGACTAGTTACTTCGATTTCAAGGTTTAATTCAGTCAATTTGATCAGAGCAGAAGTAGCTGTCATCATTATAGTATTTAGGACCCTGCCAAAATCATGGATGTTAGAACTCGTAGGTGAGATATATATTCACTGGACAATAGCCGTAGACTATCCCCGAATTTTCACATACAATATCAGATTTCTGGCGTTTAGGTACGATTTAAAGTTTTGGTGTATTTGGGGACCTATAGTAAAATTTTATGACAAATAATTTTGTATAATATTTCGATCTAATACGATCTCATTTTAAAGGACTTTTTAAACGTTTTTGAAAAAATTGACCAAAAAGACCCCTTTATTGACTCGCATGAGGGTTAATTTTTTCCATAAAAAGATACCCCGCATTGTTGTCAGTAATATTGCCAAAGACATTTTATACCTAAAATGCAAGGATTCCAAGGAATCTGATGTCGAATATTTCAAAACCTGTGGAAATGGGCGGAACTTGCCACGCCTATTTAGGTTACTTCTCGACGTAAACTTTCAAAACGCCGATACACGTGTCTTCTTTTTTTCGGTCCTCTTTCATAATCTGGCCGAATTGTCTTGTAATTTTTTTGTGTGTTGTACAGTGTAATTGAAATTATGCGTTTGTTCAGTGTTTTCAACAGTAACGGATCGGTACTTTGTATGTGCAAAATTCTGCCATCCCATCGTTGATTGGTACAAAATGGTAAAATACCTACATATAACTTCTACGGTAAGAGTAGAAGCGATGGTTATGGTGGTATAGGAGTTTATTTGAGACATAGTCTCGAATTCTCTTTAATGAAGTTTGACCAACGTGATGATATAGTAGGAATTACTACTCATAATCTGAAGAATAATCTGAACCTAGTAGTCGCATATGTCCCGCCCAACACGAGCCGAGACACTTTCAAAGGCATTGCTGGTAGGTGATTTTAATGCTAAATCAGTTAACTGGGGAAATACTCATACGGATGCTCAAGGGGAGATTTTAAGTGGAATGGCGGATAAAAATCATTTCATTTGTTGTAACTGGGGGGAAACCACGTTCTTCCTAAACGATGACATAAAATCAGCTTTGGACCTAACGTTCATTAACAGCGCACAATTTAAAATCAAGTGGAGTGTTGGAGATGTCAAGATCACCAACAGTAACCACAAGCCAATCACTGTTGTGTTGGAGGGGGATTGTGTCCCCTGAAACAACACCAAGATATTATTGAAAAAGAAAATGTTCAAGCAAATCGAAAAACTCAAAATTGGAAATAGTCATAACGAATTTTATGATGCTTTTGAAATTATCCGGGCTGAAAATACGGTGGTAATCAGTAGCAACAACAAATACACACCCAAGGCCTGGTGGAATGAAAACATACAGAGGTTATACAACAAAAGGACTGCCAAAAGGAGATTGTACGAGACAACTAAAAAGTGGGAAGACATAATCAAGTTAGCAGCCATAGAGAAAAGGCTTTACAGGCAAATAGCCAGGCTAAAGAATAAGAATTTTAAAGACTTCCAAAATCAATTGTCCGAGGATATACACAATAAAGAAATGTGTACTAGGATGAGAAACCTCAAGCCAGTAAATAATTCGTGGAATCAGGAACAGAATGAAGAATTCCTGAATCACATAGTCAGTTCGACTCTAGTTAACAGTGAGCCAACACCAATAAGCTTTGGCAATATCATTGAGGATAAACCTTTAATTGATGTGGAGGATATGGAAAATTTTCTTGCAGCTAGGAAAACCGTATTCGGCCTCCGGACCTGATTTGATCTCTTATGGCATGATTGAGAAGCTAGATCAGCAGGAACGAACGAAGTTTTTCAACATTTTGCAGCAGGTTTGGATAGACGGACATTTCCCGGAAAAATGGAGAAGTATAAGGATAACGCCAGTGCCAAAGCGAGGAAAGGATCTCTCGAACGTGCAAAACTACAGACCGATGGGCTTAATGTGTACTGGACAGAAAATTATGGAAGGTGCGCTGAAGGTAATTGTGCAGAAGTTCATCGAAGACAATCAAATTGTGCCGAAAAGGTCGTAATTGCATCAATGACTTAGTGAACACAATTGTACTGAACAGGAACATTGCCGGGAGCCTGTATCGACATCCAAAAGGCTTTTGACAATACGGATATAGGAAAGCTAGCTCTGATTTTGTTCGATCTCGTTCTCAATACTCATATTATAAAGTCGCTTTACCAAGGGATGGAAAGGAGAACACTAATATGGAGAAACAAGAGTGTAAACATCAGGAATGACATTCCACAGGCCAGTGGATTAAGCCCAATATTGTTTAACTTATATACCGCCAGTCTACACCAATTGAATTCGGAAAATTGCACCTTATTTCAGTTCACTGATGATTTTTTCATTTTGTGCTATGGGAAAGATCTCAAAGACACCAAAACACTAATGTACAGGAAAATTATTGAATTTAGAGACAAATGTGAGTAACTGAAGTTGCATTTCAACATGAACAAGGTTCATGTAATGCATTTCATGCCATGCAGGTTAGATTTCACAATTGAGCGGAAAGAAATCAAACAAACGAATAAAATTAAGTTTTTGGGGGCACATGTGACATCGAGCCGTCAGTTCAGTTTTAAATAAAATTCCAACCGCAAATTGAAGATTTTAGTATAAAAACCCAACAAAACTGTTTATTTTGCATGTTTTGTACAAAATACCAACTTTTTGTAATCTCCCTTCAGTTTTGCAAGGGAGATTTTTTGGAGGAAAACACAAGTTTGAGAGCGTTCAAAATACCTACTTTTTCTCCATCGGAATTTTTTCCGTGCGGATTTTTTGTTTGTGATAGGAGAGAAGGGAAAAGAAAGAAATTCCGCATGGAATTTTCATTCGTGATTGGGCTGATTAAAGCTCTGTTCCTTTACGTGCAAGAATCTTCAAGTTTTACCACTTTTTACTCGAAAAGCGTTCCTTTACTTCAGACACCATAAAATTCATATGGGAGCAGTTTACAACTTTTACCACTTTTGCCGGTTTTACCATTTTCAAAAGTAAAGGAACATAACATATTTTTGTATGTGTTATAGCAACTTAAAAAATTCTAAATATCATATCTTAATAGCTTAATAATGAATAAACAATTTTAAATAATGATAAACAATTTTAAATAATGTTTATGTAAATTTTGTTGACCTTTGGACTTTGGTACACAACGACAGTCAAAAAACCGACAGAACAATTTAGAACAATTTTTTTGCAAATATAAGCATTTGTTTAGCTAAAAATATTTAAAATACAAAATATAAAGAATTGTTTAATGAATATGAAATTAATTATTCAGCTAGACTTTGATATTAACGAAATAGACCTCGATGACTGCTAGCTTTGTTGGTCAGTGGGTCAATTCTGATCTAAAAGACAAGCAACTAAGTTAATTTTAAATTAATAAATATGTTAAAATATTTCATTTTAAATGGTTATTCAATAAAACTTATACCTATATGCCCGTTTTTTTCTTAGAAAAGAAAATAAAATAAAAATAACTGGAAAAAATTCTAACAAACAAACCAAGTACTTTTTTGTTTAATGTAAACTTATTTTTATTCAATTTTTAATTTGTTTAACTTTTGGATTAATGTTTTTAAAGCAAGCCTTGTTTTTTAGTGTATACCATTTAGTATTCGTTTTTTAATCATCTTTTTCGTTATATAGATTTATTTTTCTTTTAGTTATGTTTAATGTCTAATAATTTAAAAATGTCATTCATATATTTTTTTATTTATCGCATTAATTTATTTAAATAAAAAAAGAAAAAAAAGTGCAATTTATGTTTTATTTTTATTAATGAAGAGTTTCTTCAATGCCAAATATATATGTTTCAATAAATATAGGTATGCGTTCCGGTTCGTACTTAAGACAGATATTCGTTTCACTGCAGTGCACAATTATTCCTATAACTTGTTATACAGTCGAAAATTAGAGTTTTACAGCCAGTTTCTGTATGTCGAAAGAAGAATGTGTGGGAATGAAACACGTCCAAACTCTTGTGTGTTTTTCAAATTTGTTTTTTGTTTTGAAGCAAAAACAAATGTAAAATTATTTCGAAAACTAAAGTTTGGGCGTGTTTCATTCGCACACATTCTTCTTTCGACATACAGAAACAAGCTGTTAGTTAGACATGTGCAGGTTTTTATCAAGAAATATGGTCATATTAGACTTTGTGGTATAATCTTTATAATCTTGTTAAATTTTGTCAAACCCCTCAGGTTCAGAATGCTTAGAATGTTTTATAATGTCTTCTAAAATGTAAAATCATATTCAAGTTTAAAACCGAAAACACAATCAAAGTTTGAGTAAAGTTTTGGGTCATTTCTGGTAAATGAATAAAAAAAACTCAAACATGGCTGCACTTTGTTTTACCAGAAATGATGCAAAACTTTACTCAAACGATTGTATTTTCGGGTTGATTGATTGTATTTTCGGCTACACGAACATATTAATGCATTTCTTGAATGAAATACAAATTGTTTCTCATTGCCTTCTCACCTATTTCAGTACTGCACTTTTGTGCCAAATGAAGCAATATCATTTTACCCTGACATCTGATCAACAATCTTTTGGCAAAATTTTTCTTAAAAGTGTTCAATTTTCAGCCATTTTTATAAGATTCAAAGATTTTTCGAAACTACATGATTACCATGTAACTGGTAGATTTTTTTTTTGTCCATTTGTTGGTATTTATATAAACTGCATTACTTCCCCTTCACAACAGTTAAAGATTCTTGAAAATAGTTATTGGCCTGTTCCCGTACTTTATAAAGTGGTAAAAGTCGTAAAAGTTGTAAAAGTCGTAAACGATTTTCATATAAATTTTGGGTACGGGAACGCAAAATGTGTAAAAGTGGTAAAAATTGTAAAAACTTTTTAGTTCTGGAACGGAGCTTATACTAATTGCTGAGATATTGCCAACTTCATCTCATTAGCATTAAACAAATTCTACAAAGCAGAAAGCATACTTCTAGGCTTCTGTTGCAAATTAATTCAACACTTATAGTACGTTTATATATAACCAGATTTAACAAACCCACTGGGTTTCAAATGTCAATTTCATTGCCTATATTTCAAATAAATCCTCTTAAAGAAGGTTAACCCTGCCTTACATTTCAAAGACATTTATTTCTGTTTACATTTTTAATGACTAAAACTATGCTTTAAACATATTTTACAAAATCACACACACTTAGCTTAATTCAGGTGGCAACATTGTTGTTTCTTCTACCTACGACCGCCATTTGAGAAACGTCTCGTTTTGTTTTTTGTGGCGTAGCAGCTATATTTTGACATAAGCTAAATTTCAAATGGCTATATCTCAGTAACCAATTTACCGATCTCCGTGAAACTTTTACCATTATATTGGCAAAATATTCTAGTTTTTTGGGTATAATAAGAAGATTAATGCCAGCAGCTGCAACACGATGGAAATATTGAAGTTTTGAAAACTTCTTATAAGCCTTAGAAACGAGTGAAAATAGAAGAAAGTTAAATAAAGTTTGGCAAAAGTCTGTTGTTTCAGTGTCGAGCTTAAGGGAAATTACAACATTTTGCCTAAATGAGTTAAATTGAACTCACTAAGAGGAAAATAACAAAAATTTGTAAAGCTTCAATACGAATGAATTCCTAGAAATCGATTAGAACGGATATTTGGAGTGTTTGTCACCTCTATGTTTGCATAAAATGTGGTATGACACCCATATCTGCTAATACCATAGACCAACATGTGAACCAGGGCACACACAAAATGTGCCATGACAACCGTCAACTCCAAAGACCAAATTGTGAACCAGAGCATACCTAAATAGATACCATAAAGATAAGATTTGTGGATTGTTTTTGTTGATTAAGTTTCCTCCTAAACATAGTTGTCACTTCTATGCCAATAAATGTTATGTCTGTTTCAGAATCTGAAAGAATATGCAAATTTTTACTACAATAACAATTTTTTCCTTTATGATATTGAAAAAAGTAAAAATTAGTAGATTTTTGCAGTTCTGGAACATACATTATTTTTATTATAAATCATTGCTTAGTTCATTTAAACAATATGTCGTCGTTTGTTCTACACAATTTTCATATGTAATTCGGAGAATTTCAGTTGTAATTTGATTATTTCATTTGAAATTCGAAACATTTCACTTGTAATATGAGAATTCCTATTGAATTTCGAATTATTTCATTTGTAATTCGAATTTTTCCATTTGTAATTTGAATTTTTCTATTTGTAAATCGAAGTTTTTCATTTGAAATTAAAAAAATTCAAATTAAAAATGAAAAAATTTGAATTACAAATGAAATAATTCGAATTACAAATGAAAAAATTCAAATTACAAATGAAATAATTCGAATTTCAAATGAAAAAGTTCAAATTACAAATGAAAATATTCGAATTTCAAATGAAATTTTCAAATTACAAATGAAATAATTTGAAATTTAATTGGAATTCTCAAATTACAAGTAAAATGTTTCGAATTACAACGGAAATTATTCGAATTACATGTGAAAATGGTGTAGTTTTGTAGGTAATGTTTTTGCTGTTTTGTAATCTTCCCCAAAAATTAAGTTTTTTAATGATTATATTGTCCACGTTTACATGAAGTAAATTTCTCTGTGACAGCGTCAAACAAAGGAAAAATATATATAATATAATAATTGTTCCACAAACATCCCAGACGGGACAAGGGAGACTTCTCTCACATAAATGAGTGCACCCGATTTACATTAGCTCAATGATATGGGACATACTGTTCATCCCCAAGTCCGAACGGCGTGTCTTAAGAAATACCACCAACAATACTGAGGGGTATTTTACCACTCTTGAAAATTTGATGTTGCTTGGCCTGGGAATCGGACCCACGAACTTCAGCGTGCAAGGCGGCTGTGCACACCATTGCACCACGGTGGCACCCACTAAAACAAAAAGTGCTAAATGTTAATTTGGTCATTCAGACATAATTACAAATCGCATCAAATTACATATTTAACATTTAGTAAAATTCGTTAAACATATCGTCACCATAAATGCCCGAAGTAGTATCTCCAAAAAAATTCAAAATTAGTTTATTGATTGAATCTAATACATAAGACTAAAATACATGCTCTTGCAAAATTTCAATGCATTTCGGAAAATCGGATAACATTGCAGATTTTGTTGTAATGACGGATCCCAAGATCAATGGGTCGATTCCGTATTGCGACGCGAGTCGTGTCGCGTTGCCAGTTGCAATTTCGCCCGACGACGTCAAATTCTATCGCCATAAAGTTCATTTTCCGGCGACAACAAATTAGCTGTCGCCGTGCATTTTTGCAAACGAATAAAAACGAAAAAATGAAACGTAGATCACATTTTCATTGATTTTACTATTGATAAAAATTACTACAAAACAGCAATTTGAAATGCTGCTTGAAAAATGAAATCCCACCGAAACGTAGCTCGTGGAGTCAGACTTTTAGGCGAAACTAAAACCACTTTTGATGAGGTGTGGAAGGATGTTGTGGAGCAATTAAATAGTTTTGTGCGTACACCAGATGAATGGAACAGAGTATGGACTCATTTTAAATCCAGACAAAAGAAAAAAATTTCTTAAAATAAGAACATTACAGCTACAGGAGGTGGACCATCACAAGAAATATCTTTGTCGTCGATGGAGCAAGCGGTAGCAGACTTACTGCAAATTAATATGGTTTCAAATCCTGCAGGTGCGATCTACGGAATTGAAGAGACATGGGATGATAATAACAGTGAAATTGGACAATCTGCTGAGGTAGAAAATGAAAAACCTCAAAATGAAGTAGAAATTGACAACGTACTTGCCAACTAAACGTTTAAACTAAAAACTTTTCTATTCAGATATAAATGGCGAACATCTTCCTTTGGTCTCATTATATGTATGTGCGTTCCGTCAATGCATCCGACAACGTCCGCGAAATTTGTTTTTGAATAAAAAATAATTTTTATTTTGACGCTTTTCCTCTTCTGTTAATTTGGAAACAATCCAAATTGTACACAGTTTTTCCTCTATTAACTCCAGAACTTCGCTTAATACCTTTGACAATTTGGGTTGAGCCATCCCGAGGTTAAAGTCATTGCCATGAGATTTTTGAAAGCTTCCTTCTGCAAAAAAAAAACTTTAAAGCGGCACACACTTTAAGTAGTGGGTGTATTGCTGTTGATCTGTGGGTTTTTTGATGTCATTTTTAATGCCTCCACTATATAAATAACAGCGTCTTTTGGAAGCCAAAAATAGGCTTTAAACCTAAAAAAATAACAATTATTTTGATAAATGTTGGAAAACAAACAAACTCACAATACTGATGGCAATTCTAAAGGATTAGATTTATCTCTTAAGTGTCGTCTGATAGATGCTATGTTAACTATATTTTCTTCACTATCATAAAAAATAGTTCCACTGAGCTTATCATTTTAGAAAACTAACTTTTGTGTACAACTTGTTCTGATATTTTTTTCTAATTTATTGAAATCAAAACAAAAAACGCTCCGCTACATCACCGATAACTTGTTATCGACGATTATTTTCTATCGCTTTACGTAGTGCATTTTCTAAATTTTGTCACAGAGACGATAGACGACGCGACATGACTCGCCTCGCAATACGGAATCGACCCACAAGCGTTTCCGCGGTTTTAGTTTCGTATATGATTGATAATATCCCATATACTCGCCTTCATAAGATTAATACTCCATAAAACAGTTTTTCATTTTATAACGTTTTTTGTTTCTCCTGTAAAATTATTATTTTGTTAGTTACGACTTTATGGTGACGATATGTACATATATATGTAAACGTTACATATAGAAAGTAGTTAATCAATATACTTCAAAAGATTGTGTATCCAACCAGCTTTGTTTGGTAGAGTCGTATTTTTAAAGCCTTATGGATGATGACTTGGGTTATTACACCCACAACGGATGATGATGATATATAACTAAAGTTAAATGCGACCACAAATGATCAGTTTACCATTCGGGCATGTTCTGGAATTCACCGTGCATCCATTTCACATCACACATGCCTTCACCTGTGAAAGCGATTGCTGTTCTGTAATTCACGTGAAAAGAGCTTTCATATTTCACGAAAGAACTTTGGAAAGCATTATTAGAGCTTTCAAACTTTATCATTAACAATGAAAAAATATCAGTCTGTGTTGGCGCATCAACGCATACAAAATTTCAGTGTGAGGAATACACCCCAACTAGGTGTAAAGTGTGTTGCAGAACAGCTATAGGTGAGTTCGATACACGTGAGGTGCAGAGGTGAATGCCACAACATGCCCGATTGTCAAAAAAATTATGTCCTTTACACGGTGTCTACTGCAAAAATCCAGCCATTAAAAATTCATTCAGCTTAACTTCAACTGTAGCACCCTTCAAACGGAGATTCAAGCTTTCAGAAAGACAGCCAGTTTCAGGCGACCACCAAGTTAGAAAACATAAAACTAATGCAGAATCTGAGATTGGCTTTCAGTTGACTGATCTATTAATCATTGAGTCTGTCAGGTCACCCATGTGCTAATACTACTATTTCGAAAATGCCGGTCACAGCAAGTGAACTAGATTCTGAAGGCAGAATATCCATCGATTTGATATAGTTGAAAGTCACTTTAGTGCAGAGATGCACAAAGAGAATCTGACACATTTTCTCTTAAATATTTCACACTGCATTTTTGTTGGCTTTTCTTAACTTTTTTATTTTTTAAAACTTGAATTGTATTCTAAAATAGTAAAAGTTGCATATTGTTTAAAAATACTTGTACTTGTGTCAAGTATGGCTGCGATTAAGAGTAATCGACGCTAGAGTACTGTTTTGTTCATCATTGCTTTAGTGTGTTCTGAGTCACACCTCACCTCTCACTTCTAGCATTTTGTTCATGCCATTTACTATTTTTTTGAGAATTTCTTGGGGCTAAGATTCAAAAGTAGAGTACACCCTAGTCCATCCACAAAATGCTCGAAAAATAAGCGTAAATGGGGTGAACAAGTTGCGGGAGGCGTGAAGTTTGTCTCAGAACATACCCGATTGTCTTCAATAAAAGGCGCCACCTCTTTGAGAGATAGCTTCTAATGAGACAAATGGAATAATTTCACTGGAGTTTTGTATTTGATCAGCAGCTTTTTGACAAACTTTTCTTAAAATTCTTCAATTTTTAACCATTTTTATGACTTTCAATGATTTTTTTAAACTACATGATTACCAAGTAACTGGAATAGCTGCTTATCCATTTCTTGTTGCTTGAATAAACTAGAATATTTCTCCTTCACAATAGTAAACGGTTCATAAAACTAGTTCAATTTGTTTGCTGAGATATGGTCATTTGAAGTGGACCTTGTGTCAAAATATAGCTGCTACTTGATTCTGTTTGCCTATTATTCCAAAAATGAAAATTTACATTTCTCAAACTGCAAAAAGTTGCCATATCACACACACACACACTAAACATCAAAGACATTCCTGTTTAACTAAAATGCCTAAAATTATGCCTTATTTTAGAAAGTCAACAACACTCAGTTTGAGGCAAAACCATAGACAGAGAAATTGTAGTGTGCTTGTTTTTTGTAGGGGTCGCCCTAACGAAAACTACGCAGACATCTCACTCAATTGCATTTTGTTTTGGGGTAAATTGCAAGATTTTGTTGAATTTGTTTATATGAGGATGTAGATCTGGTCAAAGACTACCCAAATGTTGTCTTTTACCAGCATAAATAGCTTAAAAATGTATAGTTATTGCCATTTTAAAAATTGAGTGCATATCTAACTGACTCAATTCACACTCAGTGAGAGGATTTCTTTGTCTATTATTTTATTTGTCTATGGCAAAACATCTAAACTGGAAGGTGTCATTTCCTGAAGACAAAAAGGAGCCGACTATTTGATAAATACTCCTACATTATCAGCCCGATCATGATTGTAAACTACCCGTGAGTTTTGTCTTTCTGTCGTTGAAACTTATGGGTCGATTCCGTATTGCGAGGCGAGTCGTGTCGCGTTGCCAAATGCAATTTTTCGATTCCGTACGGCAATATTCGCCTGACGCCGTCAAATTTTGTCGCCGTAATGTTCATTTTCCGGCGACAACAAATTAGCTGTCGCCGTACATTTTTACTAACGAATAAAAACGAAAAATTGAAACGTAAGTAAGATTTTCATTTATTTTAAGTGAATTTATTTAATATTATATAGGTTTTTGGTGTTTCAGTACTTATAATGGTGAAAATTACTACAAGACAGCAATTTGAAATGCTGGTTGAAAAAATGGAAGCCCACCCAAACGTAGCTCGTGGAGTCAGACTTTTTGGCGAAACTAAAGCCACTTTTGATGAGGAGCGGAAGGATGTTGCGGGGCAATTAAATAGTTGTGGTCACCAACTCGTACACCAGATGAATGGCACAGAGTGTGGACAACCAATAAACACTTTAGAATTTTTTTCAAAATTGGTAAAATATTACTTGCCAACAAAACGTTTATACTAAAATATCCTTTTCTATTCAGATATACGGGAATGTTCTGGAATTCACCGTGTATCCATTTCACATCACACATGCACTTCACCTGTGAAAGCAATTGCTGTTCTGTATTTCACGTGAAAAGAGCTTTCATATTTCACGAAAGAACTTTGGAAAGCTTTATTAGAGCTTTCAAACTTTATCATTAACAGTGAAAAAATATCAGTCTGTGCTGGCGCATCAACGAATACACATGCGTGTGTGTGTATGTACGCCTTGTTCTTTTGATTGTTTACGAAACAGACGTAAACAAAAAAACGAATTCTTAAAAGAGCGCGTACATGTTGAATTTAGTACTTCAAGAAAAAATACATTTTTAAATCATATTTTGTTAAGAAAATTAAATATTTTTTTATATGCTCATAGAAAACAAATTAAATTTTAGTTCTATGCAGTTTTTTGTAGAAATTTTCAATTATTTTCTTTAAAAAATAAGGATTCACTCAGCTCTCGCCATCAAAATTTCAGTGCGAGGAATACACCCCAACTAGGTGTTAAGTGTGTTGCAGAACAGCTTCAGGTGTGTTCGATACACGTGAGGTGCAGAGGTGAATGCCAGAACATGCCCGATAAATGGCAAACATCTTCCTTTGGTCCCATTATATGCACATGTGTTCGGTCAACCGACAACGCCCGGGAAATTTGTTCTTGAATAAAAATAATTTTTATTTTGACGTTTTTCCTCTTCTGTTAATTTGGAAACAATCCAAATTTTACACAGTTTTTCCTCTATTAACTCCAGTTGAACCATCCCGAGGTTAAAGTCATTGCCATGGGATTTTTGAAAGCTTCCTTCTGCAAAAAACCTTAAAGCAGCACACACTTTAAGGAGTGGCTGTATTGCTGTTGATCTGTAGGTTTTTTAAAGTCATTTTTTTCACTATCATCAAAAAATAGTTCCACTGAGCTTATCATTGTAGAAAACTATAACTTTTGTGTACAACTTGTTCTGATATTTTTTCTAATTTATTAAAATCAAAACAAAAAACTGTCCGCTACATCACCGATAACTTGTTATCGACGATTATTTTCTATCGCTTTACGTGGTGCATATTTTAAATTTTGTCACAGAGACGATAGACGACGCGACATGACTCGCCTCGCGCAATACGGAATCGACCCATTAATGGGGGAGAGTTAGACAACTCACGGGGAGTTGACATTCTTGATCGGGCTGTATAATGAGAAATAAGCTTTCCGTACTTTTTAATAGTAAAAGTTAAAAAAGAACGAACTGTCCAAAATTGTAAATTGTACCACAAATTTGGGCGAACAAGGAACGAAAAAATTGCAGAAATGTCAAACTAGAAGAAATAACAAATCATATATATATATATATATATATATATTTGCAAATATATCCTTATAATCGAATACTTGTTCCGTTTGATATTTTTTAGATAAATCTTCCAATAACGAACAAATTTGAAAATTAAACCTGACCGTAGCAATACACATATTAAGCAGAAATACTTAAAAATTGTATATCGTCACCATAAATGACCAAAGACGTAAGTAACTAAACAATAAGTTTACAGGAGAGGGCGACCTGATGAGGTATTATTATCATGTATTGGGTATTATCAATCATGTATGAATGGGAGTATGTAATGAAACCAAAACCCCGGAAACGACTGGTTTTGGGGATACTTCATTACAACAACATCTGCAATGTTAAAATATTTTCCGAAATGCAATTTCTTGAATAGGATCATTATTTTTGATTTTCTAAGATCATATATTTTTATGTATCAGATTCAATCTAAAAACGAATTTCTGATTTTTTTTTTTTTTTTTTTTTTTTTTTTTTTTGGACACGTAGCTCCAAGCATTTATGGTGACTTGTGTTCGGCGTTTTGTCAGTATCGATCCAAATGTTAATTTTGGGGAATATTTCAAACTTTCCCCTTAGAATTTTTGAAATGAAAATAAGAAAAATGTGGATAAATGAAATATGTAGTAATACCCAGCAAAAATAAAAATACTCATTACAGAACCCCCTACTAACTCATTATTTTAACAAGGGCATGTCGCGCAAAATATGTACTGATTTTTTCGCCACTAATCCAGCCCTAATGTGCTCTATTTAATGGTGATAAAAATCACTTTCATTTATTGGGGAAATCTACTGACTGCCATTAGTTTTGAAAATCCATGTTTTTGAGAACGATTATCTGTTGTTTTCCGTTTTTTTTTTATAATATCCAGTTTGATGAGAAAAGCATAACTAAAGCCAATTAAAATACGATTGATGGCAACACGATTGGCAATAATTGATTTTTTAATGGCCGTGGTATAGTACTTTTCTTCTTCTTTCCTCATTAGCGCAAAAAATTGGTGAAATTTCAAAATAGTTGTTTTAATGGTTTTCTTTGTGTTTTTTATTTATATTCCATGCGATTTTATGTTTGTTTTTTATATGTATATAGTATATATTTATTAAATATTTCAGTGTTTGCTATTTTATAATATATATATTTTTTATTCAAAAACATTTTTGTTTTGTTTTCTTCTTATACTTCTGTTTTTGTAGCTGCTTACAGACTAACAATGTATGTAATTTCATTTTATATATCAGAGTGTGTGTTTTATGTTTTCTTCTTTTTTCTGGTAGTTTCTCTCTTTTTCAAAAAGGGGGATTTTATAATGGGGGGTAGGTTTGGGGGGTTGTGGTAGTAGTAATAGTAGATATATGGGCAATGATTTTTCTTATACGAGTAGTTCAAAATGTTTGCCTTAGCTTTTTTCTTTTGTTGTTTTGTTTATTATAGTTTATAAGGAGTAATGTTGATGAAACAAAAATTAAATTAAAATTCATTCAAGCGTAACTTGCAAATAGAACAGAAAAAATATATAATGAATGATAAGTTTAGATTAAAAATAAAATTGTACAATTTTTAATTGAAGTTAAAGATAATTCGGTTGTGTTTTTCTTTTTTTCAATTTTCCAAGCTGGGCCAGGCCATCCAAATCTCTAGTATTTGTGTTTTTTATGTTTTTTTTTTTTTTTTAAGCTTAATTCAAATGAATAATCAGATTGTTTGTGGAAATAACTAAAAAAAGTAATCATAGTAATGAGCGTGAGGAAGGTTAGGGAGAATTGTTCATTTCCGTTTTTCAGTATTGTTTTTCTTGTTGCAGTTATTTTTCTTGTTATATGTTTGTGGTGTGTATAATATATAGAGGAAAGTAGCGCTTGCCATAATATTTTATAATATTATTATAAATATTCATTCTCAAAAAGACGTTTAGCGGCGACGACGACGACATTTTTATTTTTGTATCGCGTGGAGTTTCGAGAGAAGTTTTTGATTTCTATTTCTTTTAGCTTAGCCTTTCACTTGTTGTTTAGCTTTGTCATAACTGGAGGATACAATGTTTGAAGTCGTTTGCTGAATTTGATTTGTTGGTTATTGTTGTTGCTGTTTATCCATTCACTGGCTAGTTTTGCGTTTGCATCATCAATTGGTCCAATTACTGGCCCAGGTCTGTAAATGTAACAAAATAACATGTACATATTGTAATTAATCAAATTGAACAGAATCAGTCGACTTTGCCGACAGCTTAATACCCTCAGCCCATGTCTGCACAAAAACAAGTACAGGACCTAAATGTATTATGAACAGATCCATAGTTAGGATCACAATAACAGGATGCTATTAAAATGTTAAGACCATCGCAGAAGTGGCTTTAAATTGGACTAAATATAGCATAAAAGTGTTGAACTTTTGTGGAGAATACACCCGAAGGAATTGACCGACATAGTCCATATTTTGGGCGTAATTTCTTTCGATAGATATCGTGCCAATCTGTCATTTTAGTTGGTCACCGTAAAGCATTTGGGTTATTATGTTAGGAAGCATGGACTTGTCCATGAACAAAATTTTATCGTAGTCACAAGGGGTACCACCTTCAATGAAATTTTCAAAACAGCCCTTAAACTGCGCTTAAGCGAAATATTGAAATTCTGCGAGGGAGGTACCCGAGGAGTTGTCCGATTTAAGTTTGAGAGAAATATGATTTGCAAATGTTGGACCAATCACTCCATTCTGCAGTCACCGTGTCCATCAAACATTTTAGTTAGTCACCGTAGGATGTTTTAGAGCTTTTGCACCATTTTGCCAGGCAGCGGGGCTTGCCCACGAAAAACATTATATCGCTGTAAACAGGACCACAAGGAGTACCTTCGGTAAAAATTTGAAAACGATGCTCGAAAAGCTCTTAAACTACACTTAAGGGAAAATTTTAAACGTTTGCGAGGGAGGTATCCGATTGTGTCTTCTTGGAATTCGGCCAAACTTGATTCTCAATTCGTAAATTATCCTGATCATCAGTCATTTAGTGTTGGGTTAGCAGCAGGGTTTTTTTTGGGCCATATCTAAGGAAGTATGGACTTCCCCCGAACAAAAATTCTAACGCAGTATAGGATCGAAACATTTCTATTCTAATTCGAGAATTCTATTTGTAATTCGTTATATTATTGTCTTTCTTTTTTCATTTGTAATTCGAATTATTCTATTTGAATTCGAAACAACAAAAAAATACAAAATTTGTTTTTGTATTGGCTTTTCTACACCTTTTTCAGATGTAATTCGAATTATTTTAATTGTAATTCGAGAATTCTATTTGTAATTCGTAACATTTCATTTGTAATTCGAGAATTCCATTTGTAATTCGAATTATTCCATTTGTAATTCGAATTATTCCATTTGTAATTCGAAATATTCCATTTGTAATTCGAATTATTCCATTTGAAATTTGAATTATTCCATTTGTAATTCGAATTATTCCATTTGTAATTCGAATTATTCCATTTGTAATTCGAATTATTCCATTTGAAATTCAAATTCTTCCATTTGTAATTCGAATTATTACATTTGTAATTTGAATAATTTCCTGTGTAATTTCAAATAAAATATTTCGAATTACAAATGGAATAATTCGAATTACATATGAAATAGTTCGAATTACAAATGGAATAATTCGAATTTCAAATGGAATAATTCGAATTGCAAATAGAATAATACGAATTTCAAATGGAATAATTCGAATTACATATGGAATAATTCGAATTACAAATAGAATAATTCGAATTACAAATGGAATATTTCGAATTACAAATAGAATAATTCGAATTACAAGTGAAATGTTACGAATTACAAATAGAATTCTCGAATTACAAATGAAATGTTACGAATTACAACTAAAATGATTCGAATTACATCTGAAAAAGGTGTAATTATAGATAAAATGTTTCGAATTACAAATGGAATAATTTAAATTCAAATGAAATAATTCGAATCCCAAATGGAAATATTTGAATTACAAATGGAAAATTTCGAATTACAAGAAAATGTAGCGAATTACGAATTGAATTCTCGAAAAATTCGTATTTCAAATTCAATAATTGAATTAACAACAAAACAAAAAAACATTGTTCCACAACATCCCATACGGGACAAGGGAGACTTCTCTCATATCAATGAGTGCACCCCGATTCATATTTAGCTCAATGATATGGGACCTACTGTTTATCGCCGAGTCCGAACGGCGTGTCTTAAGACACCACTTGTAGAGAAGTTTTTCAAGGCTGAAATACTCAGGTAATGTCGCCAACATTACTGAGGGGTATTTTGCCACCGTTGAAAAAATGTTTGATGTTGACTGGCCGGGGAATCGAACCCCCGACCTTCTGCGTGCAAGGCGGGCGTGCATACCATTGCACCACGAATTACAAATGAAATAATTCGAATCTCAAATGGAAATATATTAATTACAAATGGAAAAATACGAATTTCAAATGAAATTCTCGAATTACAATTGAAATATACAAATACAAATGGAAGGGTTCGTCTGAAGCATTTCAGCGAAAAATTCTGAACTGTGCTGAAGGTACCCGAAGGAATGGACTGATATGGCCAATTTTCGAACTTGCGAACCCGTTCGAGAATTATCGTTCGCACCAGTCAGACTGACGGACGGACGATACTAAATCCACTCCAAATTGTCTATGGCTCCGGATAGATTTGTAGGGTTTGAGGCATTGGATCCAATTAATCCGAAATTTTGGGGATTGCCAACGTTGTTTTTATCACCTACACTTGTGAAATTAGAAGGTGGTGACTGCCGTACAATTCCACTTTGATTGGAACGATGTTGGCCGCATGTATGAGGGTCTTAGTATAGACAAATCGCTGGGAAGAGGACGTCCCACTAGTTGAGTATTGCCTGTGGTTTTATTTGTTTACTGCTGATGCCGTTGTTGTTGTATCGTTCGCACCAGCCAGACGGACGGACGAGACTAAATTCTCTCAAAATTTGTCTGAAAGGGATTTCGTCCAAACATACTTAGAACACAAAAAACATTATTTCTATAAGGCACAAAGTTAGACTAAAGGCTGAGGGTATAATAATACTAAGGGGATCTAATTTCATGGACTTGATCAACATATACATACATAATTTTAACCCGATGCCATACCTAGGCTATTTACAACAAAATATTCATTTTCTTTCCAAAATCAAAACTTACATGCTTATCATGATGATCCCACAATTCGATCTTATCCGGCATATGGGACATATCATTACCACCGACATGGCCTAAAAATGGTTGATACGTGGCGTATGTTGGTATTACATTCATGGCTTGATTTTGATTCAAGGGTGGTATTTGTTGCATAGAATTGTGATAATCCAAAGCCATCTGAAAGAAATGAAAGAAAATCAACAAAACCAAGAAAATTGTAACATTATTTAAATTCCAATTAAAAATAATAATAACAACCACACATACATGATATTGATCTTGTTGATGGTGATAATCACCGGGACCACCAATGCCTGCTAGTCCCGCCATTGAACCTGCTCCAGTACCAGCTGCACCAGCACCGCCATAATAACGATACTGTTGTTTCATCCAATTTGCTTGTTGTTGCTGCTGCTGTTGTTGTTGTGCAGCAGCTACAGCGGCCTGTTTGTCAACAGCAGCACCCAACAACCATGGTGGCAATGGACCTGCTGTTGTATGCATAGCTGCTCCTGGTCCTCCAGCCATACTGCCGCTGGCAGCAGCTGCCATTGCAGCTAGTGTATCATCAACACTTAGACCTACAGCACCGGCTAAACCACCTATACCCATACCCATGTTGGTCATATTTGGATAATTGTTGTATTTCCATGAGGCTCTTTCTGTACCAATAGGTCTCGGCATTTTACGCATATCCTCGGATGATTGTTGTTGGGTTTGCATTTGTTGTTGTGGTGTTTGCAATAACATAGGTGGATTAATAACATTGCCGCCGCCACCGCCCTGGTTGGGTGACATTGCTGCAGGGGAATTCGAACCAGGTCCAGTGGAACCATTTTCCAAGTTTAATATATCTCTGGTAGATGGTGGAACATAACCACCGGAAGCGGCATATTCCGCATACCAACGTTGATTTTGTGTTTGACCTGCTTGTGGTTGAGACTGTGGTCTTTGCGGAGCTAGATTCTGATTGTGATTATGGGGTGGTTTACCAGGTGCAGCATTAAAGCCATTTCCTGATCCAGTTGGTTGTTGTCCCACTGCTGTGTTTTGTTGTTGCCCTTGATTCTGTTGAGATTGAGGATGGTACATGCCAGTTCCGCCCATATTTTGAGTCCCTTGCGGTGGCTGTGGTTTATTTCCAACTGATTGTTGTTGACCACCTCCAAATACTGAACCGCGCACATTCATTCGGACGTTGTTGGCATTAAAAGCCTGCTGCTGTAAAACGGAAGGATCCATGGGATAGCCCATTTGAGCTGTCACATTCAACTGGCCAGTTGGATCATAGAATCGCGGTTGTTCACCTATGGCTCCAGGTGGATTTGTAGTGCGGTTTGAGGCATTGGATCCAATTGGTCCGAAATTATGGGGGTTGCCAACGCTGTTGTTATCGCCTACACTTGTGACATTTGAAGGTGGTGACTGCTGTGCAGTTCCGCCGCTTTGATTGGAACGATGCTGTCCACTTGTATTAGGTCTTTGTATAGCCAAACCGCTGGGAGGAGGTCCCACTGCTTGAGTACTGCCTGTGGCTGTATTTGTTTGCTGCTGATGTTGTTGTTGCTGTTGTTGTTGATTGGCAGAAGGTGGTTTAATAACTCCCGGAGAAACAGCACTAACATCTGTCTGGGCTGCAGGCGACTGCTGATTTGCTGCCACATTACCAGCAGCAGATGGCGAAATTTCAGTTGTTGCTGGTATAGCTCCTGGCGATCTAGCAGTCTGTACTCCAATTGGTGGCACTCCAGTTTCTGGCAATATGGTTAATGTTTGTTGGCTTCCAACCACCATATTTAAGTTGTTGCTGCCTGGTGGCGTTGTTGAGAGGCTAGATGATGCCTTGGAGCTACCCACAGGCGAACTTAAGATGTTACGATTATAACCTGGAGCTTTGGAGGCATCAGCCTGAGGCAAATTATCACTGACCATTTGATTGGGATTGGCATAGACTTGTGAAGTATCCGATGTAGCGGTGGTACCCCATTGTGTTTGATGGTAGTCATTAAACAATGAATATTCGCTGCTTATTTTAGAGGCCAGTTGCGTGGCAAAGTTGCCAGATGATGCCATAGATGTTGCAACAGAAGTGGGTACATCGACGCCCAAAGTTCCAGTGTTAATGTGCAGATTCTGTGACGATGGTTGAGCAACGCTTGTAGGCAATACCGAATTGCCAATATGATGGGACGATGCTTGATGCTGATGTTGGCCAGCCATTGGTTGTTGCTGTTGTGCAGTTGGTGTGGGAGCTCGTTGTTTATTTGGTGGTCCAATAGGTGTTACTGAACGACCATGATTACCCGACGAAGAACTGTTGTTATTGGCTGCAGCAGCGGCAGCATTTGCAGCTGCCACCGCAGCAGCAGCTTCGGCCACATTAAACGTACCAATGGGTCCAGCCAATGTGTTGTTGGTATTGGTATTCAAATGTCCACCGCCAAGATTTGGAATAGTAGAACTAGGCACAGGTTTGCCACGTCCATAGGGAGCTGTAATACCGGGACGTTGTATACCTCCCAAATCGGTTTTCTTGGTGGGAGACATGCTGTTAACTCCAGGCGCGGATGACGCTGCTCCAGTTAGAAGTTTGGCTGCAAATGTTTGATTGTTGATTGCTGTCGATCCGCCCTTGCCAGGTTGAGAAGGTAGGGATTTTTGGCTACTAGTGTAGTTCGACGAAAGGACTTTAGAGTTAACATCCTTATGTTTTCCTTGATTTGTAGCAAGAGAGCCACCTGTAGCGCCTCCAGTGCCACCAGGGCCTCGAGTAGTTGTGGTTTGTTGGGAATAGAAAGGTTTGGACAGTTGATTACGAGTTGCAGCTGCTTTGGCGGCAACACCCAGGAACCTAGTGACACTGGCTTTGCCAGTACCGTTGCCAAGTGACTTGGAATTCGAAACTTGGCTACTATTACCGCCGGTGGTAGACGAAGCTGAGGATGCCGTCGATGAACCCGAAGACATATTTTGCATACTACCAGTTGTATTGTTTGATGCTGCTGCAGCTTGTAATGCTGTCTTGTTGTCCCACGTACCCACCTGCATGGTGGCAATCGACGAGGACATTGATGCAGAAGAGGCTGGTGGTGTGGTAACTGGCGGAGGAAGAGCATTTGCCTTGATCGTGGTGTTGATACGTGGCAACATCTGCAGAATATCTACATCCGGATCCTTGATTAAGGCCAAAATCAACATGTGAGCCTGTTTTGTGGCTTCTGTTAGGCCTTTTATTGTAATACTACGTTCCGATTGATTTTTGCCTTGCTTTTCGACTTCAATGTGAGCGCCAGTCGTGGCACGTATGGCATTTATGTTACTGCCAGCACGACCAATAACACGGGAAATGGCATTGACAGGAACTTGAACTTTCTTGCAAATCATTTCGGGCATAGTAGAAGTTACTGTGGTGGTTGTTGATACACCTGGCACTGAAATACAAGTAGACGACGAAGATGACGACGAGGTGGACGATGAAGAAGAAGCGGCAGAGGTTGTTGTTGATGAACTGTTAGTGCTGCTGTTGGACGTTGAAGACAAAGTAGCAACAGATGGGGTAACTGCAGGAGTAGTTCCCGAAGAAGACTGCTGGGCCGAACTTTTCCTTACAACTTCTTTCCAACCATCTTCTCCCCTCTTGGGAGCCGTGGCATTTGGATGAGACTTGCTAGTTGCTGCGGTCGTAGTAGGAGCTGCTGTTGTGGCGTGGGATAGATTATCTGCCATTTCTTTGCGTTCTTCGGAATTTTTTCCGGCCAACGACTTACGCGTTCCTCCTGATGTACCATCTGTTTTTGTTTGTTGCTGTTGTTGGCCCTGTTGTGGTTGCTGTTGTAATTTATTGTTGCTTGCTGATTGTTGTGGTTGTTGAGCCGTTCCTGCGGCTGTTTGTAATTCTTTCGGTGCTAAATTCTCCTTTTCTTTTTGCTTATTTGAATCTTTTTTGTTCTTCGACTGATTATTGCCAGCATTTGAGGTTGCCGTATCGTCCTTTTTGTGTTCCATTACTGCTGCAGCAGATTTCTTGTTGTTGGAGTTATTTGTAGTTTGCTGTGTCTTGGAGGTGGCTAAGGCATTGGAATCTTGTGATTTTTTATTACCAGCTGAGGTTTTGGCGTCATCCTTCTTTTTCTGTTGACCCTGTTTATTCGTGGATGCTGGGGCTGGTGCTGATGGCTCTTCAATTACAGGACTACTGTTTCGGGTATTTTGATGGGCTTGTTGTTTATTTTTCTTTTTGTTTTTATTCTTGCCACCAGTGGCAGTTTTATCAGTGCTTTGGTTATTGCCTGCGGCTCCTTTAATGTCTGTACTCGAACATGAACCTTGGTCAATGCCTGAGTCACCTTCCTCGCGATAATTGGGAGCATTTTGTTGTTCGTCATACTCATTGTTCTCCTCATTTTCGGAGTCTTCATCCTTGTCTGAGTCTTTGTCATCTTCGTCTTCTTGACTTTGTTGACGTTTACGTGAACCACCACTGGATCCAGTAGCTTCTTCCATTTGTCGACGTTTCTCTTCCTTCTTCTCCATCTTCTTTTTCTTCTTGCGTTCACGTCTGCGTGCAGCAGCTGCCCTTCTACTTTCTTCGCGTGTACGCTCCATATCTAGTTCCTCGAGAAGTATGGATGCATTCTTATTTGCCTTCACAGCTTGAGCTTCTTTAGCAGCGCGTATGATTTTCATGCAGTCATAACACTTTTCGGAGAGTTCTTTATCGCTTATTGTTGAAATGAAGCGATTCATTTCCTGGTCAGAGGGGAATTGTGTGACATACTGGACCATCCATTTGACCACTTTGGTGTGACCCTTGCGGAAAGCAGCCATAAGACAGGAAACACGGCGATTATCTTGTGAATCTATGTCGGCACTATGAGCGTATAGGATTTCTACAACGCTCAGGTGGCCACCATGGGCTGCCAACCACAATGGAGAATTACCCTTTTTGTTTTTAACTTCAACGGCAGCACCGCGCGATAGCAAAAGTTCTACAAACTTTAAATGCCCCTTATCAGCGGCAATAGTTAAGGCTGTGTCCCTAGACGTGGGTACGGGGGCGGCATTGACGTCAGCGCCTTTATCGAGTAACACCCGTCCCACTTCTATGTAACCACCGGATGCTGCTTCCATAAGGGGTGTAAGGCCGGTCTTTGCTCTGTGCTCCACATTGGCTTTGCGATCCAAAAGTAGGCTAACGACTTCATGCCTGCCTTGGAAGCAGGCCAATGTTAATGCGGTATTACGATTGGTCTCTATCTGGGCATTGATATCAGAACCCTGATCCAATAGAAGTTTTACAGCTGCAGTGTGACCATTCATGGCAGCCAACATCAAAGGTGATATACCCAATTTACTGCCTGTACGTGAATTAATTTCGGCTCCGTTGCTTAATAGCAACTTAATTATATTCACATAACCTCCACTGGCGGCCAGACTCAATGGTGTATAGTCGGAGACATTGCGATGTTCCTTATTGGCTCCAACACTAAGTAGCAACTCAACAACTTCATATCGGCCGCCAGAACAGGCCAGTGATAATGGAGTGTCCTTGGTACGTTCCGATTGAGCTTCTAAGTCGGCGCCATGTTTAAGCAGGATGTCGACCACTTTCTCATGGCCAGCAGTGGCGGCCAATATCAGTGGTGTAAAACCTTTCTTATCGCGATGCTCAATATTTGCACCACGATTTATCAACAATTCCACAAGTTCTTCATGACCACCAGCACAGGCCAAAGTGAGGGCAGTATCATGATTGGAATCAGTTTCTGAATCAACATCAATGGTTTTGTCCAGTGTTGTTGTAGCGGCTACAGTTTGTTGATACTGTTGTTGGGCAACAGCATTGGCTATATAAAAGGGGACGAAGAGGAGGAGGAATATTACAATTCAATCTCAAAGATCACAAGTAGATCACTTACCTTGACTTCCGGCTGCAGTGCGCAGCAAAGAATAGCGATTGCGTTCCTTGCGCGATTGTTTGTCAATAACTTTCTTTGCTATGCCACCAGTCATTTTGCTACTTCCACTACTACCACTGCCACCGCCTGTACTTGTAGAGGCTTGAGGTGGTGGAACGTTTGCATTTGCAACAACTTGGGTAAATGCTGAACTCAAATTGGCTGGAGCTGATATTTGCGGTTGTTGTTGTACTGCAGCAGCGGCGGCGGCTGCAGCTGCCACAGCCATTTGCTGTTGTGATTGTAATTGCTGATGTTGCTGCTGCTGTTGTTGTTGTTGCTGCTGTTGAGGCGTTATAGCACAAACACTACCCAAGCCCACATCAACAGTGGCGGCCATTGTTGATAAGGTTGGACAGAATTGATTTACACCTCTTGCAGTTTGGACAGCATTGGGATGTGGAACAACAACCGATGGTTGGGTTTGTGTGGCAACTTGAACCTGCAATGAAATGATGTAGATGATAAAGAGATATTAGAAGATTGTAATCTTCTTAAATTGGGTGACATAAACAAAATAGAGATCAAATATTTTTCTATACTTTTATTACCTGCGTAGATTGCTGTTGTTGTTGTTGCTGCTGCTGTAATAATAACTGCTGTTGTTTCTGCTTCAAAACTTGCTGGCTAAGGACTTGTTGGGCTAGTGCTGCTTGTTGCTGCAACAGCAAATTATTTTGAGCTACTTGCTCCAACGTTGATTGTGCCTGTTGCAAGTGTTGCTCCTGTTGCTGCTGCTCTTGCTGTTGTTGCATTAGACTTTCTGCTTGAGACAAATCTTGTAGCATTTGTTGCTCCTGTTGCAGGAGTTTCAATTGCTGTTGCTGCTGTTTCTTTTGATCTTGTAATTCCTGATGATGTAGCTTTAGGTGCTGTAATTGTTGAGCTGTTGCAGCTACCTCGTCTTCCAACTGATCATCCTGATGTTGCTGCTGCTGTAGCTGTTGTTGAACAGCGGGTGGCAGTTGGAATAACAGTTGTAAAGACTGTGATGGCTTGTCACCAACATTACCTCCACCAGCAGCACTACCATCAACATTGAACACAAAATTGGCATTGGTATTAGAGAGGTTTTGCTGTTGCCCATTTGCAGCGGCATTTTGCTGTTGCTGCTGTTGTTGTTGCTGGTTTGCAGCTGCTGCAGCTACAGCCTTTAAGAGGCGGACATTTGTTTGCTGTTGCTGCAATTGCTGTATATGTTGTTTTAGCTCATGATCCAAACCTAAATGTTGATGCTGTTGCTGGAGCTGTTGATACTCAGTCACAGCATCTTGTGAGGTCTGTGATGTAGGCAGTGTTGGTTGTAATTGTTGCTGTTGTTGGGCGACAGCAGCTGCAGCATCTTCTGGTGAAAATGGTATCAATGACAAAGTCGTTTGCTGTTGTTGATGTTGCTAATAGAGATTAAGGGGTTATTCAAAGTTATTCCTAGTCCTGTATACACACGAAGCTCAAAGCGTAACTCACCTGCATTTGTAATTCATCGGCATCAGCAAATCTTTGCTGTAATTGTTGCTGTAGTTGGTAATCCAAAAGCAACTGATTGGCTTGTCTCTGTTGCTCGTGTTGTTGTTGCTGTTGTTCATCTTCTTCGCTGGCGGTTAAAAGACCTTGTTGCTGATGATGCGCAGCAGCGGCTGCACTAATCAAATGATCTTGACTAGTCCATTTGGGTGTCAGAGCCCAATTGCCATTCCAACGGGTCTTACATATGGAATTTATACCAAAGTCAGTTAATTCACCACAATTCAAGTTGCTGGCAAACTCCTAAGAGGGGGGCAGAATGTGTAAAGTGTTCATGGTGAAACAAATTTAGACGACTTTTTTCGTCATAACTTACCTGTAGTGCTGGGTCGTGAACGTTGTGTATGACATGGAAAAATTCATCCATTTCCACCTCAATGTCATACATTTCATCACGCATACCTTCTTCGACTTGCTGGTCCTCATTACCGCCTACCACTTGATGATTTTGATGATCCTGACCATTTGAAACATCCATGCTGGCAGCAGAATTTGCGAACTGCTCCAAAGTTTCGGCGTCCATGGAAGAGGCGTAAACCAATTCACCACCACTGCCACCTTGACCGGAATTAGATTCCATTTCTCCGCTAGATTCTTGTACTTGTAGCATATCGTTCTTGTCATCCTGAGTTGTGGTAGCATCACCAATTTGTTGCTTTACAGCAGCCAAATGTTGTTGCAAGGCATTGCTCAAGGCTGTATTGCCGGAAAATTTCAAATTCATATTTTGTGGGAAAACTGTAAGCACATCTTTACCCGAAGATCCCGTTGCACCTGCAACAATTTCTTGACGCAGATTGGTAAACGCTTGTGATAAATCTCCTGGTTTTAGAGTGGCATTCGATAGAATGAGATTTTCTAAACGTTGGGAAATGGGTTTGATGGATGGATTGTCGTTAGCATCACTGTTGTTGTATTGTTGTAAAGCTGCCACAAAATTCAAGTCCTCTGCCAGATTTTGCTGTTGTTCGACATCGGAATTTGTGTCATCCTCGGGCAGGCATTCTTCAGATGCTAAGGAATGATCATCGAATGAACTGCGTCGTTCAGAGTTAAGCTGTTGCTGTTGTTGTTCATTTGCAGATGCCGCAGCAGCGGCGGCGGCTGCTGCAGCCGCTTCCTGTTGCGCCAATTTTTCTTTCTTAGATAATTTGCGCTGCTTTTTAGTTTGTGTCTGACCGCTGCTAGTAGTGTTGGGTTCATCTTTTACCAAGGTGTCCTGCTGCTGTTGATCAACACCAGTAACATTCACTGCGGCTGCCTGGGCGGCGGCCGTGCAAAGAGTTGCCAAGTTTTTCATTTCATTACTAGTTTCCCCAATTTCATGGCCTTCCAAAGCATTACCGCTTTCCATACTGCCGCCTCCAATTTCCATTAGTTGCTGTTTGTCTGGTGGTGTTTCTGTTGGCGATTTTGGTTGTTTATGGAATATACGCTGGCGCAAATCAACAATTTGCCAACCCTCCTGAAGTTTCTTCAGACATTCTTGCTGTTCGGCCTGATTGAGGCCACAGGCCTTGGCAACGGCCGCAGCAGCGGTGGCAGCATTAGCTTTACTCAATGCATTCAATGATTCTGTTACAGCCAACTTGGAGTCAGATAAAGCAGCATCGAGAGCATCTTGGATTTCCTGGGCTGTTGCCTCATTATCTGGCTGTTGCTGCTGTTGTTGAAGGGCTTGATTTTGGGCATGTTCGGCAGATTGAAGTTCCATCAACTGTTGCAGTTGTTGCTGCTGAGGATTGTACAAGGCCACCGAACCAGAGGAAGGTGAAGCTAGGGGTGAAGCCGGTGAATTACTTAAAGCAATAACACCTTGCTGAGAAACGTCCAATGATATTTGTGATTGTTGCTGTTGCTGCTGCTGTTGATGTTGTTGGGCAGCGAATACCATGTGATTCATGATGGCATGCTGGGTTTGTATGCTTGGAGTCGATTCGTTCGTTATTAACATGGGCTAATTGAACAAAAGGAAATATTGGAACAAGTGAAAAAGCAGTCTGGTATTAAGGTCTAGTCCAGTACTTACCAAGTTATTGTAGATGGATACCATTTGATTTTGTCTGAAGAGTGGCTGTTGTTGCTGGGCCTGGTGTATGGCTGTACTTGCAGCCGAAGTTGCAACAGAACTAGGCGCAACTGTGGATTGGGTACATGTTTTACGCAACATTTTACCATCCTTTTTGGACACCGGCTTTGCCTTGGGTCTATCACTGATAGCTGTGCTTTGCGATACTTCGGATGGTGTGGTAATACCACCAGTTTTCTGCGTTGCCTTACCGGCCACAATGCGCTGTTGTTGCTGTTGCAACTGTTGTGTCGAATGTTGTTGTTGTTGCTGCTGTAATGCCTGCTGCTGTTGTTGCTGCTGCTGCTGAGGTGTGGGTGCTGGTCCCAAGACAAACTGTGTACCCTGTGGCAATGTTGTAGCCAATGTTAATGGTGTCTGTGGATTGTTGGGATCAAACAGTTCTTGCATCATTAAAGCCTGATTGGGTGCAAAATTTAATGGCTCTGGACTTGCTATAATAACCGGTTGCATTTCGGAGCCATCACCCAAAGTGCCAGGAGCAACTGCAGGAATGAGAATATTTGTGATTTTACGGTATTAAAGATGTGTTCATAATGTTACTCTTACCTGCCAACAGATTCTGATTCAAGGACATGGCATCGGCACCATCGCCTACATTTTGACCTGTAGTATTAACACCAGGACCTGCCATTTCCAAATATGTGGTTGGCAACAATGTAGCTGCTAAATTTTTCTGGTCATTAGACATCTGAAATGACAACAACAATGACATTTTTATTACAACAACACATTTAAAACCCACTCTCTGGACAACATACCTTATTTAAATCCTGTCTTAGGACACGACGTCTAATAAAACGAGCCTCATCATTGAAACTGGGAAACTGCAATTGCTGCTGCTGCTGGGATGTTGGTGGTAATTGTTGCTGCTGCTGTTGTTGGCATTTATTGCCCAATCCATCATCACCCAATGGCTGAGAACGTTCAACGTCTTGCATTTGTTGTTGCTGTTGTTGTTGAAGCTGCTGCTCATTGCTGTTGTTAGTAGTAGATGGAGTGTTAGTGGTGGTGGTAGTATTAGCGGCAGTGTTGGCTGTTGGTAAATTAACCTCGAAGGGTTGGGGTGGTTGTAGACGATTTTTACGTTGATTTCCTTTCAGCTTGTTTTGCTGCTGCTGAGATGTCTGCTGTTGACCGGAAGCATGGCTGTTGTTTTGTTGTTGTTGAACCGCTGTTGCCTGCGATGATTGTTGTAGCACAGGCGGGGCTGGTGGTTGTTTTTGAGGAGGTGTTAAAGGCACTATATGTGACAAATCAAAATGTTTCCTTTGCTGCAACTGTTGCTGTTGTTGTTGCTGCGTGTTGTTATTCTGTTGTGCCACATCGTTGTTTGCAACTGTTGTTGCCACATTACCACCAACCGGGGTGCCTACATTACCAAAGCCAGCTTGTAAATGAAAGAGTCGCGATTTGGCTATAAGTGCCTCCTGTTGTTGAGCACTCAATGAATTTATGTCAATGGCTGCGTACTCTTCATTACAGGCCGCCACTTGATTGACATCAGTGCTTGACGTAGTTCCAGTAGTAGTAGCTGTAACCGCAGCAGATGTTGGTGCTGAGACCATTTGCAATTGATCTTCCAGATACTCAGCTCCACCACTGGCGGTAGCGGCATTGTTGTAGGCCTGCTGATGGAATATGGGATTAGAGGTTCTAACAGCCTCCGAAACATCATGGATGCTAGGTGGTGCACTTAGTTGTTGTAACTGCAGTTGTAGTTGCTGTTGTAATTGTTTGTGTTGTTGGTGGAGCTGTTTTTGTTGTTGCAAATTGATAAGATGGAGTTGATTTGCTGCTGCTGCATTTGTGGTGGTGTTGTTTATGCCCACAGCTGCAGCAGCATTGGCGGCCGCAGCGGCGGCTGCTGCCGACTGCAAATCGTTTTGATGGTTTTGTATAAAGTGAGGGTATTTAAAAAGCAGTTCCACAACTCGTGTGTGTCCTCCTTTGGCGGCTTCTATCAACATTGTGCTGTTGTCCTTCAATTTGTGGAAGGGATCAGCGCCACTTTTCAGTAAATACTCCACCACGGCCTGATGGCCACCGGCACAGGCCAATGACAAGGGGGTGTGATCATTACTGCTGGTCTGTTTATTGACATCGGCTCCCTTGGAAATGAGGAATTTCACAGTACATAAATGGCCAGCGCGACATGCCTTCATAAGAGGTGTGCGGCCACCTTCAGACTCATGTTCCAACTCGGCGCCATAGCTTAGTAAAACTTCAGCAGCATCTGTATGGCCATTTTCACAGGCATGCGTCAAGGCCGTGTCACCGGTCTGAGTTTCAGCATGAACATTTGCCTTATTTTCCAACAAGAAACGTACCAAATCAGTGTGGCCCTCTTGAGCTGCTTCCATTAAAGGTGTAGAGGCGCCGAGTTCAAGATTGGCTCCATGTTTTATCAAATATTCTGCCACTTCACTAAAACCACCACAACAAGCCAACGTCAAAGCTGTCTCCTGGGTTTCTTCAGTGGTGGCGTTGATATTTGCACCCTTGCTCAACAGTAAAGCAACCATTTCCTCGTGACCTTCGCGGGCAGCTTCCATTAGAGGTGTGTAACCTTCATCGTTGACCTCCTCAATGTTGGCTCCACGTTCAATTAATAAGGTGGCCAGCTCAACATGGCCACCGCAAGCAGCCAATGTCAAAGGCGATTCAAATGAGTCCGTAGGCATATTCACTTGGGCTCCGGAATCCAAAAGTAGACGGGCAACTTCCACGTGTCCATCCATAGATGCTTCCATTAAGGCAGTATGCATTTCATCGGTTTTATGTTCTTGGTCAGCGCCAGCTTGTAACAAAAAGCGTACCATATTTAGGTGACCTTTATAGCAGGCCAATGTCAGGGCACTCTCTTTGAATTCATTCGAATGGGTGTTAATGCCAGCACCATGTTCCAATAAAACCTGATCAATTGGAAATTATTTTCATTAGAATGTGGTGAAAAGGCAAAGGCTTCACACTTTAGTTTATATTAAAACATCAAATAAGATCAAAGGATATCACAAACTTTTGTGGAACATATAACAAAGTGACATCTACCAAAGAATCAGATTAGTAACTCAATCTTTTTGGCGATTCTTTAGTTAGACATCGGTTATAGTTTAAAAGTCTCAAATCTCGGATTGTCATCATTTGTATGAAGATTGGGGTAGGGGAAGTATATTCAAAAATATAATGCTTACCTTGGCTACTTCCACATGACCGGCTGAAGCTGCCTCCATTAATGGTGTATGACCATTTTCGTTTTGTTCCTCAACATTGGCGCCATGTTTCAACAGTTCTTTTACAACTTCAACATGACCACCGGCGCAGGCAAACATAAGCGGGGTATTGCCAGTGGCACAATGAGCATTTACGTCTGCATTGTGACTAAGCAATAATTTAACAATCTCCAAATGACCAGCAGAGGCAGCCTCCATCAAAGGAGTACAATCTTTCTGGCCCTTGTCTTCGACTTGTGCTGCAGACATGGCCAAAAGAACCTAAGAATGAAAAAGGGTAACACAAAATGTGGTTACTAGCTGTAAGCTGTGAATCAGTATATCTTCAATGTACCTGTGCCAATTCATAGTAACCAGCTGAGCAGGCCATCGAAAGCAAGGATTCACCATCATCGGTTGATTCGTTAATATTAACATTCCCCTTGCCAAGTAAACTGCGCACAGTATTGACATCGTTATCGTTGCAGGCGGCAATTAGTGTACGGGAGAACATTCTGGAATGAAAAAACAAAGAAATGTTTAAATCGTCATCAAAACCCTAGATAACTACTATACCCTTAAATTTGGAGTCAATTGAAATTTCAGAACCCTTACAAAGTGCCACAAGGAATTACGGTGATAAAAATTTTGGGACTTTTGGTATTTCCTTGACTTTGTCTAGAGAAATATGAAGTTCCTGAATACAAATAAATGTTGCATTCGGGACTAAAAGGCTTGGAACCAGTGTCGACTATGAGGAGGGATTTGTGTGGTAGGTATAAGCAAAAGTGGAACATCCTCCAGCCATCATTTATTACAAAAAAAAAAAAAAAAACATTTTGGATTGGATTTTTGGAACTTTCGGAAATTAATCTAGGGAAGAATGCATGTGTCCAAACAAAGTATACCCTTGTAATAGGGATTGTAATAAAAATTTCAAAACTATCCAAGGCCTTACCCTAAACTTGACTTATTCGTGAAAATGTTGAAAATTTGTGGAGGAGGGTCTCAAAGGAGTGTACCGGAAGAAATATTACGATATGCAAAATTTGGACCATGTAACCAAGAGTTAGTTGATGAATGTAGTGGTTTGTAGAGCAGCTTTCGCGTCATTTTTTCAGAAAGTGCGGACTTCCTTAAGAAAAAATTTTCAGCTGTAATAGGGACTACAAGGGTCAAGCTAAAACTAAACGAAAGTACCTTTAAACCACATTTAAGGGAACATTTTTGTGTAGTGATACCAGGAGGATAAAATACATCGTTACGTGCAACTGTTGTTGCCACATTACCAACAACCAGGGTGCCCACATTACCGAAGCCAGATTGTAAGTGAAATTGTCGCGATTTGGCTATAAATGGCCTCCTGTTGCTGAACACTCAATGAATTTATATCAATGGCTGCGTACTCTTCATTACAGACCGTCATTTGATTGACATCCGTGCTCGACGTAGTTCCAATAGTATTAGCTGTAACAGCAGCAGATGTTGGTGTTGAGGCCATTTGCAATTGACCTTAACGCAGTGTCGCCCATGATTTACCATCAATGTTTTAGTATATGTGTATGTATGGGTGAAAAAAACCAACAACCACATGGTGTTTTTATTCACGCACACTGTAAGTGAGAGAGCAAAGCAAATGCAAAAACAACTCAGTGGGCGACTTCACTATACTTCATTGCAAAGAAGCTCGTCCCTGCCTTAAAGATACTTAGCTGCTCCACTGGCGGTAGCGGTATTATTGTAGGCCTGATTATGGAATATTGGCTTATAGACTCTAACAGCCTCCGATACATCATGGATGCCAGGTGGTGCTCTTTGTTGTTGTAACTGAAGTTGTGTAACCGAAAGTGCCATTAAAGCATATTTAAACGAAAATGTTTGTGGTAGTTATACATGGAGGATAAAACCGATATAGTACATGTTTGATATAATTTTGAAACAAATCTAACTCGGTTACTAGTTCCAGAGTTATTGTGCGCAGCTAATTATCTGAAACAAATTTTGTACATACAGTTGGGTAAATAGGGGGTTGTTAACATACTTCGTGGAAGAAGACGAACCAATCGCTTCAGTAAACAAGTAACAGTCCAACGGTGTCGTTCCTCGGAGGGAGGTACACATCCTTCATGCAACATGATATTGATTTTATAGACGACCAATCCAGCTGTCACTGTCAAGAAGGTAAGTACTGAGACGGTGGAAAAGACATATTCCTCAAAGTATGTTTTCAAAAATTATGGAGCCATAGGAAAACCTTCGAGCGACAATCAAGAGCTGATCCGGAGGACGGTCGAATATGCGTCACTGACTTAGCTAAATCGGAGGAAAGATTTGTTGTTGGAGCTTTATCTATTCGTATGCTATTTAGTTGCCATGGTACGTGTTTTGCGCGTTCCTTTGACCGTAGACTCCTGGGATCAAGATGAATATACTCATTCGTGTACCTCCCACACAAAAATTTGAAAAAGTCCACAGCTCGTCTCTCAGTTTTGAAATTGTTTGCAACAAGTTCTTGTGAGCTCTGTTACGACGACACATTTTATTGAGCAAGTCCATACTTCCTGAGATATAGGGCCACACAAAGTTTGGAAAGAGTGAATTTTAAGGACCCGCCTGGGAACTTTTTTAAATTTTTGCCAACATGTTGTGTATGCGGGTCTAGAAACACCTATAGACGTCAGAAGTATAGTGTTTACTTCTTTTCTTTGGGTCGGAGGTTGAGGGTATTTCGACACAGCAGACTGATACTTTATTACTTGTTCTCTCAAATTTTAATTAACTTTGAAGGTGGACTATATGTGGAGTTTTCAACATATAGTCAACCATATAGTGGCAACAGACACAACACGGAAGTTGGACATCGGTAAGCTGCAATCACAACAGATAGCCACAGCATATTCCACTCAACTGGCCCAACTGCTTAATTAAAGCACTCCTCGTCCCGATAACATATCAGGACAATGGCAAAACATTGCCCACTCCATGCAAACAGTAGTAAAATCAGTACTTGGATACCAGAGACCTCCACCAAGGAATCCATGGTATGACCAGGAGTGTCGTGCTGCTACCGAAGAGAAAGATGCGGCATATAGGGCTACTTTACAATCAGTAGCAACGCGTAGCGGGAGAAAAGGTGAGAGAAGAAACGTCTTTTCCCCAGGAAAAAGAGAGAGAAGGAAAAGCGGGAGTGTGAACAGGACACAGAATGAAGTCCGAAAATTCTACCAAAGAGCGAAACATCGAACTGATGGCTTTGGAACTGTAGAGACCAGCAAGGTAATCTGGTAACTGATACAGATAGTGTGCTAAGGATATGGAAAGAGCATTTTTCCAAACTGTTGGTATCCAATAGTAGCGAAGTCGACGAAGATACCACAGATCCAATCCCAGAAGATGTTATTGAATGTATACCACCCGGCCAAGATGAGGTAAAGACAGCAATAAACCGTCTGAAGAATAATAAGGCAGCAGGAGCTGATGGCCTACCAGCCGAGCTGTTTAAGACCGGAAGCGACACGCTGATAAGGTGTATGCATCAGCTAGTTAGCTCCATCTGGCAGGAAAAACGCGTATCCGACGATTGGAACCTGAGCATCCTGTGTCCCGTCCATATGAAAGGAGATAAGACTTTAAGCTCCAACTGTATGGGGTATAAGTCTTCTCCCTATCGCCTACAAGATAGTGTCGGGGATATTGTGCGAACGACTAAAGCCCATGGTCAACGAAATAATTGGATCATACCAATGCGGCTTTAGACCTGGCAAGTCCACCATTGACCAGATATTTACCCTGCGGCAAATACTGGAGAAGACCAAGAGATGCAGATCGACACCTACCACCTTTTTGTCGATTATAAAGCCGCATTCGACAGCCCGCTACGTTCAAAGATATTCCAAGCCATGTCTGAATTTGTTATCCCCGCAAAGATCATTCGACTTTGTAAAATGACTCTAACTAACACAAGATCTTCAGTTAAAATAGGAAGAACCTCGCCAAAGAGTTTTGTACCAAACGAGGTTTCAGGCAAGGAGACAGTCTTTCGTGTGATCTTTTTAACATCCTGCTAGAAAAGGTTATACGAGAGGCAAACGTCAAAAGAAGTGGCACAATCTACACCAATAGCCACATGTTACTTGCTTATGCTGATGATATAGACATCATGGGACGATCAGTAAAAGAAGTAACCGATACCTTTATGAAGGTCGAAGGAGAATCTGGCGGTAAACGGCGAGAAGACCAAGTTGATGGTGTCGACGCGCAATGCGTCCATTGAGATCGGACCAAAAATGGAGGTAAAAAAAAAACATTGTACCACAACATCCCATACGGGACAAGGGAGACTGCTCTCATATCAATGAGTGCACCCCGATTCATATTTAGCTCAGTGATATGGGACCTACTGTTTATCGCCGAGTCCGAACGGCGTGTCTTAAGACACCACTTGTGGAGAAGTTTTTCAAGGCTTAAATACTCAGGAAATGTCGCCAACATTACTGAGGGGTATTTTGCCACCGTTGAAAAATGTTTGATGTTGCCTGGCCGGGGAATCGAACCCCCGACCTTCTGCGTGCAAGGCGGGCGTGCAGACCATTGCACCACGGTGGCTCCTATATTTTTGAGGTAGTAAAAGACTTCGTATACCTCGGCACCGTCGTAAACACAACAAACGACATCAGTTGTGAAATGAAAGGAAGAATTGTATTGGCCAACAGATGTTACTTTGGCTTAAGTAAGCACTTTAAAAACAAAGCCACAACTCGTCAAACAAAAAAACCGCTTTACAAAACACTGATACTACCCGTGCTAATGTATGGTTCCGAAGCCTGGGTACTTGCGCAATCAGATAAGGCAGGGCTTGGCGTGTTTGAGAGAAAAATTCTTCGAAAGATCTACGGCCCAATCTGCGCTAACGGTGAATATCGACGTCGCATGAACCACGACCTGTATCAGCTATACAACGACATCAATATAGTTAAACGTATCGAGATGCAGCGATTGCGTTGGCTAGGCCACATAATAAGAATGAGCGATGATGAACCCGTTAAAAAGGCGTATAAATTCGAGCCACATGGCGGTGCACGCAGAATTGGCAAGCCAAAGAATAGACGGCGCAAACAACTGGATGAAGAGATGACAAGGCGCGGTATTCCAAAAAGCGAAGCACAAAACAGAGAGAGTTCCTTCAGGTACCTAATACGCAAAAGTGCAATTTTTATTTCATTCTCCATACTTCTCTCGATAATGGTCGGAATGTTCCTAAACCCCCAATATTCTACAATATTTCTGTTTGTTAACTTTTCCTGTACAAATTGTTCAGTAACTTTTGGTAAGCGTTCAAAGCCCAGATTGGCAAGACATTGCACCAAACTCTACTCACAGAAACTGCGTTAGCGCATGCGACACAACTGCCTTAATTCGAGTACATAGGATTTAATGTCGCAATCCTCTGCCGGCCATTAATTGTTTAAAATCTTCTACATTGGAACATTTAGTAAACGAACAACATACAGTAAAAATTTGTACAAATTGTTAAGTTAACGAACACACTTAATGTAATTGCGCTTATAATTTGTCTATTTTGCTCGTGTCTCGTTATGTGTCAGTGAAATAAGAAAATTAAATACATTTTGTTAACTGTCATATTTACGCTTGGACCCACTGTGTAATAATAGGGGTGTCTTTTTACTTACTAAATGTTGCTGAAACATTTTTCTCAGCAATTTTTCCTTTATACAACTGTCAAAATCTGCGACATTGGTATTATTTTGTTCCACTAAATCATACTTTTAACCATTTCTGTATACAGATTAGAGGATCGGATATACATTTTGTTTCGACCACACATACGATCCATGATGTCCTGTGTTCAATTGCCTTTCCTTTCCCTACAATTCCTTTCGATGCTATTTCTCTCTAAAAAATCGAATTCCCTCTCTTCAGCATTCATTCTCTTTTGTTTGATTTAAGAAAAAATCTAATCTAATCAGAAATATTTTCACATTCTAAACTATTGTTTATAGTTGTTTGATTGTTCACAAAAAACAACAACATCAGGAATAGATTATACACCAATAAATGAACATGTGTGTTTGTATGTAAAATAATTACTTACGTCTTATCACTACTAGCCCCGCGCATTTTCGTTAAAGCCTGTTTTGTTTCATCGATAGCATGAGTGGCATGGCGTAAAACAGGAGCTTTTTCGTTTGCTAAAAAAACACAAAGAAAAATAAATTAATTTAATCCCTTATCTATAGGATAAAAATAAGCACTTACCGGCAGCTTCGAAGAGGGCATTTAGATTACGATTACGATCAATGGTTGTATCGAGCAGGAAATCACCACTAACTTCATTGGGATCTTGTATTTCTTCATCCTCATCTTCATCATCGATTTCCTCCTCTTCATCTTCATCGTCGTCATCATCATCTTCGTCGTCGTCCTCATTTTCATCTTCATCATCCTCTTCGTCCTCGTCGTCTTCTTCATCTTCATCCTCGTCGTCGCCATCATCCTCTTCATCATGGCCTTCGGCATCATGACCACAGGAATCAGGATCTGATTCAGGAATATCATCCTAAAACAAAAGGAAAATAAATAACGATTGTTAGTGGATTTTGTTTGTACATTTGGAAAAGTTTGAAAGGATTTAAGCAAAATAATTAAAAAACTGTTAATTTATATAAAATAAAGCCAAACTATGTGGAAAAAATATTAGAATATGTTAACAAAACAAACTAATAAGAAAAATTATTACAATATAAAAAAATAAAACAAGAAGAGTTCATGTTGTCTAAGGCCAGCACAAAATCAGTTAAGGTTGTTTCAATCACTTCTTCTTCTTCATCATCATCCCTCTTCTGATGGTAGTTGTTGATGTTACAAATGTTTAATTGATTATACAACATAAAAAGCTACACATTTGATACTATATGTATAAAACGTAAACAAAATAGGTATCTCAAACTAAAGCTTTTCACAAATGTGCAAAATATTTTTAAAATTCCAATTGTTTATATAGGATTTTTTATGCATTTTTACAACGAAGACAATCAACATCCTATTTGTTTATAGATTTTTGCAATAAAGTTGCAATGAGTTTTTTTCCAAAAGAAGCTTTTTTAGTTTTGTTATTAGTTGTATTAGAAGAAATGTCTAAATATAATTCAATTTAAATTTGTTTTGAGTAATTATTTTTTATAAAATAAGAGTTTTATAAAAAACAATAGTAAGTAAACGCAAAAAATGCATAAAAACGGCGCAACTTACCAATAAATCTGGCCTTAGACACAAGCATGCCAAAAGGATCTACAAAAAGAAAATGGAAAAAAGAAAGAATAAAATAATAAATATTGAACATAAAAATCATAAACAATTTGCTTCTTCACAATAGGCTTGGCTAATTAAAAAAAAAAAAAAATAATAATAATGATAAAATAGAACACTTATTTCAAATAAAAATTAAAAAAGAAAAAAACACGATATAGTAGGTATAATATATTTATATTTTATAAACTATCTTTATAGATATACAATACTAATGACAAAAAATTAATGTTAGTAACAGGGTCTTATAGTTATAGCTACAGAAGGCCAAACTCTGCATTATAAAATAATACAAAAAATATCGTTTTTATACATATGTACATATAAATAAAAGCTCTATTCCTTTACGTGCAAGAGTCTTTTAGACTTTTTACTCGAAAAATTTTCCCTTACTTAAAAAAGCAAACAATTTAAAAATTGATTTTCAATTTTTGCCATTTTAAAACGTAAAGGAACAGACCAAATATTATTCAAATCAAAGCATCCTCCATGTTTTATTTTTCTCAAGACACAATTTCCAGAAATTGCCTTCTAATTCAGCAATAAAATCAGTTTTATGAATTAATTAAAACAAAAACCTAAGTGATGACAATGAGAAGCCATTTCAGCAAGTTTTACTTAGAAAAATAATCAAACTTTTTCTTTATACAGAAGTGGTCAATGTCCATGGGAATAACAAAAACCCCATTAACAAAAAACATGACCAAAATTTGGCAAACAATGTATGGCAAATCGGTAGAAAGAGGGAGAGCGCGAGAGATTACATTTTAGTTTTTGACAGAGGCCAAGGGTTGCCAATAAAATATTGAAGCAAATAAAAATGGGGGGAAATTCTACAGATGTTGTTATTGGCCTTTATGGTATTGTAGGGACAGAGAAACACAAATATCATAGTAACAATAAAGTACGTTTACACTAACGGTTTTTATATGTCTCTACCTCGATTTGTTTGACGAATGTTGTCGTACATTTTACGTAAATCGAGAATATGCACTTTATCACCAGCAGTACAGATTGAAGTACAGACTAAAGGTGTCTCTAAACGGGGTTTAGTAAAACTATAAAGGTGTCTCTAAGCGGGGTTTAGTAAAACTATTAAGAGAAAAAGTCGATGATTATCTTGTTCGCAGCTTATTACAAAAGCAAACAAAAAACAAGTAAAAAAGTATCAGTCGGCTTTGCCGACAGATATATACCCTCAGCCTATGTATATTGAAACAATTTTTTCCTAAAAAACGCATGTATTTAGGAGTTTTAAAAATTTTAGGCGTTTGAACCGACCAAAATGTTGGGGGAGGAGATACTAAAAATAATGGATCTCCAGCCACTACATATGGTACCATAGGGGTTTTTTACACCCTTCGAGCTGTTTGATCAAGAAGTATGGACTTGCTCCTGAAAAAACTTTTACCATCGCACTTGAGGCAGCGAATGCATGTTGCTTCAACAAAAATCAAAGTGATTCAATAGCAGGTCTTAAAGTGAACTTATCCGAAATTTTGTGTGGGAGGTACCGGATGGAGTGGACAAATATGTCCATATTTGAACCTGATATATATCTGGTAGATATATTAGGATGTGTAAAGTATAGACCAATTCGGCCACTCCCTTCAAGAGTTACCGTACGAAAAAATTTTCCGAACCTTTTTGAACTTTTGTGGGGGAGGTACCTGGAGGAGTGGACCGATATGGCTTATCTTCGAACTTAAAATATGTTTGGACAAAATATTACTAAGGCCAAATGTTGGACCGAATCGGCAGATTCGTTCTAGAGTTATCTTGCCCTCCAACCACCTCACACGGTGTCAGAGGTGTTTTTTGCAACTTTCATGCTATTTTCTCAGGAAGTATGGACTTGCCCCTAATAAAACTTGTACCATCGTATGCGGGGCAGTGAATACATGTTGCTAAAACAGAAATCAAAGCGATTCGAGAGATGGCCCTAAACTGAACTTTTCCGAAATGTTGTGTGGGAGGTACTGGATGGAGTGGAAGCTGATCTATATCTGGTAGATATATTAGGATGTGTAAAGTATGGACCAATTCGGCCACTCCCTTTAAGAGTTACTGTACGAACAATTTTTCCGAACATTTTTTAACTTTTGTGGGGGAGGTACCTTAAGGTGTGGACCGATATAGCTTACCTTCGAACTTATACTAAGTGTTATCAAGAGTTATCTTGCCACCTCACACGGTAATAGAGGTTTTTCGAAACTTTCAGGCTATTTTCTCAGGAAGTATGGACTTGCCCCTGATGAAACTTATACCGTCGTATGGGGGGCAGTGAATACAAGTTGCTAAAGCAAAAATCAAAGCGATTCGAGAGATGGCCCTAAACTGAACTTTTCCGAAATTTTTTGTGTGGGAGGTACCCGAAGGAGTGGACCGATTGAAACCATATTGAAACCTTATCTAAGTCTGGTACACATTTCACGATGGGCAAAGTGTGCACCAAATTGGTTAATCCCTTCAAGAGTTATTGTGCGCACAAATTTTCCGAACATTTTCGAACTTTTGTGGGGGAGGTACCGGATTGAGTGGACCAATATAGCCCATCTTCGAACTTAAACTAAGTTTGGGCAAAATATTACTAAAGCCAAATTTTGGACCGAATCGGTTGATCCATTCGAGAGTTATCGTGTGCTTCAGCCAGCCAGACAGACAGACAGACGGACGGACATTGCTCAATCGACTCCAAATTGTCTGAAACACATTTCTTCCAAACATACTTGGGGTCTAAAACCATTATTTCGATGAGGCACATTTTGCCCGTATGAAAGTGTATATACCCTCGTTAGCATAAATGCTGAGGGTATAAAAAACACATTTAATAAATAACACTGTGCAAATTATTAACCATATTCTGACACCGCAGCGTGATAGAAGACCAAAAAAGAGAGGACACGTGTCTCGCCGTTTTTTCGTATCTCATCAACTTTCGCGGTTATAGGCCTCCAGCTCTTGTCTTAAAGAACAAAAATTGTGAACAAATCCATGAAACTTCATCTGCAAGGTCAAAATCGCCATCGTCCATTTTCTTTTAAAATTTTTTCTCAATTTTTGTTATACAGCTATCAAACCGATCAAATTTGAAGCAAACAACCAACTACAAAAATGTACCTCAGATCTCAATAAACATCTTTCTAAAATATACGAACTCTGTAGAAACGGGTCTTAATGGTCAAAATAGCAAAACAATTGCGATTTTTATCCCCTTTTCTCGGCTACTGCTCCATAGAAACTAAACCGTTCAAAATTCAAGAAAACAATCAACCGCAATAGTTTAGCAAGGGAATCAATAAACAACTTTCTGGAACATGCGAAATGTCTATGAACGGTTCTTAATGATAAAAATAGCAAAACACTTTTGAAAATATATTCAAATTTTTAACTTTTGCGAGCTTGATTTAACCTTGGACCAATATCTGTCACTCCTTTCGATAGTTAGCGTTCCCACCAGCCATTTGAGTTGGTCACCATAACATTTTTTAGATGTTATGTGTCATTATGTCAGGAAGAGCATGTGTATCGCTGTAAACGCTTAAACTACACTTGAGCGAAAATTTTGAACTTTTGGGAGGGAGGACCGAAAGTTGTCCGATATAGACCTTCATAGAACTTGATGCGCATTTGGAAGAAATTTTACAATGTGTAATGTTTTGGCCAGATCTGATAGTAAATTCACAATTCCTACTCATTTAAGTTTGTGCCGGGAGTATTATTGGCGGTATAGAACAAGTCGGAGGACGACTCGCCGCAAAAAAGTTCGAGACATGTACTTAAGTACATACTTCCCGAGATTTGGGCCTCTGAAGTTCCGAACATTCCTTAGTATATAACTTCGCTATTTTTGAATGGATAATGATAATACCCATATTACCCATGGTAAAGCTTATGGTATAAAAGTAGAATTTTCTTTAAGAAAGTAAGTTTTTTTTCTAAATAGCAGTCCTTCGGCCGGGGATTTAAAACATTCTGCTATGCTTAGGAGCAAATCTCGGTAGCGGGAACAAAATTTTCTTTTAAATTATAATTGTTCCTCCAAGTAGACGGCCTTCGGCCGGTGATTTAAAACTTTCTCCTATGGACAGGTGCAAATCTCTGGAACGGGAACATATTTTTTTAATTATAAATGTTTCTCTACGTATCCGCCCTTTAAAAAAGGGGATTTTCAGAACTTCAGAGGCCCACATCTTGGGAAGAATAGACTTCCCCCATAAATGTTATACATATTTGTGATCAGGATGACAAGAGCTACTTGTGGAAAAAATTGGTCCCGATCCGAGCTTAATGCTTAAACTCAACTTAAGCCATATATTAATTTTTCTATATAAAGCACTGAATAAATCGATTAAAGTTGTGGGCGGGCATTTATTTTTTAATTTGTCCCCTTTTTTCCATTTACACAATGGCAACTCTGCTAATAAAGAATACATAAAACCCCAATGAGAGTGAGAGAAACATGTGTTCCGACAACGACACAACCAAACAAACCAACCTAAAACACTTGACAAAAGATTTGTCATCCGCATAAGCAGCAGCTTTCTGTAAATTTATTTAGTTTTTTTTTTTCATATTTTTGCAACGGAATAGAAAATACACAGAATACAACGACGAAAGCATAATTGGGGGATTTTGCAAAGGCCATGACCTGTATTAAACACTAATAAAAAAGTACAAACGATTTAGGAGGAGGCTTTTGTTGCCAGCCAATAATAAGATGAAAAAAGTAGGTAGGCGGCAAACAGTGAGACAGACCTCTAACAAAAAGCGACATGTGTAGCTGTCAATGTGATTGATTTTTTTTATTAAATTTAATCAATATTAAAAACTAACCGAAAAATAATAAATAACAAATGTAAAAGAAGAGACAAAGAAGAATTACAGATCAATAAAAGGTATGAGACAATACAAAAAAACACGTCTATTAATGGCTGTCAAGACAAGACCGACCTTCGTCTACAGTAGCAGAGAAACTCTACATAGAACATCCATAAAGAAGAATTAAAATAAAAAGTCATAATAAACGAAAAAAGAACAAGTCTGAATGTAGTTGTTGTAGCGATACAAAAAATTACATGCAAAATGACTAGACCAAACGACAACAGAGCGAAGCGCTGTTGTTTTTAACAAAAAATACAACAAAAACAGACAAGGCACATCAAACAATGCAGACACACAATAATGATCATAAAAGTAGCAAGTAAAGATATATTTATGTACTAAATTCCGCATACATTTTGTTTGCGATTTATTTGTTTGAAATTTTAAGCCCTGCCATTATGAATTTCCTACGAAGTTTGTGGTTTTAGAAAAAAAATCATAGGGCATCCCTGTGACGTAATATTACGCTTACATTTGGTCTGTTCCTTTACTTCTGAAAATGGTAAAACCGGCAAAAGTAGTAAAAGTTGTAAACTGCTCCCATATAAATTGTGTTGTGTCTGAAGTAAAGGAACACTTTTCGAGTAAAAAGTAGTAAAACTTGAAGATTCTTGAACGTAAAGGAACAGAGCTATTGTTGTATTGTCAATCCCACTAATCCCACTGCATATATAACGTCAAGTAATAAGTGGTTTCCATTAGAACTTTTGCCGAGTTAATCTCCTTTATGAGGATTTTTTGACGTTTATACTGGATTTACTAAATCCAGTACAATATAAATATACTATAAAACTTAATTTACAAGTATTTGGGGCAAGTACGGGAACAAGTATCGATTAGGGGCACCTCTCGGATCGGGCTGAAAATTTTGTGATGGGTAGTCCATAGTACCCTGATTGCAAGAATATATAGTTTTCCGGCGGGAAGGTTTAAAACCTTATCCTATGAACAGGTGCAAAGATCAGTTACATTCACAGTATCAAAATGATACCCATTATTCCCCACGTTAGAATAGTAAAATGTCAAGACCTACTTCTCGATTAATATAAACTACCCCCGAAAAAATTTTTATCTTTGTCCCAAGGAAACCTATGGTTAACATTTCAATGGTTTTAAAGTGAGGCATTTTCGAATATCTGGGAATATATAGATTTCCCCCCGGAATGAAATATATCGTTATGATTAGGGTCCCAAGGACTACCTATTGTAATAAGAATTTCAGCTCGATCCGAGAGTGGCTCATAAACAACGTATTGGTGTTAAAGTGAGGCATTTCGGTCAAGGCCCATATCTCGGGGGGGATAAATTTCCCCTGAAATGCAATATATTGTTGTGATCAGGGCCCAAAGGTTACCCATTTACTTTAAAGACACTTAAGCCCAATTAAGTCATTTATCTGACAAATATTCTATGGAATTGACAACTTAAAAGGATGTAAATGCGGGTTAAGCCCTCATAAATGAGGTTAAGGTTAACCCAGCAAAAAAACTCTAATGTAAACATGGTATAAGATATGATAGATACCAAGCAACGCTCTAAATTGGTATGGAAAATACAAACTTCAGAATTTCTCTAAGTGCCTTTATCATGTCATGTGCCGTACAATTCCGAAAAAAGTATGACACGCCTCTACATATTTTAATCAAGTCAGTTCAAAGAAGAGGGATATTAAACCTGGAGTTATCCCAAACCTATAAGCTTATTACTCCCAAAATACATAATATCAATTCCAATAACCCGTAAAATACCATATATATTTGCAGTCCCAAAGCACACATGGACACAGAATTTACCAATGGCGTCGTCATTGTCGTTTGCCCATGCGTTTGGTTGGTGTTTCTTGTTGTTTGTTGATGGAGGAGAACAAAAATTAGAAAATTTTCAAGAATCACATTTGTGTATGAATCATCAATGCTTCAAATTAATTGAGTCAATGAATGAGAATGGCAGCAACGAAAACGGCCAGCGGAGGGGATAGTTGCTGGTAAATATACATATATTGTATGTTAACATACAAAATAAACACACAAATTCATATTTGTTTACGACTACTCGACGAACAGACCAATGAAGCAGTAACGTTATGAGATGGTGGGCCAGTTTGTTTTTTTTTTTTCTTGTTTGCCTTTCTTTGTAGTTTGTTGTAGTGTAGAACGTCAACGAAACACGTAATACCAAGTACTTGACCTTTTTTGTTAAGGAAAAAAAGGCAAGGAAATTTAAATTCCAAGTAAGAAGAAATTCATATAAAAACAAGAATCTTCTTTTCCTTGAGAACAAGTTTGTAATTTATTAAAAACAAGTAAAAAAGTGCCAGCCGGCGTTGCTGACAAAGATATACCTTTAGCATATGTGAATTCATGTCGAAATACCAGCTACATAACCCTTTCCCCAAACGTTGTGTAGCAATGAACTTGCCGACAAAAATATAGGAACTTTTGGGGAGGAGGTACCTTCCTTCCATTTGGGAAGTGGCCATAATTTTGGATGTCTTCCCTTTATTTATCGCGTGAACTATAGAAGTATAAACGAGCCCACAAAAATTATATATTGTTATTGTCATATCAATGTCGAAATACCAGCTACATAACCCTTTCCCCAAACGTTGTGTAGCAATGAACTTGCCGACAAAAATATAGGAACTTTTGGGGAGGAGGTACCTACCTTTTATTTGGATATAATTTTGCATGTCTTACTTTATTTATCGCGTGAAATATAGAAGCATAAACGTGACCACAAAAAAGTATATATTGTTATTGTCATATCAATAATCTGACCAAATAAGCCCACCAAAAAACTGACACACATGTACTCATCTAACTCCAGTGGACCTGTGATTACATCCCATCGAAGCAGCCACTTTCCTTGAAATGGAGATAGACCCTGAGCCAGATTAAACAGAAGAACGAACATACTGTTACGAATGTAACTGATAGGTTTAAGTTAGTTTAGTTTAATTTCCGTTAATTTAAAAATTCGAATTGTAACGTAAAGTTTTTATTACGCAGTTACTTTATTTAAGCAACAACAACTACCATGTAGAACTATCTTCATTTTTCTGGATGTTACTTTACCTTTCATTAATGTGCTTTTATTTTGTTTTGCCATAGTCATGTAATTATTGTTTAGTTTATCACTTCTTTTCTTACATTTATTTGTTGTTGTAATTACGTCATTGATCATCCCCCATGTATGTATGTGAGTATGGTTGTTCGCTTAGTGCGAATGTGCGTCTGTGTGTTCGTTGTACAGATTCGAGGTGTTGCCATATGCTCTAGATATTTCTCGAACAGGGAGACTTTGGGATATAAATGCAGGGGAACTGGCAATGACGGGTAGTTGTGTTTTAAGCGTTGAACTGAACAGATCGGTTAAAGAAGTGCTGCGTGCTAACTAGAGACAAGCTGTGTGCTAAGTAATTAAAGTCGATTCCGAATAAGTGTAATAAAGTAAATAAAGCATTGTAGAAACGTAATCTAAAACGAACCCTGTTTTATTTGGTACAAATCGTACTGGGGAATAAAACAACGTCTACACGGAGATTAGTTAAATCTAATTCCGTAACAATACAAACATAATGATAAACACTGTTACGTTACAACAACAAAAACTAAAAACTTTAATACAAAAAATTATGTGATTGTAAATAGAATCACAAGAACTGCCGTCGATGAAAAATTCTAAACAGTCTTCAAACAGACCATAAACTACAGTTAAGCGAAAATTCCCAACTTTTGTGAGGAGCTACTCGAACTTCGAAATTAATTTAAAGTTGAAAGGAATATTACGACGTGCAAAGGTTGGACCAATGTCATTCGCTCCTTATCATACCCACCAGTTCGTTTAGAGGCATCTCTCGGATCAGGTAGAAAATTGTAATAGGTAGTTCTTGTTGTCCTGATCACAAGGACACCATGCGTCTTCACTTTCGGAAAAGTTTTTTCTTTGCGTCGGGTTAAATTTTTATCATAAGTTGTCCTTGCTAAACCGATTACAGCGATAGTTTTCCAGGTATATGTAGATTTAGGAACAAGTTCTCAAGTCCCTAGCCGGCAGTACTTGAGGTGCAGATAGAGAAGCCTTGTTGACCACATATAACGCATTAGGTCGGTCTGCGGTAAGCTATGCGAAATCTAGTGTGGTCCGCGAATATAAATGCAAAAAATAGTCAAACCTGTAAAAATAACGCCCTGAGAATTGCGACAGGGTGCCCTCTCATGTCTACAGTGCTGAGGAGCGTTAGCTGCCACCACTAACCAGAGTAGTTTTGCCTCAACTACGCTCGGAATGGTGCAGCCGTCTAAATTCCTACAGGGAAAGCATCGATGACACCGCTTGCGTCACAGGCCCGCACAACACACTGCACCTTTTAACTGCCTTGCCAAACCTAATCAACTAACTCCAGTAGTTTTGAGACTACAACCCAGCGAAGCATCTACGTTTCTAGAATTGTAATCAGACCTAGAGCCAGATTAAGTAGAACAAGCAAAAAAGTATCAGTCGGCTTTGCCGACAGAGATATACCCTCAGCATGTATATATTGAAAAAAAATTTTCCCAAAAAACGTATGTAATTAGGGGTTTTTAAACATTTTAGGAAGCGAAAAAAATGTTATTAGGATTAGAGATCAAAAGTTTTGCGGAGGAGATACTTAAATGAATGGATATACATTGACCATTATGAAAGTGGATCTCCAGCCACTACATATGGTGCCATATAGGGTTTTTACACTCTTCGGGATGTTTGCTCAAGAAGTATGGACTTACCCCTGAAAAAACGTCTACCATCGTAATTGAGGCAGCGAATGCAAGTTGCTTCAACAAAAATCAAAGTGATTCGATAGCAGGTCTTAAAGTGAACTTATCAGAAATTTTGTGTGGGACGTACCGGATGGAGTGGACAAATATAGTCCATATTTGAACCTGATCTATATCTAGTAGATATATTAGGATGTGTAAAGTATGGACCAATTCGGCCACTCCCTTCAAGAGTTAACGTATGATCAAATTTTCCGAATATTTTTGAACTTTTGTGGGGGAGGTACCTGAAGGAGTGGACCGATATGGCTTATCTTCAAACTTAAACTATGTTTGGACAAAATATTACTAAGGCCAAATGTTGGACAGAATCGGCAGATCCGCTCTAGAGTTATCTTGCGCTCCAACCACCTCACACGGTGTCATAGGTTTTTTTTTGCAACTTTGAGGCTATTTTCTCAGGAAGTATGGACTTGCCCCTAATGAAACTTGTACCGTCGTATGGAGGGCAGTGAATACAAGTTTCGAAAACAAAAATCAAAGCGATTCGAATTTTTCCGAAATTTTGTGTGGGAGGTACCCGAAGGAGCGGACCTATTGAGACCATATTGGAACCTCATATTACTCTGGTAGAAAGTTTACACTATACAAAGTATGGACCAAATCGGTCACTCCCTTCAAGAGTTATCGTGCGCACAAACTTTCCGAACATTTTCGAACTTTTGTGGGGGAGGTACCGGAAGGGGTGGACCGATGTAGCTCATCTTCGAATTTAAACTAAGTTTGGGCAAAATATTATGAAAGCCAAAATTTGAACCGAATCGGTTCATCCGTTCGAGAGTTATCGTGCGCTCCAGCCAGCAGGACAGACAGACGGACGGACATGGCTAGATCGACTCCAAATTGTCTGAAACACATTTCGTCCAAACATACTTGGGGTCTAAAACCATTATTTCGATGAGGCACATTTGCATCGTATCAATGTGTATATACCCTCCTTAGCCTAAAGGCTGAGGGTATAAAAACGAACTTACAAACATAAGTATAATAAATATGCTGTTACAACAACAAGGGACCTGTGGTAAAAAGTTCAAACTGATCCGATTGTTAAGCCTTCGGGAAGCAGTTATAGACTTCCTTAGGCGGCCATCAGACCATCTGCTTTTTCACATGTATGTTGTCACTTTGGGTATACTAATATACAGAACAGCTGATGTCATACCTGTGAAAAAGCAGATGGTCTGATGGCCGCCTTACCGAAACCAATACATATGTATAACATTGTTACCAAGGTCTACATATGGTACAAAATTTAATCCGACACGAGAGGTGCCCCTAAACTACACTCGTTTCCAACATTGTTGTACTTGTGAAAAAATGTTGCTGAAATATTGTTTTTTTTTTTTGTTTAATTTATCTTAAATATAACTGGCATTCCTTTCCTCTTTCCAAATATGAATTAAATAAAAATTAGGGTTCTTTGGTTATAGTCGAGGTCAAAATAATGAAATTGTTGTAAATTTAAGACTTCCATACTTGCCGGTTGGGTGCCACCGTGGTGCAATGGTATGCACGCCCGCCTTGCACACAGAAAGAAGGTCGGGGGGTTCGATTCCCGATTCCAACGGTGGCAAAATACCCCTCAGTAATGTTGGCGACATTTCCTGAGTATTTCAGCCTTGAAAAACTTCTCCACAAGTGGTGTCTTAAGACATGACGTTCGGACTCGTCGATAAACAGTAGGTCCCATATCATTGAGCTAAATATGAATCGGGGTGCACTCATTGATATGCGAGAAGTCTCCCTTGTCCCGTATGGGATGTTGTGGAACAATATTTATTTATACTTGCCGGTTATTCCCACAAAATCCTTCTTGCCTCGTAAGTTAAATAAAAAGTAAAGTTACGTGGTCATCATTACGCCCAAAATGAATTTTCTTTTGAGTTTCTTTAATAGAGGATTTGCATTTATCCGCCGAAGCAAGATACCAATCTGCCGTTTATTTTGTTGTTTGTCACAGGTTTCTTAGTTCTTAAAGTAATTTTTTTTTTTTTTTAGTTTCGTCCAAAAAAAAACTTCGTCATTTTACTCTCAACATTAAAATATTTTATTCATTTTACTTTATTTTGCTATTTACTTCCTTTGTCTTCTTCGTCTTCCAAATGTTAAGATCTTTTTTGTTTACTTTTTGTTAACAAGCATTTTTTCGTTATGTCAATGTCCGTCAAGCGTCTCAATTTTTAAACGTTGTTTTTTGTTTGTTAAGCTTTTTTACGTATATTGCTCAAGCCATAAATAACAACAATGTTGTTTTTGTTACTTTTTTATATGGAATTTCACATTTGATTGTGGGAGAGCGAGCAGCAAGCAAGAGAGTTGCCAAAACTATTGATTTATTTTAAATTATTATAGCTTCGTTCCCGTACTTTTTAATGGTAAAACTCGTAAAAGAGAGGACTGTAAAAAATTTGTTCTTACACACAAGTTTTCTGAAATAGTTCGGGAACGGAAAAATGGAAAATACGTCAAAAAAACTGGAACAAATGTCAAAGTCGGCGTATCAGCCAATCAGACGCCGGCAACCATGTTACTATTTTTTTACTCGCCCAAATTTGTCGTGTAAAAAGTTTTTAAAGAGAGCGTCATTCAGCGCCATTTTTGTTTAAAGAGAAGTGAACATTTTACAACTTTTTTGTGTACGGGAACGCTTTTTCGAGTAAAATGTGTAAAAGTCGTAAAAATTGTAAAAACTTTTTAGTTCTGGAACACAGCTTATAATTGCAGTTATTTGGCAAAAACTTTTTATGCACACCACCATGGTGGAATAATAAGATGTAACGCCAAAAACAGCTGATCTTCATACCAGTTGTCAAAGTGCGTTGTTGTGAATAAAATCACATACAAAATGTAAACAAGCAAATCACGGCAATGCATTATTGTGAGCAAATTTGACGTTTGTCATGATTTGATGTAACTCCTTCTTATTCCACCATGCACACCACAATGAATTAACAAGCCAATGGCCTTTTATTTATTTCTATTCGAATTGGCAACACTGTTCGTTTTCATCATTTGGGGAATGAGAGAAGAAACGAAAAAAATACATATTGGGGAGAGCAATACATTGGGGCCACCAACAACAGCAGCAAATAAACACGAATGTACGAACAAAAAACAAAGTTTAGACAAGAAACAGTCGTGGAAAAGAAACAAATTGTAGGATGATGATAATTGTGAAAATACACACACACACATACTAGTAAAGACGGCAATGCAAAAATCAAAATTATACTTTATCGCAGCAAAGCACAATAAAATATGTTAATAACAAGAAAATAGATTCGGCAAAAAATATACAAAAGTGGAAAGCTAAATGTGTGAAGAGGCAGAAATATAGCTGTAAAATAATTGCTCTAAATAAATATTTAGATAAAAATAATACAAACATTGTAAATTATTGTGATGTTTGCAAAAAATTGAGCAGTACCCTACATTGCTCTCATTGCAAAGAGAGAAGAAATCTCTTGCAATGTGACATTTGAGAACAGCTGACAGCAGTGTGGGACATGTAACTACACAAACAAGGTTGTATTTTTGCACTACTAATGCAAGATTTTAAGAAAAACTATCAACGAGATTACACAAGTAAGAATGTGTTTACATTGTACTGGATTTAGTTAGTAAATCCACACATATAAAACAAACAAAAAACATTGTTCCACAACATCCCATACGGGACAAGGGAGACTTCTCTCATATCAATGAGTGCACCCCGATTCATATTTAGCTCAATGATATGGGACCTACTGTTTATCGCCGAGTCCGAACGGAGTGTCTTAAGACACCACTTATGGAGAAGTTTTTCAAGGCTGAAATACTCAGGAAATGTCGCCAACATTACTGAGGGGTATTTTGCCACCGTTTAAAAAATGTTTGATGTTGCCTGGCCGGGGAATCGAACCCCCGACCTTGCACCACGGTGGCACCCATATATTAACACAAATATTCTTCAAGGGAAAAGGGGACAACTCTAATTTTTATCGCCGAGTCCGAGCTGACTGACATAAGACACACCTTATAGTCTGTTTATATTATAGATATTTGCCAGATTAACCTTCTTTATGAGGATTTATGGACTAATTTCATTTGAAACCAATGGACTATTTTCATTTGAAACCAAGTGGGTTTATTAAATCCGGTTATATGTAAACGTACTATTTTACGGGCGGGTTTCTTCTCAGCAGCTGTCAAATGTACGTACCTCCATTAGTAAAACGTAACATCAACGCAAAAAGTACTTAACATTAACAGAAATCTGTTAACATATCTCTCTTGCCTTGCACCATACATATGAATTATTGATGTGAAGACTCGGTACAACCCTTTGATTTTTTTTTAGAAATTGTCATAGCATGTTTTTTCCGCAGAAGTTAAATTCTTACAAAATGTTCAATGAAAAGTTCTTGTGTATACATCTAGTTATCTATACATACATACATATGTACAATCAAATATGATAGACGCGACAAGGAAAGTATTTCATTGAATTAACTTTAAGTTTGTGTATTTTCGTTCTTTCCATTCTATCATGTGTCACAATGCAGCCACATAAGCGAGAGCAGGCTAGACCGACAAAAACAATTGAAAACAAATAAAAAACTACACGTCATTAATTAGACACGACGCCACTAAAAGGCGAAAGCAGCAGTGGATAGATGTATGTGTACATATTCCAAATAAAAAAAAAAAAATCATATAATATTCATACAGTGTGTTTTCCCTACTGTATGAATATTATATGATTTGTAAAAAGTTTTACTGGATGTTGCTAGCAAAAAGGGACCTGACTTAGAAAGTCAGTAACTTCAGTTTATAGACTGCCCTAACCTAGACTATTTCTTATAGTTGTGTGACAAAGGTCATGTAGGGTTTTTGTGCAGAAATTCATATTGGGAACAAGCCTTGTTTATGGACATCTTTGACATGTTTACCATGGGTAATCTTTGGTGCTCTGATCACAGCGATATATAATTTTCCATATCTTTTTTGTCACTATGTCGAAGGTCACACTAGCGCTGTTTTAACATGGCGACTTCGGGTAATGAAACCGCTATACATGGTTTTGAGTTTGCGATATTGCCTCTTCCTATTATTCGTTTCAAGAAACTTTGCATTTCCGAGAAACAATGAATGAGTGTATAACTGAAATATTTTACACAAAGCAAATGACGATGCGGCAGTCAGTCAGACTTATAGAATGTTTGCATTAGATTTTTTTTGAGGGTATTCTTCTTTATGGGAATTTATTTGACTTATATGTCATGCAATTGACAATTTAAAATTGCAATTGACATCATTAGCCGGATTTAGCACATTATCAGGTTTTATTTGCTAAATCCAGCCAAAATCTACCAGATTTCCCATACAAAAATAAATCATCGTATTGAGTGGATTTGTTTTAAATCTGGCATAAATCCTCGTATAAAACTCTGTTTTTGCAACATGTTGCTAGAAAATACAAAAAGTTGCAAGCTGGCATCGGTGAATTGCTACACTAAAAATAATTTAAAATGTAATAATTTGTAAACAAGGTGTAAAAATGAAATTTGTTTTGATGTACAAAGTTGATTTTAATCAACCAAGACTAATATTTACGATGTCTAAACGATAAAATAATTCGTTTATTTATTTTAGATGGGCAAACTGCGATAAAATAATTCTTTATTTGCTCTTTAGTTAGCATTAGTAGCATATAATGTGCGACCATTTTCAGTATTAAACAATGAATTTGTAATTTGACGTATGTTTTTTGAGACGAATTCAATTTACAAAATTTTTTTTTTTATGTTTCAAATTCGATCAGATGGGCTGATGCATCTACCTTGGTAATTGTGCTATGAACAAAAATCAGATGAATGCCATTTAAATCCTCCAAAATGTATATCTAAATGCAATCAGATTTGTACTGGATTTATTAAATCCAGTCGAGGATTTATGGCTAGTCTAAATGAGCTATAAGAAAAAGTACCTATACTGAGCTACAACAAATGCCAATGGAATAAAGTGTATAGAAAAGTACAAATATATATTGACATACATATAGGTATGCACTCTGCTACTCATTTATTCATTTAAATATGAAAATATAGAAAAATTGATAATTGAGTGATTCTATATTGCATTCCGATAGTAGCCACATTTCGAACGTAAACAAGTTGAGTGTTTTTCCTCCTGCAATTAGCAATAATTTCAAAGCAAGTAAACAAAAACCACGATGTACTAAAGGCGGCATTGGTAACTTTGGCAAGTCAACAGGGAAAAATGGACAAATAAACTCAATGACAGACAATATATCTGTCTACAATTGATATTCAAGAAAAGCATTGTCAGCATTGGCCGACGGTTTGTATAACTGTAGTACAACCTTTACAACTTTTTTACAATTGAATACTTAAAAAATCGCAATACTGATCATCCATATGGATGACGTAGGGGATGAGAATTACAAAGCAACGGTTCGATTGTTTTTAACATGGAAAATTCCTGATTTAGTCCTGAAAGTTTCTAGTTCTAATATTCGTTGAAGTTACCTCGAAATTATATACCCTTCGAAATACCTACGAATAATAAATGGAGAAAATCGAACATGATTCTTATTATTGACATAATAAGTCTGTCTGGTAAAATTTGTAACAATTTGTACCAATTGTTGCTGAAATTGTTGCAAAAAGTCAGCAAAAGAGGGCGATTCGAGAGAGACATTTGACAGTTCGTTTACTGAGAGTTTGCAAATTCTTGGTGGACAAATTTCTTCTAGCAAGCACTAGCAACTCTTCTTCTTCCTGAAAACAATCAATCATCTGTTTTTAATTTTTCGTTGATTTATGTTTGTGAAAATTAAAAACAATTTTATTGTGGAAATAGCAAGCCTAATTGTGTCGTTTGTTTGGAGAACAAAGTTGCAAAGTGGAAAAAATACTTTTTTGGGTCATTTTCTTTTTTATTTTTAATAAAATACAACATTTTTGCATCCTTTGGTTCCTTTATTGGCGGACAAATTGTTCTGTTTTGGCAAGTCAGCTGATTGCTTGCTGGTTTTTCCTGGGAAGGTGTCTGTTTACTTTTTACAATTTTCTTGTAAAAGAGAATAACAACTCCTTACTCTCTGAGAAAGTTCTTGCTGGACATCGATCATTGCAATCAAATGGAGTATGCAAGTCCGCTGTGGACTTGCAGCAAAAGGTGTTCCAAACCATAAAGTGGCGCACTATACACCAAACAACATATATTACTCACCAGCGCAGGTGACTTTGACATAATGAGTCACCAAAATGTGGTTGTTATGGCACGGAAAAGCCCATCACCACATGGTATTGCTTTCAAACATTGTGGCATCTTTGGTGGTTTTTTGGTGGCCTATTGAGAGTTTTTGCTTTCTCGCATTTGCGCTGATGTAAACTACTGTGCACATCATCAATCCCACGGCAGCGGGTTCTTACGTACCGGATTGACCCGAAACCAAAAGTGTTTCGGCCAGCGGCTGCCAATCCAGCATTATATGCTGCTACAACAACAACAACAACTGTGCACATCATAATAATTGCTATGGATAATCTATTCATTCATGACTTCTCATCAAGATGTAAGTTTGTATTTGTAACATCATATAAAGGTTATGCACACCATCCAACTATTGCGCTCTATGGCAAAACAAAAATTGCTGCAATGTGCAGTTCTATATTCAAAAGTATGTAGGTATGTACTTGTTTGTCCATTTGTTTGGCGGTCGTTTGTTGTACGTTCATCAAATTATGTGTAAAAAATAGCCCGCACTAATTCTTTCCGTTCATTTCATTTTTATTACATGTCTTGGTCGAAAAAATTTTACAAAGCCCATTCAGCAAGGAGACCACACAATAATAAACAAATTAATATAAGAATTTTTTATATGTGTTGCCGTACTAAAGTTATCTTGAAAACCGACCAAAAGATTTTTTATCAAATGGCACTACTTTTAAGGGGAAAGGATGATAGAATATAACACAAAAAAAATTACTTAAAAAATAATATTTGCAGTTGAATAATATTTATTCATTATTCACTCAAGGATGTTACTAATTAATTTCATCCACAAAAGTAACCCAACATACCTATTATTACTTGCGGCAGATGTTTTACGTTTTCGGTAAATAATGACACATTTTATTGTGTTATGTAAACATCCCTTTTTGAAGCTATGCTGTGAAATTTACAATTAACAGTTATAGGAAGTGGAACTTGATTAATTGTGAGAATCTAGAATGCCAACTGGGCAAAACACAATAATAATAGTACGCTTATATATAACCTGATTTAACAAACCCACTGTGTTTCAAATGTCAATTCCTTTGCGTATACGTCAAATAAATCCTCATTAAGAAGGTTAACCCTGCAAAAGGCTATAATATAAACAAAGACATAAATACAACAAGATAAGACATTTTTTTGCTATCATTCTTCAGTGAATGGCTTTTGAATTTAACATAATGTTATATCAAGATATGGTGACATAACATTTTTTTCTTTTATACATTTTTACGTATTTAACCGAATTTACCGATCCAATTGACATGAAATTATTCTTGAATAGATCCTTGAATTCATAAATTCCGTTTCTGATAACATTACATGAAATGTTCCTCCTTGGTTGCGATTTTGAATTAACGGCAACCTGTTAAGGGTAATGTTTCTATACATAGTTTCGTAAACATTTTTTTGTTGCATGCATTTTGTCTGGTCTTTATTACTTTATGTCTTTGATATAAACATGGCCTAAAAGTAGATTGACGGCACAAAACTTACTTTTTAAACGTCAAAAAGTTATTTATTTTATTTATTTCTTCATTTGTAATACAGAAGCATTATTGTACAATCCTGATATTTTTTTAATTTTTAATGCTTAATCTTTCGACTACTACCTACATTTTATGTTAAAACAAAAAAATTGTACGACTTAAATATAGTAGCTTAAAAATATTAAGGACGGGATGCTAAACTACTCCAAAGCAAACAAAACACTGTTCATAATTAAGAGTAAAAATAATTCTTAAATTGTACACTTCCTTAGAGAAACTTTTTTTGAATTTAAAATGAATGAATAAAACCTACCCAAGAATCGATTGAGAGGGAAGGGATATTAAGCTACTCAAAACAAGTAGGACGTCAAGTTCGGTCGGGCCGAACTTTTTATACCCTCCACCACAAATTTCAGCCATTTCGGTAAATAAATGTGGCCACAACCTTCAAAATACCGAAAATCGGATGGCGTGGACCTATACCTACAAATTTCTGGGGGAAAGTTTTATATCCCCAATGAAGACTAAATACCAAATTTCAGCCATCTCGGTGTGATAATGAGGCTAAAACATTCAAAATACCGAAAATCGGGAGATATCGTCCTATGGGCCTATACGAAAACGTGGACCTATATAAAAATTTTATAGTATAAATTTTTCTTAGCCTCTGGAAACACAAAATACATAGTTACAACTGATTCTGTTGTCAAATGGGACTAATACATTCAAAATATAAAAAAATGACGCGTACTTTATATGGGGCCTTATATGGGGGCTATACCAAAACGTGGACCTATATAAACCAACTTTGGTAGGAATGTTTTCTGGCCTCTGAAGACACAAAGTACCAAATTACAACCAATTCTGTGGTCAAATGGGTCTAATACATTCAAAATATATTAAAATGACGCGTACTTTATATGGGGCCTTATATGGGGGCTATACCAAAACGTGGACCTATGTAACCCAACTTTGGTAGGAATATTTTTTGGCCTCTGGAGACACAAAGTACCAAATTACAACCAAAACGTAGATCTTTTAAAGAATTTTTGAAAGCAACAGCAGACCAAAAACGTGGATTTTTTTAAAGAATTTTTTCTATGGACAGGCAGACCACAAAACTTGGATCTTTTAACGATTTTTTTCTATGGACCGGGAGACCACAAAACGTGGATTTTTTAAAGAATTTTTTCTATGGACCGGGAGACCACAAAACGTGGATTTTTAAAGAATTTTTTCTATGGACCGGCAGACCACAAAACTTGGATTTTTTAAAGAATTTTTCCATGGACCGGCAGAACACAAAACGTGTATTTTTTAAAGAATTTTTCCATAGACCGGCAGACCACAAAACGTGGATTTTTTAAAGAACTTTTTCTATGGGCCGGCAGACCACAATACTTAGATTTTTTAAAGATTTTTCCAAGAAACATCAGACCACAAGAGGTGGATTTTTTAAAGAATTTTTTTCTACGGACCGGCAGACCACAAAGCGTGGATTTTTTAAAGAATTTTTTCTAAGGATCAGCAGACGACAAAACTTGGATTTATTAAAGAATTTTTGCTATGGACCGGCAGATGAGATAACGTGGATTTTTTAAAGAATTTTTTCTAAGGATCAGCAGACGACAAAACTTGGATTTATTAAAGAATTTTTGCTATGGACCGGCAGATGAGATAACGTGGATTTTTTAAAGAATTTTTTCTAAGGATCAGCAGACGACAAAACTTGGATTTATTAAAGAATTTTTGCTATGGACCGGCAGATGAGATAACGTGGATTTTTTAAAGTAAAAAAGTATCAGTCGGCTTTGCCGACTGAGATATACCCTCAGCCTGTTTATATTGAAACTATTTTTTTTTCCAAAATACGTATGTATTTAGGGGGTTTTAAAAATGTTGGGCGTTTGAACCGACAAAAATGTTGATTAGAATTAAAGATCAAAAGTTTTGCGGAAGAGATACTAAAAGCAATGGATCGACATTGACCGTTATGGAAGTGGATCTCCAGCCACAACATATGGTGCCATAGGCGGTTTTTACACTCTTCGGGCTGTTTGCTCAAGAAGTATGAACTTGCCCCTAAAAAAACTTTTACCATCGGAATTGAGGCAGCGAATGCAAGTTGCTTCAACAAAAATCAAAGTGGTTCGATACCAGGCCTTAAAGTGAATTTATCCGAAATTTTGTGTGGGAGGTACCGGATGGAGTGGTCCATATTTGAACCTGATCTATGTCTGGTAGATATATTAGAATGTGTAAAGTATAGACCAATTCGGCCACTCGCTTCAAGAGTTTCCGTACGAACAATTTTTCCGAACATTTTTAAACTTTTGTGGGGGAGGTACCTGAAGGAGTGGACCGATATGGCTTATCTTGAAACTTAAACTATGTTTGGACAAAATATTATTAAGGCCAAATTTTGGACCGAATCGGCAGATCCGCTCGAGAGTTATCTTGCGCTTTAACCACCTCACTAGAGCTGGCAAACCATCGATATTCCCAACATTAGATATTTTCGATATAATGTTTTAAAATATCGATTGCTATCGATATTATCGTTAAGTTGTCGTCGCCATTAATTTGGAGATAAAAATGGCGGAAATGTCAATGATTTTCTTGAAATTATGCAAAAGTAGTTCACAGAAATGTAGAGGGGAGTACACACTATCATTCAAAACTGACAGTCAACGTACTTTTAGGACAATTTTCCGGAAAATAACAACTTTTATTTAGCTAAAAACTGTTGAAATACAATACATACGGTATTATTTAGAGATTTCAAAAGAAATTTATAAGTTAGGCTTTGATATTCACGAAATAGTACTCGATGACTGTCAGTTTTGCTTGTCAATGTGTACTATACTTTAAGGAGAATAAACAAATGCTTTTATTTTAGGAGAAATGTAAAAAAATACATTTTATTTTACCGAAAAATTTGTACGTGTGACTACGGACTTACTTTCTTACACACACATAAGCTGTGTTCCAGAACTAAAAAGTTTTTACAATTTTTACGACTTTTACACACTTTACTCGAAAAAGCGTTCCCGTACACAAAAAAGTTGTAAAATGTTCACTTGTCTTTAAACAAAAATGGCGCTGAATGACGCTCTCTTTAAAAACTTTTTACACGACAAATTTGGGCGAGTAAAAAAATAGTAACATGGTTGCCGGCGTCTGATTGGCTGATACGCCGACTTTGACATTTGTTCCAGTTTTTTTGACGTATTTTCCATTTTTCCGTTCCCGAACTATTTCAGAAAACTTGTGTGTAAGAACAAATTTTTTGCAGTTCTCTCTTTTACGAGTTTTACCATTAAAAAGTACGGGAACGAAGCTATAACCGAAAAGTAGCGAAATTTCTATTTATTTCAATGGATTTCAGGTTAGGGGTTTTTATTCCGATAATATCGATAGGCAAAACTATCTATCGATATTGAATTTTTAAATAACAATCGATATTATCGATAGTGCCATCGATTTTTTGCCAGCTCTACACCTCACACGGTGTCATAGGGGCTTGCAACTTTCAGTCTATTTTCTCAGGAAGTATGGACTTACCCCAGATGAAACTTATACCGTCGTATGGAGGGCAGTGAATACAAGTTGCTAAAACAAAAATCAAAGCGATTCGAGAGATGGCCCTAAACTGAACTTTTCCGAAATTTTGTGTGGGAGGTACCCGAAGGAGGTTTCAATTGAGTCCATATTGAAACCTTATTTAAGTGTGGTACACATTTCACGTTGGGCAAAGTATGGACCAAATCGGTTACTCCCTTCAAGAGTTATCGTGCGCACAAATTTTCCGAACATTTTCGAACTTTTGTGGGGGAGGTACCGGAAGGAGTGGACCGACATAGCCCATCTTCGAACTTAAACTAAGTTTGGGTAAAATATTACGAAAGCCAAAATTTGAACCGAATCGGTTGATCCGTTCGAGAGTTATCGTGCGCTCCAGCCAGACAGACAGACGGACGGACATTGCTCAATCGACTCAAAATTGTCTGAAACACATTTCGTCCAAACATACTTGGAGTCTAAAACCATTATTTCGATGAGGCACATTTTGCCCGTATGAAAGTGTATATACCCTCGTTAGCATAAATGCTGAGGGTATAATGAATAAACCCTACTCAAGGAAGAAGTGAGCGGGAGCGATATTAAACTACTCCAAAAAAAAAAAAAAGATTGGTCCGATTTTCGTCAATACACGGAGGACATAATACGAGTATGTAAGAAATAATACGATGAACAACGTTTGGGCCAAATAGGCTTCTCCCTTCAAGGGTTAGTTTTTATTTTTTTTTATTGGAGATTTTGGGCTATTATCTCAGGAAGTGTGGACTTGCCCCGAAAAAAATGCGCCATACTACCTTCTATAAATATGCCTTGCCTAGAAGTAATATTACCATATGGAAAATCATGACCAATTCACAGCCAGTTTCTGTATCTCGAAAGAAGAATGTGTGCGAATGAAACACGACCGAACTTTAGTTTTCGAAATAATTTTAGCAGCTTTGCTTTTACTTTAAAACAAAAAACAAATTTGAAAAACACACAAGAGTTTGGTCGTGTTTCTTTCGCGCACATTCTTCTTTCGACATACAGAAACAGGATGTCAGTGAACCAAATCGGTTGATCCATTCGAGAGTTATCGTTCGCACCCGCCAGACAGACGGACGGACATGTCTAAATCAACTCCAAATCGTCTGAAATGGATTTCGTCCAAACATACTGTTACGAATGTAACTGATAGGTTTAAGTTAGTTTAGTTTAATTTCCGTTAATTTAAAAATTTGAATTGTAACGTAAAGTTTTTATTACGCAGTTACTTTATTTAAGCAGCAACAACTACCATGTAGAACTCTCTTCATTATTCTAGATGTTACTTTACCTTTCATTAATGTGCTTTTATTTTGTTTTGCCATAATCATGTAATTATCGTTTAGTTGCTACTTCTTTCTTGCATTTATTTGTTGTTGTAATTACGTCATTGATCATCCCCCATGTATGTATGTGAGTATGGTTGTTCGCTTAGTGCGAATGTGCGTCTGTGTGTTCGTTGTACAGATTCGAGGTGTTGCCATATGCTCTAGATATTTCTCGAACAGGGAGACTTTGGGATATAAATGCAGGGGAACTGGCAATGACGAGTAGTTGTGTTTTAAGCGTTAAACTGAACAGATCGGTTAAATAAGAGCTGCGTGCTAACTAGAGACTTGCTGTGTGCTTAGTAATTAAAGTCGGTTCTGAATAAGTGTAATAAAGTAAATAAAGCATTGTAGAAACGTAATCTAAAACGAACCCTGTTTTATTTGGTACCAAATCGTACTGGGGAATAAAACAACGTCTACACGGAGATTAGTTAAATCTAATTCCGTAACAATACTTTGGGGCTAAAACCATTATTTACATGAGGCAAAATTATCAAAGTGTTTTTATTTTTAGCGTCTTCAACCTAAAGGCTGAGGGTATAAAAATATTTCACACTTTTCATATTCAACCAGCTGACTTCATACCAGTACCTTATATAGGTACATATTTGACTAGCCATCAACCTTTTTTATTGTACTATGGCTGTTACGTTGATTTTGACAGTCTGCGAGTGTTTGCAATTTTTTCGTTGCCGGACTATTTGAACAAGTTTGTATGGGGGAAGACATTTTTGACAGTTTCCTTTTTTAGTACTTTTTCTATTAAAAAAAAGTCTGGGCCAGATCCAATATTTCTGGCACCACCAATATTTGGCCTGTTCCCGTACTTTATAAAGTGGTAAAAGTCGTAAAAGTTGTAAAAGTCGTAAACGATTTTCATATAAATTTTGTGTACGGGAACGCAAAATGTGTACAAGTGGTAAAATTTTTTTAGTTCTGGAACAGAGCTTTATTCCTTTCACTGTACAAGGAAAAAGAGAAATAACAAAATTGACAAAGAAAACAACATTTGTAAAGTTGCCATTTCTTAAGACATTTCTCAAAAATGCAAAGAACTAGTGATTGGAACGACATCATCGTGTTGTTGTTTTTGTGGTTGCCGAAAAAATGATGGCCAAACCATAAAATACGCAAAAAAAATACACCAACCAACCACACAAAGCACAAGCGTCCGCGGCAGCAATCATTCCTCATTTCTGGCTTTGAAAGAAGAAAACTCGAATAGTCTCGTAGTTTTGTTGTAATCGTTGTTGTTGCTGTTGCCTTCATCGTGCTATATCCAAAGTGCAAAAAATGAGGAGGAATACTACTACAGAAAAAACACGTTGTTGTGTTTGATTTGCTTTATGGAAGTCAATCGTCGTCGTCGTCTCAAACAACACACCACACAGGGCAAGATACTCTACAAATCGTTGGTCGTCGTTGTCTTTACTGACCACCGCCGTCACCGCTGTCGCTGTTTATCCGAACGAACGTCTGGTTCATTTGTCCCTCTCGCCCCTTTTCCTACTACTAAAATACTCTGTGAAGTCAATGTTTATTTTTTCAATTTCAAAAATGTTTTTTTATTCTTTTGTTTGATATGCGAGTGGTGTTGTTTAATGTTTATTCTTTTCATCATCATTGTTGTCGTGTCGTTCCTTGTTGTTCGTTTCATTTATTACACGACGGAGTATGTGGAGGGGTTTATTGCGTTCGAATGTATGGACGACGTGTGTATTTGCGTGTATGGAATGGATTTTAATTTTGTACAAAAAAAAAAAAAACAATCAAAGCGTACAACAAACAGGCATCTGTTTAATAAACAACCTTCAATACTTTACAAGTGTTAATAAAACATTTTTGGTGGACGCATAAACGTAGGGAGGAGAAGAGGATTTTACATTGAAGATGATGTGATAAAAAATATCTTTACATTTCATTGAGGATAAAAATAAAATGCGAAGATAGAATAAAACTACAATTCCATGAAAAATGCAAAGTGTCAAAATTAATTGTCAAATTACTCTCTCATCCCACCATCATAATCATTCTCTCGTTAAACAGCTGGTCATCAACCAGAGTTGCCACGAAGTTGTGCCTCATTTGTCATAGAAATATGTTTAACCCCCTGTTTTTGTAACTAATTTTTGTTCGTTCGTCTATATTCGTAATAATTTAGGCATCCATAGCTCAGCCCCCAGATGACATACAGACCTAATTTTTCGTAGACACGTTCCCTATATAGTTAAGAATTCCTCATTTAAAAATCAGCGGCCTACATTTGCGCTAAGGCGAGTAAATCGATCTACAAAATTTGACAATTCGTGTGAAAACAATAAAAAATTTTACAAAAACTGGGGGTAAGTCAGCACACAAATTACGTTTACATTGTAATTTTTCGTTAGTAAAGCTACTACTAACTGTACTATTTCTCAAAAGAAAATTAGCTTTGTGGATGGAAATTCACGATATGTGGAAGAATGTGATGATGGTCCCGGTACGCAAATCTGGTTAACCCGCACAACTGGGATGTTCATACAGGTCCCTTACACTCCTGCTACCGGAAGTGTCTATGTAGAAGCCATACTACCACTAGACAGCGGAATTTTATGCAACCCCTATTTTTGGTCCGATTCATGTCAAATTTTGGGACTGGGCATATGTTTGGCTTCTGATTAAATTGCAATTGAAACATATGACAAGCAAAATTCATAAAATTATGCAAAATTAAATAAAATCGGAAGGTATCGTTCTAAGGGAGCTATATGAAGGCCTGAACATAAACTGACAAATTTTAGGTGAAAAGTTGTTTACCCCCAAGGAAGACTTAGCACCAAATTTCAGCCATTTTTGCGAGATATTGAGGCCATAACCTTCAAAATACCGGAAATCGGGAGGTACCGTACTATGGGGCTATATGAAGGCGTGGACCTATACCGACAAATTTCAGGTGGAAAGTTTTATACCCCTAAGGAAGACTTAATACCAAATTTCCCCCATTTCGGAGGTATATTGAGGCCACAACCTTCTAAATACAAGAAATCCGGAGGAACCGTTCTATGGGGGCTATATGAAGGCGTGGACCTATACCGAAAAATTTCAGGTGGAAACTTTTATACACCCAAGAAAGACTTAATACCAAATTTCAGCCATTTCGGAGGGATATTGAGGCCACAACCTTCAAAAAACAGAATTCGGGAGGTACTGTGGTTCTATATGAAGACGTGGACCCATATCGAGAAATTTCAGGTGGAAAGTTTTATACCCCCAAGGAAGACTTAATACCAAATTTCAGCCATTTCGGAGGGATATTGGGGCCACAACCTTCAAAATACCAGAAATCCAGAGGTACTGTTCTATGGGGGCTATATGAAGACGTGAACCTATACCGAGAAATTTCAGGTGGAAAGTTTTATACCCCCAACGAAGACTAAATACCAAATTTCCGCCATTTCGGTGAGATATTGAGGCTACAACTTTCAAAATACCGAAAATTGGTAAAAGATGCAACAAACATGTTATTGGGCTAAATTAAAAAAGGATGAATATTTTTAGAAGAATGTTTGGTAAGTATAGATACTGCTTGGGACAATACATTTTTTAATTATCTCATTAACTTTTATGCATTTTTTTCAGGTACATCTAAATTATCTGAAGCACACTTCAGATTCACATTCTCAGGACCAAATAAACATATGCAACATAAGTCCCAGTATCAAGCATTCACACATAAGTTTCAATATCAAGAAATTCAAAGATTAACATTAAATTGTCTTTATAGATCCAATTGTCCTATAACGATCCAATTGACATGGAATTCTTCTGGAATAGATCCTTGAATTCATAAATTTCGTTTCTGATACTACTACATGAAATGCATCTTAACGTCGTCGTAAGTCTATCTTTTAGTTTCAGTTTTATTACACTTTTTTCATAAAAAATTGTTTTTTTTCTTGGCCTCCATTCTTTTATTATTCTTTTATTTTTTTTTATTTTTCCCATTTTTCTACTAAAAAACAAAACTCCGACATAAAATAACACTCACAACAAAGTGATGGCACAACAATCAGCTGTTCTACACCCTTGTAAAAGTACAATGGAATGTTTACAATACTTTTAGGTCGAGTAAATTAAAAACCCTGTGGTAAATTAAACTTTCATGTATTTTGTTGTTGTGGTATTGTAAACCCTTGTACAGTCTGTCGCAAAATTTAGTATACACCGTTGAGACCAAAATGTATTAGGGATAAAAAGCACAATAACTTATTGAAAACAACAAACAATTAGTTTTATTGAGAGACACTAAGGTCGTCTTTGGTAATAACAATTAAAAGTGCGCAATATTTGCATACATTAGCAAATGTACGGTTCGAATCCAAAAAATACCAAAATTTATATCGCAAAAGTTAGTATACAACGGAGAATCAACGTGGAACTGTTTAAAAAATTCTTGATATTTTTGAACAAAATGAAGCTAAATCTGTACTTAAGAGCATAAAGAGTATATTAATTGGTTTTAATGGCAGTCATAGTACTTATAGTGACAAGTCCAACGTACACTGGAAATCCACAAAAATCGTAAAATCCACAAAAATTGGTCATCTACAAATACAACAACTATAGCGACAAAATTTCGGCTGTTTCGTCCGGTTTACGAATTTTATAACCATGAAATGCTCAGAAAAGCTCTAAAGTTTCAACATGGGGTGATCTTGATCGAGTTTCGACTTGTTCTTTTTAAAGAAACGGGAATTTCTTGAAGGAAACCCATACTTTTGAGGCCGTTTCCGTTTTGAAACTTGTAATAATCCTTAATCCTTACACATAAGGACTTTCCTTTTCAGTTAATTTTCTCACAGATTATGTCCCTTTTCACATTCCCACCAAAAATAAATAGTAGGAGAACCAAAAGTTCTGGTGTAAGCCCTACAGTAATACTCCACCACCACAGAAGGATATGATAGCTAATTTAAAATTTTAATACAGACCTTTCTCTGCTGTTATAACGCATGGATTGTGCAAAAACGTTCTGAAAAGCTGTGTTAGCTTCACTTAGGACCAAAATACAACTAAATGGATCAGTTAGAAGTAGTTCATTAGACATTAGTAGTACATTAGACACTGGGGACACGAGAAGAATGTCCGATACTGCAAAAGGCCGGTAGGACAATATCACTGTAGGGCTTACAGCGGACCTTGAGGTTCTCCTACTATTTACTTTTGGTGGGAATATGAAAAGCGGCAACATTTGTGAGAAAATTAACTCAAAAGGAAAGTCCTTTTGTGTAAGAATTAAGGATTATTACATGTTTCGAAAGGACAATGGCCTAAAAAGCATGGGTTTCCTTCAAGAAAGTTCCGTTTTTTTTCAAACAGGACAAGTCGAAACTCGATCAATATCACCCCATGTTCAAAATTAAGAGCTTTGCTGAGCATGTCATGGCTTTAGAATTCATAAACAGGACATAACACTAGGAATTTTGTCGCTACAGTTGTATTTGTAGATGACCAATTTTAGTGGATTTTAAGATCCAGTGTACGTTGGACTTGTCACTATAAGTAGTATGACTGCCATTAAAACTAATTTATATACTCTTTATGATCTTAAGTACAGATTTTGTTTCATTTTGTTCAAAATTATGAAGAATTTTTTAGACAGTTCCACGGGGATTCTCCGTTGTATACTAACTTTTGCGACATAAATTTTGGTCTTTTTGGGATTCGAACCGTACATTTGCTAATGTATGCAAATATTGCGCACTTTTAATTGTTATTACGGAAGACAACCTTCTTGTCTATCAAATAAAACAAATTGTTTATTGTTTTCAATAAGTTATAGTGATATTTATCCTTAATACATTTTGGTTTCAACGGTGTATACTAACTTTTGCGACAGACTGTAGATCTACAATATTAACAAGATGTACAAGATCTACAATGCCACTTTACCAACATGAGTGAATACCGCTATTATGTTAAATTCAAAAGTCATTCACTTAAGAATGATAGCAAGAAAATGTCTTATCTTGTTGTATTCATGTCTTGGTAAAAATTATGTCTGTCTGCGTATACTCGATAATTTGTAATAATTATTACAAATGTTTCTAAAACCGACAGTGGTACAAAGAAAAAGTTGCTGAAAAGAGTGTTTAAGTACGAGGACAAACCTATTATCAAGTACAAGGATGAATGATACAAAAAATGTTTTTGAAGCAATGTATAGAAACATTACCATTAAGGGGTAGTTTACACTATATGTAAATGCCATATGACATGCAATTTTCCATCATTATATAGTCGCTAATATGTGCAATATTGGGGATTTTCCTTACGTCATTTACTTTGTGCGTCCACACCAGCAAAAATTTAATAAAATTACGTCTCCACATTGCCTGCGTGGGTAGATGTGAAATGTTTTTATTTTGTGTCATATGACATTTACATATAGTGTAAACTACCCCTAACATTAGGGGAGTCTTTTTACCTTCTAAATGTTGCTGAAACATTTTTTCAGCAACTTTTCCTTTATACAACTGTCAAAATCTGCAACATTAGTAATAATTATTACAAATTATCACGTAAAACAGCTATTAACTGTTCATGCAGTATCAGAAACAAAATTTATGAATTCAAGAATATATTCCAGAGGAGTTCCGTGTCTATTGAATCGTTAAAATTTGTTAAAATCGTTTAAAGACGTATAAAAATAACAAACAAATTTAAAATTGTATTTAACCATATCGTTACATTACATTATGTTAAATTCGAAATCCATTCTCTGAAGAATAATAATAATGAAATATCCTATACTGTTATATTTATATTTTTGATAAACTCCAGTGTAAACATATGTTTACATAAAACAAATTCACATATCCATAAATTAAGGTAAATCTAAAAGGACTACAAACAAGAAATATGCCAAAAACTATAATGCTCCAAGCTAAAAACAAATTAAAGATAAGCTCTTTAAAGAAACGATATAACATTTCAAATAGGGATAAGCAGTTAAATGCAATTTCGGTTAGTCGATTATTCGGGAGTGTTCTAAAAGTCGGCTTCCAATTATTCGTTAACCGCCGAAAACTGATTATAATCGACCATTTTCTTTGATGCAACCCGTGTTGTATATTAGAGTTGGGCAATTTCGTTCAATTGAACGATCCGGATCACTGTACTCGTTCAAAAACGAATGAGTGACATCATCATGACAACGTGTGAAATTAAGTATACGCAGTTTTGTCAAAGAAATTACCGGTGTCCATTGAACGAGATAGTGATCCGGATCGTTCAATTGAACGAGATTGCCCAACTCTAATGTATATACATATGTATAAAAAATACCGTCGATCGCGCGGTTTAAGCACACTCAATATTCAACTACGACTAATGGTCGATTACGAATAATAGGTGTGTCTTTTTACTTACTAAATGTTGCTGAAACATTTTTTTCAGCAACTTTTCCTTTATACAACTGTCAAAATCTGCAACAATAGTAATAATTATTACTAATTATCACTTAAAAAGACACAACTAATAGTTGACTCCGTCTTTCGAAAGTCGATTAAGAATAATCGATTATCCGGTTTTAGCAAAGACAATAACCGACTACGACTTTTAAAAATTTTCTGGCCAAAAATCGATTAACCGAAATCGATTTTACGTATCCCAAATTTCAAATATGTAGCTACATATATTTTCACTTACCTCTGATACAGATTCCTCATCCGATTCTGATAGATCCGTAACTGGCGGCGGATATAATTCCGTATCGGTATCTGAATTATCGCTGGTAATGATATTCTGCAATGCATTCGATATGGCATTTACAATGCCCACCGATGATGACAGCGATGATGAATTCGAAGATGTCGATGTGGAATTTGAGCGGGAATTGTTGGCGGCAGCAGCAGCAGCAACCGATGATACAGCTGTAGCACTTTTGAGTTTTTGCTTAAGTGCTGCAGCGGCAGCGACTGCCGCTTGGGCACCTGCACTTGAGGAGGCACCAGCTCCCTTGGCTGCTGCAGCAGCCGCTGCCGCCGAACCAACCAACAGTGGTAACGCGGAGGTAAATTTTAAATGGGCATCTTTTGTAGATCCCCCGCCGGCTTTCGCCGATGATGAGGCAGATGATAACGCTGATTTACCAGTTGTTACAGCAGCAGCTTGTTGCTGCAATGCTAAGGCGGCTGCAGCCGCAGCAGCTGCTGCTGAGGAGGATTTCTTCAGTCGTGAAGAAGTGTTACCGCTATTTGAGGTGGCAGATGCTGATTTGCTTGAGGTAATTGTGGGCACAGTACCGGTTGCCGTTGATGTAATGGCTGGAGAGGGTACTGCATTTAAGGCTCCCAAATCAACATCTACTGATGTTGCTGATGTCGTAGATGCTGCTGCTGCAGAGGTGGTGGTGGCGGAGGAGGAGGTGTTGGCAGCGCCGGCATTAGTTGCTGTGATTGGATTGGAATTTGATGTTTTCGACATTTTATTACCATGGGCAGTGTTGTTGACTGCGGCGGGGTTAGATGCTGTTGCTGCTGTCGAGGAAGCTGATGACGCGGCGGATGAGGTGTTGGAATTGGTGTTATTGTTGTTAACTTTTAATTTGATTTTTGAGTTGGTGTTGTTGTTATTATTATTGCTGTTAGTATTTTTCAACCTAGCAGCAGCGGCAGCAGATGCCACACCACCGTTGTTGGTGTCCAACAAATCGTTAGCTGATGTCGCGGGTGTTATTGTTTCAGTGGCATAAGAATTGCAGGCGGAGGTGGAAACTGAGTTGGAGGAATTTTGACGACCTGCTGCTGCTGTATTGTTAGTAGCATTGCCCTGGCGTGAGGACTTCTTGCTGCTATTGCCAACAGCGGCAGGCGTTTGTTGTTGACTATTGTTGTTGTTGGTAGCAATGGTGGCTATTGTTGCAGCTACTGCTGTAGCTGCGGCCAATTTCAAACTGTTGTTGTTATTATTGTTATTGTTTTTCTTGTTTTTGTTGGACTTGGTTTGTTGTTGTTGATTGGTTTCTGCTGCTTTGCTGTTTTTCGAGTTTGTCCCAGCCGTTGTTTTATTCAGGTTTTTGTTTTGATCATCTTTATTCATTTTCTATAATTTTTGTATAACAATTTTCTTTGAATTTGCACAAAAATCGGGGTATCGAAGGAATTTTCTTATGGTTGTTGTATTATTGTTGTTACTTTTCACTTGAATCAATCTTGTTGTTGTTGTTTATTTTGTTGTTATCGTATTCTGTTGTTGTTGAACTGCTTTTAATTTGAATTTTTTTATTTGATTATTTTTTATTTGGATTTCAGAAACATTCTTTCAAAGCTCTTTGTTCACTTTTTTCTCTGTTTTATGGGGAAGAAGAAACATAACAAAAGAATTTTAGGAGGGTAAAGAAAACACACACAACACTAACATTAGTTTAACTTTGTTTAAAGCGGATGCCGTGATGAAGAAAAAAAGAGACGTTACAAAAAACGAAACGAAACACAATACAAAGAGTACGAACGAAATTTACACAGCGGAGCATAGGAACCGACCGACCAGCGACCAAAAAAAAACCAAACCGAGTGAGAGCAAAAGAAACCGATAATAACGACAGATGTAAAGACGAAAAAATATAGCATTTTTGTATTATCACTAATAAAATAACAAAAACACTTTCGCGTTTTCTTTTTTTTTTATTTATTCATGGCTAATTTGCATACACTGCTGCCTTTTTGCCAAACATATTTCGTTTTCTTTCCAAAAATATACAAATAAGCTAGGTATGATGGTGTATTTGTGAGATCGCCGCGTATTGGAATGAATGCACAAAGTAGTCGTCTCTATTAGTTAACTGCATAGTTGCTAAATGCGAAGTGTTGTTGTTTTTAACAAATTGGATAAGGTGTGAGTAGAAATTTTTGGTATGGAATTCCTAGTGGATATTTATTACAATATGATGTAGCCACTTAATGAAAATGTTTCTACATGTAATTCCCCAAGAGTGAGTCATCCAGTCAGCCCTAATTAATACTTAAGTCTCAAATGACTTTCTATTTAATCCACCACATGTTTGCTAAATGGAGGAAGGATACACAAAATGTATTGTTTAAACTACTGCTGGCCAATGCAAATGTTTCTTCCTACGTCATTTCCTATGGCCGCGGGCACATTGTTTGGAGTGTCTTCTTGAAACATATTCTCATATCCATTGTTCTAAGAAAAGTAAGGCATTTATTCCTATAGCATAATTTGGTCGTAATGAGCTGACAGTTTTGAGTTTTACTTAAAACATATTTAAACTGTCGGTGCACTCCAAAGCCACGAAAACGGCTTTATATAAGTCTGGCAAATGTGCCAGCGGAGGTGAAATGCACTGGCCGAAACCACCCAATTAATTGTTGTCAAGGCAAATTCCCTCTAAAGACTGATAATCAGGCGGTATGGTGGGGCTACTCAAGTCAGATATTGATGTCGACATAGGTGAGTAGCACAGATCGATTTCTCTATTGTTCGAAGAATATAAAGACACTACTCCTTCATTTGATGGGAATACAGTTTCCAGTTGTCTAACTTGCTCATGGATTTTTCCGTATGATAATATTGCATGCATTCTTCTTCCAATCAGATTAATTGGGAAGCAGATACGAAAAGTCAGAATACCACGGCAGCGGATTCTTTCGCACCGGACTGACCTGAAACCAAAAGTGCTTCGGCCATCGGCTACCAACACAGCATCATATGCTTCTACAAATCAGAAATTCTAACATACTTATAAAACATCTTCTTTGAACGTCTGGTGACGATGCGTTTTGATGCTGAAGGGATGTAATAGCTACCGGAATTGTTTAGGGACCTATTATAAACGTAACGCATCTACATTGTTGACCTATGAAATCTACATTGTAGGTTGTCGACATTCGATAGAGATTTAAGAGGTTATATTATTTTTCTTTTTGTTTTTGTTATCCGACTGGAGCTCCCAAAATAAACTTTAAGAATGATTAGAAATAGGACTTTAATTTGTTGACAATGAAACCTTTTTAATTCCCTTAAAACAATAAGCCGAATAGTTGTATGCTATACTTCGCCCCCGAGAATTGCAAATGTTTGTGCTATATGCCGAAAATTATTCATAGCCTAAGAACTGCAGTACAATATCATCTAATGATCTAATTTGGACCAACTTCAGGAGGAGGTAACCGTACATACTTGATGATATTTGAAAAACGAGACTTGTGGACTGGCCTCCCCGTTAGGCACAATCTATCAACTGTAAATATCGTTTTTGCCTTCGCAGTCCTTGCAGTGAATTACACATTGCAAATTTACATAGGGTGGTAATCATGAATGAAAATTCCCCGTGAGTTTCGTCTTTCCACCGTTACAACTTAAGGGAGAAAGTGAAAAAAAAATTTCAAGGGGAATTGCCGTTCATTATAACCCCCATATTTGTGGCTGGCCAGCAGAAAAAACTAACCGGAGTCAGTGTGGTATGCAAATGTTAGCGCTACGCAGTAGAAGAGCATTCAAAGGAGGCGAACATTTTACCGGTGCATAAGCCCAACAAGATGTTGTTGATGTAGTAACTGCTTGGGTGTTGTGTTATCGCCGTGCGCATCCCTCTAACAATCTTGTAGACAGCCTAGAGAGAGATCCAAAGGTACAAACGGAAAGCTCAGAATCAATGATCCTACCAGGCAGGTTTGAGTGGCTTCACACTGATGCAGTTACACAGGCGTCGTACGCTCGGAGACCACCACCTTCAGAAGCCGATAAATAGAAAAGGCAATGAAGAAGCATGTCCACAGAGATGGTACTAAAATACACACCAAATGATGAAAAGACATTACCCAGAGACACAAGATCGGTACTATCACAACTCCGATCTAAACAGTTATCTATCACTCTTAAACCCTGACATCTCAGATGTATGCCTAAATGGGAACAACACATCACGAGACACATCTTACCATGCCCTGCAAACCCAACTAATCTCACACCTGAATCACTTGGACACACACAGTCGAGGCAGCTTCCTTCCTTGGAATTGATGTGGACGCTTAAATGCCCTTTATTGTTTTCTCTCTTCTGTTTATTTATTTTTATTTATTTCAATTCTCATATGCCCAGTCTTATGGCAGTCGTCCTTAAGGATGTACACTACAATATGCCATGATAACTATAATAATTATGTACCTTAAGGGAGGGATGACTATACTACTCCAAAACACAATTAGGAGCAGGTTGAATGTTTGGACTGGATTCGGATCGATTTGAAATTTTTACCACAGGTAGGGCTTGTGGTGCTGATCGCGACAATATATACATCATGGGCAAGAAGTTCATACTACCCGAGATATAGGCTCCGAAAATTCAAAAAATCCCTTGGTTTTGACGATAAGTTTAGTTTAAATCGAAATTTGTTAAATATATGGTAACATGGGGCGCCTTCGCCACGTTTTTGTTCAAAATGTTCTCATACCTACACCGTTAAAGTTTTTTCAAATATTATTTTTGGTACAAATATTAGCGTATCTTGGCTATGAGTTTTGATATATATGTGGTTATAATTTTGTTTTTAAAATATTATTTTTGAGAATTTACAAAATGTCTAAAATGTGGCGAAGCATCCCCACCCATGGGGCAGCTTCGCCATCGATATTGAACATTTCCCAACGGACTCTAAAACTGTAATTTACAATACTTTTTCCTTAAATATCAACATTATGCGAATAAGGAATATGTTTTCTATTGAATAATCAAAAATGATTCTAAAATTCACAAATAGTAACCGATTCTAGCGGTTAATTGGAATAGGTTCCTTGAATTTAGGTACAAAAATCATAATATAACCAAAACAAGATACGTTTATGCTAATATTTGATTTTAACTTCACATTATAGTGTGGTATATCTATGGCATAAAGAATTGAAGTTAAACATGACAAATTTCTGAGATTAACCCAGCACACCCCTATCATGGCGTAGGCGCCCCACCCCCAACATATCTCATAATATGAATATATTGACATTTGTTATTGTTTTTTTCATGCATATTATTGGGATTTCTATTCTTCAGCAGTTGTCTTCTAACGGTATAAAATATATTTTTGATATCACAAAAGGTAAAGAAGATATGACAAAAAACATATACCATAATTATTTTTCGCAATACCCTCAAAACACAAAACGGCGTGTGTCCGCTATCATACTTATGACACAACTTCCAACTTTTGGGAGATGATAGATCTTCATTAAACTCAGAATTTTGCCTTTAACGGATTTTTTCTACCACTTGTATTTTGCGAGAAAATCGGCGATGGCGTACCCGCCCCAGTGGCGAAGGCGCCCCATGTTACTATATATAGCCGGCCTTCGGCCGGGGAGTTAAGACTTTTTCCTATGGACAACAAATATCGGCTAATGCGAACAAAATTTTCCTTTAAATCCAAATTGTTTTATCATCGCTCCGAATCTAGTCCGTATATTCAACTTAAGCCGATTCTCTTTACTATTTGTTTATTCTTTTCTTTCCCAATCTACGTTTTATACTAAAATTGTAGGGGTTACAACAATAACATATGTCCTGCAATCCCATGGCAGAGGGTTCTTTACAACGTTTCCAACCCAGCATCAAACCTGTGCTGCTACAACAAAACCGGAAATCGCTTCGTCTGTTTAACTCCCCAGCAAACCCCTCATGTGGTACCCCCACTCATCTAAGTGGCTTTATCTGTCCCCCGAGCCTTTATGAATGCAGCCAGTCCAGGTTACAGAAGTTTTGAATGTGGACACAGATAACCATAGATTGATTCCAAACACATGCACAACATGATACGTTTCACCTTCTAAACTGTCTCACTTAACCTTCCTCCGGTTTTACTTTAAAGCAGCCAATTCTCTTTATATGAAATCTGTCAATAATGGATCTGCTATTTTACGTTTAGAATCCAGTTGTCGACCTAGATATAATAACAATTAATAACATGTTTAGAAATACGTTTTTGCAGCATACTTGCAAATATTGCAGTGTGTAAGGATTAACGGCAGTACTAACCGAGGAAATACTGCAAGTTTTGCAAACGGTACTCGTTAAAAATGCACGAAACAAATGCAGTGATGGGCACTTGCACTATTGATTGAACTACATCTAGTACAGGAGGACTGATAGCTCAATAGTAAGCAACAATGTTGTAAATTTGTAACCTTCATAAAATACCAGATTTCATTTGCCCACAAGACATCTATTGTATGCATACGGACAACCAGAGATAATATGTATGCACTGATTGAAGCTATGTAGTGTCCTTTTACGTGTTTCTTTACCTCTTTCTGTTTGCTGTCGTCAAACTAACTCTACGGAATATGTTCAAATAAAGTTGTAGGTGACTATAGATGATGTATACTTTAAGTCATACTCGAAGGAGATACATATAGTTCGAACATTTTCCGACTGCATTTTAGTTTGTGATCCATGATATTTACCTCGTTCTCAATAACCTCAAATATTCTGAATAATTTGTTATTCTATAAAGATGTAAAAACACATTTAAAATATAAAAAGCAAAAAATATCAAATAAATCATACCGATCATTCACTCCAACTGTATTTTGGAATGTCGTGGAAATATCTGGCAAAGTTTTCATCATAACAAAGTGTGCTAGCCTACCACAAATGCTTATTCAGCAGTGTCTGCTAGTTAAAGTCAGTTTTCTTTACTTTATACAATTTTTAACAGTTCTCTTTTATGTTACAAATGTTACTTTTAATCTTTACTTTGTTATAAAAAAGCAATTTAGGCTTTAAATTTTATCTTAGGAAAATGATAATCTAAAATACACACAATTTATTGTGGAGAAAAAAATGACTGTAGCAGCAATCAGCTGATTGTTTAGCTGTCAAAACCATGCATTTTGATACAGGGTTGTACTTTTAACAAAGAACTGTGTGGCATTGGGAAGAAAGGATGAGAAAGCTAAGACTTGAACAAATTTAACAAAATTTAAAAATATGCCCCTTAATTTGTTAAATTATTCTATAAAATGTTTATAATGAATAAAAAATGACTGCATTGCAGCACATTTTTGTGAGAAACCTCACATTTTGTACAAAGACCACTCACTCTTCTCTCATTTTTTACTCTATGTTTATTCCATCTCCCTTTTACAAATGACGACGATGACACCAAAGAATAAATGAACAAAAGGAATGTGTGGAGAATTCTAGTACATCGATATTTATGAAATGCATTTGTTCCTATTAAAATTAAAAACAACAACAACAATAATAATGAAAAAATTAAGACATAATGACCGTCGTAGTACGGGTACAAAGTAAAAAAAATTAATACAATAAAGCACGTACACGTACAAAACGTCGTCGTCAAGCAAACTCAAGGAATTTCTAGCAAATTTACCCCAAAAGAAACGTACATTAGCTATGAACGTTTGCCGAAAGTTGTTCCCCACCTAAGGCGATTTGGACTTAATGATTTTCATTTTTCGGCGTTGTGAGAATTGTTTTTCCACTAACCGGAAATATAATTTTATCCAAAAAATATTATAGACGAAGTCTAAAGATGGGGGAACAATTAGGAGACTTGAAATTTTTTACAGATGAATAATGGGCTCGCTAGCTCGTTTGTACGGCGAAAAAGAAATAAACCCAACTCACATCCACTCAACGGACGGCGCACCGCACACACACAGATTCATGCCAACATTTCCTCGGCACAACACACCAAACACACGACGATAATGGATATGGCAACGATTACGAACTACGACTCCGACAACAACAATGACGACGGGCTACATCAAACTACAACACTACACAGCACACAAAGAGAGGCGACGAAGACGTGCAACGAAATTGAACTCGAAAAGGCGAAAAGGAATTGAAACATGAACGATGGTAATGGTTGCTGATGATGGAAAAATGTTGATTAAAGGGGCGTGTTGGCAAAAAGGGCGTATAAATTCTTCTAGGACACTTTTGTCCAAATTTTTTATCGATCTTAATTTTTCCACAACATTTTTTCAACACTTTCTCTTTACAAATATCACTAAAAGCATAAAATTTGTTTCATCATAATGCTGCTAAGATTAGAGATTGTGGCGACGACGTCGAAAAAATTTTTTCTTCACATCACACACAGCTAGCAGCAGTAGACAAGAAATCAGGTTTTCAAAGCCTTTCATTTTCACATTTTTTCACTTGGCTCTTTCATCTCTTTTTCTATTCTTTTTGCAAATTATATAAATTTATTTGATATTGTGTGACTTTTGCAATCGATTGTGCTTGGGTATTTATTGAAATTTATTGCACAATTATGAGAATTTTTGTTAATTATTCACCAAATTTTTTCAAGAATTTTCACGATGTGCTAACGAAATTCATTTACACACACTTTACACCGACATTAACGACGACCAATACCATTTTGCGGCGAATTCGTCATACGGCGACATTGAAATGTATTTTGCGCACAGAGTTGTATGCAAACGTATTGAAATGAGAAACCGATTGCTGTGCCCACACAAATCAACTGTTCACATCACATCATTAAGAACACAATAAGGCCAACTAAAAAAGCACTCTTTCAAATTGAGGGGGTTTCGCAATCTTCACAAGAGATAAATGGACTCGAGAAAAATGTTTGAGAAACCAACATAAATTATAACTCTTTTCACAAATCACTTATTTCAGTCTGCTTTGTATTGTGTTTTCCGTTCAAAGAACATTCGCGTTTGTATCTTTTAAGATTCTTTGTTCCATTTTTTAATGCTTTTTTGAACTAACCTCAATTCAGTATGCGAAAAAAACGCGTGTATTCTTTGTTGTGAATTAAAAGTGACTGAGTTTTGTGTTTTTTCGCTATGTTTCTTCTCACCGACACACTCACTCATACGCACAGTTGCCGTTTTCGTCTCGAAAAACTTCTACGAAGCGAAGAAAAGCAATTTCCAATAGAACACTTTTTACATTCGAATAAGATGTTTTAACATCGAAACTTTATAGAATTGTTAAAGCTTGAGGTTTCCTCAAATGTCTTCGATAAGTTTTATTAGTTTTTCTGGACTTTTAAATGCGTTTTTTAATGAATTTCCCGGATCTATATTTTACACCCATCTAACAAAAATTCACAGTTGCTTGCCACTGTAGTAGAAGCACAAATTTATGTGGCAACACTGCTGGGCGAATATAAAATAGGGGACAGTGTTGTACTTTGCTGGCAACATATGCTCAAGTTTTTAAGGGGTCTGTAGACTATGTGAAACAGTAGAATGAATGGGCAAAATATGTATTTAAAGCATAGTACACACGGTCCAACAAAACTGACAGTCAACGTACTTTTACGGCAATTTTCTGGCAAATAAAAACTTTTTGTTAGCTAAAAATGATTGAAATACAACATTTAAGGTATAATTTAGTGATTAGGAAAGTAATTATTCAGCTAGACTTTGATATTAACGAAATAGACCTCGATGACTGTCAGTTTTGTTGGATCGTGTGTACTATGCTTAAAGGAGTGAAAAGTTTTTTTCTGGGGCTCAATTCTGTTTCTATGAAAATGTGAAATGAAAAATTTTATGAAGGAAATAAATGTCAAATGAAAAAAATTATAAAGAAAATATTTATCATTTCAAATTTTCATAGAACAAGAATCCAGCCCCTGCATGGTATAAGTAAAGAGGTAGATTTAAATGAAAAAATCTATAGAACCCTTGTTTTTCCTGAATTCCTAAAACTTCAAAATTAAGCAACAAGTGGGTTTGTTTACAATGCATTTTTTAACATGTTATAAAAAACGCGAAAAATGAATGAAGTGTTAAGTTTTCTCCACATAATCGAGTTGTGAATATGATAAAATGATTGTTTCAATGCAAATCTGACGAATTTCTTCCATACAAATGGTCTAAAAACAATATTCAAAAGCATTGAATTCTATTGTTTTTAAAATTGTTTGGCATATTATTCAAACACCACACATACATACACAGTTTGTTCATATTGTTTTGAAGTTTTTGGAATACTCGAATGAAAAAATTTAAATTGACATAAAGCTTTGGCTAACCTTTCTTATTAAACCATGAGCCCCTGGACTTTCTAATTACCCGGCCTTCGGCAAGTGATTTAAGACTTTCTCCTATGGACAGGTGCAAATCTCAGACAAGGGAACAAAATATCTTTTAAATTAAGATGTTTTTTCTAATTAGCCGGCCTTTAACAAGGGAATTTTCGGAACTTCAGATTGCCATATCTCGGGAACTATACATTTCCCAGAAGAAACTAACGATATATTGTATATATAAATCTGTAAAAAACACTACCTGTGGTAAATTTTTCATTTTATTCCTATGTATTTTTATTTTCTGGGTTAGTATACATACATACAATTAATGTACTCAAGACACCAAACAAGACGTAAAACGAGTGAAAATACTCGACTTTGTGGCGGTTTTATCGAGAGATATTTCACTTGGCGGTAATGGCAAGCTTTTCGAGCCAAAAGTAGCAAAACTTGAAGATTGGATCCCGCTACATATAAGGCCGCCATCAAACCATCTGCTTTTTCACATGTATGACATCAGCTGTTCTATATATTAGTATACCCAAAGTGATAACATACATGTGAAAAAGCAGATGGTCTGATGGCCGCCTTACAGTTCTTCTGTTACATATAACTGGTCAGACGGCCCTGTGTACACTGTCGAGTCATTGGGCGGCAATATACCCATTTTGGAAATTGAGAAAAAAAAATCCATACTCTGCGAACGCAATATCATCGTGAAATTAATCGCATGAACCGCAAAGAACCATACAATTCCAAATGGTTTGGTTTCAAGTGTTTGCAAGGCATGTCGCTCTAATAAGGGGGAAATCACTGAAGATGGTACTATGACCACAAAATACATTATACGAGAAGCAATACCGGTACAACAGCATGATACCAGTGTTGGTTCGGCTAATGATGATAATGAAGAATTTCTCACCTTGCAACGCCGACCCACAACAATTACATATGAGGCAGTGCCAGCAGGAAATGCCATCCACATCATCCTGTCGTTCACATGAATTGGAAAAACTAATAGAAGAAACTACCAAAGATGTGGAAGAAATTGAGAATGTTTTCTTAACTCTTGGGCACTCAGAAATTGCAGGAGGATGTTGGTTAAGGATATCGACTGATTCAGACCTGCCGCTATAGATATCAGTTAGAATTAAGTCTTAGATGCCTGAACGGTAGTGCCAAATGTCTTTGCTGGTGTGGCTCAGAGAAAACACCATACAGCACAGCTACCGACATAAATTGCGTACCTGTGGAAAACCCCACAGCTTTTTCTGGGTGGACAAACTCTGTTCGAGAGGGTTTCGTGTCGTTTCTGCTCGTAGATGCGATCATAGTGGAACACCAGCAAAGCTATCTATATCCCTTCCTGAAACCATGTTGGTTGATAGAAAGCTGTAAATGCTATTTCAAGGGTGGGCCATTGTAGATTTATGTCAATATCATGAAGGGAAAAATGTTATCGTAGTAAAAATTTTTAGATTCTTGCAGGTTATGGAACAGAGCAAAATAAATAATTAAAATAGTAAGTTACAGTGTTTTATTTATAAAAGCAAAGAGAAAATTATTTTCTAGTTTTAGTGCATTTATAAATAAAACAATGTATGTAACTTAAAATTTTAAATTATTTACATATTTATTTCAAAATATTCAACATGATTTGTGAACCAAACTTCAATTTACCACAAAAAATCGATATTAAAGAATTGCAAAATTCTTCCGATGCCGAAAGGAAACTATCTCTAAGTGATCCGTCGACACGGCATTCCATTGATTGGCTATCGCAAAATGTCAAACCTAAAATTTCATATTTACAAAAAGAATATCACGTTTTACCAAAATTCTACGATCAATTTGAACATTTAAACTCCGTGCTAACTGTCAAGGAAAATCGATATTTAAATTGTCGTTGGAATCAATTCTTAAACAATGCACCACAGGAGTATGTGAAGATACGGCTATTTCGAGATTATCAAAAGGAAGGCGAGTAAGTAATTAAACCTCGCCCATGTTTGAGTCTAATTTAGTGGCTTCACGTTACCACATTTCTAAAATATACATACATATGTATGTATGTCCTTTTCCTTTCAGATGCTTTGTGGTCAAGCGTAAAATTTTAAATGGTCAATTTTATGGGGTGGACAATAAATTGGCACCAATACCACAATTAAATGATCCAAGGAAGTGATGCAATTTGAACGGTGTGCATTGAATCCTTCTCGTAAAATACCTGGGACTTAAGTTTCTTTTTGTGGCACAAATGTTTACCATATGTGGTCCTTGTTATATCAAACATATCATATATACATACACATTTTTATTTTTGGATGTTTGTTGTTGGACTTTTTATGGTCAGTTGATAATTTTATGAAAATAAAAAATCCATTTTCACCCGAAATTTCGTTAGTTTTTTCCCAACTTTTTCAATGGTGGTATTTTACAAACATCCAAAAATTTAATATATTGGTCAACACATAAAAATCATATATGTATATTTTTAAGTGGGAGTTCCATACTTGGTTCCGTTTGCCCCTAACCGGATTTAATAAACCCACAGAGTTTCAAATGTCAATTCCATAGCGCAAACGTCAAATAAATCTTTATAAAGGTTAGTTAACCTTCTTTATGAAGCTCTAATGCAAACGCCGTTATACGTAGACTTATGTCCACTTCCTCTAAGACGATTCGAAATTAAATAGGTTTGGTTATTGCCAAATTCCTGTGGAAATTCTTTTTTTTTTTCAAAAATAGAAGTAATACGATTGAATTTCCTTTCGAATCTAAAGGCCAGGGGCCTAATTACGACATTCGATTCGATCGAGTGTTTGCTCGTGAATGAAAAAATCGAACTATGAAAACCTAAAGAATATTAAGAAGGTAGATGGCATGGTACAATAATTCATAGGTAGGCCAGGTATGAGAATCGCCAAAAAAATACAACCCTGTCGCTATGGCTTAAAACGTCAAAATTGTTTTGATGAATGATAACGGATGAGTAAACAAAGAAGAAGAAGAACGAAATGTTGAAATGAAAACAAAACAGAGTTGAATTTTTTGATCAATAATAAATATCAACTCTGCATGTCAACACGGTTTTGACAGATTAAGCCATAACAAAAAAAAATTGTAATCAGCTGTTAGCTGTGGCCTACCTAAGAATTATTGTACCATGGTAGATGGTAAAAAATGTGTTTATTTTAATGCAATAAACTAAAAAAACAAAATTATTAATGAAAAAATTTAAATATTTTTTAAAATCGTTGAATAATACTTTGGATAATAATTTTGGAATGATGTTGTGATAGAAAAATGTACGAAATGATTTATTTTTGTAAAACTTTTTGATATGGTTGTAACAAATTGCTAATGCATCTACCTTAGTAAATGTACGGTTGGTGGTGCGAATAGGTTTTTATAGATCGATTTTTTCATTCACTCAGCAAATACTCGATCGAATCGAATGTCGTAATTAGGCCCCAGAACAGAATCAATTGTCGCCTGATTTGCTTGCTTCCCAAATGTCAAATTATAAAGGAATGCCAGAGCCTCCTAAAGGGGAACGCTGGCGGATTTGCAAAGAGGCTCTGGCATTCCTGTATAATTTGACATTTGGGGAAGCAAGCAAAGATTGATTCTGTTCTGGCCTTTAGAGAAACTATGACCGAAGACCGTTTATTTACAGGAATTTCCATGACCCATTTTTCTGGAAGTATAAAAAAAGTACTTTCTACGATAGACATTCCTTATATCATACCTTATGTTAAAAAATTACAAATTATTTTCAGAATTTTGTTAGTTTATTATTAAAAAATGACAACATTTCTATAATAAAAACACTTGGATAAATGTTCCTTAAAAGTATCCGTAATTACATTACATTGTCCAATGGCACTACACGGATCGGGATGAAGATATTATTTTTGACGCATCGTTCCACTCTTTGGGTACCTCCCCCCAAAATTTTTTTCGTTAAAATGGCGAACAAGATAACTCCCGAAGGTAGTATCGAATTTAGTTCGTAATGTGCACGTCGAAATATTTCTACCAAACATAGATCAGCTTCAAATATGGACTATATAAGTCCAAACCTCTCAAAGAAAAGTTAAAATAATCGTGAAAAATTGTAGTACGGTACAATTTATATCGAGGGCAAGTCTATACATTCTGAAATTATGGCCCCAAATGCTCTAAGAAGCCAAAAACAAACTTACGAATTGACCATGGTGTAAATTCGCCTTGGAATTGACTATTCGATTTGGCCGAAACTTTTTACATCGTAAAAGATCTTCCAAAGGTACATCAAGTTCTATGAAGGTCCCTCAAAAAAGGCCAACATTTTCCCTTAAGTACAATTTAAGGATTGTTCGAGGATAGTTTTCAAATTGTTATTGAAAGTAATGGCCCAAAAGCTCTCAAAAATCCCACTGTGACCAACTAAAATTTTTGATGGGCACGATAACTCTGGAAAGCAGTGATTGGACCAACCTTTCCACATCGTCAAATTTCTCTCACATTTAAATCAAGTTCGTCTATGGACTATATAGGTCCAACTCCTTCAGTTAACGTCCAAACAAAATTTCACAGTTTTTCTAAATGTGAGAAATGTACAAATTTAGTCCATAAGTCCTGAAATAGTTACCCTAAAAATGTTAAAAACTTACTCCAACAACATCGCCCTTCGGAGATTTAAGTCCAGTACACGGGAAAAAATTATTTCCTTTATACGTCCCCCTTATTAGAGCGACAAGCTATGGGGGAACTTAAGAACTGAAAACACTTGAAACCAAACCATTTGGAATTGTACGCTTCTTTGCGTTTCATGCGATAAAATTCAAACTGATCCGCGAGGTGGCCATAAACTATGTTTGAGTTGAAATTTCTCTGGAGAGCGAAAAATATAAACGGATTTTTATTCATAATTTTTTTTTAATATCTGCAGTAGTTTGCCAATTTCTAAGACAAGAAAGGAAGGGAGGGGGGGAATGGAAAATGCATTCTTTGAAAAAAATATTTTTGTTATTTGTTAATTATTTAATTTGCATGTGCGATTTATTTTTTTCCTTATAAACTTCTTATTTCAACATCAATCGTTTTGTCAAAAAATGAATTGAGAAATATTTGGGTTATACTTTTCTGACACATGATATTTAGATTTATCAAGAGCCATAAAAATTGGTTCTCATTTTCCCGACAATTTCTCAGGAGGAATTTCTGTTAAGGAAAGCTCTCATAAAGTACATCTACGTGGTAGCAATCACTCAATATTGACATAACTGGACTTGGCTAATTTCTTAGAAAACCACCGATATTTGAAAACAACATTCGAATTGATTTGCATTTGACACTGTGACTCAAAACCTATAATTAATACTACACCATTTTCACATGTAATTCGAAGAATTTCAGTTGTAATTTGATTATTTCATTTGAAATTCGAAACATTTCACTTGTAATTTGAGAATTCCAATTGAATTTCGAATTATTTCATTTGTAATTTGAGAATTCCAATTGAAATTCGAATTATTTCATTTGTAATTTGAGAATTCCAATTGAAATTCGAATTATTTCATTTGTAATTCGAATTTTTCCATTTGTAATTCGAATTATTCCATTTGTAATTTGAATTTTTTCATTTGAAATTCGTATTATTACATTTGAAATTCGAATTATTACATTTGTAATTTGAATTTTTCCATTTGAAATTCGAATTATTACATTTGAAAATCGAATTATTTTATTTGTAATAAAAACAAAAATACTCTCATTTCTTCTTTATACTAAGGTGAAGATAATCCAACCATAACGCTTAAATCAATAAAGGATCGTATTCATCTTAACTTAAAATTTTTTATGAAAATTATATTTTTGAGACTTTTTAAGCATTTTGTAATAATTAACTTTTTTCTCTAAAACGTTTTCCTGCAATCGGGTCTTCTTTTAAAAGTTCCAAAAACTTTGGAGGGTAATATAGGTGTATCCTTACATGCCAATCCCTTGGTTTTTGATTGGGAAAATAACAAATCCCTGACTTTATATGATTCTAACATTTTTGATTAAATTTTTATCCTATATTTAAATTATTATTATTTATAATACTTTTCCACATCATTGTGTCGACGTTTTAAGTGTACGCTTCCAACACCCTCTCAACCATCTGGGATGATCCACAACCTTAAAAAAAACTTAAAAATGGATCATCGTTGCCACCACCCTTAATTTAAAAATATTTCAGATGCTTTGATTTTCAAATGTAATAATTCGAATTTCAAATGAAAAACTTCAAATTACAAATGTAATAATTCGAATTACAAATGGAAAATTTCGAATTACAAATGAAATAATTCGAATTTCAAATGAAAAAATTCGAATTACAAATGAAATAATTCGAATTTCAATTGGAATTCTCAAATTACAAGTGAAATAATTCGAATTTCAATTGGAATTCTCAAATTACAAATGAAATAATTCGAAATTCAATTGGAATTCTCAAATTACAAGTGAAATGTTTCGAATTTCAAATGAAATAATCAAATTACAACTGAAATTCTTCGAATTACAAATGAAATTATTCGAATTACATGTGAAAATGGTGTATTCATATGTATATATAAATATTTAAAAGACATGTCTACAACATTACAAATACGTTACACAATAAATTACACTAAATTTAAACACTAAAAATACAAACAAAAAAAAAATAACCCTAATAAATAGACCTCGGATTCTGCATAGGAATTTTTAAAATACCAAATAAAAAAGTTCATATTTTCTGGTGATTTTATATGTATTTTTGTCATACTTTTGCATATTTCCTATTGTATTTTGCATATGCAAAATCCAATGTCTACTAATAAAATATGCACTTAGTATTATTTTTACTTTTGCAACTCTTGCATATTGGCCTCAAAGAGAGCTGTATTAATTTTATGTTTAAGTGAAATTAATATTTCACGACTTGTAATGTTACGCATTTCATTGGCAACATATTCACCATATGTGACATATTCATCACGCACCAGACTACCAACAGCAGCAACACCAGAAGAGGCTGTTCCTGCTGGATTCGTTGTAACAACTGTATTGGGAGGAAATGTTAATGGCGGTGAAGTTGCTGACATTGTGTGTATTGTACCCGAGGCGGCCAATGTATTACGTAAATGTAGCTTGGACGAAGATGTTGGTGAACTTAGGCTAGATGTGGAGGCATTTAATATGGTCATTCCGGATGACTGTTGTTGCTGGTGGTGCTGTGATTGCTGCGGTTGAGTTGGTGTTAATATGGTTGCTGTATGATGACCCGAAGCATCATAATAAATACGTTTGGTGGTTGTGGCGCCACTAGGAGACACCGTATGTATATGATGATGTGTTGTGGCGGGATTTTGATGATGTTGCTGGGAATGATGTTGTTGCTGCGGATGGTGTTGTTGTTGTGCGGCATGATGTTGCTCATAGTATTCACCCTGATCATGTGTTTCTCTACGTTGTATCTTAATAATTCGAGCCGGTATTGTGTGCACTGTTGTTGTATTGTTGGTGGGATTTGTTGATGCAGCACCGCCAACCATATTACCATTTCCCCCATTATTTACACTACTTGTAGAATAGTTAATTTCTTCATCAGATGTACCCTGAATATTCAAAGAGTCTATCTGATCATTGTCATCTTCAATGTGATGCAAATCTTCATGTTCGGTTTCAACATTGGTTATTTGCAGTTCACTGGCACCGGCATGGGTATAGGTTGCCGAACTATGATGTTGCTGCTGTTGTTGTTGATGATGATGGTGGTGGTGGTGTTGCTGCTGATGTTCCAATGGCGGCACACTTATTTCTTTTATGGTCATTTTTGGTTTGGTATCTTCAATTTCTTCCACATCTTTGGTAGTTTCTTCTATGAGTTTTTCCAATTCATGTGAACGACTGGATGATGTGGAGGTGGCATTTCCTGCTGGCACTGCCTCATATGTAATTGTTGTGGGTCGGCGTTGCAAGGTGAGAAATTCCTCATTGTCATCATTCGCCGATCCAACACTGGTGTCATGCTGTTGTACCGGTATTGCTTCTCGTATAATGTATTTTGTGGTCATAGTACCATCTTCAGTGATTTCCTTTATACGTCCCCCCTTATTAGAGCGACATGCCTTGGGGGAACTTAGAAACTGCAAACACTTGAAGCCAAACCATTTGGAATTGTATGGTTCTTTGCGTTTCATGCGATTAATTTCCCGATGATATTGGGTTCGAAGAGTATGGAATTTTTTCTCAATTTCCAAAATGGGTATATTGCCGCCCAATGACTCGACTACCTCAACAAGCAACTTGTGTTTTACATCTTTTTTGCGATAATCTTCGTGGGTCATATCCCACAGGCCACGGCGTTTGCGATATTCTTGTATGAGGGCCAGTGTTTTTTCTCTCGTCCATTCCATGGTCATTTTTCGATTCTTCCTGTATTTGGAATCTCTTCTGTGTTGTTAGTATCTGTGTGTATGTATGTTTCACCGAAACCGAATGTGTTGTGAAACTTCTACTTCTCAGATAGATTTTATACAATGTTGCTGACTGGTGACGTTTGTTTAGATTCTTTTTTGTTTTTGTTATTTTTTCGTTCTTTATTTATTTGTTTTTTTCACTTGTGGAACGAGACACCACTTAAATTTGAACTAATAGAAAGTATTAATAAATTGAATTGTATAAAAGAAATTTTAATCTACACCGATATTGAAGAAATAGATTGTTTGCTGTATTTTTTGATGCTTTCCGATAGGGATACATAAGTCGAGTTTTGCTATTTGACGAAAAGTGCTGCCAATCTATGAAAGGGATGTTGCATGACACAATAATTATGGAAGATAACGTAAATGATTAAATATTTTTAATTTTTGCAAATTAAATTTACGCTATTTTCATCTAGACAATCCTTTTCTTAATGCTTTGAACGGTTTTCATGAAATCTATTGACGCTCAATGGAATGACGTCTTGTGTGTCTTCACGATAAGACCACACGAATAAGTGTTCCGTTACATGTTGCTAAGGAATGTTGCGGACTCAACTCCATTGTCCTTATACGTTCCAACATCTGTCCCAAGATCCCCAGAAGACACCTCAGAAGACATTTTCGAAGACATGTTAGACAAGTAGTCGGATACTAAGCATTTGCATCTCCAATGTTAATGCCTGAGGTGATGACGGGTCTGATGCGAGGTCTGAGGTGATGTGGGATAGCGAATGAGCTATCTTTACCGCAAAGGTTATTCACTGGTTGCACTTTTTAACATCATAAATTGTATTTTTAGCATCGAAATGTAATTTGTACTGGCAACAGACTTTGATAAGGTAATCATCAAACCAATGTTTGATTGATGGCTTCAGTAAACATTATAAATTGACTATAAAAAATAAGCTATTCACTTGTCTGTCGCTGTTTGACATCTTCTGAAATACAAAGTAATAAAAAATAAACAACTGCTAAATATTATATTAAAAATATTGCTAACTTTAATAGATGATACATATATATATATATATATATATATATATATATATCGTCACCATAAATGCCCGAAGACGTAACCCACAAAACCAAAACTTTACAGGAGAAGCAAAAAACGTTATGAAATTAAAAACTGTTTTACGAAATATTAATCTTATGAAGGCGAGTATATGGGATATTATCGATCATATACGAAGGGGAATAAGTAGTGAAACCAAAACCGCGGAATTGCTTAGTTTTGCGATCCTCCATTACAACAAAATCTGCAATATTATCCCATTTTCCGAAATGCCATTTCTTGAATAGGATCGTTGTTTTTGAACGTAGAAGTTTGAAATTTTGCTAGAGCATGTATTTTAGCTTTATGTATCAGATTACGTCAAAAAACGAATTTCGATCTTCATGTCGGTTACGTCTTCGGGCATTTATGGTGACGATATATATATATATATATATATATATATATATATATATATATATATATATCTATGTCTTCTTATAGATGACCACAAAGGATTCTTATACAAGACAACAAAATGTTATTATAGAAGATCTACCCGTCTTCTTAGAGAAGACCGCGAGGTCTTCTTATCGGTGACCGCAAGGTCTTCTTATAGAAGACCACAAAGTCTTCTTATAGAAGACTACAAAGTCTTCTTATATAATATCGCCAGGCATTCTTGTAGAAGACCACTTCGTCGTCTTATAGAAGACCACCATGTATTTTTATAGAAGGCCACAAGTTCTTCTTATAGAAGGGCAAGAGGTATTCTTATAGGAGACCACCACGTCTTCCTATATAAGACCACCAGGTCTTTTTATAGAGACCACCATGTCTTTTTATAGAAGACGACCAAGTATTTTTATAGAAGACCACAAGTTCTTTTTATAGAAGACAACCAGGTCCTCTTATAGAAGACCACCACGTCTTCATATTTAAGACCACAAGTTCTTCTTATAGAAGCCCCAAGGTCTTCTTATAGAAGACCATCAGGTCTTCTTATAGAAGACCACTTTGTGTTCTTAGTGTGGAACAGGCAGTTCCTCAAGGTTGGGTGATATCTCTGGAACTGTTTAACACCTTCCTCTCATCTATTCCGGCCTCTTCCAGATGGCATAAATGTACGGGCTCTGTGTCCAATACATGGAAGGCAGAGGTGAGAACTAAGTTGAATGTCATGGTTGATGGTAGAGAATTCCGACCACAAGCCACATTCGACTGCATGTTCACAGCTCTTTGTGACAAGCCGAGATATAGATCAAGGTCCACAAGTCCCTATGCGGCGAGGTTGGGCGTGTAGTTAAAGAAACCTTGTTAACCACATACAAGGCGATAGGTCGGTCTACGGTAAGCTATGCGGCACCAATAGGGTCCGCGAATATAATTCCAATGGGATTAAAAAAATATTCAATTCTGTCAGAATGCCGCCCTGTGAACTGTGAAGGAGACAAACATTCTTCCAGTACTTCCGCGGGTGCTACAATGAGAAGGCATCTTCCTGATCTGGAAAGAGAGCTCCAACGTTACAAAACAGAACCCCCTAGATCATCAAGCCTATCAAGCAGTTTTAAATAGCTTTCACACGTATGCATAAACAACTATCGTGTTAATGTGGTCCTCGGAGAACATCCGTCTTCTATCGCAGTTGAAGGGCGTCAGCTGTCACGACAAACCAGAGTAGTTTTGGATGGTGCAGCCGTCTGAATTCCTATAGGGCAATGATCGATGACACCGTACAAAACATCTGCCCAGCATGTGGCACAGGTCCGCACCTTTTCAACTCTACTAACTCCACTCTCAAAATGGACCATATGTAGTCCTTCCTGAACTTGGAGTTCAAATATATGCAAGCATATAGAAACTGCTACAATAATTACAACAACAAATAAAGCTTCAAAATGATCTTGGAACTGTTCTTAAACTGCACTTAAGTACAATTTTTGAACTTTTGTGACGGAGATTTCTGAAGGAGTTGCCCGATGGAACTTGACGTATGTTTGTTTTGTTTTCATACATTTTACGTCAAATAAATGGTGGTAGAGTTGTTTATCATGACAAAAAACTCTAATATAAACGTAGTCTTAAATTCGTAAAAATTACGCTAACCAAGTCATATTCACAAAAATTTAACGCCACACATTTTTCTTTCTAAAAAATTGCATTTAAAATTTATTTATTTATTTATACAAAAATACAATAACAGTATATACTAATAAAATTATACATATATATAGGAATTCAGTTCAGGAAACAGTTCGTTACAATGATCCGGTCCGATAATTGCCAGCATTTAAGTCGAAGTTAAAACATTCACCGTAGTTCCGAGCAGCATTTTATTGTGGAAGACGTTTCACTTTATCCTCGTGATAAATGAGTATGTCCTTTACACTAACATTGGGTAGGTTTAACAATTTCTGGAAATCAATAAGGTCACGATCCATGGGATAAATCAAGGGAAGGTCATCTAAAAGAAGAGAATCAAAACCGAAACGGGTATTTACATCACGACGACGTTCGTCGGAAATTATTCTCGTTGCTTGAATGTTGTCATCGACAGGTGTGATGATGACCAGTAACTGCATGGCAAGACCCTCGACACGACCACGTGGTATTAGAAGACGATGAGGCAAAAGTGTGGTTTGGCCAAACAAAGGATTCATGGTTAAATCATCATTACCTTGCATGGCGCGCATAACACGTTCATATAATTCCGAGTAGGTAGTGACATCACGTCCCGTCCAGGTTATGTCACGGGATTTACGTTTAACGGCATTACGACCAATTGTCAAATCCACATCAACAATATCTAGAAGTAGGGCATTTCGGCGTTGTTCTTCGGGAGTCATCACACGGCCCAAGGCATCAAATTTGGGTACCATTAGAGTGCGTACAACAACACGCTGATTACGTTGTGAGGTGAGATCAAGATTAATGACAAATGATTTGTGGTTGAGGCGAGGCATACGACCAATAACAGTTCTTTGCGATTTTTCCAAGCCACCATCCCTTGTATTGAGCAGATTTGTTAGATCCACATCAACTTCTTCCACATAGGTACGGAAATCATCCACTTTCACATTGTTAATGGTCACTCCATCAAAGGCAATTTCATCTAAATTCCGTGGTCTTCTTAGCTGTTGAATTTGTCGCTCAATGGTATTGATTGTGTAACGTAGCAGCAGTTGGGTAATGGGAGTCTCAAGAATTTTAGATATTTGACCACCCTCTACATATTCCGAGAGATTAACAATTTCCTGTAAGATTTCATTTAAAATCAAACGATCGATTTCTCGAATAATGATTTCATCATCTAGTCCCAGTTTGCTGTAGTGCAGCTGACGTTCACTAAGATGTGTTATGGTCTGTTCAAGGGTTGTCTCAAGACGTTTGGAAATTTCTTGCATTTTTTCAATAACCACGGCTCTTGTGCGTTCATCCAAATGGAAATCTTCCAACAAAGTTAAATCGAAGTTGTCCAAACGACCTCCTTGGATTCTGTTCACATCGTAATTCAAGTTGTCCATTCGATTTATTTGACCGATTCCTCGCATAACATCCACAATGTTGTTACTACCTTGGATAGTACGTTGCCTCGTCAACATTTGGTCCCTTACATTGTCCACCACTGAATGGCCAAGATTTTCCCTTACATCCACATTGTTGGTATTTTTCAACAGACTGACCCGGCCAACATTTTGTTGTTGTGAGATATGTTCAACATTTAGACGTGCCACTAACTGTTGCAAGTGATGCAAAATTAATTGACCCATGCGTTGTCGTCTATCATCACCGGTCGTTCGATCAATACTGCGTGGCATACGTCGTACTTCATCAGTCCGTTCGCCTTGCATAATCTCATTCAGGGGGACATTACGAGTTTTACTGTTGAGTAAATTTAATCTTCTGCCGCTGACATGTAGCAAACGGTCATCATCCACTGATGTTGTGGGTAAGTCATTGTCGTAGTTTCTACGATACATCATATTGTCTTCTCTATCCACTCGGAGATTTCGATTCATTTCCACGTTTCTATCCATATCAAGATTTCTCTTCAATAGAAGATATTCGTCCCTTTCACGATTTTGCACATCGATATTTCTATCCATACCAAAATTTCTCTTCATTCCCATAAATCTATTCGCTTGAAAATCTCTTTCCATTTCAAGATTTCTATCTTGCACTCGGTTAACATCGTACTTTGTATTCGTATCGCGATTCAAAATACCCCTTTTACCATAAAGCAGACCAAGTTTTGTGCTGCCAACATGTTCCCGATTCAGTCGCATCAGTTCATCATCATCGCTGTCTAGGCGTCTAATTGGTATATCTTGATTCATTCGTATATCATTGTCACGACGAGTCTCACGGACATCCATATCGCGTCTGAGTGGCAAATTCTGTGGAAAGAAATGTTTTAGAGTCATTGTATGGGAGTAAGGTAATTTTAATAAGTTATCTGCCTATAAACATACTAGATACAAAATCGAAGCTGTTTGGATAAAGTAGATATACTCTCCAGCCTCTTTGGATGTTGTAGACACATTTACCACATGGTTTGGGTGGTTTAGATATATTATCTGCATTGTTAGAACGGTGCAGATGCAATATCCATTACGTTTGGATGGTGTAGATACATTATCCAAATGGTTTGGATAAAGTAGATACATTACTAGCATTTTTTAGATGTTGTAAATACATTATCCACATTGTTTGGATGTTTTATATACACTATCCTTATTGTTTGGGTGGTGTAAATATATTATCCACATTGTTTGTATAAAGTAGATACATTATCCGCATTGTTTGGAAGGTATATATACATTATCCACATTGTTTCGATGACTCAGATACATTATCTTGTCTGTTTGGATGGTATAGGTGCAAATTCCTCACTGTTTGAATGGTGTACATACATTATCTGCATTGTTTGAATGGTGTATATAACTATCCACACTGTTAGGATGGTGTAGATACGTTATCTACATCCTTAGGATTGTGTAGATACATTATCCACATTTTATGGATAGATACACTATCCTCATTGTTTGGATGTTATAGATACATTATCCACATTGTAAGGATGGTGTGGATAAGTTATCTACGTTATTTGGATGGTGTAGATACATTATCCACATTGTATTGATGGTACAGATACATTATCTAGCCTGTTTGGATGGTGTAGATATATAATCCATATTGTTTGGATAAAGCAGATACTTTATCCACTTTGACAGGATAAATTAGAGTTGTTTATATATATCCAACTTACCATATCTCCTCGGTTCATTATAATATCATCCCGTCTTAGAGGTTCCACCCTATCGCGATTTCTAAACATCACATCCTCATCTTCATAGCGTCTTACTGCTTCCACTCGATCCATTATATTTCTTTCACGATTCAGGAATGTTGATCGCCGCCCCAAGTCTTGTTCTTCATTCGTAATCACATCACGATCCAAATTCTTAAATGCACGCGACTGTTCCACAACCAGTTCATCCAGTAAAATATTAAGGAATGATCTCACACCAATATCTTCCGATAAGTGACCTTGGCTATTACCCATGGGAATAATACGCAGTGACATGTTCTCTTTGTTTTGATCGAACATAATCAAACGATTGCCACCCATGGCGCCTGCCTTTTGCATAGCCAATTGTTGATGCAGATCACGCCATGGCATCCACAGTTGGGACTTATCAAAGATACCAACTCCATTACCACCGAAAAATGGATTGAAATTCAGTTTGGCATTGCGACGCAATTGAGTAAGATCGAATAGGCTAGGACGCACGGACACATCATTTTTAGCAACCATTCCAATTTGGTTAGTATCTCTTTCCAAATTATCCACAGTGCGTACCACAGAATCGTCGAGGTAATATCTGGGTAAAATTTCATAAAGAGCTGGAACAATTAACATTTCAGTATCGGCACGATCTTGCAGGGCCAACGTTAGGGCATTTACAAAGAGCACGGGATTAACATAGCGACGAGCATAAACCGCCAATTTTTGCAGCCTTTGGAAATCACGACAACGAACAAATAGACGATAGAGTCCTAGAAGTTGGCGTATATGCACTTCATTCGTATAGGAACACAGTACGTTGCGGTCTAGGATGCGATTGTTACGTATCAAATCCAAGACCATTAGCATATCATCGTCAAGGGGCTGTAAGGAAGGAAGTATTGTAAGGATTAACATATTTCATGACAAATGCTTTGCTGGCGCTTTAAAGCAAAACATAATTTAGAACGACACTCAACGGACCGATTGTGTCGAGGCCTTTCACGCCCTAAAACAACAACCACATGAAAAGATCTCAAAGTGATGCCAAGTTTTTTCTTGAAGTTTATATGTGGTTGTTGTATACAGACCATGGCGGACCATGGAAGATCAGCTGTTTTTGCCGCTGTACCTGTATTATTGTGCCGTGATACAGACGCTCAACAGAGTGATTTTGGTTGGTGCATGAGGATCTTCAATACATAGTAAAATTCATCTGAAGGCCGCGGTACATACGGTCCGTTGAGTCGCGGCCATTAAGGATATGTTTACAGCTCGGCACATACGATGCGTTGTGCGTCGCGGTACAACAACCACATGAAAAAAGTGTAAGTGATGCCAAGTTTTTTGAAAAACAACAATGTGGCTGACGCATTAAAGTTAAACATAATTTAACTTTTTTGGGACAACGTGTGTCCCAACGTGTCACTAAACGGACCGTATGTGCCGAGGGTGTTACATGCGCTTTGGTAGGGGGTCCTTGTCCTTATGGGCACCGGCTAGTTTGGTCGCCTCTCTGGGTGTGGTCCCAACCCATTGCCCCTACTCCTGACATGTACCAATTAAACAAAGGAAAACTACACACACTGACACTGAATTAACACCAAGATGCATCACCCCCTATATTACCCCCAACTGTGACCCATACACTGCCCACCCAACCATGATCACTACCTCCTTCTGTTCCACTTAGTGACCCCACACGCCGCCCACATCACATCACTTACCTCGTCCTTTAGTCCTCTATCGAAATATCTAACACATCATCTTTTAAAATCTTTATAAAAAATCAAACCATATTTATTGTAATTTTAATCCTAACATATAATTAAACAAACATACCAACATTAAACATATGAATACTATTACTAATAAATTTTCTTTTCTTCAATTTAACAAAGATAAATAGATAATAAAAATAGAAATGATAAAAAAAAGCAAATTTTTCGTTGTTTTAAATATAATCCTAATTAGGAATTTTTAAAATTTTGGCGGTTATTTACCAATTCAACACAAAAAGCGAAAGGTCTGTTGACCAATAAACATGTACCCTGATGGGCCTATTTTATCGTTCTATTATACTGAACATTAACATAAAAAAAAATAAATCAACACTCGCAAAGTGATAATAATCGGAATCCACTATGACCGTGGTCTTAAATATCAATAATTTCAAACATTCAAACCCACCCTAATGTCCTCAACAAAGAGCTCTTTTATGAAGGAATCGATGGGGAACAAATTTTCAAAAAAAAAAAACTAAACTTTGGGAATGCTGAAACAAAGGTTTAAAAATATCAAAAAAAAAAATATAATTAAAACTAAATATAAATATTACGACGTCAATCTTAAATAAACAGAAGAAATATATTAAATAATACACTAACAATAATAACTAATATGAAGAAAATAAAAACATAAAAAAAATGGATATGTCAAGGGAAATTTTCTATTTGCATGTAATCTGCTTGTTTTTTTTGGTTTTGACTCAATTGTCCTTATAGGTTGTCAATTTATTTCTTTTGGTTTGATCTCCAATGATTATTCACATCAATGTGTCTCAAGGCCAGTTTTCTTGCTCTTTGACCTCAAATTTTCATAAATCAAACAAATCTGCTTTCTAATTTCAATGATCTTGCCAGGTGCGCGTATTGGAATTTCACTCACAGTAAAATTAGAACAGCTAGCTGTGGACACTATTTCGTGTCTTGGATAATGTATAACAGGTATAACAATTCTGTGGCGTTGAACTTGGAAATAATCTTGGCTCATAGGTGGCGCTCAGCCGATGTTTTTAATATAGGGAAATATAACTTCCTACCTTATACCAAGTGGGGTGTTGTCCAGGATGGTTTTAGTTTTACCAATGTCCACTAGATACCACTTGTACAAATTTTCGAGCCGGTAAACATGTCCATACAATTTGGCTTGCCTATCAAAAATGTATTCCAAATAAATATTTGGCTTTTTTTTACAAATTTATATTGATTTCCTATTACCTTTTAACTTTCGCCAGAATTCCTATTAAGTTACGGATACAGACTGCTGACCAAAGCTCTCTTCCATAAACAAAACACCACCTTTTCCTAATTTTAAGTATATAATTAACACTTTTTTCAACTTTAATACACACATTGTTCTCTACCTTTTAATCTTGATATGTTCACTTTATTGTTTCTTATAGATGTTATATACTTTTTCAATTATCTTTTAACTCATATAACTTCACTATTGACTGCAATTAAAAGGTTTTATGTTCAACGCCACATTAAAACTACTAACCTCTCTTTAAGGGCTACTCTCTTTTATAGACTTTTCAGTGCGCAGATGTAACTTTCCACTGATGGACATTTTGCAGACGGACACCAATACAACACCCTTTATCCTGCTCTAAATTTGCATAAAGTGTCCCTTTCTACTGCCATTTTCAAATTAGGTTTCACTCAAAAAAATGAGAATCTAATTTCTCTAAACTGCCATTTAAGAGAACACACTGTACCGGTAATACAGTATCCCTACTTGGCCGTATATATGGCTGGCAACCCCTATCCATGCTATCGCACCTACGTGCATGACATTCATAGCCAATTGACGTCTAACACATCTGACATTTTTCATTGTTTGTTTTTTCATTTGGTGGTATATCGTTCATTGTCGAGAAAAAAAATTGATTTTACAAAAAAAATAATTGATTTACATTTACTAACCAGATTTTCTTTTTCTTTTCAGGTATTCCACATGTGATGGAGTGCAGGAAAGTACCCAAAATCTCAGTGAACGTGTTCCTGATGGAGTTTGGACAGCTTATGTACTCCTTCACATGTGGATTTTGTTTGCTGAAAAATTCAATCCTGGCCACCATACCCAGGCATCAAGGGTGTATAGCTATACAACAACCAGCGGCACCCCAACGATTGGCATAACCCCAAAAAAGACAAATTCTGTGCCACAACGAATTGAATGGGTGGAACACAATAAAATTTCCACCCCCAGATAACATACACAACAGGCAACAAAAATTTGCCCCACCAACAACACCTAACCCTACTAACAAGGCATGGCTAACCACAAGAAACAAAAATAAGGTTACCCACAGCAAGTGCCTACAAAAAAAACAAAAACACTAATATTTTACTAACTTTTAGCTCTTTCTAGCTTCCTCATCTTTACTGGCAAAATCGGAAGCTAGGAATAATTTAATTTGGCCGTGGTTTTGAGACCGCCACGAAGGCAAAATGGTCTCCCCTAAGAAACCCTCCACGCAAAATTTTTTTTTTTTGCTGTCCAGGACCGGACTTGGCTTTTAGAGGGCCTCGCAACAAAACTCCCTCACTGGCAAAGGATGCCGTCAGTGATGGTGTGCGATGGGCCTACAGAATCTATGCAGCATATGGTGAAACAAACCCAACGTGGGGAATTCTCACGCCCTGAGATAAGCCGGGCATAGTAATTAGGGAAGTATTTAGATATCTTTTGTCTTAAGTACCGATACTTGGTGACTGGTTCTTTTCCTTTTAGGTATGGGCCTTCTGAATATACGTTATCACCGACATTTTGGACATTCCTAAGAATGAGGGAGGGATTACTTCGAGCCATTGGTTCGGTAAGTTTTATATAAAGATGTGTATAAAATAGTTAAAAAAAATAGGTGTATAATTACAAAGGGGTGTATAATCAGGAGTAGGGTATAATTAGATGAGGTGTAAAATCAGATGTATAATTATTAGGAGAAGTGTATAATCAGGACATTCACGAACATTAAAAATCTTAGGTACTTGGTCTATCACAGCTATCAAATCATAATATTGCACTATTAAATCGAACTTAAATACTATTAGGACAACACAAACATAAATGCTTAGTTCTAATAGTATCACAGGTTCGGTTCCATATTGCACATTAGGATTTAATATCCTTTACATGATAAACCCCAATGGGATGTCCTTTAAGATCCTCCAGTTCGTACATATTGGTCCCCACGGGCCTCACAATCCGACATTTAAGAAATTTTTTGCAAAACTTTGCATTAATATTCTTGGCAAAGTCGGATTGGACCATATTTCGCCGATATACTTCCTGACCTGGTCTAAATTTCACTATTCGGGCCCTCCTGTTATATCTTTCCGAGCTCCTGTCATAAGCCTTATGGAGGTTTTCTTTTACCTTGTCCCTAATCATCTCCAGTTTTTCATGCCTTTGTAGATCTTTTAACTCATGGTCTGTCATCGAAATTAGCTTCCGCGCCAGGTTATAGTCGTGGCCACTGGAAAACATGTGAAATCCGAATAGTGCAAAGAATGGCGTCATTCCTGTTGCAGAATGTACCGAATTACGTAATGCACATTCGATTTCGTTCAAATAGAGGTCCCAGTCCCTGTGATCCTCTTCTAGGTATGTCCTTATTGCGGTGATTACAGACTGGTTCACCCTCTCAGAGGCGTTGGCCTGGGGGGAGTAGTAGGCAGTCTTTAAATGGGTAATTTTGTACGACTCGATCATATGCTGGAAAGTTTTTGACACGAATTGGGCCCCGTTGTCACTATGAATAACTTCGGGGACCCCAAATTTGTGAAATATTTCTTCTATTAGAAACTGTACAACATTTGCCGCTGTGGCTTCCTTCATGGCCTTTAAAAAGGTGAATTTAGAGAAGTGATCGACAGCAATAAAGATATATGTGTTCCCTTTTTTCGATCTGGGATACTTTCCCAGAAAATCTACATATAACTTTTGGAAGGGTCTGTCTGTAACCACTTCCCTACCGATCTCCGGCATTAAATGTTGGTTACTCGCTTTTGCTTCCTGGCATTTTTGGCAATTTTTGATATACTGCCTGACCTGGCTTGCCATCCTGGGCCAATAAAAAAACCTTTTGATCCGTTCCAGGGTTTTAGATATTCCCCCATGACACGCCGTAAGGGATGTGTGGGCCTTGTCAATAACTTCATGAGTAATCGCTGTTGGTAACCAAAGTTTCCAGCGAAATTCATCGCCTATTATGGGATCCGGAAGAGTCTTCTTATAGACCATTCCGTTGTCTACCTTGAGATCGAGCAGTCTTTGGCTATTCTCATTAATAGTTTTTATAAGATCCAGGTATTCATCGCTCTCAAACTCCGTTGTTTCAAAATTGAGGAATTCTTCCATATTCAGTTCATTTACCTGATTATCTACGGGAGCTCGAGACAACATATCGGCAACGACATTGTCCGACCCCTTCCTATGTTGGATCTCGAAATCGTAGGCCTGTAATTGGAGAGACCAACGGGCTAATCTACCACTTAAGTCCTTTAGGGACATTAGCCACTTTAAGGAGGCGTGGTCGGTTATCACTGTGAAGGGCATCATCTCCACATAAGGCCGGAATTTTCTAATCGCCATCACCGCTGCCAAGCACTCTTTCTCGGTCACGCTATAGTTTCTTTGACACGAGTTAAGTTTTTGTGAGTAGAAGGCTATAGGGTGTTCTTCCTGATGGTCGTTTAACTGGTAGAGAACGGCCCCTATGCCATACTCAGATGCGTCGCATTGTATGTAAAAGTGCTTGGTAAAGTCTGGGTGCCGTAGCACAGGAGCTGACGTTAGGGCCTTTTTAAGATTTTCGAATGCTTTTATGCCTTCTTCACTGATCTCGAACCTTTTCGACTTTTTAAGACTATCTGTTAGTGGAGCTGATATCGTTGCAAAATCCTTTATGAACCTGCGGTACCAGCCCTCGGTTCCTAGGAAGCTCCGAACTTCGCGTGGATTTCTGGGTACCTTTATGTTCCTAATTGCTTTGATCTTATCTGGGTCCGTTTTAAGTTTACCCTGGCCAATGATAAAACCTAAATACTTTAGTTCCTGAAAACAAAATTGGGATTTCTTCATCCCTATTGTTAAATTAGCCTTCTTTAAGCATATTGCCACTTCGTTTAGGAGTCGAAGATGTTCTTCAAACTCACTCGAGATAACCAAGAGGTCGTCCAGATAGATGAATACGTGTTCTTTTAAGCGCTGAGGAATGACCTTGTCCATCAGTCGGCATAAGCGCTGCGCTGCGTTACAGAGCCCGAAAGGCATTACCCTGAATTGGTATAATGGCCTCCCGGGTACTGTAAACGCAGTGCAGGCCTTGCTTTCCTCGTCAAGTTCGATTTGCCAAAAGGCATATTTCAAATCGACACTACTAATGAAATACGTTTCATCTATCCGGCTCAAAATCCCATCAATATTTTGAAGTGGGTATGCGTCTTTCACGGTTAATTTATTTAATTTGCGGGCATCGAGACAGAACCTGTTCTTCCCCGGCTTTCTAACTACAGTTGTACGATTACTCCAAGGGCTCTCGCTTTCTTCTATTACATTGAGCCGGAGCATATTATCTATTTCCCCGTAAACTATAGCTTGGACAGCCGGGGACAACGGATAATGTCGATCCTTTACCGGTTCTGCTCCTTCTACTAACTTTATTGTGTGTTTTTCTAGAGTAGTTTTACCCAAACCCTTGTCTTCAAAAGTATCAAAATTTCTAATGACCTCATTTAGTTGTTGCTGTTGTTGGGGTGACAAATTGTGGGGATTAAGTTTATATGCTTCATCTTCTAAAATATCCTTTTGCACTTTTTCTATATTAATTTCATTTACCTCCAGATCTTTGGGTACCAAATTATATGATTTCCAAAAATCTATGCCCAAATACAATTCTCGTTCAAGGTCAGGACAAAGGAAGAAATCCAAGGTTCTGATTTTATCATTATATTTTATATCTAATTTAACTTTTCCAATTATTCTATGTTGCTGGCCAGAGGCAGTTTTGACGTTGGTGAATAGAGGTTTAATAGCGACATCTATGGATTCTATAAATTCCCTACAACCTTTTCCAATGATACTAATTGAGGCCCCTGTATCTAATAGGCCCCTGATTTTTACACCTTGAACCTCTACCTCGGCAAATAAACGTGGGTCAGAATTAGTACCAAATTGCTTTACTGACTCTATGACCAATCTCATCTCATTATGCTTGTTCTTGAATTTTTGGCGCATTTTCTTGATTTTGGAATCATTTTCTTTTGGGACTTGACTATCTCCCATTATCCTTGCTCTGACTTTATCATAATTTTCTTTTCGCATTTCAAGTGGGACATAATGTCTCATATTGGGTTCATATGACCCGTTATTAGCTTTAGAAATATGGTCTAATATAGATCTCTGGTTTGTAACTGGACGATATTGAACATTCTGAATAACCTTTAGGGGTTTGCAGTTGGACGTGGCCCCCCCGTCATGTCCACGCCCCTGTTCCGGTTTCCCTGTTGGCATATGTCGCATTGCGGGGTTTTAATTCCAGGCTTACCGCATTTATAGCAAAATAATGCCCTGGTTGTTGCTTCGCATTCGCGGAAAGTATGGCCAGATTTTTGGCAATTCCAACAACTTATATTTAGGTTTCGTTGTCTCCCTGCTTGTAGGGCAGCAATCTCTTCAAACCCCTCTTTATTCTGATAAGTCTCTTCTTGGTAATAACTCCCGTCAATCTCTATTTCATTCGCCTGTCTCATCGGTCGAGATGGTGGTGGAATGTAAGCTCTATTTTCTCGTCGAAGAAAATTTTTTTCAGCTTCGTTGCATTCCACACGAAGTTGTTCCACTGAAGAGACCTGTATGGGATAAACAATTCGACTTACGTTTTCCCTAATATTTCTCTTCATTATTTTTATCACGTCAAACTCTGACAGTGGTTGAACCAACTTCGCCCTCATCTGACCCATGACATGAAAATACGTATCAATTGACTCACTGGGCTGTTGTCTCCTTTGGGCCAATTCCGTTATAAGCTCCACATTGGTTTTTGAGGATTGGTATTGACTCAATAAACTATGTTTGAGTTCATCCCAATCATGGAATTTATTAGTTTTCTCAAATAGCCAATACCACGACGCAGCTCTTCCAGTAAGCATAATGTGAAAGTCGCGTATCATTTCAGTCCACGGGATATTGTATTGGCGTTGGAAGTACTCTACACGATACACGAACTCTTCGACTGAGAGTCCTGACGAGCTACCGTCGAAATGGAGCCCTAGCTTGTTGATTCTTATACCAAAATTCGGGTCAAATCGGGTCGGATTATTGTTTTGTACCGGACCATGCCTTGCCAAGTGGTTAGAAGTGGAATTGGGCTGTGGGTTTGCATCTTCCCTGTTAGAAGTTACTCCCATTGTCCCGTTGATAGGATCTAAGGATGTGGGGTCGCTATTTAGGTTTGGAACCTGTCCTGTCAATTGGTTTGAAATTAGATTTAGTTGATGAGTCACCAGTCTGCTAGTAGAAGCTACATTTTCTGCACTATTAGTAAACCTTTCTGGCCTTTCAGGTCCCTGATTACGACTTACCCCATTTCCATTCCCTTCATTTATCGCCTTGGTCAAATTGATTAATGTTTTCTTTATCTCATCCATTTCTGATTTCAGATTTTGCATTTGATTCTCCAAGATTCGCTGACCTACAAACGTTCCCTGTGCAGTGGCTTCATTTTCCTGAGGACCACCTTCTGGTGCCCCATGCAAAAAAACTGGCCCTAACGAGTTAGTAACTGGAGAGCCAACGTTGATGGTCGCTGACAAATCCCTAAATTGACCCGGGTTATTTGCGTTACCTTCTGCCATCTCCAGGTTAATATCGTCTTTCTTTTTCTTATTTTCAATTAGTAAGGATCTATTTAAATCAAATGTTTCTGGTCTATCCCTTTTTCTATTCAGATCTTTCGTTTTGGAACGCGTTGATAGATGCATCCCCAACACAACGGTTACAATTTGAACTTCCCTACTAGTAATTCAAAAAACTATCTACTATTTTAATATATGTAATTATTATTCACTAAAGTTCACTTTTTCATTATTAGCGAGGACTTCTGGACGAGGTGTGATATGTGCGGTTTTTCTTGGCCTTTCAAGGGGTCTATCTGGACGGTGATGCATAAGACAACATTAAACATAATCACTAACAAAACTCATAATTTGCGATGTGACACGATGCATCGTTGTTACGAGTACATCCTTAACTATTCAACATGGACAGATACAACATATCCTAACATATTTCTAGGACGGCTATCTAACGTTTGAACAGGCTCACAAAACAAATACACTAACACTAACATTCAAATTTTTTTCCCAGAAAATGATTTGCAAACTACCCCGGTGTACTTTCTCCCACGGTAGGCCAAATCCTTTCCTGTTTTGAATATAGTCATTCCCCACTTTCGCCCCAGTATTCCAATATGTTTCACTCCATACAACAGTCTGGCTCATGTCCAGACTGGCTATGAAGCGAGAACACTTTGGACACTGAAACTCGAGTAGGAGACTTTGGGCTATTTCATTTTCTTTAATGGGCTATTGCCGAGTGTTTTGGTGACATACACTCCGACATAACAACCGATTTTATATCTGGTTAACATTATTCTTGGGCGCCATATTGTTACATGCGCTTTGGTAGGGGGTCCTTGTCCTTATGGGCACCGGCTAGTTTGGTCGCCTCTCTGGGTGTGGTCCCAACCCATTGCCCCTACTCCTGACATGTACCAATTAAACAAAGGAAAACTACACACACTGACACTGAATTAACACCAAGATGCATCACCCCCTATATTACCCCCAACTGTGACCCATACACTGCCCACCCAACCATGATCACTACCTCCTTCTGTTCCACTTAGTGACCCCACACGCCGCCCACATCACATCACTTACCTCGTCCTTTAGTCCTCTATCGAAATATCTAACACATCATCTTTTAAAATCTTTATAAAAAATCAAACCATATTTATTGTAATTTTAATCCTAACATATAATTAAACAAACATACCAACATTAAACATATGAATACTATTACTAATAAATTTTCTTTTCTTCAATTTAACAAAGATAAATAGATAATAAAAATAGAAATGATAAAAAAAAGCAAATTTTTCGTTGTTTTAAATATAATCCTAATTAGGAATTTTTAAAATTTTGGCGGTTATTTACCAATTCAACACAAAAAGCGAAAGGTCTGTTGACCAATAAACATGTACCCTGATGGGCCTATTTTATCGTTCTATTATACTGAACATTAACATAAAAAAAAATAAATCAACACTCGCAAAGTGATAATAATCGGAATCCACTATGACCGTGGTCTTAAATATCAATAATTTCAAACATTCAAACCCACCCTAATGTCCTCAACAAAGAGCTCTTTTATGAAGGAATCGATGGGGAACAAATTTTCAAAAAAAAAAAACTAAACTTTGGGAATGCTGAAACAAAGGTTTAAAAATATCAAAAAAAAAAATATAATTAAAACTAAATATAAATATTACGACGTCAATCTTAAATAAACAGAAGAAATATATTAAATAATACACTAACAATAATAACTAATATGAAGAAAATAAAAACATAAAAAAAATGGATATGTCAAGGGAAATTTTCTATTTGCATGTAATCTGCTTGTTTTTTTTGGTTTTGACTCAATTGTCCTTATAGGTTGTCAATTTATTTCTTTTGGTTTGATCTCCAATGATTATTCACATCAATGTGTCTCAAGGCCAGTTTTCTTGCTCTTTGACCTCAAATTTTCATAAATCAAACAAATCTGCTTTCTAATTTCAATGATCTTGCCAGGTGCGCGTATTGGAATTTCACTCACAGTAAAATTAGAACAGCTAGCTGTGGACACTATTTCGTGTCTTGGATAATGTATAACAGGTATAACAATTCTGTGGCGTTGAACTTGGAAATAATCTTGGCTCATAGGTGGCGCTCAGCCGATGTTTTTAATATAGGGAAATATAACTTCCTACCTTATACCAAGTGGGGTGTTGTCCAGGATGGTTTTAGTTTTACCAATGTCCACTAGATACCACTTGTACAAATTTTCGAGCCGGTAAACATGTCCATACAATTTGGCTTGCCTATCAAAAATGTATTCCAAATAAATATTTGGCTTTTTTTTACAAATTTATATTGATTTCCTATTACCTTTTAACTTTCGCCAGAATTCCTATTAAGTTACGGATACAGACTGCTGACCAAAGCTCTCTTCCATAAACAAAACACCACCTTTTCCTAATTTTAAGTATATAATTAACACTTTTTTCAACTTTAATACACACATTGTTCTCTACCTTTTAATCTTGATATGTTCACTTTATTGTTTCTTATAGATGTTATATACTTTTTCAATTATCTTTTAACTCATATAACTTCACTATTGACTGCAATTAAAAGGTTTTATGTTCAACGCCACATTAAAACTACTAACCTCTCTTTAAGGGCTACTCTCTTTTATAGACTTTTCAGTGCGCAGATGTAACTTTCCACTGATGGACATTTTGCAGACGGACACCAATACAACACCCTTTATCCTGCTCTAAATTTGCATAAAGTGTCCCTTTCTACTGCCATTTTCAAATTAGGTTTCACTCAAAAAAATGAGAATCTAATTTCTCTAAACTGCCATTTAAGAGAACACACTGTACCGGTAATACAGTATCCCTACTTGGCCGTATATATGGCTGGCAACCCCTATCCATGCTATCGCACCTACGTGCATGACATTCATAGCCAATTGACGTCTAACACATCTGACATTTTTCATTGTTTGTTTTTTCATTTGGTGGTATATCGTTCATTGTCGAGAAAAAAAATTGATTTTACAAAAAAAATAATTGATTTACATTTACTAACCAGATTTTCTTTTTCTTTTCAGGTATTCCACATGTGATGGAGTGCAGGAAAGTACCCAAAATCTCAGTGAACGTGTTCCTGATGGAGTTTGGACAGCTTATGTACTCCTTCACATGTGGATTTTGTTTGCTGAAAAATTCAATCCTGGCCACCATACCCAGGCATCAAGGGTGTATAGCTATACAACAACCAGCGGCACCCCAACGATTGGCATAACCCCAAAAAAGACAAATTCTGTGCCACAACGAATTGAATGGGTGGAACACAATAAAATTTCCACCCCCAGATAACATACACAACAGGCAACAAAAATTTGCCCCACCAACAACACCTAACCCTACTAACAAGGCATGGCTAACCACAAGAAACAAAAATAAGGTTACCCACAGCAAGTGCCTACAAAAAAAACAAAAACACTAATATTTTACTAACTTTTAGCTCTTTCTAGCTTCCTCATCTTTACTGGCAAAATCGGAAGCTAGGAATAATTTAATTTGGCCGTGGTTTTGAGACCGCCACGAAGGCAAAATGGTCTCCCCTAAGAAACCCTCCACGCAAAATTTTTTTTTTTTGCTGTCCAGGACCGGACTTGGCTTTTAGAGGGCCTCGCAACAAGGGCTTAAGTGATGGCAAGTTTGTTCTCGAAGTTTTCATGTGGTTGTTGTAACGCGACACTCAACGAACCGTATGTATTTGGCCCCTAAGGGATTTTCCATTTATAAATGGGTTTTTTATGGAAGACCACTGTGCCATTTCGTCAATCCCACTTACCCCTATATACATATTTTCATCGGTAACACCATCGATATTAATCTCCAAGAGGAGGCGATCTTCCAATGGCAACTCAACCTGTCGGAGTATGTCTAGAATGAATTTCTGACGAAGTAATTCATCTCTGGACATGGTATAAAGGCGGCCAATGCCTATATGAAATATTGCAAAGAAAGGAAAAAGGATAATTAGAACTTTTATTTAAAAAAGAAAACAAAAAGTATTCTATTACCATTTTGTGATCCTTGAACTACATTTAAATTTAGCCTTGGACGATCGATAATCACACCAGCGGCGGCAAAGCCGACTATACACAAAATTACTAAAATATTTCTCATCTTCTCGCTTTACTATAAGGAGCCCACCACTCAAACGTTGTAAACACTTGAAGTGACTACATTTCTCAGCTGTCGAAATTCCCTATTTATACTCTGCGACTACTGACTAGTCCATAGAGTATCATCTTCGAAAATTGTTATCATTATCAGGTTAACAACCATATTTTGTTTTTGACAATCGTGGGAGATTTTTTATTACTGTTTTCGATTGATCTGCATTACTACAGTATTTACGACAGTGATAAGCAGCAAGAATTTCGATTGCATTTCCCCCATTCCCGGTTGTTAAATGCGCTCCAATGGACAATGAATTGATAATTTTAACAATTACAGACGTGCAAATAGTAAAATCGTATCCCCTTTAGGTTAGGTTGAGAAGATGGGCGATGAAATCGCCAAATGTCCGTAGGGACAAAGGCTGAAGTGCCAAGTAGGCACGTTGAGCGCTCTAGTCTGCATTTTTCTGGAGGAGGTTATATCTAAATTTATTATTAACTAGCAAACCCCGGTCCGCGTTGTTGGCCCGTCCTAATTAGTTTTATTGACAATTTTTTATGGACTTTATGCTTGACAATTCAAAAATAGATATTTTCTACTTTACTTCTTCGGCCCATTGTCAAACCGATGAGGATTTTAAATTTATCAACAGATTTTGTCTCAAACCTTTCTTCTCTCTTATGGATCAAATGAACAAATAGGGGTAGGTCTTTAATTTTTTTTTCTTTTTTTTTTTGGGGTCAACCTATTATACATACAATGAAGTTTAATCATGGTAATCTAACAAAACCGACTGCACATTCATCGTATGTAGGAATGTAAAGCGGCCCATACACTATCAAATTTTGATGTCAATATTTGTAGTAGTATGTGTACATTTTTCAAAACATGTGAATGTGTGTGAATTTTATGGATTGAGGAAAATCAAAATAGTTTTGATTTTCAAAATGAACCCCAGTCAATCCGATGAACATGGTTTATTTTTAAAATCGTCAAAAAGCAATTTTGAAACAAGGAACTTTGTTTTTGTGAAGAAATAACAAGTAAAAAAGGATCAGTCAGCTTTGCCGACAGAGATATACCCTCAGCCTGTGTGAATTGAAACACTTTTTTTCCAAACACGTATATATTTAAGGGGTTTTGACAATTTTAAGCGTATGAACCGACAAATATCGCGTGTACTATTTTAGCTAATATTAGCTAATATTATGCCGGAGGTACCGGAAGGAGTGGATCTACAAGTAGCACCTTCGAATTTCATCTAATATTCCAATAAATATTACGATATGCAAAATGTAGATCAACTCAGTATTTGGTTCGGGAGTTGTCGTGCTCTCCAGCCACTACATGGTGCCATAGAGGGTTTTTACACTTTTAGGGTTGTTTTCTCAAGAAGTATAGACTTGCCCCTGAAAAAAAAACGTTTACCGTCGTAACTGAGGCAGTGAATGAAAGTTGCTTCAACAAAAATCAAATTGATTCCAGAGCAGTTCTTAAAGTGAACTCATCCAAAATATTGTTTGGGAGGCACCCGAAGGAGTGGACAAATGTAGTCCATATTCAAAGCTGATATATATTTGGTAGATATACTGGTATGGGCAAAGCATGGACCAAATCGGTCACTACCGTCAAGAGTTATCATGCGCAGAATTTTTCCGAACTTTTTTGAACTTTATGGGGGGAGGTACCTGAAAGAGTAGACTGATATGGCTTATCTTCGAACTTAAACTAAGTTTGGACAAAATATTACGAAGGCCAAATTTACGACGAATCGGCAGATCAGTTCATGAGTTATCTTGCGCTCCAACCACTACACACGGTGTCATAGGGTTTTTCGTAACTTTCAGGTTATTTTCTTAGGAAGAATGGACTTGCCCCTGATGAAACTTGTACTGTCGTATAGAGGACAGTGAATAGAAGTACTACAACAAAAATCAAAGCGATTCGTGAACAGGTCCTAAACTGAACTTTTCCGAAATTTTGTGTGGGAGATACCCGAAGGAATGGACCGATTGAGTTCATATTGGAACCTCGTCTAAGTCTGGTAGAAATTTCACGATGTGCTAAGTATGGACCAAATCGGTTACTTGCTTCAAGAGTTATCGTGCGCACAAACTTTTCGAACATTTTCGATCTTTTGTGCGGGAGGTACCGGAAGGAGTGGACCGATGTAGCTCATCTTCGAACTTAAACTAAGTTTGGGCAAAATATTAAGAAAGCCAAAATTTGAACCGAATCGGTTTATCTGTTCGAGAGTTATCGTGCGATCCAGCCAGCAGGACAGACAGACGGACGGACATGGCTAGATCGACTCCAAATTGTCTGAAACACATTTCGTCCAAACATACTTGGGGTCTAAAACCATTATTTCGATGAGGCACATTTTCATCGTATCAAAGTGTATATACCCTCTTTAGCCTAAAGGCTGAGGGTATAAAAATAGTTTAAGTTCATTAATTTTTAGAGGAATATTTGAAGATTTCGGTTGCAGATTGAAGGCTGATTGAATGCTTTGCTAAACACTTATCAAGCGCACACGTACAGAAGGAGTTCATCGGCTAGACAAGCCAATTTGATAGTGTATGGGCCGCTTTATGGACAGCTTCAATCATTTACGAAAATATATTAAAATGATTTATCGCTCATTTTAATTATCTCTTGGCATTTGTGTATAATTTTAATTTATTTATTGACTGCTGCAAATATTGATTTGAATTTGCATGATTTACGGCCTTTTTGGTAATTTTCAAATCGGTTCTCATCTTATTTACGAATATTTTATAGGATTTTCAAGAGACAAAGGGAAATAAAAAACAGATAGTCATGGTATAAAGAGAACCATTGTTTTTCATGAATTCCTAAAACGTCAAAATTAGTAAACACAAAAGCAACAAGTTTTAAGCATTTTATAAAAAACGCGAAAAATTAATGAAGTGTCAAGGTTTCTCCACATAATCGAGTTGTGGATATGATAAAATGTTTGTTTAAAAAAAAATCATTGAATTTGATTGTTTTTAAATTGTTTGGCATATTATTCAAACAGCACACAGGCATACACAGAATGGGTCTGTTCCAGAACTGCAAGAATCTACTAATTTTTACTATTTTTATACCCTCAGCCTTTAGGCTAAAGAGGGTATTTACACTTTGATACGACCAAAAATGTGCCTCATCGAAATAATGGTTTTAGACCCCAAGTATGTTTGTACGATATCCGTTTCAGACAATTTTGAGTAGATCTAGCAATGTCCGTCAGACGGACGGCTGGCTGGTGCGCACGATAACTCTCGAACGGATCAATCGATTCGGTTCAAATTTTGGGTATCGAAATATTTTGTCCAGATTCGATTTAAGTTCGAAGATGGGCCATATAGGTCCACTCCTTCAGGTACCTCCCCCACAAATGTTCAAAAATTGTCGCAAAACTTGTGCGCACGATAACTCTTGTAGGGAATAACCGATTTGGTCCATACTTTACACATCGTGTAATTTCTATCAAACTTAGATGAGGTTCCAATATGGACTCAATCGGTCCACTCCTTCGGGTACCTCCCAAACAAAATTTCGAAAAAGTTCAGTTTAGGACCTGGTCTCGAATCGCTTTGATTTTTGTTGTAGTACTTCTATTCGCTGTCCTCTATACGACGCTGTATGTTTCATTAGGGGCAAGTCCATACTTCCTGAGAAAATAGCCTGAAAGTTACAAAAAAACCTATGACACCGTGTGTAGTGGTTGGAGCGCAAGATAACTCTCGAACGGATCTGCCGATTCGGTCCAAAATTTGGCTTTCGTAATATTTTGTCCAAATTTAGTTCAAGTTCAAAGATGGATTATATCGGTCCTCTCCATCCCGTACTTCCCACACTCAATTTTGGATAAGTTCACTTTATGACCTGCTATTGAATCACTTTGATTTTTGTTGGAGCAAATTGCATTCGCTGCCTCAATTACGATGGTAAAAGTTGTTTCAGGGGCAAGTCCATACTTCTTGAGAAAACAGCCCGAAGGGTGTAAAAACCCCCTATGGCACCCCCATGGTCTATGTCGATCCATTCCTTTAAGTACCTTTTCCGCAATACGACCAAAATTTTGAAACCCCCAAAATCCTTATATTTTTTGTGAAAAAAGTGTTTCAATTTGCACAGGCTGAGGGTATATCTCTGTCGGCAAAGCCGACTGATACTTTTTTACTTATTTTTAATTTATTTTTTGAGGATTTGTACGGACTCTGGGAAAGGATAATTTGGATTTTCGTCAAATTTGTTGTATTATTTGTTGATTTTCCGCGAAAATAATAATAAATTTAATAACTATTTAAACATCTACGATTATGCATAACGATTTATGCATAGATTTTCTCATAACAACAAATAAGATATTTTTAAATATTTTTTCTTTATATGAGAATAAAAACCGCTATAACTTTTGCGCGCATCGTCCAATTTTGTGAACGCGAACAGATTTGAAACCAGAAAACCAAAAATTGTAGATGTGCTCGCAAAAAAATTTTTTAATTTTTTTCAAATGGAATTGCAAAGGATTTTTGGTTTTCGCCATATAAGGTTTTTTGATAAAATAAACAAATAGGAGGTAGGACTTTAATTTGTTTTTCTTTTTTTTTTTTTGGGTCACCGTATTATTCATACAATGAAGTTTAATCATGGTAATTCTACTCTTCTACACAAATCACAAATGAGTCTTCCTCTGCATTAGTTTCGAGTAATTTTTGACCATTTTCTGATGGTATATAAAGTTGCGCGGTGATTAGTGTACTGCCTCTTCATTTCACTTGGCAAAACCTGAACATGTGTTGTGTTTGTCTATACTCTTAATGTTATACGTTACATTTATATCAAAGTTTTGTAGAAAGTGTATATATCAAACAAAAGTAAAACAAAATAATCAGTTTTTAATCACCTAACTGTTCAAAATATGATCAGAAGATACATAATTATAATCACTTTTCAAACACCTGCATGACCCTTTTTTGATGAAGCATTTTTCAATCTTCATGATGATCAAAATGTGACATTAAATAACGAAAAAGTAGTCACATTTTAAACGCCTCAATGATTTATTTATGATTGCTACACATTTGTTGTTGTATTTTAAATTGAACTCTTTTTAATCATTACAGGGAGTCACTTTCGAGTCCCTTTCTGATCATACAAGTGATCACAAAAAGGACTCTAAAAAGACTCCGCAATGTGATTTTTGAAAAAGTAATCATCCAAGTGCTAGCTGGGTAAAATGAAAATTTTCAAATAACATTTGCTGTGAAGAGGGAGAGCGAATGAGCTTTCTTTACCGCAAAGGCTATTCACTGGTCGCAATTTTTAGCATCGAAATGTAATTTGTACTCGCAACAGATTTTGATAAGGTAATCATCAAACCAATGTTTGATTAATGGCTTCAGTAAACATTATTAATTGACCATAAAAAAATAAGCTATTCACTTGTCGGTCGATGTTTGACATCTTCTGAAACACAAAGTAATAAAAAATAAACAAACGCTAAATATTATATTAAAAATATTGCTAACATTAATATATGATATATGTATGTCATCTTATATATAGATGACCACAAAGTCTTCTTATAAAAGACTACAAAATCTTCTACAGGTCTTCTTAGAGAAGGCCACAAGGTTTTCTTATCGGTGACCGCAAGATCTTCTTCTAAAAGACCACCAGGTATTTTTAAAGATGACCACACCACCAGGACTTCTTATAAAAGACCACCAGGTCTTCTTATACAAGACCATCAGGTCTTCTTATAGAAGACCACCAAGTCTTTTATAGAAGACCACCAGGTCTTTTATAGAAGACCACAAGTTCTTCTTAAAGAAGGCCACACGGTCTTCTTATAGAATACCACGAGGTCTTTTTACAGAAGGCCACAAGTTCTTCTTTAAGAAGGCCACAAGGTCTTCCTATAGAAGACCACCAGGCATGCTCATAGAAGACCAACAGGTCTTCTTATAAAAGACCACCAGGACATCTTATAGAAGACCACCAGGTCTTCTTATGGAAGACCACCAGGTCTTTTTATAGAAGACCACCACGCCTTCTTACAGAAGACCACAAGGTCTTCTTAAAGAAGACCACAAGGTCTGTTTATAGAAGGCCACAAGTTCTTAGAGAAGGCCACATGGTCTTCTTACAGAAGACCACCAGGTCTTCTTACAGATGACCACCATATAAATTACCACTTGGGCTTCTTATAGAAGATCACTTGGGCTTCTTATAGAAGACCACCAGACAACTACTTATACATGACCACAAGGTTTTCTTATAGAAGACCCCAAAAAATCTTTTTATAGAAGGCCACAAAGTATTTTTAAAGAACGTCACAAGGTCTTCTTATAGAAGACCACCACGTCTTCCTATAGAAGACCATCACGTCTTCCTATAGAAAACCACCAGGTCTTCTTAAAAAAGACCACCAGGTCTTCTTATAGAAGACCACCAGGTCTTCTTATGGAAGACCACCAGGTGTTTTTATAGAAGATCACAAGGTCTTTTTATAGAAGGGCACCAGGTTTTCTTATACTATGTCCACTATGTGTTCTTCCAGAAGACCATCAGTCACGTTTGTCCGAAGAGGTGTCCAAGTTATTTCAATCGACAGTTTGTTGAGCACCCGCGAGTGATAGGGCGAGAAGAGTACTACCGATCTCTTCTTGCCGAGGATGAACCACCACAATTTTCAATGCATGATATTGCGAATGTTATCAAGATAATTCATCCAAAGCGTTGGACCCTGAAACTGATGGATGTGCCGTGAGTCGAGTATCTCACTAAAGTTCTCAAACTTCCCGAAGTCTCGTAAATGGGAAGGGTGGTCCTGCTACTGAAGACGAGCAAGGATGCCAGCAAACATAAATCGTACCGAGCGATTTCGGTTTCTTCGCCTCTTGAGACGTTACTCCTCCCCAGCATCAGCATGGGTTCCGTAGCCTGCACAGCACGACAACAGCACTGCAAGCTATATCCACACAATCCCACGGCAGCGGGTTCTTACGTACCGGATTGACCCGAAATCATAGTGTTTCGGCCAACAGCAGCCAGCATCCAGCCTATATTTCTACGTCGTTTTTATGCTGCTACAACAACAACATCTCACACATATTAGTCGAGGACCTAACCAGAGGAAGCCGTGTGATAGAACAGTGATGGTGGCGCTTGACTTATCAAAAGTATTTGATACTGTCAAGCACTCCTCGCTCTTTGGGAGGACGTTAAGCAGACTACCCTCCGGTCGAGTTTGAAACGTTGGATAATCAATTACATGTCATGACGAGAAGCAGAAGTCCCGTAGATTGAAACAGGAAGTTCTTCATATTTGGGTGATATCTCCGGAACTGTTTGACATCTTCCTCTCATCTATTCCGGCCTCCTTCATATGGTATTGAGATCGTAGCGTATGCGGATGATTGTAAGTACCTTCAATGATGTCATTTGTGAAGGGCTAAACTTCTTTTTAAATGATCTCACTACACCAGGAATATGCAAATATGATCCACTAAATCTACGGCCACTCTGTTCATCATATGGACTGCAGAGGTGAGAACTAAGTTAAATGTCATGGTTGATGGTAGCAGAATTTCGACCACAAGCCACATTCGACAGCATATTCACAGTGACAAGCTGAGATGTAAATCAAGGTCCTCAAGTCCCTAGCCCGCCGTAATTGGGGTGTAGTTAAAGAAATCTTGTTAACCACATACAAGGCGATGGGTCGGTCTGTCGTAAGCTATGCGGCGCCAATATGGGCCGCAAATAGAAGTGCAATGGGATTGAAAAATATTCAATTCTGTCAACAGGGTGCCTCCTCATGTTTTCAGTGGACCATATAAATGAGGAGACAAACATTCTTCAAGTACTTCCTCGGGTGCTACCGTGAGAGCCACCCTAAGGTATGCCAGGAGGTATCTTCTTGATCTGGAAAGAGAGCTCCAACGTTACAAAAGAGAACTCCCTAGATCAACAAGCCCATCAATCAGGTTTAAATAGCTTTCACACGGATACAGTCGTAGATGACATAAGCAACTGTGAATGCGATCTTTGGAGAACATCCGTCTTCTATCGCAGTTGAAGAGCGTCAGTTGTCGCGACAAACCAGAATATTTTTGGATGGTGCAGCCGTCTGAATTCCTATAGGACAAGGATCGATGACACCGTACAAAATATCTGCCCAGCATGTGGCACAGGTCCGCACTCTCAAAATGGACCACATGTAGTCCTTCCTGAACTTGAAGTTCAGACATATGCAACCATATAGAAACTGCTACAACAATTACAACAACAAATAAAGCTTCAAAATTATCTTCGAACTGTTCTTAAACTGCACTTAAGTACAATTTTTGAACTTTTGTGACGGAGATTTCCGAAGGAGTTGTCCGATGGAACTTGACGTATGTTTGTTTTGTTTTCATACATTTTACGTCAAATAAATCGTGGTAGAGTTGTTTATCATGACAAAAAACTCTGATATAAACGTAGTCTTAAATTCGTAAAAATTGGGCTAACCAAGTCCTGCTCACAAAAATTTAACGCCACACATTTTTCTTTTTAAAAAATTGCATTTAAAATTTATTTATTTATACAAAAATACAATAACAGTATATACTAATAAAATTATACATATATATAGGAATTCAGTTCAGGAAACAGTTCGTTACAATGATCCGGTCCGATAATTGCCAGCATTTAAGTCGAAGTTAAAACATTCACCGTAGTTCCGAGCAGCATCTTATTGTGGAAGACGTTGTTTCACTTTATCCTCGTGATAAATGAGTACGTCCTTTATACTAACATTGGGTAGGTTTAACAATTTCTGGAAATCAATAAGGTCACGATCCATGGGATAAATCAAGGGAAGGTCATCTAAAAGAAGAGAATTAAAACCAAAACGGGTATTTACATCACGACGACGTTCGTCGGAAATTATTCTCGTTGCTTGAATGTTGTCATCGAAAGGTGAGATGATAACCAGTAACTGCATGGCAAGACCCTCAACACGACCACGTGGTATCAGAAGACGATGAGGCAAAAGTGTGGTTTGGCCAAACAAAGGATTCATCGTTAAATCAACATTACCTTGCATAGCGCGCATAACACGTTCATATAATTCCGAGTAGGTAGTGACATCACGTCCCGTCCAGGTTATGTCACGGGATTTACGTTTAATGACATTACGACCAATTGTCAAATCCACATCAACAATATCTAGAAGTAGAGCATTTCGACGTTGTTCTTCGGGAGTCATCACACGGCCCAAGGCATCAAATTTGGGTACCATTAGAGTGCGTACAACAACACGCTGATTACGTTGTGAGGTGAGATCAAGATTAATGACAAACGATTTGTGGTTAAGGCGAGGCACACGACCAATAACAGTTCTTTGTGATTTTTCCAAACCACCATCCCTTTTATTGAGCAGATTTGTTAGATCCACATCAACTTCTTCCACATAGGTACGGAAATCATCCACTTTTACATTGTTAATGGTCACTCCATCAAAGGCAATTTCATCCAAATTTCGTGGTCTTCTTAGTTGCTGAATTTGTCGCTCAATGGTATTGATTGTGTAACGTAGCAGCAGTTGGGTAATGGGAGTCTCAAGAATTTTGGATATTTGACCACCCTCTACATATTCCGAGAGATTAACAATTTCCTGTAAGATTTCATTTAAAATCAAACGATCGATTTCTCGAATAATGATTTCATCATCTAGTCCCAGTTTGTTGTAGTGCAGCTGACGTTCACTAAGATGGGTTATGGTCTGTTCAAGGGTTGTCTCAAGACGTTTGGAAATTTCTTGCATTTTTTCAATTACTACGACTTTTGTGCGTTCATCCAAATGGAAATCTTCCAACATAGTTAAATCAAAGTTGTCAAAACGCCCTCCTTGGATTTTGTTCACATCGAAATTCAAGTTGTCCACAATGTTGTTACTACCTCGTCGTTGCCTCGTCAACATTTGGTCCCTTACATTGTCCACCACTGAATGGCCAAGATTTTCCCTTACATCCACATTGTTGGTATTTTTCAACAGACTGACCCGGCCAACATTTTGTTGTTGTGAGATATGTTCAACATTTAGACGTGCCACTAACTGTTGCAAGTGATGCAAAATTAATTGACCCATGCGTTGTCGTCTATCATCACCGGTCGTTCGATCAATACTACGTGGAATACGTCGTACTTCATCAGTCCGTTCGCCTTGCAATATCTCATTCAGGGGGACATTACGAGTTTTACTGTTGAGTAAATTTAATCTTCTGCCGCTGACATGTAGCAAACGGTCATCATCCACGGATGTAGTGGGTAAGTCATTGTCGTAGTTTCTACGATACATCACATTGTCTTCTCTATCCACTCGGAGATTTCGATTCATTTCCACGTTTCTATCCATATCAAGATTTCTCTTCAATAGAAGATCTTCGTCCCTTTCACGATTTTGCACATCGATATTTCTATCCATACCAAAATTTCTCTTCACTCCCATAAATCTATTTGCTTGAAAATCTCTTTCTATTTCAAGATTTCTATCCATTTGCACTCGGTTAACATCGTACTTTGTATTCGTATCGCGATTCAAAATACCCCTTTTACCATAAAGCAGACCAAGTTTTGTGCTGCCAACATGTTCCCGATTCATTCGCATCAGTTCATCATCATCGTTGTCTAGGCGTCTAATTGGTATATCTTGATTCATTCGTATATCATTGTCACGACGAATCTCACGGACATCCATATCACGTCTGAGTGGCAAATTCTGTAGAAAGAAATATATATAGAGACGTTTTAAGAGACATATATTGGATAGGTAATAAAATAGATAAATTATCTAAGATATTTGGATAATGTAGATGCATTATCCACATTGTTTGCATGACGTAGATAATCCACATGGTGCAGATACCTTATCTATCCTGTGTGAATGGTGTAGATACATAATCCACATTGTATGGATAAAGTAGATACATTATCCACACTGTTTTGATGGTGTAGATACATTATCCACATTGTTAGGATGGTGTAGATAAATTATCCACATTGTAAGGATAGTGTGGATACGTTATCTAAATTCTTTGGAAGGTGTACATTATCCACATTGTTAGGATGGCGTGGATACATTATCCACATTGTAAGGATGGTGCAGATAGATTATCTAGCCTGTTTGGATGGTATACATATATACATAATCATCCTAATTTGCATTGTTTGAATGGCATAGATACATTATCTACATTGTTTGGATGGTGTAGATACATTATCGACATTGTAAGGATAATGTGGATACGTTATCTACATTCTTTGGAAGGTGTAGATACATTATCCGCATTGTTAAGATGGCGTATATGCATTATCTACATCGCATAGATGGCACAGAAACATTATCTAGACAGTTTGGATGGTGCAGATGCATTATCCACATTGTGAGGATGGTGCAGATACGTTATACAGCCAGTTTGGATGGTGTATGCACATAATCCACATTATTTGGATAAAGTAGATACATTATCCACACTGTTAGGATGGTGTACACACATAGTTTGGATAAAATAGATACATTATCCACACTATTTGGATGGTGTATATACATTATCCACATTGTAAGGATGGTGTGGATATGTTATCTACATTCTACATGGATGGTGCAGATACATTATTCACATTGTGTGGACACAATATCCACTTTGTCAGGATAGAGTTGTTTATATATCCAACTTACCATATCTCCTCGGTTCATTATAATATCATCCCGTCTTAGAGGTTCCACCCTATCACGATTTTTAAACATCACATCCTCATCTTCATAGCGTCTTACTGGTTCCACTCGATCCAGTATATTTCTTTCACGATTCAGGAATATTGATCGCCGCCCCAAGTCTTGTTTTTCATTCGTAATCACATCACGATCCAAATTCTTCATTGCACGCGACTGTTCCACAACCAGTTCATCCAGTAAAATATTAAGGAACGATCTCAAACCAATATCTTCCGATAAGTGACCTTGGCTATTACCCATGGGAATAATACGCAGTGACATGTTCTCTTTGTTTTGATCGAACATAATCAAACGATTGCCACCAATGGTGGCTGCCTTTTGCATAGCCAATTGTTGATGCAGATCACGCCATGGCATCCACAGTTGGGACTTATCAAAGATACCAACTCCATTACCACCGAAAAATGGATTGAAATTCAGTTTGGCATTGCGACGCAATTGAGTAAGATCGAATAGGCTAGGACGCACGGACACATCATTTTTAGCAATAGTTCCAATTTGGTTAGTATCTCTTTCCAAATTCTCCACAGTGCGTATCACAGAATCGTCGAGGTAATATCTGGGTAAAATTTCATAAAGAGCTGGAACAATTAACATCTCAGTATCGGCACGATCTTGCAGAGCCAATGTTAGGGCATTTACAAAGAGCACGGGATTAACATAGCGACGAGCATAAACCGCCAACTTTTGCAGCCTTTGGAAATCACGACAACGAACAAATAGACGATAGAGTCCTAGAAGTTGGCGTATATGCACTTCATTGGTATAGGAACACATTACGTTGCGGTCTAGGATGCGATTGTTACGTATCAAATCCAACACCATTAGCATATCATCGTCAAGGGGCTGTAAGGAAGGAAGTATTGTAAGGATTGGCATATTTCATAGCAAATGCTGACACTCAACGGACCGATTTGTCGAGGCCTTCAACGCCCTGCACAACAACCACATGAAAATATCATAAAGTGATGCCAAGTTTTTTCTTGAAGTTTTCATGGGGTTGTTGTATACAGACGCTCAACGGACCGATTTCGGTTGGTGCATGAGGATCTTCAATATATAAAATACCTCTGAAGGCCGCGGTAAATACGGTCCGTTGAGTCGCGGCCTTTAAGGATATGTTTCCAGCTTAAGGGTCCAAATACATAAGAGAGAGAATGTGAGAGAAACAACAACGACCACATGAAAAATGTGTAAGTGATGCCAAGTTTGTTCTCGAAGTCTTCATGTGGTTGTTGTAACGGGACACTCAACGGACCGCATGTATTTGGCCCCTAAGGGATCTTCCATTTATAAATGGGTTTTTTATGGAAGACCACTGTGCCATTTCGTCAATCCCACTTACCCCCATATACATATTTTCATCGGTAACACCATCGATATTAATCTCCAACAGGAGGCGATCTTCCAATGGCAACTCAACCTGTCGGAGTATGTCTAGAATGAATTTCTGACGAAGTAATTCATCTCTGGACATGGTATACAGGCGGCCAATGCCTACATGACATATTGCAAAGAATGGGAAAAGAATAATTAGAAAATTCATGAAAAATATAAAACAAAAAGTATTCTCTTACCATTTTGTGATCCTTGAACTACATTTAAATTTAGCCTTGGACGATCGACAATCACACCAGCGGCGGCAAAGCCGACTATACACAAAATTACTAAAATATTTCTCATCTTCTCGCTTTACTATAGGGAGCCCACCACTCAAACGTTGTAAACACTTGAAGTGACTACATTTCTCAACTGTCGAAATTCCCTATTTATACCATGCGGCTACTGACTAGTCCATAGAATATCATCTTCGAAAATTGTTATCATCATCAGGTTAACAACCATATTTTGTTTTTGACAATCGTGGGACATTTTTTATTACTGTTTTCGATTGATCTGCATTACTACAGTATTTACGACAGTGATAAGCAGCAAGAATTTCGATTGCATTTCCCCCATTCCCAGTCGTTAAGTGCGCTCCAATGGACAATGAATTGATAATTTTAACAATTACAGACGTGCAAAAAGTGAATCGTATCCCCTTTAGGTTAGGTTGAGAAGATGGGCGATGAAATCGCCAAATGTCCGTAGGGACAAAGGCTGAAGTGCTAAGTAGGCACGTTGAGCGCTCTAGTCTGTATTTTTCTGGGGGAGGTTATATCTAAATTTATTATTAACTAGCAAACCCCGGTCCGCGTTGTTGGCCCGTCCTAATTAGTTTTATTGAAAATTTTTTATGGACTTTATGCTTGACAATTCAAAAATAGATGTTTTCTACTTTACTTCTTCGGCCCATTGTCAAACCGATGAGGATTTTAAATTTATCAACAGATTTTGTCTCAAACCTTTCTTCTCTCTTATCGATCAAATGAACAAATAGGGGTAGGTCTTTCATTTTTTTTCTTTTTTTTTTGGTTCACCCTATTATACATACGATGAAGTTTAATCATGGTAATCTAACAAAACCGACTGTACATTCATCGTATGTAGGAATGTAAAGCGGCCCATACACTATCAAATTTTGATGTCAATATTTGTAGTAGTATCCCAGCCAGCATTTTTTGAAATTTTTGATCAAATTCGAGTCTTTTTTCATCCGACCCCAGCAAAATGTTCCCCAGCAACATTTGACGGAAGGGGTTATTGGGATGACGTGATTTCATGTCATCTTTTGCATTGGTTCAAAGGAAGTCGTGAAAGATCCGATCTTTTCATTAGGATTTGAACCAATGCAAAGGAAGTCGTGAAAGATCCGATCTTTTCATCAGCATTTGTACCCATTCCATCGATCCAATAGAGATGATGTTTGTGTTTTTATTTACACACCTGTTTATTTTCATTTTGGTATGTTCCAGTACTGCAAAAATCTACTAATTTTTACTATTTTTTTCCGATAACATAAAGGAAAAATTGTTATCGTAGTAAAAATAAGTAGATTCTTGCAGTTTCTGGAACAGACCAAAGTTGTTAGAACTGTCGTCGTGATGTTGTCCTACATTTCCTGCATAGTCGATGGTCAGACTAGCAAGGTTTCTTGAAACCAATTTCGTTAAAATTTCTTTTCAAGCTTCGTTAGTGTCCACACACGTTAACGTGAAATTTCAGATTTTTTCGTGTCCTCTTTATTTTACCATTCGCGTTTGTTGTGTTTCTCATACCAATAAAAACAAAACAAACATAAATAAACTAAAACCAGCACAATATAATTAACATTTATAATTAAAATAATATTAATACATAGTTAAATTTTCACTATTTCATTAATTTAATGTTTTTATTAAATCTTTTTATGCTTGCTTTGTTCTTAACATCTGCTTGAGAAAATAAAAATGAAAGAAAATGGAAGAAAAAATCTTGCAACGAACAACAAGAAGAGGCAACACAACAAACACAGAAAACCATGTACATGGGTTTCACTACTTCATACCCCTCGCCTATAAACTTGACGTCGCCATGTTGAAATCGTGCTAGTCTGACCATCGACATATCAAACAACTAAAACTTCTAAACAATTGGTATTATATGAAGTCCCAACCATCGAGCTAAAAATAGAATCGGACTGCACACATTGCTATTTTAAAAGTTCCCTTGTCTGTTCTAAATCTGACATAGAATGAAATCAATCAAATCTCGCTTCTTGGAATTTGAAAAAAAGTCCGAAACGAAAAGGAACAAGAATCTGAAAATAAAGAAGAAACGACTTTTGGAAAGAAACAATTAAAAATAAATTAATTAAGCATAAATGGTATTTTCCATAAAAAGTCTCTCCTCCCCGTTCGTTACATTTTGTTCTTAGAGATCCCTAAAGCAAGCCGGGTTGTAGATCCCTACATATTTCCTTCACTAAACAAAAGAGTATAAATTTCCAAAATGTTGTTATAAAATAACAAAATTATAAAATAAAAGTAATTTACGAAATAAAAATACATACTTAAAGGAGTGCATTTGGAGTCCATGTTGAAATCTGAACTGGTGATGGGAAGATAATTGAAAAAACCTTTTGTAAGATGAAAGAATATCAGTCTGTTCAGGTCTGTTCCAGAAACTGCAAGAATCTACTTATTTTTACTACGATAACAAAGTACTGGAACATACTGAAAATAATGAAAATAAACAGGTGTGTAAATAAAAACACAAACATCATCTCTATTGGATCGATGGAATGGGTACAAATGCTGATGAAAAGATCGGATCTTTCACGACTTCCTTTGCATTGGTTCAAATCCTAATGAAAAGATCGGATCTTTCACGACTTCCTTTGAACCAATGCAAAAGATGACATGAAATCACGTCTTCGCAAAGAACCCCTTCCGTCAAATTTTGCTGGGTTTGGATGTAAACTTTTGAAAAACTAAACTGATAAATTTATTGTAGTTATTTCATGAATGGGTTTGAATCATGGCACAATTATCCAGGTAGTGGCATCGTAAAATTTTGAATATGTTATGTCAATACTTTCTTTATGTTGTTGTGGAAATTACAACAAAAATAATTTTTTTATAAAGTGATTTGACTTTTCATATTCGATCAGCTGGTGTGATACCACTACCTGGTAGTTCTGCCATGGTTTGAATTAATAAAGAGTTTTGTTTTTCATGAAAACCATATTTCAATACATTTCATTTCCATTTTCCAAACAATATGAAAATTTCATGTCAAGGGGTTGGTGAAAATGACATGCCAAAGCATTGGTTAAAATGACATGTCAAAGCATGGGTGAAAATGACGTGTCAAAGCATTGGTGAAAATGACATGTCAAATCATTGGTGGAAATGACATGCCAAAGCATTGGTGGAAATGACATGTCAACGCATTGGTTAAAATGACATGCTTAGGATCCAGAAAATAACGTCATCTTTTGGGGTCCACGCTCATATAAAATTCATCGATGAAGATGCTAAAAAGATGACATGCTAGATCACTTGCACCCATGATTGAATGTCATCTTTGGCATCGACCCAGCAAAATGTTCGATGCCAAAGATGACATTCAATCATGGGTGCAAGTGATCTAGCATGTCATCTTTTTAGCATCTTCATCGATGAATTTTATATGAGCGTGGACCCCAAAAGATGACGTTCTTTTCTGGATCCTAAGCATGTCATTTTAACCAATGCGTTGACATGTCATTTCCACCAATGCTTTGGCATGTCATTTCCACCAATGATTTGACATGTCATTTTCACCCATGCTTTGACATGTCATTTTAACCAATGCTTTGGCATGTCATTTTCACCAACCCCTTGGCATGAAATTTTCATGTCTTGTTTGGAAAATGGAAATGCTGTATTGAAATATGGTTTTCATGATAAACAAAACTCTTTATTAATTCAAACGAATTCATGAAATAGCTACAATTAATTTATCAGTTTAGTTTTTCAAAAGTTTACATCCAAAATTGCAATGTAATCACCACCGCTGCAACGCAAAAGATTACTTCCTCCGTTCTCCGCAACTGATATTCTTTCATCTTACAAAAGGTTTTTTCAATTATCTTCCCATCACCAGTTCAGATTTCAACATGGACTCCAAATGTACTCCTTTAAGTATTTTAATTTCGTAAATTGCTTTTATTTTATAATTTTGTTATTTTATAACAACATTTTGGTAATTTATACTTTTTGTTTAGTGACGGAAATATGTAGCGATCTACAACCCGGCTTGCTTTAGGGATCTCTAAGAACAAAATGTAACGAACGGGGAGGAGAGACTTTTTATGGAAAATACCATTCATGTTTAATTAATTTATTTTTAATTGTTTCTTTCCAAAAGTAGTTTCTTCTTTATTTTCAGATTCTTGTTACTCTTCGTTTCGGACTTTTTTTCAAATTTCAAGAAGCGAGATTTGATTGATTTCATTCAACATATGTCAGATTTAGAACAGACAAGGGAACTTTTAAAATAGCAATGTGTGCAGTCCGATTCTATTTTTAGCTCGATGGTTGGGACTTCATATAATACCAATTGTTTAGAAGTTTTAGTTGTTTGATATGTCGATGGTCAGACTAGCACGATTTCAACATGGCGACGTCAAGTTTATAGGCGAGGGGTATGAAGTAGTGAAACCCATGTACATGGTTTTCTGTGTTTGTTGTGTTGCCTCTTCTTGTTGTTCGTTGCAAGATTTTTTCTTCCATTTTCTTTCATTTTTATTTTCTCAAGCAGATGTTAAGAACAAAGCAAGCATAAAAAGATTTAATAAAAACATTAAATTAATGAAATAGTGAAAATTTAACTATGTATTAATATTATTTTAATTATAAATGTTAATTATATTGTGCTGGTTTTAGTTTATTTATGTTTGTTTTGTTTTTATTGGTATGAGAAACACAACAAACGCGAATGGTAAAATAAAGAGGACACGAAAAAATCTGAAATTTCACGTTAACGTGTGTGGACACTAACGAAGCTTGAAAAGAAATTTTAACGAAATTGGTTTCAAGAAACCTTGCTAGTCTGACCATCGACTATGCAGGAAATGTAGGACAACATCACGACGACAGTTCTAACAACTTTGGTCTGTTCCAGAAACTGCAAGAATCTACTTATTTTTACTGCGATAACAATTTTTCCTTTATGTTATCGGAAAAAAATAGTAAAAATTAGTAGATTTTTGCAGTACTGGAACATACCACAATGAAAATAAACAGGTGTGTAAATAAAAACACAAACATCATCTCTATTGGATCGATGGAATGGGTACAAATGCTGATGAAAAGATCGGATCTTTCACGACTTCCTTTGCATTGGTTCAAATCCTAATGAAAAGATCGGATCTTCCACGACTTCCTTTGAACCAATGCAAAAGATGACATGAAATCACGTCATCGCAAAGAACCCCTTCCGTCAAATTTTGCTGGGACTGCACGATTAAAAAGCTGGAATATGAGCTCATTTTCTGATCATAAATGACTCCTTTGTCGGGAGGAAAACGTAACCTCAGGCGACTCTTCTAAACAAATCACAAATGAGTCTTCCTCTGCATCAGTTTCGAGTCATTTCTGATGGTATATAAAGTCTTTTTCGAGTCGTATTTCAATCATTTATTGGTGTTTTGTTGATTAATTTGGAACCCTTTTCGAGTCTTTTTAGAGTCATGTTTATAATCATTTATGAGTCTTTAGGGAGTCATTTATGAATCATTTTATTAGACAAAATAAATTAAAAGAATTTTCTTTTTATTCTTTTTTGTTTCCTTCCTTCGTTTTGTTGTCTTTTCTGCTTTGTTATGTCTTTTAATTATCCTTCATGTTGCGCGGTGGTTAGTATACTGCTTCTTCATTTCACTTGGCAAAACCTGTTGTGTTGTGTTTGTCTGTACCTTTAATATTATACGTTACATTTATATCAAAGTTTTGTAGAAAGTGTATATGAGAATTTTTTACAACCAAACAAAAATAAAACGAAACAATCAGATTTTAATCACCTAACAGTTCAATATATGATCAGAAGATACATAATTATAATCACTTTTCAAACACCTGCATGACCCTTTTTTGATTAAGCATTTTTCAATCTGCCAGATGATTAATATGTGACAATAAAAATAAAAAAATGGTCACATTTTAAACACATCAATGATTTATTTGTGATTGCTACACATTTGTTGTTGTATTATAAATTGTACTTTTTTTAATCATTACAGGGAGTCACTTTCGAGTCCCTTTCTGATCATACAAGCGACTTAATCAGTTTTTGATCACCAAAAGGACTCTAAAAAGACTAGGCAATGTGATTTTTGAAAAAACAGTCTTCCAAATGCTATCTGGCCCAGCCAGCATTTTTTGAAAATTTTAATCAAATTCGAGTCTTTTTTGATCCGACTGCACGATTAAAAAGCTGGAATATGAGCTCATTTTCTGATCATAAATGACTCCTTTGTCGGGAGGAAAACGTAACCTCAGGCGACTCTTCTAAAAAAATCACAAATGAGTCTTCCTCTGCATTAGTTTCGAGTCATTTTTGCCATTTTCATGAGTCTTTAGGGATTCATTTATGAGTATTTTTATTAGACGAAATAAATTTAAAAAATTTATTTTTATTCTTTTTTGTTCCTTTCCTTTGTTTTATTGTCTTTTCTGCTTTGTTATGTCTTTTAATTATCCTTTATGTTGCGCGGTGGTTAGTATACTGCCTCTTCATTTCACTTGGCAAAACCTGAACATGTGTTGTGTTTGTCTATACACTAAATATTATACGTTACATTTATATCAAAGTTTTATAAAAAGTGTATATGAGAATTATTTACAACCAAACAAAAATAAAACAAAACAATCAGTTTTTAGTCACCTATCTCTTCAAAATATGATCAGAAGATACATAATTATAATCACTTTTCAAACACCTGCATGACCCTTTTTTGATTAAGCATTTTTCAATCTTCATGAAGATCAAACTGTGACTATAAATAACGAAAAAATAGTCAAATTTTAAACGCCTCAATGATTCATTTGTTATTGCTACACATTTGTTGTTGTATTTTAAATTGAACTCTTTTTAATCATTATAGGGAGTCACTTTCGAGTCCCTTTCTGATCATACAAGCGACTTAATCAATTTTTGATCACCAAAGGGACTCTAAAAAGAGTCCGCAATGTGATTTTTGAAGAAACAATCTTCCAAATGCTAGCTGGGTGGGATGTGTACATTTTTCAAAACATGTGAATGTGTGTGTGAATTTTATGGATTGAGGAAAATCAAAATAGTTTTGATTTTCAAAATGAACCCCAGTCAATCCGATGAATATGGTTTATTTTTAAAATGGTCAAAAAGCAATTTTGAAACGAGGAACATTGTTTTTGTGAAGAAATAAAAATAGTTTTTAATTAATTAATTGGATTAATCGAGCTAACATGGCCTAAGGAGTTTTGTATTGAAAAATGAATTCTAGCGAAATACCACACACTCAACCATTACGCTACGATCGTTTCGCCTGGTGGTTTAAGCCAGGCTCATCAGGCGTATTTGAATGCTAATGGCTAGAAGACAAAGGCTGATTTTGATAACTTCTATTTATACAAACATTTTTACAAATTTGTAATTATGAAGTATTTATTGAAGTCTTTTTCTTTATCAAGTCACCCTAGTGTCTCATGGTAAAATAATTACAGGTAGTCCCATCTCAAAAATGTATGTCGATGCAACTCTGTTTACCTGTACGTTACCGTGTCAAATACAAAGCAAAACAAAAATTGAATGACATTTAGTAACAAGAACAAAATATAATTTTTTGTTATTTGTTTTTGAAAATACCAAAAATAACAATTAATTATCCAAATATTTCAAAAAAGAGAAAAATATATAGTTGTACATCATCTGGAGATAGCTTTAACATGCGTGCGACCCTTCAAATTCATTTGTCTTGCTGCAAATCTGATCTGATATTGAATAATCCTTTACGATGTCTACCATGGCTGTGTATGTGGATGCATGTTTCGAAGATACAATCACTTAAACCCGTATTTTGTTCGTAGGTCGGAATTGCAGAACATTTTGGAAAAATGAAAAAATAACAGATCCAATTTAGTGAAACCACAAGGTCTTGCAGTGTACGTTATGGCTTGGAAACCGAGTTATGAAATATGGTCACATGATGGTTGATACGAGTACAAATTCATGCGAGACACCGTGGTGCAGTGGTAAACGCGGCCGCCATGCACTCAGATGGTCTGCAGAACATCAAAATTTTCGGCGGTGGCAAATCTCTTCTCTACATTCTTCTCTGCATTCATTTCCTGAGTGGTGATTGATTATCCCTTCGGGGATGTGGTGGGAACATACATATCGTCACCTGAAATGTCCAAAGACGTAACCCTCAACGTAACCCTTTGAGGGTTACGTCTTTGGGCTATTCAGATGACGATATGTATGTGTATATGTATGATACAAATTCAAAAATATATGTAGATTTAACGGAAAAATAAACCAATTGTTTTCTCTAAAAATATTTTATTAAAACCAATTGAAGTTTAATTTATATTAAGATAAAAGAAAAATCTTACTAAAAACTTCGCATCCATCTAATCTTCTAGCTTCTATGAGATTCTAGGGAATAAAATACGCTTTTTGGTGCTTAGGTTTCCATTCCCAATCCGTTCTCTCTGACCATTTGAGCCTTATTCAAGAAATCTTCTTCAATAGCGCAGAATTCAAGGCATTAAGGAAGACCACACTTTTCTCAATGTTGTCGATGGTGGAGTTCTCATCCAACGGATTTGATTCAGGTATCAGGTTGACAACTATTCGGGCCATAGAGAATTTGATGTAAATCGACACTTGAAACCGCATTCGACACTTTGACCTTGGGTTATGGACTCCTTGGTGATATTATCAACAGCAGGAAACGTTATCGTGGCCACCATCATTACTCGATCATAAAGGCAGATAACATTTAAACATGCTCACTGGTCTGAGACAATTCAATTTGCCGTAAATGTTAGTAATTATACATCAATGCCCCTGGTTATGCCTTAGATTCAGCATACATTTGTTTATAGTCCACCGATTCCTTGGCAATCTTTAGTTGATTATCTTACAAAGATTTCTTTTCATTATTTGCCGAGGCCTTACCGCTCAATTCAATTATATGATCATTGAGTTTTTGTACCAATTCACGAAACCTTAGATTCAGCATACATTTGTTTATAGTCCACCGATTCCTTGGCAATCTTTAGTTGATTATCTTACAAAGATTTCTTTTCATTATTTGCCGAGGCCTTACCGCTCAATTCAATTATATGATCATGGAGTTTTTGTACCAATTCACGAAACTTTGTTAAGGTCCATAGCGCTACCAACGTGGGAACAGCGGTGAATACATATATTCTTCACATTATGACGATCAAAAAGAAAGAAAATATTGAACAAAACATTTTTCGTGTCAATATATTTTGAAAATGGCATTTGTGTACATGTATACATTCACTCAGTGTCAAATCCCGTTTGACAATGAACGTACTTCAAATTCGAAATTTGAAAAAAAATTTAAACAGTTGTGAGCATGAAACTACCTTTCTTCTTATACCATGCTAGTGTCTTGTCTAGGAATCATTTTCTCAATACATACACATATACAATCGAAGGGGGTTTCCTTCATGAATTGTAATGCCTTCAGTTTTTGAAGTTTTGGATATCATGTCGACTAGTTTTGTTGATATGATACATTGGCATCATGTCGACTAGTTTGTTGATATGATACATTGGCAGTGGCTTAGAACGCTGAGATCTCGACAACATTGTCTGTTTGTTGGAGAGGACCCAGGTTCAAACCTCAGCCAGGGCAGCCGGGCTCTGCTGTGAAGATTTTTATTTATTATTGTCTTTTTAGGACGAAGGCCATTATTAATGAAAGTTTTTAATTAATTAATTGGATTAATCGAGCTAACATGGGTGACTTGATAAAGAAAAAGACTTCAATAAATACTTCATAATTACAAATTTGTAAAAATGTTTGTATAAATAGAAGTTATCAAAATCAGCCTTTGTCTTCTAGCCATTAGCATTCAAATACGCCTGATGAGCCTGGCTTAAACCACCAGGCGAAACGATCGTAGCGTAATGGTTGAGTGTGTGGTATTTCGCTAGAATTCATTTTTCAATACAAAACTCCTTAGGCCATGTTAGCTCGATTAATCCAATTAATTAATTAAACTTTCATTAATAATGGCCTTCGTCCTAAAAAGACAATAATAAATAAAAAAAATAGTTTAAGTTCATTAATTTTTAGAGGAAAATTTGAAGATTTTGGTTGCAGATTGAAGGCTGATTGAATGCTTTGCTACACACTTATCAAGCGCACACGTACAGAAGGAGTTCATCGGCTAGACAAGCCAATTTGATAGTGTATGGTAGAGTTGTGCCAAAGGAACTATATGGAACTATCTAGTTCACTTCGCAGTTCCAATGGCCCACATTTTTTCTTTGAACAAACTGCGTATAATTAATATCACACGTTATATTTCATGATGATACTCATACGTTTTGGAACTAGTACAAGGAACAAGGAACTAGATTACCCAACTCTAGTGTATGGGCCGCTTTATGGACAGCTTCAATCATTTACGAAAATATATTAAAATGATTTATCGCTCATTTTAATTATCTCTTGACATTTGTGTATAATTTTAATTTATTTATTGACTGCTGCAAATATTGATTTGAATTTGCATGATTTACGGCCTTTTTGGTAATTTTCAAATCGGTTCTCATCTTATTTACGAACATTTTATAGGATTTTCAAGAGACAAAGGGAAATAAAAAACAGATAGTTTAATGATGGCGTATGTTTAATATTGAACACGCATGTATGTAATACTCATACGCTATATTAAGGTACGGAAACGACTTTCTAGCAAAAATATGTAGTACATACAATTATTCAGGTTCTTATGGAACAAACGTTGCCTATTAGGTAATCTAAATATGTAAATAAAATTTTAAAGACATAGAACTGTAATGCAGTTCAATTTTACTATTAAACCATAGAGGGTGTTTGTGTATAACAGACAACTAACAGAACACGACGGCAACAAAAACATGTATAACATAATTTTATGTCACCATATTGGAACAAAACATTATGTTATACCTCCAGCGCCATCTGCCGATGTATAGTAGCAATGTAAATGTCCCATCTTGTTATATTTTATGTCTTTGTCTTTACACCCATGGTATAAGTAAGAACAAAGATGTCAATATTATAAGATAGGAAAAGTCAATTGTGAAAAATTAACTGTAGAGGGAGTTAACCTCTGTTGCTACGTTATCATAGCAACATTCTGTTAAACGAAAACTGTTACTCATTGGAATATTGACAAGAAAAACATTTAAACTCAAGTTTGACGGCATTCACTTTTGATTTTTTTATTAAATAAACAATAAAAAAAGTAAAGAAATAAATTTCAGCCACAAAGCACGACGCTTATGTTTTCTGTCGCGAAAAATGGGAATCAAAAACGATTGGCATTGCTGTTATCAATTCCAGTAAGTTGTTTTGCCATCTGTAACCAAAATGTGGAACTATTAGCATATGTTTTTGGAAAATGCATTTCTTCTAGTATTTACTACTATACGTTTTTGTGATGCTCAAAGACATAGAATTGTAAAGACTGGAAAAGGTGCATAATGCAAATATGTTTATGAAACAAAGTATATAAACATTTTATCAACAACAGGGGTATGTTAATGTTAAAAACTACATTAAAGGGCATTTCGGCTTATACGAAGTGTAAGAAAGCAAAAAAGATGGACTTAGGATTGTATTCCATAGCAGTTTCTAGTTCATTGAATATGAACTAAGCGGTTAAAAACGCCTGAAATTGTTACGATATCATAACAACATTCTGTTAAGTACTTAACAATTTCAGGCTTTTTAACGGCTTAGTTCATATTCAATGAACTGGAAACTGCTATGGAATACAATCCTAAGTCCAACTTTTTGCTTTCCTACAATTCGTATAAGCCGAAATGCGCTTTAATGGAATTTTTAACATTAGCTGTGTCTTTTTACGTGATAATTAGTAATAATTATTACTAATGTTGCAGATTTTGACAGATGTATAAAGGAAAAGTTGCTGAAAAAAATGTTTCAGCAACATTTAGTAAGTAAAAAGACACCCCTAATAACATACCGCTGTTGTTGATAAAATGTTTATATACTTTGTTTCAAAAACATATTTGCATTATGCACCTTTTCCAGTCTTTACAAGTCTATGTCTTTGGTGATGTCAAAGACGTAAAGCAATAAAGACTCGAACAAATGCATTTTCCAAAAACATATGCTAATAGTTCCACATTTTGGTTACAGATGGCTACACAACTCACTGGAATTGATAACAGCAATGCCAATCATTTTTGATTCCCATTTCTCGCGGCAGAAAACATTAACGTTGTGTTTTGTGGCTAAATTTTGTTTCTTCACTATTTTTTATTTTTTATTTAATAAAAAACAAAAGTCAACGCCGTAAAATTTGAGTTTTAATGTTTTTCTTGTCAATATTCCAATGAGTAACAGTTTTCGTTTAACAGAATGTTGCTATGATGTCGTAGCAACAGAGGTTACTTCCCTCTACAGTTAATTTTTCACAATTGACTTTTCCTATCTTATAATATTGACATCTTTGGTGATGTTTTCGATAGGGATACATAAGTCGAGTTTTGCTATTTGACGAAAAGTGCTGCCAATCCAAAGACATAAAAGTGTAAAGACTGGAAAAGATGCATAATGCACAAATGTTTATGAAACAAAGTATATAAACATTTTACCAACAACAGGGGTATGTTGGTATGATAAAGACCCCATTAAAACGCAATACGGCTTATACAAATGTTAGGAAAGCAAACAGTTGGACTCAGGATTGTATTCCATAGCAGTTTCCAGTTCATTGAGTATGAACTTAGCGGTTAAAATCGCCTGAAATAGCTAACAACAGAGCTTAACTCCACCTATTGACAACTGTTAACAATTGAGTTTTCCAATCTTAATGTATTTACATCTTTGTGTCAATCTATGAAAGGGATGTTGCATGACACAATAATCATGGTAAATGACGTAAATGATTAAATATGTTTAATTTTTGCAAATTAAATTCACGTTATTTTCATCTAGACAATCCTTTTCTTAATGCTTTGAACAGTTTTCATGAAGTTCGTATTGGACAATCGATTGACACTCAATGGAATGACATCTTGGATGTCTTCGCGATAAGACCACACTTGACAAGTGTGTCTGGCAGGTGAATTTTACATCACAGTGGTTAGAATGGCACGGCAGATAACATTCCTACAGGAACTGTCAAGTCAGCAACACATGTTGCCTGACAAACAGCATCCTGTTAGAGGCGATCCATCCTAATAGAGGCGATCAGCGTACATTTTACCCAATCCTTTACAAAACCTAGCGAATTGTTTAGCTATTTTTGCAAAGTGGTCCATTACATGTTGCGAATGAATTTTTCGGACTAAACTCCATTGTCTTTATACGTTCCAACATCTTTCCTTAGCTCGGATGACTTTAAATCACTTCGAAGACATTTTTGAAGACATGTTAGCCAAATAGTCGGATACTAAGCATTTGCATCTTCAATGTTAATGCCTGAGGTGATGATGGATGCGACCAGTGAACAACATTTGCCGTGAAGAGGGAGCGCGAATGAGCTTTCTTTACTGCAAAGGTTATCCACTGGTCGCAATTTTTAACATCATAAATTGTATTTTTAGCATCGAAATGTAATTTGTACTCGCAACAGACTTTGATAAGGTAATCATGAAACCAATGTTTGATTAATGGCTTTAGTAAACATTATTAATTGACCATAAAAAATAAGCTATTCACTTGTCTGTCGATGTTTGACATCTTCTGAAATTCAAAGTAATAAAAAAATAAACAAAGGCTAAATATTATATTAAAAATATTGCTAACATTAATATATGATATATGTATGTATGTCATCTTATACATAGATGACCACAAAGTCCTTTTATAGAAAACTAAAAAATCTTATTATAGAAGATCTACAGGTCTTCTTAAAGAAGACCACAAGGTCTTCTTATCGGTGACCACAATGTCTTCTTATAAAAGACCACAAAGTCTTCTTATATAATATCGACAGGTCTTCTTGTAGAAGACCACTTGGTCTTCTTGTAGACTAGCACAAGGTCTTTTTATAGAAGGCCACAAGGTCTTTTTCTAGAAGACCACCAGATCCTCTTATAGAAGACCACAAGTTCTTATAGAAGGCCACAAAGTCTTCTTATAGAAGACCACCACGTCTTCCTATAGAAGACCACCACGTCTTCCTATAGAAGACCACCAGGTCTTCTTAAAAAGGACCACCAGGTCTTCCTATAGAAGGCCACCAGGTTTTCTTATACTATGTCCACTATATGTTCTTCTAGAAGACCATGAGTCACATTTGTCCGAAGAGGTGTCCTAGTTATTTCAATCGACAGTTTGTTAAGCACCCGCGAGTAATAGGGCGAACAGAAGATTACTTCAGATCTTTTCTTGCCGAGGATGAAACAGCACAATTTGCAATGGATGATGTTGCGAATGTTATCAGGAACGCTAATTCATCCAAAGCGTTGGGCCCTGATGCAATCTCCATGGTAATGCTGAAACTGACGGATGTGCCGTGAATCGAGTATTTCACTAAAGTTCTCAAACTTCCCAAAGTTTGGAAAATGGGAAGGGTGGTCCTGCTACTGAAGACGAGCAAGGATGCCAGCTAACGTAAATCGTACCGACCGATTTCGGTTTATTCGCCTCTTGAGACCTTACTCCTCCCCAGCAACAGCCACAACACGACAACAGCACTGCAAGCTATATCCACACAATCCCACGGCAGCGGGTTCTTACGTAGCGGATTGACCCGAAATCATAGTGTTTCGGCCAACAGCAGCCAATCCAGCATCCAGCCTATATTTCTACGTCGTTTTTATGCTGCTACAACAACAACATCTCACACATATTAGTCGAGGACCTAACCAGAGGAAGCCGTGTGATAGAACAGTGATGGTGGCGCTTGACTTATCAAAAGTCTTTGAAACGTAGATTGAAACAGGAAGTTCTTCATATTTGGGTGATATCTCCGGAACTGTTTGACATCTTCCTCTCATCTATTCCGGCCTCCTTCATATGGCATTGAGATCGTAGCGTATGCGGATGATTGTAAGTACCTTCCCTGATGTCATTTGTGAAGGGCTAAACTTCTTTTTAAATGATCTCACTACACCAGGAATATGCAAATATGATCCACCAAATCTACGGCCACTCTGTTCATCATATGGACTGCAGAGGTGAGAACTAAGTTAAATGTCATGGTTGATGGCAGCAGAATTTCGACCACAAGCCACATTCGACAGCATGTTCAGAGCTATTTGCCACAAGTTGAGATGTAGATCAAGGTCCTCAAGTCCCTAGGCGCCGAGGTTGGGTTGCAGTAAAAGAAACAACCACATACAAAACGATAGGTCGGTCTGTGGTAAGCTATGCGGCACCAATAGGGTTCGCGAATATAATTGCAATGGGATTCAAAACTATTCAATTCTGTCAGAATGCCGCCCTGAGAACTGCAACAGGGTGCCTCCTCATGTTTTGAGTGGACCATATAAATGAGGAGACAAACATTCTTCCAGTCATTCTTCGGGTGCTACCGTGAGAAGGCATCTTCTTGATCTGGAAAGAGAGCTCCAACGTTACAAAAGAGAACACTCTAGATCTGCAGGCCTATCAAGCGGGTTTAAATAGCTTTCACAGAGATGCATAAACAACTATCGTGTTAATGTGGTCCTCGGAGAACATCCGTCTTCTATCGCAGTTGAAGGGCGTCAGCTGTCACGACAAACCAGAGTAGTTTTGGATGGTGCAGCCGTCTGAATTCCTATAGGACAAGGATCGATGACACCGTACAAAACATCTGCCCAGCATTTGGCACAGGTCCGCATCTTTTCAACTCTACTAACTCCACTCTCAAAATGGACCATATGTAGTCCTTCCTGAACTTGGAGTTCAGACATATGCAAACATATAGAATCTGCTACAACAATTCAACAACAAATAAAGCTTCAAAATGATCTTCGAACTGTTCTTAAACTGCACTTAAGTACAATTTTTGAAATTTTGGGACGGAGATTTCCGATGGAACTTGACGTACGTTTGTTTTGTGTTCATACATTATACGTCAAATAAATCGTGGTAGAGTTGTTTATCATGACAAAAAACTCTGATATAAACGTAGTCTTAAATTCGTAAAAATTGCGCTAACCAAGACCTATTCACACAAATTTAAGGCCACATAGTTTTCTTTTTAAAAAATTGCATTTAAAATTTATTTATTTATACAAAAATACAATAACAGTATATACTAATAAAATTATACATATATATAGGAATTCAGTTCAGGAAACAGTTCGTTACAATGATCCGGTCCGATAATTGCCAGCATTTAAGTCGAAGTTAAAACATTCACAGTAGTTCCGAGCAGCATCTTATTGTGGAAGACGTTTCACTTTATCCTCGTGATAAATGAGTATATCCTTTATACTAACATTGGGTAGGTTTAACAATTTCTGGAAATCAATAAGGTCACGATCCATGGGATAAATCAAGGGAAGGTCATCTAAAAGAAGAGAATCAAAACCAAAACGGGTATTTACATCACGACGACGTTCGTCGGAAATTATTCTCGTTGCTTGAATGTTGTCATCGACAGGTGTGATGATAACCAGTAACTGCATGGCAAGACCCTCGACACGACCACGTGGTATTAGAAGACGATGAGGCAAAAGTGTGGTTTGGCCAAACAAAGGATTCATGGTTAAATCAACATTACCTTGCATGGCGCGCATAACACGTTCATATAATTCCGAGTAGGTAGTGACATCACGTCCCGTCCAGGTTATGTCACGGGATTTACGTTTAATGACATTACGACCAGTTGTCAAATCCACATCAACAATATCTAGAAGTAGGGCATTTCGGCGTTGTTCTTCGGGAGTCATCACACGGCCCAAGGCATCAAATTTGGGTACCATTAGAGTGCGTACAACAACACGCTGATTACGTTGTGAGGTGAGATCAAGATTAATGGCAAATGATTTGTGGTTGAGTCGAGGCATACGACCAATAACAGTTCGTTGAGATTTTTCCAAACCACCGTCCATTGTATTGAGCAAATTTGTTAGATCCACATCAACTTCTTCCACATAGGTACGGAAATCATCCACTTTCACATTGTTAATGGTCACTCCATCAAAGGCAATTTCATCCAAATTCCGTGGTCTTCTTAGCTGTTGAATTTGTCGCTCAATGGTATTGATTGTGTAACGTAGCAGCAGTTGGGTAATGGGAGTCTCAAGAATTTTGGATATTTGACCACCCTCTACATATTCCGAGAGATTAACAATTTCCTGTAAGATTTCATTTAAAATCAAACGATCGATTTCTCGAATAATGATTTCATCATCTAGTCCCAGTTTGCTGTAGTGCAGCTGACGTTCACTAAGATGTGTTATGGTCTGTTCAAGGGTTGTCTCAAGACGTTTGGAAATTTCTTGCATTTTTTCAATTACTACGGATCTTGTGCGTTCATCCAAATGGAAATCTTCCAACATAGTTAAATCGAAATTGTCCAAACGTCCTCCTTGGATTCTGTTCATATCGAAATTCAAGTTGTCCATTCGATTTATTTGACCGATTCCTCGCATAACATCCACAATGGTGTTACTACCTTGGATAGTACGTTGCCTCGTCAAGATTTGGTCCCTTACATTGTCCACCACTGAATGGCCAAGATTTTCCCTTACATCCACATTGTTGGTATTTTTCAACAGACTGACCCGGCCAACATTTTGTTGTTGTGAGATATGTTCCACATTTAGACGTGCCACTAACTGTTGCAAGTGATACAAAATTAATTGACCCATGCGTTGTCGTCTATCATCACCGGTCGTTCGATCAATACTACGTGGCATACGTCGTACTTCATCAGTCCGTTCGCCTTGCATAATCTCATTCAGGGGGACATTACGAGTTTTACTGTTGAGTAAATTTAATCTTTTACCGCTGACATGTAGCAAACGGTCATCATCCACTGATGTAGTGGGTAAGTCATTGTCGTAGTTTCTACGATACATCACATTGTCTTCTCTATCCACTCGGAGATTTCGATTCAAGTCCACGTTTCTATCTATATCAAGATTTCTCTTCAATAGAAGATCTTCGTCCCTTTCACGATTTTGCACATCGATATTTCTATCCATACCAAAATTTCTCTTCATTCCCAAAAATCTATTTGCCTGAAAATCTCTTTCTATTTCAAGATTTCTATCCCTTTGCACTCGGTTAACATCGTACTTTGTATTCGTGTCGCGATTCAAAATACCTCTTTTACCATAAAGCAGACCGAGTTTTGTGCTGCCAACATGTTCCCGATTCAGTCGCGTCAGTTCATCATCACCATCAATATTTAGGCGTCTATTCACGTCAAAATTTCTCTCAATACCAAGATTTCTATTCACTCCGACATCTTCATTTATATCGCGATTCAAAATACCTTCATAACCCTTTTTTCCGTTAAGTAAATTTAATCTGTTACTACCAACATATCCCCGATTCTTTCGCATCAGTTCATCATCATCGTTGTCTAGGCGTCTAATTGGTATATCTTGATTCATTCGTATATCATTGTCACGACGAGTCTCACGGACATCCATATCGCGTCTGAATGGTAAATTCTGTTGAAAGAAATATTTATAGAGACGTTTTAAGAGACATATATTGTATAGATAATAAAATAGATAAATTATCTAAGATATTTGGATAATGTAGATGCATTTTCCACATTGTTTGCATGACGTAGATAATCCACATTTTTTTTGATGGTGTCGATACCTTATCTATCCTGTTTGAATGGTGTAGATACATAATCCACATTGTATGGATAAAGTAGATACATTATCCACACTGTTTTGATGGTGTAGATATATTATCCACATTGTTAGGATGGTGTAGATAAATTATCCACATTGTAAGGATAGTGTGGATACGTTATCTAAATTCTTTGGAAGGTGTAGATACATTATCCACATTGTTAGGATGGCGTGGATACATTATCCACATTGTAAGGATGGTGCAGTTAGATTATCTAGCCTGTTTGGATGGTATACATATATACATAATCATCCTAATTTGCATTGTTTGAATGGCATAGATACATTATCTACATTGTTTGGATGGTGTAGATACATTATCGACATTGTAAGGATAATTTGGATACGTTATCTATATTCTTTGGAAGGTGTAGATACATTATCCACATTGTTAAGATGCCGTATATGCATTATCTACATCGCATAGATGGCACAGAAATATTATCTAGACAGTTTGGATGGTGCAGATGCATTATCTACATTGTTAGGATGGTGCAGATACGTTATACAGCCAGTTTGGATGGTGTATGTAGATAATCCACATTATTTGGATAAAGTAGATACATTATCCACACTGTTAGGATGGTGTACACACATAGTTTGGATAAAATAGATACATTATCCACACTATTTGGATGGTGTATATACATTATCCATATAGTAAGGATGGTGTGGATATGTTATCTACATTCTTTGGATGGTGCAGATACATTAGCCACATTGTTTGGACACAAAATCCACTTTGTCAGGATAAGGTAGAGTTGTTTATATATCCAACTTACCATATCTCCTCGGTTCAACGTTATATCATCCCGTCTTAGAGATTCCACCCTATCACGATTTTTAAACATCACATCCTCATCTTCATAGCGTCTTACTGGTTCCACTCGATCCAGTATATTTCTTTCACGATTCAGGAATGTTGATCGCCGCCCCAAGTCTTGTTCTTCATTCGTAATCACATCACGATCCAAATTCTTCAATGTACGCGACTGTTCCACAACCAGTTCATCCAGTAAAATATTAAGGAATGATCTCAAACCAATATCTTCCGATAAGTGACCTTGGCTATTACCCATGGGAATAATACGCAGTGACATGTTCTCTTTGTTTTTATCGAACATAATCAAACGATTGCCACCCAAGGCGGCTGCCTTTTGCATAGCCAATTGTTGATGCAGATCACGCCATGGCATCCACAGTTGGGACTTATCAAAGATACCAACTCCATTACCACCGACAAATGGATTGAAATTCAGCTTGGCATTGCGACGCAATTGAGTAAGATCGAATAGGCTGGGACGCAGGGACACATCATTTTTAGCAACCGTTCCAATTTGGTTAGTATCTCTTTCCAAATTCTCCACAGTGCGTATCACAGAATCGTCGAGGTAATATCTGGGTAAAATTTCATAAAGAGCTGGAACAATTAACATCTCAGTATCGGCACGATCTTGCAGGGCCAATGTTAGGGCATTTACAAAGAGCACGGGATTAATATAGCGACGAGCATAAACCGCCAACTTTTGCAGCCTTTGGAAATCACGACAACGAACAAATAGACGATAGAGTCCTAGAAGTTGGCGAATATGCATTTCATTGGTATAGGAACACAGTACGTTGCGGTCTAGGATGCGATTGTTACGTATCAAATCCAAGACCATTAGCATATCATCGTCAAGGGGCTGTAAGGAAGGAAGTATTGTAAGGATTAACATATTTCATGACAAATGCTTTGCTGGCGCTTTAAAGCAAAACATAATTTAGAACGACACTCAACGGACCGATTGTGTAGAGGCCTTTCACGCCCTAAAACAACAACCACATGAAAAGATCACAAAGTGATGCCAAGTTTTTTCTTGAAGTTTATATGTGGTTGTTGTATACAGACCATGGCGGACCATGGAAGATCAGCTGTTTTTGCCGCTGTACCTGTATTATTGTGCCGTGATACAGACGCTCAACAGAGTGATTTTGGTTGGTGCGTTGCGTTACAACAACCACATGAAAACTTCAAGAACAACCTTGGAATCACTTACACATTTTTCATATGGTTGTTGTTTTCAACGCGCAACGCGTCACACAACGGACCGTATGTGCCGCGGCCTTAAGGGTCCAAAAACATAAGGTCCGTTGTGAGACAACAACAACCACATGAAAAATGTGTAAGTGATGGCAAGTTTGTTCTCGAAGTTTTCATGTGGTTGTTGGAACGCGACACTCAACGGACCGCATGTATTTGGCCCCTAAGAGATCTTCCATCAATAAATGGGTTTTTTTTATGGAAGACCACTGTGCCATTTCGTCAATCCCACTTACCCCTATATACATATTTTCATCGGTAACACCATCGATATTAATCTCCAAGAGGAGGCGATCTTCCAATGGCAACTCAACCTGTCGGAGTATGTCTAGAATGAATTTCTGACGAAGTAATTCATCTCTGGACATGGTATACAGGCGGCCAATGCCTACATGAAATATTGCAACGAAAGGGAAAAGGATAATTAGAACTTTCATTTCAAAAATAAAACAAAAAGATATTCTTACCATTTTGTGATCCTTGAACTACATTTAAATTTAGCCTTGGACGATCAATAATCACACCAGCGGCGGCAAGGCCGACTATACACAAAATTACTAAAATATTCCTCATCTTCTCGCTTTACTATAAGGAGCCCACCACTCAAACATTGTAAACACTTGAAGTGACTACATTTCTCAGCTGTCGAAATTTCCTATTTATACTCTGCGACTACTGACTAGTCCATAGAGTATCATCTTCGAAAATTGTTATCATCATCAGGTTAACAACCATATTTTGTTTTTGACAATCGTGGGAGATTTTTTATTACTGTTTTCGATTGATCTGCATTACTACAGTATTTACGACAGTGATAAGCATCAACGATTTCGATTGCATTTCCCCCATTCCCAGTTATTAAGTGCGCTCCAATGGACAATGAATTGATAATTTTGACATTAACAGACGTGCAAAAAGTAAAATCGTATCCCCTTTAGGTTAGGTTGAGAAGATGGGCGATGAAATCGCCAAATGTCCGTAGGGACAAATGCTGAAGTGCCAAGTAGGCACGTTGGGCACTCTAGTCTGCATTTTTCTGGAGGAGGTTATATCTAAATGTATTATTAACTAGCAAACCGCGGTCCGCGTTGCTGGCCCGTCTTAATTAGTTTTATTGACAATTTTTTATGGACTTTATGCACGACAATTCAAAAATAGATATTTTCTACTTCACTTCTTTGGCCCATTGTCAAACCGAGGAGGATTTTAAATTTATCAACAGATTTTGTCTCTAACCTTTCTTCTCTCTTATGGACTTTGTTGAATTTTGTGCCCATTGATGCTGCTTAGGATTTATTATCGTCCACGTCCCATATCTTTACAATAAAACAATCTAATTATAAAAGTTAAAAAATAAGTCTAATTCTCCCGCTTATTGAGACTTATATGTTTTAGTTTTTCATGCCTGATGGACCGTTGAACCTTACCATTTAAGGAAATTTGTAAATACAATCGTTATTCTTGATCGGGGGCACAACCATCGAAATTTGCATACCGATGCACTCATAAGTTTAGCAAATATAGCGATTAGAAAACAATAGGCCCCCGAAATTCGTCTACAAATATATTGCATTTTGGACCTAGGGACATTCCTGAACATTTTTTAAAAATATCATGGTTGAATAGTTTTGGAAAAATACACGCAGAGAAAAAAATATGTTTGATCCAACAATATTCCAAGAGCAAAATATGTATTGTTAACATATTGTTGGATTCCTCATGTAGTATTGTAAATCCAAAAATAGTTTGTGTCAACTGAACAATATTTCTCTCTTTTCTTCGAAAATTTGTTTCTCTTCTCTCGCTATTCGATGCCGTGTTGAAAAAACAATTTTGGTGAGTTGTGGTGTGTTTGTATGACATGCTGCCTTTACCTTTGTTTTTGTGTGTATGTACTTGTGAGAATCTTGTTTTTATTTGTTTCTGTTTTGTTTCATTCTTCTTTCCTTTTCATGTTTGTTATGGTGTTTAATTATTCCTTATGTTGTGGTGGGTTCTTGTGGCTTTTTGTTTGGCTTTGTTGTTAGCCAATGCGGCAAACCATGTATTGTGTTCATCAATGATTGCAATATTATACGCGACATTTATATCCAAGTTATGCGAAAAGTGTATATGAGAAGTATATGCACTCAAATCAATTTCTGGGTTGGTTTTCTGTATTGACAATACTTTTTGTAAACAAAATTAGATTATGATAGTTCCTACAATCGGTATTGTTAACGATTTTAACAATATTGCGGAAATTCGAAAGTTGTTTTTGTTTTCTATGCTTGGAATAAAAGATGGTATTTTTGGATTTGGATTACAATGTTTGAACAAAACAAATACATTTTTGGAACCAAAACATATATTTTTGTTCCAACAAAAGCGAAAAATATTTTTTCTGTTCGTGTATGTATTGAAAAGAGTGGTAATCAGTTTTCTAGATATAACATATTTTATTGGCTCCAAATTATAAGTTTGGCTTATACATATTGCGTTTTAAGGAAAGGCGTGGGAAAGGTACCCGACATCAACATTCGTAATTTTTGCAAATATGAAATTATGCAAATGTCGTGATTTTTATTTATATCTATATATATAAAAGAGCTCAGTGAGTGAGTGAGTGACTGAGTGACTGACATATCATCGCCCAGACGAAACCGCTGAACCTAGAAAGCTGAAATTTTGACTGTGGGTTGCTGTCGGTGTGTAGGGGTGAGATAAGGCTGGGTTTTTGGAAATTCGACCTAGAAGGGCACGAAAAGTACTAAAAGGTACTAAATATGGTACCCTTTGTATTAGGCAAACGGGAAGAGCTAGAATTTTGAAATTTGGAATGAGGGTAACTGATGGAGAGTTAGAAAGATGTACCAAAGGGTTTTTGGAAATTCGACCTATAAGTGTACGAAAAGTTACTAAATTTGGTACCAATTGTATATTTTGAGCGGATATAGCTACAATCTTCATATTTGGTATGGGAATCAAGGTTGGGAAGTGGCGTTGATATAAGGACATGACTTTGGAAGTTCGTACTTATGTGTACGAGTAGTACTAAATGGTACTAAATTTGGTACAATTTGGATTTGGGTGAACGGATAGAGCTGAAAACCTGAAATTTCAAATTTAGATTACCGTTAAAGTGTACGATTGAGATATCGGGGTAGTTTTGGAAATTAATACTTATGTGTACGAAAAGTACTAAATGGTACCAAATTTGGTACAATTTGGATTTAGATAGACATGGAAACCTGAAATTTGGAATTAATATTACTGATGGAGTGAAGGATTGAGGTAGTTTTGGAAATTCTTACTTATGGGTACGAAAGGAGTAAACCGTACTAAATTTGGTACAAATAGGATTTGGGTGAACGGATAGAGCTGGAATCCTGAAATTTGGAATTTAATTACTTTTGGAGTGTATGATTGAGTTAGTCTTGGAAATGCGAACTTATGGGTACGGAAAGTACTAAATGGTACTAAATTTGGTACAATTTAAATTTAGTTGAAAGGATAGAGTTGGAATCCTGAAATTTCGAATTAAGGTTACTGATGGAGTGTAGGATTGAGGTAGTTTTGGAAATTCATACTTATGGGTACGGAAAGTACTAAATGTACTAAATTTGGTACAATTTATATTTGGGTGAAAGGATAGAGTTGGAATCCTGAAATTTCGAATTAAGGTTACTGATGGAGTGTATGATTGAGGTAGTTTTGGAAATTCATACTTATGGGTACGGAAAGTACTAAATGTACTAAATTTGGTACAATTTATATTTGGGTGAAAGGATAGAGTTGGAATCCTGAAATTTCGAATTAAGGTTACTGATGGAGTGTATGATTGAGGTAGTTTTGGAAATTCATACTTATGGGTACGGAAAGTACTAAATGTACTAAATTTGGTACAATTTATATTTGGGTGAACGGATAGAGTTGGAATCCTGAAATTTGGAATTAAGATTACTGATGGAGTGTATGATTGAAGTAGTTTTGGAAATTCATACTTATGGGTACGGAAAGTACTAAATGTACTAAATTTACAATTTATATTTGGGTGAAAGGATAGAGTTGGAATCCTGAAATTTCGAATTAAGGTTACTGATGGAGTGTATGATTGAGGTAGTTTTGGAAATTCATACTTATGGGTACGGAAAGTACTAAATGTACTAAATTTGGTACAATTTATATTTGGGTGAAAGGATAGAGTTGGAATCCTGAAATTTCGAATTAAGGTTACTGATGGAGTGTATGATTGAGGTAGTTTTGGAAATTCATACTTATGGGTACGGAAAGTACTAAATGTACTAAATTTGGTACAATTTATATTTGGGTGAACGGATAGAGTTGGAATCCTGAAATTTGGAATTAAGATTACTGATGGAGTGTATGATTGAAGTAGTTTTGGAAATTCATACTTATGGGTACGGAAAGTACTAAATGTACTAAATTTACAATTTATATTTGGGTGAAAGGATAGAGTTGGAATCCTGAAATTTCGAATTAAGGTTACTGATGGAGTGTATGATTGAGGTAGTTTTGGAAATTCATACTTATGGGTACGGAAAGTACTAAATGTACTAAATTTGGTACAATTTATATTTGGGTGAAAGGATAGAGTTGGAATCCTGAAATTTCGAATTAAGGTTACTGATGGAGTGTATGATTGAGGTAGTTTTGGAAATTCATACTTATGGGTACGGAAAGTACTAAATGTACTAAATTTGGTACAATTTATATTTGGGTGAACGGATAGAGTTGGAATCCTGAAATTTGGAATTAAGATTACTGATGGAGTGTATGATTGAGGTAGTTTTGGAAATTCATACTTATGGGTACGGAAAGTACTAAATGTACTAAATTTAGTACAATTTATATTTGGGTGAAAGGATAGAGTTGGAATCCTGAAATTTCGAATTAAGGTTACTATTGGAGTGTAGGATTGAGGAAGTTTTGGAAATTCGTACTTATGGGTACGGAAAGTACTAAATTTGGTACAATTTGGATTGGGGGAACGAATAGAGCTGGGATCCTGAAATTTGGAATTAAGATTACTGTTGGACTGTATGATTGATTTAGTCTTGAAAATTCTTACTTATGGGTACGGAAAGTACTAAATGGTACTAAATATGGTACAATTTAAATTTAGGTGAACGGATAGAGTTGGAATCCTGAAATTTCGAATTAAGGTTACTATTGGAGTGTAGGATTGAGGAAGTTTTGGAAATTCGTACTTATTGGTACGGAAAGTACTAAATGGTACTAAATATGGTACAATTTAAATTTAGGTGAACGGATAGAGTTGGAATCCTGAAATTTCGAATTAAGGTTACTGTTGGAGTGTAGGATTGAGGAAGTTTCTTGAAATTCGTACTTATGGGTACGAAAAGTACTAAATTTGGTACAATTTGGATTTGGGGGAACGAATAAAGCTGGGATCCTGAAATTTATAATTAAGATTACTTATGGAGTGTAGCATTAAGGTAGCTTTGGAAATTCGTACTTATGGGTACGAAAATTGATAAATGGTACTAAATTTGGTAAAATTTAGATTTGGGTAGACGGATAGGGTTGGAATCCTGAAATTCACAATTACTGTTGGAGATAGTTATTGAAATTCGTACTTTCATACGAAAAGTATTAATGGTATTATGAATAGAAGTGGAATTAGGAAATTTGGTATTATAGCCGTTGTTGGTGTGCAGGGTTTAGATATGGATGTGGTTGTGGATATACGTACAATAGGTGTACGAAAATTACTAAGAGGCACATAATTTGGTCCAAATTGTTATTGTGTAAAGGGGTAGAGCTGAAATTGTGAAATTTGTATTAGTATAGCAGTTGACGTTTAGAGTGGAGATAGAGGGAAAGTTTTGGAAATTCGTACTAATGTATACGAAAAATACTAATTCGCGGTTTGGATATAGTTTTTGATAAAAGGAAGTAATTTTTGAAACTTATACATACTATAAGTACTAAATTTGGTACCAGTTTGGTGTTGCATGATGGGATATAGGTGGAATTCCGAATTGTTGTATAAGGGATTGTGTTGGTGTTTAGATAAGGATTTTTTGAAATGCATACAAATTCTGAAATTAGGCTGAGGGCTGGCTGATTTATTGAGAAATACGAAATGTACTAAATGCTATTAAATTTGACGTTGGGTGTAGCAATGAAGATGGAATTATATCATTAGTGCGTGAAAAGTACAAAATTGCAATAAATTTGGTATAGATGTGAAATTCTGATATATTATTGATTTGTCAGGTTCATTGTTAGAGGTGGTCGTACAATAAGTGTACTAGAAGTATTAAATAATACTAAATATTGAAGCACTGGTACTGGGTGAATCGATAAATGAAATTTGTTATGAGTATAACTGTTGAGATTGGATCAGAATGTTTATTTAAACCCGCCTTTAAATGTATGAAAGGTTTCTACATGTAATACCATTGACATTGGGTGAACAAGTAGAGCTAAAACTGTAACATTTGAGCTAAGGTCCTGGATTTTAAAAATTGTACTGAATAATGTACTATTGTTTCTAGGTTAACACGAATTTGGTTTCTAAATAATGTACTGAAATCAAAAAGTCAAACGTACCTTTTCAACAAAATTGTTTTTATCTTTGATGTCTTTTCTAAACGTTATTGTAAGTTCACTTGAAAAGGTAGATCTATGCGGCTAATGTTTTACAAGAAGGTTTTTACATCCTGAGAAAAAAGGCCGAAAATAAAATGTCTCAAAAATTAACTGTTTTATATCTTCTGAATAATGGTTTTCTACATTTTGATATCACAAATTCCAAAATTCGGTTGGAAAATATGGATAAAATTTTCAAAATACCCATACCGTTTTAATAAAACATGGACTGGAATTTAAAATGTAGGCCGCTGTTGAAGTGTAGAGGTCTTTTTTGAAATTCGAACAAAACGTATACGAGCAGTACTTGAAAGAAATTAAATATCAATTCAAATAGGTATTAGTACATCAAATTTTTCAGTGTTCTCCATACTAAATATTGCTTATTTGTATATTATTCCTTTTCCGCTTACGAAGTAGCGGGCATTTTGCTAGTATGTAGATATAGCATTTTTTAAGATATAGGGTATAGTGAAGGTACCCCGCCCCTTCCGAAATTCAACCAAATTTGTAGCCTATTTTAACCGGGGGCCATCCCTGTACATTCCTTGGCAATTTCATGAAAATTGGTTCAGTAGTTTTTGTATAAATTAAAAAAAAATGAGAATTGGAAAGTGGGCGTAAACGTGGGCGTGGTCAAATTTTCTTTGCATAAAAACCTAAGTCGGATTATGGCGAACATTTCACAGAAAGAATTATCGACATCGGTCCAGTCGTTATCAATTGATGCCATTACCAACGAACGACTTTCGATTTTTATTTATATCGATTTATCATTTGGGAAATTTTGTGGCATTGATAATATACTGTCGAACTTCTCTATAACGAAGTTGTTTTTAAGACACAAGTGGAAAATCTCACACAAAATAATCTCTCTATAACGATTTTTTTATTTTTTTTATTATATTAACACGACTTAAAGGTCGTCGATTCATACGATTTTAAGGTCGTATATTCGACGATTAAATGTCGTCTATTAAGACGACTTTAAGGTCGTTTATTTGGACGACTTTAAGGTCCTTTATTATATTAGGATGACTTAAAGGTCGGCTATTAAGACGACTTTAAGGTCGTTTATTAAAACGACTTTAAAGTCCTTTATTATATTAGGACGACTTAAAGGTCGCCTGTTAAGACGACTTTAAGGTTGTTTATTCAGACCACTTTAAGGTGGTCTGTCTATTTAGACGAATTTATATCTATTCAGACCACTTTGAGGCTGGTCTGTCTTTAAAGACGAGTTTATGGTGGTATATTAAGACCGATCGTCTATTAATACGATTTAAAGGTTATCTATAAAGACGACCTTATGGTCGTCTATTAAGACGATTTTAAGGTTGTCTATTAAGACGACTTTAAGGTAATCTATAAAGACGAATTTAAGGTCGTCCATAAAGACGATAACCCGAGCTCCCTGACCGATCTTTATTTCCATAGTACTTTGTATGGGGGCCAAAGGCAAATTTTCAGAAAATCGCTCTTCAGGCAAAAATTATTTTCCAATCGATGAAAAAATTTATCAGTTCATTATTAGCTAAAAACGAATCTTCTAAAAATTTATGAAAATATGTGGAAAAAGTACAGTTTAACAAGCTCGTCTCCGATAGTTCTTGCAGCAATTTCTTATTGCGGAGCAAGTCTATACTTCCCGAGATATTGACCCAAAAGCTCCAGAAAACTTAACTGGTGGGTACGTACGATAACCCTTGATGGGAGAACCCGATTTGGTCCAAACGTTGTACATCGTTTTATTTCTTACAGACTCTAATATTGACCACATCAGATCACTCTTTCGGATACCTCCCACATAAGGTTTGGAAAGAGTGCAGGTTAATAACTAGTCTTTGAACGTTTTTAATTCGTTTTAGCAAGATGATATAGAATCTTCAGTTCCACTATGTTTTTTTGGGTTTTGCAAAGTACTACACTGAAAATTCAAAGAAATCTGGCAGGGTCCGCTTTAACGAGCTATCAGCGAAGTCTGGGCTTAAATAATGGCAAATAACCCACAATTATGTTCCTATTCTGTTTGAAAGATATAATGGACGACCATGTTACAACAAATGTTACGGCCATATCCATATTTCACTGGGGTGTATGTATATTTTTTCCCTACTATTATTATTTTTTTTTTAATTATACCCTCAGCATTTATGCTAACGAGGGTGTATACACTTTCATACGGGCAAAATGTGCCTCATCGAAATAATGGTTTTAGACCCCAAGTATGTTTGGACGAAATGTGTTTCAGACAATTTGGAGTCGATCTAGGAATGTCCGTCCGTCTGTCTGTCTGGCTGGCTGGAGCGCACGATAACTCTCGAACGCATAAACCGATTCGGTTCAAATTATGGCTTTCGTAATATTTTGCCCAAACTTAGTTTAAGTTCGAAGATGGGCTATATCGGTCCACTCCTTCTGGTACCTCCCCCACAAAAGTTCGAAAATGTTCGGAAATTTTGTGCACACGATAACTCTTGAAGGGAGTAACCGATTTGGACCATACTTTGCACCTCGTAAAATGTGTACCAGACTAAGATACTGTTGCAATATAGACTCAATCGGCCCACTCCTTCGAGTACATCCCACACAAAAATTCGGAAAGGTTCAGTTTAGGGCCATCTCTCGAATCGCTCTGAGTTTTGTTTTAGCTACTTGTATTCACTGGCCTCCATACTTCCTGAGAAAAGAGTCTGAAAGTTGCAAAAACCCCTATGACACCGTGTGTAGTAGTTGGAGCGCAAGATAACTCTTGAAGGGATCTGCCGATTCGGTCCGAAATTTGGCCTTCGTAATATTTTATCAAAACATAGTTTAAATTCGAAGATGGGCTATATCGGTCCACTCCTTCAGGTACCTCCCCCACAAAACTTAAAAAATGTTCGGCAAAATTTTGCGCACGATAACCCTTGAAGGCAGTGACCAATGTAATCCATACTTTGCACATCCTAATATATCTACCAGATATAGATCTGGTTCGAATATGGACTATATTTGTCTATTCCTTCGGGTACCTCCCAAACAAAATTTCGGATAAGTTCACTTTAAGACCTGCTCTCGAATCACTTTGATTTTTGTTGAAGCGATTTGCATTCGCTACCTCCATTACGACGGTAAAAGTTTTTTCAGGGGCAAATCCATATTTCTTGGGAAAACAGCCCGAAAGGTGTAAAAAACCTATGTCACCATATGTGGCGGCCACGATAACTCTCGAACTCTGTTCAACCGATTTGGTCCAACATTTGGTCTTCGTCATATTTTATCCAAACTTAGTTTCATGGGGCATTACCGGTCCACAACTTCCGGTACTTCTCCACAATATTTAAAAAATTTCACTGAAATGCTAGGACGATATCATTTGAATGGGGCAACCAATTTGGTCCAAACTTTGGATCTGCTAATAGTTTGTTAAAATTTAGTTTAACTTCTAAAATGGCCCATATCGATCCTCTCTAAGGGTACCTCCCCCACAAAAGTGCAACATTTGTGTCTTAGTGCAGTTAATTCCTAATCCACATTTTTGTCGGCAAGCTCAAATGTTAAAAAAGGGCCACAAAATTCTGAAGTGACCCTAACTACATTCGATCTGTCCGTAGATGAAAGTTTCACTTCACATTGGCTGAGGGTATATCTCTGTCGGCAAAGCCGACTGACACTTTTTTACTTGTTTCGCCACAAAACGCTTTGGGAATACAGACGTATTTAGGCATTGGCCTAACTCTACATTTTAAGAAAAATGTACAAGGTGTATCGATTATTTAGAGCAATTCTGACTTCTGAATCTTACCCGACCATCACCAAAATCTATAGATTTCTTCTTCTTTGGGATTCCCTACAACCCCTAACATTTCCGATTAAAATTACGTGATTACAAAAAATGGGAAAACGGGATGTTTTATCGAATATTAGGATATATCCATTCTTTGACCACCTACGCCAACCTACTTTACGTCGTTGTATAGGTGAAGTTTTCCACTTTCATTTCAGAATTGGTTTTTAGCCCCAAAAACGAACTGCTAAAATTTGTTCATCTAATGAACAATAAATGTGGCCCCCATACAAATTACTATGGAAACAAAAATTGCTCAGGTGGCACAGGTTAACTTTAACCGATCGACATAATATCTTCTTCTTCTTCAATTTTTTTTCTTTTTTTTTTTTTTTTTTGGGTCACCATATTATTCATACAATGAAGTTTAATCATGGTAAACATTCATCGTATGTAGGAATGTTATGGACAGCTTCAATAATTTACGAAAATATATTGAAATGATTTATCGCTCATTTTAATTTTTTCTTGACATTTGTGTATAATTTTAATTTATTTATTGACTGCAGCAAATATTTATTTAAATTTGCAAGATTTTCGGCCTTGTTTGGTAGTTTTCAAATCGGTTCACGTCTTATTTATGAACATTTTATATATAGCATTTTCAAGAAACAAAGGTAAATAGAAACAGATAGTTTAATGATGGCGTATGTTTAATATTGAACACGCATGTATGTAATACTCATACGCTATACTAAGGTACGGAAACGCCTTTCTACCAAAAATATGTAGTACATACAATTATTCAGGTTCTTATGGAACAAACGTTGCCTATGTGGTAATCTAAGTATGTAAATAAATTGGGGCTGTTCAAAGCTGCCCGTGATGTCAATTTTCTCACTCACGCAATTAAAAAAAGAGCTTTTGTTTTTGAAATGAAAATGTTCAAATAACATTTGAATAACATTTGCCGTGCAGAGGGAGAGCGAATAAGCTTTTTCTACCGCAAAGGTTATTCACTGGTCGCAATTTTTAACATCATAAATTGTATTTTTAGCATCGAAATGTAATTTGTACTCGCAACAGATTTTGATAAGGTAATCATCAAACCAATGTTTGATTAATGGCTTCAGTAAACATTATAAATTTACCATAAAAAATAAGCTATTCACTTGTCTGTCGATGTTTAACATCTTCTGAAATAAAAAGTATTAAAAATAAACAACTGCTAAATATTATATTAAAAATATTGCCAACATTAATATATGATATATGTATGTACATATGTCATCTTATACATAGATAACCACAACATCTTCTTATAGAAGACTACAAAATCTTATTATAGAAGATCTACAGGTCTTCTTATCGGTGACCACAGTTTCTTCTTATAAAAGACCACAAAGGCTTCTTTTATAATATCGACAGGTCTTCTTGTAGAAGACCACTTGGTCTTCTTGTAGATGAGCACAAGGTCTTTTTATAGAAGGCCACAAGGTCTTCTTCTAGAAGACCACCAGGTCTTTTTAAAGATAACCATACCACCAGGTCTTCTTATAGAATACCATCAGGTCTTCTTATAGAAGCCCACTGGTTTTCTTATAGAAGACCACAACGTCTTCTTATAGAAGGCCACAAGTTCTTATAGAAGACCATCAGGTCTTCTTATAGAAGACCATCAGGTCTTCTTATAGAAGACCATCAGGTCTTCTTATAGAAGACCATCAGGTCTTCTTATAGAAGACCACCAGGTCTTCTTATAGAAGGCCACAAGTTCTTATAGAAGACCACCGCGTCTTCCTATAGAAGACCACCACGCACAGTGTCACGACCGTGGCCAAAAATGGTAAAAACTAAATACTTCGTTGAACAAATTTATTGATGGGGAGTGATAGAAAACATATTAATTAAGAAGAATCTAAATTTTGGTACTGATACGTGAAGTAGTTTTTGCTATATGTGGATTTAAATCCGACAATTTTAGTTAATACGTATTTTTGTGTTTTTTTCTAAAATTAATAAATTATATTATGCGTTAATATTTAAAATTTAAAAGTGACGGTCGCTGCAAAAATGGTTCCTAAGTTCTTTTGGGATTTAATAAACTTGGCTACACTTTTGTTTGCATGTAAATATTAATCATATGGTGTTTACATTTACCCAAACATGTATTACTAAGTTTATTAATTTTCGGAAGCAAATTATAAATTGAGTGGAGTGGGAAAAAATTGTATAAAAGTGTATATCGATATTTTTTCTGTATGAGTAGAAAAAAGTGAGTACTTCAAACATATAAAGGTCCCAGCTGCAGAGGTTTGCAGACGAATGTGTCATTTCTCTTTTTCAGCGACCACCTCACTGAGAGGGTACCGCCTCTTTAACAAATCGTTTTGCGGTGTTGGCTATAGCGCGAAAACGAATGAACCGATCATCATATATTTTTGTGGGCTTATTAAGTACCTAATAATCTTGCTTTAGAACAAGAGAATTTTAAAAATATCAATTTTTAAATAAATTGTGAACAGCGAAAATCAAAATTCGATTTTTTACAAAAAATTGACCTTTTTTGACAACTAATCGGTCAAAAAATTTTTTAAAGGAAATTTCTCATATATAAAGACAAGAGTTTGATATATTCAATATGCTCACAAACAATATGAAGATTAACCACCAAATTTCAGTCATATCGGGTGGATATTGAGGGCACAACACTCAAAATACCGAAAAGGAGGAGGCACGGTTCTATAGTAAGACGAGGACCTACACCGACATATTTCTGGTGGAAGGTTATAAGTCCCCCAACGGAGACTTAATACCAATTTTCAGCCATTTCGGTGTGATAATCGGGCTAAAACCTCCAAAATACCGAAAATCGGGAGGTACCGTCCTATGGGGGCTATATGAAGGCGTGGACCTATGCAGACAAATTTCAAGGTGAAGGTATAATGCCCCCTACGAAGACTAAATACCAAATTTCAGCAATTTCGGTGTAATAATGAGGCTAAAATCTTCAAAATACCGATAATCGGGAGGTACCGTTGTATGGGGGCTATATCAAAACGTGGACCTAAGCCCACAATTCTCTGTTGGAATGTTTTATACCTCTGCCGAAGACTAACCACAAAATTTGAATACTTTCGGTTGGTCATTGTGTCTAAAACATTCAAAATACCGAAAATCGGGAGGTACGGTTCTATGGGGGCTATATCAAAACGTGGACCGACCAACCCAATTTTTTGTCCCGAAGATTGTAAGTCAATAATAGGTACGTGTACCAAAATTGATGCATCTACGACAACTCCTTCTATTTTTGGCCACAGTTAATATGAACTCGAGACATTGTGCCACGTCTTCTTATAAAAGGCCACAAGGTCGTCTTATAGAAGATCACCAGGTCATCTTATAGAAGACCACCAGGTCTTCTTATAAAAGGCCACCAGGACTTCTTATAGAAGACCACCAGGTCTTGTTATAGAAGGTCACCTGGTCTTCTTATAGAAGGCCACCAGGTGTTCTTATAGAAGACCACCAGGTCTGTTTATAGAAGGCCACCAGGTCTTCTTATAGAAGGCCACAAGGTCTTCTTATAGAAGGCCACCAGGTCTTCTTATAGAAGACCAGAAGGTGTTCTTATAGAGGACCAGAAGGTCTTCTTATAGAGGACCAGAAGGTCTTCTTATAGAATGCCACCAGGTCTCTTTATAGAAGACCAGAAGGTCTTCTTATAGAAGACCACCAGGTCTTCTTATACAAGACCACCTGGTCTTCTTATACAAGACCACCTGGTCTTCTTATAGAAGGCCACCCGGTCTTCCTATAGAAGACCATCAGGTCTTCTTATAGAAGCTCACCAGGTCTTCTTATAGAAGACCACCAGGCTTTCTTATACTATATCCACTATTTGTTCTTCCAGAAGACCATCAGTCACGTTTGTCCGAAGAGGTGTCCAAGTTATTTCAATCGACAGTTTGTTGAGCACCCGCGAGTGATAGGGCGAGAAGAGTACTACCGATCTCTTTTTGCCGAGGATGAACCACCACAATTTTCAATGGATGATGTTGCGAATGTTAACAGCAACGCTAATTCATCCAAAGCGTTGAGCCCTAAAACTTATGGATGTGCCGTGAGTCGAGTATTTCACAAAATTTCTCAAACTTCTCAAAGTCTGGAAATGGAAAGGGTGGTCCTGCTACTGAAGACGAGCAAGGATGCCAGCAAACGTAAATCGTACCGAGCGATTTCGGTTTGTTCGCCTCTTGAGACGTTACTCCTCCCCAGCATCAGCATGTGTTCCGTAGCTTGCAAAGCACGACAACAGCACCGCAAGCTATATCCACACAATCCCTCGACAGCGGGTTGTTACGTACCGGATTGACCCGAAATCATAGTGTTTCGGCCAACGGCTGCCAACCCAGCATCAAGCCTATGTTTCTACGTTGGTTTCATGCTGCTACAACAACCACATCATCACACATATTAGTCGAGGACCTAACCAGAGAAAGCCGTGTGATAGAACAGTGATGGTGGCGCTTGACTTATCAAAAGTCGTTGATACTGTCAAGCACTCCACACTCTTTGGGAGGACGTTAAGCAGACTACCCTCCGGTCGAGTTTGAAACGTTGGATAATCAATTACATGTCATGACGTCAGTCTTACGAGGACTTCAGTAACAAGAAGCAGAAGTCCCGTAGAGTGAAACAGGGAGTTACTCAATGTAGAGTGATATCTCTGGAACTTTTTAACCTATACCTCTCATCTATTCCGGCCTCCTCCAGATGGCATTGAGATCGTAGGGTATGCGGATGATTGTAAGTACCTTCCCTGATGTCATTTTGCGCAAGGCTGATCTCCTTTTTAAATGATCTTACTACACCAAGAATATGCAAATATCTTCCACTAAATATACGGCCATTCTGTTCATCATATGGACTTCAGAGGTAAGAACAAAGTTGAATGTCATGGTTGATGGCAGCAGAATTTCAATCACAAGCCATTCGACTGCATGTTCACAGCTATTTGTGACAAGCTGAGATGTAAATCAAGGTCCTCAAGTCCGTAGCCGACCGTAATTAAGGTGTAGTTAAAGAAACCTTGTTAACCACATACAAGGCGATGGGTCGGTCTGTGGTAAGCTATGCGGCACCAATAGGGTCTGCGAATATAAGTGCAATGGGATTAAAAAATATTCAATTCTATCAGAATGCCGCCCTGAGAATTGCAACAGGGTGCCTCCTCATGTTTTCAGTAGACCATATAAATGAGGAGACGAACATTCTTCCAGCACTTCCTCGGGTGCTACCTTGAGAAGGCATCTTCTTGATCTGGAAAGAGAGCTCCAACGTTACAAAAAAGAACCCCTTAGATCAACAAGCCTATCATATAGGTTTAAATAGCTTTCACACGGATGTCTTCGGAGAACATCCGTCTTCTATCGCAGTTGTAGAGCGTCAGTTGTCACGACAAACCAAACAGTGTGAATATAGTCCTCGAAGATCATCCACCACCCGTGGCAGCGGAAGAACAGCAGCTGCCAAGACAAACGAGAGTCGTGTTGGCGCAACTTAGATCTGGTTGGTGCAGCCGCCTCAATTCTTACTGGGCCAGGATTGACGGCACGCGGAATATCTGCCCAGCATGTGGCACCGGTCCGCATACTACGCAGCACCTGTTTAACTGCCCAGCCAACCCGACTGACTTAACTCCTCTCTATCTTTGGACTAATCCAATTCAGGCGTCCTTTCTGAGCTTGGAGCTGGAGGCAGAGCCGAATCAATAAATAAAGATTTACATGTACTTGTAGAAGCTGCTACAACAACAACAAACTAAAGTAGTTTTGGATGGTGCAGCCGTCTGAATTCCTATAGGACAAGGATCGATGACACCGTCCAAAACGTCTGCCCAGCATGTGACACAGGTCCGCAACTTTTCAACTCTATTAACTCCACTCTCAAAATGGACCATATGTAGTATTTCCTGAACTTGGAGTTCAGACATATGCAAGCATATAGAAACTGCTACAACAATTACAACAACAAATAAAGCTTCAAAATGATCTTCGAACTGTTCTTAGACTGCACTGAAATACAATTTTTGAAATTTTGGGACGGAGATTTCCGAAGGAGTTGTCCGATGGAACTTGACGTACGTTTGTTTTGTGTTCATACATTTTACGTCAAATAAATCGTAGTAGAACTGTTTATCATGACAAAAAACTCTAATATAAACGTAGTCTTAAATTCGTAAAAATTGCGCTAACCAAGTCCTGCTCACAAAAATTTAAGGCCACACATTTTTCTTTTTAAAAAATTGCATTTAAAATTTATTTATTTATTTATACAAAAATACAATAACAGTATATACTAAAAATTATACAGATATATAGGAATTCAGTTCAGGAAACAGTTCGTTGCAATGATCCGGTCCGATAATTGCCAGCATTTAAGTCGTAGTTAAAACATTCACAGTAGTTCCGAGCAGCATCTTATTGTGGAAGACGTTTCACTTTATCCTCGTGATAAATGAGTGTGTCCTTTACACTAACATTGGGTAGGTTTAACAATTTCTGGAAATCAATAAGGTCACGATCCATGGGATAAATCAAGGGAAGGTCATCTAAAAGAAGAGCATCAAAACCAAAACGGGTATTTACATCACGACGACGTTCGTCGGACATTATTCTCATTGCTTGAATGTTGTCATCGACAGGTGTGATGATAACCAGTAACTGCATGGCAAGACCCTCAACACGACCACGTGGTATCAGAAGACGATGAGGCAAAAGGGTTGTTTGGCCAAACAAAGGATTCATGGTTAAATCAACATTACCTTCCATGGCACGCATAACACGTTCATATAATTCCGAGTAGGTAGTGACATCACGTCCCGTCCAGGTTATGTCACGGGATTTACGTTTAATGACATTGCGGCCAATTGTCAAATCCACATCAACAATATCTACAAGTAGGGCATTTCGGCGTTGTTCTTCGGGAGTCATCACACGGCCCAAGGCATCAAATTTGGGTACCATTAGAGTGCGTACAACAACACGCTGATTACGTTGTGAGGTGAGATCAAGATTAATGGCAAATGATTTGTGGTTGAGTCGAGGCATACGACCAATAACAGTTCGTTGAGATTTTTCTAAACCACGATCCCTTGTATTGAGCAGATTTGTTAGATCCACATCAACTTCTTCCACATAGGTACGGAAATCATCCACTTTCACATTGTTAATGGTCACTCCATCAAAGGCAATTTCATCCAAATTCCGTGGTCTTCTTAGCTGTTGAATTTGTCGATCAATGGTATTGATTGTGAAACGTAGCAGCAGTTGGGTAATGGGAGTCTCAAGAATTTTGGATATTTGACCACCCTCTACATATTCCGAGAGATTAACAATTTCCTGTAAGATTTCATTTAAAATCAAACGGTCGATTTCTCGAATAATGATTTCATCATCTAGTCCCAGTTTGTTGTAGTGCAGCTGACGTTCACTAAGATGTGTTATGGTCTGTTCAAGGGTTGTCTCAAGACGTTTGGAAATTTCTTGCATTTTTTCAATAACCACGGCTCTTGTGCGTTCATCCAAATGGAAATCTTCCAACAAAGTTAAATCGAAGTTGTCCAAACGACCTCCTTGGATTCTGTTCACATCGTAATTCAAGTTGTCCATTCGATTTATTTGACCGATTCCTCGCATAACATCCACAATGTTGTTACTACCTTGGATAGTACGTTGCCTCGTCAACATTTGGTCCCTTACATTGTCCACCACTGAATGGCCAAGATTTTCCCTTACATCCACATTGTTGGTATTTTTCAACAGACTGACCCGGCCAACATTTTGTTTTTGTGAGATATGTTCAACATTTAGACGTGCCACTAACTGTTGCAAGTGATGCAAAATTAATTGACCCATGCGTTGTCGTCTATCATCACCGGTCGTTCGATCAATACTGCGTGGCATACGTCGTACTTCATCAGTCCGTTCGCCTTGCATAATCTCATTCAGGGGGACATTACGAGTTTTACTGTTGAGTAAATTTAATCTTCTGCCGCTGACATGTAGCAAACGGTCATCATCCACGGATGTAGTGGTTAAGTCATTGTCGTAGTTTCTACGATACATCACATTGTCTTCTCTATCCACTCGGAGATTTCGATTCATTTCTACGTTTCTATCCATATCAAGATTTCTCTTCAATAGAAGATCTTCGTCCCTTTCACGATTTTGCACATCGATATTTCTATCCATACCAAAATTTCTCTTCATTCCCAAAAATCTATTTGCCTGAAAATCTCTTTCTATTTCAAGATTTCTATCCCTTTGCACTCGGTTAACATCGTACTTTGTATTCGTGTCGCGATTCAAAATACCTCTTTTACCATAAAGCAGACCGAGTTTTGTGCTGCCAACATGTTCCCGATTCAGTCGCGTCAGTTCATCATCATCATCATCAATATTTAGGCGTCTATTCACGTCAAAATTTCTCTCAATACCAAGATTTCTATTCACTCCGACATCTTCAGTCATATCGCGATTCAAAATACCTTCATAACCCTTTTTTCCGTTAAGTAAATTTAGTCTGCTACTACCAACATATCCCCGATTTTTTCGCATCAGTTCATCATCATCGTTGTCTAGGCGTCTAATTGGTATATCTTGATTCATTCGTATATCATTGTCACGACGAGTCTCACGTACATCCATATCGCGTCTGAATGGTAAATTCTGTTGAAAGAAATATTTATAGAGACGTTTTAAGATACATATATTGGATAGATAATAAAATAGATAAATTATCTAAGATATTTGGATAATGTAGATGCATTATCCACATTGTTTGCATGACGTAGATAATCCACATTTTTTTTGATGGTGCAGATACCTTATCTATCCTGTTTGAATGGTGTAGATACATAATCCACATTGTATGGATAAAGTATATACATATATTATCCACACTGTTTTGATGGTGTAGATACATTATGCACATTGTTAGGATGGTGTAGATAAATTATCCACATTGTAAGGATAGTGTGGATACGTTATCTAAATTCTTTGGAAGGTGTAGATACATTATCCACATTTTTAGGATGGCGTGGATACATTATCCACATTGTAAGGATGATGCAGATAGATTATCTAGCCTGTTTGGATGGTATACATATATACATAATCATCCTAATTTGCATTGTTTGAATGACATAGATACATTATCTACATTGTTTGGATGGTGTAGATACATTATCGACATTGTAAGGGTAATGTGGATACGTTATCTACATTCTTTGGAAGGTTTAGATACATTATCCACATTGTTAAGATGGCGTATATGCATTATCTACATCGCATAGATGGCACAGAAACATTATCTAGACTGTTTGGATGGTGCAGATGCATTATCCACATTGTTAGGATGGTGCAGATACGTCATACAGCCAGTTTGGATGGTGTATGTACATAATCCACATTATTTGGATAAAGTAGATACATTATCCACACTGTTAGGATGGTGTACACACATAGTTTGGATAAAATAGATACATTATCCACACTATTTGGATGGTGTATATACATTATCCACATTGTAAGGATGGTGTGGATATGTTATCTACATTCTTTGGATGGTGCAGATACATTATCCACATTGTTTGGACACAATATCCTCTTTGTCAGGATAGAGTTGTTTATATATCCAACTTACCATTTCTCCTCGGTTCACTATATCATCCCGTCTTAGAGGTTCCACCCTATCACGATTTTTAAACATCACATCCTCATCTTCATAGCGTCTTACTGGTTCCACTCGATCCAGTATATTTCTTTCACGATTCAGGAATATTGATCGCCGCCCCAAGTCTTGTTCTTCATTCGTAATCACATCACGATCCAAATTCTTCATTGCACGCGACTGTTCCACAACCAGTTCATCCAGTAAAATATTAAGGAATGATCTCAAACCAATATCTTCCGATAAGTGACCTTGGCTATTACCCATGGGAATAATACGCAGTGACATGTTCTCTTTGTTTTGATCGAACATAATCAGACGATTGCCACCCATGGCGGCTGCCTTTTGCATAGCCAATTGTTGATGCAGATCACGCCATGGCAACCACATTTGGGACTTATCAAAGATACCAACTCCATTACCACCGAAAAATGGATTGAAATTTTGTTTGGCATTGCGACGCAATTGAATAAGATCGAATAGGCCGGGACGCAGGGACACATCATTTTTAGCAACCATTCCAATTTGGTTAGTATCTCTTTCCAAATTCTCCACAGTGCGTATCACAGAATCGTCGAGGTAATATCTGGGTAAAATTTCATAAAGAGCTGGAACAATTAACATCTCAGTATCGGCACGATCTTGCAGGGCCAATGTTAGGGCATTTACAAAGAGCACGGGATTAACATAGCGACGAGCATAAACCGCCAACTTTTGCAGCATTTGGAAATCACGGCAACGAACAAATAGACGATAGAGTCCTAGAAGTTGGCGTATATGCACTTCATTGGTATAGGAACACAGTACGTTGCGGTCTAGGATGCGATTGTTACGTATCAAATCCAACACCATTAGCATATCATCGTCAAGGGGCTGTAAGGAAGGAAGTATTGTAAGGATTAAAATATTTCATAGCAAATGCTTTGCAAATGCTTTGCAAATGCTGACACTCAACGGACCGATTGTGTCGCGGCCTTTAACGCCCTAAAACAACAACCACATGAAAATATCATAAAGTGATGCCAAGTTTTTTCTTGAAGTTTTCATGGGGTTGTTGCATTCAGACGCTCAACGGACCGATTTCGGTTGGTGCATGAGGATCTTCAATACATAAAATACCTCTGAAGGCCGCGGTTCATACGGTCCGATGAGTCGCAGCCTTTAAGGATATGTTTTCAGCTTAGGGGTCCAAAAACATAAGGTCCGTTGTGAGACGCGTAGCGCGTTGAAAACAACAACAACCACATGAAAAATGTGTAAATGATACCAAGTTTGTTCTCGAAGTCTTTATGTGGTTGTTGTATCGGGACACTCAACGGACCGCATGTATTTGGCCCTTAAGAGATCTTCCATTTATAAATGGGTTTTTATGGAAGACCACTGTGCCATTTCGTCAATTCCACTTACCCCCATATACATGTTTTCATCGGTAACACCATCGATATTAATCTCCAAGAGGAGGCGATCTTCCAATGGCAACTCAACTTGTCGGAGTATGTCTAGAATGAATTTCTGACGAAGTAATTCATCTCTGGACATGGTATACAGACGGCCAATGCCTACATGAAACATTGCAAAGTATGGGGAAAGAATAATTAGAACTTTCATGAAAAATATAAAACAAAAAGTATTCTCTTACCATTTTGTGATCCTTGAACTACATTTAAATTTAGCCTTGGACGATCGATAATCACACCAGCGGCGGCAAAGCCGACTATGCACAAAATTACTAAAATATTCCTCATCTTCTCGCTTTACTATAGGGAGCCCACAACTCAAACGTTGTAAACACTTGAAGTGACTACATTTCTGAGCTGTCGAAATTTCCTATTTATACCCTGCGACTACTGACTAGTCCATAGAGTATCATCTTCGAAAATTGTTATCATCATCAGGTTAACTACCATATTATGTTTTTGGCAATCGTGGAAGATTTTTTTATTACTGTTTTCGATTGATCTGCATTACTACAGTATTTACGACAGTGATAAGCAGCAACGATTTCGATTGCATTTCCCCCATTCCCAGTTGTTAAATGCGCTACAATGAACAATGAATTGATAATTTTGACAATTACAGACGTGCAAAAAGTTAAATCGTATCCCTTTTAGGTTAGGTTGAGAAGATGGGCGATGAGGAGGTTATATCTACATTTATTATTTACTAGCAAAGCCCTGTCCACTTTGCTGACCCGTCGTAATTAGTTTTATTGACAATTTTTTATGGACTTTATGCTTGACAATTCAAAAATAGATATTTTCTACTTCACTTCTTCGGTCCATTGTCATTGGATTTTAAACCTTTCTTTTCTCTTATGGACTTTGTCGAATTTTGTGCCCATTGATGCTGCTTATGGGGTCCCACCTTCGAAGTTTAGTAAAAAATAACAAAAAGCTTGGAGGCAAAGGAATGTTGACAGGAAAATTGATTGACAAGCTCACTGTCTACTATGGACTTGCAATTCGACACCATTTGAATTCAATTCACGATATGCATGAGGCAATATGGACGACATTTGATCATTACAATTCAAGCGATAAAAAACCACGTCACGAGAGATGACCAACCGGTGAAGACTCGTGGTGTTCATATCAACGGGCTCGGGCAAGAAAAGAGGCTTTCATACACGATTACAGACCACTTCCATCAAATGTTTTGGATGCTATTAGACCTATATACAATGATCTAAGTAAAGAGTCTTTACTCAAAAGATGCGTCGGCGGCTACAATCAAAATAGCAACGAAAGTGTCAATCAATTTATTTGGAAAATTTGCCCCAAAACCCTTTCAAGTGGAGCACTCTAAATTAGCAGCTTACATTGCGATTGGTCTTTTTAACATACATACATACATACATACATAATCATTGTTATTTTATTTGAGGTCGATCGGAGTGAGCTGTGGACAAAACGCACACGAATATGCTAAAAAATCGACCAAGCACGAATTGCACTGGCAGAGAGACGTGCGGCCGAGTGCACTCGTGAAGGAAGAATGTTGCGAAGGCAACACAAAATTTCCATTTTACAAGCTGTGTCGTCGGCGGAAGAGCTCCTGTATGGACCAAGAATAGATGACTCCTTGTAATTTTACCAAAAATACATTTTTTATTCATGTAAACCGAAATAAAAACTTAAAACGCGTTTTTCTCGAATTGCTCGAAAATTGAAGTCGTTGCCAACGATAGCTCGAAAACGGATAGACCGATCTTCGTATATGTTGGTGAGCTTATTAAATACATAAAAACATAGTCTTTAAGCGAGACAGAATTTGTTTAAAATATTTTGGCGGATTTTTGGGCAAAAATCGTTCCATGTTTTTTTCGTTAAAATCGAAATTTTGGCTTTTACAGGTCACTATTTTTGTTAAAATAGATTTTTGAAAACACTGTCTCTCTTAAAGACAAGATGATTAGGTTCTTAAAACGCGCACCAAAATATATAAAGATCGGCCCATTCGTTTTCTAGCAAGCGTTGGCAGCGCAAAACGCTTTTACAAAAATGGGTTTCGCAGGTGGCCATTTACATCAAAACTGTGCAAGATTTTTCAAGAACAAAAATTCCAAAGGTAGTTTAAGATGTGCTCTTTCATAGGAATAAAAGATTTTAAAGATTTTATTGGTAGTTTTCTCAGAAAAGAATTATGAAAATTGAGTTTTTTTGGCCAGCACAACTAGGGATAACCCCTTAAGACGATTTAAAGGTCGTCTATAAGGACGACTTTAAGGTAGTCTATAAAGACGAATTTAAGATCGTCTATAAAGACGATAACCCGTGCCCCCTGACCGATCTTTATTTCCATAGTACTTTGTATGGGGCCAAAGGCGAATTTTCAGAAAATCGCTTAACAGGCCAAAATTATTTTCCAATCGATGAAAAAATTTATCAGTTCATTATTATAGCTAAAAAACTAATCTTGTAAAAATTTATGAAAATATTTGGAAAATAGAACATTGGTGGCGTTTTTTTTATTGGGATTGCTTTTACAATTTTGATTTTTCAAAATAGTCTAGCTTAATCCCATTGTTGTTGTTTTAATATTTACAACAACTAACACTGTGCCACAAATTGGAACTCAAGGTCTGTGCGGTGGAAAATTCCTTTTGGAGATGAAAGCCCTTAGTGAGTATATTAAGAATCCAAAAGGAAATTTTCCCCATAGGTCAAGTTTCTGATATATCGCGCGATGAACTTTTTGAATTTTCGCCTATGATGCTTGAGACAATAGCTTTATATCTCTGTTTGCCGTTATTGTAGCTTCGTTTTGAGGTTACATGTCTTCAGTCAAATCGAATGGCGAATCTTTTTGTAGAACATTTCATTCTTCTAACTCAATTCCTTTCATGTCCTTTTCGTCCTTTCTTTCTTGAAGCGTAGTAAAAGTACCACAAGATGAGATTTTACAGCATCCAAATATTCCACAAAAATATTGCTCAGAGAATTTTAGCTAAGGTTCTCATTGACAACTAATCGATATTGTCGCGTTTTCATTGTCCTTTTTGACATTTGCCCGGTTTTTGTTCAGAAAAAACCCTATGTTTTGTTTTTCTGTATATTTGTTATGCATAGGTAGGTAGACATACCCATTGGTTATCGCTTATATTGACATCTGGGATGTATCTGAAATATTTACCATATATAGCTCCCGATATGCTGAACACGTTAATGACAAATTTTCTTGGAAAATAGATCCGGTTATCTAATATTTTGAACCGGATATAGCGATATAAAACCCGGATTTTGTGCCGATTTTAAGTAACCGATTAAGCTCATATGTATACCATTAGAAAGCTAATAAAATTGCCAATCAGGGAAAATAATTTTTTTGACATCATATTACCTGAGTTCGGTGCTAAAACAAAAAACCCGTATTCTTGAACCGTTTTTAAGGAAAAATATCACTGCGCGTAAATATGAAGATAAAAGCTTGGTGGGTGATATATTCTTTTTGCCGATGAAAGTGGATGAAGTTGATATTATGAGCCCGGAAGGACAGTTATGTCATAGGTTAAACTTCTGAGTTATGGCGTGATGCATACATTCTTGATGAACTTTAAGAGCACGACTATAAACCCGTAACATAAATTCCATTTCGCTATAACTCAGAAGTTTGACCAATGACATAACTGTCCTTCCGGGTTCATAATATTAACTTCATCGACTTTCATCGGAAAAAGAATATATCACCCACCAAGCTTTTTCTTCATATTTACGCGCAGTGATATTTTTCCTTAAAAACGGTTCAAGAATACGGGTTTTTTTGTTTTAGCACCGAACTCAGGTAAGATGATGTCAAAAAAATTATTTTCCCTGATTGGCAATTTTATTAGCTTTCTAATGGTATACATATGAGCTTAATCGGTTACTTAAAATCGGCACAAAATCCGGGTTTTATATCGCTATATCCGGTTCAAAATATTAGATAACCGGATCTATTTTCCAAGAAAATTTGTCATTAACGTGTTCAGCATATCGGGAGCTATATATGGTAAATATTTCAGATACATCCCAGATGTCAATATAAGCGATAACCAATGGGTATGTCTACCTACCTATGCATAACAAATATACAGAAAAACAAAACATAGGGTTTTTTCTGAACAAAAACCGGGCAAATGTCAAAAAGGACAATGAAAACGCGACAATATCGATTAGTTGTCAATGAGAACCTTACCTAAAATTCTCTGAGCAATATTTTTGTGGGATATTTGGATGCTGTAAAATCTCATCTTGTGGTACTTTTACTACGGTTCAAGAAAGAAAGGACGAAAAGGACATGAAAGGAATTGAGTTAGAAGAATGAAATGTTCTACAAAAAGATTCGCCATTCGATTTGACTGAAGACATGTAACCTCAAAACGAAGCTACAATAACGGCAAACAGAGATATAAAGCTATTTTCTCAAGCATCATAGGCGAAAATTCAAAAAGTTCATCGCGCGATATCTCAGAAACTTGACCTATGGGGAAAATTTCCTTTTGGGTTCTTAATATACTCAGTAAGGGCTTTCATCTCCAAAAGGAATTTTCCACCGCACAGAAACCTTGTTGCACAGTGTAATTTATTAGTGCAGAAGGTATGGCATTGTTCGCCAAGGGGTAAGGCAGGGAAGACTAGTTTCGATCCTCGCCACAGGATTTCATCAGTTCCCTTGTTTCTTGTTTGTGGATATTCTCCACCGAAGTTATTATTCAATAACTTCTTCAACAAAAATCTTTTTATATCCAAACATCAATCGTCAGCTCGAAGTATAAAGGTGAATCAAGAAAAAACATCAATGAGAAGTTTTTCTTTGGCAACCTCACACAACCCCGATTAAAGTGCTTGCAAAACAAAGCTTCAAGAGATATTGGCCCAAAAGCTTCAGAAAACTTAACTGGTGGGTACGTACGATAACCCTCGATGGGAGAACCAACGGTCCAAACGTTGTACATCGTTTTATTTCTTACAGACTCTAATATTGACCACATCAGATCACTCTTTCAGGTACCTCCCACACAAGGTTTGGAAAGAGAGCCGTTTAAGAACTAGTCTGGGAACGTTTTTTATTTGTTTTTGTAAGATGATGTAGAATTTTCAGTTCAACTATGTTTTTTGGGGTTTTGTAAAGTACTAAACTGAAAATTCAAAGAAATCTGGAAGTGTCCGCTTTAACGAGCTATCAGCGAAGTCTGGGCTTAAATAATGGCAAATAACCCACAATTATGTTCGTATTCTGTTTGAAAGATATAATGGACGACCAGAGACATAAATGTTGCGGCCATATCCATATTTCACTGAGGTGTATGTACATTTTTTTCCCTACTATTATTATTTTTTTTTAATTTTTATAGAATTTACTGCTATTCGTATTATGGAATATATTTGTGTTGTATTTAATTTTTTTTATTGGGGATATGAAATTGAACTATGAACATGGATTTTCATAAAAATGTTTCATTGCCCTTAAAACTCGAGATTTATAGGTTGATTCTTTATTGGTTGACTCTACATATGTGCAAAAAATATGCATACCTTACGTGTAGAGTTTGGGAATTCCCGACTTTTTTTCATTCCCGGGAAATCGGGAATTCCCGGGACTATGGTAATTCGAATTCGTGGGACATAGACGTGGCAGAGATTAATCCTGACTAATTAGCGGAGGTTATATAAAATATCTTTTTCCAACTACCATCCTAGCAAAGCTTCCTTGATATCAAAGAGTGCTGTCCGATTATATTTTTAAAGTCAACTATATTGTATGTTCTTCTTATGGTTCGAAATGCGTGTTGATCATATAACAAATCCGTTTATAACGAATTTTTACACGGTTGACCTTTTGGGTACACGGCTTCACAATGGCAACACGTTGGCACCAATGATATAGAGTCGTACTTACATGAACATATATATCATTGTTATAAAACAGGTGTTTTATATTGCAAACAATAATTCGAATGGATCACAACTTTTATATCTTAGCCAATTAATGTCCTTCAAGAATACCACCAATAAAAAATTAGACTAGAACAACCATGATAAACTAAAAATTAAGAATTATGTGAGGCTATACAGAGTTCGAATTCCAAAAAAACACCAATTATCGAGAAGACCAATACATACATATTTTATACGAATTATGGCGATTTTTTCAATGGGCCCGCAATTACGAATAATCGGGGCACGAATTATCGCCATTCTACCATATTTCCAATATTAAATAACTATAAGGCACATAACATATGACTTGTACATGAAAATAAAATACCCGTATTCCCGGGAATTTCAAAAAATTTTCCCGGGAAATCCCGTTAAAAAAATTTCGGGAATTCCCTGGAAATCCCGGGCCGGGAATTCTCGACCAGAATCTCTACTTACGTGCTAATTATTTCTTTGGTCAAAGTTTCATTTTGATCGAAATTCATACCATAATATTCTTTTGGTGATTTTCGTCACTTCTTCTTGTTGAAGTGTATGAAATGATTGTTGACTCATTTGGCTATGAAATCAATGTTTTTATTTTACAATTGTAATCTGTAATTATTTTATGACGTTATTTTTCATTTGTTTTGCAGTTTCCACTTACACCCTTATGTTTGAACATATGTATGTACATATATAGATTCTTTTAATTGCATGATTTATACGATCATTTTTACCAAAAGTGGGGTGTCCATTTTCATAATAATCTTTAAAAAATCATCTGCTAACCACATACACCAATTAAAATATTTTTAAGAATGTTCCCAACACCACTCTTTCCCACCCTTAACAACTGCGGATACCAGCTACATATTATATATATTTTTTATCAGTCGGTTAGCGTATTTATATACTATGTTAATATTAACAAGCGAGCGAAGACTATAGTCGCGACACGGCGGACTATGTGATACCCTACACCACAACTCCTGTGGATAAGGTTTTCACTGCACAGATTTTTCTTTTAGGAAGATACTAAAGTTTTCATCCATCCTTGCCTAGATTGTCGACAATCTATTTGGTACTGATAGAAAGTTTTGCAGAAAGAGAATACAAGCAGAGGTATTTGTCATTAAAATAAATACTTCAAAATATTAAAATTTGGATATCTTAGAGCATTTTGCAATAACTCTGATATTTTACCTTCAATGCCAAAACATCTTTGTATTAATTTAAAGCTCAGATGGTCTAGTTTCACTAGAAAGCTTTCCCCTTGGAATATGTCCAACAGAAGCAGAGATATCTACATTGGAAATCAAATTCCACAAATTGGAAATTGGGATATCTGATCGTCTTTTCTACATTTCTAGTATTTTGCCTCTTTTGCTAACGTAATTGGAATTAATTTTAAAGCTCAGAATGTCTTCATACATATACACAGAAAAAACAAAAGTATGAATTTTTTTACTAATTCCGTTCATAATTTTTGTTGTCCATAATTTGAACGTACCTCTTTTAAAGTGAATGGACAATTTTTTTACTCATGCACACAATACTATTTTTCCAAAAGTATGAATGCTTTTCTAAAATACAAAAATAAATTTCATAGTTTCTCCTACGTTAACCACTATTTTCTGGCAAAACCGGTTTTTGTGCTTTGCCTACAAAGATGTGGTGGTTTTGCTTCTATTGTTTTTGTCTTTCCTCCCCTCCATCGTATCTACACGCACATTGACTTCGTGTCAATAAAGCACAACAGCCTAAACAACCACCACTACTCACCACTACCACACTAACTAACCGCCATAGATTTTGTTTGTTGTCGGAAGACACTCTCCATATCAATAGAATTAATTCGCAAATACAATTTTTGAATTACTTTAATATAAATGCAACATATAAAAATTCAAGCTAGTGCTGATGGAGTCAATATGTATGTACGTATGGTTCACATTGTTCTGATTTGCAAGATACATAATTAATTAGGAAAATCAATTAGAAAATAACCCTTTAAAGAACAGAAATTACAAAATTAAATAAAAAACAACTAATTTGAAAATAAAATAATAGTTTCAAAATAAAATAAAAAAAAAAAACAAAAATTTGTATAGAAAAAATAAATTTATGAAAAATATAAAAAGAGTTTTGGAATATAAGCAACTTTTTTTGCTTTAAAGAAGATTATTTTGAAATGAATGAATTTGTTCATATTTTGCAAAATAAAATACATATATTACATGTTTATGATTCATTCAAAAAAGAAACCGGTATTTATTGTTTTATGAACTAGGTTCATAAAATACAAAAATCTGAACATTGGAAAATTTTTTTGAACACTATTCATATATTGAATGAATTTTTTTTTCTGTGTAGGAAACTTTTGTTGAAATGCACCCAACCAACTCTGGAATATTCGTCAATACAAATCAAAAAATGAAAAACTGGGATTTAGGGCAGGGACGAGCTTCTTTGCTTAGATCGTATAGTGAGGGCGCCCACTGAGTTGTTTTTGCATTTGCTTCTCTCTCTCACGTACAGTGTAAATGAATGAAAACAAACAAAAACATAATGTGGTTGTTGCTTTTTTCACTCATACGTTCATACATGTCTTCGCTTTGGTTGTATTTCTGTGGTCGTCGCTGATTTAGGGCATCCTATTTTGCATCAATGTATTGGTGATGTTTTCTCCTTCCATTGACGGGCTTAATGCTTGATTTACATTCCTTTCCATTTTCAATAGACAAAGGGAAATAGAAACAGATAGTTTAATGATGGCGTATGTTAAATATTGAACACGCATGTATGTAATACTCATACGCTATATTAAGGTACGCTATATCAGGTTCTTATGGAACAAACGTCGCCTATATGGTAATCTAAGTATATAAATAAACTAGCTGACCCGGTCCGCGTTGCTGGCCCGTTGTTTGGGTTCTCTGTGTGAACTTTAGTTATCTGTCCAGTATTGATGTCAATGTTTTGACATAAATTCCATGTAATGGTATCTCCCAAATTTAAGATATAAAATCTCTTTTATTATACCCTTCACCATAAATGGACAGTTTAAAGCGCTTTGTGAACCACATATAATGGTCGGTGCAGTTCAATTAACATTGCTATATATTGGTTTGTTGGTCTCGGTTGGGGTCATAAATATTACTGCAGAGAATTGTCAGTATAGGTCCACGTTTTGATATACATAGCTCCCATAGAACGGTACCGGCTGATTTTCACTATTTTTTTAGGATTTAACATCATTATCACACCAAAATTGCTGTAATCTGGTTTTAATATAATTTAAAGATGAGAGCATAAATATTCGGATCGACCGGTATACAACAGCTATAGGTTCACGTTTTGATATATCTCCCAAAAAACAGTACCTCCCGATTAGGACTGTTAAAAGGGTGCCCTTCTGCAGTCGGTGTATGTCAATTTGTTCACTCACACAATTAAAAAAGAGAGCTTTTGTTTTTGAAATGAAAATTTTCAAATAACATTTGCTGTGAAGAGAAAGAGCGAATGAGCTTTCTTTACCGCAAAGGTTATTCCCTGGTCGCAATTTTTAACATCATAAATTGTATTTTTAGCATCGAAATGTAATTTGTACTCGCAACAGATTTTAATAAGGTAATCATCAAACCAATGTTTGATTAATGGCTTCAGTAAACATTATTAATTGACCATAAAAAAATAAGCTATTCACTTGTCTGTCGCTGTTTGACATCTTCTGAAAGTAATAAAAAAATAAACAAAGGCTAAATATTATATTAAAAATATTGCTAACATTAATATATGATATATGTATGTCATCTTATACATAGATGACCACAAAGTCTTCTTATAGAAGACTACAAAATCTTCTACAGGTCTTCTTAGAGAAGACCACAAGGCCTTCTTATCGGTGACCGCAAGGTCACAAAGTCTTCTTATATAATATCGACAGGTCTTCTTGTAGATGAGCACAAGGTCTTTTTATAGAAGGCCACAAGGTCTTCTTCTAGAAGACCACCAGGTATTTTTAAAGATGACCACACCACCAGGTCTACTTATAGAAGCCAAAAATGACTATGTAAACGCGACAATATCGATTAGTTGTCAATGAGAGCCATACCTAAAATTTTCTGAGCGACATTTTTGCAGAACATTTCGAAGCTGAAAAATGTCATATTGCGGTACTTTTATTGCGGTTCTTGAAATAAAGGACGAAAAGGACATGGAAAAGATCCTCATTAGATTTGACTGAAGACATGTCATCTTAAAAATAAGCTAAAAAAACTGCGAACAAAGATATACCTCTAGTCTTTGATGGCTTATAGGGTCTACAGTGGAAAATTCATCACGCCATAACTACGGTGACCAATATTTTTGGATGAAAATAGAGTACACATACGAGGGATACTACATAAGTTTCTGGGCTGGACAACAATACCAGGTGCCATTTACCGCTTCCATTGGAAATCTTAACATTTTCTAGCATAGATGTTCTCAGTACGGTTTGACGTACCACGTGTTGCGTTTCTTACAGGACTTGAAGAACTAATTTGCAAAAAAATATATGGAATTTACTTGTGTACATTTCGTCCTACCACTTTTTCACAATTTTCTACTTGATGACGACGCGATGAAGCAACATCCTATAGTCAGTAGTCACCAGGGTTTCGTCTGTCTGAATCTGAGTTGGAGTCGGGTAATAATGCTGAGTCGAAAAATAACTTGGCTCCAACTACGGGCAAAATGTCTTACTGCATTTATCAAAATTAATTTCAAGAACTTTTTTGGTGCAATTAATACATGACAATCGAATTAGAGTTTCAACTTTAGCGTGAAATTGCTAGCTGGGACGATTTTCTAATATACGATAAGAAATGTATAAATATTTTGGAATATTTGTTTTAGATCCCACACATTCTTGATCTAGAATATTATCATATCATTGATCCAAGAAGATAATGTTCTCAAATTTCTCATATTCCCGAGCGAAACCTGCTCACTTCGGAACCTCTTACACAGAGTTTCAAATATTAGGTGACGTTGTAATTTTATTATAATCGTAGAAGTTTTAAACAGCGATGTTGTATAGTTGTGTATTGTATTCAACAAAAGATATTTTCAAGGAACACCTCAGAAAAAGGCCAACATATAGGACAAAATTGGAAACTTGTGTATATTTTATTCATATTGAGTGCTATAGTCGAAACAAAATTGTCTCGACTCCGAAACCTTGGTAGTCACACGTAAAAGGTTTGCCGTAAAGTAAATACGATCGCTGTATAAGCCTTATAAGATGCGTATAAGCCCGAAACAAAACAGCAAACGACAGAACATGTTGTTGACATGTTCAAAAACCACGTTTTGAGGTGTTTCAATAGGAGTGAAAAAGTGATTTAAAACCACTGATTTCATTTAAACAACGACAATATTTGGTTACATTTATGCCTAGGTTTCTATGATTTCATTGTTACCTTTGTCTTCACATGTATTTGTAAACTAAAACAAATCAAAAATAGAGGACATAGAGTACATGTGATGAAAATAGAGGACAAATAGAGTACGTTGAACAAATAGAGTACGGACACCTAAAATAGAGTACTGTCCTCTATAATAGAGTATGGTTGGTCACCGTAGCCATAACTCAAAAGTTCGACTCACGGCGGATCTGCCCTTTGGGGTTCTGAATATACTCTTCAAGGGCTTTCACCCCCAAAAGGAATTTTCCACCCCTCAAAATTTCGGTTCACAGTGTTATAGAAGACCACCAGGTCTTCTTATAGAGGGCCACCAGGTCTTCTTATAAAAGACCACCAGGTCTTCTTATAGAAGGCCAACAGGTCTTCTTATAGAAGGCCACCTGGTCTTCTTATAGAAGGCCAACAGGTCTTCTTATAGAAGGCCACCAGGTCTTCTTATAGAAGGCCGCAAGGTCTTCTTATAGAAGGCCGCAAGGTCTTCTTATAGAAGACCAACAGGTCTTCTTATAGAAGACCACAAGGAATTTTTATAGAAGGCCACGAGGTCTCTTATAGAAGACCACCAGGTCTTCTTACTTGGTCTCACTTGGTCTTTTTAAAGAAGACCACCAAGTCCTTTTAAAGATTACCACCAGGTCTCCTTATAAATTATCACTTGGTCTTCTTGCGGAAGACCACTTATACATGACCACGAGGTCTTCTTATAGAAAACCACGAGGTCTTCTTATAGAAGACCACCAGGTCCTCTTATAGAAGGCCACATGGTCTTCTTATAGAAGACCACCAGGTCTTCTTATAGAAGACCACCAGGTCTTCTTATAGAATGCCGCAAGGTCTTCTTACAGAAGACCAACAGGTCTTCTTATAGAAGACCACCAGGTCTTCTTATAGAATGCCGCAAGGTCTTCTTACAGAAGACCAACAGGTCTTCTTATAGAAGACCACCAGGTCTTCTTATAGAAGGCCGCAAGGTCTTCTAATAGAAGACCAACAGGTCTTCTTATAGAAGACCACAAGGAATTTTTATAGAAGGCCACGAGGTCTCTTATAGAAGACCACCAGGTCTTCTTACTTGGCGCCAAAATGGGCCGCGAATAGAAGTGCAATTGAATGCCGCCCTGAGAACTGCAACAGGCAAACATTCTTCCCGTACTTCCTCGGGTGTTACCGTGAGAAGGCATCTTCTTGATCTGGAAAGAGAGCTCCAACGTTACAAAAGAGAACCCCCCTAGACCAACAAGCAGGTTTAATAGCTTTCACACGGATGCATAAACAACTATCGTGTGAATGCGGTTCTCGGAAAACATCCGTCTTCTATCGCAGTTGAAGAGCGTCAGTTGTCACGACAAACCAGAGTACTTTTGGATGGTGCAGCCGTCTGAATTCCTATAGGACAAGGATCGATGACAACGTACAAAACATGTGGCACAGGTCCGCACCTTTTCAACTCTACTAACTCCACTCTCAAAATGGACCATATGTAGTCCTTCCTGAACTTGGAGTTCAGACATATGCAAGCATATAGAAACTGCTACAACAATTACAACAACAAATAAAGCTTCAAAATGATCTTCGAACTGTTCTTAAACTGCACTTAAGTACAATTTTTGAAATTTTGGGACGGAGATTTCCGAAGGAGTTGTCCGATGGAACTTGACGTACGTTTGTTTTGTGTTCATACATTTTACGTCAAATAAATCGTAGTAGAACTGTATATCATGACAAAAAACTCTAATATAAACGTAGTCTTAAATTCGTAAAAATTGCGCTAACCAAGACCTATTCACAAAAATGGAAGGCCACATATTTTTCTTTTTAAAAATTGCATTTAAAATTTATTTATTTATTCAAAAATACAATAACAGTATATACCCAGATAGCATTTAGAAGACTGTTTTTTCAAAAATCACATTGAGGAGTCTTTTTAGAGTCGTTTTGGTGATCAAAAATTGATTAAGTCGCTTGTGTGATCAGAAAGGGACTCGAAAGTGACTCCCTGTAATGATTAAAAAGAGTTCAATTTAAAATACAACAACAAATGTGTAGCAATCACAAATAAATCATTGAGGTGTTTAAAATGTGACAATTTTTTGTTATTTATTGTCACATTTTGATCATCTGGAAGATTGAAAAATGCTTAATCAAAAAAGGGTCATACAGGTGTTTGAAAAGTGATTATAATTATGTATACTCTGATCATATTTTGAACAGTTAGGTGATAAAAAACTGATTGCTTTGTTTTATTTTTATTTGGTTGTAAATAAAAAAATAAAATTCTCATATACACTTTCTACAAAATTTTGATATAAATGTAACGTATAATATTAAAGGTACAGACAAACACAACACAACAGGTTTTGCCAAGTGAAATGAAGAAGCAGTATACTAACCACCAAGCAACATAAAGGATAATTAAAAGACATAACAAAGCAGAAAAGACTATAAAACAAAGGAAAGAAACAAAGAAGAATAAAAAGAAAATTTTTTAATTTATTTCGTCTAACAAAAAGACTCATAAATGACTCCCTAAAGACTCATAAATGATTATAAACATGACTCTAAAAAGACTCGAATAAGGGTCCGAAATTAATCAACAAAACACCAATAAATGATTGAAATACGACTCGAAAAAGACTCATTTGTGATTTGTTTAGAAGAGTCGCCTGAGGTTATGTTTTCCTACCGACAAAGGAGTCATTTATGATCAGAAAATGAGCTCATATTCTAGCTTTTTAATCGTGCAGTCGGATCAAAAAAGACTCGAATTTGATTAAAATTTTCAAAAAATGCTGACTGGGTACTAATAAAATTATACATATACATATATAGGAATTCAGTTCAGGAAACAGTTCGTTGCAATGATCCGGTCCGATAATTGCCAGCATTTAAGTCGTAGTTAAAACATTCACAGTAGTTCCGAGCAGCATCTTATTGTGGAAGACGTTGTTTCACTTTATCCTCGTGATAAATGAGTACGTCCTTTATACTAACATTGGGTAGGTTTAACAATTTCTGGAAATCAATAAGGTCACGATCCATGGGATAAATCAAGGGAAGGTCATCTAAAAGAAGAGAATCAAAACCGAAACGGGTATTTACATCACGACGACGTTCGTCGGAAATTATTCTCGTTGTTTGAATGTTGTCATCGACAGGTGTGATGATAACCAATAACTGCATGGCAAGACCTTCAACACGACCACGTGGTATCAGAAGACGATGAGGCAAAAGGGTTGTTTGGCCAAACAAAGGATTCATGGTTAAATCAACATTACCTTCCATGGCACGCATAACACGTTCATATAATTCCGAGTAGGTAGTGACATCACGTCCCGTCCAGGTTATGTCACGGGATTTACGTTTAATGACATTACGACCAATTGTCAAATCCACATCAACAATATCTAGAAGTAGGGCATTTCGGCGTTGTTCTTCGGGAGTCATCACACGGCCCAAGGCATCAAATTTGGGTACCATTAGAGTGCGTACAACAACACGCTGATTACGTTGTGAGGTGAGATCAAGATTAATGGCAAATGATTTGTGGTTGAGGCGAGGCATACGACCAATAACAGTTCTTTGTGATTTTTCCAAGCCACCATCCCTTGTATTGAGCAGATTTGTTAGATCCACATCAACTTCTTCCACATAGGTACGGAAATCATCCACTTTCACATTGTTAATGGTCACTCCATCAAAGGCAATTTCATCCAAATTCCGTGGTCTTCTTAGCTGTTGAATTTGTCGCTCAATGGTATTGATTGTGTAACGTAGCAGCAGTTGAGTAATGGGAGTCTCAAGAATTTTGGATATTTGACCACCCTCTACATATTCCGAGAGATTAACAATTTCCTGTAGGATTTCATTTAAAATCAAACGATCGATTTCGCGAACAATGATTTCATCATCTAGTCCCAGTTTGCTGTAGTGCAGCTGACGTTCACTAAGATGTGTTATGGTCTGTTCAAGGGTTGTCTCAAGACGTTTGGAAATTTCTTGCATTTTTTCAATTACTACGGCTCTTGTGCGTTCATCCAAATGGAAATCTTCCAACAAAGTTAAATCGAAGTTGTCCAAACGTCCTCCTTGGATTCTGTTCACATCGTAATTCAAGTTTTCCATTCGATTTATTTGACCCATTCCTCGCATAACATCCACAATGTTGTTACTACCTTGGATAGTACGTTGCCTCGTCAATATTTGGTCCCTTACATTGTCCACCACTGAATGGCCAAGATTTTCCCTTACATCCATATTGTTGGTATTTTTCAACAGACTGACCCGGCCAAGATGTTGTTGCTGTGAGATATGTTCAACATTTAGACGTGCCACTAATTGTTGCAAGTGATGCAAAATTAATTGACCCATGCGTTGTCGTCTATCATCACCGGTCGTTTGATCAATACTACGTGGCATACGTCGTACTTCATCAGTCCGTTCGCCTTGCATAATCTCATTCAGGGGGACATTACGAGTTTTACTGTTGAGTAAATTTAATCTTCTGCCGCTGACATGTAGCAAACGGTCATCATCCACTGATGTTGTGGGTAAGTCATTGTCGTAGTTTCTACGATACATCACATTGTCTTCTCTATCCACTCGGAGATTTCGATTCATTTCCACGTTTCTATCCATATCAAGATTTCTCTTCAATAGAAGATCTTCGTCCCTTTCACGATTTTGCACATCGATATTTCTATCCATACCAAAATTTCTCTTCATTCCCAAAAATCTATTTGCTTGAAAATCTCTTTCCATTTCAAGATTTCTATCCCTTTGCACTCGGTTAACATCGTACTTTGTATTCGTATCGCGATTCAAAATACCCCTTTTACCATAAAGCAGACCAAGTTTTGTGCTGCCCACATGTTCCCGATTCAGTTCATCATCATCGCGGTCTAGGCGTCTAATTGGTATATCTTGATTCATTCGTATATCATTGTCACGACGAGTCTCACGGACATCCATATCGCGTCTGAGTGGCAAATTCTGTGGAAAGAAATGTTTTAGAGTCATTGTATGGGAGTAAGGTAATTTTAATAAGTTATCTGCCTATAAACATACTAGATACAAAATCGAAGCTGTTTGGATAATGTAGATATACTCTCCAGCCTCTTTGGATGTTGTAGACACATTTACTACATTGTTTGGGTGGTTTAGATATATTATCTGCATTGTTAGAACGGTGCAGATGCAATATCCATTACGTTTGGATGGTGTAGATACATTATCCAAATGGTTTGGATAAAGTAGATACATTACTAGCATTGTTTAGATGTTGTAAATACATTATCCACATTGTTTGGATGTTTTATATACACTATCCTTATTGTTTGGGTGGTGTAAATATATTATCCACATTGTCCCAATAGAAAATCCAGTCTTCGATGACATTTTCGTCGACGATTCGTTGATGAAATTTCCGAAATTGTCGTGCACGACATGATGCATGACAATTTCTTGCAATGTGTCACCAGAAAAAAAAAAACAAAAATTATCAAACAAAATATGCTATGACATATTTGTACACATATCTAGGAATTGTTAATATTTCAATACGACTGAAATCGGTCAAACATTGCAGTTTGAAATAAAAATTCGCGACATTTTTCTAAACAGGTGGAGGTAAGTGAGAAATAGAAATAGACTGACGTACATATGAACTTTAAAACAATGATTTTGTTTGTTTCTTTAACATAGGATGAATCAATCAACATAGAATTAAAAGTTTTAATTTGGAGTCTATTATAGTGGAACGCGATCGTGGAAGCAATTAAAGATAAGTGTATAAATGACATACATATATTTATACATCACAATATTGCGCATAATGTTTTATTATTTGCAGAATTTGCCTAAAAGGTGTTGCTGTCCTAGGAGTTGTTGCTAAATGGAGTCTTGGTCCGTTCTGCACTATAGACCACACTGCCGCGGAAACGCTTTTATATTATGTAGTATATTTTTATATGTACAAAAATGTTATATTTTGTATGTTAATAAAATAAAAAATGTTAAAAACATATTTATGTATGTAAATTAAATTTTCTTTAGGAGGGTCGTTGGTGACATATTACAAGACATTGTCTGCAAAAGGATCGTTAACGAAAAGTAGGGTTTTTGTCTTCGAAGTCGTCGTCGGCGACAGCTTCGCTTACCCTGTCGCCCAAGTTGTCGTGCATGAATACTGGGACACTTGTTTGAAAAAGTCGTCAACGATCCCAAAGGGCTGTCTGCAAAGAGTCGTGAACGAAATGGAAATGTCGTGCACGAGTCATCAATGTTGTCTTGAAGACACTTTCTATTGGGGTATAAAGTAGATACATTATCCGCATTGTTTGGAAGGTATATATACATTATCCACATTGTTTCGATGACTCAGATACATTATCTTGTCTGTTTGGATGGTGTAGGTGCAAATTCCTCACTGTTTGAATGGTGGACATACATTATCTGCATTGTTTGAATGGTGTATATAACTATCCACACTGTTAGGATGGTGTAGATACGTTATCTACATCCTTAGGATTGTGTAGATACATTATCCACATTTTATGGATGGCTTAGATACACTATCCTCATTGTTTGGATGTTATAGATACATTATCCACATTGTAAGGATGGTGTGGATAAGTTATCTACATTATTTGGATGGTGTAGATACATTATCCACATTGTATTGATGGTACAGATACATTATCCACATTGTATTGATGGTACAGATACATTATCTAGCCTGTTTGGATGGTGTAGATATATAATCCATATTGTTTGGATAAAGCAGATACTTTATCCACTTTGACAGGATAAATTAGAGTTGTTTATATATATCCAAATTACCATATCTCCTCGGTTCAACGTTATATCATCCCGTCTTAGAGGTTCCACCCTATCGCGATTTCTAAATATCACATCCTCATCTTCATAGCGTCTTACTGGTTCCACTCGATCCAGTATATTTCTTTCACGACTCAGGAATGTTGATCGCCGCCCCAAGTCTTGTTCTTCATTCGTAATCACATCACGATCCAAATTCTTCAATGCACGCGACTGTTCCACAACCAGTTCATCCAGTAAAATATTAAGGAATGATCTCAAACCAATATCTTCCGATAAGTGACCTTGGCTATTACCCATGGGAATAATACGCAGTAACATGTTCTCTTTGTTTTGATCGAACATAATCAAACGATTGCCACCCATGGCGCCTGCCTTTTGCATAGCCAATTGTTGATGCAGATCACGCCATGGCATCCAAAGTTGGGACTTATCAAAGATACCAACTCCATTACCACCGACAAATGGATTGAAATTCAGCCTGGCATTGCGACGCAATTGAGTAATATCGAATAGGCTAGGACGCACGGACACATCATTTTTAGCAACCATTCCAATTTGGTTAGTATCTCTTTCCAAATTCTCCACAGTGCGTATCACAGAATCGTCGAGGTAATATTTGGGTAAAATTTCATAAAGAGCTGGAACAATTAACATTTCAGTATCGGCACGATCTTGCAGGGCCAATGTTAGGGCATTTACAAAGAGCACAGGATTAATATAGCGACGAGCATAAACCGCCAACTTTTGCAGCCTTTGGAAATCATGACAACGAACAAATAGACGATAGAGTCCTAGAAGTTGGCGAATATGCATTTCATTGGTATAGGAACACAGTACGTTGCGGTCTAGGATGCGATTGTTACGTATCAAATCCAAGACCATTAGCATATCATCGTCAAGGGGCTGTAAGGAAGGAAGTATTGTAAGGATTAAAATATTTCATAGCAAATGCTGACACTCAACGGACCGATGTGTCGAGGCCTTTAACGCCCTGGACAACAACCACATGAAAATATCATAAAGTGATGCCAAGTCTTTTCTAGAAGTTTTCATGGGGTTGTTGTATACAGACGCTCAACGGACCGATCTCGGTTGGTGCATGAGGATCTTCAATATATAAAATACCTCTGAAGGCCGCTGTACATACGGTCCGTTGAGTCGCGGCCTTTAAGGATATGTTTCCAGCTTAAGGGTCCAAAACCATAAGGTCCGTTGTGAGACAACAACAACCACATGAACAATGTGTAAATTATGCCAAGTTTATTCTCGAAGTTTTCATGTGGTTGTTGTAACGCGACACTCAACGGACCGTATGTATTTGGCCCCTAAAGGATCTTCCGTCTATAAATAGGTTTTTTTATGGAAGACCACTGTGCCATTTCGTCAATCCCACTTACCCCCATATACATATTTTCATCGGTAACACCATCGATATTAATCTCCAAGAGGAGGCGATCTTCCAATGGCAACTCAACCTGTCGGAGTATGTCTAGAATGAATTTCTGACGAAGTAATTCATCTCTGGACATGGTATACAGGCGGCCAATGCCTACATGACATATTGCAAAGATTGGGAAAAGAATAATTAGAAAATTCATGAAAAATATAAAACAAAAAGTATTCTTTTACCATTTTGTGATCCTTGAACTACATTTAAATTTAGCCTTGGACGATCGATAATCACACCAGCGGCGGCAAAGCCGACTATACACAAAATTACTAAAATATTTCTCATCTTCTCGCTTTACTATAAGGAGCCCACCACTCAAACGTTGTAAACACTTGAAGTGACTACATTTCTCAGCTGTCGAAATTCCCTATTTATACCCTGTGACTACTGACTAGTCCATAGAGTATCATCTTTGAAAATTGTTATCATCATCAGGTTAACAACCATATTTTGTTTTTGGCAATCGTGGGAGATTTTTTCATTACTGTTTTCGATTGATCTGCATTACTACAGTATTTACGACAGTGATAAGCAGCAAGAATTTCGATTGCATTTCCCCATTCCCAGTCGTTAAGTGCGCTCCAATGGACAATGAATTGATAATTTTAACAATTACAGACGTGCAAAAAGTAAAATCGTATCCCCTTTAGGTTAGGTTGAGAAGATGGGCGATGAAATCGCCAAATGTCCGTAGGGACAATGGCTGAAGTGGCAAGTAGGCACGTTGAGCGCTCTAGTCTGCATTTTTCTGGAGGAAGTTATATCTAAATTTATTATTAACTAGCAAACCCCGGTCCGCGTTGTTGGCCCGTCCTAATTAGTTTTATTGAAAATTTTTTATGGACTTTATGCTTGACAATTCAAAAATAGATATTTTCTACTTTACTTCTTCGGCCCATTGTCAAACCGATGAGGATTTTAAATTTATCAACAGATTTTGTCTCTAACCTTTCTTCTCTCTTATGGATCAAATGAACAAATAGCGGTAGGTCTTTAATTTGTTATCTTTTTTTTTTGGGTCACCCTATTATTCATACAATGATCATGGTAATCTAACAAAACCGACTGTACATTCATCATATGTAGGAATTCCTATATACGCATGTCTATTTTGACCGGACTATTACAGGGTGTCACTTTCGAGTCCCTTTCTGATCATACAAGCGACTTAATCATTTTTTGATCACCAAAAGGACTCTATAATGACCCCTCAATGTGATTTTTGAAAAAACAATCTTCCAAATGCTGGCTGGGATGTAGGAATGTAAAGCGGCCCATACACTATCAAATTTTGATGTCAATATTTGTAGTAGTATGTGTACATTTTTCAAAACATGTGAATGTGTGTGTGAATTTTATGGATTGAGAAAAATCAAAATAGTTTTGATTTTCAAAATGAACCCCAGTCAATCCGATGAATATGGTTTATTTTTAAAATGGTCAAAAAGCATTGCAAGGAAGGAACATTGTTTTTTAGAGGAAAATTTGAAGATTTCGGTTGCAGATTGAAGGCTGATTGAATGCTTTGCTACACACTTATCAAGCGCACACGTACAGAAGGAGTTCATCGGCTAGACAAGCCAATTTGATAGTGTATGGGCCGCTTTATGGACAGCTTCAATCATTTACGAAAATATATTAAAATGATTTATCACTCATTTTAATTATCTCTTGACATTTGTGTATAATTTTAATTTATTTATTGACTGCTGCAAATATTGATTTGAATTTGCATGATTTACGGCCTTTTTGGTAATTTTCAAATCGGTTCTCATCTTATATACGAACATTTTATAGGATTTTCAAGAGACAAAGGGAAATAAAAAACAGATAATTTAATGACGACGTATGTTTAATATTGAACACGCATGTATGTAATACTCATACGCTATACTAAGGTACGGAAACGCCTTTCTAGCAAAAATATGTAGTACATACAATTATTCAGGTTATTATGGAACAAACGTTGCCTATATGGTAATCTAACCCTGCGTTTACAAATGCCAGTATTGGCAATACAAAAATACAAACCTTTTTCACAAATACATTTATACATTTTTAAATACCCTGCGGGGAAATAAATTAATTTAAAAATAGTTTATACGTAGTTTAAAAATAACCACAAGCATGGTATAAGTAAAGAGGTAGATTTAAATGAAAATAATCTATAGAACCCTTTTTTCATGAATTCCTAAAACGTCAAAATTAGTAAACACAAAAGCAACAAGTGGGTTTGTTTACAATACATTTTTGAGCATTTTATAAAAAACACGAAAAATGAATGAAGTGTCAAGGTTTCTCCACATAATTGAGTTGTGGATTTAATAAAATGTATGTTTCAATGCAAAGCTGACGAATTTCTTCCATACAAATGTTCTACAAACAAATTTAAAAATCATTGAATTCGATTGTTTTTAAAATTGTTTGGCATATTATTCAAACAGCACACATACATACACAGATTGTGTATGTATGTATATATATATAGATGACCACAAGTTCTTTTTATAGAAAGTCATAAGCTTGGGTGCCACCGTGGTGCAATGGTATGCACACCCGCATTGCACGCTGAAGGTCGTGGGTTCGATTCCCCGGCCAGTCAGCATCAAAATTTTCAACGGTGGCAAAATACCCCTCAGTAATGTTGGCGACATTTCCTGAGTATTTCAGCCATGTAAACTTCTCTACAAAGTGGTGTCTTAAGACACGCCGTTCGGACTCGGCGATAAACTGTAGGTCCCATATCATTGAGCTAATATGAACTAATGGGTGCACTCATTGATATGAGAGAAGTCTCCCTTGTCCCGTATGGGATGTTTGTGGAACAATTATTACATAAGGTCGTCTTATAGAAGACCACCAGGTCTTCTTGTAGAAGACCACCAGGTCTTCTTATAGAAGACCACCAGGTCTTCTTATAAATGACCACTTGGTCTTCTTGCGGAAGACCACTTGGTCTTCTTGCGGAAGACCACTTATACATAACCACAAGGTTTTCTTATAGAAGACCCCAAAAAATCTTTTTATAGAAGGCCACAAAGTATTTTTAAAGAACGTCACAAGGTCTTCTTATAGAAGACCACAAAGTCTTCCTACAGAAGACCACCAGGTCTTCCTATAGAAGGCCACCAGGTCTTCTTATAGAAGACCACCAGGTCTTCTTGTAGAAGACCGCCATGTCTTCTTATATAAGACCACCATGCCTTCTTATAGAAGACCACCACTCTTCTTGTAGAAGACAACCATGTCTTCTTATAGAAGACCACCATATCTTCTTGTAGAAACCACCAGGTCTTTTTATAGAAGACCACAAGGTCTTTTTATAGATGGGCACCAGGTTTTCTTATACTATGTCCACTATGTGCTCTTCCAGAAGACCATCAGTCACGTTTGTCCGAAGAGTTGTCCAAGTCGTTTCAATCGACAGTTTGTGGAGCACCCGCGAGTGATAGGGCGAAAAGAATACTACCGATCTCTTCTTGCCGATGTTAAGAATGTTATCAGGAAAGCTAATTCATCCAAAGCGTTGCGTCCTTAAACTTATGGATGTGCCGTAAATCGAGTATTTCACTAAAGTTCTCAAACTTCCCAAAGTGTGGAAAATGGGAAGGGTGGTCCTGCTACTGAAGACGAGCAAGGATGCCAGCAAACGTTAATCGTACCGACCGATTTCGGTTTATTCGCCTCTTGCGACGTTACTCCCCAGTATCAGCATGTGTTCCGGATCCTGCACAGCACGACAACAGCACTGCAAGCTATATCCACACAATCCCACGACAGCGGGTACTTACGTACCGGATTGCCCCGAAATCATAGTGTTTCCAACTCAGCATCAAGCCTATATTTCTACGTAGATTTCATGGTGCTACAACAACAACATCTCCACACATATTAGTCGAGGACCTAACCAGAGAAAGCAGTGTGATAGAATAGTGATGGTGGCGCTTGACTTATCAAAAGTCTTTGATACTGTCAAGCACTCCACGCTCTTTGGGAGGACGTTAAGTACCCTCCGGTCGAGTTTGAAACGTTGGATAATCAATTACATGACGTCAGTCGTACGAGGATTTCAGGAACAAGAAGCAGAAGTCCCGTAGAGTGAAACAGAGAGTTACTCAAGGTAGGGTGATATATCTGGAACTTTTTAACCTATACCTCTCATCTATTCCGGCCTCCTCCATATGGCATTGAGATCATAACGTATGCGGACGATTGTAAGTACCTTCCCTGATGTCATTTGTAAAAGGCTGAACTCCTTTTTAAATGATCTTACTACACCAGGAATATGCAAATATCCTCCACTAAATCTACGGCCACTCTGTTCACCACATTGACGGCAGAGGTGAGAACTAAGTTGAATGTCATGTTTGATGGTAGCAGAAATCCGACCACAAGCCACATTCGACAGCATATTCACAGCTATATGCGACAAGCTGAAATGTAGATCAAGGTCCTCAAGTCCCTAGGCGGCGAGGTTGGGGGTGCAGTTAAAGAAACCTTGTTAACCACATACAAGGCGATAGGTCGGTCTGTGGTAAGCTATGCGGCACCAATAGGGTCCGCGAATATAATTGCAATGGGATTGACAAATTCTGTCAGAATGCCGCCCTGAGAACTGCAACAGGGTGCCTCCTCATGTTTTCAGTGGACCATATAAATGTACAGTATATCCTAAGGCATGAAAGGATGTATCTTCTTGATCTGGAAAGAAAGCTCCAACGTTACAAAAGAGAACTCCCTAGATCAACAAGCCCATCAATCAGGTTTAAATAGCTTTCACACGGATACAGTCGTAGATGACATAAACAACTATCGTGTGAATGCGATCTTTGGAGAACATCCGTCTTCTATCGCAGCTGAAGAGAGTCAGTTGCCACGTCAAACCAGAGTAGTTTTGGATGGTGCAGCCGTCTGAATTCCTATAGGACAAGGATCGATGACACCGTGTAAAACATCTGTCTAGCCTGTGGCACAGGTCCGCATCTTTTCAACTCTCCTAACTGCACTCTCACTATAGACCGATCCTATCCACATGTAGTCCTTCCTGACTATGGAGTTGGAGGCAGAGCCGAATCAATAAAATAACGACATATGCAAACATATATAAACTGCTACAACAATTACAACAACAAATAAAGCTTCAAAATGATCTTCGAACTGTTCTTAAACTGCACTTAAATACAATTTTTGAACTTTTGTGACGGAGATTTCTGAAGGAGTTGCCCGATGGAACTTGACGTATGTTTGTTTTGTTTTCATACATTTTACGTCAAATAAATCGTGGTAGAGTTGTTTATCATGACAAAAAACTCTAATATAAACGTAGTCTTAAATTCGTAAAAAATGCTCTAACCAAGACCTATTCACAAAAATTTAACGCCACACATTTTTCTTTCTAAAAAATTGCATTTAAAATTTATTTATTTATTTATACAAAAATACAATAACAGTATATACTAATAAAATTATACAGATATATAGGAATTCAGTTCAGGAAACAGTTCGTTACAATGATCCGGTCCGATAATTGCCAGCATTTAAGTCGAAGTTAAAACATTCACAGTAGTTCCGAGCAGCATCTTATTGTGGAAGACGTTTCACTTTATCCTCGTGATAAATGAGTATGTCCTTTACACTAACATTGGGTAGGTTTAACAATTTCTGGAAATCAATAAGGTCACGATCCATGGGATAAATCAAGGGAAGGTCATCTAAAAGAAGAGAATTAAAACCGAAACGGGTATTTACATCACGACGATGTTCGTCGGACATTATTCTCATTGCTTGAATGTTGTCATCGACAGGTGTGATGATAACCAGTAACTGCATGGCAAGACCCTCAACACGACCACGTGGTATCAGAAGACGATGAGGCAAAAGGGTTGTTTGGCCAAACAAAGGATTCATGGTTAAATCAACATTACCTTGCATGGCGCGCATAACACGTTCATATAATTCCGAGTAGGTAGTAACATCACGTCCCGTCCAAGTTATGTCACGGGATTTACGTTTAATGACATTACGACCAGTTGTCAAATCCACATCAACAATATCTAGAAGTAGGGCATTTCGGCGTTGTTCTTCGGGAGTCATCACACGGCCCAAGGCATCAAATTTGGGTACCAATAGAGTGCGTACAACAACACGCTGATTACGTTGTGAGGTGAGATCAAGATTAATGGCAAATGATTTGTGGTTGAGTCGAGGCATACGACCAATAACAGTTCTTTGTGATTTTTCTAAGCCACCATCCCTTGTATTGAGCAGATTTGTTAGATCCACATCAACTTCTTCCACATAGGTACGGAAATCATCCACTTTCACATTGTTAATGGTCACTCCATCAAAGGCAATTTCATCCAAATTCCGTGGTCTTCTTAGCTGTTGAATTTGTCGCTCAATGGTATTGATTGTGTAACGTAGCAGCAGTTGGGTAATGGGAGTCTCAAGAATTTTCGATATTTGACCACCCTCTACATATTCCGAGAGATTAACAATTTCCTGTAAGATTTCATTTAAAATCAAACGATCGATTTCGCGAACAATGATTTCATCATCTAGTCCCAGTTTGTTGTAGTGCAGCTGACGTTCACTAAGATGTGTTATGGTCTGTTCAAGGGTTGTCTCAAGACGTTTGGAAATTTCTTGCATTTTTTCAATAACCACGGCTCTTGTGCGTTCATCCAAATGGAAATCTTCCAACAAAGTTAAATCGAAGTTGTCCAAACGTCCTCCTTGGATTCTGTTCACATTGAAATTCAAGTTGTCCACAATGTTGTTACTACCTTGGATAGTACGTTGTCTCGTCAACATTTGGTCCCTTACATTGTCCACCACTGAATGGCCAAGATTTTCCCTTACATCCATATTGTTGGTATTTTTCAACAGACTGACCCGGCCAACATTTTGTTGTTGTGAGATATGTTCAACATTTAGACGTGCCACTAACTGTTGCAAGTGATGCAAAATTAATTGACCCATGCGTTGTCGTCTATCATCACCGGTCGTTCGATCAATACTACGTGGAATACGTCGTACTTCATCAGTCCGTTCGCCTTGCAATATCTCATTCAGGGGGACATTACGAGTTTTACTGTTGAGTAAATTTAATCTTCTGCCGCTGACATGTAGCAAACGGTCATCATCCACGGATGTAGTGGGTAAGTCATTGTCGTAGTTTCTACGATACATCACATTGTCTTCTCTATCCACTCGGAGATTTCGATTCATTTCCACGTTTCTATCCATATCAAGATTTCTCTTCAATGGAAGATCTTCGTCCCTTTCACGATTTTGCACATCGATATTTCTATCCATACCAAAATTTCTCTTCACTCCCATAAATCTATTTGCTTGAAAATCTCTTTCTATTTCAAGATTTCTATCCATTTGCACTCGGTTAACATCGTACTTTGTATTCTTATCGCGATTCAAAATACCCCTTTTACCATAAAGCAGACCGAGTTTTGTGCTGCCAACATGTTCCCGATTCAGTCGCGTCAGTTCATCATCATCATCAATATTTAGGCGTCTATTCACGTCAAAATTTCTCTCAATACCAAGATTTCTATTCACTCCGACATCTTCATTCATATCGCGATTCAAAATACCTTCATAACCCTTTTTTCCGTTAAGTAAATTTAATCTGTTACTACCAACATATCCCCGATTCTTTCGCATTAGTTCATCATCATCGTTGTCTAGGCGTCTAATTGGTATATCTTGATTCATGAGTATATCATTGTCACGACGAGTCTCACGTACATCCATATCGCGTCTGAATGGTAAATTCTGTTGAAAGAAATATTTATAGAGACGTTTTAAGAGACATATATTGAATAGATAATAAAATAGATAAATTATCTAAGATATTTGGATAATGTAGATGCATTATCCACATTGTTTGCATGACGTAGATAATCCACATTTTTTGGATGGTGCAGATACCTTATCTATCCTGTTTGAATGGTGTAGATACATAATCCACATTGTATGGATAAAGTATATATATTATCCACACTGTTTTGATGGTGTAGATACATTATGCACATTGTTAGGATGGTGTAGATAAATTATCCACATTGTAAGGATAGTGTGGATACGTTATCTAAATTCTTTGGAAGGTGTAGATACATTATCCACATTGTTAGGATGGCGTGGATACATTATCCACATTGTAAGGATGGTGCAGATAGATTATCTAGCCTGTTTGGATGGTATACATATATACATAATCATCCTAATTTGCATTGTTTGAATGGCATAGATACATTATCTACATTGTTTGAATGGTGTAGATACATTATCGACATTGTTAGGGTAATGTGGATACGTACATTCTTTGGAAGGTGTAGATACATTATACACATTGTTAATATGGTGTATATGCATTATCTACATCGCATAGATGGCACAGAAACATTGTCTAGACAGTTTGGATGGTGCAGATGCATTATCCACATTGTTAGGATGGTGTAGATACGTTATCTATATCCTTAAGATGGTGTAGATACATTATCCACATTGTTAGGATGGTGTAGATACATTATCCACATTTTATGGATGGCTTAGATACACTATCTTCATTGTTTGGATGTTATAGATACATTATCCGCATTGAAAGGATGGTGTGGATATGTTATCTACATTCTTTGGATGGTGTAGATACATTATCCACATTTTTAGGATGATGTAGGTACATTATCCACATCGTAAGGATGGTGTAGATACGTTATCTACATTCTTTGGAACTTGTAGATACATTATCCACATTGTTTGGGTAGTATAGATACATTATCCATATTGTTAGGATGGTGTAGATACATTATCCATATTGTTAGGATGGTGTGGATACATTATCTACATTGTTTGGATGGTGCAGATACATTATCCAGCCAGTTTCGATGGTGTATATAGACAATTCACATTGTTTGGATGGCGTAGATTGTTTGGATAAAGTAAATACATTATCCACACTATTTGGATGGTGTATATACATTATCCACATTGTAAGGATGGTGTGGATAAGTTATCTACATTATTTGGATGGTGTAGATACATTATCCACATTGTATGGATGGTACAGATACATTATCTAGCCTGTTTGGATGGTGTAGATATATAATCCATATTGTTTGGATAAATAAGATACTTTATCCGCATTGTTTGGACACAATATCTACTTTGTCAGGATAAAGTAGAGTTGTTTATATATCCAACTTACCACATCTCCTCGGTTCATTATAATATCATCCCGTCTTAGAGGTTCCACCCTATCGCGATTTCTAAACATCACATCCTCATCTTCATAGCGTCTTACTGGTTCCACTCGATCCAGTACATTTCTTTCACGATTCAGGAATGTTGATCGCCGCCCCAAGTCTTGTTCTTCATTCGTAATCACATCACGATCCAAATTCTTCATTGCACGCGACTGTTCCACAACCAGTTCATCCAGTAAAATATTAAGGAATGATCTCAAACCAATATCTTCCGATAAGTGACCTTGGCTATTGCCCATGGGAATAATACGCAGTGACATGTTCTCTTTGTTTTGATCGAACATAATCAGACGATTGCCACCCATGGCGCCTGCCTTTTGCATAGCCAATTGTTGATGCAGATCACGCCATGGCAACCACAGTTGGGACTTATCAAAAATACCAACTCCATTACCACCGAAAAATGGATTGAAATTTTGTTTGGCATTGCGACGCAATTGAATAAGATCGAATAGGCCGGGACGCACGGACACATCATTTTTAGCAACCGTTCCAATTTGGTTAGTATCTCTTTCCAAATTCTCCACAGTGCGTATCACAGAATCGTCGAGGTAATATCTGGGTAAAATTTCATAAAGAGCTGGAACAATTAACATTTCAGTATCGGCACGATCTTGCAGGGCCAATGTTAGGGCATTTACAAAGAGCACGGGATTAACATAGCGACGAGCATAAACCGCCAATTTTTGCAGCCTTTGGAAATCACGACAACGAACAAATAGACGATAGAGTCCTAGAAGTTGGCGTAAATGCACTTCATTGGTATAGGAACACAGTACGTTGCGGTCTAGGATGCGATTGTTACGTATCAAATCCAACACCATTAGCATATCATCGTCAAGGGGCTGTAAGGAAGGATGTATTGTAAGGATTAAAATATTTCATAGCAAATACTTTGACACTCAACGGACCGATGTGTCGAGACCTTTAACGCCCTGGACAACAACCACATGAAAATATCATAAAGTGATGCCAAGTTTTTTCTTGAAGTTTTCATGGAGTTGTTGTATACAGACGCTCAACGGACCGATTTCGGTTGGTGCATGAGGATCTTCAAAACATAAAATACCTCTGAAGGCCGCTGTACATACGGTCCGTTGAGTCGCGGCCTTTAAGGATATGTTTCCAGCTTAAGGGTCCAAAACATAATGGGCCAAATACATACGGTCCGTTGTGCGACGCGTTGCGGGTTGAAAACAACAACCACATGAAACATGTGTGAGTGATGCCCAGGTTCTTCTTGAAGTTTTCATGTGGTTGTTGTAACGCAACGCTCAACGCGCCGTATGTGCAGAGGCCTTAAGGTCCGTTGTGAGACGCGTAGCGCGTTGAAAACAACAACAACCACATGAAAAATGTGTAAGTGATGCCAAGTTTTTTCTCGAAGTTTTCATGTGGTTGTTGTAAAGCGACACTCAACGGACCATATGTATTTGGCCCCTAAGGGATCTTCCATTTATAAATGGGAAGACCACTGTGCCATTTCGTCAATCCCACTTACCCCCATATACATATTTTCATCGGTAACACCATCAATATTAATCTCCAAGAGGAGGCGATCTTCCAATGGCAAATCAACCTGTCGGAAAATATCTAAAATGAATTTCTGACGAAGTAATTCATCTCTGGACATGGTATACAGGCGGCCAATACCTACATGAAGCATTGCAAAAAAAAAAGGAAAAGGATAATTAGAACTTTCATTTAAAAAATAAAACAAAAAGTATTCTCTTACCATTTTGTGATCCTTGAACTACATTTAAATTTAGCCTTGGACGATCGATAATCACACCAGCGGCGGCAAAGCCGACTATACACAAAATTACTAAAATATTTCTCATCTTCTCGCTTTACTATAGGGAGCCCACCACTCAAACGTTGTAAACACTTGAAGTGACTACATTTCTCAGCTGTCGAAATTTCCTATTTATACCCTGCGGCTACTGACTAGTCCATAGAGTATCATCTTCGAAAATTGTTATCATCATCAGGTTAATAACCATATTTTGTTTTTTGGCAATTGTGGAATATTTTTTTATTACTGTTTTCGATTGATTTGCATTACTACAGTATTTACGACAGTGATAAGCCAGCAACGATTTCGATTGCATTTTCCCCCATTCCCAGTTGTTAAGTGCGCTCCAATGGACAATGAATTGATAATTTTGACAATTACAGACGTACAAAAAGTAAAATCGTATCCCCTTTAGGTTAGGTTGAGAAGATGTGTGATGAAATCGCCACATGTCCGTAGAGACAAACACTTTAGCCAGAGTAGGATTGTTCGGCGCTCTAATCTACATTTTCCTGTACGAGGTTAGATCTAAATGTATTACTAATTTATTAGTTGTAATTTGTTAGTTGTTTTTAAGACACAAGGGGAAAAGGTCGTCTATTAAGAGGACTTTAAGGTCGTCTATAAAGACGACTTTAAGGTCGTCTATAAAGACGGTGTTAATCTATAAGGTGTTAATCTTTTAATATAATCTTTAAACTGATAGATATTCTGAAAACTTTAAACATACAGCAGAAAGAAATTCAATGTATAAAGAGCCTTTACTGGCATCAGATTGCTCAAATCGAGGTGAACGGAGAAATGACAGAATGTGTACCTATATCCAAAGGAGTCAGACAGGAATGTATACTGTCTCCCTTGCTTTTCAATATTTACTCCGAACAAATATTTCAAGAATCGGTCAACAGACTTCTATATGATATAAATATAAGCGGTTCGATTTTAAACAACATTAGATATGCTGATGACACAACCTTAATGGCACATAGCATATCTCAACTTCAGAAACTTGTGGCTACCCTCGCAACTTGTAGTGAAAAGTATGGCCTAAACATTAATATCCAGAAAACCAAGTTTATGGTTATAAGCAAAAAGCAAGGACATAATAACTCAGTATTAAAAATTCATAATTTAAACGTAGAGAGAGTTAAGAGTTTTAAATATCTCGGAGCCACAATTACCGAGCAATGGGACTCGTCGAAGGAAATAAGATGCCGAATAGAATTGGCGAGGGATGCATTTTTGAAGTACAAGAGAGTTTTTACCAGCAATGACGTTAATCTTGACACGAAAACTCGATTTATTAAAGCATATGTCTGGTCAGTCCTACTGTACGCATTGGAAGTATGGACCGTAAAATCTACTGACATTAAAAAGCTAGAAGCTTTTGAAATATGGATATATAGGCGGATACTTAAAATTCCTTGGACTGCCCATGTTTCAAATGCTGAAGTATTGAGAAAATGCATTGCGAAAGAGAGCTAATATCAAACATAAAAAGGAGAAAAACTGCGTATTTGGGACATATCATGAGGAACCAAAAATATAAATTATTACAAACATAACCCGCATAAAAATTGAAGGAAACCCGATTAGAGGAAGGAAGGAATTAACATGGCTTGATAACATCAAAGAATGGACTGGTATTCGAGATGAGACAAACTTATTCAGCATGGCGAGACACAGAGAAGGATTTGCGGATTTAATAAATAATTTATGAAATCAAATTATGTACAATTTTCAAATGTAACTAAATTGTATTGGTCGCTAATATTCGGAAAACGAATTTGCAAATAAAGAAGAAGAATCTTTATTATTCAGGAAAGTTATTTTTTATATAAAAAGTTATGACTATATTAAGGGCTTTGACACTTAAATTTAAGATACATGACGACTAAAATGTCTCAAAATCATAATTTAAAAAATAAAATTATATTTTTGAAATTAAAATAGACTTTGTTCGTTCTTGTTCGTAGAATAACTAGGCGTACTTCATATATATAAAATATTTTGAAATATTAAAGAATATCAGTGATTTTTGAGGGGACACGACACGGTAATGAGTATTTGCACCTTGAAACTATTTTTTCACATTTTGTTTTACTTATTCCGTTCCTAAGAATTAAAACGTTTTCAATATTTTAACCTTAAATGAGTCGGGACACAGAAACAAGTCTTTGCGCAATATTCGCCCATGTACATTTTCCCCCAATATTACTATTATTTTATTATTTTTTTTTTAATTTTTATAGAATTTTCTGTTATTTGTATTATGGAATATATTTGTGTTGTATTTAATTTTGTTTATTGGGGATATGAAATTGTATGTTTCCTTGCCCTTAAAACTCGAGATTTATAGGGTGCATGTAAACTTTATTGGTTGACTGTACATACATGTATGTGCAAAAAATGTGCATACCTCACGTGCTAATTATTTCTTGGGTCAACGTTTCATTTTGATCGAAATACTTACCATAATATTCTTTCGGTGATTTGCATCACTTCTTCTTGTTGAAAACAATGTTTTTATTTTACAATTGTAATCTGTAATTATTTTATGACGTTATTTTTCATTTGTTTTGCCCTTTCCACTTGCACACATACATATTTATACCCTCAGCATTTATGCTAACGAGGGTATATGGTAATATTCAAAAATGTTTTACAATCGTTGAAGTTGAGGTTCACCATTTAATAAGTCGCGAACTGTCAATATATTTTATACAATATGGATATATTTATATTAATTGAAGTGTTTTAGCCGGGGTCGCATAATATGAACCATAACAAATAATTTACGTGGAAGCTGTGTTGGTGGTAATATTAAAAAATGGGTAAAAATGTGTTGAAGTTTACAAGTTTTTTTGTGTTCTTTCTTGATTTCAGGTCAAACCACAGAAAATTCAGACCTGAGCTCTAAGAAAGAATTGAAGAATACCCATTGGGCAACATGGTTCTTATGTATGACTTCTCGATATATACAGTGCATCCCCCTTAAATCGATGCTGACATTTTAAAGTTTTGAGATCGGGGTTTTTTGAATTTTTCTTATAATTGGAGGGCGCAACCAGATAATGACCTAAACTATTTATTGGATTGTAGAACTCGTGATTCTACGTCGTTTGATGTTTATCTCATGAGTGTGCTCCGTACAGCTCCCTAGTAATAGGAGTCCAAAGTCGAATTTTTGGTGCGTACATTTTCTTTAAAAACCTATTTTTTGGCTTCAAAATTTACAACTGTGACTCAGGTACCCTTGAACCCCGCGTGATTTTAGTTTTTTTCCGCGCCGGATTTAATGAGCCCTACCGCGATCGAATCCATCCACTAAAACCGCTGATATATATACCCTGAAAATAGGAAAATAAGCAAAATTTTATTTTGACTAATCCGCATACTAAACCGCGATTTCCCTTAAAATTTTTTACATTAATGGAATCCTTTATACGCGATTATAATATTTGTCCAAAAGGTGTGTCATAAATTACAGAGATTCGTGAGTAGTATTCGTATTTAACCAAAAATAGAATCAGGTAGCACATCCGCGGTTCTTGACGAATCGGTATAAAATTTGTCTTATTGACGTATTTTTAACAGGGGGTCACTGAAATCGGATGCGCCTTGTAATCATATGAACATCGCGTTATTTTTACCCACAGGAAGCATTGTGGTGTAGTAAGATGCAACTGATGGCACACTTTGGTCGCTGAATGAAACATGGAAAAATGCAAACATATTGACAGAGATGCACTCGCTCTATGCGAAAAACACATGCGCCTCAACTGATTTTAACTATTTCGCGCGTTGTACGGCTTTTAACTTGTATGTTTTTTCTTTGATTGTAATATCAATATCACTCTTTATTTCCTAATTCTATTGCTTATCACACTAAGTAAATATACTTTCACCATGATAAACTATTTTCCCTGAAGAGGTTTTAGCAAAATAATTCAGGTTTTGTTTGGAAATTTAGCGAAATAGTAGAATAACTCCCAAACAATGTTCTCAAATTTTTCGTATTAAACCAAAAAATATATCCTTGAAATAATGTTCCAACAATAAACTTTTGTCTTTTGTTGTAGCTGCAATATGCAATTTAAAATCCTTATCTATAAAATTTTGGACTCACATTTTTCTGGACATTGTCTTGATTCTGTACGTATTTTTAATTTATTTTTTTAGAGATTTTTATGGACTCTGAGTTAGAATAAATAAAATTTACTCCAAGATTCCTTTATTATTTTTTGATTTTCCGCGAAAATGAAAATAAATTTAGCAAATATTTAGGCGTCTACGGATAGATATTAAATGTTGTTACCGATTTATATATACATTTTGGTATTACAACACAAAGGGAATTTTTAAATATTTTTTCTTTATAAGGGAATAAAACCCCCCATAACTTTTGGGCGCAGCATCCAATTTTGTGAACGCGAACAGATTTTTTACCACAATTTTTTTCTTAACCCATGTACCAAAAATCGTGAATGTGCTTGCAAAAATTTTTTTTAATTTTTTCTTGATGGAATTGTAAAGGAAATTTGAAATTTACCATATACACTTTCATACGGGCAAAATGTGCCTCATCGAAATAATGGTTTTAGACCCCAAGTATGTTTGGACGAAATGTGTTTCAGACAATTTGGAGTCGATTGAGCAATGTCCGTCCGTCTGTCTGTCTGTCTGCCTGTCTGGCTGGCTGGAGCGCACGATAACTCCCGAACGGATGAACCGATTCGATTCAAATATTGGCTTTCGTAATATTTTGCCCAAACTTAGTTTAAGTTCGAAGATGGGCTATATCGGTCCACTCCTTCCGGTACCTCCCACACAAAAGTTCGAAAATGTTCCGAAAATTTGTGCGCACGATATCTCTTGAAGGGAGTAACCGATTTGGTCCTTACTTTGCACATCCTGAAACGTGTACCAGACTTAGATAAGGTTTCAATATGGACTCAATCGGTCCACTCCTTCGGGTACCTCTCACACAAAATTTTGGAAAAGTTCAGTTTAGGGTCATCTCTCGAATCGCTTTGATTTTTGTTTTAGCAACTTGTATTCACTGTCCCCAATACGACGTTACAAGTTTCATTAGGGGCAAGTCCATACTTCCTGAGAAAATAGCATGAAAGTTGCAAAAAACCCCTATGACACCGTGTGAGGTGGTTGGAGCGCAAGATAACTCTAGAACGGATCTGCCGGTTCGGTCCTACATTTAGCCTTAGTAATATTTTGTCCAAAAATAGTTTAATTTCGAAGATAAGCCATATCGGTCCACTCCTTCAGATACCTCCCCCACAAAAGTTTAAAAATGTTCGGAAAAATTTTTCGTACGATAACTCTTGAAGGGAGTGACCGAATTGGTCCATATTTTACACATCCTAATATATCTTCCTGATATAGATCAGGTTCAAATATGGACTATATTTGTCTACTCCATCCGGTACCTCCCACACAAAATTTCGGATAAGTTCACTTTAAGACCTGATATCGAATCACGTTTATTTTGGTTGAAGCAACTTGCATTCGCTGCCTCAATTACGATGGTAAAAGTTTTTTTTCAGGGGCAAGTCCATACTTCTTGAGAAAACAGCCCGAAGGGTGTAAAAACCCCATAGGCACCATATGTAGTGACTGGAGATCCACTTCCATAATGATCAATGTCGATCCATTCCTTTTAGTATCTCCTCCGCAAAACTTTTGATCTTTAATCCTAATCAACATTTTTGTCGGTTCAAACGCCAAAAACTTTTAAAACGCCCTAAATACATACGTTTTTTGGGGAAAAATTGTTTCAATATACACAGGCTGAGGGTATATCTCTGTCGGCAAAGCCGACTGATACTTTTTTACTTGTTTTAAACATATGTATGTATATAGATGCTTTTAATTGCATGATTTACACGATCATTTATACCAAAAGTGGTGTGTCCATTTTTTTAAAAATCTTTAAAAAATCGTCTGCTAACCTGTACCAAATAATTTTTTTTTAAGAATGTTCCCAACACCACTCATTCCCACCCGTAAAAACCGCGGATACCAGCTACATATTATATATATTTTTTATTAGCCGGTTAGCGTATTTATATATTATGTTAATATTAACAAGTGAGCAAAGGCTATAGTCCCCAGCAAAATTAAATGGAAGTGATTCCATGTGAAATCATGATTTCACTAGTTCTTTTGCATGAGTGCGAAAGGAGTCGTGAAAGATCCGATCTTTTTCATTGAATTTTCATTAGTGAAATTGAAGTGGTGAAAGATCCGATCTTTGTAATAATATTGTCATGAGTTTAAATAAAATGATAAGTACCCGCACAATAAATGATCAAATACTCATGTACCCGAATAATTGTGTACTTGCAGAAGTAATTGTTAAAATGAAAATAAAAGTCAGATGAAAGTGACCGATAGTGGCAAACTGTATATATTTTAATTAAAAATACAACGTAAATTGATATAAAACAAAGGAAAAATATATTTTGTGTTTGGAAACCTGTTTCGTTTTGTGGATATTAAAAAGAAGTATGAAAAAGACCCGGTCTATAAACCACGAGCACCACAAGCCGACCGATATAGTAAAACATATCAAGCTGCCATTATTGGGTTGGCTGGGCCATGTTAACAGGATGGATAAAGATGCCACCGGCAAATGAATACGAGCCATTTGACGTTATGCGACCCGAACAAAACTCCAATTGAAAGGCAAATTGAATATGATATCACAAAACATGACATCCAAAATTAGAGAAGGAAAGTAGAAGGTCGGTGCGTTTGGAAATATATTCTTAGTTCGGCTCATGGAACAATATGATCTGTTTCGTTTTGTGGATATAAAAAGAAGTATGAAAGAAACCCGGTTTATAAACCATGGCTGGGCCATGCCAACAGATGGATAATGATGCCACCGGTATATTAATACGAGCCATTTGACGTTACGCCACCCGAGGGAAGAACAAAACTCCAATGGAAAAACCAAGTTCAATATGATATCACAAAACATAACAGAATTCAAATTTATACTAGATTTCCCAAATGATGAGTTTGGTTAAGAGATTGACACATAATTTATCGAATATTGGAAAAACGGAACCCCAAGTTGAAAGAAATATCTTGCAGCCGTAGGAAGAGATAAATATAATATTGCAGATTAATATAATATATAATTTTGAAAATTACATACAAATTGATTGGCGAAAATCCGGATCCAAAGCATTGGTGCAAGAAGCCATGGCAATGAACTGGTGCAAGAAGCCATTACAATGAACTGGTGCAAGAAGTCATGACAATGAATTGGTGAAAGTGTGTGTCACTCCCTTGTATGTCATTGGTGATTCACCTAAATTTTCACCTATGACATGTCACTTGCACCCATGATTCAACACACGATTTGTCATCGAACATTTTTTGTCGCGACCGACTATGTGATACACTACACCACAACTTCTAAGGTTTTCACTGCATAAGATTTTTCTTTTATGGAGATACTAAAGTTGTCATCCATCCTGGCCTAGATTGTCGACAATATATTTGGAACTGATAGAACGTTTTGCAGGAGAAGAAGAGAAGCAGAGGTATTTGCCATTAAAATAAATACTTCAAAATATTAAAATTGGGATATCTTAGCGCATTTTGCAATAACTCTGATATTTTACCTTCAATGCCAACACATTTTTGGAATATGTCCAGCGGAGGTATCTGCATTGGAAATAAAATTCCACAAATTGGAAATTGAGATATCTGAGCGTCTTTTCTACATTTCTAGTACTTGCCTCTTTTGGTAACGCAATTGGGATCAATTTAAAGCTCGGAACATCTTCATTCATATAGGAAACTTTCGTTGAAATGCACCCAAACAATGCTGGAATATTCGTCAATACAAATCCAAAAATGGAAAAGTGGGATTTAGGACAATAAAACGTTGAATTTTCCTCCATATACAACTGATCACTTCAGTTATAATCCGAAATCATAAAGTTTTATTAATTTTAAAATATCACAATGGGCTAGTAGCTGGTACTTTACCACAATGTTCGCATTCTGTAGGGAAATAATGTTAAATGCAATAAAATCATCAAAAATAGGAATCCAAATGCGAAATGATGAAAAAAATATTTGAACAATTTTAGGTGAAAAATGTTTAGTCCTCTAAGGACTCCACATCCTCTAACTCTAAATTTCAAGAAAAATGTACAAGGTGTATCGATTATTTGGAGCAGATGTATATGTACGTTTTTTGCCAATTCTGACTTCTGAATCTTATCCGAACATCACCAAAGTCTATAGATTTCTTCCTCTTTTGGATTCCCAACAACCCCTAACATTTCCGATCAAAATTGCGTGATTTCCAAAAATGGGAAAACCGGATGTATTATCGAATATTGTGATATATCCATTCTTTGACAACCTACGCCAACCTACTTTACATACAAACACATGTACACTGACGTGGCAGCTGCTGGCCGGAACGCTGAGTCAATCCGGTACGAAAGAACCCGCTGCCGTGGGATTGCATGTGTTTGTTTTTGTTTCGTTTTTCTGCGTTGGCAGTAGCATATCCCGGAATGCCATATCCAAGCTTCGGTGAGATGCAATAGATGTCAGGCGTGGGTGCATCTAAGGGGTTGCTCTGGACTTGTCCCCGTGAGGGACTACGACTGCTGCGTGAATACAGTCTCCAGTGAGTCGTTATCGGATGACGAAACTCCCTCGTCGTCAGATTATGAAACTCGCCCGCAGTCCCCTCGACAGCAACCGCACACGCAGCCTTTAACACCAGCCGTTGTTGTCCCAATCTCAGAAAATTCATCCTTTTTGCAATTTAATTGCAATGGACTCCGAAGTAAGATCGAGGAAATAGTAGATTTCATGAGTCGGAAGAACATTAAGGTCGCGGCGGTGCAAGAAACCAAGCTCAACAACAAATTTAGCTGACAACGGTGTGATGGTGACAACGTATTAAGGAAGGATTGCACCAGAAGCTCAACAACAAATTTAGCTGACAACGTTGTGATGGTGACAACGTATTAAGGAAGGATTGCACCAGAAGTGGAGGTAGGGGATCAGCTTTTCTATTGCATCAGACCTATCTCGCCTGTCTCTAATGACCCGTACAACTGCCGAGATAGAGTCGCTCCGAGAAATAGCTGTATCTCAGATTACGACCCTGACATTAGCCCGCTTTTGGAAGGTCATAATCATCTGGTACCGCGCTGGCTGAGCAGATTGATAGCTCGTCGTTTCCCTTGGATCAGACCATCTCCCCATAATTGTCCCCATTAGCATACCACCCGATTTCATCACCGCTGAACGACGCACATTCGTCAATCATAAGAAAGCTGATTGGCCGAGTTTCAGAGAATTCACCAATCCTTCTGATGTTCGGGTAGCGGAAAGGACGTTCCGAGACATTATCACTGCTGCAGCCGCTCACCATATCCCAGCAGATGCGACGGAATTAGCAAATGAACGTTATGACCTTCATCGAGCCAATCCCAATGACCCCAGAGTCAGAGAGCTGACACGGGAAGTTAACAGGCTGGTCAGCGAACATAAGCGGAACAAGTGGTTAAATCATCTGAAGAGTTGCAACATTGGAGCCGGTATAAGTGAATTGTTTGCAACGGTTAAGTTACTCTCAAACCATGAAAGGATGGAAGATAGAATCTCTGTCACGTTTGACGACGTTACGTTGACTGACCCGAAGAGGTGTGCAAGTTACTTCAATCGACAGTTTGTGGAGCACCCCGAGAGTGACATGGCGAAGAGGAAAGTATTACGTCGCATCAGATCTCTTCTTGCCGAGGATGAACCACCACAGTTTACAATGGATGATGTTGCGAATGCCATCAGGAACGCTAAATCATCCAAAGCATTGGGCTCTGATGGAATCTCCATGGTAATGCTGAAGCAGCTGGATGAGTGAAGTATCTCACTAAAGTTCTCAACTTGTCGCTAGCCACCCTCATTGTTCCCGAAGTCTGGAAAATGGACAGGCTGGTCCCGCTACGGAAGCCAGGCAAGGATGATAGCAAAAGTGAACCGTACAGCATGGATTCAGTAAGCAGCACAGCACGACAACAGAGCTGCACGCCATCTCCACATATATTTGTCAAGGACTCAAGCAGAGACCGCCGTGTGATAGAACAGTGATGGTGACGCTTGACTCATCAAAAGCCTTTGATACTGTCAGACACTCTACGCTGGTTGAGGACATTGAACCGACAACCCTCCGGCCAAGCTTTAAACGTTGAATAGTCAACTATATGTGTGGACGCCAGTCCGCCCCCTCCAGACGGCATCGAGATCGTAACGTATGCGGATGATTGCACGATCCTGGCGTCAGGTACCTGATGACATCTGTTAGAGACTGAACTCCTATTTAACCGATCTTACCACCTTTTTCCACGCGAGGAATATGCAGATTTCTGCCACAAAATCTACAGCCACTCTGTTCACCACATGGACAGCGCAGTTTGGAAGAGAATTGAATGTCGTGGTCGACGGTAGCAGAATTCCGACCACAAACTGTCCCAAAATTGTAGGGGTCAAATTCGACACTACTTTAAAGTCTTGCGCGCACGCCACTGCTATCTGCGACAAACTTAAAAGTAGGAACAAGGTCCTCAACTCCCTAGCCGGCAGCACTTGGGGTGCAGATAAAGAAACATTGTTGACCACGTATAAAGCGATAGGCCGGTCTGTGGTAAGCTATGCGGCGCCAGTTTGGTCCCCGAATTTATGTGACACACAGTGGGATAAGATTCAAATTTGTTAGAACGCCGCCCTGAGAACAGCAACAGGGTGCCTCCTCAAATCTACAGTGGACCATCTACATGAGGAGGCAAAGATTCTTCCAGTACGGCAACATAATGAGATGCTATCGTTGCAGTACTTGCTCGGGTGTTACCGTGAGAGACATCCCAATCACCATCTGCTGACCACCGATACACCCATGCATATCAAGAAGGATATTAATGCTCTAGAGACGACGGTCCAACAATATAGGAGAGAACCTCTACATCAACAGGCATATCAGGCAGGTTTGAACAGCATTCACACGAACACAGTTGCTAAGACCATAAGCAATTAAGGCCTGCGTACATAAGCTGCTCTGCCTGATTGCCTTGCTTTCCTGCTTCATTTCTGACATAATAAAAATAAAAGAATAAAGAAGGCCGAGGAAATTTAGAACTGGGTTGCCCTTTTCTTTTTTATTCTTTTATCAGAAGTAAGCAAGGTAAGCAGGCAAGGCAGCTTATGTACGCAGGCCTTTATTGTGTGAATGCAGTCATCGGAGCACATCCCCCATCTACCGCAGCTAAGGAGCGTCATAGCCACGACAAACCAGAGTAGTGTTGGCTTAATTACGCTCGGGATATTACAGTCGCCTAAATTCTTATTGGGCGGAAATCGACCGCGCCGTGCAAGACATCTACCCAGTATGCGGCATGGGCCCGCACGACGCAAAACACCTTTTCAACTACCCCGCTAAACCTACTCATCTAACTCCAGTGGATCTGTGGTTACATCCCATCGAAGCAGCCACTTTCCTGGAACTGGAGATAGACTCAGAGCCAGATTGAAGAGAAGAGAACATAATATTAAACACTGTTACAACAACAACAACCTACTTTGCATTGTTGTATAGTTGAGGTTTTCCACTTTCATTTCAGGATTGGTTTTTAGCCACGAAAACGAACTGCTCAAATTTGTTCATCTATTGAACAATAAATGGGGTGACACAAAAAAAGAAACAAAAATTAAAGGCCTACCCCCTATTTATTTTTTTTTTATTTTCATTTTTTTGGGTCACCCTATTATTCATACAATAAAGTTTACTAGGCGTTTACACCAGACAGTTTGTCTTCAAATACAACTCTGATTTACTAACACATACATACATTTGTCGGCTGTCTCCCAGCTGTCCATCAGTTTTTCAGAGCCAGTAGGGTTAACAAGTTTTTGACGTTTTTTGTAAAAATGTGTGAGATAATAATTCAAATGTGTTGAAAACAGAAGAACACGAATAAGAACAAAATATGTGAACGGAAAACAAAAAGAAATCGACGATTTTTATTCATAATTTTACAACTGTTTTTGCAGTTGTCTGGATGCCTACGTCACACAAGCAAGTTTTGGAATTTTGACAATTTATACATGAACTCAACTGTCCTGTCATGTGTAAACGCAGGGTTAAGCCAAGGCCTATAGAAGGTCGGCCATTCAGAGTTCTGTTAACAACTTTTGACAACAAACATAATAGATATTACATTAGCTGTGTCTTTTTACGTGATAATTAGTAATAATTATTACTAATTTTGCAGATTTTGACCGTTGTATAAAGGAAAAGTTGCTGAAAAAAATGTTGCAGCAACATTTAGTAAGTAAAAAGACACCCCTATTATTGTGATTTAATTTTCTTTGTATTTTAAATCACAATAATGTTTTTGACAGCAAACATAACAATCAACTGGGCTTAGTGTCCAACTGTATAAACTGTGGTTTAAGCATGGTAATCTAACAAAACCGACTGTACATTCATCGTATGTGTATGAATGTTATGGACAGCTTCAATAATTTACGAAAATATATTTAAATGATTTATGGCTCATTTTAATTATCTCTTGACATTTGTGTATAATTTTAATTTATTTATTGACTGCTGCAAATATTGATTTGAATTTGCAAGATTTACGGCCTTTTTGGTTATTTTCAAATCGGTTCACGCCTATTTATGAAAATTTTATAGCATTTTCAAGAGACAAAGGGAAATAGATGCTCTTTTCCAGAATCTGCAAGAAGCTACTATTTTTTACTACGATAACATTTTTTCCTTTATGTTATCGGAAAAAATAGTAAAAATTAGTAGATTCTTGCAGTTCTGGAACAGACCAAGAAACAGATAGTTTAATGATGGCGTATGTTCAATATTGAACATGCATGTATGTAATACTCATACGCTATATTTCACGGTATAAGTAAAGAGGTAGATCTAGATGAAAACAAATTATAGAACCCTGGTTTTTCCTGAATTCCTAAAACGTCAAAATTACTAAACACAAAACCAACAAGTGGGTTTGTTTTCAATACATTTTTTGAGTATTTTATAAAAAACGCGAAAAATGAATGAAGTGTCAAAGTTTCTCCACATAATCGAATTGTGGACATGATGAAATGATTGTTTTAATGCAAAGCTGAAGAATTTCTTCAATGCAAATGTTCCTAAAACAATTTAAAAAATCATTGAATTCGATTGATTTTAAAATTGTTTGACATATTTTTCAAACAGCACACACATACACAGATTGTGTATATAGTTTTTTGAAGTTTTAGGAACACTCGAAAGAAAAAATTTAAATTGGCAGATAGCTTTAGCTAACCTTTTTAATTAAACCATGCTATATTTTATTTACTATTAAAAAAGTAAGTCCCAATTTACATTAGGCGAGATTACTTGCGGCAATTGTCAGTTTGTAGGTGAGAGAGGGTGCTGAGAGGCAAAGGGTTACCATATGCCTCACCTCTCTCTCCTACAAAATGACAATTGCCGCAAGTAAACTCGCCCAATGTAAATTGGGACTAAAGGAACAAAGCTGTTATATTAGTTGTGTCTTTTTTACTTTTTCAGTAATAATTATTCAGTAACTTCTTTTCAGAGAGTAAAAGAGATTTAACTCTTTGATACGAAAATAGAGAAAAAAGTAAAAAGACAGCATTTAGCAAGATAACAGTTGATAACCAAAAACAAAAACATTGAAGCCAATGCATGAAAGAAAAACTATCTCCAAAGCAATGAAAAAGATCTTCAATTTTAAGCTAATTGAAAAAAAAAAATAATTGATATATTAATAAAATAATCAATAAATATAGTTGAGTCGTAATATTTATCGTGTTTTTCCACAAAAATAAGATAAACATTGAGCAGCTGACCATTATCAGATGATTAAAAAACAGCTGATCGAACTTGCTAAATGTTGCTGGGAAAAATTCTTTCAGCAACTTTTAGCAATTTCTCAGCAAACAACTGTCACTTCGCTCTCTTTTACTGAAGTTTTGTGTAAAAAGACAGCGTTTAGTAACATTTCGTAATAATTATTACAAAATATCACGTAAAAAGACACACCTATTGTGGCAATTTTTTTTAACCAATACAAAGTGCAAACGTGGTATAAAATCTAATATAGATTATCCGTCAAAAGTCGACTTCGATGTTTGGACTTTTCGATTAATCGATACTCTACTTACTTATCCCTAAAGGCCGCTGCACATACGGCGCGTTGAGCGTTGCGTTACAACAACCACATGAAAACTTCAAGAACTTGGCATCACTTACATATTTTTCAGGTGGTTGTTTTCAACGCGCAACGCGTCGCACAACGGACCGTATGTACTTGGCCCATAATGCCGCCATATTTTATTTACATTTGCTCTGTTCCAGAACCTGCAAGAATCTACTATTCTTTACTACGATAACATTTTTTCCTTTATGTTATCGGGAAAAATAGTAAAAATTGTAGATTCTTGCAATTCTGGAACAGATCAATTATTTAAAGCGGGGTACTCACGATCAGTTTTGACTGTCGATTTGTCGGAAATATCGATAACTGTCAAACTGTCCAGCAACATCAACATATTTTGTGGTTGCCTGATGACCATGACACAATAATACAGGTACAACGGCAAAAACAGCTGATTATCACATTAGTTGTCAAAATACATTATTGTGAATAAAATTACATACAAAAGGTAAACAAGCAATTCACCGTAATGGGATATTTTGACGTTTGGTGTGGTAAATGGCCCGATTAATGTTATCGATGTAACACCTTCTTATTCCGCCATGCTGATGACTGACAAAAATGAACGGCCACACTGGCAAGCAACCGATTATTTGAGCAAAACTGACAGTTAAAACTGATTGTGTGTACCCAGCATACAGCATACAGCATACAGTTAGTCAACTTAATTCTTGCAAAACCAACATTATTACCAATTTTTAACTAATGCCTTGTTCAGACTGGCGGTAATTCGCTCTCTATTCGTTGTTCGACCCCAAATTACGATACAATTACTTCATTTCCAATACAACATTTTGAGAACGAACAACGATTTGTGTGCATTGTTCAATTTAAATTACTCTCAAAACGACGATAAAATATGTCCCATCTCTAACAAATAAGAGAATTTATCGAAATAAATTAATTATGACAGAAAAAATATAAAATTTAAAATTCATTAAAAACCCAAACATTTGTAGAAAAACTGCAAAACATGAATAAAAAGTAAACGGTTTAACGACTAGTATACATTCAAATCATAGCAAATATTCTCTTTTCTTTTATTGCAGTTGCATTTCTTGTCCATCGTTTCAAATTCGCGTACAAATTTAGAAACAAAAATCAAATTCCTTCCAGAAAGTCTGTATACCAAAAGGTTATTTTGGCAGGTCTCTCTCTTGTTAATTTTGAAAATAGAAAAATTAAAAAATGTGCTGAAAACATCAAAATTGTGAGAAAAAGAGAAAAGATGAATGAAAATAATATAATTAAATATTAAGTAGACATCTGAAAGAAGAACAAATAGTTTTTCAGTTCATATCAATTAATTTACTCGTTTTTTGGACGAAACTTTCTTTAAAATCAGTAAATAAAAAGTATGAAAATATGAATCATGTTGCTATGAATTATGTACCATGTCGTATGAACGGGTTAATTCGTGTACATAATTATAAGAGCGAACATAGGGGGTTTTTACGCTCTTCGGGCTGTTTGCTCAAGAAGTATGGACTTGCCACTAAAAAAACTTTTGCCATCGTAATTGAGACAGCGAATGCAAGTTGCTTGAACAAAAATCGAAGTGATTCGATATCAGGTCTTAATTTTGTGTGGGAGGTAACGGATGGAGTGGACAAATATAGCCCATATTTCAACCTGATCTATATCTGGTAGATATATTAGGACGTGTAAAGTATAGACCAATTCGGCCACTCCCTTCAAGAGTTACCGTACGAACAATTTTTCCGAACATGTTTGAAATTTTGTGGGGGAGGTACCTGAAGGAGTGGACCGACCGAGTTATGTTCAAACTTCAACTATGTTTGGACAAAATATTACTAAGGACATATTTTGGACCGAATCGGCAGATCCGTTCGAGAGTTATCTTTCGATCCAACCACCTCACACGGTGTCATAGGGGTTTTTTTGCAAGTTTCATGCTATTTTCTCAGGAAGTATGGACTTGCCCCTGATGAAACTTGTCGTATGGAGGGCAGTGAATACAAGTTGCTAAAACAAAAATCAAAGCGATTCGAGAGATGGCCCTAAACTGAACTTTTTCGAAATTTTGTGTGGGAGGTACCAGAAGGAGTGGACCTATTGAGACCATATTGGAACCTCATATTATTCTGGTAGAAAGTTTACGCTATACAAAGTATGGACCAAATCGGTCACTCCCTTCAAGAGTTATCGTGCGCACAAACTTTCCGAACACTTTCGAACTTTTGTGGGGGAGGTACCGGAAGGAGTGGATCGATGTAGCTCATTTTCGAACTTAAACTAAGTTTGGGCAAAATATTACGAAAGCCAAAATTTTAACCGAATCGGTTCATCCGTTCGAGAGACGGACGGACATGGCTAGATCGACTCCAAATTGTCTGAAACACATTTCGTCCAAACATACTTGGGGTCTAAAACCGATGAGGCACATTTTCATCGTATCAAAGTGTATATACCCTGCTTAGCCTAAAGGCTGAGGGTATGAAAACCAAAATAAGCCAATTTGGAGACATTACAAATATAATTTTTACATGGAAAGTTAATGCCAAGAAGCTCTTCCTTGAAATTCACTCTATACTTTTAACTTTAAGTTAACCGGAACACTATAAATCTGTTCGGTAAATCCAAACTATAACAAAAAAAAAAACGTATAGCTATATTACATTTCGTGTATTTCATGTGTATGTTTTGGATTTTTTTACATCTACATGTTGTACACATATGGTCTGTTCCAGTACTGCAAGAATCTACTAATTTTTACTATTTTTTTCGATTACATAAAGGAAAAAATGTTATCGTAGTAAAAAGTAGTAGCTTCTTGCAGGTTCTGGAACAAACCAATAGTGTGATCCACATAAAAAATTTCATCTATCAAAATGATGTGTGAACCCATGTGTAACTTTTTCGTTTTAGAGCCCTTCCTATTTTTGTATGTACAATAAATAGAAAACAGCTGATTTGTTTATTTTGATGAAAGCAGACATTTGCAAAATTTGCTGAAAGAAATAATTTCTTAAAGAATCGATTTGATAACGGATTTGTTTACATTTATAGGTTATGTCACACAAAAAACATATACTGGTGTAATAGCAAAAATATAAATCATTTATAAAATGTCATTTTTCGCACACACAAAGAATTACACGAGGACAAACAAATTCAAAACATACACATGAAATACACGTAATGTAATATAGCTATTAGGGGTAATTCTTATATATCGTCTGCTCCGTCGGAAAAGGTCGTAAGTCCCTCTCAATAAATTTTTCAGGAGGAAGAAAAACATTCCAGTGGTTTCTGTATTAAAGATTTTATTATGGTGGTAAGGGCAGAATTCTTCGTTTATTTATTCCGCTTCAATACCTGTACTTTGTTTGATAAAATTCCGTCGCGTTTGGGAGATAATTGGATGTCTTTGGACTTACGACCTTTTCCTTGTACAGTTTTGTATTTTTGTAGGGACTTACGACCTTTTCCTACAATTTACGGACGTTTTTAAAATAAAATATTTATACTTTACAAAACAATGTGGAAAGGGTATTATAAGTTTGTTTTGTCCAATATTCGTGTAACATCGCAAAGTATTCGTCGTTGACCCTCCCCCCTTGCCATTTTTTCATATCTTGACGAGATAAAGCGATCTATCTATGTGTGTCCGTCCATCCATTAACAATTGTAATAAAACTCCAGGCCTCAATTTTGGACCGATCGTCACGAAATTTTGTGGAGAGGTTGGGTTCCGACCAGAAGTGACCCCATTAGATGTTGGTTATGATCGAAAGGTTTGAAATGGACCAAGCACACAATTTTTACCCGACTTTGTAGCTGTCCTGTAGATCGCAGTAATATTCCGATCGGAGCGAAATTTTAAAAATGATTTGAGTTTAAGACAAAGAATAAGCTTGCAGTTTAACATGGTGATGAGATAATTATTAGCGAGTTTAATGGACCAAAACTTTTGGGTGAAATCTTATATATAAAAGACAATGTGTGTATGTTTGTATGTTCCGCATAGACTCAAAACGGATGAACCGATTTTTTTGAAAATTTCAGAGAATATACAAGGAACAAACGGAGTGAAAATAGGCTCTATATTTTTTTGAATTTTGAAGGGGGAAGGGGGCTGGCCCTATTTTTTAAAAAACGCTTTTTTGCAAAAGTTATGAAAGTATCGGTCAGAAAATAATTTGCGAGGCAACGGTTGTTGAATCTCCGACCCTAAGTACTTATTCCATGTAATTTTCAGATTATGCATAGGGATGTCCCTTGGTGGAAGTAGGCTATATGTTTGATGAATTTCGGAGGAGCGGGTTACACCTGTGCCATATTTTTTAAATGCGCTATATATAAAACTTACGAACAATAATTAAATTTGTCATTCAGTTTGTAACATATCGATATATTCAGCGGAGACCCTATTTATTATATATATTCTTGATCAGAGTAAAATTCTAGGTCGGTATAACCATGACCGTCTGTCCGTCTTTTGAAATTAAGATACAATTTTTAAGATAGATCTTCGTGATTTGGTATAGAAGCTGCTATTACTTCTAGGATGTTTGGTATTGACGCCTTCATATAGCCCCCATAGAACGGTACCTCCCGATTTCCGGTATTTTGAAGGTGTGGCCTCAATATTCCTCCGAAATGGCTGAAATTTGGTATTTATTCTTCGTTTGGGGTAGAACGGTGCCTCCCGAATTTCGGTATTTTGAAAGTTAGCCTCATTGGTTTACCCAAATTGCTGAAATTTTGTATTTAGTCTACTTCATAAACGAAAGGAAACTAATTGTAGTAAAATTTAATACAACTCATGGTGGAGGGTATAACAAGTTTGGCCTGGCCAAATTTAAAGACGTTTTTGTTATTGATAGTGACTTGCATATCCCAACTAATTTGCGATGCAAAAAGAAATTGACATAAGAACAGATAACATTAACTGTTTCAAGGGCCAGCAACCTGGACCGGTTCGGCTAATATTTAATATAAAACATGACACGTTGTACTTACTACCTTGTATTTTTGCCTTACGACCTTTTCCTTCAATTAAATTTCATGATTAATTCCGTTAATGTACGTGGTTTCTTAGCTACATTGTAATCCCAAATAGTGTTCTTTTTTGTCTTCCCAAGTATTTCTGACCCATCTCCCTGCATCTTTTGTTTTTTGTCTGCAAACCATGTAGAATCTTCAGCATGTAATGTCTTCCTTCGTTCAGGAAGTTTATCATCAGAGCTTTCAGAATCACCGTGAAAACCAAAGGGAACTAGACCCATGACACCATCGTCTAATTCCATTCCAAATGCATACTGTTCTTTGATAGCAAAAACCATGATGTCTTCTTAGTTTAATAACATTTCAATCAATTATTATTTTAGAATCATTTAATAATATAAACATTGCACTTAGAAGGTACTACTTTATTGAATTCAGAATACAAACTAATCTTGTTATGTGAATAAATGTCCCTAGAGAAACCACAAATTACCAGTTGATACAGTTAAGTAAGATATACGACAGTAAAAACAGTAAATATTTTGATTTTTTTTACAAATTTTTCAATATATGAGGTATTTGAACACATACAGCATCCCAATTTGTATCAATGAAAAGGCCAGAAGTCCATCTTTCATAATCAGTTCGCTTATAGGGGAAAATAGATTTCAAATGTAAATTTTCGTTGCAATATAGAATTTATCACATTTTTCTTCTAAAGTTTGGTCCACAGGCTCCGCCAAATATCATCCGATTATCATCCAAAGGTGTAGGCTAGTTCGTTACATTGTGCCCCAACCATGGATGACGTTAAATATTATATCTGAACTACATTAGCTGTAGTATTCTTTTAAAGTATACATTTTCCTGTGGACTTACGACCTTTTCGTACTCAAATTTGTACGTTTTGTGGACTTACGACCTTTTCCGACAAGGGCAAAGCATATAGAAAAACGCGACATAATACCATTTTCTTTGTATCATACGACGTGTTTTGACTTGTACTATCATCCTGTAAAAAAAACGCGATTTCCAAAAAAAGTTGACTTACGACCTTTTCCGACGGAGCAGACGATATGTTTATTAATAAATTACAATAAAAAATAGCTAAATTTCACTAAAAATTCTCTTAAAATTAATAAAAATGAGAACAACTCATTATTTGTACTGTCAACTAAAGAATTGCAAACTTCAGAGCTTTTCAGTCTTTCACGGTATTTTTCGTAAAGTTGGTTTCAATGTTTCGTCTGCCCACCTTGGACATCAATAACAGCTGGTAAACGTCTCTGAATTTAATAAATAAGTTTCGGAAAGTCATATGTCAATGGTATTTTTTGCCATTAATGCATTTTATTTAGTCCCTCCAGTTAGTGGGCGATCTATTCCCGACTTTTTTCTTCAGGTGTAGCCATGAATAGTCGATGGGGTTAAATCCAGACTTTGGACTGGGGTTTCAATGACTTTGGTGTATTTGTATCACAAATAAACCTCGTCAGTCATTGTTTCCTCTAAAATCTGGATGTTACCAACGTAACTACTTAATATACAACCCCATACCATAACTGACAGTTTTCCAAATTTTACGGTATGTCCCAATTTACATTGGGCGAGTTCACTTGCGGCAATTGTCATTTTGTAGGAGAGAGAGGTGAGGCATATGGTAACCCTTTGCCTCTCAGCACCCTCTCTCACCTGCAAACTGCCAATTGCCGCAAGTAAACTCGCCTAATGTAAATTGGGACTATGTAGTATTACATTTTTGTTTACCATGGCTGCAAGGGATTTTCGCCATAATTTTAAAATATAACGTCATCCCAATACAAAAGATGGAGTGATCAGTGACCTTATCAACTTTTGAACCGAGCCATAGTCATAAAACCTTGTAAAAAGCAACAACAACGTCATTTAAATTTGAGGATTGCAGATAATGTCTGTTAAGGTGAATGTTTGTCTTATTTAATATGTTGCAAAAAAAATTTATTAGCAAATAAAGAGGCAATTAAATATTATAGGAAAAATTAAGAAAAAAAGAAATGATTTTGCTATCACTGGGCATCAATATGACCTGCAGTGGAGATATGATAACGTCACAAACATAGGCCTGCACGCAAAGAGTATAAAAATCAAACTGATGTTTGATCAAATCACAGTCACGTCGAGACTTTCCATTGTTTGAGTGGTCAGTATATTGAAGACATCCTTAAAAAACTAATGAAAAAATTTGTCCTCATTTGAAGACAATGAAGATTTCAATAATACTTTTATGCTTGGCCGGTTTGGCGGCAGGCAGAGTAATTGTCCAGAGGCCACCAATAAATGTGCAGCAGGTTGTAGGCAAACGAAATGGTAAGGATTTGGAAAAAGAAGTACATATAAATAAAAAGTCCTTGACTAACTTGTATCCTATATTCAGTTATTGGGCATCTTTATACAATGACTCGAGATGAATTACTTCGTCAAAAGTTCATTTTGGATGTGTTAAAACAAATCGAACTACCAATGCAGGACATTAAGGAGATCTCAAAAGAGGATATAATTGATGAAAATATATATGTGGGAGTAAGTAACGAGTGTAAAAGTGTGAGAATAAGATATTAATAGAAGTCCTTTTTCCCGAAAGCCTCTCGACAACGACATGCAACTGATGCTTGAGCTGATTCGCGATAATCGCATGTTGCAACGCAATATGTCATTCTCCATTACCAATGAAATGCATTTACGCCAATTAATTGGCTTATATCGTCTCTTTGTTCGATGCCGTGACTTTGAAATGTTACAACGTCTGGCCATTTTGGCACGTCAAACAATTAATCCTGTATTATTTGTAAATGCATTGACACTGGCTTTGGAAGATCGCCATGATACCCAAATGTTGATTGTACCAGCCTTGTATGAAATTCTACCACAAACATATATCAATAAGAACTCCATAATACGTTCCGTGGAAAATGTCGAAAGTAGTGATCGAGTGATGCAAAGAAATTTGGCTTCTTCACGTCCCAATATCTTGGATATTATTGATACTAGAGACATGACTGTACGTAACAACCAAGGATCAGTGGTTGTAGATAGAGACCAATTGTGGATGCCGTGGCGTGATGTTCACCACCAATTGTCGCTTCAAAATCGACTTGGAGATAGAAATCAAATGGATATTTCGATTAGTCCAAGAACTGATATCAAGGGTCTTATTTCCGAAGATTTTGGTTTGAGAGCTTTCCTTAATATTCTCATCGATGAACTAATCATCAATCACACAAGTGAAGATATTGTGATTGCCAACGATCAAACGGTAGGTTGTTAGAAGAACATATATCTCTAAGAATTTATTTCCAATTTGCTGTTATCGTCAAGAATTTCTAAAGGAAATCTTGTTTTCGACATGAATTTCTATAGAAAATCTTGTTATCGACAAATATCTGTAAAGAAAATCTTGTTATCGACAAGAATTTTTATAGGAAATCTTGTTATAAACAAGAATTTCTATAGAAAATCTTGTTATCGACAAGAATTTCTATAGAAAATCTTGTTATCGACAAGAATTTCTATAGAAAATCTTGTTATCGACAAGAATTTCCATGGAAAATCTTGTTATCGACAAGAATTTCTATAGGAAATCTAGTTATCGACAAGAATTTCTATAGAAAATCTTGTTATCGACAAGAATTTCTATAGAAAATTTTGTAATCGACAATAATTTCTGTAGAAAATTTTGTTATCGACAATAATTTCTATAGAAAATCTTGTTATCGACAATACTTGCTATAGAAAATCTTGTTATCGACAATACTTGCTATAGAAAATCTTGTTATCGGCTAGAATTTTTATAGAAAATCTTGTTATCGACAGTAATTTCTATAGAGAATTTTGTTATCGACAAGAATTTCTATAGAAAATCTTGTTATCGACAAGAATAGAAAATATTGTTATCGTCTTATTATCGACAATAATTTCTATAGAAAATCTTGTTATCGACAATAATTTCTATAGAAAATCTTGTTATCGACAAGAATTTCTATAGAAAATCTTGTTATCGACAAGAATTTCTATAGAAAATCTTGTTATCGACAGGAATTTCTATAGTAAATCTTATTATCGACAAGAATTTCTATAGAAAATATTGTTATCGACAAGAATTTCTATAGAAAATCTTGTTGTCGACAAGAATTTTTATAGAAAATCTTGTTATCGACAAGAATTTCTATAGAAAATCTTCTTATCGGCAAGAATTTCTATAGAAAATCTTGTTATCGACAAGAATTTCGATAGAAAATATTGTTATCGACAAGAATTTCTATAGAAAATCCTGTTATCGACAAGAATTTCTATAGAAAATTTTATAATCGACAATAATTTCTATAGAAAATCTTGTTATCGGCAAGAATTTTTATAGAACATTTTGCTATAGACAAGAATTTTTATAGAATATTTTGTAATCGACAATAATTTTCATAGAAAATCTTGTAATCGACAATAATTTTCATAGAAAATCTTGTTATCGACAAGAATTTTTAAAGAAAATCTTGTTATCGACAAGAATTTTTCTAGAAAATCTTGTTATCGACAAGAATTTTTCTAGAAAATCTTGTTATCGACAATTTTTAAAGAAAATCTTGTTATCGACAAGAATTTCTATAGAAAATTTTGTAATCGACAAGAATTTCTAAAGAAAATCTTGTTATCGAGAAGAATTTTTCTAGAAAATCTTGTTATCGGCAAGAATTTCTATAGAAAATTTTGCTATCGACAAGAATTTTTATAGAAAATTTTGTAATCGACAATAATTTTCATAGAAAATCTTATAATCGACAATAATTTTCATAGAAAATCTTGTTATCGACTAGAATTTTTAAAGAAAATCTTGTTATTTTTATAGAAAGTTTTGTATTCGACAGGAATTTTTCTAGAAAATCTTGTTATCGACAAGAATTTCTATAGAAAATCTTCTTATCGGCAAGAATTTCTATAGAAAATCTTGTTATCGAGAAGAATTTCGATAGAAAATCTTGTTATCGACAAGAATTTCTATAGAAAATCTTGTTATCGATAAGAATTTCTATAGAAAGTTTTGTAATCGACAAGAATTTCTAAAGAAAATCTTGTTATCGACAAGAATTTCTATAGAAAATCTTGTTATCGACAAGAATTTCTATAGAAAATCTTGTTATCGACATGAATTTCTATAGAAAATCTTGTTATCGACAAGAATTGCCATAGAAAATCTTGTTATCGACAATACTTGCTATAGAAAATCTTGTTATCGACACGAATTTCTATAGAAAATCTTGTTATCGGCACGAATTTCTATAGAAAATCTTGTTATCGGCACGAATTTCTATAGAAAATCTTGTTATCGACAAGAATTTCTATAGAAAATCTTGTTATCGACAAGAATTTCTATAGAAAATCTTGTTATCGACAAGAATTTCTATAGAAAATCTTGTTATCGACAAGAATTTCTATAGAAAATCTTGTTATCGACAAGTATTTCTATAGAAAATCTTGTTGTCGACAAGAATTTCTATAGAAAACTTTGTTATCGACAAGAATTTTTATAGAAAATCTTGTTATCGACAAGAATTTCTATAGAAAATCTTGTTATCGACAAAATTTGTTATAGAAAATCGTGATATCGACAAGAATTTCTAAAGAGAAACTTGTAATCGACAAGAATTTCTATAGAAAATTTTGTAATCGATAATAATTTCTATAGAAAATCTTATTATCGACAAGAATTTCGATAGAAAATCTTGTTATCGACAAGAATTTCTATAGAAAATCTTGTTATCGACAAGAATTTCTATAAAAATTATGTTACCGACAATTATTTCATCAGAAATTATCTTTAATCTTCAATTATTCCTACAGAAATTCTTTTATTGGCAAGAATTTCAATATAAAAAAATTTTATCCTCAATCATTTCTATAGAAACTAATGTTATCGAGTAGAATATTTACATATATTGTTGCTATCGACAAAAAATGCATGTGGGCAATTGAATTAATATATTTTTTCTTCTTTTTATAAACAGCAACAAGTAACTGATAAGCTTATTGGAAAATCGCGTATGCGTTTAACAGATATCCTTATGCCCCAACAGAGAGCTCCTCGAAGCATCCTAGCAAATGTGGCGGAAGACAATCAAAAAATACACCTAGGACAATTAGTTATACATCATTTAAAACAAATTTTGGCACGATTAAATATTGAAAGGATTTCCCTACAAAAAATCGATAATACAAATGTGATTGATGATAACATGGAAGTGATAAAGATATTGGATCTCCTGGATGTGAATCGAGAGGATAAAATATTGATTCAAAACAAACTAAGCATGATGATGCAAATGGGTATAATAAACCGAGAAGATATCAATGAAATACTTGATGTAATGCGTCGTGATGTTGGCATGGTTTCTGAAATAGGTAGGGTGTATAAAATCGAAGTTTTGTTAAAGCTGATTATGCTCAAGAATGTGGATGTAAGGAAAATTATCGACATTATGAACATTGACGACAGAATGGAAATTATTGATCAAGTTAATATCCTAAATCGAATGCCCTTAAGGGAAGCAATGAATGCGATGGAGAACATGGAGGTGAGAATGAAAATGCAGATCATAAACATTATGGATGTTATCGATAGTATCATGTTAATGGATCACAATGGTGGGATGTCGAACGTGGACAAGATGTCTGAGAATACCTTAGAAACCATTATTACTGATTTGTTGGATCTTGACATCAATACCCGCAGTCGTTTGTTGAATAAACTGAGGAGAATGCTTGATATGGGCTTGATGACCAGAATGGATATCATGGAAATAGTGGAAGTTATCAAAAAGTTGGCAATGTTGCAAAGAGATATAACAGCATCTCAAATGGTAACTAAAATTGATGTGATGCTGAAATTAATTATGCTGCAAAATGTAGATTTGGTGAGAATAATGGATCTAATGACAAACGGAGATGTCTTAAAGCAATTGAACATTGATGTGTATAACACGCAGAACATCAAGACGATGAACTTGAGGGAAAGAATTACATTAATTGATCAAATCAATGTGTTAAACCGAACCCCCCTAATGGAAAGAATGAACATGGTAGAGAACACCGACGTGAGAATAAAAGAGGGTATAATGACAATGGTGGATGTTATCGATATACTAATGGAAATGGGTAACATCGATATTTTACGGAATATGGAATTGAAAAGTGGAAAAACCATAACGACAACAGATAATGTAGATATTTTAATGATAACTGATTTATTGGATCTTGATATCAATACCCGCAGTCGTTTGATTAATAAAATGAGGAGAATGCTTGATGTGGGCTTGATGACCAGAACGGATATCATGGAAATAGTGAAATTTATCAAAAAGGCGGCAATGTTGCAACGAAATATTACAGCAACACAAATGGTAACTAAAATTGATGTGATGCTGAAATTGATTATGCTGCAAAATGTAGATTTGGTGAGAATAATGGATCTAGTGACAAACGGTGATGTCTTAAAGCAATTGAACATTGATGTGTATATCACGCAGAACATCAAGATAATGAGCTTGAGGGAAAGAATGGCATTAATTGATCAAATCAATGTAATAAACCGAATCCCCCTAATGGAAAGAATGAACATGGTGGAGAACATCGACGTGAGAATGAAAGAGGGTATAATGACAATTATTAATGTTATCGATATAATAATGGAAATGGGTAATATCGATATTCTACGGAATATTGGAATAAAGTATGGAAATACCATGATTACAATGGATAATGTGGATATATCAATGATAACTGATTTATTGGATCTTGACAACAATACCCGTAGCCGTTTGGTAAATAAAATGAGGAAAATGATTGATATGGGCATAATGACCCGAATGGATATCATAGAAATTGTGGAAGTAATCAAAAAAATAACAATGCTGCAAAGAAATATTACTGCAACACAAATTGTAACTAAAATTGATGTGATGCTGAAACTAATTATGATCCAGAATGTAGATGTGATGAAAATTATTGATCTAATGGTAACGGGAGATGAAATCGAGAGGCTGAATATTGATATGTATTTGTTGCGGAACATCAAGATGATGAGCATGCATGAAAGAATGACATTAATTGATCAAATCAATGTGCTAAACCGAACCCCCCTAATGGATAGAATCAACATGATGGAGAGCATGTATGTGAGAATGAAAGAGGGTATAATGACAATAATGAATGTTATCGATATAATAATGGAAATCGGTAAAATCAATATTTTGCGGAATATAGAAATGAAGTTTGGAAATACCATGAGGACAATAGACAACGTGGATATTTCAATGATAACTGATTTGTTGGATATTGATATCTACACCCGCAGTCGTTTGATAAATAAAATGAGGAGAATGCTTGATGTGGGCTTGATGACCAGAATGGATATCATGGAAATAGTGGAAGTTATCACAAAGTTGACAATGTTGCAAAAAAATATTACAGCATCTCAAATCGTAACTAAAATTGATTTGATGCTGAACTTAATTATGCTACAAAATGTAGATTTGGTGAGAATAATGGATCTAATGACAAACGGATATGTTTTAAAGCAATTGAACATTGATGTGGATATAACGCGGAACATCAAGATGATGAGCTTGAGGGAAAGAATGACATTAATTGATCAAATCAATGTTTTAAATCGAACCCCCCTAATGGAAAGAATGAACATGGTGGAGAACATCGACGTGACAATGAAAGAGGGTATAATGACAATTATTAATGTTATCGATATAATAATGGAAATGGGTAATATCGATATTCTACGGAATATTGGAATGAAGTCTGGAAATACCATGATTACAAAGGATAATGTGGATATATTAATGATAACTGATTTATTGGATCTTGACAACAATACCCGTAGCCGTTTGGTAAATAAAATGAGAAAAATGATTGATATTGGCATAATGACCCGAATGGATATCATAGAAATTGTGGAAGTAATCAAAAAGTTGGCAATGTTGCATCGAAATATTACTGCAACACAAATTGTAACTCAAATTGATGTGATGCTGAAATTAATTATGCTCCAGAATGTGGATTTGGTGAGAATGATGGACGTAATAACAACTGGAGGGCGACTGAATATTGATATGAGCATGAGAGAAAGAATGACATTAATTGATCAAATCAATGTGATAAACCAAACCCCCCTAATGGAAAGAATCAACATTATGGAGAACATGGATGTGAGAATGAAAGAGAGTATAATAACAATAATGAATGTTATCGATAACATGTTGTTAATGGACGATATGGTTATGTTGCGCAATATTTTTGACATGCGCAATGTTGATCAAATAATTAACAATTCAGATCTTGCAATGATCATTGATATGTTGCCTAAGAATGAGAGAATCCTATTGAGGGACCAAATGAAAAAGTTAATTAATATGGGAATGATGAATGAAATTGATATAAACGAATTTATCGATATTCTGAAAACTTTAAGAACATTGGATAAAGGTATAATGGCAAATAAAATCGATATGTCCTTAAAATTGATTATGCTCCGGAATGTAAATGTTGTGAAAATTTTGGATCTAATGGCAACCGGAGATGTTATGAAACGATTGAACATTGATAAGGAAATGATGCAGACGATTAACACGATAAGTATAAGGGAAAGAATGTCATTAATTGATCAAATCAATGTGATGAACCGCATGTCACTAATAGAAAGAATGAACATAATGGAAAACATGGATGTGAGAATGAAAAGGTATATCATGACAATTATGAATATTATCGATAACATGATGTTAAAGAACGATTTGGTTTTGTTGCGCAATATTGTTGACATGAAAAATGTTGATAAAATAAACACCATGATGGATATGACCAGCAACAATAGAAGGTATAGGGTTGACAAGGTAGATCTTTCAATGTTCATAGACATTTTGCCAATGAATGAGAGAACTCTATTGAATGAAAAACTAATGAAAATGATCGATATTGGAATGATCAATGAAGTAGATATAATGGAAGTTGTTGCTATTCTGAAAAATTTGCAAAACATGGATAAAGTTGTATTGGCGAATAAAATTGATATGATGCTAAAATTGATTATGATCCAAAATGTGGATGTAATGAAAATGATGGACATGATAAAAACAAGTAATATAATTAAGGGCATAAACAACAAAAAAACCATTGATATGATAAAGAAAATGGTTAAACTAAATGGCAAAGAAAGAATAGTTTTAGTCGAAAAACTAAATACGTTTAACCAAATGCCCCTAATGGAGAGAATAAACTTGATCGAGAGCATTGATAAGAAAATTAAAATTGAAATTATCACCATAATGGATGTTATCGATAACCTGATCGAAATGAATCAATTCGATATGTTGCGGAATGTGATTGTAATTAAGAATGTGAATCAAATGAACTCGATTGGCAGGATTAATATAATCAATACTATGAATGTGAGGAACGGAATGGATCTTACAGTGATCACTGATATATTGGGCATAAATATGAATGAGAGAATCCCATTTATAAACAAATTGAGAAAAATTATCGATATCGGTATGATAAACAATAATGATATTTTGGAGATTGTTGGGATTTTGAAAAATATGAGGACAATGGAACAATATGTAATAATGGAGAGAATGGATATAATGATAAAATTGATAATGTTACAGAATGTTGATGTAATTAAAATACTAGATATGATCAGAACTACAGACATTATGAAGACCTTGAATATGAATGGCAAAATGATAGCGATAATGAGATTGCGAATAAACAGCGTAAAGGAAAGGATGTTGTTAATTGATCAAATTAATATTTTAAACCGAATACCTCTGGAGAGAAGAATAAGTATGTTGGATAACATGGATATCAATATAAAACTGGATATTTTGACCATAATGGATGTTATCGATACCCTGATAATAACAAACAAAATGGACATACTGCAAAGTATGATAAAGAATATAGGTCAAACGGACTCTATCGATATGATTGATAAAATTAACAGAATTTATATGATCCACCAAAAAGACAACAAGCTAATGATGAACAACATGGGAAGGATAAACTTGATGCAACAAAATATAGGTATGACAAACAACATGGCGGAAATTACAAACAACGTAGATGCAATGGAAGGTGTAATGCAAGAAATATCCCTACGTCTGGAACAAAAATTGTCAGCTATCAACAACCAAAAACAACTACCTGATTACTTACGAACGCAGCAGATAAATCAAGTTATACTAAATGAAGTTTTACAACAAATTATACAAATTTCCAAATTAATGCCCAACATTGAAATATCCAACCTCCTTGACAACCCCATGATCGCAACAGTATTACAACAAATCATTAACACAATAGAACAACAACAAACCCAACAACTTGAAATCCCATACGAATGCAAGATAGAAGAAATTGCACGAGACTCCGTAACCATAAATAACCTAAAAATTGATGAGCTGCGCACATTTGTAGAAGAAACCCCCCTTGATTTGAGCAACACACTGCGTAATGGAAAAAATATTATTGGTCTCACGCCACGCCTCAATCACAAAGCATTTACCATTAACATTGACATAACATCGGAACGCCAACAACATGTCATCATTCGCACACTTCTAATACCCAAATTACATGCCTTAATGACCATTGAAGAACAACGCCGAAATGCTTTAGTTCTTGACATTTTCGATGTTGATTTGCGGCAAGGGCGTAATGTAATCTCACGCAATTCCCTCGACATCAACTGGACCGGACGGGATGTTACTTTATATAGAGACATTTATGAACGTGTTATGCGAGCCATAGAGGGTAATATTGATTTAACCATTGATTCCATTGTGGGACAAACTACGTTAATGCCACATCGTCTTCTATTGCCTCGGGGTCGTGTTGAGGGTCTGCCTATGCAAATAATGGTTATCATTACACCAGTCGAAGGAAATAAGTTGATCAGCCGACAACCTACACACCTTGGTATGGATTCTCTTATTTTAGATAATTTGCCCTTGATATACCCTTTGGACTGTGGTGGAATGGTAAATATTGAAAATGTTGGGCAACTATCCAATATCATATTAAAGGATGTCATGATTTATCACAATGATGAAAATGTTATGTAAACTTAATACCAAATAAGGAAAAAGGACAATGAACGAACAAAGGACGATAACGAACAAAGGACTGAAACAAACAAATATGTTAATGTGTTATTCATTAATTTTAAGTTAAATTTTGTATGAGAAGAAATTTTAAATAAAAAAGTGAAATGTAGAAATGCAAACTATGGCTATGGTTGAATTCTCTTTGGGGATATGGGAAGTTAAAGGCCAATCTTAAGAAGTAAAGGTGCGAACAGATTGAGAAATTCACGCTTATCCGAGCCTGAATTTATGTACAAGAATAAAGAAATCCAAAATCGCATTCGAATTAGGTAGTACCTGGCCTTTATTCATTTACATAAACTTGAGCGTGAAGCAATCAACAAAAGTCATTGTGTTTCTACCTTAAGCATGATAATCTATTTTCATGCTTGTTTTACATTAGCCATCGTTTCGTGATTACGCAGACGTGATCACAATAAACAAGGTAGATGGCGAAGGTTAAAATACAATGAACTTTGTTGCTAGCTTCACGCTTGATTTCATGTAAAAGCCGAATGGCCAAGTACTACCTAATTAAAATGTGATCTTGCATTTCGTTATTCTTGTACTTAAATTTAGGCTTGGATAAGCATGAATTTCTCATTCTGTTCGCACCTTAAAGGCCTAGCTACATAAGCTGCCTTGCTTGTTTCTGATAAAAGAATAATAAAGAAAAGGGCAACCCAGTTAGAAATTTTTTCGGCCTTTTTTATTTTTATTATGTCAGAAATGAAGCAGGAAAGCAAGGCAATCAGGCGAGGCAACTTATGTATCCAGGCCTTTATGCAACAAACATTTTAAATTTGTAAAAAAGTTAAAACAAATAAATTACTTTGTTACAATGTTAATTTTTGTGTTCATTGTGTTCCTGTACTTTTTTCGTGTTAAAATTAGCAAATGAGCGAAATGTCAAAATATACTTTCCTATACAATTGCATAAACTCTAGCAGAAATGTCAAAATAAACGTATAAGGTAATCAGATGACAGCATAGACTAATGAAGGTGTAGACATAGACTAATGAAGGTGTAGACGAAGAATTGTTCTCAGCATGTTACTTAGTATGCTCTGTAATAGTTAGATGGCGTTAGTGGTAATTTTTTTTAACATTGAGATACTACACGACATATTTGAGCGAAAATCATAGCATGTCGAGAACATATTGAGTGGAAGGGCAACATCTATAAAAAATAAACACATTAAAATTCTCTATCTATAGATTATTTTGTCTATGGAGCTACTACACGACATATTTGAGTGACAACTTCAGGATATCATGAGCATATTGAATGGATGGGCGCCATCTACAAAAAACAAGCACACTACAATTTCTCTGTCTATTCTTTTATTAGTCTATGATGACAGCAAACAAGCTGCTAGTTTCTACTCGGCCAAATTTGTATAGCAGAAAATTTTATTCTGCTCCAGTATTTTGCAGGTTCTGGAATACAACTGTTCCAGAACCTTCAAGAATCTACAAAACTTTACTACGATAACAATATTTCCCTTATGTTATCGAAAAAATAGTAAAAATTTGTTGATTATTGCAGTTCTGGAACACATTTATCAATCAAAATTATCAATAATTTTGATGCTATAACGATAAAATATTTTTTGTACATTTGTTAGTATTATACACAGAAAATGTGACATAAAATTTTACTATGAATTTCGAAATAAAGCAGTAAATTTCTATATTATCGTATATTTTTAACGGCAAATTAAATGTGCAAAAACTTATTTTGAAAGTTCATGTTCGATCAGCTGCACATATTTATCTACCTTGATTATTGTGATATGTTTGAAATCAAAAACGACAACGAGGTGTATTTCAGGATTTCGTGAAATTCTGTGGATTTCGGAGCACAAGTATACTTGCACTGAAATGACTAGTGGGTGCGATATCTATCGAAAAGATATGACTCTCAAAATAAGATCTACTTCCGTAATGTACTATGTCGGTGCATTCCTTCCTCCGCAAAACTTTTGAACTTTAATCCTAATCCACATTTTTATCGGCAAGTTCAAATGTCCAAAAAGTGCCACAAAATTCTGAAAAGACCCTAAATACATTCGATCTGTCCGTAGATGAAAGTCCCAATTCACATAGGCTGAGGGTATATGGTAATATTCAAAAATGTTTTACAATCGTTGAAGTTGAGGTTCACCATTTAATAAGTCGCGAACTGTCAATATATTTTATACAATATGAATATATTTATATTAATTGAAGCGTTTTAGCCGGGGTCGCTTAAAATGAACCATAACAAATAATTTATGTGGAAGCTGTGTTGGTGGTAATATTAAAAAATGGGTGAAAATGTGTTGAAGTTTACAAGTTTTTTTGTGTTCTTTCTTGATTTCTGGTTAAACCACGGAAAATGCGGACCTGCGCTCAAAGAAAGAATTGAAGAATACCCCTTGGGCAACATGGTTCTAATGCATGACTTTTCGATATATACACTGCATCCCCCTAAAATCGATGCTGACATTTTGAAGTTTTGAAATCCGGGTTTTTTAAATTGTTCTTATAATTGGAGGGCGCAACCAGATAATTACCCAAGTTATTTATTGGATTGTAGAACTCGTGATTCCACGTCGTTTGATGTATATCTCATGAGTGTGCTTCATACAGCTCCCTAGTAATAGGAGTCCAAAGTCGAAATTTTGGTGCGTACATTTTCTTTAAAAACCTATTTTTTGCCTTCAAAATTAACAACTGTGACTCAGGTACCCTTGAACCCTGCGTGATTTTAGTTTTTTTACGCGCCGGATCTAATGAACCCCTCTGCTTTCAAATCCATCCACTAAAACGGCGATTATAGATACATTGAGAGTAGGAAATTCTGCAAAATTATATTTTGATGATTCCGCGCATTGAACCGCGATTTTCTTTGGTTATTTTTACATAAATGGAATCCTTTATACGCGATTATATTATTTTCCAAAACCGTGTGGCATAAATTACCGGGATTCTGGAGTAATATTCGTATAAAATAGAATTTGGTAGCACATCCGCGGTTCTTGACGAATTTGTTTAAAATTTGTTATAATGACGTATTTGTTATAGGCGGTCACTGAAATCGGATGCGCCTTATAATCGTATGTACATCGCGCAATTTTTACCCACATAAAGTATTTTTTAACAGTAAGATGCAGCTGACGGCACACTTTGGTCGCTGAATGAAATGTGGAAAAATCGCTACATATTGATAGATATGCACTCGCTGTATCTGAAAAGCACATGCGTCTTAACTGATTTTAACGAATTCGCGAATTATACGTTTTTTTAACTTTTATGTTTTTTCTTTGGTTGTAATTTCAATATTACTTTCTATTTCATAATCCTATAGGTTATCAAAGTAAGCAAATACACATTCGGGTTTGTCATCGCATTTTCCCTGAAGAAGTTTCAGCGATGTCCGTCAGTCCTTGCATCGAAATTTAGGGAAATAGTAGAATAACTCCCAAAAATGTTTTTTCTATTTTTCGTAGTAAACAAAAAAATATATTTTTGAAATAATATTCCAACAATAAGTTTTCGTCTTTCGTTGTTGCTGTAATATGGCAGTTATAAATACTATCGTTAAAATTTTGGTCTCATATTTTTCTACGCGTTGTCTAGATTCTGTACGTATTTTTAAATTATTTTTTTAGAGATTTTTTGGACTCTGATTTAGAATAAATAAAATTTATTCCAAGATTTCTTCAATATTTTTTTGATTTTCCGCGAAAATAAAAATAAATTTAGCAACTATTTTAGCATCTACGGATAGATATCAAATGCTGCTAACGATTCATATATACATGTTCTTATTACAACACAATAGGAATTTTTAAATATTTTTTCTTTACAAGAGAGTAAAACCGCATATAACTTTTGAGTGCAGCATTCAATTTTGTGAACGCGAACAGATTTGAAACCACGATTTTTTTCATAACCCATGTACCAAAAATGGCGGATGTGCTCGCCAAAAAAGTTTTTAATTTTTTTTTCTATGTAATTGTAAAGGAAATTTGAAATTTACCATATGTATATCTGTCGGCAAAGCCAACTGATACTTTTTACTTGTTTTTTATTTATTTTGCTTAAAATTGAATAACTTTTTCATTGCTTTGGAGTTAGTTTTTCTTTCATACATTGCACTATAGGTAATTTGGCCTCTTTTTGAGGCAAAAATTAACCCACTTAGCGCTGAGAATTTTTTTGCGAGAAAACTTAAAATTGTCTATGAAAATTATATCTTTGAGACTTTTTAAGCATTTTTAAATAAATAACCTTTCTCTCTAAAACGTATAGTTTTCCTGCAATCGGGCCTTCTTTTAAAAGTGCCAAAAACTTTGGAGGGTAATATTGGTGTATCCGTACATGCCAATCCCTTGGTTTTTGATTGAGAAAATACTCTTACTATATTGCTAAGAAATCCCTGACTTTATATGATTCTAATATTTATGATAAAATTTTTATCGCATATTTAATTTTTTCATCAAAAGTCGAAAATTACAAAAAAGTCGATTTTTTTGAGTAGCTTGGGTTTTAGGCCAATTGCGTGGAAATGCGTAGGTCAAATGACAGATAACAGACAATACTATAACAAAATGCAAAACAAAAAAACCACAAAAATCTTCGAAAAAAAAAAACAGAGTATTACGTCAATTTTTGCAACCATTTTTGTGGCGTTTAAACGACCAATGACGAAACAACACGAAATTACAATAATCCAGGGAGATTTTAATGCAAAAGTTGGGAAGGAAGAAACAACTGATGTAACAGGAAAATTTGGTTTAGGTAAACGAAACGAAAGAGGCGAGAGATTAATTCAATTCTGCCAAGAGTATAAATACAAAGTTACTAATACGCTGTTTTGCCTCCATCCGAGGCGTTTGTATACTTGGAAGTCGCCACAAGATAACAGTGAAAATATTGTGAGAAACCAAATAGATTACATCTTAATAAATAAGAGATATGCTTCCTGTGTGAGCAAATGTTCCACATATCCTGGCGCTGACGTTCCCTCAGATCATATCCTTTTACTTTGCAAAATACACATAAAACTGGCAATCACACGAAAGAAAAAACCGCAGAAGAAAGTTAATTTTGATAGACTTAATGATGAATTAACGAGACACTCGATAAAAACCTGACTAAACGCGGAATTGAATAACATCGTAGAAGATAGCGAAAATATATGGGATGATGTTAAAGGATTCATCAACAATATAACTATAAATATGTTAGGTACTTCAGCGTCTAATAGAGAAAAGGCATGGATAACAGACGAAATACGAGCTCTACGCAAAGAAAGAAGAAAATACAAGAACATAAATTATGAAAAATACTGGGAAATAAATCAGGAAATAAAAATCGCAACTCGGGCTGCAAAAAATTCACAAATACAAAAACAATGCCAGGAAATTGAAAGATTACAAAATCTCCACGACGATTTCAATCTCCATAAAAAATTGGAAGAGGCATCCGGGATATATTCCAGAAGATCGTCCACATTTCTCTTTGATGAGAATAATATAGCCCATTATGAAATTGCGGATAAGAAAAAACTCTGGGAAACATACAGTGGCACAGGAAAGAATACATACACCCTACAAAAATGCAGTTTAGGCTAAATCGTTGGGTTTTTTACAGTAACAACTGCACTGTGTGGCTCCTTGGTGACAAAATAACCATAATTACAGAAATATATTTTAATCTAATACGTATATTAAAACAATTAAAGAAATTCTATTTTCACAACACAGAAAAGTATACATACACCCCAAGGAAATACGAGTATTATCGTAAAATTTATGGAATTAGTAGCAAAATTTATACATTTTTTAGTTTTGGCGAATGTCTCTGGGTGTGTGAGATATATTTTAGAGAAAAGAAAATAATTTTTGGGGGTCAAATGCCGTTACTTAGGGTCAAATTTCATATATGCCTCGTTAAAGCTGACCCTTCCTTAATTTTTTGCGTTTTTAGGTATTGTACTTTATAAAAAGCACAAAATTAGTTTCAGATTGCAAATCTTGAGACCCAAGAAAGCTTTGGAGTTGTTATTGAGCAAAATATTCCATCCTGGACGTCGATTAATGCACGTTTTTCCTCAAATTTCTCAGGAAGTTAATCTATTCCGCGGAATTCCTGGCGCAAATTACATACAAAATGCATTGAATTGCTTTGCAATATGGTCTGATACAATCCTTGGGCATTAATTGAATCAGAAATGTGACATATTTTGTTACAAACCTGTTCCCAAAGCTTCTAAAGCAACAAAATATAAGCACTACCAAAAAACCATGAAATTTGTACTGTGAACAACGTTGTTTTCGTATTATGATCATTACCGTCACTATAGGCGCGAAACGTTTCGTATAATTGTACATTTCTGAGTCAATTGATGCCCAAGCATTGTATCCGACAATGTTACAAGGCAATTCAAGGCCTTCTATATGTAATTTGCACCGAGAATTCCGCGGAATCTATTCACTTCCTGAGAAATCTGAGGGAAAACGTGCATTTATCGGCGTTCAGGAAGGTATATTATGCACAAAAACAACTTCAAAGCTTTCTAGGGTCTCAAGATTTGCCATCTGATACGAATTTTGTGCTTTTTATAAAGTACAATACCTAAAAACGCACAAAATTAAGCAAGGGTCAGCTTTAACGAGGTATATAGGAAATTTGACCCTAAGTAACGGCATTTGACCCCCAAAAATGATTGTCTTTTCTCTAAAATATATCTCAGACACCCAGAGACATTCGCCAAAACTAAAAAATGTATAAATTTTGCTACTAATTCCATAAACTTTACGATAATACTCGTATTTCCTTGGGGTGTATGTATACTTTTCTGTGTTGTGAAAATTGAATTTCTTTAATTGTATTAAATATACGTATTAGATTAAAATAAATTTGTGTAGTTATGGTTATTTCGTCACCAAGGAGCCACACAGTGCAGTTGTTACTGTAAAAAACCCAACGATTTAGCCTAAACTGCATTTTTGTAGGGTGTATGTATACTTTCCTGTGCCACTGTATATAAAAGCTCTTTTCACAGACGAAAGTCGAACACAACTACAAAATATAGAACATCAAAGCGGTGTAACGATAAGATCCATTACGGAGGAGGAATTAAAATCAACTATAAAATCCATGAAAGACAAAAAAGCAACGGGTCCGGATAAAATACCCACCGAAGTACTCAAATTAATAGAAGGAAGAAATATACAATTAATATTGAGAATATTCAATCAAATTTACTCTACAGGACAATACCCTCAAGACTGGCTGGAATCGACATTTGTAACCATACCTAAGAAAAATAATGCGAATTCGTGCGGCGATTTCAGACTAATTAGCCTTATGAGCCATGCTTTAAAAATCTTTTTAAAAATAATACACCGACGAATATACCCATTATGCGAGATGCATATGGGTAAGACACAATTTGGATTCAGAGAAAGCATGGGTACCCGGGAAGCATTGCTTGCAGTTCAGGTTCTAGTACAAAAATGCCGCGAAGTTCAAAAGGACGTATTTCTTTGCTTCGTGGATTACGAGAAAGCATTTGATAGCGTGAAACACGATAAACTAATGAATATTTTAACGGATATTGGACTAGAAGAATGCGATAAAAGATGTATTCAAAATCTATACTGGAAACAAGTATCAAAAATTAAAGTGGATGGTGAATTATCTGACAATATCCCAATTTCAAAGGGTGTAAGGCAAGGATGTATTTTGTCACCACTTCTGTTCAATCTATATTCAGAAAAAATATTTCAAGAATCAATAGCTTCCAAGAACATTGGTATTAGTATAAACAATATCCTCATCAATAACATTCGCTACGCTGATGACACCACATTACTGGCAAGCAGCTTAGCAGGATTACAACGACTAGTAGATGCACTTATGAAGACTAGTGAAAAATATGGGTTAAAAATCAACATAAGAAAAACAAAATATATGATTGTCAGCAGAAAACATGTGGATAGTAATGTACCAATGATAATAAATAACACACAAATAGAAAGAGTAAGAACATACAAATATCTAGGAGTACAGATAAACGAACAATGGGATATGTCAAGCGAAATCAAATGTCGAATTGAAGCAGCGAGAAACGCATTTTCTAAATATAAGAGAACGCTGACCAGCCATGATATAAGTCTATCAACAAAAATACGTTTTGCCAGATGCTACATATTTTCAGTATTATTATACTCTGCCGAAACCTGGACGCTAAAGCTAGCAGACGAAAAACGAATTAATTCTTTTGAAATGTGGATTTATCGCCGTATCCTAAAAATTCGCTGGACAGACCGCATTTCAAATGAAGAAGTGCTACGACGGATGAATGTCGAACGAGAAGTTATACGCAATATAAAAAGCCGAAAAACATCCTACTTAGGACATGTAATGCGTAATGAAAAATATAAGCTGCTCCAAGCCATTATTCAAACAACTATAGAGGGAAGAAGACCGAGAGGCAGAAAAGAAACATCATGGATAAGAAACATCCAAGAATGGACGGGTCTACAAGACGAAAGAAACCTCCTGAATGCCGCAAAGAATAGGAACCTCTCTATAATATAATAAATCATATATACATATACATGCATATTGAATTGTTAACAATGTAACACATAATTGTATGATCGCTAACACCCGAATACGGGTTGGCAAATAAAGAAGAAGAAGAAGAAACGACCAGTGGCTTTATCTGGGTTAATAGCGGTGGACTTATGGGCTTTTTAAAAAAAATTAATTCTTTATATGCAAAAGAAAGCTAAAACAAAGAATTATACAGTATAATTCGGATATAGCAAAAATCTGTTATAAGAAACTACGTTTATAACGAACAAAGTTTTATGTTCCCAAAGTTTTTTTTTAATATTTGTACACACATTTAACTTCTTAAAATGAGCACGATTATTGTCCGTAATTTCTAGCCATAGGTAACCTGGCAGGTAGCTACCTATTAGTTATCTTTACCTACGCGTTTAGTAATTTATACGTGCCAATTACCGAGGCGTGTAAATTTTGAAAACATGTGGTAACATTGGTGATTTTCATTCATGATTTCGTAAAAACATTGCCACATATAAGTGTTTTACAATTGTCAACACATTGGCAACGATCAAACAGGCAAATCCTTGGTGTAAGTAACTCGGCCGTTTTCGACCCGGTAACGTTACCTATGGATTGAAATTATGAAATTTTGCTTACACAGGGGATATCTATGAACTCATAGATAACTACGCGTAGAAATTACGGGCATATAACGAACAAAAATTGTCACCCCGCGAGTAGAATTTCTTACAATTTGTTAGGATTTACAGTTTATAAGCACAAGCGGATAGCGACGAATTTAAGCACTCTTTTTTAAATATGTTAATATATAATATTTAAAAGTAAACTTTAATAAGAATATTATAGACGAACACGGTTTTAGCGAACGGCAGATATAACGAACAAATTTTGTTGTTTCTACCACCTATTCTTATTTTACCTATTTTATTCATTCCAACCTAATGAACGCGGTTAAAACCATAAAAAAGGTTATAATGAACTATAATATTGATCCGTCAAAAATTTTTATAAACATTGATATATTTAAAATATTGATTCGCGAAGAGATCTTTATAAATATTTTTTTTTAAAAGAAACAGATAAACCGCGCAATCATGATGCCTAGGTGGAACGTATTACAGATATAATTAACAAAAATGTTGACCACGACACCTCTGTACATTTTTAAAACACATGGTGAATATATTTTTAAAGAAAATTTATTTTTAGTTCAAATCGGATGCTTTTTTTTGTGTTTAATATATTTTTCACCAAATCAAAAATTAAAAAACTAATTCTAAAAAAAATCATATAACTCAAAAAACGCAAAAAATCGCACCTTGGTATACTATGTAGTTGATTCAGAACCCTTTTCTGAAGATATTCCCGGTGTCAGAATTTCGGACAAAGTTGGACAATTTTGTAAAAGTCTATAATAACAAGTAAAAACGTATCAGTCGGACATATACCCTCAGCCTGAGTATATTGAAACAATTTTTTCCCAAAATACGTACATATGTATTTTGGGGGGTGTTAAAAATGTTGGGCGTTTGAACCGACAAAAATGTTGATTAGGATTAAAGATCAAAAGTTTTGCGGAGGAGATACTAAGAGGAATGGATCGACATTGACCGTTATGGAAGTGGATCTCCAGCCACAACATATGGCGCCATAGGGGGTTTTTACACTCTTCGTGCTGTTTTCTCAAGAAGTATGGACTTGCCCCTGAAAAAACGTTTACCATCGTAATTGAGGCAGCGAATGCAAGTTGCTTCAACAAAAATCAAAGTGTTTCGATATCAGGTCTTAAAGTGAACTTATCCGAAATTTTGTGTGGGAGGTACCGGATGGAGTGGACAAATATAGTCCATATTTGAACCTGATCTATATCTGGTAGATATATTAGGATGTGTAAAGTATAGACCAATTCGGCCACTCCCTTCAAGAGTTAACGTACGAACAATTTTTACGATCACTTTTGAACTTTTGTGGGGGAGGTACCTGAAGGTGCTTCAAAGTCAAACTATGTTTGGACAAAATATTACTAAGGCCAAATGTTGGACCGAACCGGCAGATCCGTTCGAGAGTTATCTTGCGCTCCAACCACCTCAAACGGTGTCATAGGGTTTTTTTTTTGCAACTTTCATGCTATTTTCTCAGGAAGTATGGACTTGCCCCTGATGAAACTTGTATCGTCGTATGGAGGGCAGTGAATACAAATTGCTAAAACAAAAATCAAAGCGATTCGAGAGATGGCCCTAAACTGAACTTTTCCGAAATTTTGTGTGGAAGGTACCCGAAGGAGTGGACCTATTGAGACCATATTGGAACCTCATATTACTCTAATAGAAAGTTTACGCTAGACAAAGTATGGACCAAATCGGAAACTCCCTTCAAGAGTTATCGTGCGCACAAACTTTCCGAACATTTACGAACTTATGTGGGGGAGGTACCGGAAGGAGTGGACCGATGCAGCTCATCTTCGAACTTAAACTAAGTTTGGGCAAAATATTACGAAAGCCAAAATTTGAACTGAATCGGTTCATCCGTTCGAGAGTTATCGTGCGCTCCAGCCAGCAGGACAGACAGACGGACGGACATGGCTAGATCGACTCCAAATTGTCTGAAACACATTTCGTCCAAACATACTTGGAGTCAAAAACCATTATTTCGATGAGGCACATTTTCATCGTATCAAAGTGTATATACCCTCCATAGCCTAAAGGAAATATCTACAGTTGAACCTTGATTATCCGTGAATCGATTATCCGGGAACCTCCATTATCCGGGATAAAAAAGAAATGTTGGTATTTTTTCCATTTCCTCTATTTCTCATTATAAAAAACTTCATTATCCGGGAGTAAAAGCACACATTCCACTTAATTGGATTAAGCAAACAAAAGGTGAACGAAAGAAAAGTGGAAATTCTTCCGTATTACACAAGAAAACTATGGGGCAAAGTCAATTCAGATGAATCTGATAATGATTATGATGTATCCTTCTAAAACTTGGTGGATTATTTGTTAAATATAGGGGGTTATCATGAAAGGCAATTCCCCGTGAATTTTTTCACTTTCTCCCTTAAGTTGCAACGGCGGAAAGACAAAACTCACGGGGAAATTTCATTCATGATAACCCCCATAATAATAATTGCATACCTTATTGTTATTGCCCAATACTATGCCTCCGGTCCCGACCATCACGGATAATCGAGGTCCGACGGTATATCCGTTCAAAAGTTACAGAATTTTTACCAGGAAAAACGATTCCGAACCACTGTGTGTCGCTAAATCCACTGTTCACCACACGACTGAAATGAGGCTTCCCCTGAACTTATTTAAAACACTGGTGCTATAGCAGTTAATGATGATATTTTTGAAACAACGTTTTAATGTATTTTTGGGCAATGGCAGATACCACTGCGAATTGGTAATTTCGTCAGGATCACAGGTGACACTATATTCCAAATGTCATCTGTTTTATCCAACACGTCGGCCGACCGCTTTACAAATGTTATCATCTCCAAATATAGTTTGTGTGCGTGTAAGGTGACACTACTACATATTTGATCTCATACCCATACTCCTTCACACGTACAACAGCCCAGCAAACCAAATGTCTGATGTCCGACACGTCTGAACAATTTCGGGAGCAAAGTCGTTCAGATTTCGTTCCGATTTCTAAACGATTTTTCTGAGAAGAAATAGTTTAGATTTTGTACCGATTTCGTTCGGATTTCGAAACGAATGTCGGAAAGAAATTTCTTTTCCGAATTTACCAAGGATTTTCTTCGGATTTCGTTACGAAATCGATCCGATATCGCTCCGACATTTCGTTCCGAAATTATGTCAACCACTTCATACAACTTTCGTTAAGATATCGTTACGATTTCGGATCAGATATTGGACGGATCGTCCGAATTTCGTTCCGATTTCGTTACGATGTCGGTACGATTGGTTTGCTGGGAGATTAATCATAAACAAGGCGTTTCCATTCTCTATCATCACCACCATCATTGTGAACAAAGTCTTCTCCACCACTACCCCCACCTTACTACTTTCATAAATAAATTCCAACACGTATTTTTAAGGTTTTCATAAAATGTGTATTTTTATTTGAAATTGAATTTAAGTTTGCAAATTTATTTTAGTTTTTTTTATTTTCTTTAGCTTTTCTTCTTTCCCTTTTAAGTTTTTTTTGTTGGTTTTTTGATTTATAATAAATGAAATATTACTTTTGAATAGCATCTAAATTTTGCATTAGCCTTTCGTTTTGTGTTTTTAGAAAACTATTTTAGCCATTTGTGTGTGAAATAAATGAAAGAAACAGAAAACAGAACTTGTCCCCAGTGTGCCGTTTGTCGCTCAGTTTTCATTGCATTAAAAAGCGTTTTCCAAAATTCAAAAAACAAAGGCTATTTCCAATCCAATTACCATTTTAGCTTTCGGTGATATTTCATCATCATTATTATAAACTTTCTTCCTCTCCACCCAATAGTTTTGCGTTTTGTGTTACTGATTCAACATCTACATTTTCTTAAATAGATATTTTGGTTTTGGATAATAAATTTGATATATTGATGTGGTATTTTGAAGCAGTTTCTTTTTTTCTTCTTAAATTTGTTTTGTGTGGAAAACTAAAACGGCGGCTAAGTTTTGACGACTAGTGTTCAAATATTTCCAATTTTATGTGGAGGCACGAGAGTTTAGATATTAAACACGTTCCAAATAGGCATTTTTACTTCGTTGCAGTTGCAGTAGTTCTCTCGAAAACCTCCTTAGCAAATTTCTTCATCATCCATCCTTCATCCATCCATCACAGCAAATGTGTAAAGAAACAATAATATTATAAATATTTTTAGTTGTTGTTGTTGTTGTTTTTCTTCTTCTATTACTTAATTGATTTACGAAGTTGTTGTGTTTTTCTTTTGGGGTTTTCTTTCATTTCTTTTATTTAACAGGCACATCCACCCTCAGGATCCTTTTGTTCATTCTGTTGTCCCAACTGTATATCCTGCATGGCATCCGATGGCTTATTATCGGCTGCTGAATCCATGCCCGGCAAGGCTGCAGCCACACGTCGGAACAACAACTTGACATTATAACCCGACTTGGCACTTGTCTCAATAAACATAACATTCAATTCCTTGGCCTTGCGTTCACCCTCTTCGGTGGAGACCAAACGTTTGTCAGCCAAATCGGTTTTATTTCCAACCAACATTATTATGACATCACTACCCCTTTCGGTGCGCACATCATCGATCCACTTGGAAGTTTGATAAAATGAATTGGTATTGGTAATGTCATAGACCACCACGGCCACTGTGGAATCCCTTATGTAGGAGGGTATCAATGAACGAAAACGTTCCTGACCTGCCGTATCCCACAGCTGTAGACGCACCGTGCGATCTTCCAAATACATTGTCTTCGAGAGAAAATCAATACCAATGGTGGCCTGATAGGTGTTGTCGAACGAGTCATACATGAAACGAGTGATTAACGATGTCTTACCAACACTCTGTTCCCCCAGGAATACCAATTTGAATTTACGCAAGGGATTGCCAAAATCACCAGATGACATAGTTGCCTGGGGCAATGGTGAGTGGGGATTTGGTGACATGTTGTTTTAGTTTTTCTTTTGTCTTCTTTTCCACCGAAAAAAATTAATAATCTGTGTTTTGCAACTTCTTCTCTCCAAAAATCTTTTTACTTCACGTGGAAATTAAAATTTTTGGAGTAAGAAAAAAAACTTTATCCGTTTTTGCGTTTTTTTATATTTTTTTCTTTTGCTGCTAGCTCACTTATAGATTTTTCCCAACAAGGAGGAGTTTGCTGACCTCTTACGTTTAGTTTAGTATTACTTCTTGCTGGGCGAATGTATAAAATATGAATAACCATACACAACGAAAAAAGAAACGAGCGAGTACAAGGAATACAAAAGGATAAGGGAAGAAAGAAGTTTCCATCATATTCCATATGGCAACACTGTTTGGGTTGTTACGGCACCATCAAAAGTGGTGGTTAAAGGAACAAACATCTGTATGTCTCTTCGAGGACATTCGAGTAACGGTAAGTAGGGTGTTGTTGTTTGCGTGAGAACAACAATGACACAAAATAATTTTTGTATGGCAATGACATAGTACAGTGTGGGCCATATAAATGGAAAACGTAGCAATGTGAATCAGACTAATACCCTAGACAGACGGCAACGTTAATTTGCATTAAGATGGGCATTATATTTTAAACTGACAGACAGTTTCTGCATTTACGAAACAGCTGTTTGCTGGTAAACAACTGTTTTGTTGTTGTTTGCAATGCAAATTGTGTCTCAGAGCATGAATATGCTCTCACTCCTACATGAATATGGGCTCTCTTTTACAGCATTGCCATTTGAAATACCTAAATTCAGATTTAATTCCCTTTGATTTTGTGCATTAAGAATATGGATAGTGCACGAATTAATTTGAATTAAGGCAGTTAATGCAAATTAACGCTGCCGTCTGTCTAGGGTATTAAACAACGTTATAGCTCATTTAGACTAGCCATAAATCCTCAACTGGATTTAATAAATCCAGTACAAATCTCATTGCATTTAGATCAGCGACGACCACAGAAATACAACCAAAGCGAAGACATGTATGAACGTATGAGTGAAAAAAGCAACAACCACATTATGTTTTTGTTTGTATTCATTCAATTACACTGTATGTGAGAGAGAGAAGCAAATGCAAAAACAACTCAGTGGGCGCCCTCACTATACGATCTAAGCCAGAGTGAGGCAGAGAACATTTTTGGGTCTCTCTTGTGCTCTCAATGAGCGTAAATTTGTTGTTGTTCACAACGTGTTAGCATCTACACAGGCTGTGAGCGATAACAAACCTCAGCCGGGGCAGCCGGGCTCTGCTGTGAAGATTTTTATTTCATAAATAATGGCCTTCGTCCTAAACAGACAATAATAAATAAAAATCTTCACAGCAGAGCCCGGCTGCCCCGGCTGAGGTTTGAACCTGGGTTCTCTCCAACAAACAGACAATGTTGTCGAGATCTCAGCGTTCTAAGCCACTGCCAATGTATCATATCAACAAACTAGTCGACATGATGCCAATGTATCATATCTTCAAAAACTGAAGGCATTACAATTCATGAAGGAAACCCCCCTTCGATTGTATATGTGTATGTATTGAGAAAATGATTCCTAGACAAGACACTAGGGTGACTTGATAAAGAAAAAGACTTCCATAAATACTTCATAATTACAAAAAATTGTAAAAATGTTTGTATAAATAGAAGTTATCAAAATCAGCCTTTGTCTTCTAACCATTAGCATTCAAATACGCCTGATGAGCCTGGCTTAAACCACCAGGCGAAACGATCGTAGCGTAATGGTTGAGTGTGTGGTATTTCGCTAGAATTCATTTTTCAATACAAAACTCCTTAGGCCATATTAGCTCGATTAATCCAATTAAATTATTTTTGTTGTAGCAATTCACCGATGCATCTACCTTGTTTCTGTTGCCAGCTTGCAAATTTTGTATTTTCTAGCAACATGTTGCAAAAACAGAGTTGTATACGAGGATTTATGCCGGATTTAAAACAAATCCACTCAATACGAGGATTTATTTTTGTATGGAAAATCTGGTAGATTATCGCCGGATTTAGCAAATAATTCCTAATAATGTGTTAAATCCGGCCTATTAAAATATTCCCAGCAAAAAAGTCCTCCCAAAATCATGGGTTTTGTAAGGGATTTTTGGCAGCCGTAAAAACTTACAAACCCACTTTCTTCCCCATTATTTTTACAAGGGCATTTCGCACTCAGTTTCTACTTATTTTATGACCACTAGAATAACTAGTTATTCTGTGGTCACTAGAAGTTGGTAAGTAAGGTGAAAAATTATATTTTTAGAACAGTTGATGTAGAGAAATTGTTTTTAATTTCATCACACTTCTTAATTTTATTTTATTTCGCTGTCTGCCCGAGCTGATCCTACGAACCCTCTGATTTCTAGCCAAAGACACTACACACTGTGCCACGCACACAAATATCAAGGGTTGCTTAAGAACTTAAATCTGCAGTGCACATGTGCACCACGAACTGTTATTTTTTAATTAAAAAAAACTCGCGTGCCGATGGTGAGCGTTGAACACACAACCCTAGGATTTGTAGTCGGACACACACACACTGTACCACCGTCCTCATTACTCAGTGAGGAGTAAAGTAAGTAGGTTTGCCTTGTACATTTTTTAAGAACTAACCCGTTACTTTTCAGATTACTTTTAATGCGAAAAGAAGCTTGTTTACATTACTTTGTAATGGGTTACGTAATGACTAAAGGATCCGAATTTTTGCTGGGATTATGCCTGATTTAGACTATTCATAAATCCTCCATTGGATTTAATAAATGCAGTACAAACTCTTTATTTGATTTTTTTTTCATTTCCTTCTTCTAATTTCTGTTTTTGTTATTTGGCTTGCCAATCACATTTGACATTTAGCAAAAGATGACAGTTGTGTAAAGGAAAAGTTGCTGAAAAAATGTTTCAGCAACATTTAGTATGTAAAAAGACACACCTAATACTTGCAACTTTTGGTACTTTTCTAGCAACATGTTGCAAAAAACAGAGTTGTATAGCAGGATTAAAAACAAATCCACTCCATCCGAGGATTTATTTTTGTATGGTAAATCTGGTAGATTATGGCCGTATTTAGCAAATAAAACCTCATAATGCGCTAAATTCGGCTAATGAAGTCATATCTAAATGACCTATTTGTCTTGGATATCTAAATGGCCTATTTGTCCCTAGATTGATAGAATTTGGGGCCATCTCCAGTTCTAGGAAATTGGCTGATGCTGTGACATTAACCTAGGATCTACTCGAGTTATTTGAGTAGGTTTGGCAGGGCAGTTCAAAAGGTGTGTGTCCGCAGTGTGTCGTGCGGGCCTGTGGCGCATGTTGGGCAGATGTTTTGCACGGTGTCATCGATCATTGCTCTATAGGAATTCAGACCGCTACACAATTTCTTTACATTGTCGTTACAGCGGACGCTCCTCAGCTGCTATGAATGGGGGATGTTCTCCGGGGCCCGCACTCACACAATAGTTGTTTAAGGCATCTGAGACTGCATTTGTGGGAATGCTATTTAAACCTGCTCGTTCTCTCTTATAACGTTGGACCTCTCTTTCTAGATCATGAAGATCCCTCCTGGCATGGTTCGGTTAGGGGATCCTATCCACGATATGGTGGTTTGGATGGCTCTCACTGTAACAGCCGAGCAAGTACTGCAAAGAAAGTATGCCATTTTGTTGTTGTACTGGAAGAATCTTTGTCTCCTCATGTAGATGTTACACTGAAGACATGAGGAGACACCCTTTTGCAGTTTTGAAAGCAGATTGATTGAATATTTTTTAAGGGTGTTGCACTTATGTTCACGGATAGAACTAGTGTCGCATATCTTGCCAACCCCAAGTGCTGCCGGCTAGAGACTTGAGGACCTTGTTTTCAATTTGTCGCAGATAGCTGTGGCATGCGCCGACGACGTGAACATACTGTCGAATATCTTGCGGTAGTTAGTGGCTGGATTTCTTTTACCATCGCCCAGAACATTCAACCCTCTTGAAAAGAGTGGCGGTAAATTTAGCCGAGGATATTTTCATGTTCCTCACGCGGAAAAATGTGGTATGATCGAACAAACAGGAGTTCAGTCTTTCACAATAGACATCAGAGAAGCTACTGGACGGCAAGATCAATCATCCGCATACCTTATTATCTCAATGCCGTCTGGAGGGGGTGAAATACAGGAGAGGTAGAGGTTAAACAGTGGCAGAGATATCACCCCACCTTGGAGACCTACCTGTTTCACTCTACTTATAATAATAATAATAATTGTTCCACAAACATCCCAGGCGGGACAGGGGAGACTTCTCTCATATCAACGAGTGCACCCCGATTCATATTACCTCTATGATATGGGACCTACTGTTTATAGCCGAGTCCGAACGGCGTGTCTTAAGACACCACTTGTAGAGAAGTTGTACAAGGCTGAAATACTCAGAAAATGTCGCCACCATTACTGAGGGGTATTTTGCCACCGTTGAAAAGTGTTTGATGTTGACTGGCAGGGGAATCGAACCCACGACCTTTAGCGTGCAAGGCGGGTGTGCATACCATTGCACCACGGTGGCACCCATTGCACCACGGTGGCTACTTAGTGATCCTGAATTCCAAGTATGAAGGATTATCCAACGTTTCAAACTTGGCTGGAGGGTAGTCTGTTCGAAGACTTTTGATAAAGACTTTTGATAAGTCAAGCGCCACCTTCACGGTTCTATTACACGGCTTGTTGTGACCGAGTCCCCGGGTAATATGTGTGGAGATGGCGTGTAGCGCTGTTGCATTGCTGTGCTGCTTACAGAACCCATGCTGAAAATCGGCAACTGCGTAGCTATTTCTGAATCTCAAGATTTTTTGCTACATGCAAAATCGATCTGTACGATTCAACTTTGCTGGCATCCTTGCCACCCTAGACCCTTCCTGATAGAAATGGTGCTTATATAGAACTTTTTTGAAAGCAAGAGTGCTACTATATACCCTTTCTAAAAGAAAGGGTGCTTCTATAGATACATTCTGAAAGCAAGTTGCTTCAATAGTCCCACTCTGAAAGGAAGGGTGCTTCTATAGACCATTTCTGAAAGAAAGGGTGCTTCTATAGACCCTTTCTAAAAGAAAGGGTGCTTCTATAGACCCTTTCTAAAACAAAGGGTGCTTCTATAGACCCTTTCTAAAAGAAAGGGTGCTTCTATAGACCCTTTCTACAAGAAAGGTTGCTTCTATAGACCCTTCCTATAAGAAAGGGTGCTTTTTATAGAGCCTTTCTAAATAAAAGGGTGCTCCTATAGACCCTTTCTGAATAAAAGGGTGCTCCTATACACCCTTTCTGAATAAAAGGGTGCTCCTATAGACCCTTTCTGAATAAAAGGGTGCTCCTATACACCCTTTCTGAATAAAAGGGTGCTACTATAGACCCTTTCTGAATAAAAGGGTGCTTCTATAGACCCTTTCTGAAAGAAAGGGTGCTTCTATAGACCCTTTCTGAAAGAAAGCGTGCTTCTATAGACCCTTTCTGAATGAAAGGGTGCTTCTATAGACCCTTTCTGAATGAAAGGGTGCTTCTATAGACCCTTTCTGAATGAAAGGGTGCTTCTATAGACCCTTTCTAAATGAAAGGGTTCTTCTATAGACCCTTTCTGAATGAAATTGTGCTTCTATAGACCCTTTCTGAATGAAAGGGTGCTTCTATAGACCCTTTCTGAGTGAAAGGGTGCTTCTATAGACCCTTTCTGAATGAAAGTGTGCTTCTATAGACCCTTTCTAAATGAAAGGGTCCTTCTATAGACCCTCTCTGAATGAAAGGGTCCTTCTATAGACCCTTTCTGAATGAAAGGGTGCTTCTATAGACCCTTTCTGAATGAAAGGGTGCTTCTATAGACCCTTTCTGAATGAAAGGGTGCTTCTATAGACCCTTTCTGAATGAAAGGGTGCTTCTATAGACCTTTTCTAAATGAAAGGGTCCTTCTATAGACCCTTTCTGAATGAAAGGGTGCTTCTATAGACCCTTTCTGAATGAAAGGGTGCTTCTATAGACCCTTTCTGAGTGAAAGGGTGCTTCTATAGACCCTTTCTGAATGAAAGGGTGCTTCTATAGACCCTTTCTGAATGAAAGGGTGCTTCTATAGACCTTTTCTAAATGAAAGGGTCCTTCTATAGACCCTTTCTGAATGAAAGGGTGCTTCTATAGACCCTTTCTCATTGAAAGGGTGCTTCTATAGCCCCTTTCTTAATGAAAGGGTGCTTCTATAGACCCTTTCTGAATGAAAGGGTGCTTCTATAGAACCTTTCTGAATGAAAGGGTGCTTCTATAGACCCTTTCTCAATGAAAGGGTGCTTCTATAGCCCCTTTCTGAATGAAAGGGTGCTTCTATAGACCCTTTCTCAATGAAAGGGTGCTTCTATAGACCCTTTCTCAATGAAAGGGTGCTTCTATAGACCCTTTCTCAATGAAAGGGTGCTTCTATAGACCCTTTCTCAATGAAAGGGTGCTTCTATAGACCCTTTCTCAATGAAAGGGTGCTTCTATAGACCCTTTCTGAATGAAAGGGTGCTTCTATAGACTCTTTCTGAGTGAAAGGGTGCTTCTATAGACCCTTTCTGAATGAAAGGGTGCTTCTATACACCCTTTCTGAATGAAAGGGTGCTTCTATACACCCTTTCTGAATGAAAGGGTGCTTCTATAGACCCTTTCTGAATGAAAGGGTGCTTCTATAGACCCTTTCTGAATGAAAGGGTGCTTCTATAGACCCTTTCTGAATGAAAGGGTGCTTCTATAGACCCTTTCTGAATGAAAGGGTGCTTCTATAGACCCTTTCTGAATGAAAGGGTGCTTCTATAGACCCTTTCTGAATGAAAGGGTGCTTGTATAGACCCTTTCTGAATGAAACGGTGCTTCTATAGACCCTTTCTGAATGAAAGGGTGCTTCTATAGACCCTTTCTGAATGAAAGGGTGCTTCTATAGACCCTTTCTGAATGAAAGGGTGCTTCTATAGACCCTTTCTGAATGAAAGGGTGCTTCTATAGACCCTTTCTGAATGAAAGGGTGCTTCTATAGACCCTTTCTGAATGAAAGGGTGCTTCTATAGACCCTTTCTGAATGAAAGGGTGCTTCTATAGACCCTTTCTGAATGAAAGGGTGCTTCTATAGACCCTTTCTGAATGAAAGGGTGCTTCTATAGACCCTTTCTGAATGAAAGGGTGCTTCTATAGACCCTTTCTGAATGAAAGGGTGCTTCTATAGACCCTTTCTGAATGAAAGGGTGCTTCTATAGACCCTTTCTGAATGAAAGGGTGCTTCTATAGACCCTTTCTGAATGAAAGGGTGCTTCTATAGACCCTTTCTGAATGAAAGGGTGCCTCTATAGACCCTTTCTGTATGAAAGGGTGCTTCTATAGACCCTTTCTGAATGAAAGGGTGCTTCTATAGACGCTTTCTGAATGAAAGGGTGCTTCTATAGACCCTTTCTGAAAGAAAGCGTGCTTATATAGACCCTTTCTGAAAAAAAGCGTGCTTTTATAGAGCCTTTCTGAAAGAAAGCGTGCTTCTATAGACCCTTTCTGAAAGAAAGCGTGCTTATATAGACCCTTTCTGAAAAAAGCGTGCTTTTATAGAGCCTTTCTGAAAGAAAGCGTGCTTCTATAGACCCTTTCTGAAAGAAAGCGTGCTTATATAGACCCTTTCTGAAAAAAGCGTGCTTTTATAGAGCCTTTCTGAAAGAAAGCGTGCTTCTATAGACCCTTTCTGAAAGAAAGCGTGCTTATATAGACCCTTTCTGAAAAAAGCGTGCTTCTATAGACCCTTTCTGAAAGAAAGGGTGATTCTTCTGATATCTTAACAAAATTGTCGATGGGAATATACAATTTATTCTAAAATAATACAAAGGATCTATGGGTTAGCCTCTACTGTAATCATATCATGTGCAGCAATGTTGCCATATTCAAATATTTTGTTGCAGCATTGCAAGTTCATACGACTGATTTCGCCAATGTTGCCATGTAAAAATAAAATAAAATCTATTCTCAAAATAATTTGTTTGATTTCCGGTCTAAAGACTCTGTGAAATCATTTAAATCAAATATTTTATTAGTTATTCTGAATTTAATATCTTTTAAACAATTTAAACAATTATCACATCCAATATATTGGATGACTTCTGAGAGCTATTGACACAAAATGAGTCTGCGCAGTACAAAAGGATTTTACAGTTTTTGACATTTCATTTTCATGTCCTTTTTTTTGGTTACAAACAGAGAGGATGAGAAAAGGACACTAGGTTAGTATTGATTTTTTTAAGATAAACGTCAGTCGAGCACTTGCAGAAAAAACAAAAACAACACAAGCCAATACACACCGTATACAAAATATTTTTTGTGTGCGTGTAGAATCCTTAGATTCTTCGATTAGAAGTAGTGAAACTGCATTTCCATGTAACTTCCAAGGAATAGCTAGCATTGTCTTCCAAAAAAGAAATATTCCATAGAAAAAGAAGACCCACCCGCATCAAAAGCTATTGAATGCTTATTGAATCCTATCGCAAATATATTGTTGAGCTTGTGACACAGTGCAGTATGAAGCGTCAGAATGTTAGGACGCTTTCATTGGTGGTATGTACCTTTACGTATTTGTTAATTGGAGCAGCTGTTTTCGATAGTTTGGAATCGGATTTTGAATCGAAACGTTGGGATTTCCTACAAGCAGTGAAAAATAACTTCATGAAAAAATACAATGTAACGGCAGAGGATTTTCGTATGATGGAAATTGTGATAATTGAAAATAAACCGCATAAAGCCGGTCCCCAATGGAAATTTGCGGGGGCATTTTATTTTGCCACTGTGGTACTGGCTATGATTGGTTATGGCCATTCGACACCGGTTACCATTGGCGGTAAGGCGTTTTGTATGGCCTATGCAATGGTGAGTAGGAGAACAAAAAAAGCCACCACCACATGAGGTATCATTTTTCTACTCTTCTTCTGTTTACAGGTTGGTATACCTTTGGGCCTGGTCATGTTCCAATCGATTGGTGAACGTTTAAATAAATTTGCCTCGGTCATCATTAGACGGGCCAAACGTTATATGCACTGCAGTCACACGGAGGCAACTGAAATGAATCTGATGTTGGCCACGGGAATGTTATCGTCGATAATTATTACCACAGGAGCTGCCGTGTTTTCCCGTTATGAAGGTTGGAGCTATTTTGATAGTTTCTATTATTGTTTTGTAACCCTGACCACAATTGGATTTGGAGATTATGTGGCGTTGCAGAATGATCAGGCCCTTATGAATAAACCCGGCTATGTGGCATTGAGTTTGGTTTTCATCCTCTTCGGTTTGGCTGTGGTGGCGGCTAGTATTAATTTGCTGGTGCTGCGTTTTATGACAATGTAAGTTGAATGTGGCAATATTCTGTATGTAATGACCTCGCAAAGGCCTTTTATCTAGAAAGGGTATTTTATCTATAGAAGACCTCATAAGGGTATAGAAGCACCCTTACTTTTAGAAAGGGTCTATAGATGCACCCTTACTTTGAGAAAGGGTCTATAGAAGCACCCTTTTATTTAGAAAGGGTCTATAGAAGCACCCTTTTATTTAGAAAGGGTCTATAGATGCACCCTTACTTTGAGAAAGGGTCTATAGATGCACCCTTACTTTGAGTAAGGGTCTATAGAAGCACCCTTTTATTTAGAAAGGGTCTATAGAAGCACCCTTTTATTTAGAAAGGGTCTATAGAAGCACCCTTTTATTTAGAAAGGGTCTATGGAAGCACCCTTTTATTTAGAAAGGGTATACAGAAGCACCCTTTCTTTTAGAAAGGGTCTATAGAAGCACCCTTTCTTTTAGAAAGGGTCTATAGATGCACCCTTACTTTGAGAAAGGGTCTATAGAAGCACCCTTTTATTTAGAAAGGGTCTATAGAAGCAGCCTTTCTTTTAAAAATGGTCTACAGATGCACCCTTACTTTGAGAAAGGGTATATAGAAGCACCCTTTTATTTAGAAAGGGTCTATAGTAGCACCCTTTTATTTAGAAAGAGTCTATAGAAGCACCCTTTTATTTAGAAAGGGTCTATAGAAGCACCCTTCATCTTAAAAAGGGACTATATAAACACCGTTTCTTTTAGAAAGGGTCTATAGAGGTACCCTTTCTTTTTGAAAGGGTCTATAGAAGCACCCTTCCTTTTAGAAAGGGTCTATAGAAGCGGCCTTTCTTTTTGAAAGGGTCTATAGAAGCGGCCTTTCTTTTTGAAAGGGTCTATAGAAGCACCCTTTCTTTCAGAAAGGGTCCATAGAAGCACCCTTTCTTTCAGAAAGGGTCCATAGAAGCACCCTTTCTTTTAAAAAGGGTCTATAGAAGCACCCTTTCTTTTAAAAAGGGTCTATAGATCATCCTTTCGTTTAGAAAGGGTATATAAAAGCACCCTTTTCTTTTAGAAAAGGTCCATAGAAGCACCCTTTTCTTTTAAAAAGGGTCTATAGAAGCACTCTTTATTTTAAAAAGGGTCTATAGAATAAACCTATCTTTCAGAAAGTGTCTATAGAAACACCCTCTCTTTCAGAATGGGTCTAGAGAACCACTCTCTCTTTCATAAAGGCGCCATGGAAGCGTCCCTTCTTTCAGAAAGGGTCTATAGAAGCACTCTTTCTTTCAGAAAGGGTCTATAAAAGAACCCTTTCTTTCAGAAAGGGTCTATAGAAGCACCCTTTCTTTCAGAAAGTGTCTACAGAAGCACCCTTTTCTTTTAGAAAGGGTCTATAGAAGCACTCTTTATTTTAAAAAGGGCCTATAAAAGCACCCTTTCTTTCAGAAATGGTCTATAGATTAAACCTATCTTTCAGAAAGTGTCTATAGAAACACCCTCTCTTTCAGAATGGGTCTAGAGAACCACCCTCTCTTTCATAAAGGCGTCATGGAACGTCCCTTCTTTCAGAAAGGGTCTACAGAAGCACTCTTTCTTTCAGAAAGGGTCTACAGAAGCACTCTTTCTTTCAGAAAGGGTCTATAAAAGAACCCTTTCTTTCAGAAAGGGTCTATAGAAGCACCCTTTCTTTCAGAAAGGGTCTATAGAAGCACCCTTTCTTTCAGAAAGTGTCTACAGAAGCACCCATTCTTTCAGAAAGGGTCTATAGAAGCACTCTTTCTTTCAGAAAGGGTCTATAAAAGAACCCTTTCTTTCAGAAAGGGTCTATAGAAGCACCCTTTCTTTCAGAAAGTGTCTACAGAAAAACCCATTCGTTCAGAAAGGGTCTATAGAAGTACCCATTCTTTCAGAAAGGATCTATAGAAGCACCCTCTCTTTCAGAATGGGTCTAGAGAACCACCCTCTCTTTCATAAAGGCGCCATGGAAGCGTCCCTTCTTTCAGAAAGGGTCTATAGAAGCACCCTTTCTTTCAGAAAGTGTCTACAGAAGCACCCATTCTTTCAGAAAGGGTCTATAGAAGCGCCCTTTCTTTCAGAAAGTGTATACAGAAGGACCCATTCTTTCAGAAAGGATCTATAGAAGCACCCTCTCTTTCAGAATGGGTCTAGAGAACCACCCTCTCTTTCATAAAGAGTCCATGGAAGCGTTCTTCTTTCAGACAGGGTCTATAGAAGCACTCTTTCTTTCAGAAAGTGTCTACAGAAGCACCCATTCTTTCAGAAAGGGTCTATAGAAGCACCCATTCTTTCAGAAAGGATCTATAGAAGCACCCTCTCTTTCAGAATGTGTCTGGAGAACCACCCTCTCTTTCATAAAGGCGCCATGGAAGCGTCCCTTCTTTCAGAAAGTGTCTATAGAAACACCCTTTCTTTTAGAAAGGGTTTACAGAAGCACCCATTCTTTCAGAAAGGGTCTATAGAACAACCTTCTCTTTCAGAATGGGTCTAGAGAAGCACCCTCTCTTTCAGAAAGGGTCTATAGAAGCCCGCCTTCTTTCCAAAAGGGTCTAACCCTTTCAGGAAGGGTCTACAGAAGACTGATTATGGAAGCCCTCATAGGGGTCTTCTATCTAAAGGAAGTCCTCACATAGGCCTTTTGTTTACAAAATACGTTTATAATTCGCTTTAATAAAAAGACGTTCCTTTCTCTTCCAGGCAAGCTGAAGATGCCAAACGTGATGAACAGGATGCCCAAAATTTAGCAGCAGCCAATCTACCGGTAACTTTCGATACAGAACACAGTTATAACATACATGGCAAGCTGCTAAATAGTTCCAATTATATGACGGAGTATGATGAAACTGCTTCGATATGTTCGTGCACCTGTTTGGGCGGCACCCGCTGTATGAATCATGAAACCTTCGCCGATCCTGACTTTCGGCCAACCGATATTATTGCCAGTACCATCAGTTTGAAGCGGGCCTCAGTTTGATATCAATCCATGCCGCAGTTGGCTGAATGTGATTGTTATGGCCGCCGTATGTCAGCATCGTCTCATTGTTATTTGAATTGTTGTGCCAAAAATGAAACCTCCAAATCGTCAGAATGTCTTGGTTATCGTATATTGAAATATTCTTCAGATAGTCCCAGTTTTATGAGTTATTCTTCTTAAATAGGCGCCAAAGTCAAAAAAGGAGAGCGAAAAAAAAACAAAATAAAACAAATTACAACAAAATAATTAGTTAACCCAAAGAAGAAGAAAATAGAATATCCAAAAACCCTTTACCTTGTCTTGTATTCTTCCACAAATATGTACTACATCCTGACATTAAAGAGATATAATAAAGAAGAAACTTAATTTAAAGTGTAACATTTGGAGAGACTTTTTTCATTATGTCCGGAAGCATGGGCTTGTAATCAGAATTGTAAGGAATATCTTCAATGGAAATTTCGAAACAATCCTCGAACAGTCCTTAAACTGCACTTAAGGAAAATTTGGTACTTTTGTGAGGGGGGTACCTGAAGCTGTTGTCTGATATTCATAGACCTCCTTGATATACGTTTGGAAGAAATTTCAGAATGAGTAAACTTTTGGCCAAATTGCTTATCGTGCTCTTTACTTGTTGTTGTAAGAGTATTTTATATGTTTCTATGTTCCTTCTTCTGATTAATCTGGCTTTGGGTCTATCTCCAGTTCTAGGAATGTGGCTGCTTCGATTGATTGTAACCACAGATCCGCTGGAGTTAGTTGAGTAGGATTGGCAGGGCAGATGAAAAGGTGCAGTGTGTCACACAATTCTTTAAAAATCCACGTTTTGTGGTCTGCCGGTCCATAGAAAAAATTCTTTAAAAATCCACGTTTTGTGGTCTGCCGGTCCATAGAAAAAATTCTTTAAAAATCCACGTTTTGTGGTCTGCCGGTCCATAGAAAAAATTCTTTAAAAATCCACGTTTTGTGGTCTGCCGGTCCATAGAAAAAATTCTTTAAAAATCCACGTTTTGTGGTCTGCCGGTCCATAGAAAAAATTCTTTAAAAATCCACGTTTTGTGGTCTGCCGGTCCATAGAAAAAATTCTTTAAAAATCCACGTTTTGTGGTCTGCCGGTCCATAGAAAAAATTCTTTAAAAATCCACGTTTTGTGGTCTGCCGGTCCATAGAAAAAATTCTTTAAAAATCCACGTTTTGTGGTCTGCCGGTCCATAGAAAAAATTCTTTAAAAATCCACGTTTTGTGGTCTGCCGGTCCATAGAAAAAATTCTTTAAAAATCCACGTTTTGTGGTCTGCCGGTCCATAGAAAAAATTCTTTAAAAAAACCACGTTTTGTGGTCTGCCGGTTCATGGAAAAATCTTTAAAAAATCCACATATTGTGGTCCACCGGTCCACGTTTTGTGGTCTGCCGGTCCATAGAAAAAATTCTTTAAAAAATCCACGTTTTGGATACTTGGAAAAATTCTTTAAAAATCCACGTTTTGTGGTCTGCTGTTGCTAGGAAAAAAATTCTTTAAAAAAATCCACGTTTTGGATACTTGGAAAAATTCTTTAAAAAAATCCAGCTTCTGGATACTTGGAAAAATTCTTTAAAAATCCACGTTTTGTGGTCTGCTGTTGCTTGAAAAAAAATCTTTAAAAATCCACGTTTTGTGGTCTGCTGTTGCTTGGAAAAAAATCTTTAAAAATCCACGTTTTGTGGTCTGCTGTTGCTTGGAAAAAAATCTTTAAAAATCCACGTTTTGTGGTCTGCTGTTGCTTGGAAATAAATCTTTAAAAAATCCACGTTTTGTGGTCTGCGGGTCCATAGAAAAAATTCTTTAAAAAATCCAAGTTTTGTGGTCTACCGGTCCATAGAAAAAAATCTTTAAAAAATCCACGTTTTGTGGTCTGCCGGTCCATAGAAAAGATTCTTTAAAAAATCCACGTTTTGTGGTCTGCCGGTCCATAGAAAAAATTCTTTAAAAAATCCAAGTTTTGTGGTCTGCCGGTCCATAGAAAAAATTCTTTAAAAAATCCAAGTTTTGTGGTCTGCCGGTCCATAGAAAAAAATTCTATAAAAAATCCACGTTTTGTGGTCTGCAGGTCCATAGAAAAAAATCTTTAAAAATCCACGTTTTGTGGTCTGCCGGACCATAGAAAAAATTCTTTAAAAATCCACGTTTTGTGGTCTGCCGGACCATAGAAAAAATTCTTTAAAAATCCACGTTTTGTGGTCTGCCGGACCATAGAAAAAATTCTTTAAAAATCCACGTTTTGTGGTCTGCCGGACCATAGAAAAAATTCTTTAAAAATCGACGTTTTGTGGTCTGCCGGACCATAGAAAAAAATCTTTAAAAATCCACGTTTTGTGGTCTGCCGGACCATAGAAAAAATTCTTTAAAAATCCACGTTTTGTGGTCTGCCGGTTTATGGAAAAAATCTTTAAAAAATCCACATATTGTGGTCCACCGGTCCATAGAAAAAGTTATTTAAAAAATCCAAGTTTTGTGGTTTGCCGGTCCATAGAAAAAGTTATTTAAAAAATCCAAGTTTTGTGGTCTGCCGGTCCATAGAAACAAGTAAAAAAGTATCAGTCGGCTTTGCCGACAGAGATATACCCTCAGCCTGTGCAAATTTAAACACTTTTTTCACAAAAAAATTTGTATTTAGGGGGTTTCAAAATTTTGGTCGTATGAACCGACAAAAATGTTGATTAAGATTAAAGTTCAAAAATTTTGCGGAAAAGGTACTTAAAGGAATAGACCGACATAGATCATGGGCTGCCATAGGGGGTTTTTACACCCTTCGGGCTGTTTTCTCAAGAAGTATGGACTTGCCCCTGAAACAACTTTTACCATCGTAATTGAGGCAGCGAATGTAAGTTGCTTCAACAAAAATCAAAGTGATTCAATAGCAGGTCTTAAAGTGAACTTATCCAAAATTTTGTGTGGGAGGTACGCGATGGAGTGGACAAATATAGTCCATATTCGAACCTGATCTATATCTGGTAGATATTATGAGAATGTGTAAAGTATGGACCAAATCGGTCACTCCCATCAAGAGTTATCGTGCGCACAATTTTTCCGAATATTTTTGAACTTTTGTGGGGTAGGTACCTAAAGGAGTGGACCGATATGGCTTATCTACGAACTTAAACTAAATTTGGAAACAAAATTACGAAGGCCAAATTTTGGACGGAATCGGCATTTCTGTTCGAGAATTATCTTGCGCTTCCACCCATAAACATGGTGTCATAGGGTTTGTTTTTCAACTTCCAGGCTATTTTTCAGGAAGTATGGACTTGCCCCTGAGGAAACTTGTACCTTCGTATAGGGGACAGTGAATACAAGATGTTACAACAAAAACCAAGGCGATTCGTGAGCAGGTCCTAAACTGAACTTTTCCGAAATTTTGTGTGGGAGGTACTCGAAGGAGTTTATCGATTGAGTCCATATTGGAACCTCATCTAAGTCTGGTAGAAATTTCATAATGTGCAAAGTAATGACCAAATCGGTAACTTCCTTCAAGAGTTATCGTACGCACAAATTTTCCGAACATTTTCGAACTTTTGTGGGGGAGGTACCGGAAGGAGTGGACCGATATAATCCATCTTTGAACTTGAACTAAGATTGGACAAAATATTACGAACGCCAAATTTTGGTCCGAATCGGCAGATCCGTTCGAGGGTTATCTTGCGCTCCAACCATTACACACGGTGTCATAGGGCTTTTTGTAACTTTCAGGCTATTTCCTCAGGAAGTATGGACTTGCCCCTAATGAAACTTACAGCGTCGTATAGAGGACAGCGAATACAACTTGCGTAAACAAAAATCAAAGCGATTCGAGACCAGGTCCTAAACTGAACTTTTCCGAAATTTTGTGTGGGAGGTACCCGAAGGAGTGGACCGATTGAGTCCATATTGGAACCTCATCTAAGTTTGGTAGAAATTAGACGATGTGCAAAGTATGGACGAAATCGGTTATTCCCTACAAGAGTTATCGTGCGCACAAGTTTTGCGAGAATTTTGGAACATTTGTGGGGGAGGTAGCTGAAGGAGTGTACCTATATGACCCATCTTCGAACTTAAATCGAATCTGGACAAAATATTTCGATACCCAAAATTTGAACCGAATCGATTGATCCGTTCGAGAGTTATCGTGCGCACCAGCCAGCCAGACAGACAGACAGACGGACAGACAGACAGACGGACGGACATTGCTAGATCTACTCAAAATTGTCTGAAACGGATATCGTACAAACATACTTGGGGTCTAAAACCATTATTTCGATGAGGCACATTTTTGGTCGTATCAAAGTGTAAATACCCTCTTTAGCCTAAATGCTGAGGGTATAAAAATTCTTTAAAAAATCCACGTTTTGTGGTCTGCCGTTCCATAGAAAAAATTCTTTAAAAAATCCACGTTTTGTGGTCTGCCGTTCCATAGAAAAAATTCTTTAAAAAATTCACGTTTTGTGGTCTGCCGGTCCATAGAAAAAATTCTTTAAAAAATCCACGTTTTGTGGTCTGCCGGTCCATAGAAAAAATTCTTTAAAAAATCCACGTTTTGTGATCTGCCATTCCATAGAAAAAATTCTTTAAAAAATCCACGTTTTGTGGTCTGCCGTTCCATAGAAAAAATTCTTTAAAAAATCCACGTTTTGTGGTCTGCCGGTCCATAGAAAAAATTCTTTAAAAAATCCACGTTTTGTGGTCTGCCGTTCCATAGAAAAAAATTCTTTAAAAAATCCATGTTTTGTGATCTGCCGGTACATAGAAAAAAATTCTTTAAAAAATCCACGTTTTGTGGTCTTCCGGTCCATGGAAAAAATTCTTTAAAAATCCACGTTTTGTGGTCTGCCGGTCCATAGAAAAATTTCTTTAAAAAATCCACGTTTTGTGGTCTGCAGGTCCACGTAAAAAAATTCTTTAAAAAATCCATGTTTTGTGGTCTGCCGGTCCATGGAAAAAAATTCTTTAAAAAATCCACGTTTTGTGGTCTGCCGGTCCATGGAAAAAATTCTTTAAAAAATCCACGTTTTGTGGTCTGCCGGTCCATAGAAAAAATTCTTTAAAAAATCCACGTTTTGTGGTCTGCCGGTCCATGGAAAAAATTCTTTAAAAAATCCACGTTTTGTGGTCTGCCGGTCCATGGAAAAAATTCTTTAAAAAATCCACGTTTTGTGGTCTGCCGGTCCATGGAAAAAATTCTTTAAAAAATCCACGTTTTGTGGTCTGCCGGTCCATGGAAAAAATTCTTTAAAAAATCCACGTTTTGTGGTCTGCCGGTCCATGGAAAAAATTCTTTAAAAAATCCACGTTTTGTGGTCTGCCGGTCCATGGAAAAAAATTCTTTAAAAAATCCACGATTTGTGACCTGCCGGTCCATAGAAAAATTCTTTAAAAAATCCACATTTTGTGGTCTGCCGGTCCATAGAAAAAATTTTTTAAAAAATCCACGATTTGTGACCTGCTGGTCCATAGAAAAAATTCTTTAAAAAATCCACGTTTTGTGGTCTGCAGGTCCACGGAAAAAAATTCTTTAAAAAATCCACGTTTTGTGGTCTGCAGGACCACGGAAAAAAATTCTTTAAAAAATCCACGTTTTGTGGTCTGCAGGACCACGGAAAAAATTCTTTAAAAAATCCACGTTTTGTGGTCTGCAGGTCCACGGAAAAAATTCTTTAAAAAATCCACGTTTTGTGGTCTGCAGGTCCACGGAAAAAATTGTTTAAAAAATCCACGCTTTGTGGTCTGCAGGTCCACGGAAAAAATTGTTTAAAAAAATCCACGTTTTGTGGTCTGCAGGTCCACGGAAAAAATTCTTTAAAAAATCCACGCTTTGTGGTCTGCAGGTCCACGGAAAAAATTGTTTAAAAAAATCCACGTTTTGTGGTCTGCAGGTCCACGGAAAAAATTCTTTAAAAAATCCACGCTTTGTGGTCTGCAGGTCCACGGAAAAAATTGTTTAAAAAAATCCACGTTTTGTGGTCTGCAGGTCCACGGAAAAAATTCTTTAAAAAAATCCACGTTTTGTGGTCTGCAGGTCCACGGAAAAAAAATCTTAAAAAAAATCCACGTTTTGTGGTCTGCCGGTCCATAGAAAAAATTCTTTAAAAAATCCATGTTTTGTGGTCTGCCGGTCCATGGAAAAAATTCTTTAAAAAATCCACGTTTTGTGGTCTGCCGGTCCATGGAAAAAATTCTTTAAAAAATCCACGTTTTGTGGTCTGCCGGTCCATGGAAAAAATTCTTTAAAAAATCCACGTTTTGTGGTCTGCCGGTCCATGGAAAAAATTCTTTAAAAAATCCACGTTTTGTGGTCTGCCGGTCCATGGAAAAAATTCTTTAAAAAATCCACGTTTTGTGGTCTGCCGGTCCATGGAAAAAATTCTTTAAAAAATCCACGTTTTGTGGTCTGCCGGTCCATGGAAAAAATTCTTTAAAAAATCCACGTTTTGTGGTCTGCCGGTCCATGGAAAAAATTCTTTAAAAAATCCACGTTTTGTGGTCTGCCGGTCCATGGAAAAAATTCTTTAAAAAATCCACGTTTTGTGGTCTGCCGATCCATAGAAAAAATTCTTTAAAAAATCCACGTTTTGTGGTCTGCAGGTCCATAGAAAAAATTCTTTAAAAAATCCACGTTTTGTGGTCTGCCGGTCCATGGAAAAAATTCTTTAAAAAATCCACGTTTTGTGGTCTGCCGGTCCATGGAAAAAATTCTTTAAAAAATCCACGTTTTGTGGTCTCCCGGTCCATAGAAAAAATTCTTAAAAAAATCCACGTTTTGTGGTCTGCCGGTCCATGGAAAAAAATTCTTTAAAAAATCCACGTTTTGTGGTCTGCAGGTCCACGTAAAAAAATTCTTTAAAAAATCCATGTTTTGTGGTCTGCCGGTCCATGGAAAAAAATTCTTTAAAAAATCCACGTTTTGTGGTCTGCCGGTCCATGGAAAAAATTCTTTAAAAAATCCACGTTTTGTGGTCTGCCGGTCCATGGAAAAAATTCTTTAAAAATCCACGTTTTGTGGTCTGCCGGTCCATAGAAAAAATTCTTTAAAAAATCCACGTTTTGTGGTCTGCAGGTCCACGTAAAAAAATTCTTTAAAAAATCCATGTTTTGTGGTCTGCCGGTCCATGGAAAAAAATTCTTTAAAAAATCCACGTTTTGTGGTCTGCCGGTCCATGGAAAAAATTCTTTAAAAAATCCACGTTTTGTGGTCTGCCGGTCCATGGAAAAAATTCTTTAAAAAATCCACGTTTTGTGGTCTGCCGATCCATAGAAAAAATTCTTTAAAAAATCCACGTTTTGTGGTCTGCAGGTCCATAGAAAAAATTCTTTAAAAAATCCACGTTTTGTGGTCTGCCGGTCCATGGAAAAAATTCTTTAAAAAATCCACGTTTTGTGGTCTGCCGGTCCATGGAAAAAATTCTTTAAAAAATCCACGTTTTGTGGTCTCCCGGTCCATAGAAAAAATTCTTAAAAAAATCCACGTTTTGTGGTCTGCCGGTCCATGGAAAAAAATTCTTTAAAAAATCCACGTTTTGTGGTCTGCCGGTCCATAGAAAAAATTCTTTAAAAAATCCACGTTTTGTGGTCTGCAGGTCCATAGAAAAAATTCTTTAAAAAATCCACGTTTTGTGGTCTGCAGGTCCACGTAAAAAAAATTCTTTAAAAAATCCATGTTTTGTGGTCTGCCGGTCCATGGAAAAAATTCTTTAAAAAATCCATGTTTTGTGGTCTGCCGGTCCATGGAAAAAATTCTTTAAAAAATCCACGTTTGAGGTCTGCCGGTCCATGGAAAAAATTCTTTAAAAAATCCACGTTTTGTGGTCTGCCGGTCCATGGAAAAAATTCTTTAAAAATCCACGTTTTGTGGTCTGCCGGTCCATGGAAAAAAATTCTTTAAAAAATCCACGTTTTGTGGTCTGCCGGTCCATGGAAAAAATTCTTTAAAAAATCCACGTTTTGTGGTCTGCCGGTCCATGGAAAAAATTCTTTAAAAATCCACGTTTTGTGGTCTGCCGGTCCATGGAAAAAATTCTTTAAAAAATCCACGTTTTGTGGTCTGCCGGTCCATGGAAAAAATTCTTTAAAAAATCCACGTTTTGTGGTCTGCCGGCCCATAGAAAAAATTCTTTAAAAAATCCACGTTTTGTGGTCTGCGGGTCCATAGAAAAAATTCTTTAAAAAATCCACGTTTTGTGGTCCGCCGGTCCAAAGAAAAATTCTTTAAAAAATTCACGTTTTGTGGTCTTCCGGTCCAAAGAAAAATTCTTTAAAAAATCCACGTTTTGTTGTCTGCTCTTGATTGGAAAAAATCTTTAAAAAATTCACGTTTTGTGATTGGAAAAGAAATCTTTAAAAAATCCACGTTTAGTGATCTGCTGATCCTTGGAAAAAATTCTTTCAAAAAATCACCTGCTCAAGACCTGGTGTTCTTCTACAAAAAGACATATGTAGTTAAGAATGGATTAAATAAACTCTTTCAACAAAAATAAATCATAATGATAGATTATATGAATCATTTATTTCAAATATTCTATATACTTAAACAAATTGTGTTCCATAAATATATTTATTTTTTATTTGTATATAAAACTCTATACTGTCCTTTTAAAGTAACTAAAAAAACTGCCTTTGAAACAAATGAAATGGGGAGAAACAAAAACGTATCGTTGAAGAAAACAAAAACAAAAGGGTTTGCTGAGGGAATGAGGATTTCCCGGGAAGCTTTCGATTATAGGAACTTCCCTGTCACTCAAATTTCAATTATCGAACAAACCCAACAAAATAAAATTAAATATCTTAATATAGAATTAAAAATGAAGCAATAAATAAATAATGAATAAAATTATATGCTATGAGGCATAAATCCAAAGTAAGAAGTGCTTACTGGTTTGCTTACATTAATAATAACTAATTCAATAATGCAATTTCTACAAATTTTAAATGCTTAAAAAACTACTTACATATAAATATATTTGTTGTTCTTGTTGTTGTTATTATATGCTTAAATCAAATGATCGATCATAATGGCGAGATGGCAGCAACCACATAAACAAAACAAAGCAAACGTAACGAAACGAAACGAAAAAACGATAAGGCCATCAATTTAAAGTGGTGCTACTGTGGGCAATGAGTTGGTTGTTCCTTCTTCTAAAACAGCGCATGTGTTTGTGTGTTTGATAATATTTAACTAGAGATAGGCTGCATTACTTGTGACTAATAAATTTAGTTGGATAGCTGAGCTAACGTTCAGAGAGATATAGAGAGAGCAAATGTAAATTCCTTTGCTTTTTTTTCCTTTATACATCGTCAAATAGACCTCTTGGGGGTTCTATGCGATTTGATCCCGATGTTGCCATAAAATCATCTTCTTCATAGTCACCAAATTCCAAACGATAATGACTGGTTGATGGTGGTTGTACTTGAGTTCTGCCAAAACGGCTGCTTATTTCATCTGGCAAACCGGATGATCTGGATGATGATTGTTGCTGGCCCTTAAAGGCCACATGGGCTTCAGTGCTTACCCCAAAACGTTCTTTGAGCTCATCGGATAAAGATCTGGGTAAAGTGTCATAACGTAAATTATCACCATTCCTTATTAAATCATCAGAGGGTACATTTGAGCCCAAACGACCGACACCACCACCTGTCGCAGATGAAGATGTATTGCTATTGGCATTCAAATTGCCATATTTATTGACATAAATATTTGCCGTTATGGCCTCATTGTTACGTGAAAACTCCCGGCGACGATTCATGGCCTCCTCTGCCCTTTGCCGCCTTCTCTTTTCACGGGCAATTAAATCCTTACCCTCTTGTACCAATTCCGTGGCAATTGTTTCGTTTTGCAAAAACTGTTGAAAGCCCATGGCATTTAGGGCCCGCGAACCCAAGCTGAACCATGTTGCCAAACAAAAGGCCAACATACACATGGGAAAGTAAATGTTGAAACCATTCGATATGATGCCAATAACATCCATGTGGCCCATGATTTGGGTGTAGTACGTCTCCATTACCCGCTCCTTGATAATGTGGGAATCCATGTGTATCAAACCCAGGAAATTCAAACACATGGGTGGTGTCAGACGACACAGCAACATTCCACTGAATATCAAACTATGCTCATTGGTCTGATGATGTGGTGCCAAATAGTAGAGATTCAGGAAACGTATCCTCAGAATCGTTGAATAAGTACAATAGAAGAGGTAGCACAGAACAATCATTGAAAATACTTCTATGGTAAAGAAATCATAGCCATGCTTAGCCACATTTATGACATTGGCAAATATCGACAGGACCGGTCTACGTTGAAAGAACGTCAGCTCGCTCCACACAACCATACCGGACATTATGGCTGTTACCACACACAAAAACTTTAGCAATGGACTGCGTAGCAGACATGCCCAATACCAGTGCAATGTTGGGGAATAGAAAAATCTACCCAGTTGGGAACGGGACTTTGTGAACTCCGATTTAAAACGTCTATCCGATGAGTGCATATTTCGTGAGACATCTTCCAAATATAACACCTTTTCGACTTGTACACTCCATAAGGCCTCTGTGCGCTGCAATGTTTGCAGGGATTTTATCACTTGTCTATGAATGCGTACCAAGGCTTTTTCCGAGGGTACAATAGTTGAGGTACCACCACCATTACCGCCACGTGAATAATTACGTGCAGCTCTTTCTTGCAGCTCAGTTGGTACTTTTCTTAAAATTGTCTCCACGCACTCACGCAGTTCATGATTATTGGGTACGGAGCGGGCAATACCCTGCAAGGATTCTAAAACATCATCGACATTTTCTTCAGCCTCAGCTTTGTCAGCACTTAATTTTGCTGCTTTGAAATAGGCATATTGTAGGGTGAATCCTGGTTTTGCATTATTCCATAATGAGCGTGGAACTTCAACCAGGGCATAACCTGAAATTTTAAGAAGAGACAATTAGTTTGTTTTTGGTTTCTTGCGGGATGAACTGTTTTAAGACGTTTTCAAGCAAAAATTTTCTAAAAATATACTTTTCTAATCGAGAGGTACACATTTTTTAAGATGAGTTGCTTGGCGGCTGAATTTAATCGAATCAGTTCTTAGCGATCAAAAGATCTGAATACTAACAAGTAAAAAGTATCAATAGGCTTTGCCGACAGCTAAATACCCTCAGTTTCAGAGAACCTTAATGGACTTAGCACCGGTCCCTCAACAAGAAATCGGTCCTAGGAATAAAACGTGGACATTTTAAACCACGTTTTGTCGTCTGTTGGTCCTTGGAAAAAATATATAAAAAATTCCTAGGGAAAAATTATTCAAAAAAATCCTCGTTTTTTGGTCTGTTGGTCTTAGGAAAAAATTATTTAAAAATCCACGTTTTGTGGTCTGTTAGTCTTAGGAAAAAATTATTTAAAAATCCACGTTTTGTGGTCTGTTAGTCTTAGGAAAAAATTATTTAAAAATCCATGGAAAAAATTATTTAAAAATCCAAGTTTTGTGGTCTGTTAGTCTTAGGAAAAAATTATTTAAAAATCCATGGAAAAAATTATTTTAAAAAATCCACGTTTTGTGGTCTGTCGGTCCATAGAAAAATTATTTAAAAAATCTGCGTTTTGTGGTCTGTCGGTCCATAGAAAAAATTGTTTAAAAAATCTGGGTTTTGTGGTCTGCCGGTCTATAGAAAAAATTATTTAAAAAATCTGCGTTTTGTGGTCTGTCGGTCCATAGAAAAAATTGTTTAAAAAATCTGCGTTTTGTGGTCTGTTGGTCCTACGAAAAATTATTTAAAAAATCCACGTTTAGTGGTCTGTTGGGCGGTCCATGGAAAATTTTGTTTAAAAAATCCACGTTTAGTGGTCTGTTGGCCGGTCCATGGAAAATTTTGTTTAAAAAATCCACGTTTAGTGGTCTGTGGCCGGTTCATGGAAAATTTTGTTTAAAAAATCCACGTTTTGTGGTCTGGTGGCCGGTCCATGCAAAATTTTGTTTAAAAAATCCACGTTTAGTGGTCTGTTGGCCAGTCCATGGAAAAATTTGTTAAAAAAATCCACGTTTAGTGGTCTGTTGGCCGGTCCATGGAACATTTTGTTTAAAAAATCCACGTTTAGTGGTCTGTTGGCCGGTCCATGGAAAATTTTGTTTAAAGCACGTTTAGTGGTCTGTTGGCCGGTCCATGGACAATTTTGTTTAAAGCACGTTTAGTGGTCTGTTGGCCGGTCCATGGAAAACTTTGTTTAAAGCACGTTTAGTGGTCTGTTGGCCGGTCCATAGAAAATTTTGTTTAAAGCACGTTTAGTGGTCTGTTGGCCGGTCCATGGAAAATTTTGTTTAAAAAATCCACGTTTAGTGGTCTGTTGGCCGGTCCATGGAAAATTTTGTTTAAAAAATCCACGTTTAGTGGTCTGTTGGCCGGTCCATGGAAAATTTTGTTTAAAAAATCCACGTTTAGTGGTCTGTTGGCCGGTCCATGGAAAATTTTGTTTAAAAAATCCACGTTTAGTGGTCTGTTGGCCGATCCATGGAAAAATTTGTTTAAAAAATCCACGTTTAGTGGTCTGTTGGCCGGTCCATTGAAAATTTTGTTTAAAAAATCCACGTTTAGTGGTCTGTTGGCCGGTCCATGGAAAATTTTGTTTAAAAAATTCACGTTTAGTGGTCTGTTGGCCGGTCCATGGAAAATTTTGTTTAAAAAATCCACGTTTAGTGGTCTGTTGGCCGGTCCATGGAAAATTTTGTTTAAAAAATCCACGTTTAGTGGTCTGTTGGGCGGTCCATGGAAAATTTTATTTAAAAAATCCACGTTTGGTGGTCTGTTGGCCGGTCCATGGAAAATTTTGTTTAAAAAATCCACGTTTAGTGGTCTGTTGGGCGGTCCATGGAAAATTTTGTTTAAAAAATCCACGTTTAGTGGTCGGTTTTTCCGTGCGGAGTTATTTTTTTCCATTTTTTTCTCCCATCGGACGCCTCCCCAGGTGGTGGATAGGGGAACGCTCATCAGATATGGCGGGTACCGCAAAAATAAAATATGCGGGGCGTACCAAAGAAAAAAAGGAAAACAAAGGCAGCGTCTGATCAACAGTTGGCGGCAGCAAACAGCGTCTGAATTCCAGGAGGAGCGGCTGAATATGTAGACGGAAACTATAAACCCTTCAGATGGCAACGGGAAACCCCTGGAGTATTATCCCATGATAATCATGCAATTTATGAACATAAATAATGAACGGCCCTCAGTCTCCGGCCAAACGAGGGTGCTAAGAATCCCCGGAGGTAAAACAAAAAATAACCTGAATATTGGTACTTGGAATGTGCGAAGTCTATATGAATCTGGAAAATTAGCTAACACCATTAACGAGATGAACAGAATGAATATTGACATACTTGGAGTTTGCGAAACGTGGTGGCCTGATAATGGAGAATTTGTATCTCAAAATGTCAAAGTATTTCACTCAGGAAACCTAAATAGAAATCATAGAAACGGAGTAGGTGTCATTTTGAAAAGCCACATAGCGCAATGCGTAACAGGATTCATACCAAAATCTGATAGAGCAATGCTTATAAAGTTAGAAACAAAACCCTTAAAACTAAATATTATACAAATATATGCGCCCACTGCAGACAAGGGTAAAGAAGAAGTCGAAGATTTTTACGAAGATGTAAAATACTTAATAAATATGACAAAACCCCATGATATAAATATCATCCAAGGAGACTTTAATGCCAAAGTTGGACAAGATATTGTACCAGGCATAACAGGCAAATTTGGACTAGGCGAGAGAAATGATAGAGGTGACAGACTTATTCAATTCTGTCAGGAATATGGGTTTAAAATTACAAATACAATGTTCTGCCTGCCAAAAAGAAGATTGTATACCTGGAAATCCCCCCTAGACAAACCAACAAATATAATAAGAAACCAAATAGATTATATATTGATCAATAAACGCTTTTCTTCGTTTGTAATGAAAACATCCACATATCCAGGGGCAGATGTTCCATCGGACCATATCCTGTTAATGACAAAAATACGAGCAAAATTGAAGAGACACCCAAAGAGAACAATACGTGGAAAACTCAATACTGGAAAACTGGAGGAACCAAGAGTTAAGACCAGAATGAAAGAGATCATTGATCAAGAATTTAGAAGAATTGAAGCTACAGATAGTGAACAGATGTGGAATTCTGTTAAAAATACGCTAAAATCCATAGCGGACAATAATCTAGGAATCATGAAAAAACCACAAAAGAATGAATGGATGACAAAGGAGATACTGGATCTGATGGAGGAACGTCGAAAACATAAAAATCGAAACTACGAAATATACTACGAATTAAATAGAGAAATACAATCTGCAATCAGAAATGCGAAAAATAATCTCATAAACAGACAATGCCAGGAGATTGAAAGATTGCAACAGTTAAATGACGATTTCAATCTTCACAAGAAAATCAAAGAAATGGCAGGCGTATACCACAAATCAATACCAAAAATTCTATACAATAATGAAAATGAACCTATTTTTGATATATCGGAAAAGATGGCAATATGGAAAGATTACATAAAGCTCCTGTTTACCGACCAGAACCGATCTACCTATGAGATGATGAGAAATGAACCGCCAGAAGGAACATCTATAACCAAGCAAGAAATTGAGTCAGCGATAAAATCCTTAAAAGTTAAAAAAGCATGTGGTCCTGACGAGATTCCATCGGAAATACTAAAGTTAATAGAAGGAGATAACATTAATATCCTGATCAAGCTATTCAACTACATATATGAGACCGGAGAATACCCAACTGATTGGCTGAGATCAACGTTTATAACGATTCCAAAGAAAAACCAACCGAAACACTGCAGTGACTATAGACTTATCAGCTTAATGAGCCATGCTTTGAAGATTTTTCTTAAAATAATTCATGGGCGAATATATGAGAAGTGTGAGAAAGCTATGGGTGCATCCCAATTTGGTTTTAAAGAAGGCATGGGAACACGTGAAGCTCTTTCATCCCTACAAATCCTAGTCCAAAAATGCAAAACTGTTCAAAAAGTTGTATACATATGCTTTATCGATTACGAGAAGGCTTTTGACACAGTACAACATGATAAATTGATAGAGATTCTAACGTCCATTGGTATTGGACAGAATGAAATTCGATGCATAAAAAGCTTGTATTGGCACCAGACTGCACATGTGGATGTAAATGGAGAATGTACAGAAGACATAGTAATATCTAAAGGTGTGAGACAAGGATGCATATTATCCCCCCTATTGTTCAATGTCTACTCCGAAAGAATATTCCAAGAATCAATCAACGATATCAAAAAAGGAATTCTTATAAATGGTACTTTTCTCAACAATATTAGATATGCAGACGACACAACCATACTAGCTGATAGCTTTGCAGGACTGCAATACCTACTACATAGACTGGCAGCACGCAGTGAAAGCTACGGTTTAAAGATAAACATTAAAAAAACTAAGTACATGGTTATTTCCAAAGAGAGTATGGGTAATCAAACGCCTTTAAAAATAAAAAATATCGACGTGGAAAGAGTACATAGTTTTAAATACCTTGGTGCCACAATAAATGACAAGTGGAGCATTTCAAACGAAATAAGGAGCAGAATTGAAATGGCGAGAGAAGCTTTCATAAAATACAAGAAAATTTTTGTGAGTCATGATATCAATATAAAGTCAAAATTAAGATACCTGAAAACATATGTATGGTCAGTTTTGCTATATGGAGTCGAAATGTGGACCTTGAAGGCAGCCGACATGAAGAAGCTTGAAGCTTTCGAGATGTGGACCTACAGACGAATTCTAAAAATACCATGGACCAAGTTTGTAACGAACGATGAAGTGCTGCAAAGAATACATCAAGAAAAAGAGCTTATACGTACAATAAAGAAACGAAAAACAGCATATCTTGGACACATCATGCGAAACAACAAATACAAACTACTCCAAAACATTATCCGATGCAAAATAGAGGGAAGACAGTCCAGGGGAAGAAAAGAGAAGTCTTGGATAAACAATATTCAGGAATGGACCGGTATAAATGATGTTGCAATTCTACTCAGCGAGTGCAGAAATCGACAATCATTTGCTGAAATAATCAACAACTTATAAATACATATATATATATACCGTACATACTGTAATACATTTTATGTAACTGCATTGATCACCATAAATTCGTAAAACGAATAGGCAAATAAAGAAGAAGAAGAAGTGGTCGGTTGGCAGGTCCATGGAAAATCTTGTTTAAAAAATCCACGTTTAGTGGTCTGTTGGCCGGTCCATGGAAAATTTTGTTTAAAAAATCCACGTTTAGTGGTCTGTTGGCCGGTCCATGGAAAATTTTGTTTAAAGCACGTTTAGTGGTCTGTTGGCCGGTCCATGGAAAATTTTGTTTAAAGCACGTTTAGTGGTCTGTTGGCCGGTCCATAGAAAATTTTGTTTAAAGCACGTTTAGTGGTCTGTTGGCCGGTCCATGGAAAATTTTGTTTAAAAAATCCACGTTTAGTGGTCTGTTGGCCGGTCCATGGAAAATTTTGTTTAAAAAATCCACGTTTAGTGGTCTGTTGGCCGGTCCATGGAAAATTTTGTTTAAAAAATCCACGTTTAGTGGTCTGTTGGCCGGTCCATGGAAAATTTTGTTTAAAAAATCCACGTTTAGTGGTCTGTTGGCCGGTCCATGGAAAATTTTGTTTAAAAAATCCACGTTTAGTGGTCTGTTGGCCGGTCCATGGAAAATTTTGTTTAAAAAATCCACGTTTAGTGGTCTGTTGGCCGGTCCATGGAAAATTTTGTTTAAAAAATCCACGTTTAGTGGTCTGTTGGCCGGTCCATGGAAAATTTTGTTTAAAAAATCCACGTTTAGTGGTCTGTTGGCCGGTCCATGGAAAATTTTGTTTAAAAAATCCACGTTTAGTGGTCTGTTGGCCGGTCCATGGAAAATTTTGTTTAAAAAATCCACGTTTAGTGGTCTGTTGGCCGGTCCATGGAAAATTTTGTTTAAAAAATCCACGTTTAGTGGTCTGTTGGCCGGTCCATGGAAAATTTTGTTTAAAAAATCCACGTTTAGTGGTCTGTTGGCCGGTCCATGGAAAATTTTGTTTAAAAAATTCACGTTTAGTGGTCTGTTGGCCGGTCCATGGAAAATTTTGTTTAAAAAATCCACGTTTAGTGGTCTGTTGGGCGGTCCATGGAAAATTTTATTTAAAAAATCCACGTTTGGTGGTCTGTTGGCCGGTCCATGGAAAATTTTGTTTAAAAAATCCACGTTTAGTGGTCTGTTGGTCGGTCCATGGAAAATTTTGTTTAAAAAATCCACGTTTAGTGGTCGGTTGGCAGGTCCATGGAAAATCTTGTTTAAAAAATCCACGTTTAGTGGTCTGTTGGCCGGTCCATGGAAAATTTTGTTTAAAAAATCCACGTTTAGTGGTCTGTTGGCCGGTCCATGGAAAATTTTGTTTAAAAAATCCACGTTTAGTGGTCTGTTGGCCGGTCCATGGAAAATTTTGTTTAAAAAATCCAAGTTTAGTGGTCTGTTGGCCGGTCCATGGAAAATTTTGTTTAAAAAATCCACGTTTAGTGGTCTGTTGGCCAGTCCATGGAAAAATTTGTTTAAAAAATCCACGTTTAGTGGTCTGTTGGCCAGTCCATGGAAAAATTTGTTTAAAAAATCCACGTTTAGTGGTCTGTTGGCCGGTCCATGGAAAAAATTCTTTAAAAAATCCACGTTTTGTGGTCTGTTGGCCGTTCCATGGAAACATTTGTTTAAAAAATCCACGTTTAGTGGTCTGTTGGCCGTTCCATGGAAAAATTTGTTTAAAAAATCCACGTTTAGTGGTCGGTTGTCCGTTCCATGGAAAAATTTGTTTAAAAAATCAACGTTTAGTTCTCTGTTGGTCCTAGGCAGAAGTTATTTAGAAAATTCACGTGTTGTGGTCTGCCTGTCCATGGAAAAAATTCTTTAAAAAAAATCCACGATTTGTGGTCTGGCGGTTCATGGAAAAAATTGTTTAAAAATCCAAGTATTGTGGCCTCCTGTTGCTTGGAAAAAATTCTTAAAAAAATCCATGTTTTGTACTCTGCCGGTCCAAGGAAAAATTCTTTAAAAATCCACCTTTTGTGGTCAGCTATTGCTTGGATAAAATTCTTTAAAAAATCCACGTTTTGTGGTCGGTCGATTCATGGAAAAATTCTTTAAGCAATCCATGTTTTTGGTCTGTCGGTCCATGGAAAATATTCTTTAAAAAATCCACGTTTTGTAGTATACGGCTTGAAAATCTATTTTAAAATCCATGTTTTGTGGTATGCCGGTCCAAGTAAATTTTTTTTAAAAATCCACCTTTTGTGGTCAGCTATTGCTTGGAAAAAATTCTTTAAAAAATCCACGTTTTGTGGTCGGTCGGTCCATGGAAAAAATTCTTTAAAGAACCCACGTTTTGTGGTACGCTCGCTGTTGCTTGAAAAAAAAAAATCCAAGTTTTGTGGCCTGCCGTTGCTTGGAAAACAATTATTTTCTTCTTGGAAAAAATACGTTAAAATTCCACGTTTTGTTTACTTTTTTAGAATGCATCGCGAATCAAATTCGAATATGGAGTTTGGGTATAATTTCAAGATCATTCATGCTCAAATTCATTCAAGGGTTTTTACTTTTTAATTTTTTTTTTCTTACCTAACAACAACACCAACAAAAACAGACCCCATGTATTAGAGGCTGATGATGCTATAGCCTTAAGCTTTTGCCAATCCAATGAGACTCCTTTGGCGGCAATATAGATCAACAAAATTCCACATATAAACAGATATGAACCATAATAGATGGCATTTTCAATTAGAGCCGATTTCAGTTTGCCCTTTATGGTGAAATCTCCTGCCTTCAAATATGACTGCATTAGGGGCATTATTAACCATGTTAGGAATTGTGAAGTCCAATATATAATACGCCATAAATTAGGAAATACTTCTTCGGGTATCATTCCCCAAGGTTGTTGACATTCTGTTGTTGTCCGTGATGTCAAGGCGGCAGCAATTGAAGATGATGCTGTTGCTGACAAGACGGATGACTCATTGTGTTTCAACGAATGTTGCTGATGAGCATGTATTGTGACAGTATGGCCTGCGGGTATTGTGGTGGCAGACGTTGCTGCTAATGTTGTTATTGTTGTGATATTGTGTTCTTGCACACACTGCCTATACAATGTCTGGAAAATAAGTTTAGGGTTTATTACGTTTCTTTGACAAATTTCTTTTTTGTTTTCTAAATAAAGAAAACTTACCGATGTTACATCCAAAGGTATTGTGAATACAATCAAAAAGGAAAAACACCAAGCCATCAAAACGGAAAGTGTTACAATTATGTGTTGTCGTGGTATATTACCATAACGATGTAATGAAAAGCCGGCCAAGCACAAGGCTAAACATATGGCAAAAGGTAATAAATAAGTCATAATTAATCACTCGTTTCCACACTCAAAGGCTATCTTTAGCAATGATTACGTGATTTGTTTGCTAATTCGTGTGTGATTTTTTTGCTGCCCGCCCTTGTATAGTTTGAAGTAGGGGGAGGTGAATTATCCAATCCAGGTGAAATACAGAATTATTATGGCGAATTATAGCCAATAGTGCGTGCGTTATATGCGTGGGTGGGTGGTGTATGTAGTGCTGTCTGACTGCTGCCAAAGTTCTTCCTTAGTTCTTCTTCGTTTTATGTGAGCCTCTTAAACGTTTCTCTTGCAACTGCCTTGCAGTATCACGTTGCATTTCCTCCAAGCGTTCCAGCGCCTGAGATTTCAATGGCATTAAATGTGGCTTACAAAATACCAGCTCTGGTTTATGTTCGAAATATAATTTTCCAGTTGTAGGTACTATTAATTCAATCTTTTCTTTGCTATACAAATCCTCAGATCTGGTGTTATTGATTTCTACGTTGGCATTGGTTTTTTTTGTCGTCATAATCAAAAGGCGGCTAACACAGAAGTCGCCAACAACAAAGAACTTCAACGTTGATCTTTGATTTTGTTGCCTTCTTTTTTTGACTCCACACGCACAACCACCACCACCTAACAAACAGTCACCAAACAACAACCAGCCAATAAGTCCTTTATATTAAATGTTGTTTTTGTTGTAATCAAAAGTGAAGTGTTCTTATTTCTTTGTGGGGGGTGTATTTTTTGACTTTTTTCTGCCTTGTCTGTCTCTCTTTCTATACAACGTGTGACAAAATTACAGATTTATTGCTTCGTTATCCGATTTATTTTAACGTATTTGAATTCATATTGTAATTGTTGTATTTCTCTTCCAGAACTGATTAGAAAGGACTTATTTTTAATTTTTTAATAATTTTTATTCATTTATATTTTCCGATACGTATCATATCACTCTAATCACTTTGTTTCGTTTTTGTTGTTCTACTATTCTAATTAGGGTTCCAAAGTTTGATTTGTTAACTCAAGAGTGCTGCCAATCTAGCTAAAAAAAAAACAAAATGCTGCCAATAAAGGTAATTGGAAATTTATTATCGTAGAATCTGGGAGGGTTCGATTTTCTTTTAAATTTTATCTATGGAACGATTACCAAAGTAGGGATTGATGCATCTTTTTTTATAGGAATTCACACTTCTGCACCACCCCGAGCGTTGTTGAGCCAAAACTGCTCTAGTTTTTTTTGTTGCAGCTGACCCTCCTCAGTTGCGATAGGGGATGTTCTTCGAGGACCGCATTCACACGATAGTTGTTTATAGAATCTGCGACTGCGTCTGTGTGAATACTATTTGATCCTGCTTGATAGGCTTGTTGATCAAGGGATTCTCTCTTGTAACATTGGTCCTCACTTTCTCGATCATGAAGATTCCTCCTGACATAACCACCATATAAGGATGACTCTTACGGTAACACCCGAGCAAGAATTGCAGCCAAAGCATGCCATGCTGTTGCTGTACTGGAAGAATATTTGTCTCCTCATGTAGATGAGACACTGAGGCATGATGAGGCACCCTGTTGCGGTTCTCAGAGCGGCATTCTGAATAAGAGTAAACTGGACCTCCTTGGCCCACAATTAGATCTTAAAAGTGGTTTATTTAACTGAAATTTAATTTAGGGATAAGGATATTCACTAAAACAAACCAAAATATAACTAAGAAGTACAAAAATCGGTTAGAAATGCATATGGAAGATATTGCTAAATTATACTGAGCTTGCTATAGACATCCAATTTTATCTATTAACAGCCAGATTGAGGAATTCCCGTAAGTTTTTTGGCTTTGATGGTATACCATGGTAACACTGTAGCATTATTTCCCCGTCACTTAAGGCCTCTGCACATACAGCGCGTTGAGCGTCGCGTTACAACAACCACATGAAAACTTCATGAACAAACTTGGCATCACTTACATTTTTTCATGTGGTTGTTGTTCTTAACGCGTGACGCGACGCACAACGGACCGTATGTGCCGGGACCATTAGAAATTTTTGTCAAAGTATTACTTCACAGTACACGAAATATCACCAGTAGGTCATAGTAAGCATTTGCGAAAATTGTAGAAATCTGTACCCCACAAATTTCTTGGGAATATTAGTCTCCAAATGTGCTATTTTCGACTGTTTCATGATATATTCTTATCTCTTAATGAATTTTGAGTTGAATGAACCACTTGTAGGCTGTGGTTGTGGGCCTAGTTGGTCCCTTTTACTGTTAATAAGACCTGGTACTTTTTTTGTCGATCTGGCAACCCTACTGATCAAGCTATTCTGTAGGCAATATTTATTGTAATTGATGGAAGTCCATCCTGGTGAACTAAAACAGGACATTGCTTACATGCAATATGATCTGGTACCCCCTTGGTTCATATAGTAACCCTCCTAGTGGGGATATTCCATGCCTTATATTGTTGATACTTGTTAGCAATTAATCCTTGTTAACCCAATGATTACACATGCAAGTAACTTACAGACAGTTGTGTATACATATTATAGTCGAAACTTCATTTTTTTCGAACTGACACTTGCATGTGTAGACGTTCGGAAAAAAATTGAAGTTACTTTCAAAGCACTTACATTGATTACTGACAAGAAAATTTTGTCGGCAGTGAGGTCGTTAGTTGGTGTGGCAATGAATATGTGTGAGTGTATTTGTGTTTTTCGAACTGCCACTTGCATGTGTAAACGGGGGGTAAGAATAAAATTCATAAAATGTCATGGTTTTCTAATAGCTCATTTAGACCATGGTAGAATAAGAAAGGTAGAACAGGTTCGAAAAAGCCATAGAAAATCAACCCTACACCTATGCCCGCATTCTTTCAAAATTGTCAATGGTGACAAACTTCAATTTTTGTTTTTGTTTATTTTTGTTTCATATAATATTCAATTTTCAAAATGAATAAAATGTTTAAAAAATAATATGAGCGTTGTACAGAAAAACAAATATGGTCGTTCGGGTATTATTTCAGTTGTCTGGTTCCGCTTCCCATCCGTATCCAGACTCAAAAGCTAAACAAATGCATGTGATGGGTATCGTTGCATCGATTCGGGCCCAATACGAATTGAGGCGGATGCTGGCGTTCTTCTACTGCGATGGGTGGGTGTTGTCCCCATGTACGGCATTTACATTGTAACTCTTTATTGTCTTCGCGACTGTATTATTGTGAACGCTATTCAAGCCTGCCTGATAGGTTACTTGATCTAGGGGTTCTCACTTATACCTTTGGATCTCATGAATATCTCTTGACGTGACCAGGTGCTGGTAAACTGCAGACTAAATCGTTGCATGAATGCTCACAGCGGAAGCAACCAAACAGGTACTACATCTTCAACATCCTCTTGTGCTGATGCACCGAGAAAAGCTTTGGCAGGTTTTAATATTCTTCCACTACGTAGCACTAATAGCTTATCAGAGACCGGCCTATTGTTTTATAAGAGGTCAACAAGGTCAAAAAAGTATAGATACTGTAAGCGGAAGTATCAGGACACATTCTTCTTGTCGCCGAGTTTGAATCTAAGCAAAAACACAGAAATGTGGCTTTCAGGCGTGCATAACATTGCACCGCGGAAAGGACTGCCCAAATCTGAAGCATGAGCTTACCCATGAATAAAATAATATCGCTACTAAAAAAGCACAAGGAGTAGCTTTGGAAAAATGTGCAAAAGATCCTAGAACAACCCATGAGCTGCACTTAACAAAAATGTCTAATTTTTGTTTGGAAGGTTACGGAAGGTGTGGACTCATAAGCACCACCTTCCAACTTTGTCTTCGATTGTCAGAAATGTTATGATATGCAAAGTTTAGAGCTACGCAGTAACTTGTTCTAAAGTTGTTGCGCGCACCAGTCGCTACACATGATGATCGTAGGGATTTTTACAGTTTCGACCTATTTTCTCAGGACCCCGAAACAATCAGTTCCAACAAAAATCGAAAGGATTCGAGAGCACGTCCTAAACTGTATTTTTCCATTTTTTTGTGTGGGAGGTGGACAGATATAGTCCATATTCCAAACTGATGTACCTCTAGTAAAAATATTACGATATAAAAAGTATGGACCAAATACGTTACATTCTTCGAGAGATCGTGACAGGGATGGGCACTATTTTTGTGAACAATTTTGAACTTTTGTGGGGCAGGTACCCGAGGATGTGCATTAATATTTTTAAACTTGATCTAAATTTGGACAACGTTTACGAGGGCAAATTTTTTGACCGAATCGTTCGATCTGTTCGAGATTTATCGCGCGATCCAGCCAGACCGACAGGGCTTAGTGACCTTTTCGTCCTTTATTTCATGAAATGTTCAGCGGTCCATTTCACTTTTAATATATTCCCTTTACGCTATTATGGGGAATTCATGAAGTAACTAGGAATATTGAAATCATTAAAATGAAATCATTTCTCGCATCTTTTTTGACCAATTTATTTTTATTTCGATTAAAATTATTTTTGTTTCAAATGAAAATGTATGTGTGAAATTATTTACTCTTTGAAATGTGTCATAATGTGAACAATCCAAACAAAACATCAAAATGGGTTTGACACAAGTCGGTCACTAACAGAAAAAAAATTGTAATCAGCTGTGAGCTCTGCCATACCTTTCTTATTATACCATGATTTAGACTAGCCATAAATCCTCGACTGGATTTAATGAATCCAGTACAAATCTCATTGCATTTAGATCATGGTAGAATAATAGAAGGTAGTCGCATCTGTCAAATTTGGATAAATACAACCCTGTTTGTCCGTACGGCAGCGTGTCAAATACGGCATGACATTTCATAATAAAAACAAAATAAAGTTGTTTGTTATTTTTTTGTTTGTATTTGTAAAACAAGAAATATTGAATAATTAAACTGATGCTCTGACTGGTAAGGCGCCCTTATGAAAAAACACTTTTAGACATCCTAGTCTCAACAATCCCTCTCTTATAGATGCTGTGGAACAATGATTGGCATTTACCAAAACTGAGTTTCTGTTTACAATTCATTGATGGCGGACCACTAAATCCGCTGCCGCACTGTTCACCACTTGGACGGCTGGTATAAGGTTCAAACTGAACATATCGGTCGATGGTGTACTGATTCCTACCACTAACTAATCCAAATATTGGGTATAACCTATTTGCGATAAGATCAGACGTAGGAACAAGATCCTCAAGTTGCTGGCCGGCAGCCAAAAGACCGGTTTGTGGTAAGTTATGCGGCACCAGCGTGTTATGCAAATGTTTGCGCAGTGAAAGAATATTCAAACCTGGTAGAATGCAGCCTCTGCAAAGGGTACTCCTCACGTCACCGGCGGACCATCTTCATGATGAGGCACAGATTTTACCGCTCCGTCAACACACGATGTCGATGAAGTACCTGTTTGGGAGTTATCGCCTTGAGCATCCCTTGTTATATAGATATAAAGATCTAGTTCTTTTTAGTTACTTTTTATTAATAAAAAGATCTTAAAAATTACAAATGATGTTTCACTTTTTTAAATTTGTTAGATACAGTTTAGTCACACACTATTGAAACAATGCTTAACCGCTTTGTGTAAGTGTTCCTTGACGTCATCCAAAACTTGGGTTTCTACTCCGAAAATCTCGTTGACAAGAACGGAGCAGCTGTAAGGGGCTTGCATTCCTTACTGGTTTTACCAAATTTCTTGTGTTTTCTAGTTTCTGGCGGACGACAGATTCTTGTAGGTGGGCCCGTCAAATAACGCAGCCAGAATACACAGAACAGATCGATGTTTGTCTCAATCATTCCAGGTTGGTAGGGTAAACAACATAACCATCAGCAAAGAGGTATTTCTTCATATTTGGGATGATTTCTTCAAACAGTGAAGGGTACATCAATATCAGACTTTTTAATATCTATTTGTCTTTTGCTCTTTTTGACGACCGGGAAAATCTGATTTGTAAACAATTTTTCACTTCAATTTAAAGAATCAAATCAAAATTAAAAAAATTGACATTTGCACTTACATACAAACAAACTTATGTATACATGTAAACACATACATTTGCATGTAAGCATTCTGTGTCAAATTCAGAGTGACAATGAATGTACTTTAAAATCAAAAATTGAAAAAAATTTAAATCAGATGTTAGCATGGAACTACCTTTATTCTTATACCATGATTTAGATATACATTTTGAAGGATTTAAATGGCAGTCAGCTGATTTTTGTTCATAGCACAATTACCAAGGTAGATGCATCAGCCCATCTGAACGAATGTGAAACGTCAAAAGAATTTTTTGTAAATTGAATTCGTCTCATGGCAGAACTACCAGGTAGTGGTATCACACCAGCTGATCGAATATGAAAAGTCAAATCCCTTTATAAAAAAAATATTTTTGTTGTAATTTCCCCAACAACATAAAGAAAGTTTTGACATAACATATTCAAAATTTTACGATGCCACTACCTGGTTTATTGTGCCATGATTCGTCTCAAAAAACATACGTCAAATTACAAATGTATTCTTTAATACTGAAAATGTTAGCACATTATGCTACTAATGCTAACTCATGGTAGAATGATAAAAGGTAGTCGCATCTGTCAAATTTAGATAAATACAACCCTGTACGTCTGTACGGCAGCGTGTCAAATACAGAATAACAATAATACGGCATGACATTTCATAACAAAAACAAAACAGGTTTGTTTATTTCTTGAAGTACATACAAATACATAAAAAATTTTTCTGAAAATTAAAAAAAGCAAAACTAGTATAATTTATTCATGCTCTCGATATTTTATTTATATAACTTCCTGACCATACATCTCGCGTGCGCAACGTGTAGAAATTCTATACTAACAACAACGAATGATGCCGTATCATTATGTTTCGAAAAATCAAACAGGAATCAATAGAATTATGAAAATATATTGACAATTGGCAACGAATTATAGACCTTCACAGCAGTAGTGACAATTGCCGGTGAACAATACCCAGCAGAAGTAGCAACAAATACATTCAGAACCATTCCCACATCTGGCTGGTCCCACGTTCGTTATTTCACCATCAGGTATTCTCCATTGACACAAACAGTCCTACTGTTTTTTTTGTTAATCTAACTGCGCTATTGTATCTACAGGGGAAAAGAATGATTGCAGACAAGAACATCACCATCACAACAGCTAGATGAACAAAATCATGTTTTTATCAGTTCAAATCATGACATCCAAAGTAGCTAATAAGCATCGATATCCGAACAAATGATTAAATACGGCCCAATGGATACCGCTGAACAACACGTTAATCCTGGACTGCTGATAAAGAATCATTTATGGTCCATGTATATTGAACTTGTTTATTCCTATGGCGGAATAATTTCATCCAACGAAAGTCATATCGAAATGAACTGTTATTTTAAGAATACACTGAATTGAAAAATACAATTCCCATACCCTTGAAGATGAAAAAAGATCTTAATTTTTAATTTTTTATAATTTTTATTAATAAATGCTTCTTGAGACATTAAAAATGTTACTCTTTTTAAATCTATTATACTTATTTATATTTTGGTCACGTTTGTTGTTGCAAATATGTTCGTTCGTACATTTCTGTTATTTGGTTCTGCAAACTGCTCTGGAGCAGCGTCCAGGAGATAGGTCAGTTGATTTACCGGGGCAATTAAACAAATGCAAATTGAGTGTGGGCCCAATCCTCATAAAGTGCCTATGTTGGTTATTGTGCCATCAATTTCAAATCATCTATCTTAACTGGGCTAAAACCACTGTACCTCTGTGCTGCCTGCGCAACTACATCAGTGTGCCCACTATATGTTGGCAACACCCAAGCAAGTACTCAGTGTATCGACATATTGTTGCGATCCTTCTTCGTCTCCTCGTGAATATGGTCCACTTGTGTCATGAGGAGCCACCTGGCAAGTTGTAAAGTTCTTCCACTGTTCAGCGCGTATATTCGCATACGACACTGGAGTCACATAGCATACCACAGACCGGCCTATAGCTTTATAAAGTGTTTGTTCGTCAACACCCAAAAGCTGCGGGCAGCGACTTGCTACTTCCGAGTCACCATTGTTGTTGTAGCAGCATAGGCACCTGCTGGCCGAAACGCTTTTGGTTTCAGGTCAATTCAATGAATCCGCTGCCGTGTTATTGGTGAAGCACCACGTTAACGAAATAGCACCACTATCTCGGAGCTTGCCTCCCTGTCGATTTTGCGCAGCATAGACATTGTTCGAATCATCACAGCAATAAGGAATCTTTTAACAGATTGATTAATATCGTAGATGTACAAAGAAAGCTAATTTTTACGCCGTTTTCTTATTTAATAAAAAAATCAAATGAAAGTTTAATAAATACTGACATTTGTAAACATGTACACACATACATACATATGTACATAAATATTTTCTGTCAAATTCACTTTGACAATGAATGTACTTCAAATTCAAAATTTGAAAAAAATTTTAATCATACGGTAGCATGAAATTACCTTTCTTGTTGTACTATGATGCTAACTAAAGAGCAAATAAATTATTTTTTATCGCAGTTTGCCCATTTAAAATAAATAAACGAATTACTTTATCGTTTAGACATCATAAATATTAGTCTTGGTTGATTAAAATCAACTTTGTACATCAAAACAAATTTAATTTGTCCGCCTTGTTTACAAATTTTTACATTTTAAATTATTTTTAGTGTAGCAATTCACCGATGCATCTACCTTGTTTCTTGTGCCAGCTTGCAACTTTTTGTATTTTCTAGCAACATGTTGCTAAAAACAGAGTTGTATACGAGGATTTATGCCAGATTTAAAACAAATCCACTCAATAGGAGGATTTATTTTTGTATGGGAAATCTGGTAGATTTTGGCTGGATTTAGCAAATAAAACCTGATAATGCGCTAAATCCGGCTAATGGCGTCATATCTAAATGGCATATAACATTTACCGAAAACATGGGGTATTTTGGAACCTCAATTACATTTTGAAAACACTTTCTTGGCACCTTGCATTACATGCTAATTATTCTTTTGGTTATTATTGTTGAACTAAAGGCCTGCGTACATAAGCTGCTCTGCCTGATAACCTTGCTTTCCTGCTTCATTTTTGACATAATAAAAATAAAAGAATAAAGAAGGCCGAGGAAATTTCGAACTGGGTTGCCCTTTTCTTTTTTATTCTTTTATCAGAAGTAAGCAAGGTAATGGGTACTTTACACGATATGTTTTTTACATATGAGTTGTCACTTTGCATATACATTTTGTATTGGAGAAGTGACAACTCATATGTAAAAAACATACCGTGTAAAGTACCTGTATAAGTTAGATACTTTGTCCCTCAACTTCCCTAGCTCGATCAATCACGGATGCTGATTGGCGCACTGGCATCTCCTCTACACCTCCCTTGACGGATATTGTAGTGTGCGGATCGCCGCTGGGCAGTGGTTGTTGTAGGTTTGCTCACCTTGGTACACTAGTACATTTAACTCTCATTTAAATTATATGTAACTGTATTAGTAAAAGACATGAGATCCTCAGCGATCACTCAGAACCTCAGCGTTCACTTGCTTTTGTCACTGCAACCATCAAGGCCTCTGACGCCACTAAGCATCATAGAAAAAAGGTATACTTATTGTTGAAAAGATATACAAATATACACAGCATTCAATAAACCAGCAAATTTATTTATTATTAAAAGAACTGATACCGCTTGTTTTATTTATCTTTCTTTCCCCCCATCGCTCTACACAAACAGTACCCATAAGCAGGCAAGGCAGCTTATGTACGCAGGCCTTAATGGGTACTTTACACGATATGTATTTTACATATGGGTTGTCACTTTGCGTATACATTTTGTATATAGAAAGTGACAACCCATATGTAAAATACATATCGTGTAAAGTACCCATAAGAGGGTTAGGTTTTTTATCTATCCATTCATTTTGGTCTTAAATAAGTCGACCAACTAATTTTTGCAAAAAACCCGACATTTTTATCACAACTATAGCTCTGTTCCAGAACTAAAAAGTTTTTACAATTTTTACCACTTTTACACATTTTGCGTTCCCGTACACAAAATTTATATGGAAATCATTTACGACTTTTACAACTTTTACGACTTTTACCACTTTATAAAGTACGGGAACAGGCCATATTTGTCATTTTTTAGTAATTAATGCATGAAAAGTATTCGTTTTCTCAGTTTCTCGATAATTCCGAAAAATCGACAGTCAAAACTGATCGTGTGTACCCCGCTGATCGTTCCGCCGCAGCTCAAACGTTACGATTTTCGACAAACTGTTCCTGTCGCTGTTGTAAATTGCCAAAATTGTTAAATTCAATAAAAACAAATTAAAACGCTTAATAGGAATTAACAATTTAATTTGTGATCTATAAAAGAAGTTAAAAAAATTATATTTTGACAAATAATTTCCGTGTTTTTTGTATCCTTGTGTACGTGCGTGTGTATAGTTTTGCTTCGTGTTATTGATGTTCCTTAAAGGAGTTTGGGCATAAGCTGAATGTTTTCATTAAGCTCGGATCGGGACCAAATTTGTGTCACAGGTAGGTCTCGTCACCCTGATCACAAATATATATAACAGTTATTGCGGACGTCCATACTTCCCGAGATATGGGCCTCCGAAGTTCCGAATATTCCCTTGTTAAATGTTGGCTACCTAGAGAAAAATTTTAATTTAAAAGAAAATGTTGTTCCCGTTCCCTAGATTGGCTCCTGTCCATAGCAGAAAGTCTTAAATCCCCAGCCAAAGGCCGGCTATATAGAAAAAATTATAATTTTATCCGAGCTTAATGCTTAAACTCAACTTGCTCCGGAGTTTGTTGTGCGAAAATTGTAAATATTAATTAATATACACATTTTTGCTGTGTTTATGTATTCCGTAAATTTTGTGTAAATAAAGGATATTAACTTTCGTCGCATGAAAAAGGTGAGTTAGCATTTTTCATTGCAAATATTTTAAAAATTAATTTTTTACTGTTAAGATAAAATGTAATTTTAAAAAAACGACATTTTGGTATGTCGCATGAGATCGCGGGATGTAACTAGCAAAATGTATAATTTGAAAGAATTTCAACTGCATTTCTTGGCCAATATTATTAGTTAGAAGACCGTCTATTGGGGCAAACTTATAATTGATATGAAAAATTAGTTTGCGCAGCCGACTTTTGCACCTGCACTGTTTATAAGAAATTTTGGGGTCAAGTAGGGTTTAGCCGCTGCCCTGTGATTTCTTTGAAATTTTTACCAAAGATGGACTTATGAGGGAAGTCCATTTTTCCGCGATATGCCAACCCGTCTGAATCATAGACATAGACTAATAAATCGTATAGACAAAGAGATTGTAGTGTCTTCTCTTTTTGTAGGTGTCGCCCGTATGCAAAGTGCCTAATCTTTTCATTCAATTGCACAATGTTTTGGGGTAAATTACAATATTTGTTTGGATTTGTTTATATGAGGATGTAGATCTGGCCAAAGATTAACCATATTTTGTCTTTTATCAGAATAAATAGTTTAAAATCTATAGTAACTTTAAGTAAAACTACTAACGCCATCTACCAATTTTCGAAAATTTCGAAGATAAATGCTGAGAGCAAATAAATGTCTATAAATTTATTAGTCTATGAGTCTATGCTAATGACATAGACTAATGAAAAGATAGACGACGGAATGCTCTCACTGAGTATGTTCGAATTGAGTATGCTGAACAGTGATGCCAGATTTGCCGATTTATCGGCATTTTGCCGATTTTTAGTCCAAAAAATAGAAATGCCGATTTGCCGATTTTTACCCCTAAAATGCCGATTTTTAGTTAAGGCAACTTGTTCACATAAAATTTCCGTTTTGTATAAAAATTGTGCTTGCTAGAACTAATTTGGTACAATAACAAAGACAACTATATCGTAAAGAGTAGTTTGATTAATAATAATAAAATTTTTTAACATATTATAAAAACAGTTTGAATTTTCTTGATTACCAAAACGTGTACTTCAGTATATACGCCACGGAAATTGTTCAAAAAACGAAATTGTCGAAAAGTGGGTTAGTGGAAATAATTAAAAACTGCACAAACTTTTATATTGAACTTTGTTGTCAGATTTTGAAGCGGTTTAATTTAGAAAATAAACTTAAGTGCCTAGGTTCAGTAAATCAAAGTTTTATAATAAATGGCACAGAAGATTCATTTTTCGACATTATAAAGGAATACGAATGCTTTATAAACATAAACGAAAATCAAGTATCACGCGAACTTTCACGTTTAAATTACAGAAATTTGTTTAAAGATAAAAACGTAGAGTTGCTAGAATTTTGGAAAACAGTGTGTGAATTAATATGTGCAAATTCTGAACCACTATTTCCTATTTTGTCCAAATTTATTAAACATATTTTAGTTTTGCCAGAAAGAGAAAGAGTTTCTAGCCAAGTAAATTTAAATAAAAACAAGTAAAAAAGTATCAGTCGGCTTGGCCGACAGAGATATACCCTCAGCCTGTGTATATTGAAACAGTTTTTTTTTTCTCAAAAAACGTATATATTTAGAGGGTTTTAAAAATTTTGGGCGTATAAAACGACAAAAATGTTGATTAGGATTAAAGAGCAAAAGTTTTGCGGAGGAAATACTTAAAGGAATGGATCGACATTGACCATTATGGAAGTGGATCTCCAGCCACTACATAAGGTGCCATATGGGGTTTTTATAACCTTCGGGCTGTTTGCTCAAGAAGTGTGGATTTGCCCCTTAAAAAACTTTTACCATCGTAGTTGAGGCAGCAAATGCAAGTTGCTTCAACAAAAATCAAAGTGATTCGATAGCAGGTCTTAAAGTTAACTTATCCGAAATTGTGTGTGGGAGGTACCGGATGGAGTGGACAAATGTAGTCCATATTTGAACCTCCCTTCAAGAGTTACCGTATGAACAAACTTTCCGAACATTTTTGAACTTTTGAGGTGGAGGTACCTGAAGGAGTGGACCGATATGGCTTATCTTCAAACTTAAACTGTGTTTGGACAAAATATTACTAAGGCCAAATTTTGGACCGAATCGACAGATCCGTTCTAGAGTTATCTTGCGCTCCAACCACCTCACGCGGTGTCATAGAGTTTTTTTGCAACTTTCAGACTATTTTCTCAGGAAGTATGGACTTGCCCCTAATGAAACTTGTACCGTCGTATGGAGGGCAGTGAATACAAGTTGCTAAAACAAAAATCAGAGAGATTCGAGAGATGGCCCTAAACTGAACTTTTCCGAAATTTTGTGTGGGAGGTACCCGAAGGAGTGGGCCGATTAAGTCTATATTAAAACATTATCTAAGCTTGGTACACATTTTACGATGGGCAAAGTATTGACCAAATCGGTTACTCCCTGCAAGAGTTATCGTGCGCACAAATTTTCCGAACATTTTCGAACTTTTGTGGGGGAGGTACCGGAAGGAGTGGACCGATAATGCCCATCTTCGAAGTTAAACTAAGTTTGGACAAAATATTACGAAAGCCAAACTTTTGAAAAAATCGGCTCATCCGTTCGAGAGTTATCGTTCGCACCAGTCAGCCAGAGAGACAGACGGACGGACGGACGGACATGGCTAGATCAACTCCAAATTGTCGGAAACACATTTCGTCCAAACATACTTGGGTCTAAAACCATTATTTCGATGAGGCACATTTTGCCCGTATGAAAGTTTATATACCCTTCATAGCATAAATGCTGAGGGTATAAAAACAATCACCTTATTAATTATCCTTTTAAGACAATATTTGTATACGTTTTGTTTAGCTTGACTGAATTGAAAATATATTGATCTCATATATACAAGTACTTATAAATATATACTACATATGCATATGGTAAAACCATTTATTTTCATACATATTTTGAATTATTGCCTTGGTTTATGAATTGTTAATTGTTTTGTTGTACTTAAAATGTTATTTTTTAAACTTATGCTTTTTAAATAAAGCGATAATTTGAACTGAAATAAATGTTTTTTTAATTTGCCGATTTTTTGCCGATTTTGAAAATTTTTTACCGATTTTGGCACCCGAAAAGTGCCGATTTTCGACCAAACTTATCTGGCATCCCTGATGCTGAAAACGCAACTCAAAATAAAATGCCAAAAAATACAAGTTAATAAATATTTTGTTCTGGTAAAAGGCTACATGGGGTTAGTTTTTGATGGGGACAATATCCTTAGACAAAATTATCCAAGGAAATATTGTCATTTTCCGTAAAAATCGTCTTCGAACTTTTTTGAGTTTTGTGTTTGAGTAGCTTGACGGCGCAAAATTGAGTATTCCTTCGTCTATAAATTTATTTGTCCATGCCCGAAGGAACCAACCAGAGCCATACGGGTATGTGATGGAAAACGATTCGACTCGTTTCGCCATAAATCGAAATCGTATATCTCTAGTTTCGGTGAATATTTTAATGAAATTGAAAATGGATTTTAAAAATATTATTAAAATAAGGGGCTTTTGCAAAGCAGAACTATAAATATCATCAACGGCGCTCCGATTATATACCATTTCGATTCTGCAAATCGAGTCGATTCGGTTTTCATCACATACCCGATAGACAAATAAATTTATAGAGGAGGTTGTTCCGAAGTTCGGAGGAGGGTGGGCGGAGGTCCAGAGGAGATTGTTCCGAAGTTTGGAGGAGGGGGTCGGAGGACCAGAGGAGGTTGTTCCGAAGTTCGAAGGTCCAGAGGAGGTTATTCCGAAGTTCATGTGCTAGCACACAGTCGTGCTCAGCCCTGCTCTCAATACTTCATTATTCACCCTTATTACGGTTGGCGTAGTCGTAGACGTTCAAGTGACGTAGACGTTGTCGTAGGCGTAGACGTTGGCGTAGTCGTAAGATACATTTTTATATGATGAACAATTATATACAACGACATTTTTTTGTCTTTTATAGCATTTTATATCCTTAAAAAATCGAAAGAAATACATTTGTAATTCCCAGAACGCATTTCTTGGTTTAAATACAACATTTATCTTTTTTTTATACGACAAATCGGTATTACGTATGGCGTAACACGACAAATTGGTATTACGTATGGCGTTGAAATACGAGGAAAGAGTCGTGACCGATTTTGTAAACGACAGCATATAAAAATAAAAACAAATTAATTTCAAAAGAATTTTTTGGCAATGATTATTAAAATATATTGGAAAATAACTATAATAAATACAAATATTACTACTTTGATTCATTTGCATAAGATAAATTTCGTGTCTTTATCAGATGACAAACTTTCTATTGAAAATCTGTTAGAGTCCTCATATAACGATTGATGCAATGTAAATTTCTTAGTTCTTGCTCAAAAGATGATTTCAAACAAATAGTTTTACAATTAAAAAAATATATATTTTTTAAATTTTGTATGAGAAAAAAATTGTCGTTGTCGTAAATGTTACGTGGTACCAAAAAATATCCCTACGACAACGACTACGCCAACCACCACAAAAACGTCTACGCCAAACACTTATTTTGATTGTAAAAACTATAGGGTTAGTTTTTCTTCTGAATTAAAAGTTTAAAAATGATCTACTAATAATTCTAATTATGTTTGTTACAAAAAGAATTCTTTAAAAATTGAAATTTTTGCTTTTTTGTTCAGAAACATACATAATACCAATTAGACGTTACGACACGTCAGCTTGCAATTTTGGATACGACAACGCCAACCGTAATAAGGGTGATTTTCTTGTTCTTATGATTTCAACGGCAGGGGGACCTGATCTACGTGTGATAAAGATTTCAAAAACAATTGATAATTCCCTTCGCCGGGATGAAATCATGATATTGGTAGCGATCAGTAAAATTTTGCAACACTGTCAGTTCGTTTTGAAAAACATTACTCTCTGTAATAGAGGGTAATAAATGAAGTTGAGCCAATGGGGGAATACTCCACTCAAACAATCGAAAATGAGATTGAACTTCAACAATAAACAAAACAAACAAAAAACAGCCGAGGCACGGGCGAATTGGAGCTTTGTTAAAAACATAAAAACAAAATTCCAATAAACAACCTCACAGGCAACTGTGTTGGTGTTCTTTTCAACTCACAGAATTCGAAGAATTCTTAGTTGATACGTGCTGACATGTTGCAAAATATTTTGATTTTGGTGTTTCTTTGGAAAAGCCGAAAAGTGAGTGTGATTCTCATTCATATGAGAATACTAGACACTTAAAGAGTTCGGTTTTTCGCTAAAAAGGCGTCATTTCAAAAACTGAGAAGCCAATTGATAATTCCCTTCGCCGGGATGAAATCATGATATTGGTAGCGATCAGTAAAATTTTGCAACACTGTCAGTTCGTTTTGAAAAACATTACTCTCTGTAATAGAGGGTAATAAATGAAGTTGAGCCAATGGGGGAATACTCCACTCAAACAATCGAAAAAAAGATTTCAAAAACATCTTAAGAGAACGCTTTCATGTTCAGTATAGGTAGTACATATTTGAAGTAGAATTTAAAGTTTGAGGACTTTACTTTCAAGCCCTTCTGTTCCTAAGAGCTATCTCCAACAGTATGTCATCCCCAAATAAAACCAAAACATTACATTTACTTTTTAAATAAATAATTATTTATTTTATTCGATTCCAAATACTGTCTCTTCCACGTAGGTATATCTTTAACAAAATTCCACTACTTATTCTACATGCGAACTACTTTAGCCTGATGAACTTAAGCTTTAAAATGAAAATGAGTTACAATTTGTACAATGGTTGTGCGAACTTATCCAATTACTACTTATGGAATAATCAGTCAGTCTGTTCTTGTTTAGTCTACTTCTTCAACGGTGGGTCCACTTCTGCCACCACCGAAACCGCCTGCTTGTTGGCCACACGAAGGTCCAGCTCCATGCAGTTTAGTCATGATGGGTGTGCATAGCTTGGTTAGATCTTTCATTTTGTCTTCATATTCCTCCTTTTCAGCCAAGGTATTGGCGTCGAGCCATTTAATGGTATCCTCACACGCTCTCAATGCTTCACTCTTTTCTTGTTCTGTGACCTTGTCACTGCCAGCTTGATCCAAAGCCTGTTTCACCCCAAAGACATAACTTTCCAAATTATTACGGGCGGCAATTTTACTTCTCTGCTTTTCATCTTCAGCTGCATATTTCTCGGCCTCATTGACCATACGATCAATTTCCGCCTGTGACAGACGTCCTTTGTCGTTCTTAATGGTAATATTTTTGGCATTACCCGAACTCATTTCCTTGGCCGAAACATTTAGAATACCATTGGCATCCAAATCAAATGTCACTTCAATCTGGGGTACACCACGAGGAGCTGGAGGAATACCGGACAAATCAAAGGTACCCAATCTGTTGTTATCCTTGGTCATAACACGTTCACCTTCAAACACCTGGATGGTGACACCAGTTTGATTATCCGAATAGGTGGAGAATGTCTGCGTTTGCTTGCATGGAATGCGAGTGTTGCGTTCAATAATCTTCGCCATTACACCACCAGCAGTTTCAATACCCAAAGACAATGGTGCCACATCGACCAGCAGGACATCTTGGATTTCACTGCTCTTATCACCACTGAGAATGGCAGCTTGAATGGCGGCACCATAGGCAACAGCTTCATCGGGATTAATGGACAAATTCAAGCTCTTGCCACAGAAGAATTGTTGCAGCAAATTCTGGACCTTAGGAATTCTGGTAGAACCACCAACCAATACGATGTCATGAATTATCATTCTTGTCCATTTTGGCATCGTTGAGAGCCTTCTCCACAGGCTGTAATGTTTGGCGGAAGAGATCGGCACACAGTTCCTCAAAACGGGCACGACTTACTTTCGTGTAGAAATCGATACCCTCAAACAAGGCATCTATCTCAAATTGTGGCTTCAGTGCTCGATGACAATGTGCGCTTGGCTCGTTCGGCAGCAGTTCTCAGGCGGCGCAATGCTCTGGGATTCGAACGTAGATCTTTTTTGTATTTCCTCTTGAATTCGTCAGCCAAATGATTGACCAGGCGATTGTCGAAATCTTCACCACCCAAGTGTGTATCACCAGCAGTTGAACGTACTTCAAAGAGAGAACCTTCATCGATTGTTAGAATGGACACATCGAAGGTACCACCACCCAAATCGAAGATCAATACATTGCGTTCTCCTTTCAGGTTCTTGTCGAGACCATAGGCCAAGGCGGCAGCTGTGGGTTCATTGATAATTCTGAGAACATTTAAGCCTGCAATTCGACCAGCATCTTTTGTCGCCTGTCTCTGTGAATCATTGAAGTAGGCTGGCACTGTGATGACTGCATCGCTGACTGATTTACCCAAGTAGGCTTCGGCTGTTTCCTTCATCTTTGTCAACACCATGGAACTGATTTCTTCGGGGGCAAAACGTTTCGATTCTCCTTGAATTCCACACAAATTTTCGGTTTTCCACTGTCGCTGACCACCTTGAAGGGCCAGTGTTTGATATCTTCCATAATTTTGGGATCATCGTATTTGCGACCAATCAAACGTTTGGCATCGAAAACTGTGTTCTTTGGATTCATGGCCACTTGGTTCTTGGCCGCATCACCAATCAGCCTCTCTGTGTCTGTGAAGGCAACATAACTGGGTGTTGTGCGATTGCCCTGGTCATTGGCGATAATTTCCACTTTGCCATGTTGGAAGACACCAACGCAGGAGTATGTTGTACCCAAATCAATACCAATTGCTACCATTTTGTTTGTTTTGTGTGTTTCTCTGTTGCTTTTCGCGAACGATGAAATTTATAATTATTTTATTTTCAAATTTTAAACAAATACTTTTTTTGAACTTTTCTTCTGCTGTTTGTAACGTTTATTTCACTTTTAAAAATATTCGCCTCGTAATTTTTTTCTTGTTTACTCGCTTTGTGTTTACTCTTTGACTGTTTGTACTGAAATAATGCCGAAGAGAAATTCGCTGCTGCTATTTATACTGAGAATGCCTACCACAGAATTATCCAGATTCTCTTACGAGAACAGTGTGGAAATTTCTAGATAAGTTGAGAAGAGAGTGTTTATATGACGAAGAGAATGAATTGAACTACTCACCCTTATAAATACTGGCTATACTCATTATACGATACTGACACAGCAGTAGTATTGTTGAATTGAAAATTTCATGATACACTGCGGTGTGCGGTGGTTGTTGCAGTCAATGTTTTGTTTTGATTTTGTAGGATTGTTGTGGATTTTCTGGATGGAGTGTCTGTTAGAGTTGTACAATCTAGTTCATTTGAAAGATCTAGTTCAATAGCTCAGCTCTTTAAACTGAACTAGGTCAGTAATCTAGTTCATAGTTCACTGTCCAGTTCAATCATTCGGATAAAAATCGTTCACCAGCTCCTAATCGGTCGTTAGATGAAAACGTATACATACACCAAATACAAACAAACAAAAGACTAAAATAATTTAACTACATACTTCACAAAAAAATATTACATTTGCATAGTTTTATTGCATTCTTAAAGAAAGATTAATTAATTTTAGAAAAAAAAAACATCCTTCATTTAGGTGGCTGGCAAAAAAATCGTATGTTGTGTGTGTATGTGTGTAGAAATTGTCATTGCGAAAAAGCTTTGTGCGTGTGTGTTTCTTTTTATGTTTTCCTGTTTTTCTATCCAAAAAGGCAGATTCATTAGGTAATCGATTCGACATATTGTAATATGTTCTGTCTCTATGTTTTTGTAGAAATCGTCATTTTCGGACAGCTATTTCATGTACCTTGATCCAAAACATAAACAAACTGATCACATTACGAAGGCATCCCTTAACATAGACGACGCCGTCACTTTATGTATTTGTGAACGAAATGTTGAACTAGATTGGGAATCGTTCGTTGATCGTACGGTCACCGACTGATTATAGTTCAGTGAACTATAATGAACTATATCGACTGATCTAGTTCATACGCTATTTTCAATGAATCGTTCAATTGAACTAGTTCGTTCATGAACTATACAACTCTAGTGTCTGTTGCCCAGCCATGCACGCGTCTTTACGAAAAAGTTAACTACAACTCTCTTTTCCATACAAAAACCTAAAATAGCATTCTCTTCTTGTGCACCATTGCTGTTGCCACTACTACTTATTTTTTAGAATACCTAAGGGGAAGAGCGGCTGATTTGTATCTCGAAATTTCGCCATACATTTGTTGTTGTATCTTTCTGTGTTGTATTGAGTATAGCCGGCATTTCTTCTTCTGTATTTTGACGGCAAATGTTTTGACGCAAAAATACACACATAGTTAGTACATATGTACATACATGTGTATGTATGAATATGATTTCTAGAAAGCTCTTAAATGTATGTTGCTATTATTTACTGGTATTACTAATTATCTTATTTTTTGCTTTTCTGACACTGCTGTGGCCAGCTTTATGCAGTGGAAGTGCCAATGATGCAAACATTTTTTCGATAAACACATCATTTCTAGAGTTGTGCTTTCTAGTTCGTTTAGCTGATCGATCTTTTTAGTTCAGGTCTTTTGATTAAACTAGTTCGTTCTTTTAGTTCAGTAGTTCAGTTCGTCGTTCAGCAAGCACTTTACAATAAAAATCTCTAAATGTTGCACATTACCATATAGTTGACCGAAGATCCTATAAACTGTTGATAATGAATTGGGAGAGTGTTTTTCTCGTTGGTAGAGTATACCCAGGACAGTGTGACACAAGTTCTATTATTTTTTTTGAATTCTGGCTCATCAACTATGTGTAGCGCATGATGACCTTTTGCTACCATTTTGCCTATCAATTTCTTCAAGCTTTTTCATAGGAGGCGGTCTCCGGATGTTGAGAGTCCTGTGTGTTTGCTGCCGTTTCAAGAGGCGGTTACTGCCTTTTCATCACCAAAGGAATAAGATGATGCTTTGTCTTCATGTGTCTACTTAAATTGCCAATGTACCCTCCAGCAGTACTCAAGGATGTGGGGCAATACTTGCATGTCGCTCTTTTAGATTCATTTTCCTTAAAATGCATCCAAATTCCACAATATTTTCTGTTTTCAGACATATTACTTAGTCGATGGTCAGACTAGCAAGGTTTCTTGAAACCAATTTCGTTAAAGTTTCTTTTCAAGTTTCGTTAGTGTCCACACACGTTAACGTGAAATTTCAGATTTTTGCCTCTCCTCTTTATTTTACCCTTCGCGTTTGTTATGTTTCTCATACCAATAAAAACCAAACAAACATAAATGAACTAAAAAACAACACAATATAATTAACATCAATAATTAAATTAATATTAATAGTTAAATGTTGACTCTTTCATTAATCAAATGTTTTTATTAAATCTTTTTATGTTTATTTGTTGTTAACGTTTGCTTGAGAAAATAAAAATGAAAGAAAATGGAAGGAAAAAACTTGCAACGAATAACAAGAAGAGGCAACACCACAAACACAGAAAACCATGTACACGGGTTTCACTACTTCATACCCCTCGCCTATAAACTTGACGTCGCCATGTTGAAATCGTGCTAGTCTGACCATCGACTTTCTAAGAACAAATTTGCACTCTTCGATTGAGAAAAACTAGCAAAATTTAATTGTCTTACCCTGCGTTTACACATGACAGGACAGTTGAGTACATGTATTAATTGTCAAAAACCCAAAACTTGCCTGTGTGACGTAGGCGTCTAGACGACTGCAAAAACAGTTGTCAAATTATGAATAAAAATCGTCGATTTGTTTTTGTTTTCCGTTCACATATTTTGTTTTTGTTCATGTTCTTTTGTTTTCAACACATTTCAATTATTATCTCACTTGTTTTACAAAAATGTCAAAAATTTGTTAACCCTACTGTCTGTGAAAAAATGATGGACAGCTGACAAATGTATGTACATATGTGTTAGTAAATCAGAGTTTGAAGACAAATTGTATGGTGCAAACGCCGGCTGAAACAGCTGACATTTCTTTCGTTCTTTTACTGAACTACTGAACTATAAAGAACGACTTCGAGTGATCTAGTTCAGTCGTTCTTTGAGGTGAGTCGTTCAATTGAACTAGTTCGTTTGCGAACTACAAAACTCTAATCATTTCCTACACCGGAAGCACTCATACAACGCCATACCACAACAGAGTCTCCTCTGTGCTTTACAGGGGGACCAAAGGCGAATTTTCACAAAACCATTGGGATTAGAGTTCTATGATGCTTTGGCTGTTTTCTCGAAAAATAATGTTTGGTATCCCAGTAATTTGTGTATTATGATCTTTGAGCCAAGTTATTATAGTCAGTTTCCATTAGCCCTTTATGTAAGGATCGGTCAAAAAAGCAATTATTTTGTTCATATTTGAAAATTTGGATGTTTGGCAGATATAATACATTTTTCTACACGCTTTGTTAGGAAGCAAACTTTAAAGATATAAAGTTAACATCCTGAGGACTTCCAAATATTATTTGGTCCAGGAATAAATGCCTTATAGATACGCTTTTTGCCGATCCTTATATAAAGGGATAATGTAAACTGGCTTAAACTTGGCTCGAGCATCAAAATACAAAATACAGTATATTGTTCGAGACAATAGCCATAGCGTCAAAGAACTCTAATCATTAAAGCTTTTGTCTTCAAAATCCATTGAGTTGCCCAATAAGTGCTCGATTTATGGGGAAAATCGCTGCAAGACAATCGCCTGTTTTTTGGCTACCTCCAAACGACTTTTATTGATTTATTGACTTTTGTTTTCAAACATCCATCAAATCGATTGGAATTACAGTCGAACTCCTATTTTAACCCCTCTATATCGAACTTCCCTATAACGAAAACTTCTTTATAACGAATTAATTTTAAGGCTCAAGTGGAAATTCTCATACAAAATAACCTCTCTATAACGAATTTTTGGTAAATTTGTCTATATATATAAAAGAGTAGTGAGGTGAGTGACTGACTGACTGACTGATTCATCAGCGCCCAGACGAAACCGCTGAAGCTAGAAACTTGAAATTTTGGGTGTAGGTTGCTGTTGGTGTGAAGGGGTGAGATAAGGCTGGGTTTTTGGAAATTCGACCTAGAAGCGTACGAAAAGTACTAAAAGGTACTAAATATGGTACCCTTTGTATTAGGCAAACGGTAAGAGCTAGAATTCTGAAATTTGGAATGAGGGTAACTGATGGAGAGCTAGAAAGATGTACCAAAGGGTTTTTGGAAATTCGAACTACAAGGGTACGAAAAGTACTAAATGGTACTAAATTTAGTACAATTTGGATTTGTGTGAACGGATAGAGCTGGAATCCTGAAATTTGAAATTAGGGTAAGTTGTGGAGAGTAACAAAGAAAGGTTTTTGGAAATTCGAACTATAAGTGCACGAATAGTACTAAATGGTACTAAATTTAGTACAATTTGGATTTGGGTGAACGGATAGAGCTGGAATACAGACATTTGGAATGAGGGTCACTGATGAAGAGTAAAAATGAAAGGTTTTTGGAAATTCGAACTGTAAATGGTACTAAATTTAGTACAATTTTGATTTCGGTGAACGGATTGAGCTGGAATACAGACATTTGGAATGAAGAGTAACAATGAACGGTTTTTGTAAATTCGAACTATAAAGGTACGAAAAGTACTAAATGGTACTAAATTTATTACAATTTGAGTTTGGGTGAACGAATAGAGCAGGAATCCTGAAATTTGGAATGAAGGTCACTGATGGAGAGTAAAAAAGAAAGGTTTTTGGAAATTCGAACCATAAGTGCACGCAGAGTATTAAATGGTACTAAATTTAGTACAATTCGGATTTGGGTGAACGGATAGAGCTGGAATCCTGAAATTTGGAATGAGGATCACCGATGAAGAGTAACAAAGAAAGGTTTTTGGAAATTCGAACTATAAGTATACGAAAAGTAATAAATGGTACTAAATTTAGTACAATTTGGGTTTGGGTGAACGAACAGAGCTGGAATCCTGAAATTTGGAATGAAGGCCACTGATGAAGAGTAAAAAAGAAAGGTTTTTGGAAATTCGAATTACAAGGGTACGAAAAGTACTAAATGGTACTAAATTTAGTACAATTTTGATTTGGGTGAACGGATTGAGCTGGAATACAGACATTTGGAACGAGGGTCACTGATGAAGAGTAACAATGAAAGGTTTTTGGAAATTCGAACTATAAGGGTACGAAAAGTACTAAATGGTACTAAATTTAGTACAATTTGGATTTGGGTGAACGGATGGAGCTAGAATCCTGAAATTTGAAAATAGGGTCCCTGGTGGAGAGTAAGAAAGAAAGGTTTTTGCAAATTCGAATTAAAAGTGCACGAAAAGTTCTAAATTGTACTAAATTTAGTACAATTTGGATTTGGGTGAACGGATTGAGCTGGAATCCTGAAATTTGTAATGAGGGTCACTGATGGAGAGTAACAAAGAAATGTTTTTAGAAATTAGAACTAAAAGTGCACGAAAAGTACTAAATGGTACTAAATTTAGTACAATTTGGATTTGGGTGAACGGATAGAGCTGGAATCCTGAAATTAGGAATTAGGATCACTGATGAAGAGTAAAAATGAAAGGTTTTTGGAATTCGAACTATTAGTGTACGAAAAGTAATAAATGGTAGTAAATTTAATACAATTTGGGTTTGGGTGAACGGATAGAGCTGGAATCTTGAAATTTGGAATAAAGGTCACTGATGGAGAGTAAAAAAGAAAGGTTTTTGGAAATTCGAATTAAAATTATACGAAAAATACTAAATGGTACTAAATATAGTACAATTTGGGTATGGGTTGACGAATAGGGCCGGAATCCTGAAATTTGGAATGGGGGTCACTCATGAAGAGTAAGAAAGATGTACCAAAGGTCGAAAAGTCCTAAATGGTAGTGAGTTTAGTATGATTTGGATTTGAAGAGCTAGAATCCTGAAATTTGGAATTAAGATTACTGTTGGAATATAGAATTGAGATATGGAGGTAGCTTTGGAAAATCGTACTAATGTGCACGAAGTAGTACTAAATGGTACGAAATTCGCTATAATTTGTATTTGCGTGAACAGATTACTGTTGGAGTGTAGGATTGAGGTAGTTTTGGAAATTCGTACTTATGGAAAAGTGCTAAATGGAACTACATTGGCTATATTTTGGGTTTAGGTGAACGGATAGAGCTGAGATATGAAAGTACATTTTGGAAAATCGTGTACGAAAAGTGCTAAATGGTACAAAATTTGGTAACTTTTGGTATTTGCTATATGGTATAGAATTTTGTACAATTTGTGATTTTGTAAAGGGTAGAACTGGAATTTTGAAATTCGGTATTAGATTAGCAATTGGTGTTTAGAGTGGAGGTAGGGAGGAGGTTTTGAAAATTCGTACTTATTTATACAAAAACTACTAAATAGTCCTCAAATGGGTTTCAGGGGAACTGGAAAACTGAATTGGGGTTAGGATATATGTTGAATATAAGGAAGTAATTTTTGAAACGTTTACATATGTGTAGGAAAAGTTTGGTAACATGTTGATACCAAAACCATTTTAAATAGTTAAGGTACTAAATTTGGTGTTGGGTGTAGGAACAAAGCTGGGATTATATAATTTAAAAATATGCTATTTGTACAAAAAAATACGAAATGGAAAAATATTTGTTATGAAGATCGCTTTAAAGTTTGAGACAAAGTTCTGAGTTTGAAAAATTGTACTGAATATTGTCCCATTGATTTGATGTTAACGCCAAGGAGTTTCTAAATAATGTACTGAAATTAAGTAGTCAAACGTGAAGTTTCTTTTCAAAAAATGTTTTTTGTCTGACCGCTTTGGTATGTAAATTTGAAAACGTGGTTCAATGCGACAATTTTGTTAACTAGAAGTTATTTACCCCCTGATATTAAAAAATCCTAAATTGAAATGCCTTCAAAAAATTTGCCGTTATATACGGTTGACATACCGGTGCACATTAAGTACAATTTTTTGTAAAGAAGTTTTCTAACCTTTCATGCCACAAATTCCGAATTTCGGTTGGAAAATGTGCAGAAGATCTTCAAAATACTCTAAACCTTCAAAATATCTCTTCTAATAAACGTGGATTGAAGTGGAGATTTTTTAAATTAAACTTCTATATCCTCTGAGTATTCAAGGTCCAACTTTAAAGAAAATTGGACAATAAACATTTGTTCTTCTTTAAAAATACACTAAGTCGAGAGGTACCGTTATATGGGGATATACGAAAACGTGGCCGAAAATTTAACGGACCTATTCGGGTTCTGGGCGAAACCGCTAAAGCTAGAACCTTGAATTGTGAATGTGCGTGATTGTTGTTGTGAAGGGGTGAGATAAAGTTTAGTGTTTGGAAATTCGTACTGGAAGAGAATGCTGTGTTAGTGAAGGGGTAAAACCAGGAGTCAAATCTGAAATTTGCAATATGATACGTAGTTTTGGAAATTCGAAATAAAAAATATGGTAGCTGTGTAGGGATGCGATACGGCAATTTTTATACCCTATACCACAATGTGGAAAAGGGTATAATAAGTTTGTTTTCCCAAAAATTCATGTAACGCCGCGAAATATTCGTCGTAGACCCCTCATGTGGTATACCAAACTTCATATCTCGACGAGATAAAGCGATTTAGCGATGTGTGTCCGTCCGTCCGTCTGTCCGTCCATTAAAAATTGTAATCAAGCTAGAGGCCGCAATTATGGACCGATTGTCACGAAATTTAGTATGGAGGTCGGGTTTGGACCAGAATAGAACTGATTAGTTTTTGGCGATGATCGTGAAATGTTAAAGGGATGAAATGGACCAAAAACAAAATTTTTGCTCGATTTTGTAGCCGCTCTGTAGGTCGCAATAATAGTCCGATCGGCGCGAAATTTTAAACGTAGTTTTGGTTTGAGATGAAGAAGTAGCGTGCAAGTCAACGGTATGATCGGATAATATTTAGCGGGTTAAATTGATCAAAACTTTTGTGTGAAAATTGGTAAAATTTCTAATGCACATCTTATAACAGCTAGCCCGGAAAGCTAGTGCACAGGGATAGTGGTATAGGGTATCACATGGTCGGCCCCGTCCGACTATAGTCTGTTCTTACTTGTTTTTTTTTAAATTCTGACTACAATCGAAAAAATATTGGTAATAAAAATAGGTCTAGGTTTGGAAATTCGAAATAAAAAATATGGTAGCTGTGTAGGGATGCGATACGGCATTTTTTTTTTAACTTCTGACTACAATCGAAAAAATATTGGTAATAAAAATAGGTCTTAGTACAACAGAATCTCCAGTATTCACCATTCCCGTATTAAATATTGTTTATATATATTTCGTTTTCTTTCCGCATACGAAGTAGCGGGCATTTGCTAGTTTTCAATAAAGTTTACACAATATACAGAAAAAAAATTATTGATCAACTCTCTGTTTATTGAAGTTTTGCACTAAAAAAGAGATATAAAACTCTTAAAATAATAAAAAAAAAATAATAATAAAATAATACATCTTCAATGACTATTATGCATAGTTTCTCGGAAATTAGACGCTGATATTGAAGTAAATAATCTTCAAAGTTAAAAGTATTAGCATAAGATAATAATAGATAACGGTATGTTTATGCATTTTTTGTTTAGATTCGAAGGATGATGAATCGGAATTGTCCTTATATTCCCAGTTACAGTTATCGTTGAAGATGGTAAGACCATTTTGGAGTATCACACAATGTCCTTGATCATATTCTTTCTTCCATTGCTCATTATTAATACTTTGTGATAAAAACAAGTTGCAAAATCAAATGAAATGACATTTTTGTGCCAAATGAAAATTTCAGTGCCAAACAAAAATTCAATTTATTCATATACAAATACTTCTTTGTTTATTTTTTCCTCATGTATGTATGTCAAATTAAACCATTTTCCCCGATTTCTCTATAACGAGTTTTCTATATAACGTAGTAATTTGTCGGTCCCCAACAGCTGCGTTATAGAGAAGTTCGACTGTACTACTGTCAATTAAAATATTGACAATTTTAAACTTATACTCAACTAAAAATATTTTTGAACAAAAGATTTGAAGACGATTTATAATGTTGGCGTAAACAGCAAATAATTTAAAATAAATTGCAACATTTCTGCTAATGAATTAACAGTTGGGATGTCAACAATATCTGTGTTCGTTTACTCAAAATTTTTACAAATTATTACGGGACGTTGTTCGTTCATTTTACAGTACAATACAACAGACCTTGGTCGTTAACAAGAAGTTACTTGACCTGTTATTGAGTAAACGAACATACCTAATGTTAAATAATAACAAAATAAGCCAAACTGGATAAGTTTAAAAATGTTTTTGACCAGTTCCTTGTTTTGTATGGGCACTTCTATTATTTTGAACGCAATTTTTAGAACGATTTCCTTGACATTTAATATTCATTCAATATTTTCTTTGACATTTAATTTTCAATAACAACAATGTTGTTTTTGTAAATTTGTTAGTTGTTGTAATTCATGCATCTACCTTATATACATAAATGTGCCTTGACTACTATGCAGCTCTTGGTTTTGAAAGAAAACTATAGAACTATATATTACAAAGGCTTAAGAAACGAACATCTTGCCCATAGGCAACATTTTTAATTCTGAAATCCCAAATACTATTTTGATCAAGTACTTTGCTTTCGTCACTTCTAAATGGTTTCCTGATAGGAGTATAGTTCCACTAGTATCCTTTTGTCAGTGACGTATGCATGGAGTGGCGCAAGGGGCCTGCTTCATTAAGACGATTTGAATTCAAATTCGTTCGAACTACTACCAAACTTCAGTTTAAAAAAATGGCTTCATTTGTTTTTTCAATCAAACAAATTTTCCACACTCCACACCCATGGCACAATTACCCAGGCAGTGGTATCACGCCAGCTGTTCGAATATGAATTGTCAAATCCCTTTATAAAAAATTATTTTTGTTATAATTTCCCCAACAACATAAAGAGAATTTTGACATAACATATTCAAAATTTTACGATGCCACTACTTTGGTAATTGTGCCATGGATTGTACTCAAACTTTGACAATCTTAAAACCATGGTGTGGAGCATGGGAAGTGATTTGACAATTCATATTCGAACAGCTGGTGTGATACCACTACCTTGGCAATAGTACCATGCTCCACATTTAGGCCATAAATTAATGATATCAAGGCACATTTAAGGGCTGCGTACATAAGCTGCCTCGCCTGTTTGCCTTGCTTGTTTCTGTAAAAATAATAAAAAAGAAAAGGGCAACCCAGTTCGAAATTTGCTCGGCCTTCTTTAGTCTTTTATTTTTATTATAACAGAAATGAAACAGGCGAGGTTGCTTATGTACCCAGGCCTTTATAGAAGGTAGAAGTGACAATCAGCTGAATTTTTTTGTTAATTTAGTTTTCAAAATGTAATGGTTTTCAAATGTAATACCTGTATTTTTACTTTTTTTGTTAATTTGGATTTCAAAATGTAATAGGGTCTACTTAAGAAATTTAAAACTTTGAGATTTGCTACCATAAAATACTTATTTTCATCCTAAACTTGTACGACAGTTCAGAATGCTTTATATTCACATTTTGATTCAAATTTGTTCTATTTTAGTGGATTTAGAGAACATTTTTAGAACGACCCCATTATTCAATATTTTCTTTGATATTTAATTTTCAATAACAACAATGTTGTCTTTGTAAATTTGTTAGTTGTTTTAAATATAAATAAATAAATTTCACAAAATTATATCGAATTCCATAATAAAGTAGTTTTATGAAATTGCTGTAGTGGGGAACTAGATTTTAGAACGGCTAATTTCATGAAATTATTTACATAATTAATAAGCAGTACATGGCGAGAGCAGAAGCGCCTTCCCCTTTTTATAAAAACAGTGATTCACTGGTTAGAATCAGTGGGTGGAACATTTAACCTCACGTGTATGTCCATAAATACATACATACATACTTTTATAATTAGCAACACGTTTTCTGAGGCATTTGTTAATTATGCTTATCAATTGGATTAGCTTTATTATGCTGTCGGAAAACCAAAACAAAACATGATTCAGTTGCTGGTCCACAATTTAAACACTCTCAAAAATCAATTTACAAAAATAAAGTATTATTTGCAGATACGCTCTCTCGTGGGCGAACATTCTCTATCCCCAAGTCTGTCGGTGTTTACTCTTTAAGAAATACCTGACCTACCTCTACAACTGGCGTGTGTGTGTACTTAGCCATAGAATAGAACCATTGACAAATACGTTTTTTTTATAAAAACGTAATGTGTATTTCTAGCGTAGATTGGCTGTATGTTGAAATTAATCCACATATTTGTATGACAATGACACTTAAGTACATTTTGCACTTGCATTAAAACATGTGTTTTGGGAATTTAAGCAGCTTTTAGACATACTAGCATGTTAGATGTAAAAGCCGCTATAGCTATACTCTAGCGCTCATAATCATTATAATGAAAATGTATGACATTTTATGTAAAATAATAAGGAAGATGTTTCTCATGTTAATAAGTGTTATTATAATCGCACTCTTAGGTATGCTAAAACAATTGTTAACAACAAAATCAACAAAATAACAATCAAGAAATTTCCCGATTATAGATCAGACATGACCAAAAAGAGACCGGAGAAAATTCAAAATATTGGCAACTTATAACAGTGTGTTAGTAAGTTTGTATTCACGCAAGCTATAAAACAATAACAAATCAAAACATTTGTTCTCTTTTGTACGCTCTTTCTGTGCATTCGGGTCGTGTGTGTGTAAATTGCTGAAAATCATCGGCACCGCCGTGTCAAAGAAGAACACATTTGTTATAGATAGTATTTCTCTGAGATACAATATACTAAAAGGTGTATTAAACTTTAATAATTAAAGCCATAGATGGGCTTTCTCGCACGCCAGCGTTGCTGTGGTTTGTTTCTCTTTTTCGTTGTAACAACATAAATAAACATTTACGGATTGTTTTGTTATTGTGTTTTTAATAAAATTGTTTTTTAAAATGTTTAAGATGCCACCCGTTTCTTAAAAATATTTAAAAAGTAAAAAAATTCTAACAAAAACGCTGTTTTAATTTTTCCCTTAAAACGTATTTAAGAGTAATTTTGACCATCTATGATTAAAGAAGATGCTTTTGTCAATGGGTCTGTTCATGTTGCACACAAACGTACACACGCCCAACTAAATGCCCCCATTGTGAAAAGAAAGAGAGAATTTTAATAAACAACACAATATCCTCTTCGACATTGTTCAATTCTCTTCTCAACTTATCTAGAAATTTCCACACTGTTCTCGTAAGAGAATCTCGATAATTCTGTGGTAGGCATTCTCAGTATAAATAGCAGCAGCGAATTTCTCTTCGGCATTAGTTCAGTACAAACAGTCAAAGAGTAGACACAAAGCGAGTAAACAAGAAAAAATTACGAGGCGAATATTTTTAAAAGTGAAATAAACGTTACAAACAGCAGAAGAAAAGTTTAAAAAAGTATTTGTTTAAAAGTTGAAAATAAAATAATTTTAAATTTCATCGCGAAAAGCAACAGAGAAACAAAACACAAACAAAATGGTAGCAATTGGTATTGATTTGGGTACAACATACTCCTGCGTTGGTGTCTTCCAACATGGCAAAGTGGAAATTATCGCCAATGACCAGGGCAATCGCACAACACCCAGTTATGTTGCCTTCACAGACACAGAGAGGCTGATTGGTGATGCAGCCAAGAACCAAGTGGCCATGAATCCAAAGAACACAGTTTTCGATGCCAAACGTTTGATTGGTCGCAAATACGATGATCCCAAAATTATGGAAGATATCAAACACTGGCCCTTCAAGGTGGTCAGCGACAGTGGAAAACCCAAAATTTGTGTGGAATTCAAGGGAGAATCGAAACGTTTTGCCCCCGAAGAAATCAGTTCCATGGTGTTGACAAAGATGAAGGAAACAGCCGAAGCCTACTTGGGTAAATCAGTCAGCGATGCAGTCATCACAGTGCCAGCCTACTTCAATGATTCACAGAGACAGGCGACAAAAGATGCTGGACGAATTGCAGGCTTAAATGTTCTCAGAATTATCAATGAACCCACAGCTGCCGCTTTGGCATATGGTCTCGACAAGAACCTGAAAGGAGAACGCAATGTATTGATCTTCGATTTGGGTGGTGGTACCTTTGATGTCTCCATTCTTACAATCGACGAAGGTTCTCTCTTTGAAGTACGTTCAACTGCTGGTGATACACACTTGGGTGGTGAAGATTTCGATAATCGACTGGTCAATCATTTGGCTGACGAATTCAAGAGGAAATACAAAAAAGATCTACGTTCGAATCCCAGAGCATTGCGCCGCCTGAGAACTGCTGCCGAACGAGCCAAGCGCACATTGTCATCGAGCACTGAAGCCACAATCGAGATAGATGCCTTGTTTGAGGGTATCGATTTCTACACGAAAGTAAGTCGTGCCCGTTTTGAGGAACTGTGTGCCGATCTCTTCCGCCAAACATTACAGCCTGTGGAGAAGGCTCTCAACGATGCCAAAATGGACAAGAATGATATTCATGACATCGTCTTGGTTGGTGGTTCTACCAGAATTCCTAAAGTCCAGAATTTGCTGCAACAATTCTTCTGTGGCAAGAGCTTGAATTTGTCCATTAATCCCGATGAAGCTGTTGCCTATGGTGCCGCCATTCAAGCTGCCATTCTCAGTGGTGATAAGAGCAGTGAAATCCAAGATGTCCTGCTGGTCGATGTTGCACCATTGTCCTTGGGTATTGAAACTGCTGGTGGTGTAATGGCGAAGATTATTGAACGCAACACTCGCATTCCATGCAAGCAAACGCAGACATTCTCCACTTATTCGGATAATCAAACTGGTGTCACCATCCAGGTGTTTGAAGGTGAACGTGTTATGACCAAGGATAACAACAGATTGGGTACCTTTGATTTGTCCGGTATTCCTCCAGCTCCTCGTGGTGTACCCCAGATTGAAGTGACATTTGATTTGGATGCCAATGGTATTCTAAATGTTTCGGCCAAGGAAATGAGTTCGGGTAATGCCAAAAATATTACCATTAAGAACGACAAAGGACGTCTGTCACAGGCGGAAATTGATCGTATGGTCAATGAGGCCGAGAAATATGCAGCTGAAGATGAAAAGCAGAGAAGTAAAATTGCCGCCCGTAATAATTTGGAAAGTTATGTCTTTGGGGTGAAACAGGCTTTGGATCAAGCTGGCAGTGACAAGGTCACAGAACAAGAAAAGAGTGAAGCATTGAGAGCGTGTGAGGATACCATTAAATGGCTCGACGCCAATACCTTGGCTGAAAAGGAGGAATATGAAGACAAAATGAAGGATCTAACCAAGCTATGCACACCCATCATGACTAAACTTCATGGAGCTGGACCTTCGTGTGGCCAACAAGCCGGCGGCTTTGGTGGTGGCAGAAGTGGACCCACTGTTGAAGAAGTAGACTAAATAAAAATGCCAAAACAATAATTTAGAATAAGAAGTAGCATTGCCATTGTAAAAAGTATCATCCACGTCCATAATAGAACCTAAGTTGTAATACTAGGATAGGATAGGTAGAATAACAAATTTATATCTTTTACAAAAAATAAAAATAAAATAAAAATGAATAAATAAAATAGCATGATCTATTTCAAACTTAATTAAGTCTCGTTATTTAATGTACTGGGAAAATATACATATGTACATATGTATAAGGGTTTATTGGATTTAGGTCTGGACAGAGGTAAACATTTTATATTTTATACATGTTCAGTTCTACAACCTGCAAGGAATTTTTTCAAAATTGAACAGAGCAAGACTCCAATCATATAATCCATAAGCAACCCCCTTCTAAATTTGCGGGAGATGGTTTTTTTTTCTTCTCACACTTTACCTTATAACACTGTGCGACAACAAAAAAAATGACAAGGAAAATCGAGTAGATTATGAAAGTAGAGCTAAAAATATGAGACACGTGTATCGGCGCTTTTAAAGTTTACGTCGGAAAGTAACCAAAATAGGCGGGGCAAGTTCCGCCCATTTTTAAATTTTTCGAAATATTCGAGTTTAGATATCTTGGAATCCTTGCATTTCAGGTATATAGTGTCTTTGGCAACTTTACTTAGGAGGGTTTGGGAAATATTTTTGTTAAAAATTTTACCCTTCATGCGGTTCATCAAAGGGGTCTTTTTTGTCCTTTTTTCGAAAATCTTTCACAAACTCATTAAAAATGTGATCGTATCAAATCCGAATATTCTACAAAATTGAATACACCAATGGGCCGATTCCATACAGCGAGGCGAGTCATGTCGCGTCGTCTATCGTCTCTGCGACAAAATTTAAAAAATGCACTACGTACAGCGATAGGAAATAATCGTCGATAACAAGTTATTTTTTTACATCTTTGTGTTTATTTCAGCTCTAGTCCATATTTTGTTGTATTCAAGTATTTGAATAACAACAAAATGTTTTACAGTGGATATGAAATTGATTAGTTGCGGGCGGAGGGTGGTTTTACCCCCGCTTATTGAAGCAACACTCATATGTTCGCATTCTTTGCAAAGCAAAGACGACATAAAAACAGTGGTGGATATGAAATTCTTTAGTTCGACTCAAATTGTAGGGTAATCAGCTTTAGGGCCATACAGCAATTTTCTCATTTTGTTTAATTTGCTGGATGGGCTTATTGACCTGTTTATCGATACAGAGTCGGCGGAAAAGGGAACTGATGAAGTTATTTGGTGACAACTGAAACTATAGTATTCCCCACCCTCCGCCCGCAACTAATCAATTTCATATCCACTGTAAAACATTTTGTTGTTATTCAAATACTTGAATACAACAAAATATGGACTAGAGCTGAAATAAACACAAAGATGTAAAATTCTGCAGTCCAACAATAAAAAAACGCCAACAACAATAATAGGCATCAGCACGGCCTTGTTGATCAATGCGTAATGCAAAAACAACAACTTTCTCGTTGTTTTACCCCCGCTTATTGAAGCAACACTCATATGTTCGCATTCTTTGCAAAGCAAAGACGACATAAAAACAGTGGTGGATATGAAATTCTTTAGTTCGACTCAAATTGTAGGGTAATCAGCTTTAGGGCCATACAGCAATTTTCTCATTTTGTTTAATTTGCTGGATGGGCTTATTGACCTGTTTATCGATACAGAGTCGGCGGAAAAGGGAACTGATGAAGTTATTTGGTGACAACTGAAACTATAGTATTCCCCACCCTCCGCCCGCAACTAATCAATTTCATATCCACTGTAAAACATTTTGTTGTTATTCAAATACTTGAATACAACAAAATATGGACTAGAGCTGAAATAAACACAAAGATGTAAAATTCTGCAGTCCAACAATAAAAAAAAAACGCCAACAACAAGTTATTTTTTTTTATTTTATTTTTATTCGTTAGTAACAATGAACGGCGAAGGCTAATTTGTTGTCGCCGGAAAATGAACATTACGGCGACAAAATTTGACGTCGTCGTGCGACTTTTGCCATACGTAATGGAAAAATTGCAACTGGCAACGCGACACGACTCGCCTCGCTGTACGGAATCGGCCCACAAATCTGTAACTCTTGTCTAATCACCAGGAATCTCTAAAAATGAAAAACACGTTTTAGGGTTAAAGTCGGACTTCATCTGAGTTTATTCAAAATTGTCCCACAAAACATAATTTTAGAGAGATGATGTCAGAGACAAAAATATTCTTCGTCAAATTTCACTATAGGTCACTAAAGAAATGAAATGTCTATTTACATTCTATATCATGAAAATATCAGTATCAATTTTGCTGAAAAAACATGAAAATATTTCCCAATTTTTTTTTTATGAAAATTTTTCCTTCTTTTTCGAGTTGATACATGGAAGTAATATAAAACTTGGGTATAGGTGAAAAGTGTCAATGGATGAAAAATTCTACACAAAATTTCACTTTGAGTTTCAAAATCTATATATAAGTTAACACATAATATGTTGTTTTACCTAATAAAACTAAAGCTCAGCAACAATAAAGTTGCATACTCTGTTAAACTCAATTCCAATTAAACTACATTGCAGACATTCATCTGCCCCAAATATTAAATTCCAATTAATTATTTTAATAAATCAGAAAATACACTTCCGTTGCAAAAGCACATTGCAGACATTCATCTGCCCCAAATATTAAATTCCAATTAATTATTTTAATAAATCAGAAAATACACTTCCGTTGCAAAAGCAGCCAACCCAATGAAACTGCTTTGCAGAACATTTCGTCTGTCCGATTTCAATAAACCCAAGAAATGCAATTTCCGGTCAACCAATGCAATGCTCGACGCGTGCAGACAAATTTAATAGAATTTGGTAACAACAAATTATTAAAAGCTAAGTGACATGATTTCATGGAAAATCATAATGTCAAATAAGCAAATATTTGTAATCTATTTATGATCGTAATACAACATTAACTTCACTCTTTTACCAACTGTCAGTGAATAAAGTCGTCTTAAATCAACAAACGGTTTTTTAATTCGGGAGCGGCGAAACTTTTGATAAGTGTCACTTAAGTTCAATTTTGATAATTGAACTCCGGGTTTAAAAGGGTCCGCGTTCCTTTTCGACAAAGTAACGCGTACAAGATCTAGAAGATCTTAATTAGGATCTAGACGATCTTAATTTTTTTTCAGACCTAAGCTCTCGTAGGTCTAACTGGCGCCCGAGCAAAATTAAAAAAAAAGTGTGAAGAAAGAGGCCCCCGAGTACTTAAGAAAAGGGACGCGTTGAACGCAAGCCGCTTCACCAGTGAAAATAAATGATAGTGAACATTAAAAAGAAAACATCTAATAATTAGAAAAAAACTTTGAAAAAGCAAAACCTTCACTAAAAAGTACAAAAAGTGCAAAAAAGTGAACACTTAAGAGAAAAAAAAAATCTAATAAATAAACACATTGAAAAACCTTTATTAAAAAGTAAAAATAAAAAAAGTGCAAAAAAGTAAATGTTTTAAGGAACAAAAACATTGAAAACAAAAACCTAAACTAAAAAGTAAAAAGTGGAAACAAATCTAAAGTGCCACAATAATCGAAATATTAAAAAGCCGAGACATTGAAGCGAGGCAGTGCCACAATAAGCCAACTATTAAAAAGTGAAAAGAAATCTAATAAGCCGAGATATTAAAACGAGGCAGTGCCACAATAAGCCAAATATTGAAGGAAGGAAGAAATCTAAGAAGCCGAGATATTGAAGCGAAACCCACTATATACCCACAGTCCCAAGATGACAACTTTGCTGTTATTATCGTAAGATATAATTACTATTTACAATAATAGATATAGAAATAGAAACCATATATATTTGAATTAATACAATCTCAAGTCCTCTCTGAAAAAATAAGAAAAAGAAAATAGTCGATTCATCTTAAAATAAACAATAAAAATCTCTGTGAAATATCCTAAATTTGTACTTGGCAAAATTAGCTTCTTATCAAGATGGCAAATCCCAATAATTTAGTGCGACCACCCATCCTAAATGTCCCCCCGCCAAATCCTTCACATCCCCCAACACAACCTAACAGGAACGAAGGACAAATAAACTTGACAGACCTTAAAAATCTTATTCTCGAAATTGTTAATAACCAGATACAGGCTGCGTTAAACCCGCACGCCATTCATACAAGCACGGTAGACCAATCTATCGACGCGGAACATTTAGGCAATATAGGAGATTTAGACAAAATCCCTGACATTGTTAAATGTCTAAGGGAATTCTCGGGAAAACCAGGAGAGTTCAACTCCTGGAGAAAAAGTGTGGAAAGAATTTTAAAAATCTATGAAAATCTGAAAGGTACTCCGAAATACTATGGTATTTTGAACGTAATTAGGAATAAAATTGTAGGTAATGCAGACATAGCACTAGAGTCGTACAACACTCCTTTAGATTGGCCAGCAATTTCCAAGTGCCTTACCTTACACTACGCCGACAAACGAGATGTATCAACGTTAGAATACCAAATGACAGGTCTAATTCAAGGAAACTCAACGGTTCAAGAATTTTATCAGGCAGTTTATTCACATTTATCTTTGATACTAAACAAACTAGGAGGATTAGAGGCTGGAAATGAGGCTCTAAGTCTACTAACACAAACTTATCGAAACAAAGCCCTCGATACATTTGTAAGAGGATTAAATGGGGATCTACCAAGATTGCTAGGAATGAGAGAACCTGCGGATTTACCCCAGGCTCTTCATTTGTGCCTCAAACTGGAAAACCAAAAATTCCGCACTAATCATGCCCAAAATCAAAATATTCAGCCAATTAAAAAAAGCCATCATCAAACATCTCCGACCCAGAAATATAATTTTCAAAAGAACAAACAAGAGTTCCACCCAAGCATAGCCTACATACCTAACCCACATAATCTTCCTAAAATGAACAATAATTACAAAATTGGTACACCAAGTTTCGGCCACCCGAAACAGCCTCCACCACGCCCAACGGCACCAAAGCCAGCGGAACCAATGGATGTCGATCGTAGTATTCGTTCACAGCAAATCAATTATTCAAATAGACCACATCAACATCAATTCCTCGGTAAAAGACCCCCTAATCCATCGTCAAACCATAACGTTAGTCCACCGAAGGCACAACGAACATTCCATATAAATACAGATACACCAGATACGTTCGAGCCCGACAACATTAGTTATGAGGATTATTTTACAGAACAAGAAACGTCACAAAATTACGACCAAGATCAGGAAAACTATTCCTATGACCCTTATTCTGAAAGTAATATACCAGACAATGAAACAGATTCGGAGCTTGATGACATTCATTTTTTAGAATGACAAGCTCTTCGCTTCCATATTTTGAATGTCGAACGGAGAGCGGAAAAATCTTAAAAATTTTAATTGACACAGGATCTAGTAAAAATTACATCCAACCGGACTTAGTAAAAAAAATAATCCCAAACAAAATTCCGTTTTTCGCAAAATCTGTAGCAGGCGATGTAAAAATTATATCACACACGTACATAAACCTTTTCAAATTAGATGATAAACTTAAATTCTACTTAATGCCTAGTCTAAAATCTTTCCATGGCATTCTAGGTAATGACAGTCTAAAAGCCTTAGACGCAGTCATTTACACAAATAAAAATTATATGATCGTTCGCCAGCATACCAAGGTTCGACTTAAACAACATGTTAGCCAAAGTGTAAATGCTATAAAATTACTTGACGACCATATGAACCCTAGGAAAATGGAAGCCATGAATCTCTTAATAGATAAATTCTCTAAGCTCTTCGCAGAGCCAGACGAGAAATTAACCTACACAACTAAGGTAGTTGGAGAGATCCGTACATCAAATGATTCTCCAGTGTATACCAAATTTTACCCTTATCCGGCTTCATTAAAACGTGAAGTCGAGATGCAAGTGGAAAAGTTGCTAAACGATAGAATCATACAACCATCAAGATCACCATACAATTCACCTGTATGGATAGTTGATAAAAAGCCTGACTCCCAAGGGAATAAACAATACAGGATGGTAATAGACTATAGGAAACTAAATTCTGTCACAATCTCAGATAGATATCCGATTCCTGAAATATCCGATATTTTAGGGAAGTTAGGAAATAGCAAATTCTTTTCTGTGTTGGATTTAAAAAGCGGCTTCCATCAAATTCCGTTAAAAGACTCTGATGTGGAAAAAACTGCATTTTCTATTAATAATGGCAAATACGAGTTCACTCGCTTACCATTTGGTTTAAAAAATGCCCCGTCGATATTTCAACGAGCTCTCGATGATATTCTCCGCGAACATATAGGGAGAATATGCTACGTATATATCGATGACATAGTTATATACAGCAAATCCGAAGAGGACCATATTCGTGATATTCATAATGTTTTCAAAACATTAGAAGAAGCAAATATGAAAGTCCAATTGGACAAGTGTCATTTTTTTAAACAAGAAGTGGAATTTCTCGGATTTATAATATCCGAGGCAGGTATAAAAACAAACCCAAAAAAAGTTGAAGCCATTGCAAACTTTCCCCAACCCAGAACTATTAAAGAACTTCGATCCTTCCTAGGCCTTGCGGGATATTATCGCCGTTTTATAAGAGATTTTGCAAAATTGGCAAAACCACTGACGTCACTTTTGAGAGGTGAAGAGGGTCGAATATCAAAAAAACAGTCGTCTAAAATTTCTATAAAATTTAATACCGAAGAGGAGGAAGCATTTACAAAGATAAAAAATTCTCTACTATCAAGAGATACGTTGTTGTGCTATCCAAATTATGACAATCCCTTCGAGCTAACAACTGATGCGTCAGATTATGCTCTCGGAGCAGTTTTGTCTCAAGGAGACAAGCCCATTACCTTTATATCAAGAACTCTGCATAAGGCAGAAGAGCATTACGCGGCGAACGAAAAGGAAATGCTTGCTATCGTCTGGGCCCTTGACAGTCTTAGGAATTTTTTATATGGAACAGCAAAAGTAAAAATATACACAGACCACCAGCCACTCACCTACGCTCTCAGTAATAAAAATAATAATAACAAGATGAAGCGATGGAAAGCCATATTGGAAGAATACGACTACGAGCTTTTTTATAAACCAGGAAAAAGTAACGTAGTGGCAGATGCCCTATCCAGAGTGCCTGAAGTATCGCAAGTTAATTCTATGTCGGAAATGACACATAGTGACGATAGTTCCTCACATAACCTTATTTATAGTGTCGAAGCACCAATAAACGTTTTTAAGAATCAGATAATCTTTGACCCTAGTGCAACAAACTCCTATCAGTTCGATATAGTATTCCCAACCATCCACAGGCATATACTTCCAGGAATAGATTATACCTCTGATCAGTTAATCCAAATTCTGAAAAATTACTTAAATCCCTCTGTACTCAATGGCATCAAAGCACCCGAGACATTAATGGGAAAAATTCAAGAAATTTTCCCACAGCACTTTGCAAAATACCGCATTAGATTTACGAACCTCCAAGTTGAAGATATTAAAGATAGTAACCAACAGGATGAAATAATTATAAGCACACACAAAAGAGCTCATAGAAATGCCAGAGAAAATAAAATACAGATTCTCGAAAAATATTATTTTCCCAGTATGAACAATAAAATTAACAAGATCGTAAAACAATGTACTGTTTGCAAAGAAAACAAATACGACAGGCATCCACCGAAGCCTGAACTAAGGGAAACACCAATACCTTCATATCCTGGAGAAATCCTTCACATTGATATTTTCAAAACGGAGAATAAACTTGTCCTCACAGCATTGGATAAATTTTCAAAATACGCGCAGGGTAGAATTATTAAGTCAAGAGCCATTGAAGATATAAGAGAACCTTTACGAGAATTAGTATTTTTATTCGGTGTTCCAAAAATTATAGTTTTTGACAATGAGAAATCCTTTAATTCGGCATCAATAATTTTTATGTTACAAGACCAATTGGAAATAGAAATCTACAAAGCTCCACCATACGCGAGTGTCGTGAACGGTCAGGTTGAGCGATTTCACTCAACCCTAGCTGAAATTATGCGTTGCCTTCGAACTGAATGGACATACCCTACGTTTCTTGAACTATTGGACAGAGCAATTTACGAATACAATTATACTATACATAGCACAACAGGACAAAGACCACTCGAGGTATTTTTCGGACGACGAGTTAGCATAGACCCCGAAATGTATGATAAAGCAAGACAAGATAATATCCAAAGATTACGAGACAAACAGGTAGCTGACCTTAAAACCCATAATAAAAATTGGGAACCAATCAAACAATTTGACCCAGGTGACGAAATTTATGTAAAAATCCATAAGCGTCTAGGGACCAAATTGTCTCCAAGATTTAAAAAAGAGATAGTAAAAGAAAACCATTCTACAACTATTCTTACAGAATCAGGAAAAGTAGTACATAAAAGCAACATTAAAAACTGAGACCTTCTTTATATTTCTTTTTACAGAACCCTAGCATTTCTTTGCACCTCTACATTATCCACATCATAGACATAGACAGATACAGGAACCTCGTTAATGACATACAATGGAAAATAACACAAGCCATACCTAAATCCAATCCTTTTTTTCCCACTCCTTACGCACGAAATAAAAACAAGATACTAACTATGACATCAATAGAAGAAGCCCTAGAATTTGCAATAATTAAAGTATTGTACAATCAGAAAAAACTTTTATATATTATTGTAATCCCTCTAACTAGCAAAGAAATATTCCATAATTTTTTAATCAGACCTGTAAAAAGAAATAATAGAATTATAAGTACTAAGTTTAATGAAATTATAAAAAATAATAACAGTATATTTGGCGTAAAAAGCAAATGCGTTGTAACAAAACATGTAAAATTTTGTCAAAATGACCAATTGGTAAATATTTCCAACGATACTTGCATCCCACCGTTACTACACGGATCGAATTCATCCTGTCCAATAACTAACGCGTATCATATTCCTCCGATAGAAAATATTTCACCCGGTGTCATTTTTCTTAATGATTTCAGTGGAACAGTAAATAACAAGACTTTAAATGGAACATTTTTGATAGAATTCCACAATGCAACGTTACGCATTAATGACAAATTGTACAAAAATTTAGAAGCTCCATTATCAAGAATTAATCCACCAGCAATACAACAAACGCCTGTCGAAGATGAATTTATAAATCTTTTATCATTGGAAATGTTAAACCATTTGCATATTAATAATACTAAGTCCATCCATGAACTCAAGTCAGAAGCAGTTGTTACCAAATATACAATTTTCTCTCTATTTTCAATTTTTGCTATATGTCTATTGATAACTGGGTTTTTCATGAAAAAACGACAAAACGTAGTCTTTCATACAATTGCCCCTAGTCACGGGTTAACACAGATCCTCCCAATCACTCAAAACAAAGTTCAAGTACCAGGGCCACAAAAAGTGGATGACCTACCATATTTCTAACGATTGAGGACAATCGTTTTTAAAGGGGGAGGAGTTAACACATAATATGTTGTTTTACCTAATAAAACTAAAGCTCAGCAACAATAAAGTTGCATACTCTGTTAAACTCAATTCCAATTAAACTACATTGCAGACATTCATCTGCCCCAAATATTAAATTCCAATTAATTATTTTAATAAATCAGAAAATACACTTCCGTTGCAAAAGCACATTGCAGACATTCATCTGCCCCAAATATTAAATTCCAATTAATTATTTTAATAAATCAGAAAATACACTTCCGTTGCAAAAGCAGCCAACCCAATGAAACTGCTTTGCAGAACATTTCGTCTGTCCGATTTCAATAAACCCAAGAAATGCAATTTCCGGTCAACCAATGCAATGCTCGACGCGTGCAGACAAATTTAATAGAATTTGGTAACAACAAATTATTAAAAGCTAAGTGACATGATTTCATGGAAAATCATAATGTCAAATAAGCAAATATTTGTAATCTATTTATGATCGTAATACAACATTAACTTCACTCTTTTACCAACTGTCAGTGAATAAAGTCGTCTTAAATCAACAAACGGTTTTTTAATTCGGGAGCGGCGAAACTTTTGATAAGTGTCACTTAAGTTCAATTTTGATAATTGAACTCCGGGTTTAAAAGGGTCCGCGTTCCTTTTCGACAAAGTAACGCGTACAAGATCTAGAAGATCTTAATTAGGATCTAGACGATCTTAATTTTTTTTCAGACCTAAGCTCTCGTAGGTCTAACTTATATAAAAGAGTAGTGAGGTGAGTGACTGACTGATTGACTGACTGATTCATCAACGCCCAGACGAAACGGCTGAAGCTAGAAACTTGAAATTTTGTGTGTAGGTTGCTGTTGGTGTGTAGGGGTGAGATAAGGCTGGGTTTTTGGAAATTCGACCTAGAAGTGTACGAAAAGTACTAAAAGGTACTAAATATGGTACCCTTGGTATTAGGCAAACGGGAAGAGCTAGAATTCTGAAATTTGGAATGAGGGTAACTGATGGAGAGTTAGAAAGATGTACCAAAGGGTTTTTGGAAATTCGAACTACAAGGGTACGAAAAGTACTAAATGGTACTAAATTTAGTACAATTTGGTTTGTGTGAACGGATAGAGCTGGAATTCTGAAATTTGAAATTAGGAGCAATTGTGGAGACTAACAAAGAAAGGTTTTTGGAAATTCGAACTATAAGTGCACGAATAGTACTAAATGGTACTAAATTTAGTACAATCTGGATTTGAGTGAACGGATAGAGCTGGAATACAGGCATTTGGAATGAGGGTCACTGATGAAGAGTAGTAATGAAAGGTTTTTGAAAATTCGAACTGTAAGGGTACGAAAAGTACTAAATGATACTAAATTTAGTACAATTTTGATTTGGGTGAACGGATTGAGCTGGAATACAGACATTTGGAATGAGGGTCACTGATGAAGAGTAACAATGAAAGGCTTTTGTAAATTCGAACTATAAAGGTACGGAAAGTACTAAATGGTACTAAATTTAGTACAATTTGGGTTTGGGGGAACGAATAGAGCTGGAATCCTGCAATTTGGAATGAAAGTCACTGATGGAGAGTAAAAAAGAAAGGTTTTTGGAAATTCGAACCATAAGTGCACGCAAAGTATTAAATGGTACTAAATTTAGTACAATTCGGATTTGGGTGAACGGATAGAGCTGGAATCCTGAAATTTGGAATGAGGATCACTGATGAAGAGTAAAAATGAAAGGTTTTTGGAATTCGAACTATAAGTATACGAAAAGTAATAAATGGTACTAAATTTTGTACAATTTGGGTTTGGGTGAACGAATAGAGCTAGAATCCTGAAATTTGGAATGAGGATCACTGATGAAGGGTAAAAATGAAAGGTTTTTGGAATTCGAACTATAAGTGTACGAAAAGTAATAAATGGCAGTAAATTTAGTACAATTTGGGTTTGGGTGAACGGATGGAGCTGGAATCCTGAAATTTGTAACGAGGGTCACTGATGGAGAGTAACAAAGAAAGGTTTTTAGAAATTAGAACTAAAAGTGCACGAAAAGTACTAAATGGTACTAAATTTAGTACAATTTGGATTTGGGTGAACGTATAGAGATGGAATCCTGAAATTTGGAATGAGGATCACTGATGAAGAGTAAAAATGAAAGGTTTTTGGAATTCGAACTATAAGTGTACGAAAAGTAATAAATGGTAGTAAATTTAGTACAATTTGGGTTTGGGTGAACGGATGGAGCTGGAATCTTGAAATTTGGAATGAAGGTCACTGATGGAAAATAAAAAAGAAAGGTTTTTGGAAATTCGAATTAAAATTATACGGAAAATACTAAATGGTACTAAATATAGTACAATTTGGGTATGGGTTAACGAATAGGGCCGTAATCCTGAAATTTGGAATGGGGGTCACTGATGAAGAGTAAGAAAGATGTACCAAAATTCGAAAAGTCCTAAATGGTAGTGAGTTTAGTATGATTTGGATTTGAAGAACTGGAATCCTGAAATTTGGAATTAAGATTACTGTTGGAATATAGAATTGAGATATAGAGGTAGCTTTGGAAAATCGTACTAATGTGCACGAAGTAGTACTAAATGGTACGAAATTTGCTATAACTTGTATTTGCGTGAACAGATTATTGTTGGAGTTTAGGATTGAGGTAGTTTTGGAAATACGTACTTATGGAAAAGTGCTAAATGGAACTACATTGGCTATAATTTGGGTTTAGGTGAACGGATAGAGCTGAGATATGAAAGTACATTTTGGAAAATCGTGTACGAAAAGTGCTAAATGGTACAAAATTTGGTACCTTTTGGTATTTGCTATATGGTATAGAATTTTGTACAATTTGTGATTTTGATTAACAATTGGTGTTTAGAGTGGAGGTAGGGAGGAGGTTTTGAAAATTCGTACTTATTTATACAAAATCTAATAAATAGTCCTCAAATGGGTTTCAGGGGAACTGGTAAAACTGGAAAACTGAATTGGGGTTAGGATATATGTTGAATATAAGCAAGTAATTTTTGAAACGTTTACCTATGTGTAGGAAAAGTTGGGTAACATGTTGATACCTAAACCATTTTAAATAGTTAAGGTACTAAATTTGGTGTTGGGTGTAGGAACAAAGCTGGGATTATATAATTTAAAAATACGCTATTTGTACAAAAAATACGAAATGGAAAAATATTTGTTATGAAGTTCGCTCTAAAGTTTGAGACAAAGTTCTGAGTTTGAAAAATTGTACTGAATATTGCCCCATTGATTTGATGTTAACGCCAAGGAGTTTCTAAATAATGTACTGAAATTAAGAAGTCAAACGTGAAGTTTCTTTTCAAAAAATGTTTTTTGTTATGACCGCTTTGGTATGTAAATTTGAAAACGTGGTCCAATGCGACAATTTTGTTAACTAGAAGGTATTTACCCCTGATATTAAAAAATCCTAAATTGAAATGCCTTCAAAAAATGTTCCGTTATATACGGTTGACATACCGGTGCACATTAAGTACAATTTTTTGTAAAGAAGTTTTCTAACCTTTCATGCCACAAATTCCGAATTTCGGTTGGAAAATGTGCTGAAGATCTTCAAAATACTCTAAATCTTCAAAATATCTCTTCTAATAAACGTGGATTGAAGTGGAGATTTTTTAAATTAAACTTCTATATCCTCTGAGTATTCAAGGTCCAAATTTAAAGAAAATTGGACAATATAATTAATATATTTAAAAATACCCTAAGTCGAGAGGTACCGTTATATGAGGATATACGAAAACGTGGCCGAAAATTTAACGGACCTATTCGGGTTCTGGGCGAAACCGCAAAAGCTAGAACCTTGAATTGTGAATGTGCGTGATTGTTGTTGTGAAGGGGTGAGATAAAGTTTAGTGTTTGGAAATTCGTACTGGAAGAGAATGCTGTGTTAGTGAAGGGGTAAAACCACGAGTCAAATCTGAAATTTGCTATATGAAATGGAAATTCGAAATAAAAAATATGGTAGCTGTGTAGGGATGCGATACGGCAATTTTTTTTTTAAATTCTGACTACAATCGAAAAAATATTGGTAATAAAAATAGGTCTTAGTACAACAGAATCTCCAGTATTCACCATTCCCGTATTAAATATTGTTTATATATATATACTAGCAAATGCCCGCTACTTCGTATGCGGAAAGAAAACGAAATATATATAAACAATATTTAATACGGGAATGGTGAATACTGGAGATTCTGTTGTACTAAGACCTATTTTTATTACCAATATTTTTTCGATTGTAGTCAGAAGTTAAAAAAAAAAATGCCGTATCGCATCCCTACACAGCTACCATATTTTTTATTTCGAATTTCCAAACCTAGACCTATTTTTATTACCAATATTTTTTCGATTGTAGTCAGAATTTAAAAAAAAACAAGTAAGAACAGACTATAGTCGGACGGGGCCGACCATGTGATACCCTATACCACTATCCCTGTGCACTAGCTTTCCGGGCTAGCTGTTATAAGATGTGCATTAGAAATTTTACCAATTTTCACACAAAAGTTTTGATCAATTTAACCCGCTAAATATTATCCGATCATACCGTTGACTTGCACGCTACTTCTTCATCTCAAACCAAAACTACGTTTAAAATTTCGCGCCGATCGGACTATTATTGCGACCTACAGAGCGGCTACAAAATCGAGCAAAAATTTTGTTTTTGGTCCATTTCATCCCTTTAACATTTCACGATCATCGCCAAAAACTAATCAGTTCTATTCTGGTCCAAACCCGACCTCCATACTAAATTTCGTGACAATCGGTCCATAATTGCGGCCTCTAGCTTGATTACAATTTTTAATGGACGGACAGACGGACGGACGGACACACATCGCTAAATCGCTTTATCTCGTCGAGATATGAAGTTTGGTATACCACATGAGGGGTCTACGACGAATATTTCGCGGCGTTACATGAATTTTTGGGAAAACAAACTTATTATACCCTTTTCCACATTGTGGTATAGGGTATAAAAATTGCCGTATCGCATCCCTACACAGCTACCATATTTTTTATTTCGAATTTCCAAAACTACGTATCATATTGCAAATTTCAGATTTGACTCCTGGTTTTACCCCTTCACTAACACAGCATTCTCTTCCAGTACGAATTTCCAAACACTAAACTTTATCTCACCCCTTCACAACAACAATCACGCACATTCACAATTCAAGGTTCTAGCTTTAGCGGTTTCGCCCAGAACCCGAATAGGTCCGTTAAATTTTCGGCCACGTTTTCGTATATCCCCATATAACGGTACCTCTCGACTTAGTGTATTTTTAAAGAAGAACAAATGTTTATTGTCCAATTTTCTTTAAAGTTGGACCTTGAATACTCAGAGGATATAGAAGTTTAATTTAAAAAATCTCCACTTCAATCCACGTTTATTAGAAGAGATATTTTGAAGGTTTAGAGTATTTTGAAGATCTTCTGCACATTTTCCAACCGAAATTCGGAATTTGTGGCATGAAAGGTTAGAAAACTTCTTTACAAAAAATTGTACTTAATGTGCACCGGTATGTCAACCGTATATAACGGCAAATTTTTTGAAGGCATTTCAATTTAGGATTTTTTAATATCAGGGGGTAAATAACTTCTAGTTAACAAAATTGTCGCATTGAACCACGTTTTCAAATTTAAAGTCCTAAATGGTAGTGAGTTTAGTATGATTTGGATTTGAAGAACTGGAATCCTGAAATTTGGAATTAAGATTACTGTTGGAATATAGAATTGAGATATAGAGGTAGCTTTGGAAAATCGTACTAATGTGCACGAAGTAGTACTAAATGGTACGAAATTTGCTATAACTTGTATTTGCGTGAACAGATTATTGTTGGAGTTTAGGATTGAGGTAGTTTTGGAAATACGTACTTATGGAAAAGTGCTAAATGGAACTACATTGGCTATAATTTGGGTTTAGGTGAACGGATAGAGCTGAGATATGAAAGTACATTTTGGAAAATCGTGTACGAAAAGTGCTAAATGGTACAAAATTTGGTACCTTTTGGTATTTGCTATATGGTATAGAATTTTGTACAATTTGTGATTTTGATTAACAATTGGTGTTTAGAGTGGAGGTAGGGAGGAGGTTTTGAAAATTCGTACTTATTTATACAAAATCTAATAAATAGTCCTCAAATGGGTTTCAGGGGAACTGGTAAAACTGGAAAACTGAATTGGGGTTAGGATATATGTTGAATATAAGCAAGTAATTTTTGAAACGTTTACCTATGTGTAGGAAAAGTTGGGTAACATGTTGATACCTAAACCATTTTAAATAGTTAAGGTACTAAATTTGGTGTTGGGTGTAGGAACAAAGCTGGGATTATATAATTTAAAAATACGCTATTTGTACAAAAAATACGAAATGGAAAAATATTTGTTATGAAGTTCGCTCTAAAGTTTGAGACAAAGTTCTGAGTTTGAAAAATTGTACTGAATATTGCCCCATTGATTTGATGTTAACGCCAAGGAGTTTCTAAATAATGTACTGAAATTAAGAAGTCAAACGTGAAGTTTCTTTTCAAAAAATGTTTTTTGTTATGACCGCTTTGGTATGTAAATTTGAAAACGTGGTCCAATGCGACAATTTTGTTAACTAGAAGGTATTTACCCCTGATATTAAAAAATCCTAAATTGAAATGCCTTCAAAAAATGTTCCGTTATATACGGTTGACATACCGGTGCACATTAAGTACAATTTTTTGTAAAGAAGTTTTCTAACCTTTCATGCCACAAATTCCGAATTTCGGTTGGAAAATGTGCTGAAGATCTTCAAAATACTCTAAATCTTCAAAATATCTCTTCTAATAAACGTGGATTGAAGTGGAGATTTTTTAAATTAAACTTCTATATCCTCTGAGTATTCAAGGTCCAAATTTAAAGAAAATTGGACAATATAATTAATATATTTAAAAATACCCTAAGTCGAGAGGTACCGTTATATGAGGATATACGAAAACGTGGCCGAAAATTTAACGGACCTATTCGGGTTCTGGGCGAAACCGCAAAAGCTAGAACCTTGAATTGTGAATGTGCGTGATTGTTGTTGTGAAGGGGTGAGATAAAGTTTAGTGTTTGGAAATTCGTACTGGAAGAGAATGCTGTGTTAGTGAAGGGGTAAAACCACGAGTCAAATCTGAAATTTGCTATATGAAATGGAAATTCGAAATAAAAAATATGGTAGCTGTGTAGGGATGCGATACGGCAATTTTTTTTTTAAATTCTGACTACAATCGAAAAAATATTGGTAATAAAAATAGGTCTTAGTACAACAGAATCTCCAGTATTCACCATTCCCGTATTAAATATTGTTTATATATATATACTAGCAAATGCCCGCTACTTCGTATGCGGAAAGAAAACGAAATATATATAAACAATATTTAATACGGGAATGGTGAATACTGGAGATTCTGTTGTACTAAGACCTATTTTTATTACCAATATTTTTTCGATTGTAGTCAGAAGTTAAAAAAAAAAATGCCGTATCGCATCCCTACACAGCTACCATATTTTTTATTTCGAATTTCCAAACCTAGACCTATTTTTATTACCAATATTTTTTCGATTGTAGTCAGAATTTAAAAAAAAACAAGTAAGAACAGACTATAGTCGGACGGGGCCGACCATGTGATACCCTATACCACTATCCCTGTGCACTAGCTTTCCGGGCTAGCTGTTATAAGATGTGCATTAGAAATTTTACCAATTTTCACACAAAAGTTTTGATCAATTTAACCCGCTAAATATTATCCGATCATACCGTTGACTTGCACGCTACTTCTTCATCTCAAACCAAAACTACGTTTAAAATTTCGCGCCGATCGGACTATTATTGCGACCTACAGAGCGGCTACAAAATCGAGCAAAAATTTTGTTTTTGGTCCATTTCATCCCTTTAACATTTCACGATCATCGCCAAAAACTAATCAGTTCTATTCTGGTCCAAACCCGACCTCCATACTAAATTTCGTGACAATCGGTCCATAATTGCGGCCTCTAGCTTGATTACAATTTTTAATGGACGGACAGACGGACGGACGGACACACATCGCTAAATCGCTTTATCTCGTCGAGATATGAAGTTTGGTATACCACATGAGGGGTCTACGACGAATATTTCGCGGCGTTACATGAATTTTTGGGAAAACAAACTTATTATACCCTTTTCCACATTGTGGTATAGGGTATAAAAATTGCCGTATCGCATCCCTACACAGCTACCATATTTTTTATTTCGAATTTCCAAAACTACGTATCATATTGCAAATTTCAGATTTGACTCCTGGTTTTACCCCTTCACTAACACAGCATTCTCTTCCAGTACGAATTTCCAAACACTAAACTTTATCTCACCCCTTCACAACAACAATCACGCACATTCACAATTCAAGGTTCTAGCTTTAGCGGTTTCGCCCAGAACCCGAATAGGTCCGTTAAATTTTCGGCCACGTTTTCGTATATCCCCATATAACGGTACCTCTCGACTTAGTGTATTTTTAAAGAAGAACAAATGTTTATTGTCCAATTTTCTTTAAAGTTGGACCTTGAATACTCAGAGGATATAGAAGTTTAATTTAAAAAATCTCCACTTCAATCCACGTTTATTAGAAGAGATATTTTGAAGGTTTAGAGTATTTTGAAGATCTTCTGCACATTTTCCAACCGAAATTCGGAATTTGTGGCATGAAAGGTTAGAAAACTTCTTTACAAAAAATTGTACTTAATGTGCACCGGTATGTCAACCGTATATAACGGCAAATTTTTTGAAGGCATTTCAATTTAGGATTTTTTAATATCAGGGGGTAAATAACTTCTAGTTAACAAAATTGTCGCATTGAACCACGTTTTCAAATTTACATACCAAAGCGGTCAGACAAAAAACATTTTTTGAAAAGAAACTTCACGTTTGACTACTTAATTTCAGTACATTATTTAGAAACTCCTTGGCGTTAACATCAAATCAATGGGACAATATTCAGTACAATTTTTCAAACTCAGAACTTTGTCTCAAACTTTAAAGCGATCTTCATAACAAATATTTTTCCATTTCGTATTTTTTTGTACAAATAGCATATTTTTAAATTATATAATCCCAGCTTTGTTCCTACACCCAACACCAAATTTAGTACCTTAACTATTTAAAATGGTTTTGGTATCAACATGTTACCAAACTTTTCCTACACATATGTAAACGTTTCAAAAATTACTTCCTTATATTCAACATATATCCTAACCCCAATTCAGTTTTCCAGTTCCCCTGAAACCCATTTGAGGACTATTTAGTAGTTTTTGTATAAATAAGTACGAATTTTCAAAACCTCCTCCCTACCTCCACTCTAAACACCAATTGCTAATCTAATACCGAATTTCAAAATTCCAGTTCTACCCTTTACAAAATCACAAATTGTACAAAATTCTATACCATATAGCAAATACCAAAAGTTACCAAATTTTGTACCATTTAGCACTTTTCGTACACGATTTTCCAAAATGTACTTTCATATCTCAGCTCTATCCGTTCACCTAAACCCAAAATATAGCCAATGTAGTTCCATTTAGCACTTTTCCATAAGTACGAATTTCCAAAACTACCTCAATCCTACACTCCAACAGTAATCTGTTCACGCAAATACAAATTATAGCGAATTTCGTACCATTTAGTACTACTTCGTGCACATTAGTACGATTTTCCAAAGCTACCTCCATATCTCAATTCTATATTCCAACAGTAATCTTAATTCCAAATTTCAGGATTCTAGCTCTTCAAATCCAAATCATACTAAACTCACTACCATTTAGGACTTTTCGACCTTTGGTACATCTTTCTTACTCTTCATGAGTGACCCCCATTCCAAATTTCAGGATTCCGGCCCTATTCGTCAACCCATACCCAAATTGTACTATATTTAGTACCATTTAGTATTTTTCGTATAATTTTAATTCGAATTTCCAAAAACCTTTCTTTTTTACTCTCCATCAGTGACCTTTATTCCAAATTTCAAGATTCCAGCTCTATCCGTTCACCCAAACCCAAATTGTATTAAATTTACTACCATTTATTACTTTTCGTACACTAATAGTTCGAATTCCAAAAACCTTTCATTTTTACTCTTCATCAGTGATCCTAATTCCTAATTTCAGGATTCCAGCTCTATCCGTTCACCCAAATCCAAATTGTACTAAATTTAGTACCATTTAGTACTTTTCGTGCACTTTTAGTTCTAATTTCTAAAAACATTTCTTTGTTACTCTCCATCAGTGACCCTCATTACAAATTTCAGGATTCCAGCTCAATCCGTTCACCCAAATCCAAATTGTACTAAATTTAGTACAATTTAGAACTTTTCGTGCACTTTTAATTCGAATTTCCAAAAACCTTTCTTTCTTACTCTCCACCAGGGACCCTATTTTCAAATTTCAGGATTCTAGCTCCATCCGTTCACCCAAATCCAAATTGTACTAAATTTAGTACCATTTAGTACTTTTCGTACCCTTATAGTTCGAATTTCCAAAAACCTTTCATTGTTACTCTTCATCAGTGACCCTCGTTCCAAATGTCTGTATTCCAGCTCAATCCGTTCACCCAAATCAAAATTGTACTAAATTTAGTACCATTTAGTACTTTTCGTACCCTTGTAATTCGAATTTCCAAAAACCTTTCTTTTTTACTCTTCATCAGTGGCCTTCATTCCAAATTTCAGGATTCCAGCTCTGTTCGTTCACCCAAACCCAAATTGTACTAAATTTAGTACCATTTATTACTTTTCGTATACTTATAGTTCGAATTTCCAAAAACCTTTCTTTGTTACTCTTCATCGGTGATCCTCATTCCAAATTTCAGGATTCCAGCTCTATCCGTTCACCCAAATCCGAATTGTACTAAATTTAGTACCATTTAATACTCTGCGTGCACTTATGGTTCGAATTTCCAAAAACCTTTCTTTTTTACTCTCCATCAGTGACCTTCATTCCAAATTTCAGGATTCCTGCTCTATTCGTTCACCCAAACTCAAATTGTAATAAATTTAGTACCATTTAGTACTTTTCGTACCTTTATAGTTCGAATTTACAAAAACCGTTCATTGTTACTCTTCATTCCAAATGTCTGTATTCCAGCTCAATCCGTTCACCGAAATCAAAATTGTACTAAATTTAGTACCATTTAGTACTTTTCGTACCCTTACAGTTCGAATTTCCAAAAACCTTTCATTTTTACTCTTCATCAGTGACCCTCATTCCAAATGTCTGTATTCCAGCTCTATCCGTTCACCCAAATCCAAATTGTACTAAATTTAGTACCATTTAGTACTATTCGTGCACTTATAGTTCGAATTTCCAAAAACCTTTCTTTGTTACTCTCCACAAGTTACCCTAATTTCAAATTTCAGGATTCCAGCTCTATCCGTTCACACAAATCCAAATTGTACTAAATTTAGTACCATTTAGTACTTTTCGTACCCTTGTAGTTCGAATTTCCAAAAACCCTTTGGTACATCTTTCTAGCTCTCCATCAGTTACCCTCATTCCAAATTTCAGAATTCTAGCTCTTACCGTTTGCCTAATACAAAGGGTACCATATTTAGTACCTTTTAGTACTTTTCGTACGCTTCTAGGTCGAATTTCCAAAAACCCAGCCTTATCTCACCCCTTCACACCAACAGCAACCTACACCCAAAATTTCAAGTTTCTAGCTTCAGCGGTTTCGTCTGGGCGCTGATGAATCAGTCAGTCAGTCAGTCAGTCAGTCACTCACCTCACTACTCTTTTATATATATAGATTTCGTTTCCTTTCCGCATACGAAGTAGCGGGCATTTGCTAGTAAACCATAAATCTATAGCCACTATTTACTTAAAAAAATTAGATTACAAATTTATATATATTAGGATGAAATTATATGTTTTAATTTTGGACTGTTAATTTTGCATAATTCCATACTGGATCAAAATCTAGCAAAATCCTTTACTTTTTGGGAATATTGTTAAAGAAAGAAATGTTCCAAATGAAATTTCATTATGAGTCTCTGAATAAAAGAATTCTGTAACCATAACATATAACATTCTTAGCAGCACTTGTTTTTGATATATAGGTTTTAGGGCCATATTTTCCAATTTCATACAGATTGTCGTTGTGATTGAAAAATATAAATATCCTATTGATGGTTTTTCGTTATAAATTCATACAGAAGATGTTGTGCGTTCAATTTAAACAGCTTTAAAAACATTTGTGGTGAATATATATTTGAAAAATATATAAAAACCCAGATCGGACCTGCCAAAATTGCGTATGGGCTCTCGCATGCACAATTTGGTGTGGTCCAAAAAACTACAATGCTGGGACTCACTCCTACTTTGGTGACATTTACGGAATAAACCTTAGAAATTGACACAAATGACAATATACAGCTATTTATGTCAATTGCTGGAGTGCGCTAGGAGTGAGTCCCAGCATTGTAGTTTTATGGACCACACCAAATTGTGCATGTGAGAGCCCATATGACACCTATATTTTCAGTGGACCATAGCCGTAGACCTCTAATGTATTTTCGCATGCAATATAAGTAACCAATGGCTTATCCTAACTACGGAATTTAAGTTAAAAGTATTGAAAATACGCAATTTTGGTAGGTCCGATCTGGGTTTTTTTTTTATATTTTTCAAATATATATTCACCACAAATGTTTTTAAAGCTGTTTAAATTGAACGCACAACATCTTCTGTATGAATTTATAACGAAAAACCATCAATAGGATATTTATATTTTTCAATCACAACGACAATCTGTATGAAATTGGAAAATATGGCCCTAAAACCTATATATCAAAAACAAGTGCTGCTAAGAATGTTATATGTTATGGTTACAGAATTCTTTTATTCAGAGACTCATAATGAAATTTCATTTGGAACATTTCTTTCTTTAACAATATTCCCAAAAAGTAAAGGATTTTGCTAGATTTTGATCCAGTATGGAATTATGCAAAATTAACAGTCCAAAATTAAAACATATAATTTCATCCTAATATATATAAATTTGTAATCTATTTTTTTTAAGTAAATAGTGGCTATAGATTTATGGTTTATTTTGAAACTCAAAGTGAAATTTTGTGTAGAATTTTTCATCCATTGACACTTTTCACCTATACCCAAGTTTTATATTACTTCCATGTATCAACTCGAAAAAGAAGGAAAATTTTTCATAAAAAAAAATTGGGAAATATTTTCATGTTTTTTCAGCAAAATTGATACTGATATTTTCATGATATAGAATGTAAATAGACATTTCATTTCTTTAGTGACCTATAGTGAAATTTGACGAAGAATATTTTTGTCTCTGACATCATCTCTCTAAAATTATGTTTTGTGGGACAATTTTGAATAAACTCAGATGAAGTCCGACTTTAACCCTAAAACGTGTTTTTCATTTTTAGAGATTCCTGGCGATTAGACAAGAGTTACAGATTTGTGGGCCGATTCCGTACAGCGAGGCGAGTCGTGTCGCGTTGCCAGTTGCAATTTTTCCATTACGTATGGCAAAAGTCGCACGACGACGTCAAATTTTGTCGCCGTAATGTTCATTTTCCGGCGACAACAAATTAGCCTTCGCCGTTCATTGTTACTAACGAATAAAAATAAAATAAAAAAAAAATAACTTGTTATCGACGATTATTTCCTATCGCTGTACGTAGTGCATTTTTTAAATTTTGTCGCAGAGACGATAGACGACGCGACATGACTCGCCTCGCTGTATGGAATCGGCCCATTGGTGTATTCAATTTTGTAGAATATTCGGATTTGATACGATCACATTTTTAATGAGTTTGTGAAAGATTTTCGAAAAAAGGACAAAAAAGACCCCTTTGATGAACCGCATGAAGGGTAAAATTTTTAACAAAAATATTTCCCAAACCCTCCTAAGTAAAGTTGCCAAAGACACTATATACCTGAAATGCAAGGATTCCAAGATATCTAAACTCGAATATTTCGAAAAATTTAAAAATGGGCGGAACTTGCCCCGCCTATTTTGGTTACTTTCCGACGTAAACTTTAAAAGCGCCGATACACGTGTCTCATATTTTTAGCTCTACTTTCATAATCTACTCGATTTTCCTTGTCATTTTTTTTGTTGTCGCACAGTGTTATAAGGTAAAGTGTGAGAAGAAAAAAAAACCATCTCCCGCAAATTTAGAAGGGGGTTGCTTATGGATTATATGATTGGAGTCTTGCTCTGTTCAATTTTGAAAAAATTCCTTGCAGGTTGTAGAACTGAACATGTATAAAATATAAAATGTTTACCTCTGTCCAGACCTAAATCCAATAAACCCTTATACATATGTACATATGTATATTTTCCCAGTACATTAAATAACGAGACTTAATTAAGTTTGAAATAGATCATGCTATTTTATTTATTCATTTTTATTTTATTTTTATTTTTTGTAAAAGATATAAATTTGTTATTCTACCTATCCTATCCTAGTATTACAACTTAGGTTCTATTATGGACGTGGATGATACTTTTTACAATGGCAATGCTACTTCTTATTCTAAATTATTGTTTTGGCATTTTTATTTAGTCTACTTCTTCAACAGTGGGTCCACTTCTGCCACCACCAAAGCCGCCGGCTTGTTGGCCACACGAAGGTCCAGCTCCATGAAGTTTAGTCATGATGGGTGTGCATAGCTTGGTTAGATCCTTCATTTTGTCTTCATATTCCTCCTTTTCAGCCAAGGTATTGGCGTCGAGCCATTTAATGGTATCCTCACACGCTCTCAATGCTTCACTCTTTTCTTGTTCTGTGACCTTGTCACTGCCAGCTTGATCCAAAGCCTGTTTCACCCCAAAGACATAACTTTCCAAATTATTACGGGCGGCAATTTTACTTCTCTGCTTTTCATCTTCAGCTGCATATTTCTCGGCCTCATTGACCATACGATCAATTTCCGCCTGTGACAGACGTCCTTTGTCGTTCTTAATGGTAATATTTTTGGCATTACCCGAACTCATTTCCTTGGCCGAAACATTTAGAATACCATTGGCATCCAAATCAAATGTCACTTCAATCTGGGGTACACCACGAGGAGCTGGAGGAATACCGGACAAATCAAAGGTACCCAATCTGTTGTTATCCTTGGTCATAACACGTTCACCTTCAAACACCTGGATGGTGACACCAGTTTGATTATCCGAATAAGTGGAGAATGTCTGCGTTTGCTTGCATGGAATGCGAGTGTTGCGTTCAATAATCTTCGCCATTACACCACCAGCAGTTTCAATACCCAAGGACAATGGTGCAACATCGACCAGCAGGACATCTTGGATTTCACTGCTCTTATCACCACTGAGAATGGCAGCTTGAATGGCGGCACCATAGGCAACAGCTTCATCGGGATTAATGGACAAATTCAAGCTCTTGCCACAGAAGAATTGTTGCAGTAGATTCTGTACCTTTGGAATTCTGGTAGAGCCACCAACCAAGACGATGTCATGAATATCATTCTTGTCCATTTTGGCATCGTTGAGAGCCTTCTCCACAGGCTGTAATGTTTGGCGGAATAGATCGGCACAAAGTTCCTCAAAACGAGCACGACTCACTTTTGTATAGAAGTCGATACCCTCAAACAAGGCATCAATTTCAATTGTGGCTTCAGTGCTCGATGACAATGTGCGCTTGGCTCGTTCGGCAGCAGTTCTCAGGCGGCGCAATGCCCTGGGATTCGAACGTAGATCTTTTTTGTATTTCCTCTTGAATTCATCAGCCAAATGATTGACCAGTCGATTGTCGAAATCTTCACCACCCAAGTGTGTATCACCAGCAGTTGAACGTACTTCAAAGAGAGAACCTTCATCGATTGTTAGAATGGACACATCGAAGGTACCACCACCCAAATCGAAAATCAATACATTGCGTTCTCCTTTCAGGTTTTTGTCGAGACCATATGCCAAGGCGGCAGCTGTGGGTTCATTGATAATTCTGAGAACATTTAAGCCTGCAATTCGACCAGCATCTTTTGTCGCCTGTCTCTGTGAATCATTGAAGTAGGCTGGCACTGTGATGACTGCATCGCTGACTGATTTACCCAAGTAGGCTTCTGCTGTTTCCTTCATCTTTGTCAACACCATGGAACTGATTTCTTCGGGGGCAAAACGTTTCGATTCTCCCTTGAATTCCACACAAATTTTGGGTTTTCCACTGTCGCTGACCACCTTGAAGGGCCAGTGTTTGATATCTTCCATAATTTTGGGATCATCGTATTTGCGACCAATCAAACGCTTGGCATCGAAAACTGTGTTCTTTGGATTCATGGCCACTTGGTTCTTCGCCGCATCACCAATCAGCCTCTCTGTGTCTGTGAAGGCAACATAACTGGGTGTTGTGCGATTGCCCTGGTCATTGGCGATAATTTCCACTTTGCCATGTTGGAAGACACCAACGCAGGAGTATGTTGTACCCAAATCAATACCAATTGCTACCATTTTGTTTGTGTTGTGTGTTTTTCTGTTGCTTTTCGCGAACGATGAAATTAAAATTATTTTATTTTCAACTTTTAAACAAATACTTTTTTAAACTTTTCTTCTGCTGTTTGTAACGTTTATTTCACTTTTAAAAATATTCGCCTCGTAATTTTTTTCTTGTTTACTCGCTTTGTGTTTACTCTTTGACTGTTTGTACTGAACTAATGCCGAAGAGAAATTCGCTGCTGCTATTTATACTGAGAATGCCTACCACAGAATTATCCAGATTCTCTTACGAGAACAGTGTAGAAATTTCCAGATAACTTGAGAAGAGAATTGAACAATGTGGAAGAGAACATTGTGTTGTTTATTAAAATTCTCTCTTTCTTTTCACAATGGGGGCATTTAGTTGGGCGTGTGTACGTTTGTGTGCAACATGAACGGACCCATTGACAAAAGCATCTTCTTTAATATACCCTTTTATATTGTATCTCAGAGAAATACTATCTACAATCGGGAAATTTCCTTGATTGTTATTTTGTTGATTTTGTTGTTAACAATTGTTTTAGCATACCTAAGAGAGCGATTATAATAACACTTATTAACATGAGAAACATCTTCCTTATTATTTTACATAAAACATAGATGGGCAACATTTCTCTTAAATAGAATTTAAGGGAAAATTAGAACGGGGTTTTTGTTAAAATTTGTTTGCTTTTTTAATATTTTTTAAACACAGACGGTATCTTAACACGTCCAAAAAACTATTATATTAAAAACAAATGTGCAAAATTACCCGTAAATGTTTATTTATGTTGTAACAACAAAAAAGAGAAACAAAACATAGCAACGCTGGCGTGCAAGAAAGCCCATCTATGACATAAAATGTCATACATTTTCATTATAATGATTATGAGCGCTAGAGCATAGCTATAGCGGCTTTTACATCTAACATGCTATGTCTAAAAGCTGCTTAAATTCCCAAAACAAATATTTTAAATGCAAGTGCAAAATGTATTTGAGTGTCATTGTCATACAAACAAACATGTGAATTAATTTCAACATAAAGCCAATCTACGCTAGAAATACTACGTTTTTATAAAAAACGTATTTGTCAATGGTTCTATTCTATGGCTGAGTATAAATTATTTATTTAAGATCTTTATTTCATCACATTGGCCTTTTGGTCAATGCATAATAATAACACAACGTTGTTATTGATTTCTGAATTACTTTATTATTAGTACGAGCTAACCGCTCCCATTAAAGGTATAAATGTAATTGAACTAAAACTAAAAGTATAGCTAGCCACCACCAAATTGTATAATAAGCATATTGTGGCAATTTGGGCATTGACACAAAGTCAGCACCTTATTGCCCTACTTAATATTCTTATTGTCGCAATCAGGGCGTTAACAGCTATGTCAGCACCTTATTGCAACTATTCAAATTTATTAATAATATTAATTTATATTTTTAACTACATATTTAATAGCATATTTGTTTCCTGATAACTGCTCTCCCTTTAAGAAGTGGGTGTCCCAGCCACGACATAGCTTTCAACAACTCGTTGAATTTTCTTAGAAGCACGTCTTGTCTTAAGATATTGGCAAAGGATGATAGCGCCACTAAAAGATAGACTTGCTGTCATTGCAACGGCAAACAACAGTTTTGGGGAGCCATCTGATGCAACGTCATCCCTAAGTTCCTTTATGATTTTCAGGTTTTGCTCATTCATTCGGTGCAACATCGGCAGGCTTAAAACATCATTATGGCCAATGATGTCCAGTAACGGTGAAGAGGCTATTCCTGGTGCTTTCATTAGGTTTCCATTGTGGTTTATGTAATTGGTATCATTTATTGTAGCTGTGTTCTCAAAGGTGATGAGATAAGTACCGCTTATGGTCATTTCAGGGCTGTTATCTGTTCTAACCCTTGCGGATTGGTCGTTGATTACTATTACACCCTCGTCCACGATGGTTATAGGTCTTAAGTGACTTGGTTGTGTGTGGCATTGGGCAGAACCTCCTGAATGAATTGCACGCGCACAGGTATCGCGTTTCATTACTCTGCAGAATGTTGCTTTGTTGGCCTTTGCACAATTGTTGACAGCTATGCAACTGTATTTTCTTCCAACTGCAATATGGTGTCGTTATGGTTTACAGGAAATATTATGACCGCTTGGCAGCTGGACTCTACTCTAGGATATTCGGATTTCGTGAAAGCGAGTGGATCCAGGAGTGTGGGTGAAAACATGTCTTATGGTGACACTATCGGTACTTAGTAGTGCGCATGATGGAATAATAAGGTGGCGTAAAATAGCTTGGTGGTTGGTTTCAATCTGTCAAACTGTCTGTCTGAAAACTTAAACAAACATTTTGATATTTTGAAGAATTTTCGGCCAAAGTTGGGTTGTTGTTGTGCTCTTTATGTAACCTGGTAAATATATCTTGACCATTATTTAGTCGCGCGTTTAGATCGTCGTCGCTCGATCATCGTGGTTGCTGTTTGTTTGGTGATTTATTATTCAATCCGATCGCAGGTGAGCTACATATATTATAAATAATACATGCACTACATAACTTATTCTAAATGGTTATTATAAATTCACATTAATTAATAATTTTACATAAACTAATAATTTTAATTAAATTGCAAAATTATAAACCTTTCAATAAATAGACTTCAATTTATTATTCCCTAAATTTGGGGAGTTTTTAACGTTATATTTAGCTAGTGTGACAATAATCTTAAAATTCAGAATTTGAGCGAAACTGTGCAATTTTGGTCACTATTATTACTTATATCCAAGATTTGCCTATGAGTTGGTTTCATTTGCCTTTCCGTCCCATTTCGCTATTGATTTTTTAACCGGCATATAAAAAAGAAATTGATCTCTTGAATTATCTTTGTGGACCTAACGGCAATGCTATTGTAATATTGATTTATTAAACGGAAACAAAAATACAGCTTGGACAATGCAATAAAAGGAAAGAAAGCAAATAAATCTATCGCAAATTGACCTTTCGGGCCACTCCCCTTCTAAAAAATCGTCGAAAAATTGTTCGAATTATTATTAAGATACTAGTCATGGAGTATTTATATAAGTAAAAACTCAGATTGCTGACCTGTGCTGTAATATAAGTGTCCATTTCAAAACGAAATTTTGTGCTTTTATTTCTATTTTCGATGAGGTTAAAATACCATTAAAATCATTTCCCACGGAGGATGAATTCACTCATATCCATGATAGAGTTTTCAGAGAATGCGGCAATCAGTTCTAAGGGTTTTAGCTATGGCTAAAGTAATGTCCAAGATTGTCTAAACATTATTATGCCCTTTTTTCTCACATGCAAAATTTAAGAGCTTTTGTGTATTCATTACAATAACAAACATGTCGATCTACTGAACATCTTTAGTGACCGATTTTTCTCTAAAATTCATGTACATCCGATTTAGGAAATACCTAGTCTGTCAAGTTAAGGTAGCGGTGAGCGAAATTGCGATATGTAAATCATATTTTAAACATAAATGTAATCCAAATTATTAAATTTAATTAATAAAAAGTTGACACCAACTTTAAAGTTGCCTAATGCTCATGAAATAAGGTAAAGTTTGCAATAGACTCAACTCAGAACAAACAATACCTAAGTGGATACAATGCGAAAACCTTGTTAATATGTGCGGTATTTTGTTGAATTTGAAAAAATAAAGCCCTAATATGCATATGTACGTGTGAATTTTGATTTGCAAAACAAGGGTTTGAAAAGCGTCAATTAATTCTTAGCGATTTCGAGTATTTTGAAAGAGTTATATTTTTTGCGAGTTATTAGTGAAATGACATAGAAACGTTAAAAATGAAAATTATATTTAATCAAATGTTACATTTTTTAATTAAAATATTTTATTGACACTTCCTTTGTTTTGTTTACAAATGCCTATAGTTTAAATTCTACCTTCGCAGCTCTGAGAGGTTTCTTGTAGAAGATATCTGATGGTAATATGTGTTTTGTTTTAATGATACTAGAAATTGCTCTATTAATAGACCAACATTTGCCTTGGATCGTTTGTTTGCATTTGATTTACTATTATTCTGCCAATCTTAATGATGGACTAAGCAATTGGACAAATTGCGGATATTTATTGTAGTAAAGAAATTAGGGTAAATTTTGAATTTTGGTGGAGGTTCGTTTGTTAATTCAACTTGAATTTAATCCAGAGAAGGATTTAAGAAATTTCTAATTAATGGTAAAGTGAGATCTTTGCTAATAAATTCATTTAATAAAATTCAATTATGTTAAAAACAAATTTTTAACAGATCAAGAGTGTCCTTTAATCAAACTTCTAAGATCGTTAAACATTTTTTCTTCCATAAAACAATGTCCGAAGAAAGGAAAATTAAAAAGAACAAAAATTTAGAGAAAAAATCTGAGTGCACCAATGATTTTTTTACTTTGGCTAAGAAAGAACAATCCCTTTCTTAAAGTGCGGAAAATCATGTAATCATTTGAATAAAAAATTGGAAAATAAATAAGTTATTCTCAACTAAGAGGTAGTATTGAGTTTCTAAAGATTAATATGCCAATGTTAGGTAGAAGCTAGAGTTAGGACAGATAGTAATATAATTGCTAGGACGAATCATGGAATCATGGCTTTAATAGAACGGTTTGCTAAAGCTGTCATCAGTTTGCAATTTTTTCTTCGGTTGTCTTATAAAACTTCAACCTGTCTGCTGAATAATATGCTAAAAATGGGATTGTATGATATTTTAAATCGTTTTTAGAAAATTTGTATGAACAAATGTATCATTTGGTGTTGAAATAAACACTTAATCATATCTATAAACCAATTTAGTGGAAAAACCTTGGAACTTATTAATTTTTCGCATTTTTCTAAAATACTCATAAAAAATCTTATAAAGGAGCTCACTTGATGCTTTGCTTGTATTTACTACTTTCGAAATTTTAAGAAACGAGGACTCTAATAGATTACTAAGGGCAAAATATGAGATTAATGAATATTACTAATAATGCGAAATATTAAATGGATAAATTAATATTTTTTAAGAAAACAAACTTAAAAATCAACTAAATTGGATTAAATACAAATAAGATTAAATAAGATAAAAGATTGCAAAAAAAAATTTAATAAAATGAGCAATAAGTATGAAATATGGATAGTAGGCTTTTTTGCCTTTGTCAAACACCCTATTTTGCCTGTGTGTATTACATCTGCTTAACGGGTTTTTATTGTTTATTAGCAAACGATGTAGTACTTTATATCGACTCTTCTTTTCTAAGAGCAAACCATGTGTTACAATTTTGTGTGAATTCTTTCTTACAAAATTTTTATTAATATATTTAACCCTCTTGTCATTTTTATCAGACTGTGTTACTTCTTTTGGCTGAAGTATTTCATCATTTTTTTTATTTTAAATTCACTTTTAAATTGACTTAATCTGATTTTGATATAGTCATGAAGATACATTTTATTATAATTTCTAAAATCTTTCTTGTAATCCATAATGGAAACTTCATTTATTTCATTTAAATTTTCAATTAACTTGTCGCTACTGTTATTTTCTTTTTGTTTGTCCTCCAAAAATAGGGGATATCTAAGTCCTTTATTTTTAAATTGAGATTTAACTTTAATAGGTATAATTTTATTATCAGACTTTAAGCAGACCAAAGACTTTTCGATTATTGCCTCGTTTGAGGTCAAAAATTCTTTCGGTTTATTTATATCCAATTGTTTATAAGTGCTCGACACTTTTTGTAACGTGTGATTAATTATCGGAGCTAAAGTGTTTAAGGTTATAGCCTCGTTAGAGGTCGAATATACCTTAGATTTCTTCAGGTCCGATTTCTTAAAGTTATTCCGTATTTTATTACGGCTTTTTGATTGTTCAATTATCTGAACTGAATTTGAATTATTTGTATTTATTGGAACTAAACTGTTTAAGGTTACTGCCTCGTTAGGGGTCAGTAATTCCTTGGGTTTATTTAGTTCAAATTTTTTAATTGTTTCCTTTAATTTATTAGGGAATTCTATTTGTTCATCGGGTGTCCCGTAACCAATTTTAACTGAAGAGTTGACCATTTTCGCTTGTTAGAATTCGAACATTTTTCCGAAAAAACATTCATGTTTTTACATGAAGAACTATCGTCAATTTTCCGTCTATCCTCTTCCGTACCTAAGGAGTATCTATTGGCATAAATGTGGTCAAATCTTGATGTTATATCGTCAAATTGAAGTTGGAATTGTTTCTCTAATCGCTCCGTTCGTTCGCGGACGGCATTTTTCACCGCCGCTTCTATCACCTTCTGTAGCTCGATTATATCCATGTCTATTATGGACGAGCACTTCAGGATGAAACTTTCACGAAAGAAAAATTTAGCCGAAAAAACTATTTTTAGTTACATGTTACGATATCACTTACACTGAATTATTAAATTCTTGTCACATTTTCTAAAACACATTTCCACATTATTTTTTTAATTCTTTTTTTTCTCAAAAAGTGCATAAAATTTTGAAGTCTATGTTTTATCAAAAAGTCTACTTACATGTGTTTATTTTTGATTAATTTAATATTTACAAATATAAACTAAATCTCCAGTTGCTTGTTGATCCAAATGTAGATGATGGTGTTGTTATAGTTGGGCGTGGATGATCTTACTTTGTTGGGCGCCAATTATTTATTTAAGATCTTTATTTCATCACATTGGCCTTTTGGTCAATGCATAATAATAACACAACGTTGTTATTGATTTCTGAATTACTTTATTATTAGTACGAGCTAACCGCTCCCATTAAAGGTATAAATGTAATTGAACTAAAACTAAAAGTATAGCTAGCCACCACCAAATTGTATAATAAGCATATTGTGGCAATTTGGGCATTGACACAAAGTCAGCACCTTATTGCCCTACTTAATATTCTTATTGTCGCAATCAGGGCGTTAACAGCTATGTCAGCACCTTATTGCAACTATTCAAATTTATTAATAATATTAATTTATATTTTTAACTACATATTTAATAGCATATTTGTTTCCTGATAACTTATACACGCCAGTTGTAGAGGTAGGTCAGGTATTTCTTAAAGAGTAAACACCGACAGACTTGGGGATAGAGAATGTTCGCCCACGAGAGAGCGTATCTGCAAATAATACTTTATTTTTGTAAATTTATTTTTGAGAGTGTTTAAATTTGTGGACCAGCAACTGAATCATGTTTTATTTTGGTTTTCCGACAGCATAACAAAGCTAATCCAATTGATAAGCATAATAAACAAATGCCTTAGAAAACGTGTTGCTATTAATAAAAGTATGTATGTATGTATTTATGGACATACACGTGAGGTTAAATGTTCCACCCACTGATTCTAAACCAGTGAATCACTGTTTTTATAAAAAGGGGAAAACGCTTCTGCTTTCGTCATGTACTACTTATTAGTCCCAATCCACACTAGTGATTTCAATTAAATAATTTCATGAAATTAGCCGTTCTAAGATCGAGTTCCCCACTACAGCAATTTCATAAAACTACTTTAGTATGGAATTCGATCTCAAAACGCATAATTTCGTAAAATTTATTTATTTATATTTACAACAACTAACAAATTTACAAAAACAACATTGTTGTTATTGAAAATTATTTATTTATTTAATAATATTAATATTATAGTAAATATAATATTAATATGAAAAGTGACTAGCATTGGCTGCAGAGGCCATCAGCTAATACATTGTATATAAATTGACTTATTAAGGTAGTGAACAATTAAATTACAGTTTTTGTATTCGATATAAAATTGTAGATTGATTTAATGTTGTCAACATTGGGGGATCTAAGCATTTCCATTCCATTGTTGTTGAGAATTGTTTGTTGCATGAGGGATAGGCTGGTACAAGAATTTAGTATGTGCTGGACGTATGATATATTGCCACATTTAATACATTTGTTGTCAAGGTTCTTGTTTAGCAGATGTTGATGTGTGGAAATTGTATGTCCCATTCTGAGTCGGGAAAAAGTCCGAATTTGTTTTTTATTCACATTAGTCGGGTATACGGCTGGAGAATAACTGAAAATTAGATGTCAAAGAAAATATTGAATAAAGGGGTCGTCCTAAAAATGTTCTCTAAATCCACTAAAATAGAACAAATTTGAATCAAAATGTGAATATAAAGCATTCTAAACTGTCGTAGGTCATTATACCCTCAGCATTTATGCTAACGAAATAATGGTTTTAGACCCCAAGTATGTTTGGACGAAATATGTTTCAGACAATTTGGAGTCGATTGAGCAATGTCCGTCCGTCTGTCTGGCTGGCTGGAGCGCTTAGTTTAAGTTTGAAGATGGGCTATATCGGTACACTCCTTCCGGTACCTCCCACACAAAAGTTCGAAAATGTTCGGAAAATTTGTGCGCACGATAACTCTTGAAGGGAGTAACCGATCTTGAAATGAGTACAAGACTTAGATTAGGTTTCAATATGGACTTAATCGGTCCACTCCTTCGGGTACCTCCCACACAAAATTTCGGAAAAGTTCAGTTTAGGGCCATCTCCCGAATCGCTTTGATTTTTGTTTTAGCAACTTGTATTCACTGCCCCCCATACGACGGTACAAGTTTCATTAGGGGCAAGTCCATACTTCCAGAGAAAATAGCATGAAAGTTGCAAAAAACCCCTATGACACCGTGTGAGGTGGTTGGAGCGTAAGATAACTCTCGAACGGATCTGCCGTTTCGGTCCAAAATGTGGCCTTCGTAATATTTTGTGCAAACTTAGTTTAAGTTCGAAGATAAGCTATATCGGTCCACTCCTTCAGGTACCTCCCCCACAAAAGTTCAAAAATGTTCGGAAAAATTGTACGTACGGTAACTCTTGAAGGGAGTGGCCGAATTGGTCCATACTTTACACATCCTAATATATCTACCAGATATAGATCAGGTTCAAATATGGACTAAATTTGCCTACTCCATCCGGTACCTCCCACACAAAATTTCGGATAAGGTCACTTTAAGACCTGATATCGAATCACTTTGATTTTTGTTAAAGCAACTTGCATTCGCTGCCTCAATTACGATGGTAAAAGTTTTTCAGGGGCAAGTCCATACTTCTTGAGCAAACAGCCCGAAAAGTGTAAAAACCCCATAGTCACCATATGTAGTGGCTGGAGATCCACTTCCATAACGGTCAATGTCGATCCATTCCTTTTAGTATCTCCTCCGCAAATCTTTAATCCTAATCAACATTTTTGTCGGTTCAAACGCCCAAAATTTTTAAACTCCCTAAATACATACGTTTTTTGGGAAAAAATTGTTTCACAGGCTGAGGGTATATCTCTGTCGGCAAAGCGGACTGATGTTATATCACGATATGGTGATATAACATTTTTTTCTTTTATACATTTTTACGTATTTAACCGAATTTACCGATCCAATTGACATGGAATTATTCTTGAATAGATCCTTGAATTCATAAATTTCGTTTCTGATACCATTACATGAAATGGTTTTGAATAAACTGCAACGTGTTAAGGGTAATGTTTCTATACAAAGTTTCGTAAACATTTTTTTGTTGCATGCATTTTGTCTAGTCTTAGTTGTATTTATGTCTTTGTTTTGTGTAAATTGTTAGTTTTGTAATTCATGCATATACATACATATGTATGTATGTTTGTACCTTTTATAAATTTGCCTTGTGTAAAAGTATGTTTTTTGTTGTTTAAAGTAATAAAAACGATCAAACGTACATATAACATTTTTTACTAAAATACAAGGCGCCGACTATTGGAACATGTGATGCCGACTATTGGAAAATGGTGCCGACTACCAGCAAAAAAGCACTATTTTATGAAATTCGCAAATTTCACATGTTTTATAAGAAATTATTCAAAATATTTTTTATTTCATCGAAAAGTAAACTAAATTTCGAGGCAAATATGACATACCTTAATTGGTCCATATGACCAAAGTTGTCTTCATTGCTTTCATTGGCAGCCTGTTTTGGTCATATGGACCAATTAAGGTATGTCATAGGGCAAATACCGCCTTGGAAAGCACAGAGGAGACTCTGTTGTGGTATGGCGTTGTATGAGTGCTGCCGGTTTAGGAAATCGTGTCTTTATCGAAAAAATGTTTGCATCATTGGCACTTCCACTGCATAAAGCTGGTCACAGCAGTGTCAGAAAAGCAAAAAATAAGAGAATTAGTAAAACCAGTAAATAATAGCAACATACATTTAAGAGCTTTCTAGAAATCATATTCATACATACATACATATTATGTATGTATGTACACTGCACCCCGCTTATTTACCTCTCTGCTTAACTGCCTTTCCCGTTTAATTGCCTCACAATCTGAATCCCCAAAGTTTTTCATATAAAAGAGTTCAAACTGTCCCGCTTAACTACTTTTCTATAAGTACCCAATTCGGATATTTGCCCGTCAAATATTTCCCCCAAAAAAGAACAGTTAATAATGTTTTTCTCGGTTTATTACCCGCACTGGTGTATTTATGAGAAAATCAATTTCGACGACTACGTGAATTGTAATGAAGATGTGCAGTGTTATATTATGGTGTTATGCTCACTGATGACTAAATTTATTATTGATTAAATAATATAACTTATATATTTTTAGACTTTTTTACTATAGGCCGTTTTGTTTTTTTGGCGATTATGATCTAATTGTTGTCATTTTTTATAAGGCTGAGATGAGATTTTCGTAACTACGCACATGAGGTAGTTATGCGGGATTTTCGTAACTGCCTTTCCCGCATAACTGCCTCAATTTTTTGGAATTTTATGAAAGGTAGTTAACCGGGGTGAAGTGTACTAACCAATGTGTGTATTTTTGCGTCAAAACATTTGCCGTCAAAATACAGAAGAAGAAATGCCGGCTATACTCAATACAACACAGAAAGATACAACAACAAATGTATGGCGAAATTTCGAGATACAAATCAGCCCCTCTTCCCCTTAGGTATTCTTTAAAATAAGTAGTAGTGGCAACAGACACTCCATCCAGAAAATCCACAACACAGAAGTAATAAACAGAGAGAACCACAATAAAAACAAAAACAGCACACATTCATTCATACAAATACTACAAAATCAAAACAAAACATTGACTGCAACAACCACCGCACACCGCAGTGTATCATGAAATTTTCAATTCAACAATACTACTGCTGTGTCAGTATCGTATAATGAGTATAGCCAGTATTTATAAGGGTGAGTAGTTCAATTCATTCTCTTCGTGATATGAACACTCTCTTCTCAATTTATCTAGAAATTTCCACGCTGTTCTCGTAAGAGAATCTGGATAATTCTGTGGTAGGCATTCTCAGTATAAATAGCAGCAGCGAATTTCTCTTCGGCATTATTTCAGTACAAACAGTCAAAGAGTAAAGACAAAGCGAGTAAACAAGAAAAAAAAATTACGAGGCGAATATTTTTAAAAGTGAAATAAACGTTACAAACAACAGAAGAAAAGTTTAAAAAAGTATTTGTTTAAAAGTTGAAAATAAAATAATTTTAAATTTCATCGTTCGCGAAAAGCAACAGAAAAACACACAACACAAACAAAATGGTAGCAATTGGTATTGATTTGGGTACAACATACTCCTGCGTTGGTGTCTTCCAACATGGCAAAGTGGAAATTATCGCCAATGACCAAGGCAATCGCACAACACCCAGTTATGTTGCCTTCACAGACACAGAGAGGCTGATTGGTGATGCGGCCAAGAACCAAGTGGCCATGAATCCAAAGAACACAGTTTTCGATGCCAAACGTTTGATTGGTCGCAAATACGATGATCCCAAAATTATGGAAGATATCAAACACTGGCCCTTCAAGGTGGTCAGCGACAGTGGAAAACCGAAAATTTGTGTGGAATTCAAGGGAGAATCGAAACGTTTTGCCCCCGAAGAAATCAGTTCCATGGTGTTGACAAAGATGAAGGAAACAGCCGAAGCCTACTTGGGTAAATCAGTCAGCGATGCAGTCATCACAGTGCCAGCCTACTTCAATGATTCACAGAGACAGGCGACAAAAGATGCTGGTCGAATTGCAGGCTTAAATGTTCTCAGAATTATCAATGAACCCACAGCTGCCGCTTTGGCATATGGTCTGGACAAAAACCTGAAAGGAGAACGCAATGTACTGATCTTCGATTTGGGTGGTGGTACCTTCGATGTGTCCATTCTAACAATCGATGAAGGTTCTCTCTTTGAAGTACGTTCAACTGCTGGTGATACACACTTGGGTGGTGAAGATTTCGACAATCGCCTGGTCAATCATTTGGCTGACGAATTCAAGAGGAAATACAAAAAAGATCTACGTTCGAATCCCAGAGCGTTGCGCCGCTTGAGAACTGCTGCTGAACGAGCCAAACGAACATTGTCATCGAGCACTGAAGCCACAATTGAAATTGATGCCTTGTTTGAGGGTATCGATTTCTACACGAAAGTAAGTCGTGCCCGTTTTGAGGAACTGTGTGCCGATCTCTTCCGCCAAACATTACAGCCTGTGGAGAAGGCTCTCAACGATGCCAAAATGGACAAGAATGATATTCATGACATCGTCTTGGTTGGTGGCTCTACCAGAATTCCAAAGGTACAGAATCTACTGCAACAATTCTTCTGTGGCAAGAGCTTGAACTTGTCCATTAACCCCGATGAAGCTGTTGCCTATGGTGCCGCCATTCAAGCTGCCATTCTCAGTGGTGATAAGAGCAGTGAAATCCAAGATGTCCTGCTGGTCGATGTGGCACCATTGTCCTTGGGTATTGAAACTGCTGGTGGTGTAATGGCGAAGATTATTGAACGCAACACTCGCATTCCATGCAAGCAAACGCAGACATTCTCCACCTATTCGGATAATCAAACTGGTGTCACCATCCAGGTGTTTGAAGGTGAACGTGTTATGACCAAGGATAACAACAGATTGGGTACCTTTGATTTGTCCGGTATTCCTCCAGCTCCTCGTGGTGTACCCCAGATTGAAGTGACATTTGATTTGGATGCCAATGGTATTCTAAATGTTTCGGCCAAGGAAATGAGTTCGGGTAATGCCAAAAATATTACCATTAAGAACGACAAAGGACGTCTGTCACAGGCGGAAATTGATCGTATGGTCAATGAGGCCGAGAAATATGCAGCTGAAGATGAAAAGCAGAGAAGTAAAATTGCCGCCCGTAATAATTTGGAAAGTTATGTCTTTGGTGTGAAACAGGCTTTGGATCAAGCTGGCAGTGACAAGGTCACAGAACAAGAAAAGAGTGAAGCATTGAGAGCGTGTGAGGATACCATTAAATGGCTCGACGCCAATACCTTGGCTGAAAAGGAGGAATATGAAGACAAAATGAAAGATCTAACCAAGCTATGCACACCCATCATGACTAAACTGCATAGATCTGGACCTTCGTGTGGCCAACAAGCTGGCGGCTTTGGTGGTGGCAGAAGTGGACCCACCGTTGAAGAAGTAGACTAAACAAGAACAGACTGACTGATTATTACATAAGTAGTAGTTGGATAAGTTCGCACAACCATTGTACAAATTATAACTCATTTTCATTTTAAAGCTTAAGTTCCTCAGGCTAAATTAGTTCGCATGTAGAATAAGTAGTGGAATTTTGATAAATATATACACGTAAGAGACAGTATTTGGAATCCAATAAAACGATTAATTATTTATTTAAAAAGTAAATGTGTTGTTTTTGTTTTATTTTGGGGGGGTGACATACAGTGGAAGATAGCTCTTAGGAACAGAAGGACTTTAAAGTAAATCGTCAATGAATTAAAAAAATGCGACCATCATTCTCAAAATTCTACTTCCCCAATTTCACAATTTTTTTATTTCCATATTAATTGATGTACGGTAGAAATCGATAACAACGACGAAATCCAGTGGGGTTACTCTCTATTGCGATGCGTTAGAAAAATGCGATGCGTAAGGAAATTAAATGCGTCTCTAATACGTTTTCGTATCTCCTTTCGTAAGTATATTTGTTCTTTTTTCCTTTCTGGCACCGCCGTAATCTGTAATACAAAAGCATATGTCAAAATCGTGTGTTGACGCAAATATCTTGCGCTAACAAAATATCAAACGCATCGCAATACAGAGTAACCCCCCAGAAGTTCACAATTTCTGGCCCTTTATTTCCACACAAAACAAATATGGCTTATAACGGCATTTTGGTTAAAGCTACCAATACCGTCGGTCCTTTGAACGTCGTTATAAGCGATTTCGACTGTACGGGTATGTTCTGAGACACACTTCACCTCTCACTTCACGCCTCAAGCATTTTGTTTACCCCATTTACGCTTATTTTTCGAGTATTTTATGGACGGACTAGGGTGTACTATACTTTTTAAATACCCTAATGAATCTTAGCCCCAAGAAATTCGCAAAAAATAGGAGTAAAGGGAGTGAACAAAATGCTTGAAGCGTGAAGTGAGAGGTGAAGTGTGTCTCAGAACATATCCGGTATTTTATGGTGATTTTCGTACTTCTTCGAGATATGAACATCCGAAATTGCCGACGGCTAAATACACTCAGCCTATGACTCTAAGGGGTCGATTATGGATAGCAACTAAACTGTAGTTGCGTTGCCAGAAGAGAAAATCATGCAATTAAAATGAGTAAAAAGGCGGAAATTGTCAAATCCAATCAGTATCAGTGTTTTGAACCGTCAGATATTAATTTAATTGTAAAAGAGTATAAATTTTAATGCGGAAATACAAAATTCTATTACTTAATTTGCTGTGGGCAACGCAACTGGAGTTCGGTTTCTATCCATAATCGACCCCTAAAAAACAACAAGTAAGAAAGTATAAGTCAGCTATGCTGACGGAGACATAAACTCAGCCGCTGACCAAAAAAAACAATAATTATGGTACCAAAAATTTTTAGTAACCAAACTACTTCATAAAGGACTTGAAATATTAAATTATTTTTAGAGTTATCTTGTACAATAGCCATTTAGGTATGTATGTGCCGGCAGGGTTTGGAGCTTTTGGGCCAGGAGGTATTGGCTTACTCCAGAAAAAATTGTACTGTTGTAAATGAGGCCGGAACAACTAGAATTGTGTGTTTTATGGCTGCTTATGTATAGCAAAAACATAATAAAAAATTGGAAATTAAGGGATATATGAAAAAAATATATTTATAATAATAAAAATAAATAAAAGTGTCAAGTAAGTCCATACCTATTTACATTAGGCAATTTTCCTTGCGGCAATTGTCAGTTGGTAGGTGAGAGAGGGTGTTGAGAGGCAAAGGGTTACCATATGCCTCACCCCTCTCCCCATCAAACTGACAATTGCCGCAAGGAAAATTTCCTAATGTAAATATGGACTAATTGTTTTTGAACCAAGAAAACGAATCTTGTTTGTATTAATTTATGAATGTAATCATTTATTAGCAGATGGGATATGTTTTGGTATAGCCCCCATAAAACAGTACGTCCCGATTTTCGGTATTTTGATGAATTTAGCTAAAATTTTTAACCGAACTCGCTGTAATATGATATATGTATGAAGTTCTTAGGGATCACAACACTTCTTCACCAAAAATATTGTCAGCATAGGCCCACCCACCCTCCAGACTTTAGGTACTTTGAAAATTTTAGCTACACTTTTTGACTGATAATAATTTGGCATTTAAGGTTTCCTACAGTCACAAAACTTCTCCACCGAAAAAAAAATCAACAGAAGTGCATGTTGTGGTGTAACGCCCATATAATTATCTCAAGAAACATGGACTTGTCCCTGAACCTAAATTATATCGTTGTAATCAGGACCACAATGATTATCTTCTATCTATCTTTAATTTTGAGAGAAATTTTAAGACATGCAACAGTTCGAATATGTCAGTCACCCCTTTCCATAGTTATCATGCTCACCATACCTTTTTAGGTGGTCATGTTAGCATTTTTTTGAGCTTTCAGACATTTATTACAGGAAGTATGGTACATTTATATTTGTAATAGAACCACAAGTACTATTTTCGGAGAAAATACCAAAAATATCCTCTAGCGGACGCAAACAAACAAGACCGAATTTAAGCGCAAATTTTGAACTTTTGTGTTGGAGATACCCAACTGAGTAGTCCGAAGTACACCTTCCTGGAATTTTATATACATTTGAAAAAATTTTACGATTTGCAATATTTCTGCCAAATCAGATACTCAATTCGTAAGTTATGGTTATATATTTTTTTTTTTTGGTTGGTGCAGGCAGTGGTCTGGAGATCTTGGATTATTAATTATTTCAGGAAGTATTCACGCACCCATGAAGAACATTTATTCACAGTTGGACAGAGTCTTCTGGACAGCTTACTTGGCCTTATTACAGTTTACTCATAGACTAATGAAAACGTAGACGTCGGAACTCTCTCACCGAGTATGTTCGAATTGAGTGTGGTAACTACACCTTTTTCAGATGTAATTCGAAACATTTTAGTTGTAATTCGTAACATTTTATTTGTAATTCGAGAATTATATTTGTAATTCGTAACATTCCATTTGTAATTCGAATTATTACATTTGTAATTCGAATTATTCTATTTGTAATTCGAATTATTCTATTTGTAATTCGAATTATTCTATTTGTAATTCGAATTATTCCATTTGAAATTCGAATTATTCTATTTGTAATTCGAATTATTCCATTTGTAATTCGAATTATTTTATTTGAAATTACAAAGGAAATCTTTCGAATTACAAATGGAATAATTCGAATTACAAATGGAATAATTAGAATTTCAAATGGAATAATTCGAATTACAAATGGAATAATTCGAACTACAAATGGAATAATTCGAATAACATATAGAATATTTCAATTCAAATAATTCGAATTACAAATGGAATATTTCGAATTACAAATGGAATAATTCGAATTACAAATTGAATAATTCGAATTACAAATGAAATTCTCGAATTACAAATAAAATGTTACGAATTACAAATAGAATTCTCGAATTACAATTAGAATAATTCGAATTACATCTGAAAAAGGTGTAGGAAACTCAGTATAAAATGCCAAAAAATACAACTTAACAAATATTTTGTTCAGACAAAAGGCTACATGGGGATAGTTTTTGATGGGAACTATATCCTCAGATAAAAATATCCAAGAAATATTGCAATTTTCCCCAAAAATCGTCTTCGAACTTTTTTGAGTTTTCGGGTTTGAGTGACTTGGCCGCGGAAAAATTGAGTAATCCGTCGTCTATGAATTCATTAGTCTATGCCAGTAAACATCAAAATTGGTGCATTCAGTTGTAACAGTGCACGGTTTTAGTTTATTGGCGAGGGGTATGAGGTAGTGAAACCCTTGTACATGGTTTTCTGTGTTTTCTATGTTGCCTTTTCCTATTACTCGCGTCAAGAAACTCGCTAGTGTGACCAAGGACTCAAAGTACGTCCTTCTACTTGATTTAAGTTTGAGAAAAATATTATGATGTGCAAAGTTTGCACCAATGACAGTCACTCCACTCCATTAAATAGTTATCGAAAGTTTGTCACCGTAGGAATTTTAAGAGTTTTGAAACTCTTAAAAAACTTGCCCTCGATGAAAGTAGTTGTAATCAGGGCCACAAGGACTATCATGGATGAAAATATCAGTGCGATACTCGAAAAGCCCTCCAACTGCGAAAATTTTGAACTTTTGTGAAGGAGATAACAAGAGGAATTGTCCGATATAGACCCTCATAGAACTTGATATATCTTTGGAGAAATATTACGACTTGCAATGTTTACTATCAGCCAGTTTCTGTATGTCGAAAAAAGAATGTGTGCGAAAGAAACACGTCCAAACTCTTGTGTTTTTCAAATTTGTGTTTTGTTTTGAACCAAAAGCAAAGATAAAATTGTTTCGAAAACAAAAGTTCGGGCGTGTTTCATTCGCACACATTCTTCTTTCGACATACAGAAACTGGCTGTATGTTTACATTTACGAAATCGACTCGATTTCAACTGTCAATTCCATTGCTCAAACGTCAAATGAAATACAAATTTAACGTACATATACGCAAAGGAATTGACAGCTGAGTGGATTTCGTAAATGTAAACATAGTAAAGGGTGTTTTTTAAGTCCGATAGAACTTGAAATTGTAAAAAATAACACAAAAAATTAAATTGTAATCAAAATTTTTTTTTATTCGAAAGATCAATACGTGACATTAACATTTGAAAATGATTTCGGGCATATGGGCACCGCGGCTGTTCTTGACGAAGTACATTCTGGACGTCCAATTTTTGGCCACTTTTTCGAGCACTGCTGGCCGTATGTCACGAATAACACGAACAATGCTGGCCTCCAAGGCATCAATTGTTGCTGGTTTATCAGCATAAACCAGTGACTTCACGTAGCCCCACAGGAAATAATCGAGAGGTGTCAAATCGCACGACCTTGGAGGCCAATTGACAGGTCCACTTCTCGAAATCAACTTATCGCCAAATTTTGATTTCAATAAGTCGATGGTTGCGTTCGCCGTATGGCACGTAGTGCCATCCTGTTGAAACCACATCTCCTCCGGATCAATGTCATCCATATTTTCAAACAAAAAATCATTGATCATGGTGCGGTAACGATCTCCATTGACCGTAACGCGAGCTCCGGCCTCATTTTTGAAGAAATAAGCGTGAAAACCGCACCATACGGTGCATTTTTCTGGATGTAATGGTATCTGTAGGGTCTCTTGTGGATTGGTCTCACTCCATATGCGGCAATTTTGCTTATTAACAAACCCGTTAAGCCAAAAATGCGCCTCATCGCTGAACGCCATACAAATGACGAAGTCGTCTATAAGTTGCGCGAATCGACGACTGATTTTCAAAGTAAATTTGGTTAATTTCGTAGCGTTGTTCAAGCGTGAGTCTATTCATGATGATTTGTCAGAGTATACTGAGACAAATAAAAAAAAGTTTCATCAAAATTTAATTTTTTGTGTTAGTTTTTACAATTTAAAGTTCTATCTAGCTTAAAAAAAACACCCTTATTATGGTCAAATGGGATAGTTAATTCGTACGTTATCATGTTCATCATTTATTGGAAGATGAGATATGTTTTGGTATAGCCCCCATAAAACAGTACCTCCCGATTTTCGATATTTTGATGAATTTAGCTACAATTTTTAACTGAACTCGCTGTAATATGATATATGAGGTTCTTAGGGATCACCAAAAATTGTCAGCATAGGCCCACCCTACCCTCCAGACTTTAGGTACTTTGAGAATTAGAAAATTAGCTACACTTTTTGACTGATAATAATTTGACATTTAAGGTTTCCTTAAGTCACAAAACTTCTCCAGCAAAAAAATTCAACATAAGTGCATGTTGTGGTGTAACCCCCATATAATGCTACCTCCCGATTTTATGGGCTTTTAGCTACATTTTTATCTAAGTACCTGTTATTTCACACCTGAAGCCCCCATATAACGGTACCTTGCGATTTTCGGTGTATTGATAAATTCAGCTACGTTTTATGACCGAACTGTCTGCAATTTGGCATTTGAAGATTCCTGTGGTCACAAAACTTCTCTACAAAAATTTTTCAACATAGGTCCACACTTTGATATAGCTCCTATATAAAGATACCGCCGATTGAAGACATTTTTAGATACATTTTCTGGCCCAATTTAGGAATTGGGGGAATCGGATGTCGAAAAACTTCTCCTCCTACAATTGTGGACAAGGAAAGTAATTATTCCATTTTAGTTCCGAATATTTTATGGTGGAGGGTGTAAAAAGTTCGACCCGGCCGAACTTAACAATTTTTACTAGATTTAGTTGAGTGTGATTGAGAGGTTTTGGGTTCTTATCTCAAGAAACATGGACTTATCCCTGAACCTAAATTATATCGTTGTAATCAGGACCACAATGATTATCTTCGTTTAAAATTTCGAAACGATTCTCGAACATACGAGGGCAGTTCGGAAACTTCTTAGCCTAGCACAAAAAGCGCGGTATAAACAGAAAAAAGTTAAGTGGTTTGGAAACTTCCATCTCTGTTATGAACACATGTTAAATTTTGTTTCGATCTGGCAACTCCTTCATATAGAAACAGGTGTTCAAAAAAGACGCATCCGCAATTTTTTTACAATGGAAAAATTAGAAATGCGTGCTGTTATTAAATATTCACATAAAAAAGGTTTATCGGGACAAGAAATTCATAATGATATGGTGAATGTGTTAGGTGAAAGTGCTCCTTCATATGCAACAGTAAAAAATTGGGTTGCTGAATTTAAACGTGGTCGTACAAGCATTGAAGATGAACCACGTAGTGGACGTCCAAAAACAGCAACAACAACAGAAATTGTAGCCAAAGTGCATGATATGGTATTAAATGATCGACGAATAAAAGTGCGTGAAATTGCTAATATCATGGGCATCTCAAATGATCGAGTCCATTTAATTTTGCATGAAGAACTACAGATGAAAAAGCTTTCTGCAAGATGGGTGCCGCATTTGTTAACAGTCGATCAAAAACGCATAAGAATGAACATTTCTCAAGCTTGTTTGGATCGTTTTAAGCGAAATAAAATGGATTTTAAGCGTCGTTTCATAACTGTTGATGAGACATGGATCCACCACTATACTCCAGAGACAAAAGAACAATCCAAACAATGGACTGAAGCTGGAGGAAGTGCCCAAAAAAGGCAAAAACAATTCAATCGGCTGGTAAGGTTATGGCAACGGTTTTTGGGACTTTAAAGGTATTTTATTGATTGACTATCTGCAAAAGGGTAAAACAATAAATTCAGAGTACTATTGCAACCTTTTGGATCAATTAAATGTACAAATTCGAGAAAAACGTCCTGGCTTACAACACAAAATAATTTTTCATCAAGACAGCACCAGCGCACAAGAGTGTTTTAACAATGGCTAAAATCAACGAAGTAAAGTACGAGTTGCTTGACCACCCACCTTATTCTCCTGATTTAGCTCCCAGTGACTTTTACTTGTTCCCAAATATAAAAAAAATTCCTTGCTGGCAAGCGTTTCATCTCAAATGAAGATGCAATTACAGTTGTAAACCACTATTTTGAAGGCCTTGAGGAAAACTATTTTAATCAATGGATAGAATTGCTAGAAAAGCGTTGGACTAAGTGTATTGAAGTTTCAGGAGATTATATTGAAAAATAAAAATATTTTTGAAAAACTAACTATTCTCTTTCATTGATAGGCTAAGACGTTTCCGAACCGCCCTCGTACCTTAAACTGGAGTTAGCGGAAATTTTGAAATTTCATGGGGGAGGTGCAAATATGGTCCACATAAAAGCTCATTTAATTTTGAGAGAAATATTAGGATATGCAACAGTTCGAATCAGATACTCAATTCGTAAGTTATGCTTATCATTTTTTTTTTGTTGGGGCAGGCAGAGGTCTGGAGATCTAGGATTATTAATTATTTCAGGAAGTATTCACGCACCCATAAAGAACATTTGTTCACAGTTGGACAGAGTCTTCTGGACAGCTTGATTGGCCTTATTACGATTTACTGAAATATTAATTTGGTGGACTCGGCATAAGACGAGCTGGCCAACTATGCTCGGATCGGGATGAAATGTCTTTTCGCAGATAGATCTCGTCTCCCTGATCACAAATATATACAACATTTGTTGCGGTACTTCCCGAGATATGGGCCTCCGAAATTGCGAAAATTCCCCTGTTAAATGCCGGCTACTTAGAGAAAATTTTTAACTTAAAAGAAAATTGAGTTCCCGTGCCCGAGATTGGCTCCTGTCCATAGGAGAAAGTCTTAAATCCCCGGCCGAAGGCCGGCTATTTAAGAGAAATTTACATTTTTTAAAGAAAAACTTTTCCCATAGTTGGTAAACTCAACTTGTTCCGGTGGACTCTAAAGTTATCTTAAGGTTGCTGTTCAGCTTATAATGTCGGAACCATATTTTTAACAAAGGCTCCTAATAAGAGGACACTTTTGGGAGAAGTACTGCCGCCATTGTTATGGCTATTAATGATAAACGGGATGCTATGCTGATGACGAAGTAATTCTCATCAGTGGCAAATTTCCATTTACTTTGCCCTGGCTCTAGCAAAACACTCGATCTAGGCTAAACGAAATGGTTTAGGTCTGAATGCCGCTAAAAAAGAGCTTGTCGGACCGATTTGCCTTTTAGTATTTTGAATGGTGTGGAGTTAAGTCTTTCTCTGGAAGCCAACTACCTTGGTGTAGTTCTTAACCATTAGCTAAGGTAGAAAAGAAATACTGTGGAACGGGCTAAAATAAAAACTTGATGGGGACTCAGGTTAGAATGCTATAAAACAGGACTGCACCAGAGCGCCTGTCAGAAATACACATCAATTATCAATTCTATCCCTCCAACCATTGAATTAATGAGTGCACACCGATTCATATTAGCTAAATTATTTAGGACCTACTGTTTATCGCCGACTTCAACGGCATGTCCTTGGTTTTAATAGTTCAATTTCAGGCTTCTAGAGGTACTGTGAGACTAAGTGAGATTCAGGCATGGAACCTTTTTTTCTTTATAAATAGATTACCCATCTACACTGAAGGCTTAAAAATGGAAATATACAGTGAGGAGCTCAGTACCCTGCATTAGAATAAATAGGACGAAAACTGTAGTCTTTTTCAGGCGGAAATCTTCGGTATTTTGAAGACTCTGAAATTAATTGACACCGGTGAAATACATAGCTGCGGATAGTCAAATAGTTGTGTTTGTCGGTAGCTGTGCCATTCATAAAGCACTTAAGTCCATTCAGAAGTTAACTGCACTTTTATGGATACCCAAACATTGTAATATAGAGGAAGGTTAGGTTAGGTTAGGTTAGGTTCAGGATGCGTGACTGCCAATGCTGACAGCCACTCCACTCGGAGACCTTGAGGTCCATTGTGATCATCCAGACTATTGTTGTTATTGTTGATTGATGGTGTTTTGTTGTGATGTACTTAGGTGAATCCGGTTATTGTGTTGAGTATATGGTGATTGTGTGCATAATGGAGATGATGATTGTTGCTGGTTAATGTGTTTGTTATTGGTGATTGCTGGTGTTGTTGTTGTGATGTAGTTAGGTAAATCAGATTATTGTGTTGAATGTATGGTGATTGCATGCATAATGGAGATGATGATTTTTTGCTGGTTAGGGTGTTTGTTATGGTGATGCCAAAGATGATAATGTGAGAGTTCCAATGCTATGTGTTTGGGATATGGTTGGTTATGTAGGGGGTTTGGATAGGAAGGAGAGGGAGAAAATGGAAGTGTACAGAATAGATGAGAGGAGGGAGAAGAAAATACAGTAATTAGTAATAATCAAGAGTAGGAGAAGAGTAAATGAAAGTAAGGAAAATATGGATATAAGTAAATATGTAAATATAGGTATACTACATGCTACATACGGATGCAGATTAAGACCGCACTGTACTGCCCCAGAGCCACTTAAGGCTCTTGCAGTACGCTACCAAGATTTTTGGGTCGACAGAGGAAAAGTAGGAAAGAGATTCAATCACGTGTACACCAAAAAGTAAATGCCTTTTGACAATTAGTCTAGGACATTTACATAAAAGGTGCTCAATTGTCTCCGTTTCCTCCTCATCCTCACATAGCCTACAGTACTCAATGCTGTTGCCATCCCACTTGCACGTCATAGATCTAATGCCGCAGTGGCCAGTTATGACTCCTGTGGCGATCCTGATCTCCGACTTGCATATTGAGAGAAGGGACGCAGTCCTACGCCTCGAGATAGCCGGCCAGATAGACTTTGATACCTTACAACCAGGTACGTCCTGCCATATCCTTTCGGTTTTCTCTGCGTAGAACTGGCTAAGCTTGCCGAGAAAATAGCAAAGCGGGGGTTTGACGTAGTCCTCTACCATAAGGTTAGAGGACTGGGAGCCACGTCTTGCTAATTCGTCAACAATCTCGTTTCCCTCAACATTGCAGTGCCCTGGTACCCAGCATAGCCTAACACGTGAGTTACAAGTTTTTAACAAGGACCTACAGTTTTGAACAATCCTAGATTTAATAGTATAAGACCTTAGCGCCTTAAGGGCGGCCTGGCTATCTACATAGATTGTGACTGCCCTACCTGTTTCGTCCGTCAGTCCTACTATTAATTCTAAGGCCTTCATTACTGCGAAGACCTCCGCTTGAAAGACACTGCAATTCGTATTAAGCTTGTAAGAGCGTTTAATGTTTAGCTCATTGCAGTACACCCCCGCACCAGTACCTTCGACCATCTTAGAGCCATCAGTAAAGATGGAGAGGCTATCGGGTAGTGGCCTGCCATGCTCCCATTCACTTCTGGCAGGGATATAGACCTCCGCTACATCAAAGTCCAGCGAAGGCGAGATGTAGTCTGTTTCAGACCCACCGCCACATAGTCCGATCTGACTGCTAAGATGTAAAATGCTAGCATGTCCAGACCCTGAAGTACGCCATAGATTAAGCTCCTTGAGCCTCAAGGCACTACGGGATGCTAGATACTGAACAGAAGCATCCAGAGGGTGGATGTTCAGTATTGCACTCAGTGCTGCTTGAGGGGTGCTCTTCATTGCCCCCGTAATAAGAACTGAGGCTGATCTTTGCACACTAGCTAGTCTAGACAAATTTGACTTACTATTCAGGGCCTGCCACCAAACAAGACACCCATAGGTCAGAATGGGGCATACCACTGTCGAGAACAACCAATGTACGACATTTGGTCTCAGACCCCAACTCTTACCTATCGAGTTCTTACAAGAATAGAGTGCAATTAGACCCCTTTTGGTGCGCTCCTCTGTGTTCCTTCTCCATCTAAGTTGATGGTCAAGAATCACACCCAGGTATTTCGCCTCCGTAGAGAGATTCAACTGCACTCCATCTAGTGTTGGTGGTACGAACTCGCTGATCTTTCTTTTCCTAGTAAAGAGCACCAGCTCTGTCTTAGCCGGATTCACACCCAGTCCATTGTTGTGAGCCCAGCGTGAGAGTTTAGCAAGTGCCCTTTGCATTAAATCAGATAATGTGGTTAAGAATTTCCCACTAATCAGGATTACCACATCATCCGCATAAGCAACTACCCTTGTTCCTAAATTGTCGAATTCCAAGAGTATCCCATTTATCACCAGTAGCCAGAGCAAGGGGGATAAGACTCCCCCTTGAGGTGTGCCCCTGGTGACAGATCTCCTAATAGAGCTCTCCCCAATATTAGAATTGATCAGTCTGCTTCTAAGCATACTGTCAATCCAATCTATTAAGATAGAGGGGACACCCAGTGATTCTAGAGCGAGATGAATGGATTCGAGCTTCACGTTATTAAAGGCACCCTCTATGTCCAGAAAGGCAGCCAAAGTGAAATTCGAATCCCCCATATTCTTCTCTATACAACCTACGACACAGTGTAGCGCTGTTTCTGTTGATTTACCTTTAATATAAGCATGTTGAGAATTGCTTATGAGGTCACTGCTGAAGAAAGTTCTAATTTCTAAGTCTAACAACCTTTCCAAAGACTTTAAGAGAAAAGAGGAAAGACTAATCGGCCTATAGTCTTTAGGCAACGAGTGACTTGGTTTCCCAGCTTTGGGAATATAGGTCACTGTCACCTCTTTCCATAGTGCCGGAATGTGCGATAGTAGTAAACATGCCTTAAAAATCTTCTGAAGGATGGTTATCAGCACAGCCGGTGCATTCTGAAGCATCGCTGGAATGACACCATCAGGTCCAGGAGACTTATATGGCTGAAAAGTACTTATCGCCCATGAGATCTTGGGATAGCTTATTAATCTGTTGACAAGAGCCACCTCCTCGGGCGTGCGGTTCCTGCTTTCATACACACTCGGTGCACTCGAGCTGGCATCCTCACTCCCAGGGAAGTGTGTTCCTGTCAGCAGATCTAGAGTCTCCAGAGCGGAGTTAGTCCAGGTACCGTCATCCCGTTTGATACTCCCGAAGGGTTTTGGATCCTTCGAGATCACCTTACGGAATCTCGCCGCTGCATTAACCCCTTCTATCGATTCACTAAAGCTTTTCCACGAGTCCCTTTTAGCTTTCCTGATTTCACTCTTATACCGATTGAAACTCTCTTTATAGAGATTCCAGTCGGTATCAGACTTTGTTCTGTTAGCTTTATTATATGCTTTCCTACAACTTTTCCTAAGCTTAGCCAGCTCCTTATTCCACCAAACTGGTTGTGTTCTCCTACCAGGATAAGTTAACGGGCAGGACTTCTCATAGCAACACAGGAGGACACGCGTGAGATCTTCAACTTGGCCATCTATTTCCTCCGTTGTACGTGGTTCGGAGAACTCGCACAACCTCGAGGAAGCAAGGGAGTTGTAGATTTCCCAGCTTGTTCTCCTTGGATTCCTATGAGGTAGTTGCCTTTTACCTCCAAAATGCACTCGAAAGTGTATCGCCCTGTGATCTGAAAAAGAACACTCATTCGATACTCTCCAGTCCATTATGGAAGTATCTTCCATATTCGTAAGAGTGATGTCTAAGACCTCCTCCCTTACCCTATTATGAAAGGTTGCGGTGTCACCCCTGTTGCATACTCTAAGATTATTAACTAAAATAAAATCGAATATGGACTCACCCCTCGTATTGGTGTCTCTGCTTCCCCAGTGAAAGTGGTGAGCATATGCATCACAGCCCATCACCAATCTGCAGCTGCCCGCCGTCTCCTCCACAAGTTTGCGCACCAATTCGCTAGGTGGGTCGGGTGCCTCATACGGCATATAGACTGAGGCCAAGACTAGAGCCCTACCGGTAACCCCATCCAGTCTCACCACAGTCGTATCACCATCACTGTAATTGTAGAGTTGAATAAGATTTAAACTTTTTCTAGCTACAATACAAGTTCTTACTTTATCTCCATTATTCGCATGGAATAGTGAGAAGTGCTTATTGTTTAGCCCAGAAACCCTATTTTTATACAAATAGGGTTCCTGGACCAAAGCAATATCCACAGCAGAGTCTGTGAGGGAGAGAAGGAGTTCAGCAGCTGCGGCCTTACAGTGGTGCAGATTAATCTGCAACACCTTGAGACCGTGCTGCTGAACAACCTTACTGTGACCCCGAGAACCTGAACCGAAGTCCACCGGACCCGAAGTACAGCACTCCCCCACAGTCTCTGATGTATTCAGCACTCTCACTGTCAATGGTGAAACGCATCACCATGCCGTCTCTCTCTCTGAAGCGCTTCAAAAGCCTCCAGCCGTCTACCGACAGACCCCTATTTTGCTTCCGCAGCATCTTAACAACTCCCCCTGCGTCAGAGTCAGGAGGCGGCACCCACGTAGTGGCCACAATCCTCCTGGGAATCTCCTCCACAGGGACAGCAGCTAGTTTACAGCCTTCCCAGAGGTTACCAGAATCCCCTACTAGCTGGACAAGGAAGTCTCTCGACTCCTCGTCCTGGCAGTAGAGAATTCTGATTCCCCTTTGGATGACTGCTCTGCCGAAGCCGGTCTTGCTGGCGTCAACCTCATCAGAGGTGATGGCCTCTCTCAACAGGCCTTCCACTGCAATCCAGTGAGAATCGCTGATCCTCCCATCCAGATCAGCCTTGTCAATTATCGCCACCCGGAGATTCTCCGGGGCGATCACGCCTTCCCGGTTAACTGGCAACGGGGTCCTGCCCTTGGAAGTCCGTGGGTATGACATTCCTGGGTCGGCTTTACTAGCCTTCCCAGGTTGAGTCCCTTCAGACTTCCCCTGACCGGTCGTCCCTTGTGAGAGCGGTGCCATGTGGTTGCCCGGTCGACGATCCACCACCCTCTTAGCTACAGGATGCGGATCCTCAGAAGATCTGACCCTCTTGACGCATTCCTGCGCAGATGTCTTCGAGTATCCGCTCTGTTTTGAGGTCGATGGTCCGTCATCCGCTGCAACCCCATGGCCACTTACACTGCCAGCACCTCTCTTTACATCAGAAGAATGAGCTCCAGTAGGTGTCGACGACCTTACAGTTGTCTGTTGTCCAGTCAACTGTAAGTTCGTCGCCCCTACTGGATCTACACCCTTCTTTACCCCGGCGGGTTCAGTGGCAGACACTGGCAAGACAGTCGGCATAGGCGGTACCTTTGACGGCTGTCTAACTGGTGGCTGCACTTTACCCTGCACCAACTTCGAAACGGAAGGGATCACTCCAGTGCTTCCCTTACGCTCCGTAGTCTTCGGGGCCAGTGGAGTCGACCTGTCTAATCCTGCCGCGGTCGTCGCAGACGCTCGCAAGGGATTAGAGCAGGTTGACAGCACTGGTTTTGTGGTTCTCCCCATAGAGGTTGCCCTTTTCTCAGCCGCTGAGCTGGAAACTGCAGCCTCCACAGGGGTCGGGATCTGGTCAATTGGCAGGGAGATCCTTTCAAAGTGAGGGTATTTCTTTTCAAAACGCCTCACAAATCTGATCTTCAGGCCAATTTCCCTAAATTCCGACGGGGTCACCTCGGATGGGTCCTTGCCAATAAATCTACGACAGTAGTAGATGGCTCTCCGGTAGTTATACCTGTCCTTCTTCTGCCGAGATTTATTGGCTTTGGTAGAGGGAGACATGGGGGAGGCCGTCGACGTATCCTCCTCCACAGCATCCTCAACCAAGGCGTCTTGCCTGTTCAGGGTTGGTTTAGCCCCTGAAGGAGAGGGAGCCTCAACCGTTAGGTTAGAGCTCTCCAAAGCACGAGAGAGAGTAGCGGTGGATGATTGAGATGGGATAATTGTGATATCCATCTCATCATCCTCCCAACTCTCCCAGTCCCATGGAGGGGGGCTCTCCTGACTGAGTCGGAGACTCTCACTGTCCCTCAGGAGCTCGAGCAATTCCCTGCTCTGCTTATTAATTGCGTCACTGACATTGTCCAGAGTCGGTTCGTTGACGTCCCCGCCCAGGGGTTGAGTGTTCGCACGAGGTGCGGCATTGTCCGGGTTCGAAGCAAGGGTCGATAATGAAGATGGTTTGGGATTGTTGTTGTGGTTTTGTTTTAAGTTTGAATTATCCATAAGAAATTGACGGTAATGGGGGAGCTGAGTACAGCCATGGCATAGCCCTCCACTACCATGACTGGGGCACTGACTACTCGCTGAGGTGCCCAGGTATCAAGCGAGGCTCCGTACGAATACAGTTGGTACCCTAACTGCAAACCTTGGAACACCGATAGGCACGAGGTCGCATAACACCCCGGTGTTAGGGGATCTCTCAATTACTTTGGTAGGAGATCGCTACCAAATATATGTCACTCAATCCAAGGATACACTTTGACTTTCAGTGCACTAAGTTGGTATCTGACAATGAGTGGATAACCTTTGGTCGATCACAGCCTCCCAGTTCAACACTACAGGAAGTTGAATGAGAGATCTGCGACGTCTAGCCCTCGCATCGCGCCAAGATTGTTATCCCCGGCGAGGGTAATATAGAGGAAAATGAAATCGCCGATCAATCAGCACAAATGGCTTCGTGAAACAGCCGTTGTGTGATTTCATTGGGGTGCTCGTCAAGATATTCTCTAATAAAGTTTGTTGGATCTGGTCCGACGAACCTAAGTGTCAAGTGATCATCCTCATCGAGTCGGTTTATCCCTACACTATCTTAATAATTCAAGATTACAATTGTGGTAGGATTAATATCTGGTCACTATCACGTTGGATGAACAATTTGTAAGTAAGATGCATCGAATATTGATAGATTTTTGCAGGTCCTCTTTGGATGAAGATGAGAGGGTGAGGATTGAGCATCTGCTATGCTTAGAGGTATCAGACAGATATCAAATATCTGCCCTAACTTTACGCGCTTCTCCTATCCATTTTCTTAGATATATTTTATTTTTATATATGATGGTTCACGAGTGAAGAAGGACTACCTGGTTTAAAAATTTCAAAACTACCCCCCGAGAGCTATTTTTAAACTGCACTCCTACAAAAAATGTTCAAATTGGTTTGGGGGGTACCCTACGGTGTGGACCTATATAGTCTAGTTCATAATCGGACATGATTAAAGTGCAGAGAAAATATAACGACATACAAAAGTTAGACTAATGTCAATCACTTCTTCCGATGGTTATACTACCAACCATCCATTTTATTTGGCCAAATTAGGATTTTTAGAGCTTTTGGGCCATTATGTCATGAAGCATGGGGGTGTCCACGAAAAACATTAGATCGCTGTAAACAATACCATTGGAAGCAGCTTCGGTAAAGATTTTCAAACCACCCACTGAACATAAGCAAACATTTTGAGCTTTTGTGGGGAACGTACCAGAAAATTTTGTCCGACATAGACCTTCTTAAAACTTGCAAAGAAAAAAGAAACTTTGTTGACCACATATGATGTGATAGGTCGATGATGTGATAGGTCGATCGGCGCCAGTTTGATTCGCAAACATAAGTATAAGGCCCTTTGAACTGCGACAGAGTGTCTTCTCATGTCAACAGTAATTTTTTGCATGAGAAGACGATTATGCTTCCATTACGGCAGGAGGAGGCATTGTGACTCACAAGAGAGCCCATGTGCTCTAAGTGAGCGTAAATTTGTTATCGCTCACAGCCTGTGTAGATGCTAACACGTTGTGAACAACAACAAATTTACGCTCATTGAGAGCACAAGAGAGACCCAAAAATGTTCTCTGCCTCACTCTGCATTACGGCAACACTATATATGCTTTAGTTGCAGTACTTGCTTACTAAAAAACACCTAAAAATGTGAATTTTGACCGCGATTTATTTAAAAATCCCTACAGCGATTTTTTCTTCTTTTTGGATTTTTCTCATCTATGAACATTGCTGTTTCAAAATTCACAAAAACTTCCCCTGTGTAAGCGGTTTTCATTAAAAGTTAGTTAAGGCGCACCCTTCTTGACATTGTTTTATAATGGGGCGATACATTCAGTGCATTGTCTCAATTTGAACTTCAATATCTCAAAAATGATAAAACCTACGAAAATACCGTAAAGTCTTGTAGAGAATTTTCATAGCTACAACATTTTCTTCAGTTTCATTTTGATAGGACTTGCGGTTTCTAAGCAAAATCGTGAAAACCTAAACAACCTCTAAAAATGTCAACTTGAATCGCGATTTATTTAAAAAGCGCTCCGGCGATTTTTTTTGTTTTTTTGATTTTTCTCATCTATGAACATTGTAGTTTCAGAATCCGCAAAAACTTCCCAGGTGTAAGCACCTTCCATTTAAATTTGATTCAAGAGCACCGTGCGCTCCGACAAACCAGAGTAGTTTTGACTCCACTACGTTCGGGATGGAACAGCCGCCTAAATTCCTATAGGGCAAGGATTGCTGACAAAACAATTGCCAACCATACTGCACATGCCCGCACGACGCACTCAACTTTTCAAATGCCTTGCTAAAACTGAGAGTAGCTATGTGGTTACAACCCATTGGAACAGCCATATTCTTGCACCTGGAAATAGACTCAGAGCCAGATTGAGCAGGAAAACGAAAATACAATTATATTATATGCTGTTACAACAACTAGAACAGACCGGCGGTCGGACATGGCTAAATCGACTGTATGAAGCCGATTTCTTGCAGAGATACTTCGGGTTTAAAAACATTATTTCCTAAACCATATCCTCATTAGCATAAAGGCTGAGGGGTAAAAAAAAATTATAGACTCAAAATTCTTCCTTTTGTTATTTCTTCTAGGAACAAGTTAAATCCTTTACGCGCTACTTTTTATACCCTCAGCATTTATGCTAACGAGGGTACGAGTATATACACTTTCATACAGGCAAAATGTGCCTCATCGAAATAATGGTTTTAGACCCCAAGTATGTTTGGACGAAATGTGTTTCAGACAATTTGGAGTCGATTAAGCAATGTCCGTCCGTCTGTCTGTCTGGCTGGCTGGAGCGCATGATAACTCTCGAACGGATCAACCGATTCGATCCAAAATTTGGATTTCGTAATATTTTGTCCAAACTTAGTTTAAGTCCTTCGGGTACCTCAGACACAAAAATTTCGGATAAGTTCAGATTAGGATCTGCTCTCGAATCGCTTTGATTTTTGTTACAACAACTTGTATTCACTGCCCCCCATACGACGGTACAAGTTTCATCGGGGGCAAGTCCACACTTCCTGAGAAAATAGCCTGAAAGTTACAAAAAACCCTATGACACCGTGTGTAGTGGATGGAGCGCAAGATAACTCTCGAACGGATCTGCCGATTCGGTCCAAAATTTTGCCTTCGTATTATTTTGTCCAAACATAGTTTTAATTCGAAGATAAGCCATATCGGTCCACTCTTTCAGGTACCTCCCCCACAAAAGTTCAAAAATTTTCGGAAAAATTGTGCGCATGATAACTCTTGAAGGGAGTGACCGATGTAATCCATACTTTGCACATCCTAATATATCTACCAGATATAGATCAGGTTCGAATATGGACCATATTTGTCTACTCCTTCTGGTACCCCTTACACACAATTTCGGATAAGTTCACTTTAAGACCTGCTCTCGAATCACTTTAATTTTTGTTGAAGCTATTTGCATTCGCTCCTCTATTACGACGGTAAAAGTTTTTTCAGGGGCAAGTCCATATTTTTTTGGGAAAACAGCCTGAAAGGTGTAAAAAATCCCTATGTCATCATATGTGGTGGCTGTCGGAGAGCACGATAACTCTCGAACTGTTCAACCGATTTGGTCCAACATTTGGTCTTCGTCATATTATATCCAAACTTAGTTTCATGGGGCAATACCGGTCCACAACTTCCGGTACTTCTCCCCAATATTTTAAAAATGTCACTAAAATGCTAGGACGATATCACTTGAATGGGGCAACCAATTTGAGCCAAACTTTGAATCTCCTAATATTTTGTCAAAATTTAGTTTAACTTCTAAAATGGCCCATATCGGTCCTCCCTAGGAGTACCTCCCCCACAAACGTTCAACATTTATGTCTTAGTGCAGTTAATTCCTAATCCACATTTTTGTCGGCAAGTTCAAATGTCCAGAAAGGGCCACAAAATTCTGAAGAGACCTTAAATACATTCGATCCGTCCGTAGGTGAAAGTTTCACTTCACATTGGCTGAGGGTTAGGGTGGGGCGATTTGTGTGGAAGCAAAAAAACCTTAATGAGCCCTTCGCGTTTCTGATTCCTGGGATTGAACTGAGCAAAAAAGTCCACTGGACCATATATCTACCGCGAAAATCGAGCCTCCCGATTTTGACTTTAAGTTTTTTATTGACGTTTTTTGGATATTTTGGCATATAACAGCCAAACCATTGGGATTTTCGATCCAACACAAAGACAAACATTGTAGCCAAGATAGCAATTGAAAACTCTCTAATACATCGCAAAAGCGTTGGAACGATCCTTCAGGCAGTTTTGTCCCTAATAATGTGCAAACTTTTCGGAAAATGTCGATAAATGAAATTGTGCTACAAAATTTGACCCGAAAAATATTCAAGTGTTCTGATGCAAAATTATATCGTGTTGGGATCCATGGACAACGACAATGCCTTTATTTCGCTCGGGTCACTTCGTTTTATTTTTTATAACGGTAAAAGTAGTGTAAATCTGGGTTTCTTAAATTTTCAAATTTAAACGGGCATATCTTATTTTTTCCACAACGGATTTCTTTTGATCCTTCTTCCTTTTAAAGGGGTGAATAATGTCTTTTGAATAAGCTATTATTGTTTTAAATCGGTTAACAAATGGCTATGTTATAGTGGTTTATGTCTGAAAACCCCCACAAAAAACCTATAAAGGAATTTCTTATAATTTTCAAAATAATTATAGAACAAAACAAAAAAACATTATATTTTTGAAAATTATGAGAAATTCCTTTATAGGTACCGTTCTACAGTTCTCTGCAGGAATGCTTTATATACAAAATTTAGGCCATTTCGGTAGGAAAATGCGGCTATAACCGTGAAAATACTGAAAAACGGGGGGTACCGTTCTATGGGGATATGTTACAACATAGACCGATATAACTCTTTTTAATAACAAACATCCTAGGACAAGTCGAAACTTCTGTACCAAATTATACCTATCATAAATATTGCAAGCTGCATCTTGACGCAGCGGACGTCGTTATACCGACAAACGGAATGTCAGGTAACTTTAATTGTATATAAAAGGGTAAAGGTATAGAGCAATCATCAAACATTCAAAAGATACGTGAGTATGTAATAATATAATAATTGTTCCACAAACATCCCAGGCGGGACAGGGGAGACTTCTCGCATATCAATGAGTGCACCCCGATTCATATTAGCTCATTGATATGGGACCTACTGTTTATCGCCGACTCCGAACGGCGTGTCTAAGACACCACTTGTAGAGAAGTTGTACAAGGCTGAAATACTCAGAAAATGTCGCCAACATTACTGAGGGGTATTTTGCCACCGTTGAAAAGTGTTTGATGTTGACTGGCCGGGGAATCGAACCCACGACCTTTAGCGTGCAAGGCGGGTGTGCATACCATTGCACCACGGTGGCACCCGTGAGTATGTATTAAGTAAAAAAAAACTTGAACTTATCTCATTTGCTCTCTTATAAACGTCACTTCAATAACTGTTTGTATGCACCGTGGATACATTTTATTGAACCTTTTAAACATTTCCAAACATGTATACAGAGTATATACTACTTACCTATCATTAAACAATGCAAACAACTGCTCACAACCTGTTCCCTACACCCCCTTTTTAAAGCTTGACAGACATACAAGCTTAACAGAACCTACCACCAGACAATGCGAACAATACCTAGCCTCCTCTGTACCCTTTCCGCCAAAGTCATGTACCGTGACATCATCAAATCATCTACGAATTTACGACAATGTGGAGACACAAGTGTTGGTGAATACACTTGCATGTCTAGAAATTTTCCACAAAACCCTTACCTTTCTCCCACATCTGTCATTTGTATAGTAAAAACGCATTATTGTTGTTTTCCTTTTAGGGAACAAAAATGTAATTCCATTTATTTAGCGTATCTTGGTAAATACTTTTATAAATCTATAAAATAACAAAGGAACTTAAATAATACTCAATGAGATGCTTCTTCTGCATTGTATGCAATTAAGTTTTCAGAATGTTTATACGGTTGTGTACATAAATAATTGTTTGTAAAGCTAAGCAAAAAAACTGTTTTACTTTGGTTGGTTGCAGCAAAAGATTTAATCAACTTCTTCAACGGTGGGGCCAGGGTGACCACCACCACCATAACCTTTGGCTGGGTTTGGACCACCTCTACCACATCCGCTGGCCTGCTGATGCATACGAGTCATTACCGGTGAACAGATTTTACTCAACTCTTCCATTTTATATTCAAATTCTTCCTTTTCAGCCTCGGTGTTGTTATCCAACCATTTTATGGTTTCATTACATTTTTCCATTAGGCGATCCTTATCGGATTTCGGTATCTTATCACCAGAATCTTCGAGGGTTTGTTTGACACTGAAAACATACGATTCCAATTTGTAACGGGCCTCTACACGTTGACGTTGTCTTTCATCTTCGGCAGCATATTTCTCAGCTTCATTGACCATGCGTTCTATTTCGGCTTGTGACAGACGTCCTTTGTCATTCTTTATGACAATATTCTTGGCATTACCGGTGCTCATTTCCTTGGCTGTAACATTGAGAATGCCGTTGGCATCCAAATCGAAGGTAACATCCACCTTGGGTACACCTCGAGGAGCTGGTGGTATGCCGGTCAAGTTAAAGGTACCCAAAAGATTGTTATCCTTGGTCATGGCACGTTCACCTTCGAACACCTGTACTGTCACAGCAGGTTGATTGTCAGAATATGTGGTAAAGGTTTTTGATTGTTTGCATGGAATGCGGGTATTGCGCTCAATCAACTTAGTCATGACACCACCAGCAGTTTCAATGCCCAATGAAAGGGGAGCCACATCGACCAGCAAGACATCTTGTATGACACTGCTCTTGTCACCACTCAATATGGCTGCCTGAATGGCAGCACCATAAGCCACTGCCTCATCGGGATTAATGGACAAATTCAAAGTCTTTCCACCAAAGAATTGTTGCAAAAGATTTTGGACCTTTGGAATACGTGTTGAACCACCAACCAGCACAATATCATGTATCTGAGCCTTATCCATTTTGGCATCATTCAATGCCTTTTCCACCGGTTGCAGGGTATTGCGGAACAAATCGGAACACAACTCCTCAAATCGAGCCCGACTTACTTTGGTATAGAAATCGACACCTTCATAGAGAGCATCTACTTCTAGTGTGGCCTCGGTGCTGGATGATAGGGTGCGTTTGGCCCGCTCTGCAGCTGAACGTAGACGTCTCAATGCCCTTGGATTGGAGCGTAAATCTTTTTTGTATTTCCTCTTGAATTCATCAGCCAAATAGTTGACCAAACGATTGTCGAAATCTTCACCACCCAAATGGGTATCACCTGCTGTGGCCCTTACCTGAAACAGTGAACCTTCATCAATGGTTAAAATCGATACATCAAAGGTACCACCACCCAAATCGAAAATCAAAACATGACGTTCTCCTTTAAAATTCTTATCCAAACCATAGGCCAAGGCTGCAGCTGTTGGTTCATTGATAATACGCAAGACATTTAGACCTGCAATGGCTCCAGCATCTTTTGTGGCCTGTCTCTGTGAATCATTGAAATAGGCTGGCACAGTAATGACAGCATCCCGTACTGTACTACCCAAAAATGCCTCAGCTGTCTCCTTCATTTTGGTCAAGACCATTGAACTAATTTCCTCTGGAGCAAAACGTTTCTGTTCACCCTTGAATTCTACACTGATTTTTGGTATGCCACAGTCATTTACCACCTTGAAGGGCCAATGTTTCATGTCATCTTGGATTTTTGAATCATCAAATTTGCGACCAATTAAACGTTTGGCATCGAAAACAGTGTTGCTGGGATTCATGGCCACCTGGTTCTTGGCTGCATCTCCAATCAATCGTTCCGAGTCGGTGAAGGCAACATAGCTGGGTGTTGTGCGATTACCCTGGTCATTGGCAATGATTTCCACTTTGCCATGTTGGAAGACACCAACACAGGAATAGGTCGTGCCCAAATCAATTCCAATTGCCACCATTTTGTTCGTGTGTGTAAAATGCTCTGCTGAATTGTCGGGGTTTTTTAAAATTATTTTCTTTACTTTTTGCTTTTACAAAGCTTTTTGGAATCGATTTTTCAAAAACGCGTTACTCTTGTTCTCTTCTTCTTTTTGCTTTCTTTTCACTTGAATTCCGCGTAATCAACTGCCGGCTTTTCTCACTGCCATTCATATTTATAGGACTTGGTTCGCTATGACCAACACGGCCCAACACGCCATAGAACATTCATGGGTATTGCGGTATTATCTGGAAGGGTGAAGAATATTCGGGGTGGGTAGAGCAGAATGTTCTCAAACAGTATTGACTGTTCCCACTGAGAACATCTGTCTGTGAGATTCTCAGTTAATAGTTGAGAACAGAACAGATACGTTATCTGAGTTATCTTTTTCTAATAAATTGAAAACTTGACAAGTTTCGTGATTGCTAGCATCCGATTTGCAGATACACTTCAGCTATAATTTCTACAAAAATTGTAATTTTTACATTCCCGTAAACAAAGTAATCGTCGACGTCATGCTTAAGTGTTCCATACGCCATTTTTGAGTTTTTGAGATACAAGTGGTTTCTAGGGTTTTCCGATATGCTTTTTCAGAATTTTTAATCGGCTTGTTCATATCTGCTACAGTTTCCGATATATCCTCGTTTTGGAGGAGGAAACTCTCATTTTCTTCAGGAATGAAATTAATATTCTAATAACTTAAAAGTTTAAAAACAAATTTCAAAAATCAGAACTTTAGTTTTCGATTGAGAAGTTTTGAATATATTGTCGCAAAGATTGGAAAATTCTTTTGTCACTTTGTTCCATGTGATTTACAATAGTTTACATGTGTGTCATATGTATGGATAGGGAACAAATCGAAAAAAATTCTTTTTTTGAAAATTTCTCTATAACTTTTATATTTCATTAGATATTCCGCTAATGTTTTGCAAATACATTATTTATACTGTTAGCAATAATTCATGTTATAAATATTTTCTTTAGTCAGCTCCTCGCAGTTATGACCCAAACTTTAAAATGCGATTATCTCAAAACGGAAAAATGGCGTATGGAACACTTAAGCATGACACCGACGTAATATCAATAGGCCTGTTCGATAACTTCGCAAGTAAAAAGTATTTGCAAGTTCTTGTAAGAACTTACAACTATTTTTCATTTCTCTTTTATTTAACAAGTTTGTTATCGAACAGCATTTTGTAAAAGTTTTTACAAATTTGTACAAACTTTTGGGTTATCGAACAGACCTAATATTTGACGAATCGTTGTCTTATGCCAGACTATGAAAATTTTCATGTACGTGAAAATGAGTTTATAGGAAAGAGGTGTGAAGGTGGTGAAACTCTGTACACAAGGTTCTGCAATCTGAAATTATTCTTTGTGTTTAAATTCGTAACTCCTAAATCAATGCAAAGCAATGAAAATATCAAAATTTTCATATGATTTCATATATGTATGTGTGTAGATGTCGATGAAAATTTGGAGGAAAATGGCAAAACGTTTTCAATGAAAATTTTCATAGTCTGGCATAAGACGTTCTTTCGCAAGTATTAACCCAATCCCTGCGAAGGTTTTGTGAAAAAATGCATATTTTTTCACTTTATCCTGCTTTTAGGACAAAAATTGGAACCCGTATGACCGAAATATAGAAGCAAATAGACAGCTGTAATGCTTTACTGTTAGAAAATACTAATATCAATACAAATATGTTCAATATGTGGATTTTTTCTTCTAAAAAGTAAAATAACACAAGTGGTTCCATATGGAACCACCGCAGTGATTGGGTTAATATTAAAGTTGTGTTCCAGAACCTTCAAAATAGTACTTTTTAGTACTAACAATCAAATTAGCTCTGTTCCTTTACGTGCAAGAATCTTCAAGTTTTACCACTTTTTACTCGAAAAGCGTTCCTTTACTTCAGACACTATACAATTCATATGGGAGCTGTTTACAACTTTTACTACTTTTGCCGGTTTTACCATTTTCTAAAGTAAAGGAACAGACCAATTGCTTTTAACAATTTGATTGTTAAGGTTTCTGCCACGTTATCCAAATATCAGAAATGAGGAATTTGTTCTTCCTGTAGACTACAAAATATTACCGCTGAGAATGATAGCCTCCTACGGAACGCACCTTCCGGTTTTTGATATTTTTAAGTTTTTAGCTGCAGTACCTAACCGAAATTTAGTATTTGGTCTTCGTTGGGTGTATAAAATATTCAGAATTGTCGGTATATGTCTAAAGGCCTGGGTACCTAAGCTGCCTCGTCTGATTGTCTTGCTTGCTTCTGATAAAAGAATAAAAAAGGGCAAGCTTGTTCGAAATTGTCTCGGCCTTCTTTATTCTTTTATTTTTATGTCAAAAAAGAAGCAGGAATGCAAGGCAATCAGCCGGGGCAGCTTATGTACCCAGGCCTTAAGTATTCTTTTGTTATAGTTTGGATTTACCGAACATATTTATAGCTTTTCGGCTAACTTAAGATTAAAAGTGATGATTGAATTTCAAGGAGGAGCTTCTTACCATTAACTTTCAATGTGCAAATTATATTTTTTATGCCTCCAAATTAGTTTATTTTACATTTTCAAATCCATCAGATTTGGAAACCTGTAATTTGGAATTAAGATTACTGTTTGAGTGGAGTATAGATTTATGGAGGTGGTTTTGGATTATGGTACTTATATGTACAACATGTGCTAAAATGGGTACAATTTGGATTTGAACGGATAGAGCTGGAAACCTGAAATGTGGATTTAAGATTACTGTTAAAGTGTAGGATTGGAATATGGAGGTAGTTTTGGACATTCGTAGTTATGTAGTTATGTGTGGTTGTACAATTTGAATTTGTGTGAACGGGTAGAGCTAGACTCTTGAAATTTGGAATAAAGATTACTGTTGGAGTACACGATTGAAGTAGTTTTGGATATTCATACGTATGAGTGCGAAAAGTTCTAATTGGTACTAAGTATGGTACAATTTGGATTTGTGTGAACGGATATGGCTGGGATCCTAAAATTTGGAATTAAGATTACTAGACTGTAGAATTGAGGTAGTTTCGGAAATTCGAACTTATGGGTACGGAAAGCACTAAATAGAACTAAATTTGGTACAACTTTGATTTAGGTGAACGGATAAAGCTGGAATCCTGGTATTTGGAATTAATATTACTGTCGAAGTGTAGGATTCAGGTAGTTTTGGTAAGTCGTACTTATGGGTACGAAAAGTACTACACGGTACTAAATTTGGTACAATTTCAATGTAAGTGAACAGATAGCGGTGGAATCCTGCAAATTGAAATTATGATTATTGTAGGGCTGTTGGATTGAGGAAGGAAAATTCGTACTTATGGGTACGAAAGTTCTAAATTTGGTATAATTTGGATTTGGTACAATTTGGAGCGGATAAGGGTGGAATCTTGAGATTTGCAATTACGATTACTGTTATTATTTTGTATTAATGTCAGTGTAGGGTTGAGATATGTCGCCGAAAGAATCATCCTAAGAATCATAGACAAATAAATTTATAGACGAAGAAATACTCAATGTTGCCGCTGTCAAGTTACTCAAATCCGAAAACTCAAAAAAGTTCGAAGACGTTTTTTGGGGAAAATGACAATATTTTCTTGGATATTGTTCCCATCAAAAACTAACCCCATGTAGCCTTTTGTCAAAACAAAATATTTAATAACTTGTATTTTTTGGCATTTTATTTTGAGTTTCTTTTTCAGCACCCTCAATTGGAACATACTCGGTGAGAGCATTCCGACGTCTATGTTTTCATTAAGGGGAGTACACACTATCATTCAAAACTGACAGTCAACGTACTTTTAGGACAATTTTCGGGCAAATAACAACTTTTACTTAGCTAAAAACATTTGAAATACAATAAATACGGTGTTATTTAGAGATTACAAAAGAAATTTTTCAGATAGGCTTTGATATTGACGAAATAGACCTCGATGACTGTCAGTTTTGCTTGTCAATGTGTACTATACTTTAGGCTATGGCAGTGATGGCCAAAAACACACATTTGCAGATTATAACTTGAGCTAGTGTGAGTGGAAACGTAAACAATGCATTAACCGCATGGTACAATAATACAGGTAGCATTATCATGCCAGCTGATGGTAACATAATGTGTCAAGTGCATTGAATTGACGTGAAATTTTGACACCTCATGTTACCAACAATTGCCGATGCGGCTACCTGTGTATTTGTACCATGATTAACCGAACCAAGGCACATTAAAGAAGGTAGCCGACTCGTATCAGCTGATTGAACATGAAATGTCAAATAAAATTGTTGTAATTGTAAAATGTAAACAAACATCTTGTTCTGATTGGCCGAAGCTAAATCGCTGCAAATTTAAGCGCCAAGGCGAATTGATTCTCTTTACAAATTTTGACGTATTATGTTACGGCAAAAGTTGCTTTGTTGTAGCAATTCGCCGAATCGGCTACCTTCTATATTTGCCTTGGAACAACCACCACTCAGTCTTCGTTCAGAAGTCAATGAAGAACAATTTTGCACAAGAAGAGAATGCTATTTTGGTTTTTTGTATGGGAAAGAGAGTTGTAGTTAACTTTTTCGTAAAGACGCGTGCATGGCTGATGAAGAAGATTCTGTTGTCGCTTATTTCAATGATTTTTAATTTTAGCAATGCATTAACGCACACGCTGTTTGTGGAGAGAGCGAGAGAGATTCGTATGCGTGAGGCCGCAAACAATGCGTTTGTGTTGGTGCCGATACCTGCTGTAAACCAGAATGCGGCACACAACAACAACAATTTGAGCAAACACTTGGTCTGTTCCTTTACTTTAGAAAATGGTAAAACCGGCAAAAGTAGTAAAAGTTGTAAACAGCTCCCATATGAATTGTATAGTGTCTGAAGTAAAGGAACGCTTTTCGAGTAAAAAGTGGTAAAACTTGAAGATTCTTGCACGTAAAGGAACAGAGCTAATGTTGTCAGTGCATGGTTTTTCAATTAGTGAGTGGAGAGAGAAGCTCTCTTTGCTTGCTCGCGAATAAAGAGGTGCCGCATTCTGGTCTATGGGCAAAGCTCAAAAATTCGGCGCTTTTGCTAATATGGCGTTAGCATTTTAAACCCTGGATAATATCTATCCATTTAGTGTAAAAGTAAAGTCATTCCAATACTATTGAGGGAGGAAATAGAGCTCTGTTGTAGGCCGTTTCAAAATACTACACTGAGGGTCTATTTTTCCCCCATACTTTCCAGAGGTATGTTGATGTTTTCAAATCCAAAATCGGACTTTTTTGCATTGGTCCATTATCCGACAATACATATTGAGTCAAATATTCATTCTTTGCATACTTGGCTGTGGCCGATTCGTCATTGTTTATTGTTAATATGGTCTCATGCGTTTTTTATCTGTCTGAATACCCTCCATGACGGCTTTTATTATCACTTTTGGTTTGTTCCAGTACTGCAAGAGTCTACTAATTTTTACTATTTTCTTCGATAACATAAAGGAAAAAATGTTATCGTAGTAAAAAGTAGTAGCTTATTGCAGGTTCTGGAACAGAGCAATTATTAGCCGCAAAAGTCATAAAAATGCTTAATAACTACAAAAATTTGCAAAAATGATTTGTTTTATAGAACTGATTTTCCCGTTGCAATACATTTATTGTCACCCCCAAATAGTAGTTCATTCTTATTTTTGACCGTATTTTTATAAATCGCAAATAAACTTCGCATATTTTAATGGAATATTGTTTTGGGGACCAATAGTAAGATATTTGCATAAAAACCCGTATATGGTCTGTTCCAGTACTGTAAAAATCTACTAATTTTTACTATTTTTTCCGATAACATAAAGGAAAAAATGTTATCGTAGTAAAAAATAGTAGCTTCTTACAGGTTCTGGAACACAGCAATAGTTTTGACATACAGTATGCAAAGTTCATATTCGTACACCTCTAAAAAAATGAATAAAATCGTTATTAATTCCATATTTTATGTACAAATATGAAATAATTGGTAGGAATTACTATAACGAAGAAAGATTTGAGAATAACAAAACAAATGTTTAATTTACTCCGTCATTTAGATATAGATGGCGCCTGTGTGGGTTGCAAAGTTCGTATTCGTACACCTATAAGCTCTATATATTTGCCCCCAGTTTTTGTAACTTATTTTTGTTCGTTCGTCTATATTCGTAATAATTTAGGCATTCATAGCACAGCCCCCAGATAACATACACATCTAATTTTTCGTATACCCGTTCCATATATCATTAAGGATTCCCCATTTAAAAATCAGCGCTCTACATTTGCGCTAAAGCGAGTAAATCGATCTACAAAATTTGACAATTCGTGTGAGAAGAATAAAAATTTTTACAAAAACTGGGGGTTGGAGTTTTTAAGGATTGTCAAAGAAAAATACCGTAAATTTTTGTTCTTTTCTTTTCCCCTGCTATAGAAATATGTAAAAATAAGGGCAATTTTATTAAAAATTGTGCATGAAAAAAAAATTCGGACGAATATTTGAAATACAGTATTTCCCGGATATAAGCACTGTGGAAAATGCAAGGAAGGCAGCGCATATAAGCGGGGGATTCATATATCAAAATCCCGTTTATAAGCACAATTAGTGCTTATATACAAATCCCGCTTATAAGCACTATCGGTGCATATATAAAAATCTCCCATATACAAATTCTAATTAAAATTGCAATTTATTCGTTTTTAATCAACCAAAAAAGAAAACCATTTCATTTCATAAGAAAACATCCCACTTCTTTGTTTAGTACTAGGATCGGATATCAATAGAAGTTACGTATATTTAAAGAGGGAAGAATCTTAGTTATTTTTATTCTTAAACAAGTAAAAAAACGTTAAGTTCGGCCGGACCGAAAAATGAAATATTCTGAAATAATATAGAATAACTAGTTTTCTTGCTGTTACGAAAGTACAAATATCCACAATTTCAGGCAGAGAAGACTTTTGACTACTGAGAACTCCAAATACCTAATTTTAGCTAATTCGGTCAGCTAAAAGTTTGAAAATACTTGAAATCTGGCGGTAACGTTATTTGGGGCTATACCAAAATATATGCTTATGTCCAAAATTTTGTATAGATACATTTTTTGTCCACTAGGAACCATGGTATAAGTAAAGAGGTAGATTTAAATGAAAAAATCTATAGAACCCTTGTTTTTCTTGAATTCCTAAAACTTCAAAATAAAAGCAACAAGTGGGTTTGTTTACAACACCAATTTTGAGCATTTTATAAAAATCGCGAAAAATGAATGAAGGACCAATGTTTCTCCGCATAATCAAGTTGTGGATATGATAAAATGTTTGTTTCAATGATAACCTGACGAATTATTTCCATACAAATGTTCCAAAAATAATTTTAAAAATCATTGAATTCGATTGTTTTTAAAATTGTTTGGCATTTTATTCAAACACCACACACACATACACAGTTTGTGTATATTGTTTTGAAGTTTTAGGAATACTCGAATGAAAAAATTTAAATTGGCATAAAGCTTTGGCTAACCTTTCTTATTAAACCATGCTAGGAACCATAAGTGCCAAATTATAGCTAATTCGGTCTGAAAATGTAGATGAAAACCTCAAAATATCTGAAATCGGACGGTACCGTTATATGGGGGCTATACCAAAACTCGAACTGCAAACAAAATACTCATCTTTTCGAAATTTCAGTATTCTGTCTCTATTTTTGTGGATGCTATAGTGATTACCACAGACGGAGCAACGGAAATGCATAGATCAAATCCGAATTTTACCCTGATAAAGAATATTAATACTTTATGGTGTTGCAAATGATTATTTCAATGAGTTACATACGGAAGAACAAAGTTAATGTACCCTTCATACTAGGATGGAGGGTATAAAAAGTCCGTTATTTTTGCCTGTGCATTGTCCAATATAGAATTGCTCTATGTTTTCTATTTCATGAAGCAATTTATTGGCAGGAAATTTCGGAAATTTAATTTTCCATCTTTGTGTTTATTTCAGCTTGAGTCCATATTTTGTTGTAATTCAATTGTTTGAATAACAACAAAATAGTTGTTGGCTTTGTATTGTTGGACTGCAAAATAATACTTGTTGTGTATTTATTTCAGCTAAAGTCCATATTTTGTTGCTTCAAAATTTGAAGAAAAAAATGTTTAACAGTGGGTATTGAAATTGATTACTACGAGCGGAGGCAGAGAAGACTATAGTTTCGGAAGCAGCCAAACTTCCTCATCAGTTCTCTTAACCGCTGACTCTGTATCAATAAACAGGTCAATAAGAGTGACCAGAAAATTAAACAGAACGAGAAATTTTCTGTATCCTCCTAAATCTGTTGACCGCACAATTGCCTCCGCTCGTAGTAATCAATTTCAATACCCACTGTTAAACATTTTGTTTCTTCAAATTTTGAAGCAACAAAATATGGACTTTAGCTGAAATAAATACACAACAAGTATTATTTTGCAGTCCAACAATACAAAGCCAACAACAATAACAGGCAATCAGCACTGCCTTACTTGTTGACTACGCATAAAGCAAAAACAACATTTTGTTGTGGTCTCTGCTTACTGCAAACAACACCACTTATGCTTGTCTTCTTTGCGATGCAAAGACAGCATAAAAACAGTAGTGGGTATATGATTTTGATTATTCTGACTCAATTGTGCGGTCAACAGATTTAGGAGGATACAGAACATTTCTCGTTCTGTTTAATTTTCTGGTCACTCTTATTGACCTGTTTATTGATACAGAGTCAGCGGTTAAGAGAACTGATGAGGAAGTTTGGCTGCTACCGAAACTATAGTCTTCTCTGCCTCCGCTCGTAGTAATCAATTTCAATACCCACTGTTAAACATTTTGTTTCTTCAAATTTTGAAGCAACAAAATATGGACTTTAACTGAAATAAATACACAACAAACAACAAAATATTTTAAAGTGGATATGAAATTGATTAGTTGCGGGCGAAGGGTAGGGAATACTATAGTTTCAGTTGTCACCAAACAACTTCATCAGTTCCCTTTTTCGCCGACTCTGTATCGATAAACAGGTCAATAAAGCCATCTAGCAAATTAAATAAAATGAGAAATTTGCTGTATGGCCCTAAAGCTGTTTACCCTACAATTTGAGTCGAACTAAAGAATTTCATATCCACCACTGTTTTTATGTCGTCTTTGCTTCGCAAAGAATACGAACATAGGTATGTTGCTTCAATAAGCGGGGGTAAAAACAACAAGAAAGTTGTTTTTGCATTACGCATTGGTCAACAAGGCCGTGCTGATGCCTATTATTGTTGTTGGCGTTTTTTATTGTTGGACTGCAGAATTTTACATCTTTGTGTTTATTTCAGCTTGAGTCCATATTTTGTTGTAATTCAATTGTTTGAATAACAACAAAATATTTTAAAGTGGATATGAAATTGATTAGTTGCGGGCGAAGGGTAGGGAATACTATAGTTTCAGTTGTCACCAAACAACTTCATCAGTTCCCTTTTTCGCCGACTCTGTATCGAAGTTGTTTGGTGACAACTGAAACTATAGTATTCCCTACCCTTCGCCCGCAACTAATCAATTTCATATCCACTTTAAAATATTTTGTTGTTATTCAAACAATTGAATTACAACAAAATATGGACTCAAGCTGAAATAAACACAAATATGTAAAATTCTGCAGTCCAACAATAAAAAACGCCAACAACAAATTTAATTTTCTGCACAATCGTTCTCATCTAATTCATTATTCTACGACATAACTTCTCTGACTTCTTTGGATCTCCATAACATTGTAGGTTGTTACTGCTCGTCAAAAATCATATTGTACGTAAATATAAAAAACATGCCATTTTAAATGTCAACAATATTCATTGATTTTCTTAATTAGTCAATAATTTTTTGCTTTTTTGCCACCGCCATAGCCAGCCAGTAGATGGAGTAAATGGCATATTTATTTTTATTGCAATTAGTACAGGTTTCTCTAAACGCATTTCGAAGACTGCCTGCTCATTTTGCGTTTTATATTAAGATTTCTTGACTAGTCTTTCTCCACATAACTGTCCTAAAGCCGATAAAAAATTTTATTATCATCCAAACCAAACCGTATTCTAAAACTTCAATACATTTTATGTCAAATATAAAACGAAACTTGTGATTTTCACCAAGTAAAACAAACAATGTATTTACTTTACCTAAGCCCGGATTACGTTTCTTTGCATTTCCAAACGCTGACAACATTTATTTTCATATTAGACCTCGAATATTGTTACAGAAGGACTGCTATTAGCTATTTTCATCCAAAATTCGGGAAGAAATCACAATAGTTAATATGACACATTTTTCTTAAGTACAGTATTTTTTGCTTACCTGCACAATCAAAAATTGCACGACTTCTTGTACAGCAATCCCCAAAATGCAGGAAGCTTAAATTCGCTTACCTGCCCTACAAGGCCGATATCTTCAATATTACTTACTTGCATATGATGTGCAGCTAAAAGCAATGTTGAAATAATAAAGTGAGAATTATTTCAAATTCGGGAGAGAAAACGTTACACTTTTTTACAATTCATTATCTTTTCTTGTATTGTATTTGTTTTGCACACTTCTTATCAATACAAAATCAGAGTGGTTGAATTTTATCCTTGTTTTGAGTTCGCAAAAAATTTATTTTTTTGTGCAGATATATGTAAATTTTACAACCAAATTGAAGTAAAATCGCCAATATTTTGATGCAGCTATGCCGAAAATGCAGCTATTGAATGTTCACTAAAACACAATATCTTGAACGGTATCTAGAGAATAGTTGCCTATAAACAGATTTTTGGTCAGGAAACGCCAAAATGCAGCTATGAATGATGCAGGTAACCAGAAATTACTGTATTTCAAATATTCGTCCGACTTTTTATTCATGCAAAAATTTTAATAAAATTACCATTATTTTTACGTAATATTATAGCAGAGGCATTCCAAAAAAAAAAAAAAAATAGCAAAAATTTACGGTATTTTGATTTGAAAATCCTTAAAAACTCCAAATATATAGTGCTTATAGGTGTACGAATACGAACTTTGCCACCCACACAGGCGCCATCTATACCTAAATGACGGAATAAATTAAAAATTTGTTTTGTTATTCTTAAATCTTTCTTCGTTATGGTAATTCCTATCAATTATTTCATAAAATATGGAATTAATAACGATTTTATTAATTTTTTAGGGGTGTACGAATATGAACTTTGCATACTGTAATTTGTTGTCATGAACCAAACCAATGGTAGGCACCCAGCCAGCATTTTTTGAAAATTTTAATCAAATTCGAGTCTTTTTTGATCCGACTGCACGATTAAAAAGATGGAGTATGAGCTCATTTTCTGATCATAAATGACTCCTTTGTCGGGAGGAAAACGTAACCTCAGACGACTCTTCTAAACAAATCACAAATGAGTCTTCCTCTGCATTAGTTTCGAGTAGAGCTGGCAAACTATCGATATCGGCCCCATTCGATTTTTTCGATATTTCCGTTACAAAATATCGATAAAATCGATACTATCGTACATTTCCTACTGCTATTTATTTAGAATCTAAAATTGCCGACAAATGTGTTTTGTTTACATTTCGCATGTCAGTGAAATACGAGGCGAATTAGAAAAGTTTGCGGTCTAAGCCGTCGTCATTTGACAATCTTTTGGAAAGTGTGACAATTTTTAGTCTGAGCGTACTCAGGATAGTTTGACATACGACCATGTGTTGTGTTGTTTACAGTGAATTGAAAAAAGCACTTTGCAAAAAAATGGAATTTACTTGTGAACATTTTCGTAAAGAACCATCCTATAGCACTATGAAAAACTGGTTTAATGAATTCAATCGTGACCGACATTCGCAAAAATAAAAAAACGAAGTTCCTGAGGGTCGTCCAAAAACGGTCGTTGTGCCAGAAATAATTAGGCCGTGCGTGAACGGATAGTGCAAGATCACCATGTTATGTACCGTGAGATAAAGGCATCCTTGGGCATTTATTCCACCAACTAACATTTGATATTGCATGAATACTTGACGCAAGAAATGGGGGTTTTTTCGTCGGATCCCGCGTTGATCGGTGCAAGAAATTTCGAAAAACTATGATCGCGGTGATTTAAAAGACGTTTATAAGAAAGTGCAGAAAATAATTTCAACACCATCCGAGAGGAGCTCTTAAACTTCACATGTTCCGAATTTTCTGTGGAAGGAGTAAGGAGTAAGCCGTGATAATCCATATTCGAATTCGATGTATATCTAGAAGGAATAATACGATGTGCAAAGTTTGAAACAAATCGATTGATCTCTTCGATAGTTATCGTTCACACCATTTTACAGAAAAAATTTGAACTTTTGTGGGGTAGGTACTCGAAGAATTGGACCGGTCGTGGCTCATATTCGAACTTAAACTAAGTTTGGGCAAAATATTACGAAATGCAGAATTTAGTTCGAATCGCTCGATCCATTCGAGAGTTATCGTGATCACCAGACAATCAGACAGACGGACGCCGTCTCGCCAGTCTAAAGGCTGAGGGTGTAAAAACTTCTGGCTATTGCTTCTATGGCTTTTCTTTAGTGATGTCAAAATGGCCGATAGTATCGATATAAAAAACTATTCGTCGATATTGGCATAAAAAATTAAGTATCGATAATATCGATATTTCCATCGATGGTTTGCCAGCTCTAGTTTCGACTCATTTTTGCCCATTTTCTAATGGTATATAAAGTCTTTTTCGAGTCGTATTTTAATCATTTATTGGTGGTTTGTTGATTAATTTGGGGCTCTTTTTCGAGTCTTTTTTGAGTCATGTTTTTAATCGTTTATGAGTCTTTAGGGAGTCATTCATGAGTCTTTATCAGACAAAAAATTAAAAGAATTTTCTTTCTTATTCTTCTTTGTTTTTTGTTTCTTGCCTTTGTTTTCTTTGCTGCCTTGTTATGACTTTTAATTATCCCTTTGTTATACTGTCTCTTCATTCACTTTCTTCGTTTCACTTGGCAAAACCAGTACATGTGTTTTCTTTGTCAATATTCATAATTGGCCTGTTCCCGTACTTTATAAAGTCGTAAAAGTTGTAAAAGTCGTAAACGATTTTCATATAAATTTTGTGTACGGGAACGCAAAATGTGTAAAAGTGGTAAAAATTGTAAAAACTTTTTAGTTCTGGAACAGAGCTAATATTATACGTGATATTAGGTCTGTACGATAACCCAAAAGTTTGTGCAAATTTGCACAAACTTTTACAAAATGCTGTTCGATAACAAACTTGCAAAGTACAAGAGAGAGAATTTGGAGACAATAGTGAGAGAATATTGGAGAGTTTTGGAGACTTTTGTTTACAAGTTTTTGCAAGGAAAATTTTTCTTGTAAGAATTTGCAAGTTTGATCAGCTGATTTAAATTCGAATGTTTTGTGGCGGACTTCTTGGCAAAAACATAAACAAACGTTTGGCTATTAAAATAAATAGATATAAAAAAGGGAAAAAATTAAATAAATTATGGAAAACGATAATGTAAGTAAAATAACTTATTTTGTAGTTTGTGGTGACTATTTTTTTATTTTAAAGGTATCAAAGGTGCTCCATGGAGTAGGAGAAACACAATGTAGACGACCAGGTATTCCCAACGATATCAATAAATATTTATGCCAAACATCGCACTGCGTTCCAGTATGTTTTATATTTGTGCATTGGAAAGGGAATTATAAGGGCATCGTCACATAAGAGGCAGCCTTATGTACCGAGGCCAGGACCACAACGAACAGCATCAGTATACATTTCCCAAGGATCCCAAATGTTGAGCTTTTGTGGCGGAGGTACCCTAATGGACCGATATGGGCGCTTTTAGAAGTTAAACGAAATTTGGACAAAATATTAGGAGATCAAAAGTGTGGACCAAATTAGTTGCCCCGTTCAAGAGATATTGTGCGTACCATTTTAGTGACATTTTTTAAATATTAATGGACCGGTATTGCCCATCTTCGAACTAAAAACTAAATTTGGACAAAATATGACGAAGGCCAAATTTTAGTCCAAATCGGTTGATCAGTTCGAGAGTTGTCGTGCTCTCCAGCCACTACGTATGGTGCCATAGAGGTTTTTACAACTTTCGGGCCGTTTTCTGAAGAAGAATGGACTTGCCCCTGAAAAACAATTTTACCATCGTAATTGAGGCAGCGAATGCAAATTGCTTCAAAAAATATCAAAGTGATTCGAGAGCAGGTCTTAAAGTGAACTTATCCGAAATTTTGTGTGTGTGAGGTACCCGAAGGAGTGGACAAATATGGTTCATATTCGAACCTGAAGTTGGGGAAGGTACCTGAAGGAAATGGAAAATAAACAAGTAAGAAAGTATCAGTCAGCTGAGCCGACAGAGATATACCCTCAGCCACGTACCCGAAGAAAAAAGTTAACACAATACTTCTGTAGGTTTTTTAGCTGTTGGGAAAATTTTCCAGAATGGAAAGAGCCGCAAAAAACTACATGTTGCAACAAAATTCAGAATGATCCAAGACGAGTGCATTTTTTCCAAACTTTGGGTAGGGTGTACCCGTAGGAGTGATCCGATGTAGTATATATTCGGACCTAATACAAATCTGTAGGAAATAATTTTTTTCTTTATTAGTCTATGGATATTTTCCTTACAGACTATATAATTTAAAATGTTGTACTTAATTTTCTGAATTTAAATATATTACAATTTTACTTTTCAATTTACAAAGTTTGAGCTAAATCGATTTCTCTCTTAAAGGGTTATTTTACACATTAGCCAGTTTAGGTGGTGCCGGCAGGATTTTCTGGACCTTTTTGGGTCATTATATCAGGAAGTATGGACTTGCCCACGAAAAAAATACAACGTCGTAACAGGGACCGCAAGTGCAACCTGCTGCATCACAAATTAATAAGATCAGAGAGGAGTTGTTAAACTATACTTTTTCAAATTTTTTGTGGGAGGTACCCAAATGAGTGGACCGATATAGTCCATATTAGAACCCGATCTATGCCTGAAAGTTATATTACCAATAACAAAGTTTGACTCAATTCGGTTACTCCCTCCTAGAGTTATCAATCCCACAATCTTGCCGAAACATTTTGAACCTTTGTGGGGGAGGTACCGGAAGGAGTGGACCGATATGGTCTATCTTCGAACTTAATCTAAGTTTGGACAAAATATTAAAAGACCCAAAATTTAAACCAAATATGTTGATCCGTTCGAGAGTTATCGTGCGCTCCAACGACGACACATGGTATTATATGGGTTGTTTGCAGTTTTTGTGCTGATTTCTGAGGAAGTATGGACTTGCTCCTGAAAAAAATTATATCGTCGTAAAGGGGGTAGTGAATACAAGTGGCTGCAACAAAAATCAAAGCGGTTCGAGAGCAGGCCTTTAACTGCACTTAAGCAACATTTTGTGTGGGAGGTACCCGAAAGAGTGGACCAATAGGGTCCATATTGGAACCTCATCTATGTCTGGTAGAAATGTCACGATGTGCAAAGTATGGACTAATTCGGTTACTCCCTTCAAGAGTTATCGTGCGGACAATTTTTCCAAAATTTGAACCGAATCGATTGATCCGTTCGAGAGTTATCGTGCGCACCAGCCAGCAGACAGACGGACGGATCGACTCAAAATTGTCTGAAACGGATATCGTACAAACATACTTGGGGTCTAAAACCATTATTTCGATGAGGCACATTTTTGGTCGTATCAAAGTGTAAATATCCTTTTTAGCCTAAAGGCTGAGGGTATAAAAAATGGAAAATAAAAAAATGGTAGACACCTTCAATTGTTAAATTTAATTTTTCCCGCAAACTTCTTCTTGTTTTTCAAATCAGCTGACTTCTTGCAAGTTTTTGCAAATTGCTGTTCGATAACAATCTGCAAATTTTTTGCTTCGAGAGAGTAAAATTGGTGGAGAGAGGATACTGAGAACTTGCTGAGTGCTTGCAAGTACTTTTCACTTGCGAAGTTATCGTACACACCTATTTATATCAAAGTTTTGTAGAAAGTGTATATGAGAATTATTTACAACCAAACAAAGGTAAAACAAAACAATCAGTTTTTAATCACCTAACTGTTCAAAATATGATCAGAAGATACATAATTATAATCACTTTTCAAACACCTGCATGACCTTTTTTTGAATAAGCATTTTTCAATCTTCATGAAGATCAAAATGTGACAATAAATAACGAAAAAGTAGTCACATTTCAAACGCCCCAATGATTTATTTGTGATTGCTACGCATTTGTTGTTGTATTTTAAATTGAACTCTTTTTAATAATTATAGGGAGTCACTTTCGAGTCCCTTTCTGATCAAACAAGCGACTTAATCAGTTTTTGATCACCAAAAGGACTCTAAAAAGACTCAGCAATGTGATTTTTGAAAAAGCAATCTTCCAAATGCTAGCTGGGTAGCAATCACACAATGACACCCCTAAAGTATGCAATAGAAAAATACATTGCCTACCATTGCCATAAACCAGCGTCAGGCACCATACTTTTCTATTGCATACTTTACGGGGCGTCATTGTGTGAGTGCATGCTTTTTCAATGGGTTGAATTGTGTGTGTGGAGAGAGCAACGTTAAATGAGCGCACACGGGCGCCTAATTGCCTGACCTGGACATAAACCAGCGTCAGGCACCATACTTTTCTATCGCATACTTTACGGTGCGTCATTGTGTGAGTGCATGCTTTTTCAATGGGTTGAATTGTGTGTGTGGGGAGAGCAACGTTAAATGAGCGCGCACGGTCGCCTAATCGCCTGACGCTGCCATAGACCCAGGTCAGGCAATTAGGCGCCCGTGTGCGCCCAGTGGGTTCGTTTACAATACCAATTTTGAGCATTTTATAAAAAACACGAAAAATGAATGAAGGGCCAAGGTTTCTCCACATAATCGAGTTTCGGATATGATAAAATGTTTGTTTCAATGATAAGCTGACAAATTTCTTCCATACTAATATTATAAACACGAATTTAAAAACCATTGAATTCGATTGTTTTTAAAATTGTTTGGCTTATTATTCAAACAGCACACATACATACAAGTGTATATTGTTTTCACGTCTTAGGAACCCAATAGAAAATCAAATCGTTGATGACATTTTCGTCGACGATTCGTTGACGAAATCTATGAAATTGTCATGTACGACAACTTGCATGACCATGTCTTGCATTTTGTCTTGGCAACAAAGTCAAAAAAAATCTCAAAAAAGCGAGCTTTGAAATAATTGTACATATATTTATGAAGATATTAAATTTTCTATTTGTAATAAATTTAAGATTGTGAAATCATAAAATTTGGAAGCCGCGTCACGATGTATACAATTATTATTTATGCAAAGTGCATTAACTAAATGCGGTAAGTAAGAATAAGTAGATTAAAATGCGTAAAAACTAATTGTCTTTGTTCTTTAAATACGTGTATTTAGGTTGAAAGCATGGCGAACTTTGAAAATCGCGATATGAAGCACATGGTATATGGTAAGTTTTTCGAATATATTAGTGGTTATTTTCAACAGTCATTTATAATCTCTTTTTTGCAGAATCCACAAGGTGAAGGAGATCGCCCCTTCAGTTGGCTGGGGAAAGAAATAAGGCGTGGTAAAGCTGGAAGAATGTGGTGACATGCAGAACATCCGGGAATTAAGTATAATTAATTTAAGATAAAATTTGTAGACATAATGTATTTTATAATTTAATAAAAAATTGCACAAGGCAACAAAATGAACTTGTCTTTAGTAGGGTCGTTAATGATAAATAGCAAGACAATGTCTGCAATGCAGTCATCAACGAAATAACGGGTTTTTTGTCTTCCAAGTCGTCATCGACGACAGCTTCGCTTACCTTGTCGCCCATGTTGTCGTGCATGAATACTGGGACACTTGTGTGAAAAAGTCGTCAACGATTCCAAAGGGCTGTCTGCAAAGGGTCGTTAACGAATTGGAAATGTCCTGCACGATTCATCAATGTTGTCTTAAAGACACTTTCTATTGGGAATAGTCGAAAGAAAAAATTTAAATTGACAGGAAGCTTTGACTAACCTTTCTTATTAAACCATGGTCAAGCTGTATGTGTTAAAAGTTGTAATTTTAATGAAAAACAATATTTTTTTTTTTCGATTGCTTGGAATACTCCGATTCCCCTATCACAAATGAGATTGAATCTTTAACAATAAACAAAACAAACAAAAACAATAATTTTAATAAATATCAAAGCAAATAATGTGTACATCCGTGTGCATGTTAATCCGTTGCCTTCTCAACAATGACTAAACAACTGAGCGTAAGTGTTTGTATGTGTTGTAGTTAAGTTTTTCGTAAAGAAGCGTCCTGTTCTAAATACGAAAACGGTTTTTTTTTGCCTATTCGGCCCACTGCGCAGGCTATGTATGTGTGTACAAATGTGTACGTGAGCGAGAGAGAGAGTGCAAGCGAGAGATAGAGAGAGTAAGGGAGTATATGTGAGAGAGAGTGTGTCTGGGTGTGTGAGAGAGAGAGAGCGTGTGTGTGTGAATATTATTCTGTATTTATGCGAGAGATAGCGTGACCTTGACTTCGGGAGAGACCCACATTTTTTCGATAATGTAATAAAAAATAGTTGTATACAGGCAGAGCTGAGCAAAATCGAGAGAGAGGCAAACTTAAGGGAGAATTAATATTTAATTTTTCTTGATGTTTCATTACTTATTTCAAAATTTTTTAAACATTAATGTTGTCTAAAATCGTCCACAATGCAAATTATTAAAAAATATAAATAAGAAATTGCATAAACATTTAATTGTTTATGGTTCACAACAAACTAAGAGTACGTTTTCACAAACAGGCGTGCTCACCCCTATATATAGGCAAGGCAAAATATAAAACAATGTATGAGTGAGAGTAACAAAATGTTGCACATTTTACCTCCTGTATGTGTAAGCTATATTCAAACATACATACATATGTATGTATGTATGCATGCTAATGTATTTCACAACATTGTGAAATAAATGCTGGTGGGCAATTTCGTTCGTCCTTGGAATTTCATAACACTAGGAGTTGAGACGAATGAGAGACGTTCTCACATAATTATGAAGTCCTCATGAGTAAACATTAAGTAACCATTTATTGATTCATATAAATGTTGCCCTTTGTTATGCTCTCTCTACTCCATTAGCGGGCTATCAATCAAAAATTTGATTTTGGTCAGGGAGCATGTATGTAGACTAGGCCGGGGCGATTTGAAAACCTTAATGGGCCCTTCGCGTTTCTGCTTCCTGGGATTGAAATGAGCAAAAAAGTCTACTGGACCATATGTCTACGATGAAAATCGAGCCTCGCGATTTTGACTTTAAGTTGTTTATCCACGTTTTTTGGACATTTTGGCATATAACAGTCAAACCATTGAGATATTCAATCGAGCACAAGGACAAAAATTGTAGCCAAGACAGTAATTAAGAACTCTCTAATACATCGCAAAAGCTGCCTTCAGGCAGTTTTGGCCTTGAGAAGGTGCAAACTTGTAGAAAAATGTCGATAAATGGCACTGTGCTACAAAAGTTGACCCGAAAAATATTCAAGTGTTCTGATGCAAAATTATATCGTGTTGGGATCCATGGACAACGACAATGCCTTTATTTCGTTTGGGTCACTTCGTTTTATTTTTTATAACGGTAAAAGTAGTGAAAATCTGGGTTTCTTATATTTTCAAATTTAAACGGACATATGTATCTTCTTTTTTTCACATCGGATTTCTATTGATCCTTCTTCCTTTTAAAGGAGCGAGTAATACCTTTCGAACAAGTTATTATTTTTTTAAATCGGTTAACAAAATGCCTTAGTTATTGTGGTTTTAGTCTGAAAACCCCCACAAAAAACTATAACTGAATTTCTCAGAATTTTCAAAAACACAATGTTTTCTTGTTTTTTTTCAATATTTATTTTGAAAATTATGAGAAATTCAGTTATAGTTTTTTTTTGTGGGGTTTTTCAGACATAAACCACTATAACTAAGGCATTTGTTAACCGATTTAAAAAAATAATAACTTGTTCGAAAGATATTACTCGCCCCTTTAAAAGGAAGAAGGATCAATAGAAATCCGATGTGAAAAAAAGAAGATATGTCCGTTTAAATTTGAAAATGTAAGATACCCAGATTTTCACTACTTTTATCGTTATAAAAAAATAAAACGAAGTGACCCAAACGAACTAAAGGCATTGTCGTTGTCCATGGATACCAACACGATATAATTTTGCATCAGAACGCTTGAATATTTTTCTGGTCAACTTTTGTAGCACAGTGCCATTTATCGACATTTTCCGAAAAAATTGCACCTTCTCAAGGCCAAAACTGCCTGAAGGAGCGTTCCAATACTTTTGCGATGTATTGGGGAGTTCTTTATTACTGTCTTGCCTACAATTTTTGTCCCTGTGTTGGATCGAAAGTCTCAATGGTTTGGCTGTTATATGCCAAAATGTCTAAAAAACGTGGATAAAAAACTTAAAGTCAAAATCGGGAGGCTCGATTTTCACCGTAGACCTATGCTCTAGTGGACTTTTTTTGCTCAGTTCAATCCCAGGAATCAGAAACACGAAGGGTACATTAAGGTTTTTTTCCTTCCATTCAAATCGCCCCGGCCTAATGTAGACAATTTGTTTACATTTATTAAATGTAAACAAATCTGCAGCAAATCCGCATATTTCATTGTTCGTAGGAATTCTTGACCTTTGTGTGTATTAATTATAAAGCTTGAGTATGCTCTGCAGGTTGATCATCATATGGCTGGAGAGGTGGTTCAAGTGTGAGGTGGCGGGTATCGTTGAGGCGATCCTGGGATACAATCAATACATTGATTCATCTGAATAATTATATATTGACGGGATTTGATGAGAACACCATCGGAACTTAACACGTCACAGATTATTAACGGAGCTTAAATGTAACTGCACAGTTGGTCAAAACAACAAAACTTACTTCCAAAATGTTAGGCTGAACCATATTTAGAGTAAGTCTAAATTAAAACATATGTATGAGTGAGAGTATAGCATCCCAGCAAACCAAATGTCGGATGTCTGGGAAGCTGATAATTTGCCTCACAGGGAGGAAATTGGGTCAGCTGGCTGGTGAAGTCTTGATATCCAATTGGGGATATTGTCCGTAGGGGAAGAGAAATTCACCATGCTGATGAGGTGGAGAAGCTTCTTGTTCTCATCAACTGGGCGATTGAAGAAGTCAATGAAACCCAGACTAAGTGTTACGTACGTGGATAAGCAGAGGTTTGCAGCATCGAAGCTGGCAGCAAAAGATAAAATGGTAAACGAGAAAATCCTCCAATTGTTTACCAAAAAAGAGGAAGTGGTACCAGTAATGTTGATGCCTGTTAGGCCCCAGTCATTGGAGGAACAAATAAAATTCCTGCGATGGGATATCGACGCAATGGACTATGAAGAAGGGAAATTGAAAGTCAAGAACAAGATTCTGGAAATTGACATTGCAAAAGCTGAAGAAGCTAAAGCAAGCCTTAAAACCAGAGTGAGTTCTCAGTGTGAGGTGATAAGAGACCTACACATGAGGGATGAATAGGCCAAAATGGAAGTCCGTGGCGTGCAGGAAAAATTGGACAACGAGCGAATGCAACGCAGGGCCGCGGTAGAAGCTATGAAGATTATGAAAGGGGAGATCATGGCAATGGAAGTTGCTATGACCGCATGCCAATCGGAAAAGGAAGATGCACTCTTTCTTTTTTCTACAGACTAGTTAAGTAGGTTAAGTAATATTTTACTATTTAGTTCTTAAGAATAATTTTACTTTTAATAAACAGTACAAAATAAGCATTCAAAAAGGAAAGAAGTGTTTTCTTCCCTTAAGTCTACGGATCCCTGTTTACAATATTAATAAAATAATCAATAAATATAACTGAATCGTAATATTTATAATATTTTTCCACAAAAATAAGATAAACATTGAGCAGCTGACCATTAGCAGATGATTGTAAAACAGGTGATCGAACTTGCTAAATGTTGCTGGGAAAAATTCTTTCAGCAACTTTTAGCAATTTCTCAGCAAACAACTGTCAAAATTGTTCTCTCACTTCGCTCTCTTATACTGAACATTTGTTTAAAAAGACAGCATTTAGTAACATTTCGTAATAATTATTACAAATTATCACGTAAAAATACACATCTAACGTTGCATTATTTACCTCCTGTATATGTGAGAGAGGAAGAGATAGACAGAAAATTGGGAAAAGCCCCCACAGATTTTTGTGTTAATGTAATGTTAGACACACTTTACCTCTCACTTCACGCCTCAAGCATTTTGCTCTCCCCATTTACTCCAATTGTTTGCGAATTTATTGGGGCTAAGATTCATTGGGGTATTTGAAAAGAATAGTACACCCTAGTCCTTGCATAAAATACTAGAAAAATAAGCGAAAATTGGGTGAACAAAATGATTGAGGCGTGAAGTGAGAAGTGATGTGTGTCTCAGACCATACCCGAATGTACTGCATTCGTTGATATAGCAAATTTTGTATAAAAATTCCATCTGATATTAATAATAAAGGTTTTTTAATGTCTATTTACACTATGCAACACTGAAAATGCAAACAACTTCTAGTATGCATTTTTTGAAAGAACATATTTAGACTACAAAAACCCTAGAAGGGTTTTGTCCTGTCAGATCCAGTTCGGATTTTATGGCCTCATCTAAACCGGGCTAAATCTACACTTTTTTGCATTTATCAGGCCTTTATCTCAGAAACGAATAGGAATTTGGCCTTGCTCTCTTTAGCAATATTGTAGCCCTAAACTAGTAGAATTTATCTTTCGAAGAAATCACATAAGAAAAACTCCATCTAGGGCATAAAATCTACAAAATGTAGAAAATTTTACATAATTCCTGAAATTCGGGTCAGTTTTGGCTAAACTATTGGGAGTTGAACCAAGTAACCTTTTGCAAAAATCTTCCAAATAAAGTTCTCAACAATTCTTTAGAACATTCTGAAACTCTAAAATGCTTACTTCATGCTGTTTAAGCGGTATTTTGCATCATATCTTTTACAACACGTATTTCAAACACAGTTCACACCAACAGTTTATTCTCGTATTTCGGATTTCACTACATTATTGACATTTTTATAAAATCGTCGTTGAAAAATGTACTGAAAACAACGGAATAGAGGCATTTTACAACAATGACATGTTCTGAAGAGTTGTGTATTACATTCCAGGGAATATTTTTCCAAAAGAAAATATTCAGAATAAATTGACGGTTTTGGAGATACGGAGCGAAATGTATAAAAATTGTGGTATTTTTGCATATATTTTGAAATTTGAGGCAATAAATGTAGTTTTTCGAGTTCATTATTTCTCCAAATCAAGGCATATTTATACAAGGTAGAAGTGACAATCAGCTGTACTCTTAGTTTTTTTGTAAATTTACTTTTCAAAATGTAATAGGGGCTGCTCATGAAATTTGAAACTTCGAAATTTGTTACCATAACATTCTTCTTTTCACCGTAAACGTGTAATAACAATGACCTACGACAATTCTGTATGCAATATATTTACATTTTGATTCAAATTTGTTCTATTTTAGAGGATTTTCAAAATGTATTTATGTTTTTCCTGAACAAATTTTTGGAACGACCCTATTATACAATATTTATCTTTGACAATTAATTTTCAATAACAACAATGTTGTTTTTGTAAATTTGTTAGTTGTTGTAATTCATGCATTTACCTTATATGAATATGCCTTGCTCCAAATAATTTATTCTTGTTCTTATCTACAAATTTGATTCAGAGGTCAGAAGAAGATTCGCATTGGTTTCAGAGATATAGAGCCGAATTTCTTTAAAAACTCAATATTTAACCATGTTTAGATGCGCCTATAAAATCCGAGCTGGATCTGACACAACAAAACCCAACTAGGGTTTCTTGTCATTTGGGTCTGTACTTTCAAAAAATCCTCAGTTCGAATTGTTTGCACAATATCACCTCAAAAATGTTGCACAGTGTTATCCACCAACTGGTAGATGTTGTGTGGTATATCAGATGTTATGGAAGCTGGAATTATGGTTTACTCCAAAAATATCATAACCAAGAAGGATACTTTCCAACATGCCGGTAATTATTGTGTGCCTCTCGTCAATAATGTGTAATTAGGTGACCAACGATGATGTTCATGTAAGGTTTATCTTCATGTTCCCAAAAACCAATTTCCACCTCACAGAAATAGCATTTTGTTTTGTCTGATTTACCCTTATAAAACATAACCGAACGGGCTAATTCATTGCTATCTGAAAATCCAATGGCTAATTGTCAAACGTTTGTAAGCGTTCATCTTCACGATGGAATCTATCATCCATGACATAAGGTGGTTTTAGTTTTTGAATTTCCAAGAAACCGTTGACAGTAATATACTCCATTTCATCGCAATACAATGGGATCACTTATGTTAATAGGTTTGAGGGACTTTGACGCAGAGTTTGATGACAAATAGACTAAACAAATGATTTAGCTTGATGTCTGCGCTTAACAATGATATTGAATGATCTTTTGTTTAACAGCATGTTTATTCACGTTCATGATTAAACATGCCATCTATCCAAATAATTCCCAAAGATTGTGAAATTCATATTTATATTGCTGGACATTACAATTTTCGTATTAACACTAGAGTTGGGCAATCTCGTTCAATTGAACGATCTGGATCACTATCTCGTTCAATGGACACCGGTAATTTCTTTGACAAAACTGCGTATACTTAATTTCACACGTTGGTTTTTATGATGTTACTCATTCGTCTTTGAACGAGGACAGGGATACGGATCGTTCAATTGAACAAAATTGCCCAACTCTAATCAACACAATTTTTAATAAGCCTCAAGGCCTGGAACAAAAATGTAATTCCATTTATTTAGCGTATTTTGGTGAATATTTTTTATATCTATAACAAACGAACTGAAATATATAATACTCTATAAGATACTTCTTCTACATTGTATGCAATTAATTTTTCAAAATGTTTATACTGTTGTGTACATAAATATTTGTTTTTAAAGCTAAGCAAAAAACAGTTTTACTTTAGTTGGTTGCAGCAAACGATTTAATAAACTTCTTCAACGGTTGGACCGGGGTGACCACCACCAAAACCTTCGGCTGGGCTTGGACCACCTCTACCACATCCGCTGGCGTGCTGATGCATACGAATCATTACCGGTGAACAGAATCTAGTCAATTCCTCCATTTTGTATTCAAATTCTTCCTTTTCAGCCTGGACATTGTTGTCCAGCCATTTGATGGTTTCATTACATTTTTCCATTAGGCGATCCTTATCGGATTTCGGTATCATATCACCAGTATCTTCGAGGGTTTGTTTGACACTGAAAACATACGATTCCAATTTGTAACGGCCCTCTACCCGTTGACGATGTTTCTCATCTTCGTCAGCATATTTCTCAGCTTCATTGACCATGCGATCTATTTCGTCTTGTGACAGACGTCCTTTGTCATTCTTTATGACAATATTCTTGGCATTACCGGTGCTCATTTCCTTGGCTGCAACATTGAGAATGCCGTTGGCATCCAAATCGAAGGTAACATCCACCATGGGTACACCTCGAGGAGCTGGTGGTATGCCGGTCAAGTTAAAGGTACCCAAAAGATTGTTATCCTTGGTCATGGCACGTTCACCTTCGAACACCTGTACTGTCACAGCAGGTTGGTTGTCAGCATATGTGGAAAAGGTCTTTGATTGTTTGCATGGAATGCGGGTATTGCGTTCAATCAACTTAGTCATGATACCACCAGCAGTTTCAATGCCCAATGAAAGAGGAGCCACATCGACCAGCAAGACATCTTGTATGACACTGCTCTTGTCACCACTTAATATGGCTGCCTGAATGGCAGCACCATAAGCAATTGCCTCATCGGGATTAATGGACAAATTCAAAGACTTTCCACCGAAGAATTGTTGCAAAAGATTTTGGACCTTTGGAATACGTGTTGAACCACCAACCAGCACAATATCATGTATCTCAGTCTTATCCATTTTGGCATCATTCAATGCCTTCTCCACCGGTTGCAGGGTATTGCGGAACAAATCGGAACACAATTCCTCAAATCGAGCCCGACTTAATTTGGTATAGAAATCTACACCTTCATAGAGAGCATCTATTTCTAGTGTGGCCTCGGTGCTCGATGATAGGGTGCGTTTGGCCCGCTCTGCAGCAGAACGTAGTCGTCTCAATGCTCTTGGATTGGAGTGTAGATCTTTTTTATATTTCCTCTTGAATTCATCAGCCAAATAGTTGACCAAACGATTGTCGAAATCTTCACCACCCAAATGGGTATCACCTGCTGTGGCCCGTACCTGAAACAGTGAACCTTCATCAATGGTTAAAATGGATACATCAAAGGTACCACCACCCAAATCGAAAATCAAAACATGACGTTCTTCTTTAAAATTCTTATCCAAACCATAGGCCAAGGCTGCAGCTGTTGGTTCATTGATAATACGCAAGACATGTAGTCCTGCAATGGCTCCAGCATCTTTTGTGGCCTGTCTCTGTGAATCATTGAAATAGGCTGGCACAGTAATGACAGCATCCCGTACTGTACTACCCAAAAATGCCTCAGCTGTCTCCTTCATTTTAGTCAAGACCATTGAACTAATTTCCTCTGGAGCAAAACTTTTCTGCTCACCCTTGAATTCTACACTGATTTTTGGTTTGTCACCGTCATTTACCACCTTGAAGGGCCAATATTTCATGTCATCTTGGATTTTTGGATCATCAAATTTGCGACCAATTAAACGTTTGGCATCGAAAACAGTGTTGCTGGGATTCATGGCCACCTGGTTCTTGGCTGCATCTCCAATCAATCGTTCCGAGTCGGTGAAGGCAACACAGCTGGGTGTGGTGCGATTACCCTGGTCGTTGGCAATGATTTCCACTTTGCCATGTTGGAAGACACCAACACAGGAATTGGTTGTGCCCAAATCAATTCCAATTGCCACCATTTTGTTGGTGTGTGTAAAATGCTCTGCTGAATTGTCTGCGATTGAAGCATTCCTTTTTTTACTTTTTGCTTTACAAAGCTTTGGAATCGATTTATCAAAAACGCGTTACAATTGTTTTCTTCTTTTTGCTTTGTTTTCAGTTGAATTTCTTGAAATCAACTGCGGTCTGTTCTCGCTGCCATTCATATTTATAGGATTTGTTTCGCTATGGTCAATAAAGCCCAACACGCCATAAAACATTCTTGGGTATTGCGTATTATCTCTGGAATGGTGAAGAATATTCGGGGATGGGTAGAGTGCGGCAAAAAGAGGTCACGTGTTCTTGATGAGAGTAACAACAAAACTACCACCATTTAGTCCAGCATGCGGCAAAAAGGGAACACGTGTCCGTGTCCTTGATGAGAGTAACAACAACCACCATTAAGTCCAGGTAACGGCACCAATACAAATAAAGTATGTGCGGTCGCACGCATACGACATCGAGAGCGTGAATTTCACTCTCTCTACAAACATCGTGTGGGTTAATGCATTGACATCTAAGTTAGAGATGCATAAAACAATATATGTGACTGTAGTGCAATGGTGCACAAGAAGAGCATGCTATTTTGGGTGGTTGTATGGGAAAGAGAAACCAATTTTTCTAAGAGTAATTTAAAAATTTGATGTTATGGTTTTTAATAGTTTTTCATTGTTAAATAAATAGGGAAAGCCCAAAAAGGTAATTTTAATAAATAACTATGTGTTAAACGTTATAATTTTAATTAAAAACAACAATTTTAATAAATATCAAAGCAAATAATGTGTACATCCGTGCGCATGTTAATCCGTTGCCTTCTCAACAACGACTAAAGTGCTCGCTTCCTTACGGTAGCGCAAAAACAAACCACATGTATTCTCTCTTTATTTCTGATTTGCCATTGCTTAGCAATGGGGAGAGTGTCTTACCACTACTAATACACCAACTATTCTGAGTACCCCCGGACTAAACCACCCAGCAAACCAAATGTCTGATGTCCGACACGTTGGAACAATTTCGGAAGCAAAGTCGTTCAGATTTCGTTCCGATTTCTAAACGATTTTACGGAGAGGAAATAGTTCAGATTTTGTACCGATTTCGTTCCGATTTCGGAACGAATGTCGGAAAGAAATTTCCTTTCCGAATTTCCCAAGGATTTTCTTCAGATTTCGTTACGAAATCGGAACGAAATCGATCCGATGTCGCTTCGACATTTCGTTCCGAAATTATGTCAACCACTTCATACAACTTTCGTTAAGATATCGTTACGATTTCGGATCAGTAGTGGGATTCTGTAACTCATTTTTGCTGTTACCGACAAAAATCGGTAAAATTTAATCGCAAGATTATGACTAAAAACATAAAGAAAAGTTGGCAACAATGTTTGTGTCGGTAGAGGCTAGCAACTACTTTTTATTCATCGTTAACTTACCGAAAAATTTCGTTAATTTTCGAAATTATAAGCATTTTAATTTTACCGACAATTATCGATAACAGCAAAAATGAGTTACAGAATCCCACTACAGATATCGGACGTATCGTCCGAATTTTGTTCCGATTTCGTAACGATGTCGGTACGATTGGTTTGCTGGGCAGGGGTGCTCAGCATAGTTGGTGTATTACATGGTACAAATACACAGGTAGCCGCATCGGCAATTGTTGGTAACATAAGATGTCAAAATTTGACATCAATTCAATGCAATTGACACATTATGTTACCATCAGCTGGCTTGATAATGCTACCTGTATTATTGTACCATGGTGTATTAGTAGTGGTAAGACATTCTCCCCATTGCTAAGCAATGGCAAATCAAAAATAAAGAAAGAATACATGTGGTTTGTTTTTACGCTACCGTAAGCAATCGAACACCAATGGACAAATCCACTGAACGTAAATACGCGTGCATGGCTGCTGTAGTGGTAAAAGTACCAAATTTATTCTCCGATTGAGCACAAAATTTAAAAATGTTATTTTTAATAGATTTTCTTTATTTGTTTGATATGGTCATATTAAAGAAGTCATTTTACCCAACCTTTACACATGCCAGTGACAGTTCGAAAAATTCAATACATACACAATAGCTGTGTCTGGTTACCCTAAAATTTGTAACAATTTGTACCAATTGTTGCTGGAAGTCGTCTGTTAACACAAAAAACCAGCAAAAGAGAGCGATTCGAGAGAGACATTTTGACAGTTCTTTCACTGAGAGCTTGCAAATTCTTGCTGGACAAATTTCTTCTAGCAAGCACTTGCAAGCTCTTCTTCTTCCTGAAAACAATCAATCAGCTGTTTTTAGTTTTTTGTTGATTTATGTTTGTGAACAATTAAAACAATTTTATTGTGGAAATAACATAGTCTAATTGTATTGTTTTATGGAGAACAAATGTGTAAAGTTGAAAAATACTTTTTTGTTTCATTTTCCTTTTTATTTTTAATAAAATACAAAGTGTTTGCTTCCTTTGTTGGCGGACAAATTGTTCTGTTTTGGCAAGTCAGCTGATTGCTTGCTGGTTTTTGCTGGGAAGGTGTCTGTTTACTTTTTAAAATTTTCTAGCAAAAGAGAATAAAAACCCCTTACTCTCTGAGAAAGTTCTTGCTGGACAATTCTTGCTGGGAAAGTAACCAGACAGACTTAATATTTTACTACCACAATAACATTTTTTGAATTGTCGACTCCACTGGCACTAGATTTTTCATGCCAGCAAAATTTTGGGCTGGCTGCCAGTGATATGTCGAAAATGAAAAAAGAGTTGCCGAGACTATTTTTTAATCCATGTACATTTTTGTTTCTTTTAAAAATGCAAAGATTTAATGCATATTTTCAAAAAGATTAGGAAACACAAATAATACGTCTTGGTAGCTGCAATATATTAGTGGTTAGTAAAGACATAATTTTGATGTTTTTCATGCAAATATAGGTTGATAAATAATTTCCCCTCTGGGATTATACAATATTGAAAAGGCGGCAATACCAGATTCATTATGTTTATGATTGAAAACAATCTTTTTAAAACGAAATAAAATAAAAAGTAATAAAATATGTTGTGAATTGTGTTTTAAATCTGAAATATAATGCACTTTTGTGTGTTAATGCGGCTTAAAATAATTTTGAAATTGAACTTGCACTGGCATGTGTAAACACACAAGAAAACTGCATGCCAGTCGAACACTTTTTCGGCATTTTCGAGTATAATACATGTACTCAATTGGCACCAATTCACTGGCATGTGTAACGGAAGTGTTAAATAACAAACAATAAATTACAAGTGTTACCCTCTGTTTTTGTAACTTAAATTTCCGATTCGTTCGTGTTTTTGTCACACACAAAAACACATTTTGGTTTTTCCCAGCCAACCATTTTTGCCCATCACTCTGATATTAGATTTTTTTCCGAGATTTCGTAACCTTTTTTTCCGATTATTTTCCGAGTGCTCTGCACAATCTCTGAAGGGAAATTTTGATTACTTTTTTTTTCCGATTAAATGTGCAAAAGTAGTGAAAATTGTAAAAACTTTTTAGTTCTGGATCAGTAGTGGGATTCTGTAACTCATTTTTGCTGTTACCGACAAAAATCGGTAAAATTAAATCGCAAAATTATGACTAAAAACATAAAGAAAAGCTGGCATCACTGTTTGTGTCGGTAGAGGCTAGCGACTACTTTTTATTCATCGTTAACTTACCGAAAATTTTCGTTAATTATGGAAATTATAAGCATTTTAATTTTACCGACAATTATCGATAACAGCAAAAATGAGTTACAGAATCCCACTACAGAGCTATTAATTTCATAGTAGTAGACCACGGGTCGTATGATTATTATTATTTTGGATAAAATTACAAATACGCCATATATAAAGACTAAAGCCCTAAGCACATCCAACGTTTGAGTAAAGTTTAGTGCCATTTCTGGTAGATGAATAAAGGACTAAGTGCTGCCAAGTTAAAATTTTTCTTTATTCTTCTACCAGAAATGACACAAAACTTTACTCAAACGTTGGATGTGTTTAAGGCTTCAGTATGATTTTAAATTTTTACTGGGGTAGATATTTGTTTATGCATTAACAAGTCAGAAAAGGCTATAGTCGGTACTGGGCCGACTATGTGATACCCTACACCACTACCTCTGTGCATAATCTTTTCACTCGAAAACATTTAAACATACGAAAGTTTTCACTTATCTGGCTTTTATACCAAATGAATTAAGGCGAACTGAACCAAAATAATATTTAATTTTATATTGGACTACTATCGACATCACCATCATCAATATGCTTCTATCTCTGTGAGAAAATTTCGTGATGATCCGATCAAAATTCCGACCTGTAGTGTGATTGCAGAAAAAGTGGAAAAAAGGGATGTATTACCGACTATTGCGATATCTCTATTATTTGACCACCTATGCCAACCTACTTTTCATAATTTTAAAGATGGGATTTTCTACTCACTTAGTCGGGCTTTGCTTTTAGATGGTCTCCAACCAAAGGTGTGATATGCGTCATTATAACTAAAATCGCAAAAATTAAAAGTTGGGTTCTATTAGCGACTATTGCGATATCTTCGTTGTGTGACCGCCTACGACAACCTACGTTACATAATTTCAAAGGCGATATTTTTTACTTTCATTGCCAAGTTTTGCTTTTTATATTCCCCTTATAGACGCTGAGATATTTGCTTTGGAATAAAATGTAGACTTTTTCTCCAAATAACTTTTTTGCTCATTCCGACCCCTAATTATTATCCGACCATCACCAAAATCAATAGGCTTCTTCCCCTCCGGGACCCCCATCAACACCAACAATTTCGTGACGATCCGATCAAAATTGCGACCTGTAGCGTGATTTCCAAAAAAGTGGAAAATGGGATGTATTACCGACTATTGTAATCTCTCCGTTATTTGCTCACCTACGCCGATCTAGTTTGCATCATTGTAAAGATGGGAAAGTCCCTAACCAAAGCTGTGATATTTCTCCGTTGTTTGAGATATTGATATTTTCTACTTTTATTGTCAGGTCTGGCTTTTGGTATACCCTATATAGAAGTTGAGATATTCGCTTTGGGAAAAAACGTTGTCTTTTTATCCACATAAGTTTTTTGCCCATTCCGACCCCTGAACATTATCCGACCATCACCAAAATCAATAGACTTCTTCCCCTCCGGGACCCTCATCAACACCCAAAATTTCGTGACGATCCGATCAAAATTGCGACCTGTAGCGTGATTACAAGGTTTAGATGGACAGACGGACGGACTGACAGACGGACACACATAGCCAGATCGACTCAGCTCGTCGAAACATTCATTTTGGTATATATAAGTATGGGTCTACGACCATTATTTCGATGCGTTACAAACTTTTTGGGCAAAACCAACTTATAATACCCTCCCCACATAGTGGTGTAGGGTATAAAAAGTGTGGGTGGGTTTTGCAGTATATTTTCTGTTAATATGCATTAAATACGTGTTGTGCGATAATAAAGATATTAGTATACAACTTACTATGTCTGTGTACCACACTCGGCGAAAGTTTTTGTTTCAATTACTACACTTTCGTCATGCGAAAAAGGTCTGCGTAAAAAATATTTTAACTGTCAAAAAAGTATCTTAATTGGAATTAATACACACTTATATTCATCATCAATATCCATTTCAGAATATTCTTCCACATAAATGGAATAATTTGGAACACTCAGATCCGTATTACTGAGATTAATAGACACATTCAATTCATAAATACTTTTAATTCATTTGTATTTACTTACTTTTCCTTATTAAAATCTTCAGAGGAATGTATAAGGAATGGTTCAGCCCGTGGCATAAGTCTACATGTTGGTCCCACCATTCTCATATCTTCCGGCAAAAAATGATCCTAGCATATACATGAATTTGGTTTGAAATTTATTATACAAATTTGTATCCATTTTTCCCTGCGGCGTGGACCCAATGGAATATGGATGAAAGGACCTTTGTCCTTGCCTTCTTTCTTACAACACAGAACGCACTTGCGCATTTCTGAATAGTTAGGTACATTTTAAAATCGTATCTTTCGTTTCTGTGTGTAAACATATATTTTATAGCAAATTATTAAAATTTAGCGCTAAGGTAAAACGCTATCCTAGAAATATTTAGTCGAATATAATGTTACGAATGTAACTAATAGGTTTAAGTTAATTTAGTTTAATTTCCGTTAATTTAAAAATTTGAATTGTAACGTAAAGTTTTATTACGCAGTTACTTTATTTAAGCAACAGCAACTATCATGTAGAATTATCTTCATTATTCTAGATGTTACTTTACCTTTCATTAATGTGCTTTTGTTTTGTTTTGCCATAATCATGTAATTAGCGTTTAGTTCCTACTTCTTGTATTTCTTGCATTTGCTTGTTGTTGTAATTACGTCATTACTGTGCTTGTCGTCCGCCTGTATTCCCCCCATGTATGTATGTGAGTATGGTTGTTCGCTTAGTGCGAATGTGCGTCTGTGTGTTCGTTGCACAGATTCGAGGTGTTGCCAGACTTTCTGGATAATTCTAGACCAAGGAGACTTTGGGGTATAAATACAGGGAAACTGGCAATGACGAGGTGAGTTGTGTTTTAAGCGTTGAACTGAACAGATCGATTAAAGAATAGCTGCGTGCTAACTAGAGACAAGCTGCGTGCTTAGTAATTAAAGTCGGTTACGAAGAAGTGTAATAAAGTAAATAAAGCATGGTAGAAACGTAATCTAAAACGATCCCTGTTTTATTTGGTACAAATCGTACTGGGGAATAAAACAACGTCTACACGGAGATTAGTTAAACCTAATTCCGTAACAATAATGTGTGTTCGTTTACTCAACATTTGTACAAATTGTTACTGGATGTTGTGCGTTTACTCTACAGTACAATGCAAAAGAGCTTAGCCGAGTGCAAGAAGTTATTGGACTTGTACAAATTATTGAGTAAACGAACACACCTATAGTTGAAATCAGGTGCCAAAGTCACGAAAATATAGGAATAATATGGTGTGTTCCAGAAATGCAAGAATCAACTAATTTTAACTATTTTTTCCGATAACATAAAGGAAAAAATGTCATCGTAGTAAAAAATAGTAGATTCTTGCAGGTTCTGGAACAGAGCAATAGATTTCGTGAAATACATAACCCAGCCAAAACCATGCACTGTGAGAGAAGATAGAGACATCTCCTAAAAAATTAAGGTCAAAACCTAAACCTTTGCGTGTTGCGTTCAAAAATACTTACTTACTTAGCTGGCCCATTACAGAACATTTGTTCCATAGAAAGAACTAAAAAAAGATCTCCAATTCTCTCTGTTTAGTGCTTCGCTTTTTGGAATACCGCGCCTTGTCATCTCTTCATCAACTTGTTTGCGCATTTTCTATTCTTTGGCCTGCCATTTCTGCGTACACCGCTAAGCGGTTCGCATATGTATACGCCTTTTTAGCGGGTTCATCTTCGCCCTTCTTCTTATGATATGGCATAGCCAACGCAATCGCTGCATCTCGATACGTTTAACTATATTGTTGTCGTTGTATACTGCCATGTCTGCTTGCGCAAGTACCCAGGTTTCGGAGCCATACATCAGCACGGGTAGTATCAGTGTTTTGTAGAGCGTTATTTTTGTTTGACGAGATGTGGCTTCGTTTTTAAACTGCTTACTTAAACCAAAGTAGCATCTGTTGACCAATACAATTCTTCTGTTTATTTCACAACTAATGTCGTTTGTTGTGTTTACGGAGGTGCCGAGGTAGACGAAGTCAAAATTATAGGAACCAACTTCCACAGGAACCAACTTTCAATGGACGCATTGCGCGTCGACACCATCAACTTGGTCTTCTCACCGTTTATCGCCAGACCCACTTTAGCGGATTCTCCTTCGACCTTCATAAAGGTATCGGTTACTTCTTTTACAGATCGTACCATGATGTCTATATCATCAGCATAAGCAAGTACTCGCAACATGTGGCTATTCGTGTAGATTGTGTCACTTCTTTTGACGTTTGCCTCTCGTATAACCTTTTCCAGCAGGATGTTGAAGAGATCACTCGAAAGGCTGTCTCCTTGTCTGAAACCTCTTTTGGTACAAAGCTCTTTGGAGAGGTTCTTTCCTATTTTAACCTATTTCCTATTTTAACGTGTCAGTTAAAGTCATTTTACAAATCCGTATAAGCTTTGCGGGGATTCCAAATTCAGACATGGCTTTGAATACCTTTGAACGCAGCGGAAAAGACGTTTCTCCTCTCTCCTTTTCTCCCTGTATCTCTATCGTGAGCTACGCGTTGCTACGGATTGTAAAGTAGCCCTATATGCCGCATTTTTCTCTTCGGTGGCAGCACGACACTCCTGATCATACCATGGATTCCTTGGTGGAGGTCTCTGGTATCCAAGTATGGATTTTGCGGCAATTTGCATGGAGTGGGCAATGCTTTGCAATTGCGCTGATATGGAGTGCTTTGATGAAGCAATTGGGCTAGTTGAGTGGAATATGCTGTGGCTATCTGTTGTGATTGCAGCTTACCGATGTCTAACTTTCGTGTTGTGTCTGTTCGTACTTTGTTTGCTACGTTTAAGCGGGTGCGTACATTTGCTGCAACAAGGTAGTGGTACGAATCAATGTTTGCGCCTGGGAACGTTCGATGAATGTCTTCCATCTATCACAACATGATCAATTTTATTTCTTGTTTTCTGATCTGGAGATAGCCAGGTGAACTTATGAATATCGAGATGATTAAATCTGGTACTGCTAACTACCATGTTTTTTGCAGCTGCAAAGTCGTAAAATATATCTTTGGTCTGTTCGTCCTTTTCTTCAGTGGGAGCATGAGCGCAAATAAAGCTGATGTTGAAGAATTTAGATTTTATTCGAATTGCAGCAAGTCTTTCATTCACTGGTGTGAAGCTTGATACCAGATGTTTTAGCCTCCGACTAACTACGAATCCGCAACCAAACTCATGCTTTACGTCATGGCAGCTATAATACGGTGCGTCACCTTTAGGTGTTGTAGTGACGCCTTTCCCAATCCATCGTATTTCCTGTATGGCAATAATATCGGCCTTGTACTTTTCAAGTACGTCTGCCAATGCGAAGACTGTACCTTCTCTATAAAGAGTGCGAACATTCTAGGTGCAGATTCGCAGATCATGGTCATTAAAACGTTTGCGGGTTTTGTCAACTTTAGGGGAGTTTGTTTTTCTTTTCTTTGGTTTTTTCATAGTAAGCTGTTTTTTCTATGGGAGGGTTACTAACTTGACGCCCAAACCTAAGTTTTTAACGTTCTTATGGGTGAACGCGCGGCACATGTTAGCTCACTACCTTTAACGGGTGTTAAAGGCAGTTCCCCAGGTGACATCACGGGGAGGTCAGTGTCCACTTGAGATGAAACAGGGACCAAGATATATCCTGGGCTTTGCCATGTTAAAACCGGTCAGGACCGTTCCTTGGTATCTTCCATCCCCTAGAATAATAGATTTCGTGAAATACATAACCCAGCCAAAACCATGGACTGTGACGGATGATAGAGAAATCTCCTAAGGCTAAACCGAGTCCTAAATGACTTTCAGAAGATAGAAAATATGCACTTAAGACCTCGACACATAAGAAGCATGGCATTCTTGCTGAAGTCACATCTGATAAAAGACTAAAGACCAAGTTCTACCACGTTTGAATTAGGTCGAACTTAGTCTTTAGTCACTTACCATGACTTAAGCAAGAATGCCATGCTTCCTATGTGTCAAGGCCTTTAAATTTCAAAAAATCATAAGGATAAAGTTTCTCATAGCCTTGTAACACATCGTAAGTCATTTAATGCCATGTTCATACCAGCATTTGAATAACGTCGTTCGTTCTCATAATTACGTACACGAATTAACCCGTTCAAACGACATGGTACATCATTCATAGCAACATGATTCATATTTTCATGGTTTTTGTTTACTGATTTTAAAGAAAGTTTCAACCAAAATACGGGTAAAATTATTTTATATGAACTGAAAAATATGTATCCTTCTTTCAGATATCTATTTAATATTAAATTCTATTATTTTCATTCATGTTTTCCATTTTTTTTCACAATTTTGGTGTTTTCAGTATATTTTCAAATTTTTCTATTTCAATAATTAACGAGAGAGAGACCTGCCAACATATCTTTTTGGTATAAGTACAGTACACATTGTCAGTTTTGAATGACGATTTTTTGCAATTATCGATAACTGTCCAACAGTCCAGCAACCACAAAATATTTTGTGGTTGCATGATGAATGGCAAAAATGAACGGCCACACTAGCAAGCAACAACAAAGCTGTCATTCAAAACTGACAATGTGTACCCAGCTATACAGACATTCCGGCAGGCATTTGATTTTTGTTCCTAAATTTGTACGCGAATTTGAAACGATGGACAAGTAATGCAACTGCAATGGAAGAGAAAACAAAATTTGCTATGATTTGAATGTATACTAGTCGTTAAACTGTTTACTTTTCATTCATATTTTGCAGTTTTTCTAAAAAGTTTTGGATTTTTAATAAATTTTTACCCCCTGTTTTTGTAACTATTTTTTGTTTGTTCGTCCATATTCGTAATAATTCAGGCATCCATAGCTCAGCCCCTAGATGACATACAGACCTAATTCTTCGTAGACACGTTCTATGTATAGTTAAGAAGTCCTCATTCAAAAATCAACGTTCCACATTTGCGCTAAGGCGAGTAAATCAATCTACAAAATTTGACAATTCGTGTGAGAACAATAAATTTTTTTACAAAAACAGGGGGTTAATTTTTTTATTTTTCCTGTCATAATTTGCTCTGTTCCAGAACCTGCAAGAAGCTACTATTTTTTACTACGACAACATTTTTTCCTTTATGTTATCGCAAAAAATAGTAAAAAGTAGTATATTCTTACAGTACTGGAACAGACCAATTAATTTATTTCGATAAATTCTCTCATTTGTTAGAGATGGGACATATTTTATCGTCGTTCTAAGAGTAATTTAAATTGAACAATGTACAAAAATCGTTGTTTGTTCTCAAAATGTTGTATGGGAAATGAAGTAATTTTATCGTAATTTGGGGTCGAACAACGAATAGAGAGCGAATTACCGCTAGTCTGAACATGGCATAAGGTAATGCCATTTCTGAAAATAGGTAGGTCTGTCTGGTTACCCTAAAGGCCCCGGCACATACGGTCCGTTAAGCGTCGCTTTACAACAACCACATGAAATCTTCAAGAACGAACTTGGCATCACTTACACTTTTTTCATGTGGTTGTTGTTATTAAAGCGTGACGCAACGCACAACGGACCGTATGTGCCGGGGCCATAAAAGTTGTATTTGTAACAATTTGTACCAAGGCAAATTTATATAAGGTATATACATGAATTACAACAACTAACAAATTTACAAAAACAACTTTGTTGTTATTGAAAATTAATTGTCAAAGAAAAAAATTGAATAAAGGGCTCGTCACATAAGCGGCATGGCTAGTTAAGTCAGCGTCATCGGCTGAACAAAAGGAAAAAGATAACATAGTTACCATATGTTACCATTTTCCTCTTGTTCATTTACCAAATATGCCAACGGAAGACTTCAGCCAGCCAGAAATCCTCTTATGAGTCGAGGCCTTAATAGGGTCCTTCCAAAATTGTTTTTAGGAAAAACATAAATACATTTTGAAAATCCTATATAAAGCATTCAGAACTCTCGTATGTAATTTTTATTACACGTTTATGATGAAAAGCAATATTTTATGGTAGCAAATTTCGAAGTTTAAAATTTCATTAGTAGACCCTATTACATTTTGAAAACTGTTGCTCTGTTCCAGAACTGCCAGAATCTATTAATTTTTACTATTTTTTCCGATAACATAAAGGGAAAAATGTTATCGTAGTAAAAAATAGTAGCTTCGTGCTGGTTCTGGAACAGAGCATAAATTTACCAACATATTAATGTCATTTTCACACGAGCGTTTCAATTACGTTGTTCGCCTGTCGAACGACGTACACGAATTAACCCGTTTTCACGACACCATTCGTAATTAACAGAAACATAAACAAAATTTCCTTCATTTTTGTTTCCTTGCTTTCACGAAAATTTGAACCGAAAACACATAAAAAAATATTAAATGAATAGGAAAAGCAATAGACTTTCCTTCAAATGTATCTTCTATATTTAACTACGAACATTTCATTCATTTTTTCCATAAATTCTGAATAATTTTGTATTTTCAATATATTTTTATATGATTCTATTTTCAAAATTAAAGAGAGAGACATGTCAGAACAATGTTTGTGTATACAGACTTTCAGTTATTTGTTTCCTTTTTGTTTCTGATTTTTTTACGCGATTTTGAACTAATGGACAAGAAATGTGTTTGGAATTAAGAAGGAAACACAACCATTTTCCTTCTGCATCTATATAAAATGTTTAGTTCATTAATATTCATTCATCTTTTTTCTTTTTTCTAAAAATTTTTGTGCTTTCCACAAATTTTTCAATTTTAAATTTAGACATGTCATACATGGTAGAACAAGAAAAGGTAGCAGCAATACCCAGCTGACTGAACTGGGTTGTAGTGTTAGTGTCAAATTCCATTCGACATTTTATGTATTTATTTCTATGTTCGATGTATATTAGGGATATATATTTTTCAAGAACAAATTTATTCATCAGAAAAAAAAAACTATTTCCCATAAAGACGGCTTCATATCATTGACATGTAACCTCCTCCAGGTCCAAACGACATGCCGCACACTAAAACACCGCTTATAGAGGCGGTACAATATTTGTTAATATGTGTGGTATTTTGTTAAACTTGAAAAGAATAAAGCCCTAATAAACATGTGCTTTTTTGTTTTCAAAAGCAAATGATTGAAACAGCTTCTCTTTTTTCAATGAATTACCAGCGACCCGAAACATTTTTGCAAGTATTCTACTTTCTGCGAGAAATTATGCATTTAGTGGAATGATATGGAAACATTCAAATTGAAAATCTAACGAGTTTTCATTCATGTTTTCCAAAATATTCAATCAAATGTGAAAAATTATTAGTTTTTAAATTCCAATAATTTATAGACATTTCCTTGTTTTGTTTACATTTACGTTGACACTAAGGTTTACAAACAAAAACAAATTCCTTTGTGGTTGTTGTTCGAGTTGTATTTGTTGTAGTATTAACTTTACCTTGTATTTGTTCTACCATGCATGTCATAATTTATTTTTTCGATAAATTCTCTCATTTGTAAGGGATGGGACATACTTATTCGTTGTTCAGAGAGTATTTCTAATCGAACAACGTAGAAAAATCGTCGTTCGTTCATAGAATTTTGTGTGGGGAAATAAGTAATTTATTCGTAGTTATGGGTCGAACAACGAATAGAGAACGAACGAATTACCGTGGAAACGGGCTATAAGAATACAACTGATTGTCACTTCCCAGCAAAAAGTTTGCATCCGCGGATGCAGTTAAATCACTAGAACAATTGCCGCTGGAGTACATCTTTTCCTATGAATTCACCTATGTATTTTACAAGAGAGCGCGCAGCTAGGATGCACTCCATTTTGCTTCCACGGCACACAGCTAGGATGCACTCCATTTTCGATCCAAATCACAGCCTTTGATGTAGTGTTTTGGATTGAATTTAAATGCAGTCTAAAGATGCTATAAAATGCAAGCCATTGCAAATATCCCAAAATAAATAAAATACATTGCTTATTCGTGTAAACAAGAATATTGACTTTATTACACTAATACAAATTATAAAAACTCTCCATTAAGTTTAATCATAACTGAGTTTACTTCCTCTGCACTGCTTTTTGTGACACCGCAACTGATATTGCTTCATCATCCGAATGGTTTTTTATTTTTCCACCAACTCCAGTTCAGATTTCCAAAAAAAACTCTAAAGGCCTGCGTACATAAGCTGCCTCGCATGGTTGCCTTGCTTTCCTACTTCATTTCTGACATAATAAAAATAAAAGAATACATGGTATAAGTAAAGAGGTAGATTTAAATGAAAAAAATCTATAGAACCCTTGTTTTTCTTGAATTCCTAAAACTTCAAAATAAAAGCAACAAGTGGGTTTGTTTTTTTTGAGCATTTTATAAAAAACGCGAAAAATGAATGAAGAGTTAAGTTTTCTCCACATAATCGAGTTGTAAATATGATAAACCGATTGTTTCAATGCAAATCTCACCAATTTCTTCCATACAAATGGTTTAAAAACAATTTTAAAAATCATTGAATTCGATTGTTTTTAAAATTGTTTGGCATATTATTCAAACACCACACATACATACACAGTTTGTTTATATTGTTTTGAAGTTTTAGGCATACTCGAATGAAAAAATTTAAATTGACATAAAGCTTTGGCTAACCTTTCTTATTAAACCATGAAAAGAATAAAGAAGGCCGAGCAAATTTCAGACTGGGTTGCCCTTTTCTTTTTTATTCTTTTATCAGAAGCAAGCAAGGTAAGCTGCTCTGCCTGATTGCCTTGCTTTCCTGCTTCATTTTTGACATAATAAAAATAAAAGAATAAAGAAGGCCGAGGAAATTTCGAACTGGGTTGCCCTTTTCTTTTTTATTCTTTTATCAGAAGTAAGCAAGGCAGCTTATGTACGCAGGCCTTAACTCCACTTCAAAAATAATTTGCGTCTCGTGAATTACAGCAATGTTCGAATCTTTAGTTTGTATTTCTTTATTTTTTTTTTAACAAATTCTTATAATTTTAGACACTCTTTCTTGTGTTCAGAAAAAAAGACTGCAACTGTAGGGATCAAAAATTGGCTTGCTTGGCTAGGGATCTATAAGCGAGTGCTTCTAAAATGTATCGAGCGGAGTGCATTTTTTATAACTCCGTGTGGACTGCATCGAAAGATGTATTGAAATCGTAACTCTGCGTTGCAGTACTTCCAAACTTTTTTGCTGGGTTCTACCTTGTATAAATATGCCTTGATTTTTTCCAGTTAACACGAAAAGCCAGCAAAAGAGAGCGATTCAAGAGGGACATTTTGACAGTTCTTTTACTGAGAGTTTGCAAATTATTGCTGGACAAATTTCTTCTAGCAACCTCTTGCAACTCTTCTTCTTCCTGAAAACAATCATCTGTTTTTAATTCTTTGTTGATTAATGTTTGTGAAAATAAAAAGAATTTAATTGTGGAAATAGCAAACCTAATGGTATTGTTTTTTTTGGAGAACAAAGCGTAGAAGTAAAAAAAACTTTTTTGGTCATTTTCTTTTTTATTTTTAATAAAAAACAACATTTTTGCTCCCTTTGTTTCCTTTATTGACGGACAAATTGTTCTGTTTTGGCATGTCGGCTGATTGCTTGCTGGTTTTTGCTGGGAAGGAGTCTTTTTTACTCGTTATTCTCTGAGAAAGTTCTTACTGAGAAAGTAACCAGACAGACCTATTATCGAAAAGTCTGTAGTACTAGAGCTGGCAAACCATCGATATTCCCAACATTAGATATTTTCGATATAATGTTTTAAAATATCGATTGATATCGATATTATCGTTAAGTTGTCATGGCCATTAACTTGGAGATGAAAATGGCGGAAATGTCAATGATTTTCTTGAAATTAGGCAAAAGTAGTTCACAGAAATGTAAAGGAGAATAAACAACTGCTTTTATTTTATAAACATGTAAAAAATACATTTTATTTTACCGAAAAATGTGTACGTGTGGGTACGGACTTGCTTTCTTACACACACATAACCGAAAAGCAGCGAAATTTCTATTTATTTCAGTGGATTTCAGGTTAGGGGTTTTTATTCCGATAATATCGATAGGCAAAACTATCTATCGATATTGACTTTTTAAATAATAATCGATAGGGCCATCGATTTTTTGCCAGCTCTATGTAGTGCCTTCAATCGTTCATTTGATTGACGGCGTCAACAAGCATTTTCCGTTCCGCCGCAGCTTAAACGTTACGATTTTGGACAAACTGTTCCTGTTGCCAAAATTGTTAAATTCAATAAAAACAAATTAAAACGCTTAATAGGAATTAACAATTTAATTTGTGCTCTATAAAAGAAATTCAAAAAATTATATTTTGACAAATAATTTCCGTGTTTTTTGTATCCTTGTGTACGTGCGTGTGTGTAGTTTTTGTTCGTTTAAGCTTTCGGAATATGCGTGTTACTGATGTTCCTAAAAGGAGTTTGTTGTTTCGCGTTCTACTTGTTTCAGCAAAATCATTTATGAAAATTAAGAGTATTCAAAAAATGCGAAAAGTGTACATATTAATAAATATACACATTTTTGCTGTCTTTATGTATTCGGCAATTCGGTAAATTTTGTGTAAATAAAGGATATTAACTTTCGTCCCATGAAAAAGGTGAGTTAGCATTTTTCATTGCAAATATTTTAAAAATTAATTTTTTACTGTTAAGATAAAGTGTAATTTAAAAAAACGACATTTCGCAGAATATTACCTAATTAAATGTTGGTATGTCGCATGAGGTCGCGGGGTGTAACTATCAAAATGTATAATTTCAAAGAATTTCAACTGCATCCCTTGGCCAATATTATTAGTCCCTATATTTCGTGGTCGTCATCGCTACTATATTGGTCGTCATCGGGAGGTCGCGACTCCTCTGAAATTTTTAACACAGTTAAATCTCATTGTCTACTTCCCGAGGTATAGGCCTTTAAAGTTTCAAAAATCTCGTAGACGTGCAAGTCTTAAATCATCGTCAGAAGACCTATTGGGGCAAACTTATATGTAATTGATATGAAAAATTAGTTTGCGTAGCCGACTTTTGCACCTGCACTGCTTATAAGAAATTTTGGGGTCAAGTAGGCTTTAGACGCTGCCCTGTGATTTCTTTGAAATTTTTACCAAAGATGGACTTCTGAGGGAAGTCCCGTTTTCCGCAATATGCCAACCGGTCTTAATCCCCTTCGGTAGAAATGTCTAAACTGTATACGAGTTTAAGAGAAATTTTGAACTTTTGTGGAATGAACCGAAGGATACCAACCTTTATTCTTTTCTATCTAACCTCAATAAAAAAAAACTAATTCATTTTAATCGTTTTAACATAAAACATTTATTAGTCATTCTATTTCAAATTAAAAATTTTGAAATAAATTAATTCGTTATTCTACATAAACTAAGAGTTACAACAACAGAAGCATGACAATGGCAATGATAATTAAAACTAAACTTCTACTTCTTTTTATTTTAAACTATTTAATCCACTTCATCTACTGTAGGACCAGCACGGCTACTACCAAATCCACCAGCTTGCTGACCACACGATGCACTTGGACCACCAGCGCCATGTAATTTCGTCATAATGGGTGTACAGATTTTGTTGATTTCTTTCATTTTATCTTCATATTCTTCACGTTCAGCCATGGTGTTGGCATCCAGCCATTTAATGGTATCATCACAGGCACGCAATGCCTCAGCTTTCTCTTGAGCCGAAATCTTGTCACCGCTGGCTTGATCCAAAGCTTGCTTTACGCCAAACACATAACTTTCCAAATTATTACGGGCCGCAATTTTATTTCTCTGCTTTTCATCTTCGGCTGCATATTTTTCGGCCTCATTGACCATACGATCAATTTCCGCCTGCGACAGACGTCCTTTGTCGTTCTTAATGGTAATATTTTTGGCATTACCTGAACTCATTTCCTTGGCCGAAACATTTAGAATACCATTGGCATCCAAATCGAATGTCACTTCTATTTGAGGTACACCACGAGGAGCTGGAGGAATGCCGGACAAATCAAAGGTACCCAATCTGTTGTTATCTTTGGTCATGACACGTTCACCTTCAAACACCTGGATGGTGACACCAGTTTGATTATCCGAATAGGTGGAGAATGTCTGCGTTTGCTTGCATGGAATGCGACAGTTGCGTTCAATAATCTTCGCCATTACACCACCAGCAGTTTCAATACCCAACGAAAGAGGAGCCACATCCACAAGCAGTACATCTTGAATGGCACTGCTCTTGTCACCGCTGAGAATGGCAGCTTGAATGGCGGCACCATAGGCAACAGCTTCATCAGGGTTAATGGACAAATTGAGATTCTTGCCACAGAAGAATTGTTGCAGCAAATTCTGGACCTTTGGAATTCTGGTAGAACCACCAACCAGTACAATGTCATGAATATCATTCTTATCCATTTTGGCATCATTGAGGGCCTTCTCCACAGGCTGTAATGTTTGGCGGAAGAGATCGGCACACAGTTCTTCAAATCGGGCACGGCTTACTTTGGTGTAGTAATCAATGCCATCGAACAGGGCATCAATTTCAATGGTGGCCTCAGAGCTGGATGACAAGGTGCGCTTGGCCCTTTCAGCAGCTGTTCTTAGGCGGCGCAAGGCTCTTGGATTGGAGCGCAAATCTTTTTTGTATTTCCTCTTGAATTCTTCAGCCAAATGAGTGACCAGACGATTGTCAAAATCTTCACCACCCAAGTGGGTATCACCTGCTGTGGCACGTACCTCAAACAGCGATCCTTCATCAATGGTCAAAATGGACACATCAAAGGTACCACCACCCAAATCGAAGATCAAGACATTACGTTCTCCTTTCAAATTCTTGTCCAGACCATATGCCAAGGCGGCAGCGGTGGGTTCATTGATGATTCGGAGAACATTTAAGCCGGCAATGCGTCCAGCATCTTTGGTGGCTTGCCTCTGGGAATCATTGAAGTAGGCTGGCACCGTGATGACTGCATCGCTAACACTTTGTCCCAAATATGCCTCAGCGGTTTCCTTCATTTTGGTCAAAACCATGGAGCTAATTTCTTCAGGAGCAAAACGTTTCGATTCTCCCTTGAACTCCACACAAATCTTCGGCTTACCACAGTCGCTGACCACCTTGAAGGGCCAGTGTTTGATATCTTCCATAATTTTGGGATCATCGTATTTGCGACCAATCAAACGTTTGGCATCGAAAACTGTGTTCTTTGGATTCATGGCCACTTGGTTCTTGGCTGCATCACCAATCAATCTCTCCGAGTCTGTGAAGGCAACATAGCTGGGTGTTGTGCGATTGCCCTGGTCATTGGCAATAATTTCCACTTTGCCATGTTGGAAAACACCAACACAGGAATAGGTGGTGCCCAAATCAATACCAACTGCTACCATTTTGTTGTTCCTGATTTGCACTTTCTGCTGACTGGATTAGATGGATGTCTTTAACTCCTTTGTATGAATACTTTTTTGGACTTTTTTAAGTAACGAACTTTAATTTGAAAAACTGTTTTTTTTCTTCGCTGATAGAGATTTTACTTGTTTTTTATTTGCTTGGTTTACTTTGTTGATTCGCTTGTTATCGCTTTGAATTGTACTTCTGTACTAATGCCGAAGAGAACTTGATGTTGGCTATTTATACAAAATCTGCAAGTTGTCGTATTTTCGAGATACTCTTTGGCGAATTTTGTTGAATTTTCCAGATATATGGTGGCGTAAAGAAAGAGAGCAAGAGAAAGGACATCAAGGCAAAGACATAGAAATACATTGGGTGGGTAATGTAAGAGAGCCAGAGAGACAATTTCTATAGCAAAAACATTGGTGGTATGAGAGAATAATTACACTTGTGGATAATTATATAGAACTGTTGCTGTAAAATGAGTAAACATTGAAGGATCATGTAAAGGTGCTTCTATAGACCCTTTCTGAAAGAAATCGTGCTTTAATAGACCTTTCTTGAAAGAATTCGTGCTTCTGTAAATTCTTTCTGAAAGAAATTGTGCTTCTATAGACTCTTTCTGAAAGAAAGGGCGATTCTATTGGCCCTTTTTGAAAGAAATCGTGCTTCTATAGACCCTTTCTGAAAGACAGAGCTTCTATAGTCCCTTTCTGAATGAAATCGTGCTTCTGTACACCCTTTCTGCAAGAAATCGTGCTTCTGCAGACCCTTTCTGAAAAAAAGGGTGCTTAAAAAAAAACGCTCTCTAAATGAAATCGTACTTCTATAGACATTTTTGAAAGAAAGGGTGATTCTATAGACCCTTTCTGAAAGAAATCGTGCTTCTATAGACCCTTTCTGAAAGAAAGGCTGATTCTATTGACCCTTTCTGAAAGAGAGAGTGCTTCTGTAGACCCTTTCTGATAGACCCTTTCTGCAAGAAGTCGCGCTTCCGTAGACCCTTTCTGCAAGAAATCGTGCTTCTATAGACACTTTCTAAAAGAAAATGTGTTTCTATTTCTATTAACCCTTTCTGAAAAAGTGTTTCTATAGACCCTTTCTGAAAGAAGTCGTGCTTCTATAGACACTTTCTGAAAGAAATCGTGCTTCAATAGACCTTTCTTGAAAGAATTCGTGCTTCTGTAAATTCTTTCTGAAAGAAATTGTGCTTCTATACACTCTTTCTGAAAGAAAGGGCGATTCTATTGACCCTTTCTGAAAGAGAGAGTGCTTCTGTAGACTCTTTCTGAAAGACAGAGTGCTTTTATAGTCCCTTTCTGAATGAAATCGTGCTTCTGTACACCCTTTCTGCAAGAAATCGTGCTTCTGCAGAACCTTTCTGCAAAAAGGGTGCTTCTAAAACAATCTCTAAATGAAATCGTGGTTCTATAGACATTTGGGTATCACCTGCTGTGGCACGTACCTCAAACAGCGATCCTTCATCAATGGTCAAAATGGACACATCAAAGGTACCACCACCCAAATCGAAGATCAAGACATTACGTTCTCCTTTCAAATTCTTGTCCAGACCATATGCCAAGGCGGCAGCGGTGGGTTCATTGATGATTCGGAGAACATTTAAGCCGGCAATGCGTCCAGCATCTTTGGTGGCTTGCCTCTGGGAATCATTGAAGTAGGCTGGCACCGTGATGACTGCATCGCTAACACTTTGTCCCAAATATGCCTCAGCGGTTTCCTTCATTTTGGTCAAAACCATGGAGCTAATTTCTTCAGGAGCAAAACGTTTCGATTCTCCCTTGAACTCCACACAAATCTTCGGCTTACCACAGTCGCTGACCACCTTGAAGGGCCAGTGTTTGATATCTTCCATAATTTTGGGATCATCGTATTTGCGACCAATCAAACGTTTGGCATCGAAAACTGTGTTCTTTGGATTCATGGCCACTTGGTTCTTGGCTGCATCACCAATCAATCTCTCCGAGTCTGTGAAGGCAACATAGCTGGGTGTTGTGCGATTGCCCTGGTCATTGGCAATAATTTCCACTTTGCCATGTTGGAAAACACCAACACAGGAATAGGTGGTGCCCAAATCAATACCAACTGCTACCATTTTGTTGTTCCTGATTTGCACTTTCTGCTGACTGGATTAGATGGATGTCTTTAACTCCTTTGTATGAATACTTTTTTGGACTTTTTTAAGTAACGAACTTTAATTTGAAAAACTGTTTTTTTTCTTCGCTGATAGAGATTTTACTTGTTTTTTATTTGCTTGGTTTACTTTGTTGATTCGCTTGTTATCGCTTTGAATTGTACTTCTGTACTAATGCCGAAGAGAACTTGATGTTGGCTATTTATACAAAATCTGCAAGTTGTCGTATTTTCGAGATACTCTTTGGCGAATTTTGTTGAATTTTCCAGATATATGGTGGCGTAAAGAAAGAGAGCAAGAGAAAGGACATCAAGGCAAAGACATAGAAATACATTGGGTGGGTAATGTAAGAGAGCCAGAGAGACAATTTCTATAGCAAAAACATTGGTGGTATGAGAGAATAATTACACTTGTGGATAATTATATAGAACTGTTGCTGTAAAATGAGTAAACATTGAAGGATCATGTAAAGGTGCTTCTATAGACCCTTTCTGAAAGAAATCGTGCTTTAATAGACCTTTCTTGAAAGAATTCGTGCTTCTGTAAATTCTTTCTGAAAGAAATTGTGCTTCTATAGACTCTTTCTGAAAGAAAGGGCGATTCTATTGGCCCTTTTTGAAAGAAATCGTGCTTCTATAGACCCTTTCTGAAAGACAGAGCTTCTATAGTCCCTTTCTGAATGAAATCGTGCTTCTGTACACCCTTTCTGCAAGAAATCGTGCTTCTGCAGACCCTTTCTGAAAAAAAGGGTGCTTAAAAAAAAACGCTCTCTAAATGAAATCGTACTTCTATAGACATTTTTGAAAGAAAGGGTGATTCTATAGACCCTTTCTGAAAGAAATCGTGCTTCTATAGACCCTTTCTGAAAGAAAGGCTGATTCTATTGACCCTTTCTGAAAGAGAGAGTGCTTCTGTAGACCCTTTCTGATAGACCCTTTCTGCAAGAAGTCGCGCTTCCGTAGACCCTTTCTGCAAGAAATCGTGCTTCTATAGACACTTTCTAAAAGAAAATGTGTTTCTATTTCTATTAACCCTTTCTGAAAAAGTGTTTCTATAGACCCTTTCTGAAAGAAGTCGTGCTTCTATAGACACTTTCTGAAAGAAATCGTGCTTCAATAGACCTTTCTTGAAAGAATTCGTGCTTCTGTAAATTCTTTCTGAAAGAAATTGTGCTTCTATACACTCTTTCTGAAAGAAAGGGCGATTCTATTGACCCTTTCTGAAAGAGAGAGTGCTTCTGTAGACTCTTTCTGAAAGACAGAGTGCTTTTATAGTCCCTTTCTGAATGAAATCGTGCTTCTGTACACCCTTTCTGCAAGAAATCGTGCTTCTGCAGAACCTTTCTGCAAAAAGGGTGCTTCTAAAACAATCTCTAAATGAAATCGTGGTTCTATAGACATTTGGGTATCACCTGCTGTGGCACGTACCTCAAACAGCGATCCTTCATCAATGGTCAAAATGGACACATTTGTTGAATTTTCCAGATATATGGTGGCGTAAAGAAAGAGAGCAAGAGAAAGGACATCAAGGCAAAGACATAGAAATACATTGGGTGGGTAATGTAAGAGAGCCAGAGAGACAATTTCTATAGCAAAAACATTGGTGGTATGAGAGAATAATTACACTTGTGGATAATTATATAGAACTGTTGCTGTAAAATGAGTAAACATTGAAGGATCATGTAAAGGTGCTTCTATAGACCCTTTCTGAAAGAAATCGTGCTTTAATAGACCTTTCTTGAAAGAATTCGTGCTTCTGTAAATTCTTTCTGAAAGAAATTGTGCTTCTATAGACTCTTTCTGAAAGAAAGGGCGATTCTATTGGCCCTTTTTGAAAGAAATCGTGCTTCTATAGACCCTTTCTGAAAGACAGAGCTTCTATAGTCCCTTTCTGAATGAAATCGTGCTTCTGTACACCCTTTCTGCAAGAAATCGTGCTTCTGCAGACCCTTTCTGAAAAAAAGGGTGCTTAAAAAAAAACGCTCTCTAAATGAAATCGTACTTCTATAGACATTTTTGAAAGAAAGGGTGATTCTATAGACCCTTTCTGAAAGAAATCGTGCTTCTATAGACCCTTTCTGAAAGAAAGGCTGATTCTATTGACCCTTTCTGAAAGAGAGAGTGCTTCTGTAGACCCTTTCTGATAGACCCTTTCTGCAAGAAGTCGCGCTTCCGTAGACCCTTTCTGCAAGAAATCGTGCTTCTATAGACACTTTCTAAAAGAAAATGTGTTTCTATTTCTATTAACCCTTTCTGAAAAAGTGTTTCTATAGACCCTTTCTGAAAGAAGTCGTGCTTCTATAGACACTTTCTGAAAGAAATCGTGCTTCAATAGACCTTTCTTGAAAGAATTCGTGCTTCTGTAAATTCTTTCTGAAAGAAATTGTGTTTCTATACACTCTTTCTGAAAGAAAGGGCGATTCTATTGACCCTTTCTGAAAGAGAGAGTGCTTCTGTAGACTCTTTCTGAAAGACAGAGTGCTTTTATAGTCCCTTTCTGAATGAAATCGTGCTTCTGTACACCCTTTCTGCAAGAAATCGTGCTTCTGCAGAACCTTTCTGCAAAAAGGGTGCTTCTAAAACAATCTCTAAATGAAATCGTGGTTCTATAGACATTTGGGTATCACCTGCTGTGGCACGTACCTCAAACAGCGATCCTTCATCAATGGTCAAAATGGACACATCAAAGGTACCACCACCCAAATCGAAGATCAAGACATTACGTTCTCCTTTCAAATTCTTGTCCAGACCATATGCCAAGGCGGCAGCGGTGGGTTCATTGATGATTCGGAGAACATTTAAGCCGGCAATGCGTCCAGCATCTTTGGTGGCTTGCCTCTGGGAATCATTGAAGTAGGCTGGCACCGTGATGACTGCATCGCTAACACTTTGTCCCAAATATGCCTCAGCGGTTTCCTTCATTTTGGTCAAAACCATGGAGCTAATTTCTTCAGGAGCAAAACGTTTCGATTCTCCCTTGAACTCCACACAAATCTTCGGCTTACCACAGTCGCTGACCACCTTGAAGGGCCAGTGTGAAAGGGTGATTCTATTGACCCTTTCTGCAAGAAGTCGTGCTTCCGTAGACCCTTTCTGAATGAAATCGTGCTTCTATAGGCCATTTCTGAAAGAAAGGGTGCTCCTATAGACCATTTCTGAAAAAAGGGTGCTCCTATAGACCATTTCTGAAAGAAAGGGTGCTCTTGTAGACCATTTCAGAAAGAAAGGGTGCTCTTGTAGACCATTTCAGAAAGAAAGGGTGCTCTTATAGACCATTTCTGAATGAAAGGGTGCTCCTATAGACCATTTCTGAAAGAAAGGGTGCTCCTATAGACCATTGCTGAAAGAAAGGGTGCTCCTATAGACCATTTCTGAAAGAAAGGGTGCTCCTATAGACCATTTCTGAAAGAAAGGGTGCTCCTATAGACCATTTCTGAAAGAAAGGGTGCTCCTATAGACCATTTCTGAAAGAAAGGGTGCTCCTATAAACCATTTCTGAAAGAAAGGGTGCTCCTATAGACCATTTCTGAAAGAAAGGGTGCTCCTATAGATCATTTCTGAAAGAAAGGGTGCTCCTATAGATCATTTCTGAAAGAAAGGGTGCTCCTATAGACCATTTGTAAAAGAAAGGGTGCTCCTATAGACCATTTCTGAAAGAAAGGGTGCTCTTGTAGACCATTTCAGAAAGAAAGGGTGCTCCTATAGACCATTTCTGAAAGAAAGGGTGCTCCTATAGACCCTTTCTGAATGAAATCGTGCTTCTATAGGCCATTTCTGAAAGAAAGGGTGCTCCTATAGACCATTTCTGAAAAAAGGGTGCTCCTATAGACCATTTCTGAAAGAAAGGGTGCTCTTGTAGACCATTTCAGAAAGAAAGGGTGCTCTTGTAGACCATTTCAGAAAGAAAGGGTGCTCCTATAGACCATTTCTGAAAGAAAGGGTGCTCCTATAGACCATTTCTGAAAGAAAGGGTGCTCCTATAGACCATTTCTGAAAGAAAGGGTGCTCCTATAGACCATTTCTGAAAGAAAGGGTGCTCTTGTAGACCATTTCAGAAAGAAAGGGTGCTCTTGTAGACCATTTCAGAAAGAAAGGGTGCTCCTATAGACCATTTCTGAAAGAAAGGGTGCTCCTATAGACCATTTCTGAAAGAAAGGGTGCTCCTATAGACCATTTCTGAAAGAAAGGGTGCTCCTATAGACCATTTCTGAAAGAAAGGGTGCTCCTATAAACCATTTCTGAAAGAAAGGGTGCTCCTATAGACCATTTCTGAAAGAAAGGGTGCTCCTATAGACCATTTCTGAAAGAAAGGGTGCTCCTATAAACCATTTCTGAAAGAAAGGGTGCTCCTATAGACCATTTCTGAAAGAAAGGGTGCTCCTATAGACCATTTGTAAAAGAAAGGGTGCTCCTATAGACCATTTCTGAAAGAAAGGGTGCTCTTGTAGACCATTTCAGAAAGAAATGGTGCTCCTATAGACCATTTCTGAAAGAAAGGGTGCTCCTATAGACCCTTTCTGAATGAAATCGTGCTTCTATAGGCCATTTCTGAAAGAAAGGGTGCTCCTATAGACCATTTCTGAAAAAAGGGTGCTCCTATAGACCATTTCTGAAAGAAAGGGTGCTCTTGTAGACCATTTCAGAAAGAAAGGGTGCTCTTGTAGACCATTTCAGAAAGAAAGGGTGCTCTTATAGACCATTTCTGAATGAAAGGGTGCTCCTATAGACCATTTCTGAAAGAAAGGGTGCTCCTATAGACCATTTCTGAAAGAAAGGGTGCTCCTATAGACCATTTCTGAAAGAAAGGGTGCTCCTATAGACCATTTCTGAAAGAAAGGGTGCTCCTATAGACCATTTCTGAAAGAAAGGGTGCTCCTATAGACCATTTCTGAAAGAAAGGGTGCTCCTATAGACCATTTCTGAAAGAAAGGGTGCTCCTATAAACCATTTCTGAAAGAAAGGGTGCTCCTATAGACCATTTCTGAAAGAAAGGGTGCTCCTATAGACCATTTCTGAAAGAAAGGGTGCTCCTATAGACCATTTCTGAAAGAAAGGGTGCTCCTATAGACCATTTGTAAAAGAAAGGGTGCTCCTATAGACCATTTGTAAAAGAAAGGGTGCTCCTATAGACCATTTGTAAAAGAAAGGGTGCTCCTATAGACCATTTCTGAAAGAAAGGGTGCTCCTATAGACCATTGCTGAAAGAAAGGGTGCTCCTATAGACCATTTCTGAAAGAAAGGGTGCTCCTATAGACCATTTCTGAAAGAAAGGGTGCTCCTATAGACCATTTCTGAAAGAAAGGGTGCTCCTATAGACCATTTCTGAAAGAAAGGGTGCTCCTATAGACCATTTCTGAAAGAAAGGGTGCTCCTATAGACCATTTCTGAAAGAAAGGGTGCTCCTATAGACCATTTCTGAAAGAAAGGGTGCAAATACAACGGTTCTATATAAATGAGGAGGTTTGTCCTATCACAATCTATGTACATATGCCTTGTCTGGCGGAAAAAGCTCGACGTATCCAAAGTAGAATGTGTGCGATGCGCTGCTTCAGTGATCACCACTAGAGTTGTAAGAAACCAACTTCATGCGGCCCTAATTGCGATTCAGAACACACAACCACTTAATATATTACATTAATTTCAGGCTTCCAGGAGTGTACATAGTGTATGGTGATGCTCACTGAGATACGTCCGTCACACTTGGGGCATGCAAGCATCTTACAGGTGGACAGTTGTAAATGCTAGTGACTACATCGCACCAGTCCTTAGGTTCAACGCTGCTGAGATCTATTTTCCAAAGAGAAACTATTGGCCATACCTTTAAGCTGAAAACACATACAACGTTCGAGTAAAGTTTTGCGTTGGGCGTTGACAAAAAAACAACAACAACAACAGGGCGGTGCCGACACCAAAGTCCGGCGTTGATGTGTTTGCCGGCATATATTTCAAATAAATTTGAATTTTTCGGCATCATCGACACAAAACTTTACCCAAACGTTGTATGTGTTTTCAGCTTTACAGATATCCAGATTCTACGAACTCAGCATTCGACATTCGTCAAATTTTCGCTATTATAATTTATCGACATTATTTATTGCTAGTTTATTAATCATAACTGTATACTTATCTCTGCGCTTGTTTCGTTGTGAGCATGTTAACCCCCATATATGTATGTACATATGTAGTTTGCTATTCTCTTTCGACTGCAACTCTCGTAATTCTTATAGACATATTGCACATTACATTAGGGCTATAACCAACAAAAAACAACAGTACCGTGTGGGGAATTTTGTCCTGATAACGAAAACTCGTTTTAAAGAATCGGCCAAAAAGTTCCCGCACAGAAAGCGATTTCTAAAGGCCTTTTGATAATTTTTTTTCTTTATAGAATCTTTGATTTCAATTTTTTGTATATACATACCTATGTACATAGGTACTTATGATTTATTTAAGTTAAAATAAACGCTATAAATATTCCGATTTGGCCAAAATTTGCTATTAGACTTACATATGTAGAATAGTCCGATTGAAGATTATATTCAATTTGAGTTGAAAATATCTTATTTCAGAACGGTTTTTTACCGTAATGAAAAAATAAAAGAAAATTTGAATGCAATCGGTGCAAGAACTTGACAGGGGAAAAATTACAACGCATTTCTTAGAAGTTTTCCATGCTTTACACGTCTTTGTGATGATATTTGCAAAAAATTTATAACCCTAATGTACATACATACGTATGTATGTACATACATAAGTGAATATCTAGAAAATGCATGCGAAATCTTTAAAAGAGATTTGGGTCAAATTGCTTCATGTGTTTTCTGTTTTTCTGTTCTTGAGTATTCTCTCTTTCCAGAAATTTCAAGTTCATTCAACCGGCATGTAAACAAATGTCGCAGCGTTATTTAATGTTTAATTTATAAACACTGGCCAGATTTTAAAGCAAAAACTAATAGCAAGAACTACAGGAAGGTATAGGATGAAATAGTCAATCTTTTATTCCATGACTTTTTTAAAGTGGCACCGATATTTTTGGCATGACATGCTTTCTTCATTGAATTAGTTAAAAAAAAATGGCAAATAGTTGTAATAAAAATGTCGAGTTTTTTGCAAAAAATAGTTTGTCGACTTGTTTAAGATCAGATTGAATGTATAATTAAAAAATTAAACCACTTAGATCAACAATAATAACCAAAAGAATAATTAATAAGTAATGCATGGTGTCAAGAAAATGTTTTCAAGGTTCCAAAATGTAACTAAGGTTCCAAAATGTAACTAAGGTTCCAAAATACCCCATATTTACGGTAAATCCTTAAAAATCATGACATTTTATTAATGTTATGCTTGGTTTACATTCGGCGTCGTTTCGTGATTTCGAAGGCGTTCCGTGATTTCGCGCGGAATCAAGAAAAATGTATCATGATTTCGCATACAAAAATGAAATCATCTCATTTCGCGATTTCAGCGAAATGAACATCGAAATCACAGTACACATGATATATACCCTGTTTTTGCCTAAAAAAAGTACCAAAAGTTACAATACTTTTCACGTATCACAATAAACAAGGCAGATGGTCAATTGCTGCAACAAAATATTTTAGTATCAATATTTGTAAACAATGTGAAAAAATATTAAATTTCTTTGTTACAATGATATTTTTCATTGTGTTCCTATACTTTTTTAATGTTAATATGTGTGTTCGTTTACTCAAAATTTTTACAAATTGTTAATGAATGTTGTTCGTTTACTATCCAGTACGATGCAAACGACCTTTGCCGTTCACAAGAAGTGACTGGACATGTACAAATTATTGAGTACACGAACACACCTAATGTTAGAAAAAAGAGCGAATTGTCAAAAATTGCTTTCCCATACAAGAGACGAATTCAATTTACAAAAAATTCATTTGACGTTTCAAATTCGATCAGATGTGCTGATGCATCTACCTTGGTAATTGTGCTATGAAAAAAATCAGCTGACTGCCACTTAAATCCTCCAAAATGTATATCTAACTGCAATGAGATTTGTACTGGATTTATTAAATCCAGTCGAGGATTTATGGCTAGTCTAAATGAGCAATTAGATGCCAATGAACATGCTGCTAGTTTCTACTAGGCCAACACTTTATGGCAGAAAGCAGGAGAAGATGTTGTTATTCGGCGCTATTTCGGAGTACGGGAACGCAATTTTAGCACTAAACGGGAAAACTACTGCAAGTAGTAATATTTCGTAGGTTCTAAACACAAATATTATCTATCAAAATTTATTATTATTATGTCTCAACGATAAAATAATTTTATTATTTTTTCATTTGTTATTACTATACACAATTTGTACGATATATAGATTATTTTCGAAATAAAGTTGTAAAGTTCTATATTGTCGTATATTTTTGATGGCTAATTCAATTTACAACAACTTGTGTGTCTACCTTGATTATTGTAATATGTTTGAAATCAACAAAAATATGTATAAACACATGGTTGAGAGGCAAAGGGTTACCATATGCCTCACCTCTCTCTCCATCAAACTGACAATTGCCGCAAGGAAAATTGCCTAATATAAACATGAACTTATGCTATATTTACATTTAGTCCCAATTTACATTAGGCGAGTTTACTTGCGGCAATTGTCAGTTTGATGGAGAGAGAGGTGAGGTATATGGTAACCCTTTGCCTCTCAACACCCTCTCTCACCCACAAACTGACAATTGCCGCAAGTAAAATGGCCCAATGTAAATTGGGACTAACGAAATCCACTCGATTTCAACTGTCAATTCCATAGCTCAAACGTCAAATAAAATCCAATTGATTTCAGATGAGTTTTCATTTGACGTATACGCAAAGAATTGACAGTTGAAATCGAGTGGATTTCGTAAATGTCAACAAAGCATTATGACTGGGAAATAGTGCTACAGTGCCATGGAATACCATAGAAACCAAAAAAAAAAAAACTTAGAGAAGTCTCCGAAATGGCTTTAAATAATTAAAATTTGATGTCTATTACAATATCAATATAAACTGGCTATATCTTACATACGATTTTTGTACTTTTTGGCCATATTTTGGTTTGTTTAAGGAAATGCCCTTGTCCCTTAATCCAATTTCAGAAAAATAAACCACTTTTAGATCCCTGTTATGATCCTAGGTGGTCTCGTTTACTGTTAATATTACCTGGTACCCTGTTAGTAGATCTTGCAACCCTCCTGATCGATTGCTGCTGTGGGTAATATTCATTGTTATTGATGGCAGTCCATCCTGGTAAATCAAAAAAAAAAAAAAAAACTCATAAAGTGCCGTAGTTATCAGATATATGTACCTGCTTTGAGACCAATAGGACATTGTTTACATGTAATATGATCTGGTACCGCCTTAGTCCATATGGTAATCCTCTTATTAGGGATATTCTATGCCTAATATTGTTGATACTTGTTAGCAGTTAATCCTTGTTAAGAATAAAATTCATAAAATGTCATGATTTTTAATCATTTTCTTCGCACCTTGCATTACATCCCAGCAAAATGTTCGATGCCAAAGATGCCATTCAACCATGGGTGCAAGTGATCTGGCATGCCATCTTTTTAGCATCGTCATCGATGAATTTTATATGAGCGTGGACCCAAAAGATGCTATTCATTTTTGGACCCAAAGCGTGTCATTTACACCAATGCTTTGACATGTCATTTTCACCAATGCTTTGGCATGTCATTTCCACCATTGCAATGACATTATCATTACGACGAGAGTTTTAACAAAGTTTCACGACTTCCTTTGCATAGGTTCAAATGCTGATGAAAAGACCGGATCTTTCACGACTTCCTTTGCATTGGTTCAAAGGCTAATGAAAAGATCGGATCTTTCACGACTTCGTTTGAACCAATGCAAAAGATGCCATGAAATCACGTCATTGCATGGAACCCCTTCCCTCAAATTTTGCTGGGATGTTAATTATTCTTTTGGTTATTATTGTTGAACTAAGTGGGTTAATTTTTCATTTATCCATTCAATTTGGTCTTAATCAAGTGGACCAACCAATTTTTGCAAAAAAAACAGACAATTATTTGTCATTTTTTACTAATTAATACATAAAAAGTGCTCGTTTTCCCAGTTTGAAAACAAAATTCTTCGATTTTATTGAAAATGCATAAGCTATAATTTGACTCATCCCACCATTCCGACTTTTTAAAAACTGTCTGCATAGGTCCACGTTTTCGGGTAGATCCCATATAACGCAACTCGCCGCTTTAAGGAATCAATTTCTGGAACAGACCAAAAATAAACTTCTAGAAATCACCCTAAGGAATACTCAACTTTCCCTCTTGTTCATGGTGTTGCGCACTGCAATTTGGGTAGGGGTAGGTCATGGTATGAAATAGAAATTTCATGAAGAGAATATGCCAAGAGAGAATCGAACAAATTATGTACACATATGTACATACATATGTACAAACAGTTAGTCAACTAAGTGTTTGCAAACATAGAAGAAATATAATCATTTATTTTGGCGAATCATGTAGTCTGTTCTAGAACTGCAAGGATCTATTAATTGTTTTTTTTTCGTTAACATAAAGGAACAATTGTTATTGTAGTAAACATTTGTAGATCAGACCGATAGTATGGATTTGCTCCGTTTCGTCTTGGGCTACAAAACTTTTCTCCAGAAAGTCAAAGCAGGCCAACTTTTTTATATATCCCCATAGAATGGTACCTCCCGATTTGAAATATTTGTAAGGCCTTAGCTACATTATCCAATGGGAATATCTGAAATTTGAAAGTAAGGGTGCTTCTATAGACCCTTTCGGAATGAAAGGGTGCTTCTATAGACCCTTTCGGAATGAAAGGGTGCTTCTATAGACCTTTTTTGAAAGAAAGGGTGCTTCTATAGACCCTTTTTGAAAGAAAGGGTGCTTCTATAGGCGCTTTCGGAATGAAAGGGTGTTTCTATAGACCCTTTTTGAAGGAAAGGGTGCTTCTATAGACACTTTTTGAAGGAAAGGGTGCTTCTATAGACCCTTTCGGACTGAATGGGCGCTTCTATAGACACTTTTTGAAGGAAAGGGTGCTTCTATAGACCCTTTCGGACTGAATGGGCGCTTCTATAGACACTTTTTGAAGGAAAGGGTGCTTCTATAGACCCTTTCGGAGTGAATGGGCGCTTCTATAGACACTTTCGGAGTGAATGGGCGCTTCTATAGACACTTTCGGAGTGAATGGGTGCTTCTTTGGACCCCTTCTTTGTCATCTTCCACACCTTAAGAACTTCTTTCGCTTATATCCTTAAATAATATATTCTAAAGTTCAACCTTTTTGGCTCTGATTGTGATTTCAAAACATCCACATACATATTTCGATTTCTACCTATTAAAAATTTACAAAGTTGCAAATGCATATACTCTCCATTACCCACTCTTTGTGCCTCAAATAAGAGGATGCACAAACATACATACATGCCAATGTACACATACCCATCTACGTACAAAGAAACATTCATTCATGGGCAATGCACTTATTTCATATGATACGAAGATTTTCATGAACTTTCCACACTCATCGAGATACTACCACAACAATTGAGAGCTTGTATTTGTTGCCCAGGCATATATCAACATGCCGGTTCGTCCAAAGAGAATCCAAGTATAAATAGCGGTCGTCGTTGCACTTGGACTTCAGTGAATTACAAGAAAGCAACGAGAAAACAAGTAAAATAAAGTAACAGAAAAGCGGAAGTAAAGCAAAACAAAAGTTAAAAAACAGTTTTTTAAATAAAAAAGTATTATTCAAAGAAGACAGACACAAAAGCAAAAGAAAATAAACGTTACAAACAGCAGAAGAACAATTTGAAAAAAGTTTTAAAAGTTGAAAATAAATTATTTGTAAATTTCATCGTTCGTGAAAAGCAACAGAGAAACACACAAACAAAATGGTAGCAGCAATTGGTATTGATTTGGGTACAACCTATTCCTGCGTTGGTGTTTTCCAACATGGCAAAGTCGAGATCATTGCCAATGACCAGGGCAATCGCACAACACCCAGTTATGTTGCCTTCACAGACTCGGAAAGATTGATTGGAGATGCGGCCAAGAACCAGGTGGCCATGAATCCCAGCAACACTGTTTTCGATGCCAAACGTTTAATTGGTCGCAAATTTGATGATCCAAAAATCCAAGATGACATGAAACATTGGCCATTCAAGGTGGTCAATGACTGTGGCAAGCCAAAAATCAGCGTGGAATTCAAAGGCGAACAGAAACGTTTTGCTCCAGAGGAAATCAGTTCAATGGTTCTGACGAAAATGAAGGAAACAGCCGAAGCCTTTTTGGGTACCAGCATACGTGATGCAGTGATCACAGTGCCAGCCTATTTTAATGATTCACAGCGTCAGGCAACCAAAGATGCGGGAGCCATTGCGGGTCTAAATGTGTTGAGGATTATCAATGAACCAACAGCGGCAGCCTTGGCCTATGGTTTGGACAAGAATTTGAAAGGAGAACGCAACGTATTAATCTTCGATTTGGGTGGTGGTACCTTTGATGTCTCCATTTTAACCATTGATGAAGGATCGCTGTTTGAGGTGAGATCTACTGCCGGTGACACCCACTTGGGAGGTGAAGATTTTGACAATCGCATGGTTACACATTTCGCCGAAGAGTTCAAGAGGAAATACAAAAAGGATTTGACCAAAAATCCAAGGGCTTTGAGACGTCTACGTTCAGCTGCAGAGCGGGCCAAACGCACTTTATCATCCAGCACAGAGGCCACCATTGAAATTGATGCTCTCTTTGAGGGTATTGATTTCTATACGAAAATAAGTCGTGCTCGCTTTGAAGAATTATGTTCCGACCTGTTCCGCAGCACTTTACAGCCGGTGGAGAAGGCGTTGAATGATGCCAAAATGGATAAGAATCAAATCCATGACATAGTGCTCGTCGGTGGTTCAACACGTATACCAAAAGTTCAAAATCTTCTGCAACAATTCTTCTGTGGTAAGAGTTTGAATTTGTCCATTAATCCCGATGAAGCAGTGGCCTATGGCGCAGCCATTCAGGCAGCCATATTGAGTGGTGACAAGAGCAGTGCCATACAAGATGTCTTGCTGGTGGATGTGGCTCCTCTATCGCTGGGTATTGAAACTGCAGGTGGTGTCATGACCAAACTGATAGAACGTAACTCCCGCATACCCTGCAAACAGACGAAAACATTTACCACCTATGCTGATAATCAACCTGCTGTAACGATACAGGTGTTTGAAGGTGAGCGTGCCATGACCAAAGATAACAATCTTTTGGGTACCTTTAACTTGACCGGCATACCACCAGCTCCTCGAGGTGTACCCAAGGTGGATGTTACCTTCGATTTGGATGCCAACGGTATTCTCAATGTTACGGCCAAGGAAATGAGTACCGGTAATGCCAAAAATATTGTCATAAAGAATGACAAGGGTCGTCTGTCGCAAGCCGAAATCGAACGAATGCTCCATGAGGCTGAACAGTATGCTGAGGAGGATGAAAAACATCGTCAGCGTATAGAATCACGCCACAAATTGGAATCTTATGTGTTCAGCGTAAAGCAGACACTCGAAGAAGCTGGCAGCAAGATTCCAGAATCCGACAAAGATCGTCTATTGGCCAAATGTAAAGAAACCATTCAATGGCTTGACAATAATACCACTGCCGAAAAGGAAGAGTTCGACTATAAAATGGAAGAATTGTCGAGGAACTGTTCACCTGTTATGACGAGCATGCATCAACAGGCTAATGGTGGTGGTAGTTGTGGTACCGGTGGCAGCGCGAATTGTGGCCAACAGGCTAATGGCTATGGTGGAGGCTATACTGGTCCCACTGTCGAAGAAGTGGATTAAGTTGAACCTGAATTGTATTGTAGATAAAATGTTTCCTAAAAATTATTTTAAAATTTGAGCTGTGATTTGATTTTGTAAAACGACTGAAGAGAGATCTCCAAAGAGCTATAAATTGTAACAATTTGTTGTTAGTTTAAGTTATTTATTTTTGGTTTAGAAAAAAATTAATTTTGTTTTAAAAATTTTAATAAATAAGTATGTTTTTGTTGTAAAAACAAAAGAAACAAAAAATTTGTTTTTTCTTTTAACAAAGAAATGGGATAGGGATGTGGGCCAAGAAGAACCATTAAGTAGCAATAATATACATGGGACCCTAGAAATATGAACATCAATTTTTGAAACTGAAAATTTGCAAATAAGATTGATTTTATCTTAGTTTTAAAACCTTAGGGGTCGATTATGGATAGCAACCCAACTCCAATTGCGTTGCCCACAGCTAATTTAGTAATTGAATTTTCTATTTTCGCATTAAAATTTATAATTTTTTACAATTAAATTAGTAGCTGAAGGTTCAAAACACTGATATTGATTGAATTTGATAAACATATCCGTCTTTTTACTCATTTTAATTGAATGATTTGCTCTTCTGGCAACGCAACTACAGTTGAGTTGCTATCCATAATCGACCCCTTAAATAGTCTTTCAGAATGGTTATACAGTAGCGCCATTTCTTTTAGAAAGGGTCAATAGAAGCAGTCTTTCTTTCAGAAAGGGTCCGTAGAAGCAGACTTTCGTTCATAATCGGTCAGAAGGGGTCAATAAAAGCAGCCTTTCTTTCAATAAAAGCATCCTTTCTTTTAAAAATGGTCTGCAGAAGCACCCTTTCTTTTAGAAGGTATCTATAGAAGCCCCCTTTCTTTCAAAAATGGTCTACAGGAGCACCCTTATTTCAGAAAGGGTGTAAAGAAGCAGACTTTTATTCCCAAACGGTCTAAAGAAGCACCCTTTTTCCCAAACGGCTCTAAAGTAGCATCCTTTTATTCCCCAAGGGTGTAAAGAAGCACAATTCTATAGAAGAAGCCTTTCTTTCAGAAAGAGTCTATAGAAGCACGCCTTCTTTCAGAAAGAGTCCAGAAGCAGCCTTTCTTTCAGAAAGTGGTCATAGAGGCACCCTTTCTTTCAGAAAGATCTATAGAAGCATCCATTCTTTCAGAAAGAGTCTATAGAAGCACCCTTTCATTCAGAAATGGTATATGCAAGCATCCTTTCTTTCAAAAAGGGTCTATGGAAGCATCCTTTCTTTCAGAAAGGGTCTACCGAGGCAGCCTGTCTATCAGAAAGGGTCTATGGAAGCAGCCTTTCTTTCAGCAAGTGTCTATGGAAGCACCCTTTCTGTCGGAAAGGGTTTGTAGAAGAACACTTTCTTTCAGAAAGGGTCTATGGAAGCATCCTTTCTTTCAGAAAGGGTCTACCGGAGCACCCTGTCTATCAGAAAGGGTATATGGAAGCAGCCTTTCAGCAAGGGTCCATAGAAGTACTCTTTCTTTTAGAAAGGATCAATGGAAGCACCGTTTCTTTCAGAAAGTGTTGTGTATTTAAATTGAAAGTAAGCACGCGTTGATTAATGTTTAAATAATAATGCTTTATTTAATAAATAAGTAACAACAAAGATATAAAAGATTAATAATGGAGTCGAACGGTTTGATCTGTTTGATGGTTGAAATCGAAGTGAACAAGCTAATCATAACTAGTAAGTAAAATGGCAGTAACTAAAAATGTAACGAATACTAATTAGTACAAAAGATACATTGATAGAAAGAGAATTTATAACATAGAAACAGAGTTGCCATGAGTTTGAAATAACTATTGAAATACACCACAATCTCCCAGGCTTAATAAGGACTTGGTCCGTCAGCAGAGCCGAAGGTAGTTTCCTTAGACTTGATCGTCATCTGGCGCAGCATGCACTTGCTGTCTTCCATTTTGAAAAATGTTGATGATTTTGATTAGTTGATGATGATTTTGATGTTTGAATTGATGATTTTGATTTGATGAATTCGATGATTGGTTATGTTGATGATTTTGGAATGGTTGTGTTGTTGTTGTGAGTTCCAGGAATTTGCACGTTTTGTGTGTATGGAGTTTTTACCCCATTTTGAAAAAGCCGGAGATTTCCCTTTGCACTCGGGAATATGCACTATTTCTCCCGGGCTTGAATATTTTTTTGAAAATGATTGATTTTTGAAGTTTTGATTGATGTTGATTGAATTTTCGAATTGATGAATTTGAATTGATTTGATGAGTTGATGTTCGAATTTGATTGTATTGAAGATGTTGATGCTTTTGTTTATACCAACACACCCGTTGAGGTATGTTCAGTGAGTGCCAAATGATTTGCATTGAACAGCTTATTGCACTGATCGTCCGTGTGTGCATGTGTGTATTGTTGCTTTATTTTCTTTTTGATTTTTTTTTCGTCTTCACCTGACTCCGTACTTGTTGTACATGACAACTTCTTCCTCATACCCACATACACGGCACTTTAGCATCGATTTGTTTACTTTAGTCTTCATAAATTTGCAATTTGATTGGAAGATGTTGCTGAAGGTTTTGATGGGTTTTCTTCGCTGTTGCCATTGTCGTAAAGACATCCAGTATTTGCGCCAATTGAGTTGCATCCATTTTAGGTTATGCGTTTATCGAATTAGAAAAAAATTATTTTTTTGCACAAAATTTTATTGAAAACTCTTTGAACTTGAGTTTATCCTCGTCGCCAATTCTTTGTTGTGTATTTAAATTGAAAGTAAGCACGCGTTGATTAATGTTTAAATAATAATGCTTTATTTAATAAATAAGTAACAACAAAGATATAAAAGATTAATAATGGAGTCGAACGGTTTGATCTGTTTGATGGTTGAAATCGAAGTGAACAAGCTAATCATAACTAGTAAGTAAAATGGCAGTAACTAAAAATGTAACGAATACTAATTAGTACAAAAGATACATTGATAGAAAGAGAATTTATAACATAGAAACAGAGTTGCCATGAGTTTGAAATAACTATTGAAATACACCACAGAAAGGGTCTATAGAAGCACTGTTTCTTTCAGAAAGAGTCTGTAGAAACACGCTTTCTTTCAGAAAGGGTCTATAGAAGCATGCTTTCTTTCAGAAAGGGTCTATAGAAGCACCCTTTCTTTTAGAAAGGGTCTATAGAAGCACCCTTTCTTTTAGAAAGGGTCTATAGAAGCACCGTTTCTTTCAGAAAGGGTCTATAGAAGCACCGTTTCTTTCAGAAAGAGTCTATAGAAGCACACTTTCGTTCAGAAAGGGTCTATAGAAGCACCGTTTCTTTCAGAAAGAGTCTATAGAAGCACCGTTTCTTTCATAAAGGGTCTATAGAAGCACCGTTTCTTTCAGAAAGAGTCTATAGAAGCACGCTTTCTTTCAGAAAGGATCTATAGAAGCACCGTTTCTTTCAGAAAGAGTCTATAGAAGCACGCTTTCTTTCAGAAAGGATCTATAGAAGCACCGTTTCTTTCAGAAAGAGTCTATAGATGCACCGTTTCTTTCAGAAAGGGTCTATAGAAGCACCGTTTCTTTCAGAAAGGGTCTATAGAAGCACCGTTTATTTCAAAAAGGATCTATAGAAGCACCCGTTCTTTCAGAAAGCGTCTATAGAAACACCCTTTCTTTCAGAAATGGTCTATAGAAGCACCGTTTCTTTCAGAAAGAGTCGATAGAAGCACCGTTTCTTTCAGAAAGAGTCGATAAAAGCACCGTTTCTTTCAGAAAGGGTCTATAGAAGCACCGTTTTTTTCATAAAGGGTCTACAGCAGCACCCTTTCTTTCAGAAAGGGTCTATAGCAGCTCCCTTTCTTTCAGAAAGGGTCCGTAGAAGCACCCTTTCTGTTAGAAAGGGCCTGTAGAAGAACCCTTTCTTTCTGAAAGGGTCTATAGGAGCACCCTTTCGTTCAGAAAGGGTCTATAGCATCACCCTTTCTTTCAGAAAGGGTCCGTAGAAGCACCCTTTCTGTTAGAAAGGGCCTGTAGAAGAACCATTTCTTTCAGAAAGGGTCTGTAGGTGCACCCGTTCTTTCAGAAAGCGTCCGAAGAAGCACCCATTCCTTCAAAAGGGGTCTATAGCACTCAAAGACTTTCAGCCAAAATTAGCAGTTCTTAACATTTTAACTTCTCCTTTGTATTTGCATCTCCGTTGTCCGGATGTTAAGCGATCATACATTTTGTTACATTCTTATTGGAAATATTTATTTTATGTGGAAAGCGATAGTTGTCTGTTTTTAACTTCAGTTTACATTTAAATTTATTTGCATTTTTTTCTATATTTAACATAAAAAAGTTTAAAAAAATAATCTCATATTGTATTGCAGAAATCGTGAATACCTCAATATCACTTTCATTTAGGTAGACCGTTCTTTTCAGCCCATTCTAACCATGATCCCACGTAGTTTTTAACATTTACATAACCCAATTGCTTTGCAATTTCTGCTGCTTTCTGGGATCTTATACCACTTCTGCAATGGAATATTAGTTCGGTTTTCAGCTCCGGAAGATCACGACCATATTTGGTTTTAAATGCACTGGCATCTGTATCATGGGACAATACAGTAATCACCTGATCCAATGGTATATTTATGGATGTGGGAATTTTTCCAGATTCTTGTAACTCCTGAGGTTCACGAACATCAATGAGCATCTTATTAGGATATTCCTTTAATTGCTTGATTTCCTCGAACTTTGCTATGGGTATGTTATTTATTGAGGTTTGCGAACAAAAATGTTTCAGAAATACTTTTTGTTGGTTGAATTTTCCATTATCCAACGAAGACGAGGTGTGAGTGGCAAGTAGTTTTGTTGTCAAGTTGTTAATGGATCCACCAAAACTAAGGGTTTTAATATGGTGTCTTGCAAGTACTAGAGCTCGTCTGGACATTATGTTTATTTGTTCTGAAGGAAAGGAGTTATTTAAGATTTTTATTTCGTTAAAAACAAAATACCCCACCTTGCTTCTTGTACTTCTTGTAGTAGTGTGTGTAGTGATCTAAAAATATCAGCTGCTTTTGAATGAGTGAAGAAACTACATCAGCTGACGTAAAAACAAATGCTGGATATTATTTTATCCAGAGTTGATAAGGTATGATTTACAGTGAGGGACAAAAGTGTGCATACAACATACATACATATATTTATGAAATTCCCAGTACATATCCTTATTTCATCTGCCTAATAAAAAGGTGTACAATAAAAGAATATTCTATAATACAAATAACGGTAAATTCCACAAAAAATATAGGGACAAAACTATACATACACTCCAAAGAAATATGCAAATTGCCGTACAATTTGTAGAATTATGATCAAAGGTCTTAAGGCCTGCGTACATAAGCTGCCTTGCCTGCTTACCTTGCTTACTTCTGATAAAAGAATAAAAAAGAAAAGGGCAACCCAGTTCGAAATTTCCTCGGCCTTCTTTATTCTTTTATTTTAATTATGTCAAAAATGAAGCAGGAAAGCAAGGCAATCAGGCAGAGCAGCTTATGTACGCAGGCCTTTACATTTTCTTGTTTTAGCGAATGTCTCTGGTCATCTGAGATATGTACCTTTCAGAAGTATGAAGCACATTTGTGGTTAATTACTGTTAATTAAGATCAGACTTCGCTTATAGCTCGCTAAAGAGGACCATCGCAGATTTCTTTGCGTTTTTTAGTGTACTTTAAAAAAAAACATAAATCACAGTTAGGCTGTATATTTTGAGATCCTTGAGCGATTGAAAGCTGTCGTTGTGCACAATATGTATTCCTGGGAGTCGCTAAATGTATGTTATCCTGAAATTTCTCGTGAAGTTAATAATTCCCACGGCTTTCCAAGCCCCAAATTACATACAGAAGGTTTAGAATTGCCTACAAATAAGGTCGGATATAATAGAGGTGTCTTTTTACTTACTAAATGTTGCTGAAACATCTTTTTCAGCAACTTTTCCTTTATACAGCTGTCAAAATCTGCAACATTAGTAAAAATTATTACTAATTATCAGTAAAAAGACACAGCTAATGTTTGGACCTTTATTCAATCAAAAATGTGAAATATTGTTAAGGATTGTAGCAGGCCATACAACTAGGCAATTCAAGGATATCTGTATGTAAAGCTGTGGAATCTATTAACTTCTTTAGAAATCTCAGTGTTCTTCCTCATGCCTAAAACATGGGTGAACACCATAAGTTTTGAATTACGCAATTCAAAACTTACGTTAGTTTTTAATCGATTTCTTACTCTCCAGCAACAAAAATGCACTCAAATGTCAAATAGACGACCTTAAAGTTGTCTCAATAGATTACCTTAAAGTCGTCTTAATAGACGACCCTAAAGTCGTCTTCATAAACGATCTTGAAGTCGTCTTAATAGACGTTCTTTAAGTCGTCCTTATAGACGATCTTTAAGTCGTCCTTATAGATGACCATAAAGTCGTCTGAATAGACGAACCTTAAGTCGTTTGAATAGACGACCTTTAAGTAGTCTGAATAGACGCCCCTTAAGTCGTCTGAATAGATGACCTTTAAGTCGTCTGAATAGACGACCTTTAAATCGTCTGAATATAAGACCTTAAAGTCGTCTGAATATACGAACCTTAAGTCATTTGAATAGACGATCTTAAAGTCGTCTGAATAGACGTCCTTAATGTCGTCTGAATAGACGAACCTTAAGTCGTTTGAATAGACGAACTTTAAGTCGTCTGAATAGACGACCTTAAATCCGTCTTTCTGAATGAAAAGGTGCTCCTATGGACTCTTTTGAAAGAAAGGGTGCTTCTATGGACACTTCCTGAAAGAAAGGTGGTTCTGTAGACTTTTTCTGAAAGAAAGATCCTTTCTAAAAGAAGGGGTGCTTCTATAGACCCTTTCTGAAAGAAAGGCTATTTCGATAGACCTTTTTTGATATATACAGGGGCCTAATTATGTGATTCGATATCGAGTTGTTGCGAGAAATTACTCGCAGCTAAATTGCCTATCGTAAACTAACAAAAAGAAAAATTTCTTAAGGCCTGCGTACATAAGCTGCCTCGCCTGCTTACCTTGCTTGCTTCTGATAAAAGAATAAAAAAAGAAAAGGGCAACCCAGTTCGAAATTTGCTCGGCCTTCTTTATTCTTTTATTTTTATTATGTCAAAAATGAAGCAGAAAAGCAAGGCAAAGCAGCTTATGTACGCAGGCCTTTATTGTCTTTTTGTTTAATATGTAAAAATTGTTGTTTGTTGTCGGTTTATATAAGAGAAAAATAAAAAATAGTAAATAAATCTCAGCATTTTTTTACACAAAATAACAAGAAAATTGGGAAAAGTCCTTTGCACTCGTTTGTGAAATAATGTGTGTTCGTTTACTCAAAATTTGTACAAATTGTTACCGGATGTTGTTCGTTTACTCTACAGTACAATGCAAGAGACCTTAGTCGATTACAAGAACTTACTGGACTTGTACAAATTTGTACAAATTGTTGAGTAAACGAACACACCTATAGTATTAAAATAATTTGATTTGTTCCAGAACCTGCAAGAAGCTACTATTTTTTACTACGATAACATTTTTTCCTTTATGTTATCGGAAAAAATAGTAAAAATTAGTAGATTCTTGCAGTTCTGGAACAAACCAATTGTTCTGTTCCAGAAACTGCAAGAATCTAAAATATTTTACTACGATAACAGTTTTTCCTTTATGTAATCGGAAAAAATAGTAAAAATTAGTAGATTGTTGCAGTTCTGGAACAGACAAAAATATATAAATTTATGCATTCATTAGCCAAAATTTACTGTTTGCAGTCTTTAAATATAATTTGAAAAAAGTAAGCATTTTCGCAAAAAAAAATAATATAAATAGCCTTTTTTATAGGTAAACAACATTTCATAGAATACATCCGCCGTTGTTTACCAAATGAAAGATTCTCTCAGAAGGCTAAGCAAAAACCCACCAAATTCTCTCTCATTTATTTTGACGGAGAACTATTAAGGTATATGTATTAGCAATGTTTACAATGTCAAAAAGGTTTTGAAAACATAGTCAATTTTCTTAGCACTTCTTCATTCCGAAATTATTATTCAATGTATTGTTCAACAAATTCCACAAATATTTACATTTTTTCATTCAAAATTTTGGTTTTTAGTTCTTGTTTTAAAATAAACACATACCTTCATAATATTCCCTGAGGATTACATGGGGCCTAATTCCAGGTCAGGCAATGTGCGCTTGCTGAGAGCAAGTGAGCGAAAACTTCAATGTAAAATGCATTGAAATGTATGCTCACTTGCTCTCAGCAAGCGCACATTGCCTGACTTGGGCCTAATTACAAAGACATAAATACAACAAGATAAGACATTTCTTTTGCTATCATTCTTCTGTGAATGGCTTTTGAATTTAACATAATGTTATGTTACGATATGGTGACATAACATATTTTTCTTTTATACATTTTTACGTATTTAACCGAATAAACCGACCCAATTGACATGGAACTATTCTTGAATAGATCCTTGAATTCTTAAATTTCGTTTCTGATACCATTACATGAAATGTTCCTCCTTGGTTGCGATTTTGAATTAACTGCAATCTGTTAAGGGTAATGTTTCTATACATAGTTTCGTAAACATTTTTTTGTTGCATGCATTTTGTCAGGTCTTTATTACTTTATGTCTTTGCTAATTACGTGATTCGATTCGATCGAGAATTTGCTCGTGAATACGTTTTCGACACGATAAAAAACGACATGACAAGTCTCGATCGAAAACATTGAAGCAATGTTATCGATAGTAACCGGTAATCGATCAAGCAACATTAGTTCTGTTCCAGAACTAAAAAGTTTTTACAATTTTCCGTTCCCGTACACAAAATTTATATGAAAATCGTTTACGACTTTTACAACTCTACGGTGCGTTGAGCGTCGCGCGTGTTTGTGGTACCACATGAAAAATGTGTAAGTGATGCCAAGTTCTTTGAAAAACAACAACATGGCTGACGCATTAAAGTTAAACATAAGCTGTGTTCCAGAACTAAAAAGTTTTTACAATTTTTACGACTTTTACACATTTTACTTGAAAAAGCGTTCCCGTACACAAAAAAGTTGTAAAATGTTCACTTCTCTTTAAACAAAAATGGCGCTGAATGACGCTCTCTTTAAAAACTTTTTACACGACAAATTTGGGCGAGTAAAAAAATAGTAACATGGTTGCCGGCGTCTGATTGGCTGATACGCCGACTTTGACATTTGTTCCAGTTTTTTTGACGTATTTTCCATTTTTCCGTTCCCGAACTATTTCAGAAAACTTGTGTGTAAGAACAAATTTTTTGCAGTTCTCTCTTTTACGAGTTTTACCATTAAAAAGTACGGGAACGAAGCTATAATTTAACTTTTTTGGGACAACGTGTGTCCCAACGTGTCACTAAACGGACCGTATGTGCCGAGGGCTTTACGACTTTTACCACTTTATAAAGTGCGGGAACAGGCCAATTATGAAGGTAGACGCCAAAAACGTTTTTTATGTTAAAACAAAAACTAAAAAAAAACAAAGTTATGAATGAGAAAATAGCTCTGTTCCAGAACCTGCAAGAAGATACTATTTTTTACTACGATAGCATTTTTTTCTTTATGTTATCGGAAAAAATAGTAAAAATTAGTAGATTCTTGCAGTTCTGGAACAGACCAAATGTAAATATTTGTGGAATTTGTTGAACAATACAATGTCGATGGTCAGACTAGCAAGGTTTCTTGAAACCAATTTCGTTAAAGTTTCTTTTCAAGTTTCGTTAGTGTCCACACACGTTAACGTGAAATTTAAGATTTTTTTGGTGTCCCTTTATTTTACTATTCGCATTTGTTGTGTTTCTCATACCAAAAAACAAAGCAAACATATATAAATAAACTAAACAACACAAAATAATTAATAAGGCGTTTATATTAAAGTTTTTTGCAGGGTTAACCTTCTTTATGAGGATTTATTTGAAGTATACACAATGGAAATGACATTTGAAACCCAGACCCACTGGGTTAACCCGGTTATATGTAAACGGCCTATAACATTAATAATTTAATTAATAGTAATAGCTAAATCTCGTCTATTTCATTAATGAAATGTTTTTGTTAAATCTTTTTATGCTTGTTTCGTTGTTAACGTTGGCTTGAGAAAATCACAATGAAAGAAAATGGAAGAAAAAATCTTGCAACGAACAACAAGAAGAGGCAACACAACAAACACAGAAAATCGTGTACATGGGTTTCACTACTTCATACCCCTCGCCTATAAACTTGACGTCGCCATGTTGAAATCGTGCTAGTCTGACCATCGACATTGAATAATAATTTCGGAATGAAGTAGGGCTAAGAAAATAAGAAAATTATTTATGTTTACAAAACCTTTTTCACATTGTTGTAACAGATTGCTTAGACATCTACATTAATAGTTCTCTCTCAAAATAAATGAGAGAGAATTTGGAGAGTTTTGTGCTTAGACTCTCTGAGAGAATCTTTCATTTGGTAAACAACGGCAGATGTATTCTATGAAATGTTGTTTACCTATAAAAAAGGCTATTAATATTATTTTTTTTTTGCGGAAATGCTTACTTTTTTTAAATTCTATTTAAAGACTGCAAACAGTAAATTTTGGCTAATGAATGCATAAATTTGTATATTTATTTTAATTCACTTTTGGCAGTTTTGTTGAGATGTGTATTATTTTATTGTTGTAAAATATTAAAATATTGTAAGTCTGTCTGGTTACTTTCCCAGCAAGAATTGTCCAGCAAGAACTTTCTCAGAGAGTAAGGGGTTTTTATTCTCTTTTGCTAGAAAATTGTAAAAAGTAAACAGACGCCTTCCCAGCAAAAACCAGCAAGCAATCAGCTGACTTGCCAAAACAGAACAATTTGTCCGCCAACAAAGGAAGCAAACACGTTGTATTTTATTAAAAATAAAAAAGAAAATGAAACAAAAAAGTATTTTTCCACTTTACAAATTTGTTTTCCATAAAACAATACAATTAGACTATGTTATTTTCACAATAAAATTGTTTTTAATGTTCACAAACATAAATCAACAAAAAACTAAAAACGGCTGATTGATTGTTTTCAGGAAGAAGAAGAGCTTGCAAGTGCTTGCTAGAAGAAATTTGTCCAGCAAGAATTTGCAAGCTCTCAGTGAAAGAACTGTCAAAATGTCTCTCTCGAATCGCTCTCTTTTGCTGGATTTTTGTGTTAACAGACGACTTCCAGCAACAATTGGTACAAATTGTTACAAATTTTAGGGTAACCAGACACAGCTTGTATTGAAACAAAGAACTCTTCCCCAATTTTATGACGACCAGAGCTCAAGAATAAACGTAACTGATAAATTTGTTTAAATGCGAATTCAACAGAAACATTTAAAAAATCTCGTTGCCACATATGTAAATGAAATAACTACCTCCCACTGTTGTGGACTTTGCATTGCAAAGAAACGCATAACAAATTTTGATGGTTTGTTGTAAACAACAACAAACTATCGTCACCGTGCTGTGTGTCTATGTTTAGATTCACTTTTGGCAGTTTTGTTGAGTTGTGTATTATTTTATTGTTTTAAAATAATGCAGCATAATCTCGGGTTTGTTGTTTTTAAATTTTAAAAACAACAAGTTGTAATTAAAGTGGGATGTAGTTAAAATTAATTTAATTTCGGGAAAGGCAAAGAATACTAGTTTCGTCCAACGCCACTTGGACTCATCAGTTCTCTTAGTTCTTTGTATTGAAATAAAGAACTCTTCCCCAATTTTATGACGACCAGAGCTCAAGAATATTTTTTTTTAAAATTTAAAAACATATATTGTCATAAAAACGCCATATTTGCTTCTGTGCAAGACAATTAAAAACTTCAGAAATTTAAAGTCGGACGATACAGACTACGACTCATATACTCCGAATCCTTCTCGCAGTACTGTATGAGGTACAAAACTCATGTTTAGCTATGCCAAAGCATGGTCGAACAAATATCTCAGAAATCAATCGGCAAACTCTTTGCTAAATCGTGACAAAACACTTTAAGTCGAAAAAATTACATGATTGTTGTTCCGGCTGTATTCTCTATTTTGTGTATAATGTACAGAAGGATCATTCATTTTTTAATTGTACGAGTGGACTTTTTGGACTCGATGATATTAAACACTTTGCTGGACTTAATTCTTGCAACTTATTGGAACTAGAATTTAAATATTTCTTAAATTAAATGTATTGCTTCAAATGTTACATAGTTTCGACAAATAACAATCGACCCTTTAAGAATCCCACATAATTATTCGCTAATAATAAGCAAATTAATCAAGAGTTTTATATTTGTCATAACTTGTAATCGGTTGGAAACTAATTAAAAAAATCGTATTTTGAGCTTTGTCAGGAAGCGTGGACTGGCCACGAAAAATAGGATATCGCAGTAAACAAGACTACAAGTGTCAACAAAAAGAAATGTCCAAAGGATCCTCGAACAGTCTTTAAGCTGCGCTTATTTTGAACTTTTGTGAGGGATATAACTGAAGATGTTTGTACATTTGGAAGTAATGTTACGATATTTGAAGGAATGGACCGATATAACCCATATTAGGCTCGATCTATGTCAAGGAAGAAATATTGCGATGTGCAAAGTTTAGCGAAAATTTTATGGCGGAGGTACCGATATTACTTAAACTTAAAATATTACGAGATTCAAAACTTTCACCAAATCAGTTGATCAGAGATACAGACAGACGTATTGTGCTGAAGGCCCTAAAGGCTGAGGGTACACTAAAAATGCAAACAACTTCTAATAGATATTTTTCGTTTCCACTTTTCATATCCGGTTCGAATTTTATGGTTTTATCTTAACCAATCTAAAACGACCTTTTTCGCTTTATTTATTTTCCAGTCTTTAGGAATATTGTAGCCCGCCCTCAGGCAGCAGAACTTATATGTCATAAAAAAATCGATCTAATATAGAACATTTTACATTATTTCTGAAATTATAGCTAATAGCTGCTAAACCATATTTCTCATATTTGGCAATTCGTGGTGAATTATTGGCTTTAAGATATGGTCCAGGTAACAACCCTCATACATTTTATCCAATAGAAATTTTTTCATGCACGTCCATTGAGTATAATGCCTCGAGACCTCTATATACCTCGAATATGATATAACAAACATGGAGTATATTCATTACGGAATTTGTATTTAATAGTGGAATGATATGACATGAAGAAGTAATTCAGATTTCATTAGAGTATAGGTCCAAACAAAAAATTTGAAAACATTTCTTAAAAAAAACGTGGCGAACAATGCCAAATCTTTTCCACTAATAAACTAGTTGTTTTAAAATATTAGATGTGATTATTAAATGGGATTAAGCCAGACTATTTTGACAAAAAACAAAATTTTCTAATTTTATTTTTCTTTTATAAACCGACAACAAACAACAATTTTTACATTTTAAACAAAAAATCTTTCATTTTGTTAGTTTACGATAGGCAATTTAGCTACGAGTATTTTCTCGCAAATTTATGCTCAATAACTCGATAGTTTTACTCGATAACGAATATTGTCATCCCAAATTTGAGTACTCGCTTCGTACACACGGTCCAACAAAACTGACAGTCATCGAGGTCTATTTCGTTAATATCAAAGTCTAGCTAAATAATTACTTTCCTAATCACTAAATTATACCTTAAATGTTGTATTTCAATCATTTTTAGCTAACAAAAAGTTTTTATTTGCCAGAAAATTGCCGTAAAAGTACGTTGACTGTCAGTTTTGTTGGACCGTGTGTACTATGCTAAACAACAAGATATCGAATCACATATGCTCTGTTCCAGAACCTGCAAAAAGCTACTATTTTTTACTACGATAACATTTTTTCCTTTATGTTATCGAAAAAAATGGTACAAATTAGTAGATTCTTGGAGTACTGGAACAGACCAATAATTAGGCCCCTGATCGATTACCGGTTACTATCGAAAAAATCGATTTTTATCGTGTCGAAAACTTATTCACGAGCAATTATCGATCGAATCGAATGTCTCTAAAGCTGGGTACACATTAGAGCTGGCAAAAAATCGATGGCACTATCGATAATATCGATTATTATTTAAAAATTCAATATCGATAGATAGTTTTGTCTATCGATATTATCGGAATAAAAACCCCTAACCTGAAATTCGTTGAAATAAATAGAAATTTCGCCGCTTTTCGCTTATGTGTGTATAAGAAAGTAAGTCCGCAGCCACACGTACACATTTGTCGGTAAAATAAAATGTATTTTTTACATTTTTTATAAAATAGAAGCAGTTGTTTATTCTCCTTTACATTTCTGTGAACTACTTTTGCATAAATTCAAGAAAACCATTTACATTTCCGCCATTTTCATCTCCAAATTAATGGCGATGACAACTTAACGATAATATCGATATTAATCGATATTTTAAAACATTATATCGAAAATATCTAATGTTGGCAATATCGATGGTTTGCCAGCTCTAGTACACATTGTCAGTTTTGAATGACAGCTTTGTTGTTGCTTGCTAGTGTGGCCGTTAATTTTTGTCAGTTATCAGGCAACCACAAAATATGTATATTGGTGTTGCTGGACAGTTTGACAGTTATCGATATTTTCGAAAAATCGACAGTCAAAACTGATCGTGTGTATCCCGCTTTAAAGCGAGCAAAACTGACAGTCAAAACTGATCGTGTGTACTCCACTTAATTTTGGTGAATATTTTAATGAAATTGAAAATGCATTTTAAAAATATTATACAAATAAGGAGCGTTTGCAAAGCAAAACTATATATGTATATCATCAAGGGCACTCCGACTATATACCATTTCGATTCTGCAAATCGAGTCGATTCGGTTTTCATCACATACCTGATAGACTTGTTCTATAGACCCTTTCTAAAAGAAAGGGTGTTTGTATAGACACTTTTTTAAAGAGACTTTCTGAAAGAAAGGTTGCTCCTATAGAGCCTTTCTGAAAGACAGGCACCTATAGACAGGTTCTGAAAGACCATTTTATAAGCGAACGAACATTTTCCAATCATTTTACATAGTTCAACATTCTATACTTATTTTATTTCAATGTTTAACAATTTCATTAGTATTTATCTACTTTGGTAATCCCTCCTTTTCAGCCCATTCGGTCCATGAACCCAAATAATTTTTACTATTTTCAAAACCCAATTTCTTGGCTATTTCGGCAGCGCTGTGGGAACGTTTGCCAATTTTACAATGGAATATTATTTCGGTGTTCTTTTTGGGAAAATCGCGGCCATATTTTGCTTTAAAAGCACCAGCATCAACAGTGGGAGCCAATTCTGTTGCCACTTGACCCAGTGGTATATTAATCGATGTGGGAATTTGTCCAGTCTCTTGTAGCTCTTTGGGTTCTCGAACATCAATCAATAGTTTCTCAGGTTGTTTGGGTAGCTGTTTAATTTCTTCATAGCTAACAATTGGTATGTTGTTGGTGTTGGAACAAAAATACTTGGCAAATGATATTTGGGAGTTTTGGTGATGGGACAAGGGCCTGGTTTCAGCAAATTTTGTAACAGCTCCATAACGCAAAGCGTTTAAATTTCTAAGTAAGAGTAATGTTCTGCCCAACATTTTGGTTGTTGATACTGTAAAACTTTTATGAATTATGCAATTAACAACACAAATAAATAACAACAGCGGGCCAACTTACCGGTTAATCAGCTGTAGAGTATGAACAAGTACATGTTTATGTATGTATGTTTAGTACATGTTAACCTAAATGCGGCGTAAAAGAGTCTTGGGAAAATTTGTATTTAGTACAGACCGTTAAGATTTTTTTTTTCCAAAATTTAGGGGTATAATAGGGATCCCTTTGGTTACTGATTGCCAAATTCAAAGATTTTATATTGAAATAAGTTTTTTAGTTTTATTGATACCTCTTATAAAGAGCCATTATTCTGAGTGAATTTCAAAATTATTTACACAAAAAACAAGTCCTCATCTTCTATATTCCAATATATAGGTATATCGAATTAACACCCAAAATCAATGTTAATTCCTGCCTCCTCTTCATAGTTCCATAACTTCACCACCAACAGATTCTTTTCCTTGCGCCTGTCGTTCAAGCTTATCTTTGGCAACACTTTCCAGCTGTTCCTTTGTCAGCAAAGATATACCCAATTGATCTTCCCTTGTAAATGGTTGAGCCATACGTTTCAACCATCTTCGTGCCAACTGCATTGCTTCCTCGGTACTTAGATTACAAAAACTATCCACCAAATGTTCTTGTATCCATTTGGGAAGACGGCTACGCTTATCTTGCCGCGAAAAACGTTTATCGGCAAATATCATAATACCATAATCTGTTTTACCTCTTAAGGCACGACCAACACACTGGGCAGCATGGCGCATAGCATCGAATGTGAGGAAATCATTTTCTCTAATTTGAAATTGATCGCGCAGATAGTCGAGACGGGCTTTGAGGATTCTCGATTGGGTAAAGACATAGGGTATACCAAACATGAGTACGGCGCGGCCATAATGGTGATCGAAATCAACACCCTCAGAGACTTTACCACGGGCCACGGCAAGCAGCACTGCTCCTCGACCGCAGTCACAGGCCTAGATTACAAAACACATTTTAGTAAAGGAGCAAGAAAAATGATCTCGCTCCATCCCAACTTACCTTAACATAATTCATAAGGGCATAACTTGTTTCGGCATTATCCTGAGTTTCAATAAACAGCAATTTGTAACGTAACAGGGTATCAACAATACCTTGATCATACCATGAAGCCACAACTGATTCCAAATACAAATATGATGTAAAGAAGCACACAATGCCATCGGGTACTGTTTTAGCCGTCTCCACCAAAAGCTGGCCATAATTACGTATGACGGCAGTATCTTCACGTGTTTCATATTTTGATGAAATTGCCACCTGATCATTACCCTTGGAGACAATCATTGGCAACAGACATGGCCTGGCCAGGGTCATGGTAAAGGAACTCATAACCACGGGATCAAAATTTAAGATTTTCGGATACATATCCATGGGTGACAGGGTACCCGATGTAATAACCACCGATTGGAATCTTTGAAACACGGGAGCCATTGCTATCGACGAGTCTAAACAACTAAAATGTAATATGGGATTTGCCACAGTGGGAGTTTTATCATCAAACGGTTCAATGATAATTGTGAAACCCTTTGTATATGTACTGACCAAGGTGGCGAAGTGGGTGATCTGAAACAGAAAATTGTTAAAAGTTGCCTTTTAAATAAAATTCCAAAACCTTACCAGAGTCAAGGCTCCATATTCGGTCATATCTGTTATTTCCAGTGTCCTCAGCAAGCTAGCCAAACGCTCGGCACAAAACCGTAATGGTTTACGTTCTATGCAAATTTTGGAAGCCACATCTTTAAGGAAACCCGCTGGAGACTCTTGTACCACGTGATGGACTTTTAAACGTGTCTTTATGTATTCAATGAAACGACGCAGGAAGCTAAGGAAGTGGTCGGCATTACGTATGTTACCCGGAACGACCTCTGGAAATGTTAAACAATTGGAAAATTAAAATGGTCCTTAAAATTAACTTTTCTTACCCTTTAGAATATCCGTTGGCAGAATAGGATTGGCCAAAATCATATCTGTATCCCTTTGAACACTGGCATCTTTGAGTCCCTGGACCATACGTTGATATTCGTCGTTTAAACGTTCGGCATTATCATCTCGAATTCTAAGAGGAAAAGACAATTATTAGAAGTTTGAGATAGACAAAAATAAGTTAACCTTTCCTACACATTAAGGCGCAATAAATTATGGCTAACGGAACTTGAATAGGAGCATGTACTTAATTTGAATAGCAGCATGTACTTAAAGGGTACTTTTATAGACCCTTTCTGAAGAAAAGGGTGTTCCGATAGAACCTTTCTGAAAGAAATTGTGCTGCGATCGGCCCGTATCTGAAAGGAAGGGTGCTGCGATAGACCGTATCTGAAAGAAAGAGTGCTTCTGTAGCACCCTTTTTTAAAGAAAGGGTGCTTCTATAGCAGGGTGCTCCGATGGACCCTTTCTGAAAGTAAGGGTGCTCCGATAGAGCCTTTGTGAAAGAAGGGGTGTTTCTATAGACCATTTCTATGGAAACTATCTATGACTATCGTTTTGATTACTGTCTGAAAACAAAGGTTACGCCGGCCACCAACATATAATATTTGGGTTATCTGTCATGAATAATTTAAAAGATAATAGCTTCTGAGTCCGATATAAACAATGCTTTACGACAGTGATCAAACCGATAGTCACACTATCGATAGTTTGCCAGCTCTATTTCATAGACCCTTTCTGAAGGAAAGGCCGCTTCTATGTATATACCCTTTCTGAAGTAAAGGATGCTTCTATAGACCCTTTCTGAAAGAATGTGTGCTTCTATAGACCCTTTCTGAAAGAAAGGGTACTCCGATAGGATGCTCCTATAGACCCTTTCTGAAAGAAAGGGTGCGTCTATACCAAACAACCGTGGCTCAGTCCATAATATCATCTGAAGCCCTAGAAAATTTCATTAAATTTGAAAAAGAAATACTCACTCTTGAACTAATTTCTGTAAATTGTTTAAAGCATTTGTACTTCGTTCCACGGTTCGTCTGTTGATCTTAACACTCATGGAGTCGATGCAAACATTATCAATGTTGTGGGCTTCATCGAAAACAATACAACTTTCGCGAACCATTTCTTTGGATACAACTTCGGCAATTTTGGGATCCAATAGATAATGATAACTGTAGACTACAATATGGGCTTGAGCAATCTAATGAAATAGGAACAAAAACAAAGTCAAAATCCAGCATATCACACAACAAACAAAAAATACCCACCGCATATCTTGCCAAAAAGTAGGGACACCAATTTCGCATTCTTCCAAATTCCTTAAGATCATCCAAACTGTAAATACCAACAGGTAATGACGACTCTTTTCCTTCCATAGAGAATCCTTCGAAATACTGGCATATTGGTGTCTCACCATCATGTTCATGACGCTCCCGCACATAACTGGCAGTTAAACCATAACATTTACCATCTACCGATTTACCTTCACGCTCCTTACTCACTTCCGGATGTATACACATATTTTTACGTGAACTTAATACCAAACCCACAAGGGGTGGTGGTTCCGGAGCATTTTTCTCATAATAAACCATCAGATTTTGTAATTCTGCAATAACCTTTTCAATTTCGGGAACGGTACGTGAACAATATATTAACTTTCTTATTGTCTCTGGCCGCTCAATCATATAAGCCACAATCAGCGATAAAAGGGTTGCTGTTTTACCCGTTCCCGAAGGCATTTCCAGCAGGCAATGTCCCTTAGCATCCAATGTACGTTTAAGCTCCAACATGTAGGCATATTGCTCGGGATAAATATACTCGTATGGAAAGTACACCAATAAACCATCAACACTGATTCTATTTGTGGTATAAAAGAGAGAAACGTTAAAATTATTGAATTATTGTATTATTTAATTATACAAATACTTCATTTTTATCTCCTGTTCTGATTTGTGTTGCTTTCTGCCGGCTTAAAAGAATTTCAATTGTTTACATCGCAGCTGTCATCTAGGCATATCAACATGTCTCGGCTGTCAAATAATAAAGGTAGCAGTGTTACCAAACAAATACCAACATATTGAATTTTTGTCTGGGGAAAACGGGGAAGATTAACCTCCTGTTTTTGTAAAAAAAATTATTCTTCTTACACGAATTGTCAAATTTTTTAGATCCATGGTATAAGTAAAGAGGTAGATTTAAATGAAAAAAATCTATAGAACCCTTGTTTTTCTTGAATTCCTAAAACTTCAAAATAAAAGCAACAAGTGGGTTTGTTTACAATGCATTTTTTTGAGCATTTTATAAAAAACGCGAAAAATGAATGAAGAGTTAAGTTTTCTCCACATAATCGAGTTGTGAATATGATAAACCGATTGTTTCAATGCAAATCTCACCAATTTCTTCCATACAAATGGTTTAAAAACAATTTTAAAAATCATTGAATTCGATTGTTTTTAAAATTGTTTGGCATATTATTCAAACACCACACATACATACACAGTTTGTTTATATTGTTTTGAAGTTTTAGGCATACTCGAATGAAAAAATTTAAATTGACATAAAGCTTTGGCTAACCTTTCTTATTAAACCATGTTTAGATCGATTTACTCGCTTTAGCTCAAATGTAGAGGGCTGATTTTTAAATAAGGAATCCTTTACGATATATGGAACGGGTATACGAAAGATTAGGTATGTATGTCTTCTTGGGGCTGAGATATGGATGGCGAACAAAAATTAGTTACAAAAAGAGGGGGTAAAATGTAAACACTGAACGCTTTTACACTTGCACTTAAAACAGGTGTTTTGGGAGTTTACTTCGTTTATTTGACAGATATTGTATGGAATTGATAACTTAAGTGATGCATGTTGTATAAAATAGTCGATGGTCAGACTAGCACAATTTCAACATGGCGACGTCAAGTTTATAGGTGAGGGGTATGAAGTAGTGAAACCCATGTACATGGTTTTCTGTGTTTGTTGTGTTGCCTTTTCTGGTTATTCGTTGCAAGCTTTTTTCTTCCATTTTCTTTCATTTTTATTTTCTCAAGCAAACGTTAACAACAAAACAAGCATAAAAAGATTTAATAAAAATATTTTATTAATGAAAGAGTGAAAATTTAAATTTTTAATATTAATTTAATTATTAATGTTAATTATTTGGTGTTGTTTTTTAGTTTATTTATGTTTGTTTTTTTATTGGTATGAGAAACACAACAAACGCGAAAGGTAAAATAAAGAGGATACGCAAAAATCTGAAATTGCACGTTAACGTGTGTGGACACTAACGAAACTTGAAAAGAAACTTTAACGAAATTGGTTTCAAGAAACCTTTCTAGTCTGACCATCGACATACGTTAAATGTAAAATGCGTTTTACATCAAACTAGATTTAAACCTAATTTACACCGACACCTAAATACAGAATTTTGAGCAAATACATAATAGCTTTGTTCCCGTACTTTTTAATAGTAAAACTCGTAAAAGAGAGAAAAATTGTCCTCACATAAAAGAGTTTTTTCATTAAGTTCGGGAACGCAAAAATGGAAAAAACGTCAAAAAAGCGGGAACAAATGTCAAAGTCGGTGTACCAACCAATCAGACGCCGGCATCCATGTTACTATTTTTTACTAGAGTTGTGTCGTTCATGAACGAACCTGTTCCAAGGAACGATTCCGTGAAAAGAACGAACGGATCCGTATCTACCACATTCGTTTATGTCGTTCATTTAGATCCCTGATGGCCAAGACATTGCTGCCTACAAAATTAGCAGCAGAACCACCATAATTAGTTTTAACACAAAATCTACTTACACAAGCAGCGTTAGAGCAAGCATCACAAATTTGCACACACAAAACAATCAATAGCTCTGTTCCAGAACTAAAAAGTTTTTACAATGTTTACCACTTTTACACATTTGGCGTTCCGTTACACAAAATTTATATGAAAATCGTTTACGACGTTTAAAACTTTTACCACTTTTTAAAGTACGGGAACAGGCCAAATGATTCATTTAGCTCATATCGTTCAGTAAATCATATCGTTCATATCATTCTTTTAGCTTCTTTCGTTCATATTCAAAACCACCACCACGTTCAGAAAACCGCCACAATTTTTTGCAAACAAAGTGCTGTTTTACATTTAAGCGATTTCTCTTACGATTTTTTGTCTCCTCTTTGTGGTGGTTATTCTTGTTAGGCAGAGTTGCAAAACATAGTAAGAGAAATTGAAACAAAATTTACCCTGTAGGAAATGTCAATAGTGAATCTATACTGACTTACTACTGACATTGTCAACAGTACTACTGACAAACTGTAGACAACTAATGTAATTTCCTATAGACATTTTGTATGAACGTGTCATTCGAAAGTCAGTACTGACAATGGAACTAGTATGTCAATAGTAAGTCAGTAGTTCCTGAGGAACCATGTGTTGACATTGGAGGTAGTGAGTCAGTATAGACATTGGAGGTAGTAAGTCAGTATAGACATTGGAGGTAGTGAGTCAGTATAGACAATGGAGGTAGTGAGTCAGTATAGTCATTGGAGGTAGTGGGTCAATAGTACCAGATTTACAATACTAAATTTTTTAGCTTATTTGGAACTTTTTATAGATAAAACAGCTATATAGTACGTTTAATAAGAAGATGAAGTTACACAATTGTTTAAATACTATATTTCATTAAAGAATAAAACAAATAATATTGAAAATGCTAAAAATTTACAAATTGCGTATTACAGTATTTTTATCTTTTAAATGGCTAAGCCAAAGATTCCACATAAGTAAAAATTAGTAAATAAAAACAATGTTTTCAAGGCTGCTTAAACATTTTAACATATAAATAATAAAAAAGTTTTCGTTTTATTTTCTTGGCCAAGTCGCACTAATGACTTGTCTGCTTAAAATAGTTCTTCTGTTGCACTTAACGTTTTATCAGGCGATTCGCTGAATGTTGATATGACATCTAGGAATTGAAAAGAATAAACATGTATAAATAAACATAAATAAAAAATATGTCCTTAAATTTGCTTGCCTATTACAGCTGTATAACATTGGAAAAATCGCACAATCGATTTTTGCCAAATAATTCTTCAACATTGTAATTCATTATTATGTTTAGTTGCATTCCAGCGAGACGGGACAATATATACATCAGGCTCCAAAATCTTCTCTAAAGGTTCCACATAATGTCTAATTGTCGAAATTTCACCACAATTGTTGTTAGTCGCCTCAGAATTCGTACTTTGCTATAGAATTGTTTATTTTTCACATGCCTTTTATTTTTTCTTTTGCTCATACTTGTTTTTGAAATTATATGCTTTAAGTTTTCACGATATTCTATTGATTTTTACAAAAACACTTTTTTCACCAACCTCAGAAATTATTTTACGCCAAACAATTAAGAAAATTAAAAAAAAGATCCTTCGTTGGGCTATCATCTGTCAATATACACAATGCTTCTTCTTATTAAGGTAAAGGTATCAATAGTTGACAACCTGGTGACAAAGTGTTGACTTTGTCACCATATTAGTAGACAAAGTGGCGACATGTCAACACATGACCCCACACTTCCTACAGGGTAGTTTTGCAATGAATTTTGTGCATAAAAAATCATTTAAAGCATAAAATGATTATTTGTTATAAGCATTTTAAAATTTGTATAACATATTTTTTTTATAAAATACCTTCTTTTTACATTAAGTATTTTTAACAAAATGTACACTTGGTACCACGGTTGCCACAGTTGGTAGAAAGTTACCAAAATTGGTAACTTTTTTTAGAGTTGGTAACTTGGTAACTTCGTTTTTGGTTTGGTAATTTTTTTAAGGTTTGAACAAACTATCAAATTGTTGCTTTTATCATTTTTCGGATTTATATATGTTTTAGAATATACCGTTGTACGATGTTCAAGTTCATTGTTCTCCACTGGAGTTGCGATACCAATCATAGTCTAAACGAGGTATAACTTAACACTAAGAACAGAATCAACAACTGTGTGAATGTACGCAAACTTATTCAACGGCGTGATAACCAAATGTCATAGGCAGGGGTTTTTGTTCGCATGGGCTTTGATGTTATGTTTGTTTATTTATTTATCTATGAAAAGTGGCATAATAAAATAAGTTTGAGTTTGATGTGAAAATTTTGAGCAAATTAAAAATATTCTTCAGCTTGTGTTTTGTAAGTTTAAACAGTACTGTTTTACGACAAATGCATTGAAATGTTTTTCGTTTAGGTTTGTCATAAAAAAGAAAAAAGTGACGGAGGACGTGCCGATTTCGAGTAGCGATGATGAACAGGGAACTTCCAAAGAAAATCGGTAAAATGAATATTGTATGCACAATGCACAAATACGTGATATATTTGTATACTTCTTACAGAAATGAAGAGGAAAATACAAAGCGAACTAGGAAGTTTCGTTCGGATTGGAAACAACAGTTTCCGTGGCTTTTGGAAAAAGCAGGCCAATGTTACTGTTCAGTCTGCGAAAGGACATTGGTTAACCATTTGTCACATTTAAAGAATCACGCAACAAAAAGTGCACATGTCCAACGCTTAGAACAGAAGAAAAATCAAGTTCAACTTGACCATTTTTTTACCGAGGAGCAGAGATCTCTGGACATTTGCCATAACCTACCATTCCTTTTAATGGATTTTTTGCCTTTTTTGTTGCGGGAATGTTGTCCAGATTCTCGCATAGCAAAATTGATTAAATGTGGTCGCACTAAAGCTACTCAATTGGCTGACACATTAGGTGGAAAAGCCCGTGAAAACATAACATCAACAATGCAGTGCTCAAAGTTTTCCCTTATTGTGGATGAAACAACGGACGTATCAGATCGTAACTGCTTGGTATTGGTCGTGAGGTACTTCGACAAAATGTCAAAATCAATCAAGGATAGATTTTTAACTTTACTGGAATTGGTTCGAGCTGACGCCAATTCCATATACGAAACAATCAAAGCATTTTTTGATAAGAATAATATTCCCATAGAAAACCTTATTGGTTTGGCAACGGATGGAGTGAGCACGATGGCTGGAGAATTAAATGGCTTAAAAACGAAACTTAGACGTGACACAATTTTTTTTATATAAAATGTACATGCCATTCATTGCATTTATGTTCAAGCTATGCAAGCAAAAAACTGCCATTGGACGTGGAAAATCTATGCCGAAAGATTTACAATTCTTTCGGGCATAGTTCTAAAAGAATCCACGAATTCAAAGAATTTCAAGAATATTGTAATTCTGAGCCGCATAAAATGTTGCGACTTTCCTTAACTAGATGGTTAGCGCTTGAAGCGGTAATTTCAAGAATAATTGAGCAGTGGATGCCCCTACAGTTGTATTTTCTATCATGTGTAATGGAGGTAGACGGAGATAAGCCAATTGAAATTTCAAATTTATTAGCAAAAGAAGAAATAAGGCTGTATATGATGTTTTTGTCATACATATTAAAAATTATTAACAACCTAAATAAGGAATTTCAATCCGAAACGGTCCGTTTGCATTTTTGTTTCAGCAACTAGATATTAATTTTAAGCTTATTGCTTTCAATTATATTAAAAACAGTTATATAAAGAGCATAGAATGTTTAAACAATTTTGTAACTAATAATTCTAAAAACTTTTTACCTACACTTGAAGTATTTATTGGTAGTGAAGCGGAAAAGTATTTAAAAGACAAACATTTCTCGGAATCGCAACAAATAGAAATTAAAGTCTGCTGTAGAAATTTTTATATTGAATTTCTCGATCAATTAAAAAACAGATTTGATTTTAGTAGAACTGATTTAAAATCGTTGTCCATTATTAGACCAAACTACATAGTGAATCAAACCAATGATTCTTTTTTACAACTTTTGAATGAATTTTCATATCTTAATGACTATAATAACGACACAATAATTACACAATGGAGGCATCTAACTCTATTAGAAAATGATCTCAATAAAGCAGATGATATTCTATCATTCTGGAAAAACATCAGCGTTTTGAAAAACGGACTTAATGAATATAGCTTTAAGGAACTTACTGATTTTATATTTAATTTAATGTGCCTTCCTCATAGCTTAGCAGCTGCAGAAAGAAAATTTTTTAGTCTAAGCTTAATCAAAACCAAACTGAGAAACAGGTTGGAATTCAATAAATAACATAACATAATAACATAATGCTTGCTAAAGAATTAACTTTAGCTAATGACCAACATTATGTTTGGTCAGCAAAAGATTATTTTAAATGATTGAAATATTAATTTATTTATTTAAACTAAAAGCGGATCTCGTAGTTATAATGAATTTAAATATTATTTATGTTCTGAAATGAATTAAAACGTTTTATGTTATGTTTTTTTTTATTAATAAAAGTTGTTTTTTTTTTTATCAACATAACAAAAGATTATTGTATTTATTAAAAAAAAAATTTGGTAACTTTTTGGTAACATTTTGGGAAATTTTTGGTAGACAAATTTTTTACTCAGTGGCAACCGTGCTTGGTACCATGTTACAAAAAAATGCAACCCTGTGTGTGAAATTTACGAAGATGAGCAAAGAGGAGACAACAAATCGTAAGACAAATCGCTTAAATGTAAAACAGCACAAACTCACACAAGCTGCGTTAACGCAATGCATCACAAACTGACGCACACAAAACAATCAATGTAGAAAAGAGGAACCATGAACGATTTTTAAAAGAGAATTAGGGACTAAAATGTTTTATTGAATGAAAAAGAGCCAACGAACGAAGTGAAAGACCTGGATCTTTTTGGTGAACGGAATGAAAAACTTTTTAGTTCTGGAACAAAGCTAATGTTTTCGGCTTTTGACGTTTCGTGTTGCCAAAAAGCAATAAAGGCCTGCGTACATAAGCTGTCTCGCCTGGTTGCCTTGCTTTCCTACTTCATTTCTGACATAATAAAAATAAAAGAATAAAGAAGGCCAAGCTAATTTCAGACTGGTTTGCCCTTTTCTTTTTTATTATTTTATCAGAAGCAAGCAAGGTAAGCAGGCGAGGCAGCTTATGTAGGCAGGCCTTAACTACATTGCTTGCTTTTTAGAAATTTGGCAGCACTTTTGCTGTCTTCACATAGGGTTTGTTCCAGTACTGCAAGAATCTACTAATTTTTACTCTTTTTTTCCATAACAAAGGAAAAAATGATATCGTAGTAAAAAATAGTAGCTTCTTGCAGGTTCTGGAACTGAGCAAATAATTGTAGCAAGAATACGTGCAAGAATCTTTAAGTTTTACCACTTTTTACTTGAAAGCGTTCCTTTACTACTTTTGCCGGTTTTACCATTTTAAAAGTAAAGGAACAGACCATGTGTTACAGAACTAACAAGTTTTTACACACTTATACCCCGTTTATATATAATCGGATTTAACAAACCGACTGGGTTTTAAATGTCAATTTCATTGCTTATATTTCAAACAAATCCTCTTATAGAAGGTTAACCCTGCAAAAAGCTCTAATATAAACAGCATATTAACCACATTTGCACAATTTCTCAAAAATTAATTTTTTGTGGAAAATAGCTTCTAAACAACCTTTCCCGAGGAAAGGGTGCTTCTAAACAACCATTCCAAAGGAAAGGGTGCTTCTAAACAACCTTTCCAAAGGAAAGGGTGCTTCTAAACAACCTTTCCAAAGGAAAAGGTGCTTCTAAACAACCATTCCAAAGGAAAGGGTGCTTCTAAACAACCATTCCAAAGGAAAGGGTGCTTCTAAACAACCATTCCAAAGGAAAGGGTGCTTCTAAACAACCATTCCAAAGGAAAGGGTGCTTCTAAACAACCATTCCATAGGAAAGGGTGCTTCTAAACAACCTTTCCAAAGGAAAGGGTGCTTCTAAACAACCATTCCAAAGGAAAGGTTGCTTCTAAACAACCTTTCCAAAGGAAAGGGTGCTTCTAAACAACCTTTCCAAAGGAAAAGGTGCTTCTAAACAACCATTCCAAAGGAAAGGGTGCTTCTAAACAACCATTCCAAAGGAAAGGGTGCTTCTAAACAACCATTCCAAAGGAAAGGGTGCTTCTAAACAACCATTCCAAAGGAAAGGGTGCTTCTAAACAACCATTCCAAAGGAAAGGGTGCTTCTAAACAACCATTCCAAAGGAAAGGGTGCTTCTAAACAACCATTCCAAAGGAAAGGGTGCTTCTAAACAACCATTCCAAAGGAAAGGGTGCTTCTAAACAACCATTCCAAAGGAGAGGGTGCTTCTAAACAACCATTCCAAAGGAAAGGGTGCTTCTAAACAACCATTCCAAAGGAAAGGGTGCTTCTAAACAACCTTTCCCTTAGGAAACCTTATAAACTTATTAAAGGAAAGAGTGTTCCTAAAAACCTTACCAAAGGAAAGGGTGCTTCTAAACAACCTTTCCAAAGGAAAGGATGCTTCTAAACAACCTTTCCAAAGGAAAATATGCTTCTAAACAACCTTTCCAAATGAAAGGATGCTTCTAAACAACCTTTCCAAAGAAAAGGGTTCTTCTAAATAACCTTATTAAAGGAAAGAGTGTTTCTAAACAACCTTACCAAAAGGTAAGGGTGCTTCTAAACAACCTTTCCAAAAGAAAGGGTGCTTCTAAATAATATTTCCAAATGGTTCGATCGGATACTAAATTTGTAAGTTAAGATGCTCATCGGTTGTATTAGTTAGACCGCAAGGACCACCTTCGGTAAAAAATTTAATAATAATTCATTAAGTCCCGGTCCACACTAGAGTGAATTTCTTTAAAAAATTTCATGAAATTAGGTGTTCTTAGATTGAATTCCTCACTACAACAATTTCATGACTTTACTCTCCTATGGAACTCGATCTAGAAACGCATAATATCACAAATGTCAAAGATGTCAATATTATAAGATAGGAAAAGTCAATTGTGAAAAATTAACTGTAGAGGGAGTTAACCTCTGTTGCTACGACATCATAGCAACATTCTGTTAAACGAAAACTGTTACTCATTGGAATATTGACAAGAAAAACATTAAAACTCAAGTTTGACGGCATTCGCTTTTGATTTTTTCATTGAATGAACAATAAAAAAAGAAAAGAAATAAATTTCAGCCACAAAACACGACGTTAATGTTTTCTGCCGCGAGAAATGGGAATCAAAAACGATTGGCATTGCTGTTATCAATTCCAGTGAGTTGTGTAGCCATCTGTAACCAAAATGTGGAACTATTAGCATATGTTTTTGGAAAATGAATTTGTTCGGGTCTTTATTGGGAGCAAGTTGAATGTAGTGGCTGGATTTGAAACTTTTTCTACAAAAAGTTTTCAAAAATTAAATTTTTGTCGAAAATAGCCGTCCTTCGGCCGGGATTTAAGACTTTCTCCTATGGACAGATGCTAAACAGGGCTAACGCGATCATAATTTTTTCAACATTATTTTTTTTTTCAAAAATTATATGTTTTTTCGGAGCCTATATCTCGGGAAATACGGAATTCCCATGCATGATATACATATTGGCGTAATCAGCATTCTAAGACCTACCTGTGGACAAAATCTCAAAACTTTCTGAGTCCAGCCACTACATTCATCTTATGCCAAAACTTGATGTTTTTATATTTTAAAAACAACAAAAATGAGATTAATACCCTAGACAGACGGCTTCGTTACTAGGCGTTTACACACAGACAGTACTGGCAAGACAATAGCAAAGTACAAACCATTTTCACCAACACATTCATACTTTTCTCTATACATATTTAAAAATTTATAAATGTATTTGTGAAAAAGGTTTGTATTTTTGCTATTGTCTTGCCAATACTGGCATTTGTAAACGCCGGGGTAATTTGCATTAAGAACTGTATTTAATTTCACCCTGACAAACGACAGTTTCTGCATTTACGAAACAGCTGACTGCCGTTTTGTTGTTGTTTGCACTGTAATGTTTTGGTTTTCTTGTGTCTCAGAGCATGAATATGTCCTCATATGAATATAGGCTCTCTTTTACGGTATTGTCATATTGAAATACCTAAATGCCGTTGAAATTCAGTTCGATTTTGTGCATTAAGAATGTGGATAATGCACGAATTAATTTGAATTAAGGCAGTTAATGCAAATTAACGCTGCTGTCTGTCTAGGGTATAAGCTGAATTACCTTAAAAATAATGAAGAATAATACAGTTAAATTTGACGAAAAATTGGAGATTGGCAACCCTTTTCATTTTTGACTGCCCTCGATGGGTTAATTTCTACAGGAAATGTTACGTATTACCTTGTAACTCGTTAAACCGGAACTCATCATCAAGTAGTGTATGCATATATGTATGTCCTATTGCAAAATATATTTTTAGAATAAGAACACAGCATATATACATGCATATGTTGTATGTGTTCCAGAACCTGTTTTTGCATTTTCTCCCTTGAAAAGTGTACCAACATGTTTGTGTACATAAAGACATTTCCTGATTTCCATAAAGACAGGCATCCTTTTGAATACAGAATTAAATTTCAATTACTGAAAATGTTCTTATTTATTGAGGTAATACCTCATGTTTATCCCACTTCAACCATGAACCTATATAGTTTATAAATCATATGTTCCAAAACCTGCAAGAATCTACTATTTTTGAAGATTTTTAACAAATTTATAAAGAAAAAAAATGTTGAAATGTCAAAAAAGTGGACTTCTACAGTCCATTAAAAAGTCTACACTTGACTTCCGTACAGACATACATCTTTATTGAATCCAGTATAAAATTTCACAATCAATTATCGAAATCTCTTACTTATTGTGGTAATCCCTCATGTTTGGCCCAATCCAACCATGAACCTTTATAGTTCATAATGTTAGTATAACCCAAGGCAACAGCAGTTTCGGCGGCTACTTGTGATCTTCTGCCCGAACGACAATAGAAAATAATTGGACTGTCCAATGCTGGCTTTTCTCTGGAGTATTTTTGCTTAAATTCTTCGGCAGATGTTTGTTCTCCTAACGCCTGTTTCACTGTGGCCAATGGTATATTAATACTTGTGGGGATTTTTCCAAGCTCTTGTACCTCCTCGGGTTCACGTACATCAATTAGCAGAATTTCGGGATGAAGTTGTGGTAAACTTTTAACAAATTCATAATCGACAATTTCAATTTTTCCACTCATTGCCTTGGCCTTATCAGCTTGCGTTGACGATGTTATACCCATTGACGCTGCTTGGTTTTCTTTGTCACTGGTCAGTTTTTGACCAAGCGCAAGAGTTGGTGTAAAAGATAAGGCAACAATTGTTGTTATGATAAATATTGACAGTGTCTGGCACTGTTTTTGATAAATACAACTACAAGAAACAAACAATAGATTTTTGTTAGAATTTATAAATTGATGTAGATACATGAAGTGGAAGTTTGTACTTGTTGTTTTGCCTACCTCATATCTTGGTTTTGCGTTTATGTAAGAAGTACGCGTCTAAACTGTGAAAGAAGCTCGCTTAAACTAAACTCAAATGAAGTACATACATACGACAAGTTTTAAGCTGACATTGAAAATCAGTGAAGAGTTGCGAAATGACTTCAAAGTATACACAGCGATTACGAGGGCAGAGATTTGAAATCTGGTTTTTCGACTTGCACGTGATGCGCAAAAAGCTTACGAAAAATTAATTTTTATACAATTGGTAATTAGCATTATTAGTAGTGCAATTCTGTAACATTTTTTTTTTATTAATATGACTGAAATTAAATACTAAAATTTTGAAATAAAAGTTTAAATATAAATTGGCAGTACTTTTGGGAAAATAATATTGGTCAACAGATACTACTTATGTCTAAATAAGCATGGTTTATTGCAACAAGTATTCTTGAAATTGGAAGCAGTAAATAGGTCTGTACGATAACTCAAAAGTTTGTACAAATTTGTACAAACTTTTACAAAATGATGTTCGATAACAAACTTGTACAGTGAAAGAAGACTGGGAGGTGTTGCAAGTGCTTGCAAGAACTTGCAAATACTTTTTACTTGCGATGTTATCGAACAGGCCTAATATTTTCATAGCTACCATAGCGTTGTCTAGCCCTCACTTACTGGTGCTTTTTGCTCAGTAAAGTATCCGAGAGCGTAAGCGTAACATGATAGTCCATTGGATGTGTGTAAGATTACGAAAACAGTTTTTTTTAACTATTGATTATCCATTTTTAAGGTTCCCAATTAAAAAAATCGACAACTTTAATTTTTATACCCTCCACCATAGTATGGATGGTATATTACGTTTTTTTTTTTTATTTGTGACCATATAAACTTTATATGGTCGCAAATGAGAACACCCCAGCAAAATTTGCAGGAAGGGGTTCTATGCGATGACGTGATTTCATGGCATATTTTGCATTGGTTCAAAGCAAGTCGTGAAAGATCCGATCTTTTCATTAGCATTTAAACCCATGCAAAGGAAGTCGTGAAAGAACCGATCTTTTCATTAGCATTTGAATTGCTTGTACAGATCACTATAAACAAACAAGTAGATTTGTACATCCCTACAAGTAGCGACATCAAAACAAAAGAGTATACATTTCCAAAATTTTTGTTATAAAATTACAAATTAAATGTAGGTTCACGAACTAGAAATTCTTGAAGAAGTGTTGTTGGATTCCATGTCGAAATCTGAACTGGTGATGAGAAGATAATAGAAAAGCTTTTGTAAGATGAAACAAAATCAGTGGCTGAGAGTGGACGATGTAAACTCTGTTGCGGTGCAGCGGCGGTGATTAAATTGAAATTTTGGGTGTAGACTTTATGCTGATAAATTAGTTCTAGTTATTTCATGAATTAGTTTGAATTAATAAAGAGTTTGGTTTGTCATGAAAATCATATTTCAATACAGAATTTTTCCATTTTCCAAACAAGACATGAAAATGTCATGCCAAAGGGTTGGTGAAAATGACATGTCAAAGCATGACAATGACAATGAATGTCATCTTAAGATCCGAAAATGAATGTCATCTTATGCAGAGATGGTCTGTATGACGATTTTTTAGGTTTTCGACGGTAAGAAAGTTGTAAACGTCGAAAACGTCATAGACCCGTAGAAAACGTATAAAAAGTAGTAAACGTCATAAACCTCAAAAAATGAATGTTACCATCATATTTTTCACTTAATAATAATTTTGCTAGCCTGTCGTTGTTATTGCAGCGCGTCGGTACCTTTTTTGAAAATAACATAATAGCTGTGTCTGGTTACCCTAAAATTTTTAACAATTTGTACCAATTGTTGCTAGAAGTCGTCTGTTAACACAAAAAACCAGCAAAAGAGAGCGATTCGAGAGAGACATTTTGACAGTTCTTTAACTAGGAGTTTGTAAATTCTTGCTGGACAAATTTCTTCTAGCAAGCACTAGCAATTCTTCTTCTTCCTGAAAACAGTCAATCATCTGTTTTTAGTTTTTTGTTGATTTATGTTTGTGAAAATTAAAAACAGTTTTATTGCGGAAATAACATAGTCTAATTGTATTGTTTTATGGAGAATAAATTTGTAAAGTGGAAAAATACTTTTTTGTTTCATTTTCTTTTTTATTTTTAATAAAATACAACGTGTTTGCTTCCTTTGTTGGCGGACAAATTGTTCTGTTTTGGCAAATCAGCTGATTGCTTGCTGGTTTTTGCTGGGAAGGTGTCTGTTTACTTTTTACAATTTTCTAGCAAAAGAGAATAAAAACCCCTTACTCTCTGAGAAAGTTCTTGCTGGGAAAGTAACCAGACAGACTTAATATTTTTATTAATATTTTAATTTTTTAAATAACTGAAATAATTGAACAATAAATTGGATTACGCACTTAGCACGCCATCTACAATATATTCCGAACACTACCACTACTTTACGTACCCAGCAAAATGTTTGCCTCCAAAGATGCAGTTAAATTATATGTACAAGTAATCTGGAAGTGCATCCAATTATGCATTTTCACTCATGATTTTTACTAGAGCGTGACTACTGAAAGATGCACTCCATAGCACTGCATTTTAACTACCCCTTTGGCACTGCATTTTAACTGACCCTTGGCACTGCATTTTAACTGCAAATGGATGTGATTCTTTGGATTGCATCCAAATGCGGTTAAAATGTGAGGAATGGAGTGCCTTTTTCATGACTCCGTTTGAACTGCATCAAAACATGCCGTGATAGAAGTAGTCTACATTGCACTGCTTCCAATTTATTTTGCTGGGTATGATTCAAAGAATTTGCGGGTGAAATAATAAACAAACATATGCATAATGTCCATATAATATGAAAAAATATACATATATAAAATGTACATTTTAGAGTGAAATCTTTTTATGCCTGTTTTTTAATAAAATAGAATCTCAAAATTTATAATTTTTAGGTTATAAAACTCTTTTGTTTATTCCGTCAAAAACCTTGTTTGTTTGGCTAAGTTTACGACGTTTCCGACGTATGTAATATACGTCAGAAATGTATGTCAGATACGTCATAATTGCAGACAGACCATCTCTGATGTTATGGTGGGCACGGTCATATAAAATTCATGAGTGAAAATGCTAAAAAGATGACATGCCAGATCACTTGCACCGATGATTCAATAGCATCCTTGGCATCGAACATTTTGCTGGGTAATTAATACAATTTTTTCTTTTCCTCTTCGCTTGCTACTTTGGTAACCAAAAACAAAGCACGAAACACACGTCTTGGCCGCATACTCCACCAAAGCTTCTGCGTCTCCTATTACACCATATACACAGCTCTTTATTATAAAACAGCATTCCACAGCTGCGAGAGCCCTGTTGTTACTCTCTTTGACAAAAATCCTCTCTCCACGCATTAAAAATATGTTCTAACATAAAAAATATGTTGGTATACAAACAAATAAAATTAAGATGTTACAAAATATTGCAAACATATATTTGTTTGGATACAAACAAATTATGTTTTGATCCAAACATAAATTTGTTTGCAACCAGGCCCAAAGAAATATTTGTTTGGATCCAAACATATTTCTAACATATATTTTTCTGCGTGTATATACCAGTACATCCTGGTCGAATACCCGAATTGATACCAAATTTCCCAGCAAAGGCGACGGTATTAGCTTCGTCGTGCCAACCCCATTGACCCCAGAGTCAGTTAACAGGTTGGTCGGTGAACATAAGCGGAACAAGTGGTTAAATCATCTGAAGAGTTGTAACATTGGAGCTGGAATAAGTGAATTGTGGGCAACGGTTAAGTAACTCTCGCACCCTGGAAAGAAGGAAGTTAAGACCTCAGTCACGTTTGCCTACATTACGCTGACTGATCCGAAGAGGTGCGCATGTTATTTTATTCGATATTTTGTCGAACAGTTTAGAATAGATGATGTTGCGAATGCCATCAGGAACGCTAAATCATCCAAATTGTTGGATATCCGGGGAGTTGAGTATCTCACCAAAGTTCTCAACCTTTTATGTGATTTCTCTATTATTGGCTTTATATGTTGGGCTTTATCAGTCTTAACATATTTTATAAGTTCTGTGATGGTTTTGTTGGGGAAATCATTCATTCTCAGGATTCCTCTGATGTCATTTTCATTTTTAGAATGAAATTTGTTGTCGCTGATCTTAAAAACTCTTCGTATGAAGTTGGTCGCGGTGTTTATTTTTATCCTTCGAGGATGTTTTGAGTAGTAGTTGATTAATCGCCCGGAAGCAGTGGGCTTCTGATACCAATCCAATAATATAGAGTTTTCTTGTCTAATTACTTTACAGTCAAGATACGGGAGGTGATTATTTGATTCACTTTCCATTGTGAATCGCAGCTGATGGTTATAAGAGTTTAATGCCTTAAGTGTATTGTCAATTTGGTCCTTTTTTATGATGCAAAATATGTCATCGACATTTTTTGTCAATAGTCTAGGTGTTTCATTCAGGTTTCTTGTAACTGAGTCAAGTAGGGTTTCCATAATTATGTCGGCAATTACTGGTGAAATTGGTGACCCCATGGGCATTCCCTTTTGTTGCTCATATATTTTGGCCTGGTACATAAAATATCGGGAGTCCTTGATGCACGTAGTTAATATATCAATAAATAATTTTAATGGAATATTTGTACATTCTTTGATTATGTTCCATTTTTCCTTAATTGTGTTGATTGCCAAATTTACGGGTACACTTGGAAAAAGTGATATGACATCGAATGAAACCAGAATTTCTTCTTCGTCGATGTATTGGTTATTAACCCTGGATTTGAATTCTACAGCGTCTTTGATTTTGGCACTATGCGCCCACGACTTGGCGTAAAAGCAATAAATAATAATAATAATAATAATAATAATAATATGTATGTGAATTCATAAAGGAGCATATAGGTCTTATACCCTAGACAGACGGCAGAGTTAATTTGCATTAAAAATGTCCCAATTTGAATTAACAGCCTGTTTCTGTATGTCGAAAGAAGAATGTGTGCGAATGAACCGCGTCCAAACTCTTGTGTGTTCTTCAAATTAGTTTTTTGTTTTGAAACAAAAGCAAAGGTAAAATTATTTCGAAAAGTAAAGTTTGGGCATGTTTCATTCGCCCACATTCTTCTTTCGACATACAGAAACAGGCGGTAATTTTTCACCCTGACAGACGATAGTATCTGCATTTATGAAACAGCTGTTTGTGTAGTTTCTTTGTACCCAGCAGACCATTTCATAAAGCTTTACAAAAGTTTGCCAAAATATGCGAAACAAATACACTTTCTAGCTTTGATCTTTTCACCACGATGAAGCAAAAATAAATTTAATTTATTCGCGATATTTTTGAGTCTTTTTAATATTATAAAAATATTGCAAAACTTTAAAAAACATTTGAGGAAGATATAATTTTCGATAGAATTGGTATGGTGGGTAATGGCATTTTTTGTGAAAATAAAAATTTGATTTGTTAAAAGGCGTGAAAAACGATTAGCTGCTATTCTACTCGCGAAAGACCACTACTTATTTTGAAGAAACTCGAAAATTGCTGATTTGCTTTCCCTTTTTATTTTCTTAAACATGGAAATTTGACAAAAGACAATTGATTTTCAACAGCATTGCCATATTGAAATTGCTTAATTCAGTTTAAATTTCCTTTGATTTTGTGCATTAAGAAAGGGGATAATGTTCAAATTTATTTGAATTATGGCTGTTAATGCAAATTAAGACTGCCGTCTGTCTAGGCTATTACGGGGATTCCTTCTTTATGGATTTTCGGAAGTCCATAGATTTTTGGTGGCACTGACGTCTTTTTTATTAGTTGAATTTTAAACTCAAACGTGAACACAACATAAAATGTGGTGCTAAAAAAGAAAAATAAATGTAATTATTATAAAAATGTTAACGTTTTTTGCTTAAATATTAATTTAGAACCATTTGTTATTGTTTTTATACTTTAAAGCCAAAAATCCCTGATGACGATCATAGGATATGATCGAAATATTGGAAAAATAAATATTAAAAATCAAAAACAAAATCTTGTTTTTTATTTTTCATATGACCTCGAGCCAAACAAAACTAAAAAGAAGATACATTTATAATTTTTTAAATACCTCCCATACCAGTTGTGTGATATTATTCAATTTTATGTTGTTTGTATAAAATTCCCATTTGCTTTTTTCAAATAATTTCGATATAAATGCTACGTATAATATAAACCAAGGCACATTTATACAAGGTAGAAGTGGCAATCAGTTGTATAATTACTTTTTTTGTAAATTTGGTTTTCAAAATGTAATAGGGTCTACTCATGAAATTTGGAACTTCGAAATTTGCTACCATAAAATACTGTTTTCATCCTAAACGTGTAATAAAAATTGCCTACGAGAGTTCTGAATCCATTATATTACATTTTGATAAAATGTGTTTTATTTTAGAGGATTTTCAAAATGTTTTTATGTTTTTTCCTGAAAAAAATTTGGAACGACCCTAATATTCAATATTTCCTTTGACAATTAATTTTCAATAACAACAAGAAATGTCACCCTGCAGTATGGCTTAAAACGTCAAATGGCATGGTACAATAATAATGGTAGATGTACCTGCATAGCTATCCCGTATTACAAAAACATATGGAACTTAGAGCTTCACTTTTTATATGTTAAAAGTGCCATATAGTGTAAAAACATTTCTTTAGCTAGGTTCCAGAATATTCTTGTTGGAAAAGTGTTCCAAAAATAGCAAAAGTTCTTCCCAAACTTATGACAGAGAAAAAATGTCATTCACTTATTTTCTACTTGACAAGTTTGGCTAATCTGACATCGTGATTGCTGGCATCCGATTTGCAGACAAATGTCAGCAGAATGTTTACAAAAATTGTAATTTTTATATTCCCGTAGTTTTGGAACAAATTTAAATTAATATCAATATTTGATAAATAGTTCATTCGTAAGTTTTGCTAAAAAAATGAACAATTTTATTTTGCCACGCAAATACACATTTTTTGTCCTTGTTTTCAATTTTAAGGTATAGTGTTACAGCAGAAGTTTTTTGTTGGAACAATTCAGCGATACATCTACCTTTATGATTGCATAATGTCAAAAACAGTACAAAATGTCAACCCTGCTTTTGACAGATTAGGCCATAAAAAGAAAAAAAATTGTAATCAGATGTTAGCTGTGGCCTACCTTTACTTTATTCTACCATGCATATACCTTATCATGGTACAATAATACATTATCATGCCAGCTGATGGTAACATAATGTGTCAATTGCATTGAATTGATGTCAAATTTTGACATCTTATGTTGCCAACAATTGCCGATGCGGCTACCTGTGTATTTGTACCATGTACCTTATATCAAGGCACATTTATAGAAGGTAGAAGTGACAATCAGCTGTATTTTTACTTTTTTGTAAAATTGGTTTTCAAAATGTAATAGGGTCTACTCATGACAGAACAACCAGGTAGTGGTATCACACCAGCTGATCGAATATGAAAAGTCAAATCCCTTTATAAAAAAATTATTTTTGTTGTAATTTCCCCAACAACATAAAGAACATTTTGACATAGCAGCAGCATATTCAAAATTTTACGATGCCACTACCTGGGTAATTGTGCGATGGGTCTACTCATGAAATTTGAAACTTCGAAATTTGCTACCAAAAAATATTTCTTTTCATGATAAACGTGTAATAAAAATTAGCTACGAGAGTTCTGGATGCGTTATATTTACATTTTGATTCAAATTTGTTCTATTTTAAATGATTTTCAAAACGTATTTATGTTTTTCCTGAAAAAAATTTGGAACGACCCTATTACTCAATATTTATCTTTGACAATTAATTTTCAATAACAACAATGTTGTTTTTGCAAATTTGTTAGTTGTTGTAATTCATGCATATACCTTATAATAAATATACCTTGCCTTATATGAATTTGCCTTGATATAAAGTCCCAATTTACATTAGGCGAGCTTACTTGCGGCAATTGTCAGTTTGAAGGAGAGAGAGGTGAGGCATATGGTAACCCTTTGCCTCTCAGCCCCCTCTCTCACCTACAAACTGACAATTGCCGCAAGTAAACTCGCCTAATGTAAATTGGTACTAACAATTGGTCTGTTCCAGAACTGCAAGAATCTACTAATTTTTACTATTTTTTGCGATAACATGAAGGAAAAACTGTTATCGTAGTAAAAAAATAGTAGCTTCTTGCAGGTTCTGGAACAGAGCAAATATGTGTTAATAAATGGTCTGTTCTAGTACTGCAAGAATATACTAATTTTCACTACTTTTTTCGATAACATAAAGGAAAAAATGTTATCGTAGTAAAAAATTGTAGCTTCTTGCAGGTTCGGGAACAGAGCAAAAGACAACATAAGGGTGGCTTTCCAAGCACAAGACAACAATAGGTATGTTCGTTTAGTCAAAATTTGTACAAATTGTTACTGGATGGTGTTCGTTTACTCTTCAGTACAATACAAAAGACCTTAGTCGTTTGCAAGAAGTTACTGGACTTGTACAAATTTGTGCAAATTATTGAGTAAACGAATACACCTAATGTTTATAAACAGTTACATATCAAGTTGCAAACATATCAAAGAAATAAAAACGGAAAAATGCACAACATAAACGTCAAAAATGTTTTTCGCCACTATCGTAGAAACTATCGTCATTCATTCGCTAATAATATTATTGCCGATATTCGAAATCGAAGGTTTTCCTGTCACAAACTGAGCGACGAATGAATCGTTTTCAATTCATTCTCGTGTGTCGTTCTCGGAAGATTGTTTTTTTTTTTTCAAAAATCACATTGAGGGGCAATTTTAGAGTCCTTTTGGTGATCAAAAAATGATTAAGTCGCTTGTATGATCAGAAAGGGACTCGAAAATGACTCCCTGTAACGATTGAAAAGAGTTCAAATTAAAATACAACAACAAATGTGTAGTAATCACAAATAAATCATTTAGGCGTTTAAAATGTGACTATTTTTCGTTATTTATTGTCACATTTTGATCTTCATGAAGATTGAAAAATGCTTAATCAAAAAATGGTCATCCAGGTGTTTGAAAAGTGATTATAATTATGTATCTTTTGATCATATTTTGAACAGATAGGTGATTAAATACTGATTGTTTTGTTTTATTTTTGTTTTGTTGAAAATAATTCTCATATACACTTTCTAAAAACTTTGATATAAATGTAACGTATAATATTAAGAGTATAGACAAACATAACACATGTTCAGGTGAAGGGGATAATTAAAAGTCATAGCAAAACAGAAAAGACAACACAACAAAGGAAAGGAACAAAAAAAACAAAGAAGAATAAAAAGAAAATTCTTTTAATGTTTTCGTCTAATAAAAAGACTCATAAATAACTCCCTAAAGACTCATAAACGATAATAAACATGACTCAAAAAATACTCGAAAAAGAGTCCCAAATTAATCAACAAATCACCAATAAATGATTAAAATACGACTCGAAAAAGACTTTATATAGCATCAGAAAATGGGCAAAAATGACTCGAAACTAATGCAGAGGAATGCCAAGTTTACACTTGCGCTCCAAAATCCACTGAATTTCACGAAATCCTGAAATACACCCTGGTATTTACACTTATTTTTTGTTGATTTCAAACATATCACAATGATCAAGGTAGATGCATATGGGCAGCTGATCGAACATGAATTTTCAACACAAGTTGTTGTAAATTGAATAAATAATCAAAAACTATACGACAATATAGAACTTTACAACTTTATTTGGAAAATTATCTATATATCGTATTAATTGTGTATAGTACTAACAAATGAAAAATAAAACATGATTTTATCGTTGAGGCATCGTTGCACAATATTAGTACTAGCTAGTTTCCCGTTTAGTGTTAAAAATGCGTTCCCGTACTCCGAAATTTAGCAAGACTTGCACTTCTCTTTAAACAAAAATAGCGCCGAATAACACCCTCTTCTCCTGTTTTCTGACATACATACAAGCATGTTCATTGGCATATAATATGATAGCTGATACGTTGATTTTGACATTTATGCTGGAGTTTTTGCAATTTCCGTCATTTTTCCGTTCCTGTATTTTTTTAAGAAATTTGTATGGGGAAGCAATTTTTGACAATTCGCTCTTTTTTCTAACATTACCATTAAAAAGTACGGGAACACAATGAAAAATAGCATTGTAACAAAGTAATTTAATATTTTTTTACATTGTTTACAAATTTTGATACTAAAATTTTTTGTTGCAGCAATTGACCATCTACCTTGTTTATTGTGATACGTGAAAAGTGTTGCAACTTTTGGTACTTTTTTAGGCATAAACATGGTTGTATATCATGTGTACTGTGATTTCGATGTTGATTTCGCTGAAATCACGAAATGAGATGATTTCATTTTTGTATGCGAAATCATGATAAATTTAGCTTGATTCCGCGCGAAATCACGAAACGCCTTCGAAATCACGAAACGACGCCAAATGTAAACTAAGCAGAATGCTCATTTGTGATTTGTTTAGAAGAGTCGCCTGAGATTACGTTTTCCTCCCGACAAAGGAGTCATTTATGATCAGAAAATGAGCTCATATTCCAGCTTTTTAATCATGCAGTCGGATCAAAAAAGACTCGAATTTGATTAACGTTTTAAAAAATGCTGGCTGGGTTGTTTTTGAAATGAAAATTTTCAATACACACATTTTTTCCATTACATAAGACAACCCAACAAACCAACATTACTCGAACAAAACATCATATTTGAATTATAAATTCTTGTAGCCACTGGAGAATAAACGAAACTTGATTCTCTTGAAAATAATGAATGTGTATGCTAATTATTAGCTTATCCGTCTAATTGTAGAATGTATTTATACGAATTGTTTTTCGTAAATTTTATAAAATCAGACTGAATGGTATGTTTGGAAACTATCAAAATGTTTGTGTTTCAAAACCAACCCAGTTGTTCAAGAAGTAGCAATTGTCTACTTTGACATAGTTATGTAACTAGTTACTCATTGATCCTAGTTACTTTACACCCAAAAATGACACACAAAATAGCCTATAGCCTGCTTTTGTCACTAAAAATGGCTTCCCTGCCTACCATGTCAATTCACTAGTTACTGGTAATGCGGAGTGTAATATATTGACTATTTTATAGACTACCGATGGATAGTGTAATTAACAATGTTTCTCTCTTGTAATCTCTTTTCAAAATTATTATTTCGCTTTTTGAAAAAAAAAAAATAGAAAAAATGTCAATTTAATTTTTTTCTGAATTTATAAAAGACGTATTTTGATGCTTTGATGTGCAAAAATTGGTTGTTATATTACAACAAACGTAAAGAACAGAAGAATATTTGGTAAGTATCGATATTTTTGGGACAATAGATTTTTTTCTTATCTCATTACATTTTGTACATTTTATTTCAGGTACTTCTTAATTATCTGAAGGACACTTGAGGTGAACATTCCCAGGACCAAATATACAGTTCTAGTTCATGGATCCACACACAAGTTTCAATAACAAGAATCAAAAGATTAACATTAAATTGTCCTCTGTGATATATGTACGTATATACACGTCATGTAATTAAATAAAGCGTGGTTAGCGCATATACAGATTAACTGTTATAATTATATATTTTTAACTGATATAATACACACGTTAAGCATTTACCCATTTAGCTGATCGATTTAACTGGTTACTGGTATTGCAATGATGGGACAATTGACTTTCCAAGACTATCGAATTGCCTGGTTACTGGTAAAGCAGTGAGGGGGCAATAGGCCCCTTCCTATGACATCTGCATGTTAAATTCACCAGTCTATAACATTGCGAGTAGATTGGGCGGTAACTAGGGGTGTTTACCAGTAGCCTGCAAAATTGCTAGTTATTCCCTAGTTACCCGAACAACTGGGAAGCCAATAACAAAATGTGTTTGTATGTGTGTGAGCAGGCCTAGTGTAAACGCCTAGTAACAAAGAATGCAATTCGAATTGTAAAGTACTGCAAGAATCTACTAATTTTTACTATTTTTTTTGATAACATAAAGGAAATAATGTTATCGTAGTAAAATATAGTAGCTTCTTGCAGGTTCTGGAACAGAGCAGTTATAATTGGAATTACAAATGGAATAATTCGAATTTTAAATGTAATAACTTGAATTACAAATGGAATAATTCGAATTACAAATGAAATTCTCGAATAACAATTGAATTGTTTCAAAATACAAATGGGATAATCGAATAACAACATTAGGAATTACAACATTGAATTACATATGAAAAATGTGCATTTAAATCAACTTTCAACTTCCCCATGTTGGGCGCCATATTGACATCCAAATTATTACAGTAGAACTTCGATAATTCGTAATTCAAGGGACCAGACAATTTTTACGAATTATCGAGGATTACGATTTATCGAGATTAGCAAATTAACGAGGTTAAAATAAAATAATACGAATTATCGAGGTTTTTTCTAAAACAAATGAAATTAAACATGAAAAAAGCCTGTGATATGTGGTTGTAATAACAACCAACATTTGAAGCCATTCGTCAAATATTTCAGTTGTCATTCAAGCTTTTTTATTGTGCCGGTATTCTACTTGGAAAGTTCTTTTGTTCTTTAAGCATCTGGGCTTTGCTGACTTTCCAATCAATAGAGGCTTTAGTTTTTCCATGCCATCCATGTTTGCAGCAAATAGTAAAGTCACTCTTTCTTTACTGTTTTTTCCACCATGACACTTTTCATTCTTGAAGGAAAAAGTGCGATCTGGTAAGCATTTATCAAATAGTCCAGTTTCATATGTGTTAAAAATGTCCTTGGCATTATAATCTTTTATGAGATCCTTAAGTTTTTATTTCCATTCTAAGCTAACATTTTCGTCGACGGCAGCACTTTCTCCACTAATTTTTTTATACGTGATGTTGTTTCGTTTTTTTACGTTATCAAGCCAGCCGTTACTTGCTTTAAAATTGTTCACATTTAACTTTTTGGCGAAAAATTGGGCCTTTTTCATTAATAATGGACCTGAAAGTGGCATATTAGACTCTCGACATTGTCCAAACCATACAACTAAAGCCTTTTCTACATCGGGATATTCAAGACAAAACATCATCAAAAAAAAAAAAAAAAAAAAACTAACGGTAAAAGCCATTGACAGCGCTTAGTGATTGTGTAATTTCGCGAGAATTATTGATGCTGTGCATTTGGTGCGTAAACGTTTGTAATAAAAAGATGTTAACAACAAAATTATAAAGTTTTTATAAAATTAGAAAATGTTTTGAAGTGAAAAAATTACGAATTATCGAGGGGACCAAAATGCATGAAATTTTTACGAAATATCGCGATTTTTTCAAGGGACCGTCAGTTTGTTACGAATTATCGAAGATTACGAATTATCGAGGTACGAATTATCGAAGTTCTACTGTACTTCTAAACAAAAGAAACTGCATACACTTACAATAAAATTATTTTTTCATCAACAGTCTACATCCATTCGTGCAATATGCTGACTTAAATCTGATTTCATTCCATTTTTCTGCGGGAGAAATAGGAAATGTATTTATGTTAAAAACTCTCCTCAATATAGGATATAAAAGTCGATTATAACCGATTATAACCGAATAATTTATCGTTTTGGTGGTCAAGTTGAAAATAATCAAAAAAGAATACTCGTTTAGAGTTAAGCTTGATGATCGAAAAGTTTTTGCAAGTGAAAAAGGAAAGCCAAGGTCTCGAACCCACACAGTCACCAAGGTTTCGCTGTTAGATGAGCAGTACTCCAGCATTTCTTCAAAAAAAAAAATTTCGATCATCAAGCTTAACTCTAAACGAGAAAATTAATAAAAATCATCTTCGCCCTAATAGGCACAATTTCGGCTTGGATTTGAACCCGCGTCCTTGAAAACATAGGAAAAAATGTTGTCTCGGCATGTTAGCTTTCAAAGCCATAACTTCAAAGGCAGCGCAAAAAAGCGTTTGTAATGAAGAAATACAATTCAACGGCCAAATATCCGTGAATGTATAAAAACACATTTGCATTTGAAAAACCAAAAGTTCTAGGACAGAGAAGCCATCCCACAGTCGATACGTCTGAAGAGCTGCTCAACTAACAGCGAAACCAGGTCAGGTAATTTGGTGACTGTGTGGGTTCGAGTCCTTGGCTTTCCTTTTTCACTTGCAAAAAATTTTCGATCATCAAGCTTAACTCTAAACGAGAAAATTAATAAAAATCATTAAAAATGATCTTCGCCCTAATAGGCAAAATTTCAAAACAACAAAAAAGAATACGTTTTTTTTTAATTATATTAAACAACTAATACGCAAATCTACATACGTATGTACGTATGTATGAAGATGTACATACAACCATTTGTATGAATGGACATGAAAGTTTATATTTCTTTTACAAATATGTATGTATATTATCACTGTACGAAAGTGCCACGCGCTTCCAATAGTTTATTTGATAAGAGTGTTGGAATTTAGCACATTTAGGGTCGTTCAACTATTGTGGCACATTTTAGCTCAAAAGGGAGCATGCTTACTTCTAGGATATGAATGTGTGTATACATTTTTTTGGATTTCCTACCTCCTAAATTTTTTCTAGGAAAAACTTTATATATGAAATTTTATGGCGATCGGTTAACGTTAACCCGTGCCAACTTTTCGCTCTTTGTTTCCATAACAATTTGTATGGGACCAAAGGCGCATTTGCACCAAAATTCTCTAAATGCCACAATTGTGGTCCGATTGATGAAAAAACTTTACTGTGACTAAAAAAGTTTTTGGTGAAAATGCGCCTTTGGTCCCATACAAATTACTATGGAAAAAAGATTGCTAGGGTTAACGTTAACCGATCGCCATAAAATTTCATATAAAAGGTTTTTGGTTCAAATGGAAAAAATAGGGGGTAGGAAATTAAAAAAAAAATGATTTTTGGGTCATCCTAATATACATGTTCAACACGGTGCTCTTGAAGCAACTTTAAATGGAAGGTGTTTACACCTGGGAAGTTTTTGCGGATTCTGAAATTAGAATCTTCATAGATGGTAAAAATCAAAAAACAAAATAAAATCTGGTATGTTCCTTTACTCTTAAAAGTGGTAACAATGGCAAAAAATGGTAAAAGTGGTAAACTGTTCTCATATAAATTGTATGCTTTTTAAAGTAAGGGAACGCTTTGCGGGTAAAAAGTGGTAAAAACTGGTAACCTCAGGCACGTAAAGGAACAGGACTATCGCCGGAGCGCTTTTTACATAAATCGCGATTCAAGATAGCATTTTTTTTTAGATTTTCACAATTTTGCTTGAAAACCGCAAGTCCTATGGAAATGGGACTAAAGACATTGTTGTAGCTAGGAAAAAAAAAAGATTGACCTTTATGGTATTTTCGTAGGTTTTACCATTATTGAGATATAGAACTTCAAATTGAGACAATGCACTCACTGTATTATCTCCTTATAAAACAGTGTCATGACTGAAAATTCCCAACTTATATAACTTATATATCTCAAAAATGGTACAACCTAGGAAAAAGATACGAAAGGCAATCTTGTAAAGAATTTTCACAGCTACAACATTTTCTTTAGCCCTATTCCGATAGGACTTGCTGTCTTCAAGCAAAATCCTGAAGACCTGAGAAAAAAATCTGAATGATTGATCCGAACTTCTATATCCCAAAACGGAAAACCTACGAAAATATTATGCAAGTCAATCTTGTACAGAATGTTTACTGCTACAACATTTTCTTAAGTCCCATTTCGATTGGACTTGCGGTTTCCAAGCAAAACCGTGAAAACCTAAAAAAAACTAAATATTTAAACTTGAATCGCGATTTATTTTAAAAGCGCTCCGACGATTTTTTTTTATTTTTCTCATCTATGGACATTGTAGTTTCAGAATCCCCAAAAACTCCCCAGGTGTAAGCACCTTCCATTTGTAGATGTTTCAAGAGCACCGTGTCAAAATTTCCATATAACTTATTATGTTCTTAGAACTTGCACAAATTAGGATGGAATTTGCTACTAATAAGTACGGTACATGCCACTAGTGATTGTTTGAAGCCTCGTTTATTACTGAATTATATGGAGAGATTTTTTCTTTCCAACTGCTAAACGCTTTGCGGCTGCCAATCTCAGACATAACATGACGAATATGAATCTATTTGAAACATCCAATACAAATAGAAACACCCTGAAAACATTTCCCTAAAGTCTTGTATAGTACAAAGATTAAATAGAAATCTAATATGCACAAAAAGGTCAGTGACTTTTCGATTGACAAAAAAATAAATTTTTGATTAGATTCCCATTAAAAACCTTGACATTCACTAAAGAACCAACCCCCCAATGAAAATGTGTGCCAGTCGAAAAATTGTGGTTATTTTTAACTGACCCTATATAATAATTGTCACAATTGTTATTGACTTTTGTATATATGTACCAAAGACATAAAGTAATGTTGTATTTATGTCTTTGTATGTACTACATATGTATATACAGACATATAAACAAATTGATTGTTCGTACATATGAATGTACAAATTTCTATAACAATTTATTTAACAAACCATGTGGAGAAAGTGCTGCCGCCTTAGTTTCTTAATCAGACTAAGGGTGATGCTTTGCTGATATAAAAACAGACCACAGCAGACAGGCATACTTGCTGCTGGCTGGCGGATGTTGGCTGAGCAAAAAATCCAGTAAAATTGTAGGTACACATTTGTAGGGAAGTACAATTCTAATCAGATGTTACTACGTCACAATGTGAGTATGGCGTGAGGTCTGGTCAATTTAAGTCCGGGTTCAATTTTATTTCACAGCATTTCTCTTTTTTTTGAAAATCTTTGATAGTTCGCTCTATTTCCATTGTCTGCTTCAATCTAGTTAGAACAAAATAAAAATGCTTAGGTTATAATGTTATGTATTTGTAAACAATTAATGATTATTAATAAAATACATTTTAAATACATTTAATGTTCTCCCCTGCCGGGTCTGGATAACAGATTCAAAGCTTTAACTTCATCTTCATGTACGCGTTGTTTTTCCTCCATCAAGTGGGCCTCACGTATTGCCTTCTGCTTGGATTCTTCCTGACGATTTTCTGCTTCAATTTCGGAGAGAGTTCTATGGCGAAAAGCTCCATAACCAATTCCAGCAATTAGCATGGACCAACGTGCCAATTTTATTAGCGGAGAAACATTAACAGGAGCTTGTGACATTTTTTTTTGAAAATAAATTCAGTTCTTGATTGCAAAATTTTCAAATTCAACTGATAAAATTAGAGATGGTAAATTTCCCAATTTGAAATTTTGAAAACAAAAACTATCGATTACCAAGGATGTGTTATGCGCCCCACTCACTCATCAAGCATGCTTGACTGATAAAAATAAATTTTTATTTATTATTGTCTTTTTAGGACGAGGTTTGAACCTGGGTCCTCTCCAACAAACAGACAATGTTGTCGAGATCTCAGCGTTCTAAGCCACTGCCAATGTATCATATCAACAAACTAGTCGACATGATGCCAATGTATCATATCAACAAAACTAGTCGACATGATATCCAAAACTTCAAAAACTGAAGGCATTACAATTCATGAAGGAAACCCCCCTTCGATTGTATATGTGTATGTATTGAGAAAATGATTCCTAGACAAGACACTAGGGTGACTTGATAAAGAAAAAGACTTCCATAAATACTTCATAATTACAAAATTGTAAAAATGTTTGTATAAATAGAAGTTATCAAAATCAGCCTTTGTCTTCTAGCCATTAGCATTCAAATACGCCTGATGAGCCTGGCTTAAACCACCAGGCGAAACGATCGTAGCGTAATGGTTGAGTGTGTGGTATTTCGCTAGAATTCATTTTTCAATACAAAACTCCTTAGGCCATATTAGCTCGATTAATCCAATAAATTAATTAAAAAATAAATTTTTTTTTGAGTTTTTAAAATGAAAATCCTCCTCATGAATTGAGTTTGTTCAGGCTAGAAATCAACATTTCAAATACCAAGATTATGCCGACCGAACTCTTTTACACACATAAGGTGTTCGATAACTTCGCAAGTAAAAAGTATTTGCAAGTTCTTGCAAGTACTTCTCATATATCTTTTATTTAACAAGTTTGTTATCGAACAGCATTTTGTAAAAGTTTGTACAAACTTTTGGGTTATCGAACAGACAGACCTATAAGCATTGAAGATGTCATTGAATGGAAAGACAAATTCAATTATCTTGGTAGTCTAGTCTCTACAAAGGGTGGATCTGAAGAGAATGATCAAATTAAAGTCTGCTTTCAGTATCCTTTGGCCCATATGTATGTATGTATAGAGACCCGACAAATATCAACTCATGCTAACTAGGCGTTTACACCAGACAGTTTGTCTTCAAATACAACTCTGATTTACTAATGCCGGGCATACACTATGGGCATGCAGGACAGCATTTGTAATAGTATTAGTAAATTTTGAAGTTTTTGTCAATGTATTTGGGAGTAGTTTTGGCAGGATTGAAATCAAAATAGTTTTGATTTTGTAAATGAACCCCTTTCAATCCGATGAATTTTGTTTATTTTCCAAGTAACCAACAAATAATTTTTGAAAACAACAAATATTATTTGTGAGGAAATTAAAAATTTGGAAAACTTCAACCCAAAATCGAGTTCTGGAGGAAAATTCATCATTTTTGCAATATGGATTGAAGGAATGCCACACACTATTCAATCACACACTTACACAAGGGTTCATCGGTTTGCTGTCCTGCATGCCCATAGTGTATGCCCGGCATAAAACATGCATACATTTGTCGTTTGTCTCTCATCTGTCCATCAGTTTTTCACAGACAGAAAAAAAAAAAAATTTACGATGTGCGAAGTTCCGGCTAAATGGGATTCTCAATTCTTAATGTCATGTTCACACGAGCGTTTCAACGCCTGTCGCGAACGACGTACACGAATTAACCCGTTTCCACGACACCATTCGTAATTAACAGAAACATAAACAAAATTTCCTTCATTTTTGTTTCCTTGTTTTCACGAAAATTTGAACCGAAAACACATAAAATATACATTAAATGAATAGGAAAAGCAATAGACTTTCCTTCAAATATATCTTCTATATTTAACTAAACACATTTCATTCATTTTTTTCCATAATTCTGAATAATTTTGTATTTTCAATATATTTTTCATGGCATAATAAGAGAGGTAAAGTCAGGCAAACATATGATTACAATTTTTTTAAAAATTTGTCTTTGACAACACTCAACTTTCAAATGAAATGAAAACATGCAATTGTCAATTGTGGCAAATAGTATTTATGTATACATACTTTTATGACAGTTACCTTTAAAATTAATTTGAATTTACAAATTGTGATTTCAAACGAAATATTTTCAATTTTTCAAAATGAGATCCTGCTTTCTGTGTGAAAAAAAGGACTGTGGAAGAAATAGTTCCTTCTTCCACATCCCAACAGATGAGGTAATGCGCTTGAAGTGGTCAGAAGCATGTGGGATTAATTTCAGTGGTAAAGAATTTATATGCGGAGACCACTTTTTGCCATCTGATTTCCAGAGGATGTTATTACCAACTGCCGTACCATTTGTTGTTACATCCGGATATGACGAGCTTGAGTAAGATTACAAATATTTCAAGAAAAGAAATAATTAAACGAGAATTTTTTGGTATTAGTGAATGTCCTATGGCCGTAGATGAAGAACGTGAAATCTTGGAAAGTACTGAAAATGTTATGGGCTCATATGATGAACTTGAATTCTTGGAAAATACGGAATGTTTTATGGGTATGAATGGGGAACGTGAATTCTTGGAAAATAATGATACCGTTGACTCAATTGAAAATGGGTAAATATTTATTTAAAACATGATTATTTAAGTCGTTGACATTGTCTTCATCGAAACAAACTAAGTCACTATGGCGTATACTAAAATTGTTTTCATACCCTCCACCATAGTATGGATGGTATATTAAGTTTGTTTTTCCGTTTGTAACGCATTGAAATATTCATTTGCGACCCTGATTGTGTACCATTACACTTGTTTATTATAATACATCATTCGTCATTTATTATTCCAGCTCGAAATACAGAAATTCTTCAAGAAACTAAAAATGTTAAAAATGACCCCACTGAATTTATGGTTTTAGGATCCAATGATCAGATCAACCAGAATATAATGAATTCCTCTAATTTCAAAGAGCCTGAAAACGAAGGCGTGGCTTTATCTTCAAATAATCAGGTCAATCCGACTGCAATTGATCCCTTGAATTTCGAAGAGGCTGAAAATGAAGATGTTGCTTTATGTTTCAATGATCAGATGAATACTAGTGAAATTGATCCCTTGCTTTGTGAAAGTTCTGAAAACGAGCTGGTGCCTTCAGAATCCAATGTTCAGATCAATCCCAGTGCAGTTGATCCATTTATTTTCGAAGGTATTGAAAACGAAATGTTGGGCATTGAAGATGTACAAAGAGAACCAGTTGAAGATGTCGGGCAACTCCAGAGAGACGCTCTCGAAAAAATGGCTGGGTACGTTATTTGGAAACTGAATTCGAATGAATACGAAGATCACGAGAAAACCGGCTCATGGCTTGATCAAATTTCTTTGGGCTTCCTTAAAAAACCTAATCAAGAGTTCTTAACACGTTCGCGGACGTGAATGCTATAGCATTCCGATGCAAAATGACGTGAATGCTATAGCATTCACATTGTCAGCCAATTTTTGTTCATTGACTTGTATACAATCTTAAGTTTTGGTGATTAATATAGATAATACGATTTATTTCAACAAGATACATTCTATAATAAATAAAAAATAATAATAATAAACAATAATTAATAAATAAACACAAAAAAAAACTGATTTCAAAAATAATTGGGTGTCATTTTTTTCACCTCTCTGAATTTGCTTGCGTCCGCGAACGTGTTAAAATACAAAAATAGATCATAATAACAATTTACAGCGTAGACTTTTGCAACTTAGCAATCAAGTAAATTTACCAGAGAAGGTAAAAAAATTCTTTTTTAAATGCCGAATGCATTTTAGAATTAGACATTTAAATAACAATTTAGGAATAGTGAAAGCAAAATGCAAATTGAAAGGATATTCAAAATTGGCAAAAATGAAACTATAATCGTTATTAAATTTATCTTCAAACTACTAAAACTTTTCAAATGTACGGTTTAGGATTTTAAGTTGTCATCTAACGCATAAACTATACAAATATCCGATATGAAATACTGCTGAAAATTAAATAAAAATATATTGTTCTAAAATGTTTTATGTATATAAAAAACAAACATTTTTCTGTTGGTATTCATTTTAAAATAATCTAAGAAGAGGTACGTGCGTTTGATAATGGTGTCACGCGGTATTAATTTTAAATACATGTATTTTGTCGAATTTTCATCTACCACGCAATATTCAGACTTCCATTTACACCATACATGTTCGGACATATGGCCTACAGACGTTCTATAACCCCACCATTGAATTAAACTAGTTCTACGAAGATATTTTTATTGAAGTCTCATATAACAGCATATCCATGACAATACCTTGTGTCAAATGTGATTTAAATTTTCAACGTATCGCTCATTCACTCAGTGAGTTTCTTATTTGAAGGTTCTCGAAAATCATCATAAAGAATCGTCAAACAATGCTTAATCTTCTATATATTTAGCACTCATGTCTATTTAGTTGTATGCCATTGATGGCCTGAGTTTGTAAAAGCGAAGTTGTTGTGTACATTAAAACTATAACAAAATACTCTTTCTAGCTCGTTTTCACGTTACCGACATAAACTGGTAAAATTAAACGCTTATAATTACGGTAATTGAGCAAATTCAATACTCTCCAGCTGGAGCTTTTCATCCTAATTACAAAAATAACAAGTGAGAAAAGGCTATAGTCGGGACGGGGCTGACCATGTGATACCCTACACCACTACCCCCGTGCATAAGCTTTTCACTGGTAAACATTTATTTTAGGGAACATAATCCGAAAAATCGGAAAATTGGATGCATTATCGGCTATTGCCATTTCTCTGCTATTTTACCACCTACGACAACCTACTTTACATCGTGGTAAAGGTGATATTTTCTACTTTCCTTGTCAGATTTTGCTTTTGATATACCTCCTAAAGAAACAGAGATATTGGCTTTGAAATAAAACGTTGTCTTTTTATCCACCTAAGTTTTTGGCCCTTTCCGACCCCTAAATATTATTCGACCATCACCAAAATCAATAGGCTTCTTCCCCTCCGGGACCCCCATCAATATCCAAAATTTCGTGACGATCCGATCAAAATTGCGACCTGTAGCGTGATTACAAGGTTTAGATGGACAGACGGACGGACACACATAGCCATATCGACTCAGCTCGTCGAGACATTCATTTTGGTATATTATTTCGATGCGTTACAAACTTTTTGGCCAAAACCAACTTATAATACCCTCCCCACATAGTGGTGTAGGGTATAAAAAGTTCGTCGAATGAAATAATCCCATGCTTCCCGGGATATGGGCCTTTCAAGTTCAGAAAATTCTCTTGTTTATAACTTCGCAATTTTTCAATGGATCATGATAATATGATTACTATCGTAAACTTTAAGGAATATCATACACAGTATAATGTATATCTATATTGTCGGGCTTCGGTCCGGGATGTAAGACTTTCTCCTATGGACAGGTGCAAATCTGGGACATGAGAACAAACTTTTCTATTCCAAGTAAACAACGGAATTTTCGGAACTTCAGAGGCACATATCTCGGGACGTATGGATGGAGTTTTTTGTTGTTTCATTGTCGCAGTTATCAACCCAATAGAGCTACAAACGAAATTATTAAAAATTCAGACTTAAATGCACTAGATTGACTTCAATTACAAACATCTTACCCCCTAAATAGGTAGAATACCAGAATACCATACATTGCTCATTGTTTATCGCCAAACTTATTCGGTGCAAACATATCTACTGGGTTTTTAATTGCTGAAACCACCAAATACATATTTTAGATGCTTTAAAGGCGCTTAATTGCACACCATCACTTTTTTTTACATGCATATATCACATGTCATACTAATGTTTGTATTATTGTTTGTTGCAAAGAAAAAACTTTACTTTTAACGTTATATGACTTGAGCTCCAACAATTTTTATTATTACACACCATTGAAGTAATTGGAGCCAATTTCATACATGATTACATTACAAATTATTTCTGCCAGTATTTTGTTTATTTACAATTGGATGTTGTTTTTGTCATTTCTTGTCATATCTGAAAACGATGACGCATATACGCATGGCTGTATTTGTATTTTTTTTGATTGATGAGTTACAGATTTACAGAGTTGTATTGTCATTATTCTAATGACTTTACCTATATTATTATGCCATGATATTTTTATATGTTTCTATTTTCAAAATGTTTGTGTATACAGACTTTCAGTTATTTGTTTGCTTTTTGTTTCTGATTTTTTACGCGATTTTGAACTAATGGACAAGAAATATGTGTGGAATTAAGAAGGAAACACAACCATCTTCCTTCTGCATCTGTACAAAATGTTTAATTTATTAATTTTCATTCATTTTTTTCCTTTTTTCTAAAAATTTTTGTGTTTTCAACAAATTTTTCAATTTTTAATTTAGACATGTCATAATTAATTTATTTCGATAAATGCTCTCATTTGTTAGAGATGGGACATATTTTATCGTTGTTCGAAGAGTATTTCTACTTGAACAACGTAGAAAAATCGTCGTTCGTTCTCAGAATTTTGTATGGGGAATCAAGTAATTTGTTCGTATTTGAGGGTCGAACAACGAATAGAGAACGAACGACGTACCGTGGGAACGGCATATAAGTTATCCTGTTCATCAGTTGTTGGCAGATTTTTTAGTTGGCTGGTTTTTTCTACTGTTCTAGGAATGTGGCTGCTTCGATGGGTTGTAACCATAAAGCTGCTGAGGTTAGGTGAGTAGAATTGACAAGGCAGTTGAAAAGGTGCCGCACCAGCCTGTGCCGCACTATGTCGCGAATTCTTATAAACGGTGGCCAAATATAGAAGGAGTTGACGTGAGCGAATGAATTTTGCTACAAGTACTTATTGTTGGCTGACAATATCGAGGGCAAAAAATTGGGAATATCGGTACACGTTTTGGTAGAGCCCCCTTATAACAGTACATCCCGATTTTCGGTATTTTTAAGATTTCACCTATGTTTCTCGACAAAATTGGCTGAATTCTTGCATTGAGGGTTCCAACTGATAAAAAATTATGAGCATTGGCCCACGTTTTGATGTAGCCCCCATACAACGGTACCTCCCGATATTCAGTATTTTGAAGATTTTACCGAAGATTCTCAGTCAAATTAGCTGAATTTTTGCATTGAAAGTTGCATTGATTAAATGGCATCAAAATTTTGTCTTTAAATACGATATGTAATTTTCTTGAAAAAAGTTATTTTGACCAATGGTCAAAAACGGACCATTTGTTGATAAAAATCAAATTTCTTATATTGACTGCTTATAATTTTAATTTTAAAATCGATATTTTAAATTTAATTTTTTAATTTAATTTTTTTTATTTGACAAACACAGTAACCTAGCCCATAGGGCCATGAGCGGTTCCAAAAACAGCTATACAATTTCCCTCTTTTAAAAACAAAGATTATTAGATACCTAATAAGCCCCCATGGTAGAACAAGAAAAGGTAATAGTACGTTTATATATAACCAGATTTAACAAACCCACTGGGTTTAAAATGTCAATTCCATTACATATACGTCAAACAAATCCTCATAAAGAAGGTTAACCCTGCAAAAAGCTATAATATAAACATGACTTTACAGCAATACCCAGCTGACTGAACTGGTCTGTAATGTTAGTGTCAAAACTATTTCCCATAAAGACTTCTTCATATCATTGGCAGGTAATCTCCTCCAAGTCCGAACGACATGCCGCACACTAAAACACCGCTTATAGAGGCGGTACAATATTTGTTAATATGCGTGGCATTTTGTTAAACATGAAAAGAATAAAGCCCCAATAAACGTGTGCTATTTTGATTTCATAAACAAAAGTTTGAAGCAGCTTCTCTTTTTTTCGATGAATTACCAGAGACCCCAAACATTTTTGCAAGAATTCTTCTTTCTGCGAGAAATTATGCATTCAGTGGACTGACATGGAAACATTCAAATTAAAAATCTAACGAGTTTTCATTCATGTTTTCAAAAATATTCAATCAAATGCGAAAAATTATTATTTTTTTTAAATTCCAATCATTTATAGACATTTCCTTATTTTGTTTACAGGTCTGTACGATAACCCAAAAATTTGTACAAATTCGTACAAATTTTTACTGAATGCTGTTCGATAACAAAATTATCCAGCAAAAGAGAGCGAGTTTGGAGAGTTTTGTGACTGAGAACTTGCAAATTTTTGCTAGGAAAATTTGTCCTGCAAAAATTTGCAATTCTGATCAGCTGACTTTTAATCACCTGTTCAATGTAAACAACTCGAATTATTAACATTTTTGACCAAGAAAATTTCACAATTGCACATTTTTTTAGATTCTAAAGCGATGTGGATAGGATTAAAGCATTAAATAAGTAAACTGCAATTTTAAAATTTATGTTTTTGTTCCGTTTGGTTTAAAATATCAAAAGAAACAAAAACAAATTTTATACATTTTCGGAAACAGCTGACTTTCTTGCAAGTTTTTGCAAAATGCTGTTCGATAACTTTCTGCAATTGTTCTTGCTTAAGAGAGTAAAATTCACTGAGAGAGGTTGCCGGAACTGACTGAGTAATTATTGCTTGAAAAGTTATCGTACACACCTTTGGTCTGTTCCTTTACTTTTAAAAATGGTAACAGTGGCAAAAAAGTGGTGAACTCCTCCCATATAAATTGCGTGCTTTTTAAAGTAAAGGAACGCTTTGCATGTTAAAAATGGTAAGAAATGGTAACCTCAGGTACGTAAAGGAACAGAGCACTTACATTTATCTTTGGCAGTAACGTTACAAAGAAAAACAAATTCCTATGTGGTTCTTGTTGAGTTGTATTTGTTGTAGTACTTACATACTTTACCTGGTTTGTTCTATTCAAAAGGATTAAAATTCAAAAGTGTTGGGGAGGAGGTACTTAAGGAATGGACCGACATAGTTCATTACGAAAGTTGATCTTATTTTTGATAGATATCGCGCCCACTAGTCATTTCAGTGGGTCATCGCATAAATTTTGGACCAGAAAATCGATATCGGTCATTTTGGAAGTTAAACTAAATTTGAACAACATATTAGGATCGGCTCATCCGTTCGAGAGTTACCGTGTGCACCAATCAGACAGACGGACGGACAATCCTAAATCGACTCCAAATTGTCTGAAACACATTTCGTCCAAACATACTTGGGGTCTAAAACCATTATTTCCATTATTATATACTATATACCCTCGTTAGCATAAATGCTGAAGGTATAAAAAGGAGGCGTCGGCGTAAATTAGCATGTTTACGAAACACATTAGGTGTGTACGATAACCCAATAATTTGTACAAATTCGTACAAATTATTGCTGAATGCTGTTCGATAACAAAATTATCCAGCAAAAGAGAGCGAGTTTGGAGAGATTTTTGGAGAGTTTTGTGACTGAGAACTTGCAAATTTTTGCTGGGAAAATTTGTCTCGCAAAAATTTGCAAGTCTGATCAGCTGATTTGAAAACATTTGTTTTGTTTTATTTTTTATTCTTGTTTGGCGAAAACAAAAATAAACATTGAAATATCAAAAAATTAAACATCAAAAGCTGAAAAATATAAAAAAAAAATCATGGAAAACAAGAACATCAAATTGATGCAAAAACTTTTCTTATTCTTCTTCTTTTTCAAAACAGTTGATTCCTTGCAAGTTTTTACAAATTGTTGTTCGATAACTTTCTGCAATTTTTCTTGCTTGAGAGAGTAAAATTCACTGAGAAAGGTTGCTGGAATTGACTGAGTAATTTTTGCTGGGAAAGTTATCGTACACACCTATTATTTATTCGTCTTTGCTAAATAGAACTGTTCGGTCAATTTGCTTAATTTCCCTCATTATCTGTTCCCAAAGTGTATTCCTTTTTTCTTCTTGGCTGCAAAATCTGACTCATGTCTCAAACGAACTTCCAACATTAACTTTCTTCTTTCGTGACTCCGTCTTTTATCACTAGATTATATATAAAAATCAAATATAAAAGTTTTAACAATTTTTGAAAATAAATGTACTATATTAAATAATTACCACAAATCCGCCATTTCTTCGCAAATATCAGTTCGCATAACAGTACTAAAGAAATGTCAATTATTGTGCAGTCCAAGTGGTAAAACTGCACAAATTTGTCAATTACTGCGCAATGTGACGTGTCGCGCGACATTTATGAAGTCGCGATAAAAAGACGTGCTGCATTTATGAAGTCGCGACGATGTCATTTGACATATCACACTGCATTTATGAAGTCAGCCTGTGTGTATTGAGTTTTTCGAATTTGTACCGGCATGTGTAAACACTGGGTAACTAATTTCGAAATTCCTTCTCCCATTGCATTAAGGATAAGGGGAGCGGAATATTCAGAATAGGACTGAAAATGTTTTTCCCCGTTGGACGTGTCATGTTGGAAAACTTATCTTCGGTTGTTTGACAGGATATGTCTCAATCTAACTTATTAAAGTTTCAGAGGGAATGTGTGTTTTGTCAGCTTGGAATGGAAGATGACAGGATTGACAGGAATGGGAAGATGGTCTGAGTTTAGCGCTAGAAATATGATGCCCACATTTATCCCAAATATAATATACGAAGTACTACAAGCAGGGGCCTAATTACGTGATTCGATATCGAGTTGTTTCGACCCGAGTACTCAAATTTGGGATGACAACATTCGTTATCGAGTAAAATTATCGAGAAATTGAGCATAAATTTGCGAGTAATTTCTCGTAGCCAAATGGCCTATCGTAAACAAACGAAATGAAAGATTTCTCATTGTATTTTTGTTTAAAATGTAAAAAATTGTTGTTTATTGACAGCTTATAGAGGAAAAAATGATATTAGTAAATAATTGTGAGCATTCTTTACACAAAATAACAAGAGAAATTGGGAAAAGTCCTTTTCAGTCGTTTTGAGAAATTGTGATAAAATTAGAATTAAAATAAATACATATGCAAGCCATCATTAACCAAAAATTAGTGTTTGCAGTCTTTAAAATACAAGTTGAAAAAATATGAATTTCTGCAAAACAAAAAATTACTTAATATTAATAGCCTTCACTTTATAGGTGAACAACTTTTAATAAAGTGCATTTTAAACAGTTCATCCCCCGTTGTTTACCAAAGGAAATACTCTCTCAGAGGGCTAAGTCAAAACACCCACCAAATTCTCTCATTTATTTTGAGAGAGAATTATTAAGGTAGATGTATTAGCAAACTGTAACAAGAATGTCAAAACAATTTTGCAAACATTACTAATTTTCATATTTTCTTAGCACAACTTCATTCCGAAATTATTATTCAATGTATTGTTCAAAAAATTCCACAAATATTTACATTTTTCATCCATAATTTTGTTTTTTAGTTTTTGCTTTGAAATAAACACATTTTTTTGACATCTACCTTCATAACATTCCCTGAAGAACACATAGTTCGATTACCGGTTACTCTCGAAACATTCGATCAACGATTTCGATCGAGTCTTATCATGCCGTTTTTTTCTCGTGTCGAAAACTTATTCACGAGTAAATTTACGATCGAATCGAATCACATAATTAGGCCCCTGAGCTCCGAAAACTCGCTCGAATCCCCCACCACCAAACTAAAACTTACCCCAAACCCAAAAAACTTGCCCAACTCACACAAAAAAAATTGTCACCTTCCCCCAAATTTTCACTCGCGAGTAAATCAGAGCTCCGATTACAACTACCTACAAGTTTTAACCAAAGAACTGCAAATTGGGAACAAATTTCCTTTACCGACCTTTCGCAGAAAAAATCAAAAAATTTTGTTTTAAATCGCAAGTATTCTTAATTAGCCGGCCTTCGGCCGGGGATTTAAGACTTTCTCCTATGGACAGGAGCGAATTTCGGCTACGCGAACAAACTTTTTTTTAAATCGTAAATTTTTTCCCAAGTAAACAAGGGAATTTTCGGAACTTCGGAGGCCTATATCTCGGTAAGTATACATTTCCTCAACAAAAGAAATACATTGTTGGAATCGGCATGAAAAGCACTATCTGTGGTAATTTTTTAATAATTTTCTGCGGTGGGTCGGTAAAGGAAAGATATGCCCCAAATTGCATTAAAATAAAAAAAAAACAATTGTTTTTATAGTCGTAAACAAACTTTATTGCCATATTATATTATTTATTTTACAATTGCCTAAAAACAATATGCAAATTTGTAAGACTTAAAAAATAATACAATTAAAAATATTAATAAATTATTTATAGAAAATGTCTTCTTACAATAGGATAGGGACATTTCTAAGTATTGACAGAGTAAAGCAAATAAATTATAATAAAGCTGAGGTTTTTTTTCTAGTATGAAACTCAAAAAGAACATTAGGAGGGTGATTAAAAAAATAATTACAATATAAATAAACATAATTTATACTTAAATATTAAATAATTTAAAATAAGTTTTTTTTCTTATCTCAAGGCACAAAGTGCGGGTGGTATTTCATTACCCACAACAATAATAGAAGTATAAACATTTACATTTTTCTTATCATTGTGGGAAACAATTTGTTTATTGAGGAGGATTAGGTTTCTTTCTAAATCGCCTACCGTATGACCAGCAAGCAGTTTGACGACAAAGTTCAATTACAAAAACTCTAGGGGATTTTTCTGATAAACCGTTCATGTGATAAAAATTAAGTAGACTTTTATGCGTTCGTTTTAAAAGAAAACAAAATGATTGATTTAAAATTAAATTACAAACGATGTGAATTATTGCAAGTGCAAGAAACATATTTTTGTATGATTGTATATGGGTATAATAGCAATGGTTTGTCTTTGTTTCTAAACTAATTTAAATCACAATATACAAAGCATGCTGAATATTCACATTAACTGACCTAAAAATCAAGTCTTTCCACACAAAACAAAATTATCTATCTTCGATTTGAGTCATGACGTTAACTCCCGCAATCACATAAAAAACAGCGCATTTTCGAACGGGGGAAAATGCAAATTCCAAAACTTATTTACATACACCATTTAAAAAATGGCCAAAAAATACATACAAATACTATATATGGAACATACATAGTAGCCCATCATCATCATCCAATCCATCAACATCATCTACATTTGCTGATGTCTGGCATTTTCTTTAGAGAATTAATCTCTCGTTTTCTTTCTTTCAATAAGCAGAACTTATTGAAAATTTGTTTTTTTTGTTAAGACTCTTGGCTTAAATGTTAAAGTTATCACTTCATTCTACTCCAAGTAACCCAACGGTTGTCCAACCTTAACTTTCTGACCAGCCTCAATGTTAAATTTAAAGTTTGTTGGAGCCTCGAATAGCAATACAATGGTACTGCCCATATTGAACAGACCAACCAATTCACCTTTTTTCAACTTGGGTTTGTCACTTAGGGCCAACTCTTCATAACCACGTTGATTTTTCCATCCCACCCAGCGGTTGGTTTTCAATTGTTTATCCATAACAAATTCCATTGAGCCCACATTTGTGGCACCCACTGCAGTGTAGCTGAAGAAGCCATGTTTCCATTGACCCAAATAAAGGGCACGTTCGTTGAGACAAAACAAACCAGGCAACCAAGTGGCAACTTTGGGATTAACTGACAACAATTCGCCGGTAAAGTGTCTGCGTAAGACCGCCTGCCATTCAGTGGGGGAATGGAAACGATGATAGTCGCCAGGAGCCAAATATATTACACATTGATAGAGCGTAGTGGAGCCATCACGTTTGTGTTTGATCATATCAGCATAATCCTCGCCTTCGGCAGCAGTTTTATTATCCACCCACGAAGCTGGACCCAAGAAATCTTGTATACTATAATCGACACCTTTGACTTGTTCAATTAGCGATTTAGATGCAGTACCAAAATGTAAAATTTTTCCATCCGCCGGTGATACCAGCGGTGATTTTTCATCTATAGGCCTTACACCATCCTTTAGCGGCCGCGTAAAGAACTCCGATAAACTTCTATAGTGTTTATAGTCCGGATATAACGCCTCTTCTATGTTCACATTAAACGCATTCGAATACCAGCCGTAAATATAGGGCCTAAAGTTTTCGGGTATTTGACAAGCTGCCAACCATCCCCATGCTCTGCTCAATAGTCTCAATGGCAAGGAACAATAGATTTTCGCCTGGAAATGTGATGCGGTATGGGGTATTTGTTCTTTAACGGCATTCTGTTTGTGTAACTGCCATTCGATGGCACCAAAAACGCATATTCCAACGGGAGCAAATTTGAGCAAAAATCCAGTCCATCTCAAGAAGGCACTGAGGCGTTGTTTCTGCAAATCCTGTTGACGTTTAGCCTGAACCGAGGGAGGAGTTCGTGGTGTCTGTGGTTTGTGTAGCGTATTCGACTTGATCAAATTCTCCACCTTGGCATCAGTTTGGTTTATATTTGCACCAGCCTTTTGTGAAAACGATTGACGGAAATTCTTTATCAATGGCCATTTGCCGGCTTGTTGTTGCGATTGCTGTTGATGTTTTTGATGTACTTGGCGCCAATTTCCAGCCTTCATAAGGAAACGGCCACGGGGTATAAAGTAGGAAACCATTATTACAATCTGCCAATCAGTAATAACAGAAGTCTCTACAAATTAATTCAATTAGGAATTTCTAGACACGCAGCCTAAATACAATCCAATTGCTTTGTCAGATGAGCAAATAAAGACGTCCTCTTCGTAAGAGGTTCCAAAACTAAATGAACGTTTGATTTGATTTGTATTCACAAATAAAAGTTTCAGCTGCCGTGCGCCTCCCGTTTGAATTACTCAATATTCTGAGATTTGTTTTTCTTATCAGTAAATGTTCTGTATGTTATTCGTGTTACTTCTTTGTACGGCTATTCGTAGTAATTTTCGTTTCTGTTATTATTCTTCTTTCGTCTTTAAAGCTCTGTAGGAAGGTTTTTTCAAGGTTAGTTTTTTTCTCGTTTGTTTTGTTCCGTTTTGTTGAGTAACATGTGAATCCAAAAATGAAAACTATTTTTCTGGAGCATTCGAAAGGGAAATAGATAATGTTGTGTATTAATTGCAACATCAAATTGTTGTAAATCAATCTAATTTACCTCTTCTGGTTACTTCATTCAATTTATAAATAAAATCTCCAATTTTTCATAAAACAATTGCAATTTCAATTTTTTTAAAAACACTTTCGGCGAATGACTTTTAAAGAAAGGAAACCAAGTCGGGAGGATGATAAAAAAGATCGGCGCTACTTTTCTTTAATGTTTTTGACAAGCAGAGGCGGGAGTTGTTTTTGTGTTGACCCAAATAACGGAGATAAAAGACTGAAAAGTTCTGGAACACAAAATAAGATTTTGAGCGTTGGCGGCGTTCAGATGATATCTTGCACTTCATTCTTGAATAACGGCGTATGACATTTGTCAACAGACTGTATCCAAATGATATCTTAAGTGGCATGATGACATGTCGAGTCAAAGTTATGGTAATAGTTTGTCCCGTTCCACACTAGTGTGATTTCATTGAAAAATTTCATGAAATTAGGCATTCTAACTCTTGTGCCAGACTATGGAAATTTTCATGAAAATTGTTTGAACTCATGGTTAAGAAGGGAGAAAAGGAGCCCCCTCACCTCCGCTCTCACCTAAAAGCTAAAATAGTTTCATGTGTTGTTTTCAATGTCTGAAACAAGAGTTAAGGCCAGAACAGAGTCAATAGTCGCTTGCTTTGCTTGCTTCCCAAATGTCAAATTAAAAAGGAATGCCAGAGCCTCCTAAAGGAGATCGCAGATGTATTTGCAAAGAGGCTCTGGCATTCCTTTATACTTTGACATTTGGGGAAGCAAGCAAAGCAAGCGACGATTGATTCTGTTCTGGTCTTTAGATCGAGTTCCCCACTACAGGAATTTCATGATATTACTCTACTATGTCCCGGTCCATACTAGCGTGAATTTCATTAAAAAATTTCATGAAATTAGGTGTTCTTAAATCGAATTCCCCACTACAGCAATTTTATGATTTTACTCTACTATGGACGTCGATTTAGAGACGCATAATTTCATATCAAAATTTCAGTGAAATTACTGTAGTGTGGCCCGGGACTATGGAACTCGACCTAGGAAATCAAGTAATCAAGTGGATTTCTTAAATGTTAACCAAGCATTAGCATTAGGCTAAAAACCGTCAAACTTTCCAAAAAATGCCAAATGACGGCGGCGACACTGCGTGTTACCTTTTTAGTGACCCTACAACAAATACAACTCAACAACAACCACATAGTAATTTGTTTTTGTGTGTTATGTTAGTGTCACCAGTATATGAAAACAAAATAAGACAATTCCAATAAATTATTGGAATTTTAAAAAATTAATAATTTTTCACATTTGATTGAATATTTTGAATGAAAATTCGTTACATTTTCAATTTGAATGTTTCCAAATTATTCCACTAAATCCATAATTCCTCACAGATTGTAGAATTTTTGCAAAAATGTTTGGGATCGCTGGAAATTCATTGAAAAAGAGAAGCTGTTTCAATCTTTTGTTTTTGAAATCAAAGAATCACATATTTATTTGGGCTTTATTTTTTTCAAATTTAACAAAATGTCACTCTTAAGCCCTCGGCACATACGGTCCGTTTTGTGACACGTTGCGCGTTGAAAACAACAACCACATGAAAAATGTGTAAGTGATGCCAAGTTTGTTCTTGCAGTTTTAATGTGGTTGTTGTTACGCAACGCTCAACTCGCCGTATGTGCCGGGGCCTTTATTAACAAAGGTTTTACCGCCTCTACATGGTACAATTAGAAAGGTAGATGCCTCAGCCCAGCTGATCGAATTTAAAACGTCAAAAAACTAGGAATTCGCCCTGAAAAATCAAAACAAAAAACCATATGATTCGGTAAGTAAGAGATAGCATGTCTACACTTTATAGACAAACACAAGCGATAAAAACAGACAACAGGAGACCATTTGGCGAAAATTTTGACAGCTTATATTACAAAAAAAGTTGCTTTGTTGTAGCAATTCGCCGATGCATCTACCTTTTTAATTTTACCATGACGGCGGCGACACTGCGTGTTACCTAGACCGTGTTTAGACATTCAAACTGGAAAGAACATTTTTCTTCTCAGTTTCTTTAAAAATTTCCTCGTTGTTTAGACACGGAAATCATGTTTGTGTCAATTTTTTAATTTTTCTTATTCTTCTTCACACTCATTTTCTCATTGCGCCGTTCAAAAACAAATCCAAGGAAAAATTGTAATGAAAAGTAAAAATGGACGTGTGTGATAAACAATTAATTATTAAAGGAACCCTTGAATTGCATTTTAATTTTGATATTTCCACATATTTCGAATTGTTTTTGCTTAAAAAAATAGTTTTTCCTCCAAATGGTTTTTTTTTCAATTGTCTCCGCTGTTGTTTGTTTCTCGACAGAGAAAATAAAATGAAAGAAAATGCAAAAACAAATCTGCAGCCAACTTCAGGTTGTATACGAAGAAAAACGAAACAAAACAGAAATTGCCAGTACAGAGGTGTGTGTACCCCCTCTTGTTCCTCTCTACTCCCTCGCCCATAAACTCAATTTTCTTTCCCATCAACTTTCCCTGTATAAACAGGGACCTATGTCAGAAGGCTATTTAGTGACCCTCATGGTACAAATACACAGGTAGCCGCATCGGCAATTGTTGGTAACATACGATGTCAAAATTTGACATCAATTCAATGCAATTGACACATTATGTTACCATCAGCTGGCTTGATAATGCTACCTGTATTATTGTACCATGGTGACCCTACAACAAATACAACTCAACAACCACATAGTAATTTGTTTTTGTGTGTTATGTTAGTGTCACCGGTATATGAAAACAAAATAAGACAATTCCAATAAATTATTGGAATTTAAAAAAATTAATAATTTTTCCCATTTGATTGAATATTTTGAATGAAAATTCGTTACATTTTCAATTTGAATGTTTCCAAATTATTCCACTAAATCCATAATTCCTCACAGATTGTAGAATTTTTGCAAAAATGTTTGGGATCGCTGGAAATTCATTGAAAAAGAGAAGCTGTTTCAATCTTTTGTTTTTGAAATCAAAGAATCACATATTTATTTGGGCTTTTTTTTCAAATTTAACAAAATGTCACTCTTATTAACAAAGGTTTTACCGCCTCTACATGGTACAATTAGAAAGGTAGATGCCTCAGCCCAGCTGATCGAATCTAAAACTTCAAAAAATTAGGAATTCGCCCTGAAAAATCAAAACAAAAAACCATATGATTTGGTAAGTAAGAGATAGCATGTTTACACTTTATAGACAAACACAAGCTATAAAAACAGACAACAAGAGACCATTTGGCGAAAATTTTGACAGTTTACATTACAAAAAAAGTTGCTTTGTTGTAGCAATTCGCCGATGCATCTACCTTTTTAATTGTACCATGCGCCTCTATAAGTGGTGTTTCAGTGTGCGGCACGTCGTTCATACTTGGAGGAGTTTACATGTCATTAATATGAAGAAGTTTTTCTGGGAAATAGTTTTTTTTTTTTCGAAATTATTTTTTCTCCTCAACAAAATATATATCCCTAATGTACACCGAAAATAGATATAAATATTTTAAATGCAGTATGGAATTTGACACTAACGTTACAGCCCAGTTCAGTCAGCTGGGTATTGCTGTTACCTTATATTGTTATACCATGAAAAACCCCTAACCTTAAATTCATGAAAATAAAGAGAAATTTCGCGTCTTTTCGGTTTTGTGGGCGCATAATGTAAGTCCGTAAGTAAGTCCGAAAAGTAAAATGTATTTTTGGTATTTTATTAAATAAAAGCATTTGTTTTTTCTTGTTTATATTTCTTGAACTACTTGACATTTCCGCCATTTTCATTTCCAAATTAATGTTGATGACAAATTAACCGTAATATCGATATCAATTGGTTTTTTGCAAGGCATATTCATATAAGGTAAATTCATGAATTACAACAACTAACAAATTTACAAAAACCACATTGATGTTATTGAAAATTAAGGGGAGTACACACCATCAGTCAAAACTGACAGTCAATGAACTTTTGCTACAGTTTTCTGGCAAATAAAAACTTTTGTTTAGGTAATAATGCTTGATATACAATATGTAAAGTATTATTCAGAGATTTGGAAAGTAATTATTCAGCTAGACTTTGACATTAACAAAATGGATCTCGATGACTGTCAGTTTTGTTGGCCGGTGTGTACTATGCTTTAATTGTCAAAGATAAATATTGAATAATAGTATCGTTCCAAAAATTTGTTCAGGAAAAACATAAATACATTTTGAAAATCCTCTAAAATATAACAAATTTGAATCAAAATGTAAATATAAAGCATACAGAACTTTCGTAGGTCATTGTTATTACACGTTTACGGTGAAAAGAAGAATTTTAAGGCCGCGGCACATACGGTCCGTTGAGCGTCGCGTTACAACAACCACATGAAAACTTTAAGAACAAACTTGGCATCACTTACACATTTTTCATGTGGTTGTTGTTTTCAACGCGTGACGCGACTCGCAACGGACCGTATCTGCCGGGGCCATTATGGTCGAAAATTTCAAAGTTTCAAATTTCATGAGTACACCCTATTACATTTTGAAAACTAAATTTACAACAAAGTAAGAATACAGCTGATTGTCACTTCTACCTTGTATGAATATACCTTTGTTTTTTGAAATGAAATATCGAAAATATCTAATGTTGGGAATATCGATAGTTTGCCAGCTCTATTGTGTATTTGCACTGTGGTTGCAATGTAGTAAAAGTTTTGAACTGCCATCATAGAATTTATTTTGCATTTAGGTGTAAATGAATAGAATAATAATAACCTTCTTACACATTATTTTTTAATAGCAAAGTGTCAAAAGAGAAAACCGAAAATGGCGTTTTCAGCGCCATTTTTGATTAAAGAGAATTAACATTTTGGTGTCCGAGAATGCTTTTTTGTGGCAAATGTTAAATGTGTAAAAACATTTTACTTCTGCAACACTACTATTATGTCATTGGAACGCTCTTTGATTATGGCTTTATTACACCATATGTATGACATCAGCTGGTCTGTATATTCCCTGTAGGAAACGTCAATAGTGAATTTATACTGACTTACTACTGACATTGTCAACAGTACTACTGACAAACTGTAGACAACTCATGTAATTTCCTATAGACATTTTGTATGAACGTGTCATTCGAAAGTCAGTACTGACATTGGAACTAGTATGTCAGTAGTTGAAATTTGCTTACATTACAGCTGCATAAACATTGGAAAAATCTCGCCATCGATTTTTGCCAAATAACCCTTCAACATTTTAACTCATTATTATGCCGTGTCCAAATATCAGATGTAAGTTGCGTTCATTTCCAGCGAGACGGGACAATATTGTTACGGAATTAGATTTAACTAATCTCCGTGTAGACGTTGTTTTATTCCCCGATACGATTTGTACCAAATAAAACAGGGTTCGTTTTAGATTACGTTTCTACAATGCTTTATTTACTTTATTACACTTATTCAGAACCGACTTTAATTACAAAGCACACAGGAAGTCTCTAGTTAGCACGCAGCTCTTATTTAACCGATCTGTTCAGTTCAACGCTTAAAACACAACTACTCCGTCATTGCCATTTCCCCGGTATTTATACCCCAAAGTCTCCCTGTTCTAGAGTCCTCCAGAACACATATGGCAACATCTCGAATCTATGCAGCGAACACACAGACGCACATTCGCACTAAGCGAACAACCAGACTCACATACATACATGGGGGAATACAATTGGACGACAAGCACAGTAATGACGTAACTACAACAACAAACAAGTGCAATAAAGAAGTAACAAACTAAACAATAATCACATGATTGTGGCAAAACAAAAGCACATTAATGAAAGGTAAAGAACATCTAGAATAATGAAGATAATTCTACATGATAATTGTTGTTGCTTAAATAAAGTAACTGCGTAATAAAACTTTACGTTACAATTCAAATTTTTAAATTAACGGAAATTAAACTAAACTAACTTAAACCTATCAGTTACATTCGTAACAATATTGTTACGGAATTAGATTTAACTAATCTCCGTGTAGACGTTGTTTTATTCCCCGATACGATTTGTACCAAATAAAACAGGGTTCGTTTTAGATTACGTTTCTACAATGCTTTATTTACTTTATTACACTTATTCAGAACCGACTTTAATTACAAAGCACACAGCAAGTCTCTAGTTAGCACGCAGCTCTTATTTAACCGATCTGTTCAGTTCAACGCTTAACACACAACTAACACGTCATTGCCAGTTCCCCTGTATTTATATCCCAAAGTCTCCCTGTTCGAGAGTCCTCTAGAAAATGTCTGGCAACTCCTCGAATATGTACAACGAACACACCATGGCACAAATACACAGGTAGCCGCATCGGCAATTGTTGGTAACATAAGATGTCAAAATTTGACATCAATTCAATGCAATTGACACATTATGTTACCATCAGCTGGCTTGATAATGCTACCTGTATTATTATACCATGGAACACACAGACGCACATTCGCACTAAGCGAACAACCAGACTCACATACATGGGGGATGATCAATGACGTAATTACAACAACAAATAAATGCAAGAAAAGAAGTAACAAACTAAACGATAATTACATGATTATGGCAAAACAAACAAAAGAACATTAACAAAAGGTAATGTAACGACTAGAATGATGAAGAGAGTTCTACATGGTAGTTGTTGTTGCTTAAATAAAATAACTGCGTAATAAAACGTCACGTTACAATTCAAATTTTTAAATTAACGGAAATTAAACTAAATTAACTTAAACCTATCAGTTACATTCGTAACATTGCCTCCCGCTTAAGCCTGTTCGTCCCGAATAGGCACAGTTCCCTCTCTGTGGTATGGGCATTTGTAACACTGCCTCCCGCTTAAGCCTGTTCCTCTTGACTAGACGCAGTTCTCGTTCCGTAGTGGTGGCAACCGATTTAGATGTACCCTCTACTGCGTCAGCTTTGGACTTCTGCTCTTCTGGACGTTGCTTTCTCTCCAGGAATCTTGACGTTATACCTTCTTTCTTTGTGGTCACCTTCCTAAGTGCCACCTGGTCTTCATCGGACTTGTCCTTCCTTGTTGTACGGCCGCTTTTCGATGGACGTTTCCTCGACGTACATCTTCGCTTTTTCCTCCTCGTTGCGAGATTTTTCCGCTTTCGTACTGGCCATTTTTCGGCGGCTTCCACCTTCAGCGTACGGACATCTACAGCGATTTCGTCAGATTCTGCGCTAGGGCGACACATGCTTTTCTTCTCTTTGTAGCCCACATTAATCGGTATTTCCACATTGGACCAAGTCATCACACGGTGCTTTATGTCCATGTTTATATCGAAGGCAATCATGAAGTCTACACCAAGTATAACTTCGTCCATAATACCGGCCACTACAAAATCGAAATTTACCGATTTTCTACCCATGCTCAGCCTTTGGTAGGCCTTTCCATGCACCGTTGTAGTCTCGCCTGTGGCCGTCCGCAACTTGACTCCATTTAACGGCAATACCTTCCCTTTTACCAAATCCGGTCTAATAATGGACTTCGTTGCACCGGTGTCCAATGTCAAGGTACGCAATACACCATTGACGAAGCCTTTAACCGTTAAGTTGTGATTCTTCTGCTGGACTATGGCTATAGAGATTGTGGGACCATCATTTTCATCCTCTGCCAGCGGCGTCTCGTGATTGACGGAATTCATTTTATTTGATTCACCTGATGTCTCTCTTTCCAGATTCTTGGCCACCGGTTGGTCGTCGCTTTTTGAGGGCGGTGAGGTGGATCTGAGCCTTGGTCGTTGCAATATGCATTCTCGTGCAATGTGTCCAGCTTTACGACAATTATAACCAGTCTTTTTCGTTCTAGCACGTTGTAAGCTTTAGGTTTCACCAGCATCTTCGCGGTTTCTTGGGCCAGGGCAAACGACACGGGTTCTGCAAATGTTCCTATCGGTGCCGCATACGTCGCAAATTTTATCTCTGGATCACGAATACCACTTGCAAATGTCTCAATCTTTATGCGGTCCACCAATGGATGTGTCTCTCCTGGATATGCCAACTGCGCCAACCGCTCTATATCAGCCGCAAAGTCTTGTAAGGTGTTTGGCTTCTGGACTCTTCCCCTCAGTTCCATTCGGTAGATCTCTTGCTTGTGTTCACTACCGTACTTACGTTCAAGAGCAACCATTATATCTCCATAGTTGTTCCTAGAAGCGGCGGGAATACTCTGTAATACGTCAGCAGCATCACCCTTCAATGCCATAAGGAGTGATACCGACTTTTCGTTGTCGTTCCAAGAATCTCTAGCAGCCACTGTCTCGAACTGTAATTTGAACACATTGAAAGAGGTAGAGCCGTCGAACACTGGAGGCTTAATTTTTAACGCGTTATGGATAGCTCTCACTGGACCGCCTTTAATTTCCAGTTCCGACATTTTCTTTTCTATGCCCAGAATCTTCTCATCTTGAGCCAGAAATTTCTCGTCAACAGACAAAATCTTTTTATCCAACTCTTTAATTTGTACCTCCACGTTTTCTACTCTCTTTTCAATCACCATCGTAACGAGTTTCTCGTTAATTGTTCTAGAATTTACCTCTAATTTTTCCTTTAATTTCCTGGAATATTCTTCACTTTTTCTGGAATTTTCTTCCATTTTAGCATCTAATTTCTCCATCATTTTACTGGATTTTTCTTCAACCATTCTACAATTTTCTGCTTTCATTTCCATCATAAGTCTGGAAGTTTCTTCATTCTTTCTAGACATCTCTTCGTAACAATATATTCGTCAGGCTCCACAATCTTCTCTAAAGATTCCATAAAATGTATAGCTGACGAAGTTTCACCACAAATGTTGTCAGCCGCCTCAGAATTTGTATTTTGATATAGAATTGTATATTTTTTCACTTGTCTGTAGATTCATTCCATGACACAACTACCTAGGTAGTAGGGATAGGTAATGGAAAGCAATAATCGATTTTTCGACTATTCGATTATGGTCTAAATATAAAAATGCGATTTTTCGGTCTTGCGATTATTTCAGTTGTCTTAAAACTCGACTTTCGACTTTTCATAACCACAGAAAATCGATTATAATCGACTATTCGTCGATTATCGAGTTTTCTTTTGAAACTGTAAAACCGCCAAAAGTGTAAAACCGCCAAGTCAACAATCTATGGTCAAACTCGAAAATCGATCACAAGATAATCGATTATGCGATTTTCCTTCCAGATAAAAGTCGACTACGATTTTTAGATTTTTGACTGCAAAAAATCGATTAATCGATTAACCGAAAGTCGACTTACCTATCCCTACTAGGTAGATGCATCGGCGAATTGCTACAACAAAGCAACTTTATTTCTAATGAAAAATTTCAAAATTTGTAAACAAGGCGAAAAACAAAACAATTTGCCTTGGCACTGTGTTCTAGTTGTCTCCATGGCCCAATTATAGGTCCTCCAGCAACCGAAGTCAAAGAAAAACAAAGATTTTAAATGTCAAAATTCATAAACAGAGGCGAAAAAATGTTTGAGGCTAATTTCTTTTCTGTCAATTTATGTAGATACATACAAAACATTTTCCGAGAAAAAGTTGTTACCGTAATTATTTTTGTTTGACGAAACAAAAAATACCAGCTGATCGAACTTGAACTGCTAAAATAAGTCATTGTAAATGAAATTTTCATACAAAACACAGCAAATGTTGACATTTTACGTATACAACATTAAGTTTATTTGCTTTCTTTTTTCGGGATACATCTACCTGTTTCTATACAGTTCGACATTTCAATACCTCACAGCGAATTCAAATGACAAATATGAATTTTGACAGCTCAAATCGAAATCATCTGATTTTGCTGGAGGACCTATAATTGGGCCATAGTTGTCTCTTTTTTATCGCTTGTGTTTGGTTATAAAGCGAACACATGCTATCTGTCACTTACCGAATCATATGATTTTTGTTTTGATTTTTCATGGCGAATTCCTAGTTTTTTTTTTGACGTCTTAAATTCGATCAGCTGGGCTGACGCATCTACCTTGCATGGTACAATAAGAAAGGTAGATGCATCGGCGAATTGCTACAATAAAGCAACTTTTTTTGTAATGTAAACTGTCAAAATTTTCGCCGAATGGTCTCTTGTTGTCCCTTTTTATCGCTTGTGTTTGTCTATAAAGTGTAGACATGCTATCTCTTACTTACCGAATCATATGGTTTTTTGTTTTGATTTTTCATGGCGAATTCATAGTTTTTTGACGTTTTAGATTCGATCAGCTGGGCTGAGGCATCTACCTTTCTAATTGTACCATGCATGGTACAATAAGAAAGGTAGATGCCTCGGCGAATTGCTACAACAAAGCAACTTTTTTTGTAATGTAAACTGTCAAAATTTTCGACGAATGGTCTCTTGTTGTCCCTTTTTATCGCTTGTGTTTGTCTATAAAGTGTAGACATGCTATCTCTTACTTACCGAATCATATGGTTTTTTGTTTTGATTTTTCATGGCGAATTCATAGTTTTTTGACGTTTTAGATTCGATCAGCTGGGCTGAGGCATCTACCTTTCTAATTGTACCATGGTACCATGCTACCTTGGTAATTGTGCCATGAATCATTAAGATAATTTACCAAGGCGAATTTAACAAGGTGATCCAATAGTTGACGCTAGGTTGTAGTCTTCATTTGCTGTCAAATTTTTTTTGCCCGAAACATCCACAAAAGTTACACCATGGTAATTTACCATCATGGTACAATTAGAAAGGTAGATGCCTCAGCCCAGCTGATCGAATCTAAAACGTCAAAAAACTATGAATTCGCCATGAAAAATCAAAACAAAAAACCATATGATTCGGTAAGTAAGAGATAGCATGTCTACACTTTTTAGACAAACGCAAGCGATAAAAAGAGACAACAAGAGACCATTTGGCGAAATTTTTGACAAATTACATTACAAAAAAAGTTGCTTTGTTGTAGCAATTCGCCGATGCATCTACCTTTCTTATTGTACCATGTTTACCATGAAACCGAGCTATTGTAAAACAGCTGTTTTTAACACCTTATTGTTTGTTTTCATTTTTATTTTTATCAGTTACTTCTTCTTCGTTTCTTTTGCTTGAGTCTGTATTTTTTTCTTCACAATAACAAAAGCGAAAAAATCCAATTCCAAAACAAATTCCAATTAGACATAAAAACAAATAGAAATGAGTCAGTCGGGAGAGGTGGAAAAAGTTCCGGTGTCTTTTGCATGCCAAAGATGTTTGCAACCCATATTATTAGATGAAAATCTGGACAATATCAGTGTTCATGCAAAGGCCGAACTATCGCGTAAGTTGCAATATTTTTGGTTTCCAACAGAAATCAATACATGATTTCCTTTCAGTTCCCATATATGCCAGCAATGTCAACACCCTAGATAATCAGGACAACAGTTTCGATCATTTCGTACCACCCTATCGTTTAACAGATTCCATTAATGGTACTGGTTTTATGCTGGTGTCCGATGGTCGTGACAACAAGAAATGGAGTGCTGCCTTTAAACTGAAAGCCGAACTATTCGATTCGTTGTCCTCCAATTCGGAAATTGATCATCCATTGTGTGAAGAATGTGCCGATTCCATGCTGGAAATCATGGATAGAGAATTGAAAATTGCCGAAGATGAATGGAGTGATTATAAGAATTATTTAAAACAATTGGAGCAACAACAAGATTGTCCAAATATAACAGAATTGGAAAAGGAATTGGCGGAATTAAAGGAGAATGAGCAGACGCTATTGAATCAATTGAATGAGCTGAAGGTGGAAGAGCAAAGTCTCAATGAAGCCATTGAAAAGGAAGAGGTGGAAAAGCAGAAGCTGCAAGAACAGGAAGCAAGTTATTGGCGTGAATATACCAAACATCGTCGTGAGTTAATGTTAACCGAGGATGATAAACGTAGCCTAGAGTGTCAAATAGCCTACGCCGAACAACAATTGGAGAAACTCAAAGATGCCAATATTTTTAATATAACCTTTCATATATGGCATGCTGGACACTTTGGCACCATAAACAATTTTCGTTTGGGTCGCCTGCCTTCGGCCTCCGTTGATTGGTCAGAAATTAATGCTGCCTGGGGACAAACGGTGCTACTATTGTGTGCTTTAGCACGTAAGATTGGCTTGACATTTGAACGTTATCGCATTGTACCTTTCGGTAATCATTCATATGTTGAAGTATTGGGTGAAAATCGAGAATTGCCATTGTATGGCACCGGTGGTTTTAAGTTCTTTTGGGATACAAAATTTGATGCTGCAATGGTGGCGTTTTTGGATTGTTTGACACAATTCCAGCAGGAAGTGGAAAAACGGGATCCTGAATTTCTGCTACCCTATAAAATGGAAAAGGGTAAAATCATAGATCCATCAACGGGAAATTCATATTCCATAAAGTATGTTTTTGTGAGAAAAGTATGGGGATGATTTTCTAAAAATGTTTTACTCTTTCAGAATACAATTCAATTCCGAGGAGCAGTGGACAAAGGCTTTGAAATTTATGCTTACAAATCTCAAGTGGGGCTTGGCTTGGGTTTCCTCTCAATTTGCTAGTAATCAATAGTTGTATAGAAATAGGATATTAGTATATAATCAATTTATTTAAAATTTAAGAAATACATACATTATTAATAATTATTTGTTATTTTGTGAATTTATTACTTAGAATTATGCAAAACTCTCGGAATCATTTGAAATCATAAGTGACGATAACTATAACATTTTGTGTTTTAATAATAATGGTATGGTAATAGATGTATACCATGCTAATCGACGATTTCAAACAATTCCTAAGTGTCTTATCGAGTGTGAAACCAAAATTATTTACTAACTACGGATGCTGCCGATGTTGAGTCATCTGAAGCATTTGCTTCCTCTGGTGCCTTTTGCTGTTTACGTGCAACTGTTTCAGAATCATTTGAAGAACTTGCCTCATCACTCACAATTGGAGTTTTGTCTGTTCCAGTGGCCTTTTCCTGGGCCTTGGAATCTTTCTTGTTCTTGCAAACGTTATCATCGTCATCACTACTATCATCCGAGTCATCAGAATCACCCGATAAATCATCATCTATCCATAAGGCAGCTTTTTTAGCCTTAACTCCTCCCGCTGCAGCTTGTTTAGAGGTAGATGGTTCATGTTTACGTTTCAAATCACCAGCCCCCTTTGCTTTCTTAAAGCCCTCCTCAACAGCATCACATACTTTTTCGGTTAACTTGGATCTTGCTTCCTCATATTCCTCATCTTTGAATTCATGTTTTGGTACAGCGAGTAATTTTTCAATTTTACGTTTTTTCCTCTCCTCAGCTTCACGTTCTCGTTCTCCTTGTTTTTCCAACCAAGCTTTTAGGCGCTTTTCTTCATTTATGTCCCTTAATCTACGGCCACTTAAATCTCGGCAAGCTTCTCTGTTTGTGGTCTTTTCAATTTGGGCACCAATTGCCCGAAGCATAGAACCGAAACCACCTTTACCACCCAAAAGGCGTAGGCGAACATATACAGGAGCATTTTGCTCTGCATCATGTTGCAAACGTTTGCCATTTTGTTCCAAATAGAAGGAGTCGGGGGAAAAGTTCTGAAAGTATAAACATAGGAACACTTAGTGAACTATCCATATAAAATCTATATTTTCACTCTTACCGTTTGATGTGTCACATAATCTATAAGTTTTTCGCAGTTATGTTCGGGAATTGCCACAGAATTACTTGCATTTATAAAAAGATTGACCATTTTTCCAACTTTTCCTATTTTTTCCACAAAAAAAAATTTGTTTGCAAACAACAGACGTCACTCGAAAAATGCGTTTTTAATACGTTGTCACTTCGTGGTGATTAACTAGAATAAAGAAACGGCGACACTGATTTTAATTGATAGACTTTGACATTCGGCAATACGAAACGAATTATTGTTGGTAGTGGACATAAACTGCTTGGAGAAATTGACAATTTTTTCCAATTTCCTCACAATTTGTTTGTAAACAGCAGACATCACTCGAAACATTAATTTTGAATTATAAAGATATCCAATTTATTGTGTTATCATTTCCGGGTGAATAGCTAACTCCCCGTTTGAACAAAGTTATGGAACGGCGACACTGATTTTCGAAATAGACTTTGAGATTGGACTATACAATGCTAGTGTTGGAAAACGACATTAACTTATCATATGTTTTTATATTGGAAAAAAGCAACAACAAGTGTAAACAAATACACGTGAAAGGTCAGAAATAATAGAATTAAAAACAATTAGATTTTTAAAATAAATATGAGTTCCTCCTCTGATGAGCACAACTCTTCTGAAGAAGATGAAGAGCAACAAAGAGTAAGTAAAACATCTGTCTAACGTTTAGAGGCACCACTCGGATAGCTACGCAATTTCAATTTTTACCAGCATAATTCAACTAGATATTAATTCTGGACTAAATATGATCTCCTAGAAGCAAAATCTTCAGCGAATGCGCAGATATATTCCAATCCGGGGAAGCCAGTTCCACATTGCCAAACGTTTGGTGTTGTATGCCGGAAAAAGACTATAATCTACAATGAAATTCTGGATGGTGCCCTTAAACTTAGGAGTCGATTATGATAGAAACTCAACCATAGTTGCGTTGCCAGAAGAGAAAACCATAGAATTAAAATAAGTGAAACGACAGAATTTTTTGTCAAATTCATTCAATATCAGTGTTTTGAACCTTTAGCTGTTAATTTCATTGTAAAAAAGTATTAATTTTAATGCAGAAATGGATGTTTCTATTATTAAATTTGCTGTCGGCAACGCAGCTGGAGTTGTGTTGCTATCCATAATCGACCCCTTAGCCTTTTCCGAACCTCCACATTTTTAGTAATTCTTATTTTCAATTTTCTACAGAATGAAATTCGTGAAGATCTAAAGTCAATGTCTTTTGAAGAAATTATGAAGCTGAAAGAGGAATTAGGCGCTAAAATTTACAAAGAAGCCGTTCTTGGTATTGATAGCAGTAAAAATTCAAAGCCTAAAAAAGAAGCTAAAGACTTTAAACGCCTTAATAAAAATCGACCACGCGAACAGACTACAAAACGTCAAGTTCCATTTTTGGGTGCTGAATTGCGTACAAAACGTAAGAAAGACAATGAATTGCGTGATCCAAGATTTGATGAAAGGGCCGGTGAATATGACGTAAAGAAGTTCAAGGAAAACTATAAATTTGTAAGTGAAATACGTGAAAAGGAAGTGGTGCAATTAAAGGAGGTCCTTAGCAAAACCACCGACGAAGATGAACGTCGTGAATTGAAAAAAACAATACAAAGGTTAATCAATAAAAATGTTGAAGATAAGAGATGGCATCAGAAACAGCAACAACTGAAGGAAGAACAAAGTGAAATACAAAAGGCAATTGCAGAGGGTCGACAACCACATTTCATAACCAAGAGTAAGTTGAACATTTATTGAAGGCCTCAGTTAAGGTTTATTAATATTTGTTATTTTGTCATTTGCAGAGGAACGAAGAACCAAGGAATTGGTTGCCCAATTCGAGGAACTCAAACAGAAAGGCAAACTGGCTAAACATTTGGAAAAGAGACGCAAAAAGAATGCTGCCAAGGATCGTAAGAGGATTGGTTTTGATTAGGATTGTAGTTTTAAATATCTTTTTATTTTATATATACTTTTAAACAATAATAAATTTTAGTACATTTAACCAGTACGTAACATCTTAGCCTCACGTTTTTCTTGTAATTCACGTCTTTGAGCTTCAACAATAGCACGTCGTTCTTCCAAAAAGACAGCATAGTCTTCAGCTTTTAATTCTCGCACAATTTTAATACCGCATGTACGGGCAATACCCACCAGCATTTCACACATTTGCTGAAAAAGAAAAACAAAATTAAAAAAAATGATACTTGGATAATATAAAAGCTACACGTCTTGTTTTGAGGCTTCACTTTGACAAAAGAAAAAAGTTTCAAAATGGTTACACAAACATCAACGAAGGAACAACATCATATTTGCATAAAATTTGACTGAAACTATGATGTTCACTTATGGACAGGTGCAAAACTAAGTCAAATTTATTTCTTTTAATTCGTTTTTTTATTTGACCAGCTTTCGAGCTTGGCACCTATGGACAGGTGTAAAGCTCAGTTACGCTTAAAGTTTTTTTTCTTAAAATTCGGTTTTTAAATTGTTTGGCATTCGATCTTGGAATAAATGATGACTAACATATCCGGTTTTATCGTTGCTAAACATTTCAAACCGATCCATGAAAAGCCCCTAAACCGCAATTACTCTAAAAATCTCACCTGCATGGTAAGTAAAGCATTTGGAGGATCTTGAATTTTAATAGCGGCAATTTCATATAAGTGCTTTAATGTAATCATACCGGCAACTTCACGCCCGGCACTCATAGCACCTCTTTGTATGCCGGCAGCTTGTTTCAGCAAAAAGGCAGCAGGTGGAGAATGTATAACTAAATTATAACTACGATCACTGTTTACTGAAATGCGACAGGGCAATGGGATGCCTTCCTTCATATCAGCTGTTCGTGTGTTGAAATCCTTGCAAAAGGCTGCAATGTTAATGGCACGCTGGAAAACAAATGCAATATAGAATTAGAAGCATAAATACAAGTGAAATTTAAAGTATTTACCTGACCCAACATAGGGCCTAATGGAGGACCGGCTGCGGCCATACCAGCGGGAATATTTGTTTTTAACTTTGTGGTATGAGTTATCTTCTCAACACTCTTCTTTATATTCTTCAATTTGCCCGCTGCCTTGGACATGTTGCTTTTGGTTACTTTTTATTTAAAAATTAATTAAAAATCGAAATATTCAGAGATATCTCGGCTTGATTGTTGGTTATGCAAAATATTGTGTCAGTGTTGGAAAGTGAATGCATTTAAATCGGCCAGCTGATGAGGCCAAATAACGAAGATTAATGATTTTATCGGCGGCGGCGCAATAAGTACAAAGAAATAGGCGGCTACTAGTGGCCAAATATTATAAACAATTGCTTTGTTCCAGAACCCGCAAGAAGATACTATTTTTTACTACTAGTAGATTCTTGCAGTTCTGGAACAGACCATATATTTAATAATTTAAGTATGATAATATAAAACTATTGTAATAATATTCTTATATTTGCTTTTTGGTCGCCAACATTCGAAAATCGAATAGGCAAATAAAGAAGAAGAAGAAGTGGCCAAACAAAAAATGTGTAAAAATATAAGTCCCGGTCCACACTAAAGCGATTTCTATGAAATTGGGCGAGTTCCTCAATACTTTAACAGCAATTTACTAAGGCCGCCATCAGACCATCTGCTTTTTCACATGTATGACATCAGCTGTTCTGTAGTATAAGTATACCCAAAGTGACAACATACATGTGAAAAAGCAGACGGTCTGATGGCCGCCTAATACCCCGGTTACACTATTGAAGGTTAACCCACTGGGTTTAATAGATCCAGTGGGTTAATCTTTGCTGGTTACACTTTGCTTTTCGAGGATATAAACTGTCAGCTGATGTTTGTTTACGTATACATACAAAATAACTAATAAAGTCGTGTTTTACACTTTTACAATTTCTCGTATGAGATATCGTCCCCTCTTTGCTAATATTGGTATATTTTACACACAGGGATACATTTTTGTATCATGGTATCAAGCGTACTTTTTGCTAAAAGTGTCTAATGTAAAAAAATAAATAATTTCATGATTTTCAAATAACTTTAGCTTTATTAACTCCATAAAATCTCATGTGACCAATCGTAAACGTGTAAAACACGACTAACTCTGTTGCAAAAACAGTTGCAACTTTTGGTACTTTTTGAGTAGAGTTGGATTTTTTTGCACATATACCGAATACAACACTGTATTTTTGGTGGATTTGTGCCGGATTTAAAATAAACCCAGTCGTGAGAGGATTTAATTTTTGTATGGCAAATCTGGTCAGATTTGACCAGATTAAGCAATAAATCCTCATGAAGTGGGTTAACCCGGCAAAAAGCTGTAGTGTAACCGTGCTATAAATTAAAAAACAAATTTCCTTGTATTTAATTGTTCTGTGTGACAAGAGCTTTCTCACTTCCCAACATCTCTAACAATGTGAACACCCCTTAATGTGTCATCTGGTAGTTGTAGGGTTGTATTTTGTTAATTACACGATTCAGCGTTGCCAGTATTTTTTAGCCTCTTTTCCCCAACTTGTCCAAAACTTTTCCCCAAAATTCCCCAGATTTTATTGAATTTCCTCAAAAAAATCCCCAAAAATTTTTTAACAAATAATTACAAAAGAAATCAAAAGTAGTCTTATGCTATGTTTACATTTACGAAATCCACTCGATTTCAACTGTCAATTCCATTGCTCAAACGGCAAATGAAATCCAATCGATTTCAAATGAGTTTTCATTTGACGTATACACAAAGGAAATGACAGATGAAATCGAGTGGATTTCGTAAATGTAAACATAGCCTTATTTTACTATTGAAATTCATATCATTAATCTTGTAAAGTATTCTATACATTTATATATGAATTAAAATAACGATACTGAAAACTTCACTTTCTAGTGATTCAGAATCATACACTAGCGGCCATCTGAATAGGTTTGAATTTTTTTCTTTTTATATGTTAAGGTATCTTCTGATGTGTTCGTATTACAGATCCATACTATTTAGTTTTTGAGAACTTTCAGATAAAATCAAGAAATACTCAAACAAAAACGTTTTATAAACTTGCTTTAAATGACTTTGTGATTTCGTAAGATCTCTTCTGAGCTTCGAAAATTGTCTGAAAGCCAATACCAAGTGTAACCATATTATTAGGATCGATAAATTAGAAAGGTAATTGAAAATAGTTGGTATTTTAGTTAAAGTTTAATTTTTTAACTATCCTTGCAGTACAAATTTAAGTACTATCATGCTCACAAATCCACCATAGTGGACCACATGTATCATTAATGTTCGAAAATTGGTCTGGAAGAATGTTTCTTCGACGACAATAAAGTTGAAAATTGTAATTCAAATTTAACTCAAAGGGGCAACTATTTTTTCAATATCTTCTTAATTTTGTTAAAATGGTTTCAATATTTGAGTGTACAGGGAAAAATGCATATTAGCCTACTTTAAGAAAAATAAGGAATAAAGTTCGCATTACCAGGGATTTGTTATTACATCTTCCATTTCCCATCAATCCAGAAATCATTTCTGCAGTTAAGTCCTCTTCAGCAGTAGAAATGATGGAAAATGTTATTTTAATTCAACCCACTGTTTCAGTACGCTGTCAGTCGTCGAACCGCATGATAACACTTCAAATCTGTCATAAATTATTACTGCTGCGACCAGTTAGTATATGATGCACGCATGATGAAATTATAAGGTGGCGTAAAACGGCCAGCTGATTGGTTTCAATCTGTCAAATATTTTGTTATTGTGAATAAATTGTATGAAAACGTAAACAAACATTTTGACATATTGAAGAATTTTCGGCCAAAATAGAGTTGTTGTTGTGCTACTTACGTGACCTGTTAAATAGATCTTGGATGCACGTTATTTGTGCGTCACGCATGCGCTACTACTATTCACGTATTGAAATTAAAAAAGATCAGATAATCTGAAGTAATTAGTCAAAAAAGAAATTCCCCAAAAATCCTCAAATATTTTTCAGATTTCCTCAACATTTTCCCAATTCCCCAAGTCGAAATTTTTTCCCCATTTCAAATAAAAATTCCCCAATTTGGGGAAAAATCCCCAATACTGACAACGCTGACACGATTTATTCTGGATGACAAGTACTCGGTATTTAAATATATATCAAACCGACACTTCAAATGTATAAACAATAAAATTTAAACTATTTTGAGATAGAAAGCACGAAGGAAATGTAAATTCTTTGGTATAAGCTGTAAGTACGGATTTTAAATTAGTTGTTTTGTACATCAGCCATAACGAATTATTATTAATATATAATTTCTTGTGATGGCGCCAAATTATCCGGCTTACATCCGTCACACCAAATTATTCAATATCTTCATAGCACTAGTTGTTGTTTTTTCTAAGGGTTGAAAAAAGGGGGTTTGACATAACGACATAACGCAAAAAATAAACATCAAAGTATGACATATTAAAAAAGAAAGCAAACTATCTGAAAGGAAGAAAAATAAGTTTTATCAATTGATGTTAAGTGATAAGGTGAACTGGTTAACCTTCTTTAGTCCCGGGCCACACTAGAGTAATTTCACTGAAAGTTTGACATGAAATTATGCGTCTCTAGATCGAGTTCCATAGTAAAGTAAAATCATGAAATTGATGTAGTGGTGAATTCGACCTAAGAACACCTAATTTCGTGAAATTTTTTAATGAAATTCACTCTAGTGTGGACCGGGACCTATGAAGATTTATTTGACGTGCACAATGGAATTGACGTTTAAAATCCAGTTGGTTTGTTAAATCCGACTATATGTAAACGTACTATAACTAAATTTTCTTTGACTTAATATAGGCAGCACTTATCTTTGTTGTAAGGGGACTGTAGTTATGAAATATTTACTTTTGTTTCTTTTGTGTTTTTGTTCTTTTGTTTTGTGTTTTGTCTTCTCCTTTCAATCGTAACATCACATCAGGCGAAGAGTTTAATACTCGAGTTGAGAGTTACTAATTCAGGTGTCACCAGTAGTGGGATTCTGTAACTTTTTTTTCTACCGAACCGATATTGGTAATTAACGAAAATTTTCGGTTGAATTACCGAAAGTGCTATTCTGTAACTCGATGTTATCGATACAAAAATTTTAGCGACGAATATCGGTAGAATGACGGAATTTAAAAGAAGATGCACGTTATTTCAAAATGAAAAGCGTATAAGAAGTATATAAATTATTCTAATTTTTAAACGTTTCTTGTTTTAGGAGAAATAGAAAAAATCACACCGTAAACGAAATAATGCTCATTCAAATAATTCAAATTTCTAATGAAATTATTTAAATCACTATTGTATATAAAATAAGTATGTTTCAAATTACATGTAGAAAAATTTATCTTTAGGACATGTTTATATTATATATATATATATATATATTTATATATAACTACGTTTACATACAGATAACTATATCTATTTTATTTTTTATTTATTCCGGTGGATTTTAATTGTCAAATCCATTGGATATACGTATAAATTCTCATAACCCGGCAAGTTCTAATATAAACATGGTGTAATATTGGTTGAATTGTTTGAAACAGAAGATTTAAAATATATGTATTTTGAACAGGAATATTTAAATTGTTCAATATGTTATATCAGAATTACGCATTATCAGGAAATATGACGACCATGGTGATATTCCTCTTTCTTTTAATGTTGATGCTAATCGAAACCACCAATACATTTTTATATGGGTAGCAACTTTTACGGAATATATCCTTCAAAATATTTTGTCTGTACTGAAAATAGTTATTATTTTCTGAGAGATTTTTCCCGCAATTCTGGAGGTTTCCAAATGACCCCCAATTTCATCCATTACTTTTTTTAAAATGTATCCATTTCCAATTTGTTATAAGCTTCCTATTATTTAGATTAAAAGGATCCTCCATATGTCGCAGAATTTTCTTTTTTATGCGTAAAGAAATGTATCTCAGCTTACCTTTTTATTTGCCATGAAATATATTCCAAAATCATTTCTTAAAAATTTGATTTTCATTGATTTTTTGTTTAAAATATGAAAATTCTTTTATGTCGGTAGACTTAACGACTCCTTTTTTTTCGTCGGTAACTGACCGATGATTTACAATAAGTACCGACATAAATTACCGACAAAAATTGGTAAAATTTGTATACAGAATAGCACTTACCTACAAATATCCCTAACTATCGACATTTGTCGTTAATTCCATCGGTAGAGAGTTACAGAATCCCACTACAGATCTAGTTTCATACGCTCTTTTTGCAATGAATCGTTCAATTGAACTAGTTCGTTTATGAACTATACAACTCTACGCAAAATGTCATATTTAATAGCAATTTTTCAGATTATTATGTGCAGTATTCCATTCCATTTTTAATTTTCAAGCAATTCTTTTGGCAAATTTGCGTATGTATACGTAAACAAAGATCAGCTGACTGAAACCTTATATCATTTTAGACTAGTCTAAACAACTAGGATTTGAAAGTTGGATTTAGAAATCGAGTCGATTTAAAATGGCTAGTCTAAACGGGCTATTATTTTTAGAATAAATGATTTCGCCAGCGGTGGGTAGGGATCAACCAACTGTGTTTTTTGTAGGGATCTCTAAAGTATCTGCTTATAAATTGTATCCAACGGAGTGCATTTTTCATAACTCCGTGTAAACTTTTGGTTTGTTCTCATATGAATTGTATGGTGTCTGAAGTAAAGGAACGCTTTTCGAGTGATAAGCCGCTTTTTGGCTTCAATTAACTAAGATTAGGTCGAAACTAATTGCAATATATCGCTTAATATTCAAGGTAGATTGAAAAATCAATACTTTTTGAATGCAAATCAAATGTTATAATTAACTACAACCCTATTATTGAAGATTCTTCCACGTAAAGGAACAGAGCTTTTATCACAAATATACAGAAAATGCAACCCTACAATCGTATACACCATTATATTTTTTTCTTGGTATTCCCCTTTCGACGCGCCAAAAGAATTCGTAAAAGAATCGTAAAAGATCGTGCTACTTATTCTATTCTTGAGTTTAGCTTGAAACGGAACGGAAGTAATAAATAATATATTAATAAATAAATAGAAATATCTATATATATATATATATATATATATATTCATTTTACAGAAAAATTATGGGAAGCTTTTGGACCAAAGTTGGCAGAGCCGCTAAGAAACTCCTTCTTAAGATGCTGGAGAAGGCTTTAGAGGCCGTCAAGAATTGACTGCTAAATTTAATAGCAGCCTTTATTCTAAGAGTAGTGACCAACATTTTGCGGGCGATTGTTAAAAAGTTTTGCGCATTTATTGCCCAAATACTTTTAAAGTTATTTATTAACCGGTGTAACCGATGTCTTTAAGCATAAAAACCGATGTCTTTAAGCATAAAATAAATAAGTAAATAACTAACTAAATAAATGGAATTTCTAATTTCTAATTGGACAATGCGTTTTTTTTTGGTTAGCATCTTTATGCTATCAATGCCAAATACAACCATGTGCATTGGAAACAAGTGGAAGTAAGTTGACAACAGGTGAACAGATGTTGTTTGTTTATGTGAAGAATACATCCAGCAGAGACGCCAGTGGCTTAATTTGTATTGTGGGAAGGAATGTTGGGAAGCAAATGCATTGGCCGCTGATGTGGATAATATCGACACATCAGCAAAGGATGCATTAACAGCCACCGCCTCCTCCTCAACAACAACAGCAACAACAACACATTTTGCAAAGTCCACAACATCAGATGCAACCCCAGACGTTACAGACAACACAACAACTTCCCCAACAGCAAGAACTTATTATGAGGCAACAGCCTCGTGTTGTCTACGGGAATCGAATTAATTTCACACCCCAACAACAACCACAGCAGCAACAACAGCAAGTCATAATGCAGCAATCTCAACCGCATCGACAACAGCAACATATACAAATCCAAACTAATGCATGCATCACAATCCAACGGGCCACATGGTGCAACAACACCAGCAACAGGTGCAGCAACAACATACACCACAACAAACCGGAACTGGGCAAACAAATAATGCCCCGGCCCAACAGGAACAGAGCTCAGGAGTACGACGGGGGCCAATTCGGCCAATTCAAACGTTGCTACAACAACTGCTTCAAGTGCTTTGTCAGCAGTTAGTGAGTGCATCATCCTCAGCGGCAGCGAAAACTCACACAAGGCTTCTACGCAATATGCCAGAGTTATTCAAAATGTGAACGTTGTAAACGGGTATTCTTGGAACCACCTGTAGTGCGAAAGAATTAATGAGGAGTGTACACAAGGTAAACTCTGCCTTATTGAGAAAAATCTTCTTAAAGCTATGATAACATGGATCAGGTTCGCCACTGCTGTGCTTTCGCCAGCGCAGATTTTATTGAAGCTGCATAAAGACCACCAAAGAGAAAGTTGTAGAACTTCGATTAACTCATAACTTTCCCTTGGAGGCTGCGCTAACCTTTGTCTTACTTATTAAAGAGGAAAATCGTAAGCTAACGCTTCAAAAGAACTCAAGTGTGCTACTTGTGCTACTGTTATGTAAGGCTTATACCAATTCCTTAACACTATCTTTCTAAGAGGCGTTCGTTGGCTTTTATGCCATGTGAAACTTCAAAGTTCAATTTTTACATAGCTCTTCTGCGCTGTTCAGAATTTTCGCACAAAGCGCCATTTACGTCCTAGAAGTACTCACTTACACACTTGACGTTTTTGAAGTTGAAGTTACTCCTGGGTTTCGCATTGCAAGTATCCCAACTTGCAGGCACTAATTGTAGGCACCTTCCTTCCAAGAGAAGATATTTTTACTCCTTTGCGCGTTTTATATTCGTAATTGCGAAGAAATAATATTTTTAACATCCCATCTATGGCTTTTTTTAAAAGCCCGAAAGTTTTCCTTGGAGCCACTGTTTTTAAAAAGTCATTTGTCAAAGTTGTCAAAGTGATGAAAAAGTTTGAATGAAAAAGTGAGAATTGAAAAACTGAGAATTGAAAAAGTGAGAAAGTTAAACGTCATTTTAAAACGTCATTTTTTTAACGTCATTTTAAACGTCATTTTGAATTGTTTGTTTGCCAAAGCTGTTATCCTGTTCAAAAAAAAAAAGAAAAAACATAAAAAAGTGTCGGGAGTATTTTATGTATGTATTTAGAAAGAAAACATAACATGAATTACAACAATAACAATGTAATAAATAATGCAATAAGTTAAGTGCTATGCACAATATTTTTCAAAGCCAAACGGCAGCGTTGGCAAATTTGTTAAATAATGTCATAACCTCATTGCACCAACAGCAACAACATCATTTGTTGTATCGCCGCCCCCAGCAACAAAATCATTTGTTGTATCGCCGCCCCCAGCAACAACAACAGCAACAAAATCATTTGTTGTATCGCCCCCAGCAACAACAACAGCAACAAAATCATTTGTTGTATCGCCCCCAGCAACAACAACAGCACCAACATCATTTGTTGTATCGCCGCCCCCAGCAACAACAACAGCAACAAAATCATTTGTTGTATCGCCGCCCTCAGCAACAACAACAGCAACAAAATCATTTGTTGTATCGCCGCCCCCAGCAACAAAATCATTTGTTGTATCGCCGCCCCCAGAAACAACAGCACCAACATCATTTGTTGTATCGCAGCCCCCAGCACCAACAGCAACAACATCATTTGTTGTATCGCCGCCCCCAGCAACAACAACAGCAACAAAATCATTTGTTGTATTGCCGCCCCCAGCAACAACAACAGGAACAAAATCATTTGTTGTATCGCCGCCCCCAGAAACAACAGCACCAACATCATTTGTTGTATCGCCGCCCCCAGCACCAACAGCAACAAAATCATTTGTTGTATCGCCCCCCAGCAACAACAGCACCAAGAACATTTCTGGTATCGCCCCCAGCAACAACAGCACCAAGAACATTTCTGGTATCGCCCCCAGCAACAACAGCACCAAGAACATTTCTGGTATCGCCCCCAGCAACAACAGCACCAAGAACATTTCTGGTATCGCCCCCAGCAACAACAGCACCAAGAACATTTCTGGTATCGCCCCCAGCAACAACAGCACCAAGAACATTTCTGGTATCGCCTCCAGAAACAACAGCACCAAGAACATTTGTTGTATCGCCTCCAGAAACAACAGACCATGCATATGCGAAAAAAAGAAAATTATTCGATCGGTCAACACCTCAGGGAGAGGGGAAAATACAAATCGAAAAACTTGAATATATTTATCCAGAGAGTACCGCTGGTAAGAGTTTTGAATTATTTTCCTTGTAATAGTTAGTTTTACCAAAATAGTTCAGGTTAGGTTTTGTTTAGTCCTGAACTTGTTGGCCTGATCTCATAGTTCAAACCACCGTAAAGAGCCAAACGCGACAAAAATCTTAACAAAGCAAGCAGAAGAAGATGGAAAAAGTCAAACTAGGTCCAATCAGAATTTTCGCTGACAAACAAAATTAATAAAATACAAGTAAGCAAAGGCTATAGTCGGACGGGGCCGACCATGTGATACCCTACACCACAACCTGTAGGTATTAGCTATGTACAACCGCTAGAGCTGGCAAACTATCGATATCGGCCCCATTCGATTTTTACGATATTTCCGTTTCAAAATATCGATAAAATCGATACTATCGTAGATTTCCTACTCCTATTTATTTAGAATCCAAAATTGCCGACAAATGTGTTTTGTTTACATTTCGCATGTCAGTGAAATACGAGGCGAATTAGAAAAGTTTGCGTCCTAAGCAACACGCAGTGTCGACAGTCGTCATTTGGCAATTTTTTGGAAAGTGTGAGCGTACTCAGGACAGTTTGACATACGACCATGTGTTGTGTTGTTTACAGTGACTTGAAAAATTGAATTTACTTGTGAACATTTTCGTCCGATCATTTTTCACAACTTTCACGATCCGAGAGGAGCTCTTAAACTTCACATGTTCCGAATTTTCTGTGGGAGCTACCCGAAGGAGTGAGCCGTGATAATCCATATTCGAAGTCGATCTATATCTGGAAGAAATAATACGATGTGCAAAGTTTGAGACAAATCGATTGATCTCCATTTTACAGAAAAATGTTGAACTTTTGTGGGGTAGGTACTCAAAGAATTGGACCGATGTGGCTCATATTCGAACTTAAACTAAGTTTGAGCAAAATGTTACGAAATGCAAAATTTGGTTCGAATCGCTCGATCCATTCGAAAGTTATCGTGATCACCAGCCAGACAGTCGGACGGACGTCGCCTCGTTTGCCAGAAAATCCCCTTAAGGGTCAACTTACGGATTGGCGGCGCAAGTACAATCTGCTGAAAAAAAACAAAACGATTCGAGAGGACTCTTAAATTTCCCTTTTCCGAATTTTGTGTGGGAGGTACCCTAAGGACCGATATAGTCTTATCCTATCTATATCTGGAAGGAGTAATAATATATGGAAAATTTAGAGCAAATCCATTGCTCACTTCGCCAGTTATCGTTCACACAATTTTTCGAAAATAATTTTGAACTTTTTTGGGGGAGGTGTGGACCGACATAGCCAACATTCGAACTTAAACAAATTTTGAGCAAAATATTTCGTTGTAGAAAATTTGGTTCTAATCGGTAGATCCGTTCGAGAGGGACAGATGAACGGACAGCGCTAAAAAGACTCCAAATTGTCTGAAACGAATTTCGTCCATATATACTTGAGGTCTAAAACCAATATTTCGATGAGACTCATCTTTGGTCGTATTTTGTTTGTATCCCCTTTACCCTAAATCCTGAGGTACAAAATAGGTGGCGAGGCGACCCGTTGTTGCAATATTTGTATAAAAATCCAATTTGACAACTGAACTGAAAATTTCTCTGTCATGATAGAGAGAATTAGTAGCATGGGAGGAAATTGTGGTTCTATACACAAAACACATTATATATCAGGCAGTAGGTGCGTTTTCTAGCTGACACATTATTGCAATTTGCATCAGGGGAAAGGTCAGTAGTTATTTTTCCATATGTAGGCTACTTTGGCGGTATATTTCTCCAGGAATGAAAATTTGGACCAAAAATAAAATTTGTATATTTTTCATACAAAATAATGGTCTATGTCAACCGCTAAATAATATCAGATCATCATGCAAAATTATAGGCATTTTCGTCAACCTAAACTCTTACCTCGTGCAAAATTTCGTGACTATTGAGCTATAATTGCGACTTCTAGCGGCTTTATGATTACACTACAAACAAAAAACTGGAAATATTAGGCTGTAACTCTGTTATCTGATCACGTACATCAACATAATTGACATCAATTAAAAAGTCAAGAGATCGCATTGTAAATATAACTCACGAGTGGGGAATGTGTCTTTCAGGAACAAAGATATAAGCTGTTTATTAAAAATTTTCACAATTTTCACACAAAAGTTGTGGTTCATTTAACCCTCTAAATATTATCTGATCGCCATCTTAAATTGCAAGCTTCAAGTTTGTCATATACTCTTGCTTTATTTAAAATTTCGAGGCGATCGGACAATTATTGCGACCAGCAGAGCAGCTACAAAATCGGATAAAAATTATGTTTTTGGTCCATTTCACCCGCTAAATATTTCACGATCATCACCAATTAAAATAGCGATCTATTCTGATGTGAAACCGACCTCCATACCAAGTTTTGACGATAGGTCTATAATTGCGGCCTGGAGTTTGATTACAATTTATAATGGACAGACGGACGGACGGACGGACACACATCTCAAAATCGCTTTATCTCGCCGAGATATGAAGATTGGTATACCACATTGGGGGTCTCCGACGAATATTTCGCGGTGTTACATGAATTTTTCCCAAAACAAACTTATAATACCCTTTCCACATAGTAGTGTAGGGTATAATAATTTAAATTTTTAAATTTTTAGTAAATACATTTTCTTTGACCTCTGAGAACAAAATTATAGTCAATTTAGGTCGAAAATTTAGATAAAAACTTTAAAATGAGTGAAATAGTGTAGTACCCAAAACCTGGACATATGTCCATTCCCAGCAAAATTTAATGTAAGTGGTTCCATGAGATGCCATGATTTCACTGGATCTTTTGCATTGGTTCAATTGAAGTCGTGATAGATCCGATCTTTTCTTCAGCATTTGAATTAATTCCACGAATGATAAATCAACTCGTGAAAGATCCGATCTTTTCTTCAACATTTAAACCCATTCAAAGGAAGTCGTGAAAGATCCGATATTTTCATCGGTATTTGAACCCATTCCATCGATCCAATTGGGATGAAGTTTATTTTTAGGTATATTTTCTTTTATTTATTACACTGTGCAACAAAATGAATGTGAAAATCTGGGTCACGGGAAATTCCTCTTGGGGAAGAAATGCCTTGATGAGTATATTAAGAACCCCGAAGGACAGATCCGCCGTGAGTTGAACTTCCCCGTTATGGCGTGATGGATTTTTTGCTAGAGGCCCTGTAAGTCATCAGGAATTAGCATTGTATCTTTGTTCACTTATGTTTTAGCTCTTAAAATGAAGGACGATTAGGACATCGAAGGAAGCGAGTTAGAAGGTCGAAGTACTCTACGTAAATAATCCTCATTCGATTTGACTGAAGACATATTATCTCAAAAATAAGCTAAAACAACAGTGAACAAATATATAACGCTATTTCCTGATGTCTTACAGCGTCTCTAACAAAAACTTTATCACGCCATAATGCGAAAGTTCGACTCAGGGCGGATCTGTCCTTCGGGGTTCTTAATATACTTACCAAGGGCTTTTATCCCCAAAGAGAATCGTCCATGCCCCAAAATTTTTGTTCACAGTGTTATTTATAGGAAGTCTGCAATATGGAGTCAAAAAATAGAATCGAACTGCACTCTTTGATACTAAAAGAGTTTCCTTGTCTGTGCTAGGATCTTATTTGTAAATACATAAGTATATTTTATAAAAGGTTTTAATTAGTAGTATGTCCTTATACATTTCTTGCAAATGTTTGCTTGAATCCTATTTCAAGTACATAAATACATATATGCAAAATCTGTCGAATCAAGATGAAACGTTGGATATGCGACTAACTCTGACTTAGAATGAAATCAATCAAATCTTGTTTTCGAAATTTGACCAAAAAGCCCGAATCGAAGAAGAACAGGATTCTGAAAATGAATGGTAAGTGAAGGTCGAGTTAAGCATGACCTGATTATGTAGTATTTTTCTACAAACGTGCCTTCGTGGACAAGGAGGCTTATCCCACATCAATTAATATACCTCGATTCAATTTTAAACTCATTGGTAGTGATGTACTTCTATAGCCGTGATGTACTTCTATGGAATTGGTAAAAATTCCATGCTAGAGGGTTCATCAAGATGACATGCCAAAGGGTTAGTGTAAATGCTATTCTAGGAATTGGTTAAGATGTCATGCCAAAGAATCGGTTAAAATGCCATTCCACGGGGTTAGTGAAGATGACATGCTTAGGATCTGAAAAGGAATTGCATCTTTTGGGGGTCACGCTCTTGTAAAAAGAATGAATGAAGATGCTAAAAAATGACATTCCATATCACTTGTACCCATTCTTGAATAGCTTCTTTGGCATCGAACATTTTGCTGGGTTATTATACCCTATACCACAATGTGGAAAAGGGTATAAGTTTGTTTTGGTGAAAATTCATGTAACACCGCGAAATATTCGTCGGAGACCCCCAATGTGGTATACCAATCTTCATATCTCGACGAGATAAAGCGATTTTGAGTTGTGTGTCCCTCCGTCCGTCTGTCCATTATAAATTGTAAACACGCTCCAGGCCGCAATTATGGACCGATCGTCACGAAATTTTGTATGGAGATCGGGTTCAGATCAGAATAGATCCCTATTCTTATTGGTGATGATCGTGAAATATTCAGGGGATGATAGACAACTTTTTGGTTTTGGTCATAAGTATTATACATTACATCTCTGATATTTGATAATTAATTTTTCACAGTCATTGAAAAGAAGTTCCGTGGAGAGCGATTGTCCAGGGATAGTGGTATAGGGTATCCCATGGTCGGCTCCGTCCGACTATAGACTTTTCTTACTTGTTTTTGATGGGGAAGTTTCTGTACCATTGGGGCTCCATGTGCCAAGTTACAGCAAATTCTGGCTAAAAATGAAGATAAAATCCTTAACCTTAAATCGGACCCAAATTGATTTTGATTTCATATTCGTGTATTGTCATCCAAATCTGAGAAGTGTTCAAACTGCAACCGTGTTAAAAATTAGTTACCAGATTTGAACTAAACACACGCCAAGGCAAGTTAAATAAAACACTTTAAAAATATGCAAATATGCAAAATGCGATGTCTAATAATAATAATAATAATATAATAATTAATTGTTAAACAATAATAAAATCCTCGGGAGAGCTTCTCGTTAGGGCATCTTCTCTGGCATTTTGATAAATTTTAAGCAGGAAAATTAAGGACAACAAAGCCAGCAGCAAGGAAACTGCAACAAAAATTAAACAAATTAATACTCCCTCAAAAATCCTTAAAACATAACCACAAATCAAATCACTTACCCAAACACAAAAGACCCAAACTTGTTAATGCCTCCCAGGGACCAGGACCACTCTTCGACTTATTATGATGCGTGGTTGTTATATTGTGATTTGTTGTATAATTGGGTGTTTCCATTACCATTTCCGGTAAATGTGGTAATTGTAGGTGGTGGTAGCAGGGGTGGTAATAGTTGGCCAAGCCGCGTTTGTGTGCCACCATTATTTGTATTATTTGTTAGTACGATGGATATTAGTGATATCATATTGTATGTGTTATTCTAATTATTTATTTCATATCTAAACTCCTTTGGGAATTCACACTCATTGAGAAACAAATCATATGCGTCTGTAATCATTGCGGTACACTCCACCGAAGCGTCGAAACGCGCCTTCACATAATCCATGGTCTGTGGCGTTGGCGTTCCTTTGGTTCTTTCCCTTATTTCTGCAAAAAATTTTTCTATCGAATGGTGAGTCGATAGATGTTTCAAATTTATATCTGTATACGTTTCCAACAATTTTTGCCACGCAGTGAGTGTGCAATACAGATATTGCTTGTTGGTATATGTAACACTTTCCAAGAAGCTTTTAAAATCTAGGCAAAAAGCTTCCTTACTCTCTGGACTTCCGCCATTTTAAGCATTAAAACAAATCTTGTGGTCATTTCCACAAATTTAAACGTATTTGCCTTGTTTACGTCAGCTTCGTCACGTATGGCCAGTCCTTTAAGATAATCGACAACGTTTTCGTTGAAGATTTCTTCATACCGCTCAATTGCAAAACGCTCATAGTAGTAATCATCTAAGAAATAATTTACATTTTGCGTAAAGTTCAGCACACGTTCATGTTGAATCCTATTACCGTCCAAACTTATTCCTCTAGTAAGGAATAGTTGAACCAAATGTACCAGCAGATGGTACGCGTCGAAAAGGAACAGTTTTTGCCTATACAGTAAATTTTCCGGAGTATAATTAGGCACCAATCCTACATGCTTACTGTCCCCGTCACACACATTGCCAACGATTTCGATACCTGCATTTTGTGCGGCATTGTATATATGTCCAATCATCTCGTCAATTTGGTCTGTATTATAACTATTACGAAATTCTGTACCAATTAAAATTGTCCAGTCGTATTTAAGCCCCTTTAACAGGAAGGCGTATTGGTCACCCCTTCCTCCATTGTGATGTACCCGCAGCGCGTCGAATGACAGAATGCACTTATTAACCTCATGGTATTTAGGGCCTAACATCGCAAAGTAATCGGACAACTTTCTTCTGGTTGATTCAGAGAAGCCCATTCGGCTTCTAGGGTACCATTCCTCGACTATATTTATTGAGGGTGTTCTTGTACGTAAAATCTGTTGGTCTAAAGTATACGCCTTCTTAGATAGAAGGGCTTTCGTCGTTATTACTTTTTGCACCGGTGGACTGTATGGATCTTCGAAGATTCCCTTCGCTACCATGCAGAAATTATCTTGATCTTCTTCCCAAGTCATGTTTCTGTAATTAAAATTTCGCCAAAAAATTGTAAGCAAAGGCTATTGTCGGACGGGGCCGACCATGTCACACCCTACTCCACTACACACGGGCACTACCTCTCCGTGAGATTTCTCTTTAATGATTACGAAATTTTATTGGAATACACAATGGACAATGGACACACATCGAAATTTGCTTTATCTCGTCACCACTTTTTCACCTCTAATTTGATGGTTTTAAATTAAATTAAAGTGAATGCATTTAAATCGGCCAGCTGATGAGGCCAAATAATACCCCGGTTACACTATTGAAGGTTAACCCACTGGGTTTAATAGATCTAGTGGGTTAATCTTTGCTGGTTACACTTAGCTTTTCGAGGATATAAACTGTCAGCTGATGTTTGTTTACGTATACATACAAAATAACTAATAAAGTCGTGTTTAATACCCCGGTTACACTATTGAAGGCATGGCAGAACTACCAGGTAGTGGTATCACACCAGCTGATCGAATATGAAAAGTCAAATCCCTTTATAAAAAATTATTTTTGTTGTAATTTCCCCAACAACATAAAGAAAGTTTTGACATAACATATTCAAAATTTTACGATGCCACTCCTGGGTAATTGTGCCATGATTGAAGGTTAACCCAATGGGTTTAATAGATCCAGTGGGTTAATCTTTGCTGGTTACACTTAGCTTTTCGAGGATATAAACTGTCAGCTGATGTTTGTTTACGTATACATACAAAATAACTAATAAAGTCGTGTTTAACACTTTTACAATTTCTCGCATGAGATATCGTCCCCTCTTTGCTCATATTGGTATATTTTACACACAGGGATACATTTTTGTATCAAGGTATCAAGCGTACTTTTTGTTAAAAAAGTGTCTAATGTAAAAAAGTAAATAATTTTATGATTTTCAAATATTTTTAGATTTGTTAACTCCATAAAATCTCATGCGACCAATCGTAAACGTGTAAAACACGACAAACTCTGTTGCAAAAACAGTTGCAACTTTCGGTACTTTTTGAGTAGAGTTGGATTTTTTTGCACAAATACCGAATACAACACTGTATTTTTGGTGGATTTGTGCCGGATTTAAAATAAACCCAGTCGTGAGAGGATTTAATTTTTGTATGGCAAATCTGGTCAGATTTGACCAGATTAAGCAATAAATCCTCATAAAGTGGGTTAACCCGGCAAAAAATTGTAGTGTAACCGCACTATAACACTTTTACAATTTCTCGCATGAGATATCGTCCCCTCTTTGCTCATATTGGTATATTTTACACACAGGGATACGTTTTTGTATCAAGGTATCAAGCGTACTTTTTGTTAAAAAAGTGGCTAATGTAAAAAAATAAATAATTTTATGATTTTCAAATAACTTTAGATTTGTTAACTACATAAAATCTCATGCGACCAATCGTAAACGTGTAAAACACGACAAACTCTGTTGCAAAAACAGTTGCAACTTTTGGTACTTTTTGAGTAGAGTTGGATTTTTTTGCACAAATACCGAATACAACACTGTATATTTGGTGGATTTATGCCGGATTTAAAATAAACCCAGTCGTGAGAGGATTTAAGTTTTGTATGGCAAATCTGGTCAGATTTGACCAGATTAAGCAATAAATCCTCATAAAGTGGGTTAACCCGGCAAAAAACTGTAGTGTAACCGCACTATAACGAAGACTAATGATTTTATCGGCGCCGGCGCAATAAGTACAAAGAAATAGGCGGCTAGTAGTCGCTAAATATTATAAACAATATATAATAATTTAAGCATGGTACAATAATTCTTAGGTAGGCCACAGCTAACAGCTGATTACAATTTTTTTTTGTTATGGCTTAATCTGTCAAAACCGTGTTGACATGCAGAGTTGATATTTATTATTGATCAAAAAATTCAACCCTGTTTTGTTTTCATTTCAACATTTCGTTCTTCTTCTTCTTTGTTTACTCATCCATTATCATTCATCAAAACAATTTTGACGTTTTAAGCCATAGCGACAGGGTTGTATTTTTTTGGCGATTCTAATACCTGGCCTACCTATGAATTATTGTAGCATGAATTTAAGTATGATCATATAAAACTATTGTAATGCCAAGTTTAGACTTGCGCTCTAAAATCCACTGGATTTCACGAAATCCTGAAATACATCCCGGTGTTTACACTTATTTTTTTGTTGATTTCAAACATATCACAATGATCAAGGTAGATGCATATGCGCAGCTGATCGAACATGAATTTTGAAAACAAGTTGTTGTAAATTGAATTAATCATCAAAAATATACGACAATATGGAACTTTACAACTTTATTTCTAAAATTATCGTAAAATTATCTATACATCGTATTAATTGTGTATAGTAGTAACAAATGAAAAAATAAAAAAAAATGATTTTATCGTTGAGACATCATAATAATAAATGTCGATAGATAAAGGTTGTGTTCAGAACTTGCAGCAGTTTTCCCGTTTAGTGCTAAAAATGCGTTCCCGTACTCCGAAGTTTAGCAGAAGTTTTCGTTCCATTATTTTTTAAGAAATTTGTATGGGGAATCAATTTTTGACAAGTTTACACTTGCTCTTTTTACGCTCTTTTTTCTAACATTACTATTAAAAAAGTACAATAACACACTGAAAAATAACATTGTGACAAAGTAATTTAATATTTTTTCACATTGTTTACAAATTTTGATACTAACATTTTTTGTTGCATCCATTGACCATCTACCTTGTTTATTGTGATGCGTGAAAAGTGTTGCAACTTTTGGTACTTTTTCAGGCAATAACAGGGTTGTATATCATGTGTACTGCGATTTCGATGTTGATTTCGCTGAAATCACGAAATGAGATGATTTCATTTTTGTATGCGAAATCATGATAATTTTTGCTTGATTTCGCGCGAAATCACGAAACGCCTTCGAAATCACGAAAAGACGCCGAATGTAAACCAAACATAATAATCTATACTTATAAAAGAGTTCAGTAATGATGACTCACTGATTCACTGACTCACTGACTGACTGACTGATAATCAACGCCCAGACTAAACGGCTAAAGAAAGAATCTTGAAATTTTGGGTGAGGGTCACTCTTGGTCCGAAGGTGTCGGATAAGGCTGGATTTTTGGAAATTCGAACTAGAACTGTACTAAAAGTACTAAAAGGTACTAAATATGGTACCCTTTGTATTAGGCAAACGCGTAGAGCTAGAATTCTGAAATTTGGAATGAGGTTCACTGATGGAGAGTTAGAAAGGTGTACCAAATGGTTTTTGGAAATTCGAACTATAAGTGTACGAAAAGTACTAAAAGTTACTAAATTTAGTACTATTTGGTATTACGTGAACGGATAGATCTAAAATCTTGAAATTTGGAATGAAAATCAAGGTTTAGAAGATGAGTTGATATAAGGAGGTGGTTTTGAAAAAGTGTACTCATGTGTACGAATAGTACTAAATGGTACTAAATTTGGTACAATTTGAATTTGGGCGAACCGATAAAGTTGGAATTCTGAAATTTGGAATTACTATTACTGTTGGAGCGTAGGTTTGAGATATGGAGGTAGTTTTCGAAATTCGTACATATGGGTACGAAAGGTACTAAATAGTACCAAATAAGGTACAATTTGGATTTGGGGGAACGGATGGAGCTGGAATCCTGAAATTTGGAATTAGGATTACAGTCGGGGTGTAGGATAGAGGTATTTTGGAAATTCGTACTTTTGGGTACGAAAAGTACTAAATGGTACCAAATTTGGTACAATATGAATTTAAGTGATCGGATAGAGCTGGAATAGTGAAATTTGGAATTAAGATTACTATTGGAGTGTGGGATTGGGATACTTTTGGAAATTCGTACTTATGGCAACGAAAAGTACTAAATGGTACCAAATTTGGTACAATTTGGATTTGGGTGATCAGATACATTTGGAATCCTGAAATTCGAAATTAAGATTACTTTTGGAGTGCTGGATAGAGGTAGGTTTGGAAATTCGGACCTATGGGAACAAAAAGTACTAAATGGTACTAAATTTGGTACAATTTGGATTACGGTAATCTGATGCAGCTGTAATTCTGAAATTTGGAATTAAGATTACTGTTGGCGTGTAGGATTGAGGTAGTTGTGGATATTCGTACTCTTGGGTACGAATAGTACTAAATAGTACCAAATTTGGTACAATTTGGATTTGGGTGAACGTATATAGCTGAAATTCCGAGATTTGGAATAAGGAGTACTATTGGAGTGTAGGATTGATAAAGTTTTGGAAATTTGTAGTTATGGGTAGGAAAAGTACTAAATAGTACTAAATTTGGTACAATTTGGATTTCAGTGATAGGATACATTTGGAATCGTGAAATTCGGAATTAAAATTGATATTGGAGTGTTGATAGAGGTAGGTTTAGAAATTCGTACTATGGATACAAATAGTACTAAATGGTACCAAATTTGGATTTGAGTTATCGGATGTATCTGGAATTCTGAAATTCGGAATTAAGCTTATTGTTTGAACATAGCACTGAGGTAGCTTTGAAAATTTGTACTTATGTATGTGTACGAAAAGTACTAAATGGTACCAAATCTGGTACAATTTGGATTTGGGTGAACAGATATAGCTGGAATCCCGAGATTCGGAATAAGGATTACTGTTGGTAAGTAGGATTGATGAAGTTTTTGAAATTTTTAGTTATGGGTACGATAAGTACTAAATGGTACCAAATTGTAATTTATGTGATCGGATACATTTTGAATCCTGAAATTCGGAATTACGATTACTGTTGGAGTGTTGAAAGAGGAAGGTTTGGAAATTCGTACTTTGGATAAGAAAAGTACTAAATGGTATCGAATTTGGTACAATTTGGATTACGGTGATTGGATGCAGCTGTAATCCTTAATTTTGGAATTAAGATTACTGTTGGCTTGTAGGATTGAGGTAGTTCTAGAAATTCGTACTCATGGGTACGAAAGTACTAAATGGTACCAAATTTGATACAAATTTGGAACGGATATAGCTGGAAACCCGAGATTTGGAATAAGGAGTACTGTTGGAGTGTAGGATTGATAAAGTTTTGGAAATTTGTAGTTATGGGAGGAAAAGTACTAAATAGTACTAAATTTGGTACAATTTGGATTTGAGCGAACGGATACATTTGGAATCGTGAAATTCGGAATTAAAATTGATGTTGGAGTGTTGATAGAGGTAGTTTTAGAAATTCGTACTATGGATACGAATAGTACTAAATGGTACCAAATTTGGATTTGAGTTATCGGATATATCTGGAATCCTGAAATTCGGAATTAAGCTTATTGTTTGAACATAGCACTGAGGTAGTTTTGAAAATTTGTACTTATGGGTACGAAAAGTACTAAATGGTACTAAATTTGGTACAATTTGGATTTCGGTGATCTGATGTAGCTGCCATCCTCAAGTTTGGAATTAAAATACCTGTTGAATTGTAGGATTGATAAAATTTTGGAAATTTTTAGTTATGGGTAGGAAAAGTACTAAATAGTACTAAATTTGGTACAATTTGGATTTGAGCGAACGGATAGAGTTGGAATCAAGAAATTTGGAATTAAGATTACTGTTGGAGTGTAGGATTGAGATATGGAAGTAGTTTTTGAAATTCGTACTTATGAGTACGAAAAGTACTAAATTTGGTACAATTTGGATTTGAGCGAAAGGCTAGAACTGGAATCTTGAAGTTTGGAATTAAGATTACTGTTGGGGTGTAGGATTGAAGAAGTTTTGGAAATTCGTACTTATATGTATGAAAACTATTAAACGGTACTAAATTTGGTACAACTTGGATTTGAGCGAACGGGTAGAGCTAGAATCAAGAAATTTGGAATTAATATTACTGTTGGAGTGTAGGATTGAGATATGGAAGTAGTTTTTGAAATTCGTACTTATGAGTACGAAAAGTACTAAATTTGGTTCAATTTGGATTTGAGCGAACGGCTAGAGCTGGAATCTTGAAGTTTGGAATTAAGATTACTGTTGGGGTGTAGGATTGAGAAAGTTTTGGTAATTCGTACTTATAAACTAAACGGTACTATATTTGGTACAACTTGGATTTGAGCGAACGATTAGAGCTAGAATCTTGAATTTTGGAGTTAATATTACTGTTGGGGTTAGTTTTGGAAATGCGTACTTATGCTTACAAAAAGTACTACATTTTGTACAATTAGGATTTGCGTGAAATTATAGCGCTCGAATCCTAATATGTGGAATTAGGTACACTTAGGGGTACGAAATGGTTCCATGTATGGTACAATTTTGTATTGGATGAAAGGATAGATCTGGATTCATGGGATTTGGAATTAAGATTACTGTTACCATTTGCTTATAACGTCCGATTTAAGAAATATGTGCCATAAATATACGAAAAGTTGTAAATAAGGATTTGGTACAATTTGTTATTGTGTAAAGGGAATTTTGAAATAATAGGAGGAGGTTCGTATTTATCTATTTACATGTAAACTACTAAATAGTTCTATAATTCTGGGAGAACAGATAGTGCTGGAAATGAGGATGGCGGTTGTTGGGTTAGGCCGTATTTGCGCTGAGAACCTCAATTAAACTATTTCAAAAAATGTGGATTGCTCTTGATGTGTAGGCGTGACGAAAATCGAACAAAAGTGGTACGTATTAGTACACAAAATGTTTCCACCATTCTATATTATATATTGTTTATTTGTTTTGTATATTTAACGCATACGAAGTAGCGGGCACTTTGCTAGTATTCTTATATTTGCTTTTTGGTCGCCAACATTCGAAAATCGAATAGGCAAATAAAGAAGAAGAAGAAGTGGCCAAACAAAAAATGTGTAAAAATATAAGTCCCGGTCCACACTAAAGCGATTTCTATGAAATTGGGCGAGTTCCACAATACTTTAACAGCAATTTACTAAGGCCGCCATCAGACCATCTGCTTTTTCACATGTATGACATCAGCTGTTCTGTAGTATTAGCATACCCAAAGTGACAACATACATGCGAAAAAGCAGATGGTCTGATGGCCGCCTAAATTTAAAAAAAAAAACAACCCAGCAAAAAGTTTGCATCCACGGAAGCAGTTAAATCACTGGTGCAAGTGTTACGAAGTGCTTCTTTTTCTATGAATTCCTCAGTGAATTTTACAAGGGAGCGCGCAGAAAGGAAGCACTCCATTTTGCTTCCGCAGCACTCAGTTAGGAAGCACTCCATTTTGCTTCCGCAGCACGCAGCTAGGAAGCACTCCATTTTTACAATTTTTACCACTTTTACGAGTTTTGCGTTCCCGTACACAAAATTTGTATGAAAATCGTTTACGACTTTTACCACTTTGTAAAGTACGGGAACAGGCCATTAATAAGATATTTTAATTTTATTCTTATAGGCCGTTTATATATAACAAGGTTAACCCAGTGGGTCTGGGTTTCAAATGTCATTTCCATTGTATATACTTCAAACAAATCCTCATAAAGAAGGTTAACCCTGCAAAAAACTATAATATAAACGCCGTATTACTTTAATTTCATTTGTTGAATGAAAATTGAATTTTTTATCGTTTATACATAAAAGTGCTTGTTGGATGTAATCCAAATGTGAGGAAAAGGATTGCCTTTTTCATTAGTCCACTGGAAGCGCATCCATTCATGTAATGAAATCCTCACTCCAACTTGCACCACTTCCATTTTTTTTTGCTGGGAAATTTTCTTGTTAGTTGCTCTGTGTGACAAGAGCTTTCTCTCTCTTCCCAACATCTCTAACAATGTGAACACCCCTTAATGTGTCATCTGGTAGTTGTAGGGTTGTATTTTGTTAATTACACGATTTATTCTGGATGATAAGTACTCGGTATTTAAATATATATCAAACCGACACTTCAAATGTATAAACAATAAAATTAAAACTATTTTTAAATAGAAAGCACGAAGGAAATGTAAATTCTTTGGTATAAGTTGTAAGTACGGATTTTAAATTAGTTGTTATGTACATCAGCCAGAACGAATTTATTATTAATATATAATTTCTTGTGTTGGCGCCAAATTATCCGGCTTACATCCGTCACACCAAATTATTCAATATCTTCATAGCACTAGTTGTTGTTTTTTCTAAGGGTTGAAAAAAGGGGGTTTGACATAACGACATAACGCAAAAAATAAACATCAAAGTATGACATATTAAGAAAGAAAGCAAACTATCTGAAAGGAAGAAAAATAAGTTTTATCAATTACAAAATAAAGAAACACCTATAAAAATTACAAAAAACGAAACACAACGGCGAAATCTTTACAAAATAATTAAAATACCATTGATATTATTGTTGAAAGCAGTTCAAATATTAATGTAAAATCTATGCTGCTAGCGACGAAAAGGGGGTTGCAAAAAAACCTATTCCAAAGAAGATTTTTGTTAAAATTTTTTGGGGGTCGTTTTCGTTTTATTTTTGAAACATAAAACCCCAAAGCTGCTGTTGGTGGTGGTGTAATAAATAATAGAATAATATTAAATAATCAACAAAATATCCGATGGTGCGTAGCAAATCATCATCGTCTTCTTCATCGGGTAATGCCAGTAGTCAGAACAGCAGTACCAAATCACCCATACGTCAGTCTCATCGTAAAACTTCCAGTACATGTAGTGTAGCCCTGGATGATGTTAAACCATCCACTTCATCAAATCGTCGATCGCCCAACTCTTCGCCGGATGATGATTCCGACGATTACGATGGTGTTCCCATGAATACCCGTTCACCCTTTAGTTCCGTACATAAACAAAATCTCTATGTGGTTTCATTCCCTATCATTTTTCTTTTCAACGTTCTTCGTACGCTAATTTATCAGCTGTTCTGTATATTTCGCTATATCTACGGTGCGAGCACAAAAGTCATTTATCGTCCGCATAAACGTGAATGTAATATTGAAATTGTTGTTGGCTCCTCATCAGGTGGTGGACAAAGTTCAAGCTTAGTAGCTGTATCATCCAAGGATAAACATCAATTGTTGGAACAACAAGCGCACACAAATTCATCGCTAACATCGACAGCTATTGCCCCATACCCCTTGCCCGGTTCGAGAGTACGTCATCCACAACAACAATTGGAAATGTTTAATAAAAATAATACTGGTGCTGTGGCTGGAGCATCGGGACCTGGACCCGGTGATCCATTGTTGGCTAAACAGAAACATCATCATCGTCGTGCTTTCGAATATATTTCAAAGGCCTTGAAAATTGATGAAGAAAATGAAGGTGAGTTTTAGAATGTACAATGATGTAGTTTGTTGTAGTTGTTGGGGGTTCTTTGTTGTTCTTTATTATTGCATTTAATTGCGATATTTTTGTTATTGTTGCTTAAATGGTTAGACTACTTTATGAGTCATACTTACCAGAAGCTGTAACAAAAATGAAAAAAATAGTTATTAAAAAGAAATCAATGTTTATGTGAACGTATGAAGTAAAGGAACGTGGAATGAATGCATCATTATTAGGAACAAGTGTCGTTTAGGGACACCAAGTACCATTGGTACTTCTTTGGTATCCCGATTACAACGATATATAATTGTTTGGGAGGAAGTCCATTGTTCCCGAGACAGGAGTATTGACTTTTTGAAAAGGATTTCTTTAATACGGATATTTTGTTTAGGGGCACCGCTCTGATCGGTCTAAATGACCAGGTTTGATTCCAAACCAGACAACTTCATATTTTCAACGATAGCAAAAAACTCCTCAGCGTAATGTATGTACTTGACTTTCTCTATTATTAGAGCCATTCAAAGTTTTTATAGAAATGGTCTCTTAAGACAACTTTTTCCGAGTAGGCTATAAAAAAATAGCTTCCATTATATTGAGTGTTGTTTGGTTTCGGGTCCATCAGTTACCCTTGATAATTATCTTGCAAGGAGTCTCTTATGTATTCCTTTACTCTGACTATGTAAACGTTTGCAAATCGAAAATCCCATCGACAACCATGTTGATGCAGCGTAGACCCTAGCCTTGTAGTCCCGTAACCTCTGAAATGCAATCCGTACTGATTATCGTTCGATCCATATGTCGCAAAATCATGTGTTCATGCGAAAATTGTAGCAGTTTTTTTGGTTTTAGAATGCTTTAAGAAACGTTTCAGTTTTAATGAATTTATTAATATACATTTTCTCTTTTCATTCTTTGCAGGCCACAAGGAATTGGCTATTGAACTGTACCGTAAGGGCATCAAAGAATTAGAAGATGGCATTGCAGTCGATTGCTGGAGTGGTCGAGGAGAAGTTTGGGAACGTGCCCAACGATTACATGATAAAATGCAGACCAATCTTTCAATGGCAAGGGATCGTTTACACTTTCTCGGTAAGTATAGGAGGATGATGTTAATATAATCTTTGTAGTTAGCATGTTGTTGGTGTTGTTATTTTAGAGTTGTGTTGTTCCTTTTTTTTATTTTTTGTTTAAGTTCAATTTTTTTTTCTGTTTATTTATTTTTATATCATGTACATCATTTTTGTGGTTGTGTCATGTGTATGGTGGGGTACTGATTCAAACCAAAACAAAAAATACCCAATTTAGAATTGCGTGATGAACAATTACGTATGGAAGCATTACATCTGAGAGAAGAAGAACCAACACAACATAATAAAAAGATAAACACTGCAAGAAATCGTTCAAACCTTAAGAATAGAAAAAGTACTGGCACCGTTACTACTTCTCCGTCCACAACAAAAAATATACAAGTTGTACAGCCAATGCAAATGGAATATCATACAGCTACTTCATCAAATTCCAATAACAACAGTCCAAGTGGGGCAAATTGTTCCATACCCAAGGTGCGTATTAATAATACCACCAAATTACGCAGTATTGCTGCCCACAATATACGAAATAATAACTCAAATAACAACACCTCACCTAGTACGGGGTCGTCTGCTGGTGCTGCAGGTAAGATTTGTATGATTTGATCACACAATCGTTATGACACAACTCTCATATCACCACAGATAATAGCATAAAAATAAGGATTATATCTCCCGTCATAAAAGGAAAGGCACTCACTCATATTTTTGTATCAAAGTTTGGTTCATAATTCGACAGCCATATTAGAAAAGCAAAGCGTTTTAAATCTCATTTCATTACATTTTATTAACAGCACAATTAAATGTACCTAAGCACAGTTTTTATTTTTTAATTTTTTTTTTGCTTATTTTGCTTAACAAATAAAACTGAAATCTTTTTTTTGCTGTATTAAGTTGTTGCATTTTGAAAAAAAAAAACTAATTTTTTGTGTTTCTACTTTCCAGCATCTGGCCGTAAACTAACCGTTAGTTCCAAACGTCCAGGCAACTTAGCTGTTGTAAATAAATCACAAACCCTACCAAGAAATTTGGGCTCAAAGAATGCAATAGCTGGTGTTTCACAGCGTCAGCCCATTAAAACTGCTGCAACACCACCTGCTGTTCGAAGGCAATTTGTGAGTATATTTTGAATTTAAAGTTTATAAATGTTATTTAATGAGGAAATTAGGAGTTTTCGGGTCTACAGTAAAACTATATACAATCGAACTTCTGTATAAAGTTGCTGCTGAGGACGAATAAATACTCCGTTATAGAGAATTTTCGCTATAAAGCGGCAATGCTGTGTGAAAACCTACCACTTTTAAATTATTTACAGAGAAATATTTGTTTCAGAGGGGTTCGACTGTATTAATACGAGATCAACCGTGGCTAAATGTTAGGACAACTCGCTGCCTTGCAGGTACTATGACGAAAATGTTATCACATGCATCTTCTTCTTTATTTGCCTATTCGTTTTACGAATTTATGGTGATCAATGCAGTTACATAAAATGTATTACAGTATATTCGGTATATATATGTGTTTATAAGTTGTTGATTATTTCAGCAAAAGATTGTCGATTTCTGCACTCGCTGAGTAGAGTTGCAACATCATTAATACCGGTCCATTCCTGAATATTATTTATCCAAGATTTCTCTTTTCTTCCCCTGGACTGTCTTCCCTCTATTTTGCATCGGATAATGTTTTGGAGTAGTTTGTATTTGTTGTTTCGCATGATGTGTCCAAGATATGCTGTTTTTCGTTTCTTTATTGTACGTATAAGCTCTTTTTCTTGATGTATTCTTTGCAGCACTTCATTGTTCGTTACAAACTTGGTCCATGGTATTTTTAGAATTCGTCTGTAGGTCCAAAACTCGAAAGCTTCAAGCTTCTTCATGTCGGCTGCCTTCAGGGTCCACATTTCGACTCCATATAGCAAAACTGACCATACATATGTTTTCAGATATCTTAATTTTGACTTTATATTGATATCATGACTCACAAAAATTTTCTTGTATTTTATGAAAGCTTCTCTAGCCATTTCAATTCTGCTTCTTATTTCGTTTGAAATGCTCCACTTGTCATTTATTGTGGCACCAAGGTATTTAAAACTATGTACTCTTTCCACGTCGATATTTTTTATTTTTAAAGGCGTTTGATTGCCCATACTCTCTTTGGAAATAACCATATACTTAGTCTTTCTAATGTTTATCTTTAAACCGTAGCTTTCACTGTGTGCTGCCAGTCTATGTAGTAGGTATTGGAGTCCTGCAAAGCTATCAGCTAGTATGGTTGTGTCGTCTGCATATCTAATATTGTTGAGAAAAGTACCATTTATAAGAATTCCTTTTTTGATATCGTTGATTGATTCTTGGAATATTCTTTCGGAGTAGACATTGAACAATAGGGGGGATAATATGCATCCTTGTCTCACACCTTTAGATATTACTATGTCTTCTGTACATTCTCCATTTACGTCCACAGTCTGGTGCCAATACAAGCTTTTTATGCATCGAATTTCATTCTGTCCAATACCAATGGACGTTAGAACCTCTATCAATTTATCATGTTGTACTGTGTCAAAAGCCTTCTCGTAATCGATAAAGCATATGTATACATCTTTTTGAACAGTTTTGCATTTTTGGACTAGGATTTGTAGGGATGAAAGAGCTTCGCGTGTTCCCATGCCTTCTTTAAAACCAAATTGGGATGCACCCATAACTTTCTCACACTTCTCATATATTCGCCCATGAATTATTTTTAGAAAAATCTTCAAAGCATGGCTCATTAAGCTGATAAGTCTATAGTCACTGCAGTGTTTCGGTTGGTTTTTCTTTGGTATCGTTATAAACGTTGATCTCAGCCAATCATTTGGGTATTCTCCGGTCTCATATATGTAGTTGAATAGCTTGTTCAGGATATTAATGTTATCACCCTCTATTAACTTTAGTATTTCCGATGGAATCTCGTCAGGACCACATGCTTTTTTAACTTTTAAGGATTTTATCGCTGACTCAATTTCTTGCTTGGTTATAGATGTTCCTTCTGGCATTTCATTTCTCATCATCTCATAGGTAGATCGGTTCTGGTCGGTAAACAGGAGCTTTATGTAATCTTTCCATATTGCCATCTTTTCCGATTTATCAAAAATAGGTTCATTTTCATTATTGTATAACATTTTTGGTATTGATTTGTGGTATACGCCTGCCATTTCTTTCGTCATTTAACTGTTGCAATCTTTCAATCTCCTGGCACTGTCTGTTTATGAGATTATTTTTCGCATTTCTGATTGCAGATTGTATTTCTCTATTTAATTCGTAGTATATTTCGTAGTTTCGATTTTTATGTTTTCGACGTTCCTCCATCAGATCCAGTATCTCCTTTGTCATCCATTCATTCTTTTGTGGTTTTTTCATGATTCCTAGATTATTGTCCGCTATGGATTTTAGCGTATTTTTAACAGAATTCCACATCTGTTCACTATCTGTAGCTTCAATTCTTCTAAATTCTTGATCAATGATCTCTTTCATTCTGGTCTTAACTCTTGGTTCCTCCAGTTTTCCAGTATTGAGTTTTCCACGTATTGTTCTCTTTGGGTGTCTCTTCAATTTTGCTCGTATTTTTGTCATTAACAGGATATGGTCCGATGGAACATCTGCCCCTGGATATGTGGATGTCTTCATTACAAACGAAGAAAAGCGTTTATTGTATAATATATAATCTATTTGGTTTCTTATTATATTTGTTGGTTTGTCTAGGGGGGATTTCCAGGTATACAATCTTCTTTTTGGCAGGCAGAACATTGTATTTGTAATTTTAAACCCATATTCCTGACAGAATTGAATAAGTCTGTCACCTCTATCATTTCTCTCGCCTAGTCCAAATTTGCCTGTTATGCCTGGTACAATATCTTGTCCAACTTTGGCATTAAAGTCTCCTTGGATGATATTTATATCATGGGGTTTTGTCATATTTATTAAGTATTTTACATCCTCGTAAAAATCTTCGACATTTTCTTTACCCTTGTCTGCAGTGGGCGCATATATTTGTATAATATTTAGTTTTAAGGGTTTTGTTTCTAACTTTATAAGCATTGCTCTATCAGATTTTGGTATGAATGCTGTTACGCATTGCGCTATGTGGCTTTTCAAAATGACACCTACTCCGTTTCTATGATTTCTATTTAGGTTTCCTGAGTGAAATACTTTGACATTTTGAGATACAAATTCTCCATTATCAGGCCACCATGTTTCGCAAACTCCAAGTATGTCAATATTCATTCTATTCATCTCGTTAATGGTGTTAGCTAATTTTCCAGATTCATATAGACTTCGCACATTCCAAGTACCAATATTCAGGTTATTTTTTGTTTTACCTCCGGGGATTCTTAGCACCCTCGTTTGGCCGGAGACTGAGGGCCGTTCATTATTTATGTTCATTAAATTGCATGATTATCATGGGATAATACTTCAGGGGTTTCCCGTTGCCATCTGAAGGGTTTATAGTTTCCGTCTACATATTCAGCCGCTCCTCCTGGAATTCAGACGCTGTTTGCTGCCGCCAACTGTTGATCAGACGCTGCCTTTGTTTTCCTTTTTTTTCTTTGGTTCGCCCCGCATATTTTATTTTTGCGGTACCCGCCATATCTGATGAGCGTTCCCCTATCCACCACCTGGGGAGGCGTCCGATGGGAGAAAAAAATAACTCCGCACGGATCACATGCATAACGATGTCAAAATATTTCAGTAGTGTTGGCAGCATTTTTGAATTGCAGCACTTAATGTCTGTCTACCGAAAACGCAAACTCTTGACTGTCGTCAAGCTCTTCGCCTCACTGATGTACTTAAGAGGCCCTCTTAATGTTTCTAATTTGGAATGATTGAACATTTTTGCACTACATAACGATATTTCATTGACTTCCCTGTAAAAATGTTCAGAATATACATATATATTAGGGCGGTCCAAAACATGATTTTGATTTAGCTATATAGGGCCCAAAAACACTCAAAATCGGTCAATATGCCTATTGCAGCTATATCAAAATCCAATTTTCAAAAAAAAAATTTTATAGAAATCGTTCTTTTACCCACCACAATTAACGGTACAGTTTTTTCATCAATTGGTCCATAAATGCGGCCTTTAGAGAATTTTCGTTAAAATTCACCTTTGGTCATAAATAAAATTTCATATAAAGAAAATTTTTTTTCAAAAATATTGTAATTTTTTGGACCGCCTAATGTCAATGTTTTACATACCCCCATTATTATAAGTCTCCTTTTGTTATAGTTTGTATTTTCCGAACAGATTTATAGCGTTCTGGTTAACTAAACGTTAAAAGTGATCATTCAGTTTCAAGGAGGACATTTGTGGTATTAATTTTTTATGTGAAAATTATATTTTTTATGTCTCCAAATTGGTTTATTTTGCGTTTTCAAATCTATCCAATAGTAAAAGAAGAAATGCACTAGTGGCCCATAGTTTTTATTTTGAGGGTTCAGCCAGACAAAGTCCAAATAGAACAGTGTGTTTTATAGACCTGTACCATGCTGGTTAATTTTTTTGTATGATTTGTCAATCCTTAGTCAATATATGTTGAGGCTACTGCACCATTCAATTTAGATTCCTGTCCCCAACCAACGTATCCCATCCCCATAGGAGGATAACTAGGTTATGTACACTTTGGTAAATATACAAAATGTTCCTAATTGGAAAAATTGTTTTGGACCCAAAGTATGTTTGGACAAAATCCGTTATGGACAATTTGGAGCCGCAGTCTGGTGTGCATGATATCCCTCGAACCGATACACCGATTTGGTCCAAACTTTTCTAAATTTTCGCAATAGTGCAGTTATGTCTCGGATGGGTTTGAAACTTTTTAGCAGGTTGTGCAAACGGTAGGGGGATTAGCTTTCTTATTGCACCAGTCTGTTCAATACACACCAGAGGTCCGCAAAATGCCACTCGCTTTCCATTTTCCATTGCTTGCTATTGACATCACAGTTTATTGCTATTGCTTGTTTTGTTTTTTCTTTCGTGAGAGTGTGCAATTGTGTGCACATCCCTCGAAATGATAGCAGTGACAGTTACCACACTAAAAGAGCTCATTGCCTTTTTGTTTTGATAATGCATTCGCACAAGCACGCTGCAGTAAAATAAGCTGTAAATATTTCTAGTTGGATTTACCCCCTGTTTTTGTAACTATTTGTTCGTTCGTCTACATTCGTAATAATTTGGGCATCCATATCTCAGCCCCTAAATTACATACAGATCGAATTCTTCGTAGACACGTTCTATATATAGTTAAGAATTCCTCATTCAAAAATCAGCGTTCCACATTTCCGCTAATACGAGTAAATCGATCTACAAAATTTGACAATTCGTGTGAGAACATAATTTTTTTTTACAAAAACCGGGGGCTAACCCCCGGTGTTTATCATATTGTTAAACAAACTAAAAAAGAAGCAAAATTTGGAAAATGTCTCCATTTATTCAAACAGAAAATGATACAATAATTGAAAATGTTGTTATTTGTGTACACTGTAAACACATTTTAAAATATAATGGGAGGCAGACATCAAACCTAGTTCGCCACAAATGCTACGTTCGACAACGAAATGCTCCTTTAAACGTCGCTAGCAACGAAGATAAAGAAAAATTCTTGCGGCATGGGTTATTGAGGATTGTCGTCCGTTTTCAGTTGTTGACTTATAAAATGTTTATATTTAAAGCATTCAGTTTTCAATAATTTTGAAGAACTAAAGCAGTGAATATTTTTTAGAGGTGAATCTGCTAAATATGGTGGTGGTTGTTTTGTGGGTGACGATAATTTCGAAAGCAGTACTGTGCATACTGCATTCGCGAATCATGCGAATACAAATGTAAAAGCAAGCACTGCACGCACTAAAGCAGTGAATATTTTTTAGATGTGAATCTGCTTTTTGGCACAATCATATTTTTATGGGCAAGGCACTGCACTATTCGATTTTTGGAAAAAGCATGAGAGTGTGCCTTTTACATGCATTTTGCGGATCTCTGATTCACACCTATTTCGCATGAGCCTGGTTCTAATAACCTGTACAGGGAATGAATGGGGATAGCAGTCACGTGTGGAACGGCCGAGATAGAGTTGCTGAACGTATACATCCCGCCGATAATTAGCTGGTTACAGGGCCAACATTAGCCCACTTTTGGATGGTCATAACAATCTGATCTTGGAGGACTTTAATCCACATTATGAGTTATGGCATTCGGTCCTCTGGCTGAGCAGATTGATATCTACGTTATACACGGTCAATGAGGACACCCCTGGAAAGAAGGAAGATAGGGCCTCAGTCAAGCCGAGGATGAACTACCACAATGAATGAATGGGGGTAGCGTAGAACGTATACATCCCGCCGATAAATAGCTGGTTACAGGCCCAACATTACCCCACTTTTGGATGGTCATACCGTCTGGTCTTAAGCGGAACGAATGGTTAAAGCATTTGAAGAGTTGCAACATTGCATGTCATTTTCGATCCCTGGAAAGAAGAAAGATAGGACCTCAGTCACACCGAGGAGATACCACCACAATTTACAATGCATAATCTTGCAAGTGTCATTAGGAACGGAATATCTCAAACTGTCTCTAAACACCTCCAAAGTCTGGAAAATGGGCAAGGTGGTCCCGTTACTGAAACCAGGCAAGGATGCCAGCAAAGGGGAATAGTACATCCCGATTTCGTTTTTGTCGCACGTATCAAAGACTCTTGAGGCTTTACTGCTCCGCAGTGCAACAAATAGCTATCCAGTTGCCGATAATCAACATATGTTCCGTGATATAGACAAACACTCCACGCAGACTACCATCCGGCCATGTTTGAAACGTTGGATAATCAATTATATATCGTCACCTGAAATTCCCAAAGACGTAACCATCAAAGGGTTACGTTGAGGGTTGCGTCTTTGGGCATTTCAGGTGACGATATGTGGATGCCAGTCTTATGTAGAATTCAGGAACAATAAGTCCAAGACCGGTAAGGTGAATCAGAGAATTCCGGAACTGTTTAACATCTACCTCTCCTCACCAGCTCCTCCATTGTCGACATTGAGATCGTAACGTGTGCATCAGGTACCTTCCGTAATGTTATTTGTGAAAGCGTGAACTCCTATTTGACCTTTTTCCACATGAGGAGTATGCATATATCCGTCACTAAATCTGCGGCCACTCTGTTCTCCACGTGGAGTGTAGAGGTGAGCACTGAGTTGAATGTCATGGTCGATGGTAGCAGAATTCCGACCACTAACTACCCCAAGATTTTAGGGTACTCGATACCATGTTCACGTCGTCCGTGCATGCCACAGCTATCTGCGACTAGCTGAGATGTTGGAACAAGGTCCTCAAGTCCCTAGCCGGCAGAGCTTGAGGTGCACATAAAGAAATCTTGTTGAGCCCATATAACGCGATAGGTCGATCTGTAGTAAGCTATGCGGCGCCAGTGTGGTTCAAAGCGATGGAAATAATTCAAACCTGTTAAAACGCCGCCAACGGTGCCCTTGAACTAATTTTAAATGGAAGGTGCTTACACCTGGGAAGTTTTTGCGGATTCTGAAACTACAATGTTCATATATGAGAAAAATCAAAAAACCCAAAAAATCGCCGGAGCGCTTTTTAAATAAATCGCGATTTAAGTTGACATTTTTAGGGGGTTTTTAGGGTTTCACGATTATGCTTGGAAACTGCAAGTCGTATCGAAATGGTACCAAGGAAATTGTTGTAGGTATGAAAATTCTCTACACGTTTGACTTTTATGATATCTTCGTCCTTTTTACCGTTATTGAGATATAGAAGTTCAAATTAGGACAATGGATTAACTGTATCGCCTCTTTATATTACAATGTTGTGCAGAGTGCACCTTAACTAACTTTAAATGAAAACCACTTACACCAGGGAAGTTTCTGCGGATTATGAAAAAGCAATATTCATAGATGAGAAAAATCCAAAAACAAGAAAAAATCGCTGGAGGGTTAAATAAATCGCGATCAAAATTCAAATTTTTGGGGTTTTTTGAGGTTATCGCGATTTTGTTTGGAATCCGCAAGATCTATCGAAATGGGGCTAAAGAAAATGTTGTTGCCGTGAAAATTCTCTAGAGGATTGACCATTATGACTTGTTCCTAAGTTTTGCCATCTTTGAGATATAGAAGTTCAGGTCACATTTTTAGGTTTTTTGTTAGGTTTTTCACGATTTGCCTTAAAACGGTAGGTCTTATCGAAAAGGGACTAGGGCAAATCTTATAGCTGTAAAAATTCTGTACAAGATTGGCATTCGTAATATTTTCCTAAGTTGTACCATTTTTGAGATATATAAGTTTAAGTTGGGAAATTGCAGCCATGGCATTGTTTTGTAAAGAGACGATACAGTCAGTGAATTGTCCCAATTTGAAGGTGTATATCTCAATAACGGTGAAATTTACGAAAAGTCCCATTTCCTTAGTCCCATTTACGATTTGCGGTTTCCAAGCAAAATCGTGAAAACCTACAAATCCCTAAAAATGTTAACTTAAATCGCGATTTATTTATAAAAAGAACGTTCCGGCACCTTCCATTTTAATTTGGTTCAAGAGCACCGTGCGCCCTGAGAACTGTAACAGCGTGCCTCCTCATGTCTTCAGTTTTTAAATCATAGGCTGAGGGTATTTAGTTTTACTCGCAAAAGTTCAATTTTTTCTCTTTTATTGACGTTTCATTTTATGTTGTTTTCTTTATATTTCAGTCTTCCGGTCGAAATACACCACCGCAACGTTCTCGTACACCTATAAGTGGAATCGGAGGTAGTTCAGGTGGTAGTGGTGGTCAATCGAATAGTGGTGCCAGTACCCCTGTTGTCAGTGTAAAGGGTGTTGAACAAAAATTGGTACAAATTATTTTGGATGAAATTGTAGAGGGTGGCGCCAAAGTGGAGTGGTCCGACATAGCCGGGCAAGAAGTTGCCAAGCAGGCGCTACAAGAAATGGTTATATTGCCAGCTGTACGACCAGAACTTTTTACTGGTAAGTGTTATTTTTGATCAGCCGAATTTTAAATGTTTACTTGTGGGGGATTTTCCATCTTTCCATATCCCCTTTTCAAAAATGAATGTAACTGTTTTCATCAGTGAAGATTTTGAAAAATTAGTAAATGTCTGTAAAAGAAGGCTATACGAGACGTTAAAATAGTTATCAGCCCAATTATAAATGTTCACTTGTGGGAGATTTATCACTTTCACTACCTCGCTCGAAGCCAAAATTAGAGCGACATTTTTAAATTTTGGATATTGAAATATGGAACTATTGATCTGTTCCAGAACCTACAAGAAGCTACTATTTTTTACAGCATTTTTTCCTTTATGTTATCGGAAGAAATAGTACAAATTAGTAGATTCTTGCAGTTCTGGAACAGACCTAATAATAGATGAAAATTCTTTAATATTTGCTCTGTTTCAGAACCTGCAAGAAACTACTATTTTTTACTACGATAACATTTTTTCCTTTATGTTATCGGTAAAAAATAGTAAAAATTAGTAGATTCTTGCAGTTCTGGAACTGACCATATTTAAATTTCGGAAATCGAACATAATATAATTTTTTGGCTCCCCCTGTTCATTTATTCATCAATTGTAATATAAAAAAACCAACATGGCCAATAACTTATATTATCTTATTTATATTATTATTTTATTATTATCTTATTTATATTAGGGCTACATAGTTAAAGTGAGAAATCTCCCAAAAGTGAACATTTTTAGTTGGCCTGTATGCTCTTACTGTCTCGCTTTGCTTAGATTAATATAATATAAAAATATTTGTTTTATTTCCAAATTTTATTCATTAATATTTTTGTTTATCTGGTACCATAGGTCTACGAGCCCCCGCAAAAGGTTTACTCCTATTTGGACCACCTGGTAATGGTAAAACATTATTGGCCCGAGCCGTTGCCACCGAATGTAGTGCAACATTTTTGAATATTTCTGCCGCTTCCCTCACCAGTAAATATGTAGGTGATGGCGAGAAGTTAGTACGTGCATTATTTGCCGTTGCCAGGGAGATGCAACCCTCAATAATATTCATTGATGAAGTAGATTCCTTACTATCGGAACGTAGCAGCAATGAACACGAGGCTTCTCGACGTTTAAAAACAGAATTCTTGGTAGAATTTGATGGTCTACCGGGTAATCCAGATGGTGATCGTATTGTTGTTTTGGCTGCCACTAATCGTCCACAAGAATTAGATGAAGCTGCCCTAAGACGTTTTACGAAACGTGTTTATGTTTCATTACCTGATATGGAAACACGCGAATTGTTACTGCGTCGCCTACTACAAAAACAAGGCAGTCCCCTAGATACAGATGCTCTCAAGCGTTTGGCTAAACTCACCGAAGGCTATTCTGGTTCAGATTTAACTGCATTAGCCAAAGATGCAGCCCTGGAACCTATACGTGAACTGAATGTGGAACAAGTTAAATGTTTGGATATAAGTGCTATGCGTCCAATAACAGAAAATGATTTTCATAATTCATTAAAACGTATACGTCGTTCAGTTGCGCCCCAAAGCTTAACATCATATGAAAAGTGGTCTCAAGAATATGGTGATATTACCATTTAAAATTTAATTAGGTATTATTTTTCTATATACAGAAAAAGACAACAACTGCAACAAGAAAAACATCACACCCATCACACTCAAACATACAAAACATACACTTTAATATACTACTATCTTCGAATAAGTTAAGTTCCGTAGTATTTAATAATATTGTATTCTATATCTCTCCTATATAACTGCAGCTGCAACTAAACCGTTCGTTCGTTTGTTCTTATCCCGCATTTCCCCTCTAATCTATTGCCTGCACCCCTGGGCACACTGATTGAGTGATTTTTCATATTTCAAGGCATTTACGAAATGTGAGTTTATCCTAAACAGTTTCTTTTAAGTATTCTTTTAGTTTTTTCTTCTCATATCTCTATATGTTTCAGTTCCATGTTAGAATTTGTTTTATTTGTGCTAAAAAACATTTGCCTTTTACATTTCATAGAAAAACAAATTAGGCTAACCTTTCATTTTAGTGTTTATACATATATTTAATGTTTATGTTAATTAGTTTATACATTTCACGTGCAAAATATTTACTTGTTTTGCCAAAAATCTCATTGTATATGCCTTTCATCTTTGCTTTCTCGAGACATACATACATAGCCCCCCCAGTGTTTTCAGATTGATATTAGATATTATGTTCATTGCGGATTTGTTTTAAAATCTTCATAAGTATAGGTATGTAATTAATTATTATTATTTTTTAATTTTAAGTTACTTCTTTGTTATAAAAAAATAATTTGCCTTCAGACAAATCTTTTGTCATCAAAATAACCTGTTAAAATATTTTTACTTTACTTTAAATTTATCCCGATTCCATATACACTTGAAACCTGAAAACTTAGATTACTGTTCCATAAGATTTGTATGTTTAGTATTTTATATTAATTATTAATATCTATCGTCCTCAATAGAACAAGAAATCATCACATAACTTATTATAACATATTTCCTCTTTTATATTAATGTATGTCAATTTATGGTATTCTTCATGTAGAGCGTTCTATTTTCGCTACAAAATAGTGCTGTAATATATAATAAGATATTTTATCTATATACATATATTATCAAATGAATATGTTTGTATTTAAATGTTAAAGTGTGTTAATTTTTTACTGTGTTTCAAATTCAATAGCAGGCTCTATTCATTGGCAGATTATAAAAAAGGTGGAACATTAATTTGATCATCTAGAAGAAAGAAAGCCAAATGTTTTCTCTGTACCTGAATTCACTCTTTCTAACATTTTTACCTTCCTATATAAGACCATGTTTATATTATAGCCTTTTGCAGGGTTAACCTTCTTTATGAGGATTTATTTGAAATATGAGCATTTGAAACCGAGTGGGTTTGTTAAATCCGGTTATATATAAACGTACTATTATTAAAAAGTATTAAAAGCTTTAGTGTTTCGGAACACACTCTTTACTAGAATTCAATGGCTTTGGGGTAATCCTGATGTTGATTTTACTTTACATTTATTTTACAACAAATGAATTTGGATGATACTGCCTTTGAATTCGTTTTGATAATGGGGCTAAAACCTTCAAATGTTGTGAGCTGTCTATTGATTTCAACAGATGGTCAAGAATATATAAACTTTGTCTCCGGCGTTATTATAACTCACGAATGGAGCCATAACTTATGAACGGATCAACCGATTCGTTCCACATCGTGATATTTTGTTCAAACTTAGAGCAAGTTCGAAGATGGGCCATATCGTTCCACTTCCACGGTATATCTAACATAAACAGCCCAATCATGAATGTAAACTACTTAAAGGAGAGAGTGATAAAAATCACGGGGAGTTGATACACATGATTGGCCTGAACATTTTTCGCAACAGTACATTTTAGGAACATGTTAGGTTGTCTTCAGTCTCTATTAAAAATTAATAATCTTGAGATAATGGACCTGCCGACACTATAGTTGGGTAATCTAGTTCCTAGTTCACTGTCCCAGTTCTTAAATGTATGAGTGATTTGATACAAAAGAAATATAAAATTACTCATACGTAGTTTTTTCATACAATCGATATATCGATTGGAACTACATAGTGAACTAGATCGTTCAATTGAACTAGATTGCCACAATTCTATCCAGCACCAACTAAAATAACGATAACTTACAAATTGAGTATCCGATTTTGCAGAAACATTGTAAACATTGTAAAATTTGATTTTTTTAATAGTCTGTCTTAATCCCACTTTTTTTGTTTTAATATTATAAAACAACGAATTTATTAGAGGGAAAAAATTGGCATTATTCGCTAAGAGGTAAGGCAGGGAAGACTATAGTTACGATCCTCGCCATAGGATCTCATCAGTTCCCTTGTTTTTTGTTTGTGGATATTCTCCACCGAAGTTATTTTTCAATAACATCAACAACAAACTTTTTATTATCCTATAGCCTTAGATGCTAGTGCTATTTTTTATATACAGGGCATTCATGAAAAAATTACGTGCGGAACTTGTTCCCTTTTCCCAATTTCACAATTTTTTATTTTATCCAAAAGTGGATTTTTTTCGATTATGTGAAAATTTTGCATAATTAGGTGATTCTAGTAGTTTTTAAAATATTGATTTTTCAAGAATTTCACATTTTTAAATTATTTTCCGTGCGGAAAATTCCGAGGGAAATATTCATGATTGCCCTGATAATTTTATTGTAATTTTTTATCTTCTTTGAGTTGTTAGTTTGGCTTGAGGCCATCGGAAAATAAAAAAGCAAGTTCTATTTTTGGTTTTTTATACCCTCAGCCTTTAGTCTAAGGAGGGTATATACACTTTGATACGATGAAAATGTGCCTCATCGAAATAATGGTTTTAGACCCCAAGTATGTTTGGACGAAATGTGTTTCAGACAATTTGGAGTCGATCTAGCCATGTCCGTCCGTCTGTCTGTCTGTCTGTCTGTCCTGCTGGCTGGAGCGCACGATAACTCTCGAACCGATGAACCGATTCGGTTCAAATTTTGGCTTTCGTAATATTTTGCCCAAACTTAGTTTAAGTTCGAAGATGGGCTATATCGGTCCACTCCTTCCGGTACCTCCCCCACAAAAGTTCGAAAAAGTTCGGAAAATTTGTGCGCACGATAACTCTTTAAGGGGGTAACCGATTTGGTTCATATTTTGCTCATCGTCAAATATGTACCAGACTTAGATGAGGTTCCAATATGGACTCAATAGGTCTACTCCTTCGGGTGCATCCCACACAAAATTTCGGATAAGTTCAGTTTAGGACCTGCTCTCGAATCGCTTTCGTTTTTGTTTTAGCAACTTGTATTCACTGCCCCCCATACGACGGTACAAGTTTCAGCAGGGGCAAGTCCAAACTTCCTGAGAAAATAGCTTGAAAGTTTCACAAAACCCCTATGACACCGTGTGAGGTGGTTGGAGCGCAAGATAACTCTCGAACGGATCTGCCGATTCGGTCCAAAATATGGCCTTAGTAATATTTTGTCCAAACATAGTTTAAGTTTGAAGATAAGCCATATCGGTCCACTCCTTCAGGTACCTCCCCCACAAAGGTTAAAAAATGTTCGGAAAAATTGTTCGTACGGTAACTCTTGAAGGGAGTGGCCGAATTGGTCTATACTTTACACATCCTAATATATCTACCAGATATAGATCAGGTTCAAATATGGACTATATTTGTCCACTCCATCCGGTACCTCCCACACAAAATTTTCGGATAAGTTCACTTAAAGACCTGATATCGAATCACTTTGATTTTTGTTGAAGCAATTTGCATTCGCTGCCTCAATTACGATGGTAAAAGTTTTTTTAGGGGCAAGTCCATACTTCTTGAGCAAACAGCCCGAAGAGTGTAAAAACCCCCTATGGTACCATATGTTGTGGCTGGAGATCCACTTCCATAACGGTCAATGTCGATCCATTCCTTTCAGTATCTCCTCCGCAAAACTTTTGATCTTTAATCCTAATCAACATCTTTGTCGATTCAAACGACCAAAATTTTGAAAACCCCCTAAATACATACGTTTTTTTGGAAAAAAATTTTCAATATACACAGGCTGAGGGTATATCTCTGTCGGCAAAGCCGACTGATACTTTTTTACTTGTTATTTTATAACTTTATTTATCCAATATTTCGACCATCGTCGATGGTCATCATCAGGGTTGTAGCTTTAAACAGAAAAACAATAACACTTAGTTACATAATGGGTTTCCCGATATCACCAATATTCGCTGATATTATCATGGAAAAAATATTAGACGAGAGTATGGAAAAATTGACAACAAAACCAAGAATTCTGACCAAATATGTCGATGACATATTTTGCATCGTTAGAAGAGATGAAGTCGATACTATCCTCAATATTTTAAATGCGTATAACCAGCAACTACGTTTTACAATGGAGAGTGAGAAAAATAGTCTGCCTTAATTACATTGTTGTTTTAGCAAAGTCTATATGGGACAAAACCTCCCTCATAAAAATTTAAAATTTTTGCTTAAGTGCAGTTGGAGGTACCTTCTTAGCAAAAGTACAACACTTTTATATCCAGTTTAACGTCAAACCAATTCTTTCTGAGATATTGGCCTCAAAATGTCCCAATATTTATTTAGGGCTACTCCTTGATACACTTCTATTACACGGGTTTTTAGTAGTAGCCTTTGTGGTCTTTGTTACAACTCTAAAATTCTATTCTTCATACTTTTCTCGAAAACCCAGCCCAATGGTATTTAGCAATGTAAAAACGATTACGATTTCTTGTGTAGACGGTATTGATTGGGTCTGCGTATAGATGGGATTCTACCAGGTACTTACCCGGCAATTTTTAATTTACTTACTTACTTAACAGGCCCATTACAGATCATTTGTTCCATAGACCGAACTTAGAAAAGATCTCCAATTCTCTCTGTTTTTCGCTTCGCTTTCTGGAATACCGCGCCTTGTCATCTCTTCTTCCACTTGTTTGCGCCATCTATTCTTTGGCCTGCCAATTCTGCGTGCACCGCCATGTGGCTCGAATTTATACGCCTTTTTAGCGGGTTCATCATCGCTCATTCTTATGATATGGCCTAGCCAACGCAATCGCTGCATCTCGATACGTTTATCTATACTGATGTCGTTGTATAGCTGCTACAGCTCGTGGTTCATGCGACGTCGATATTCACCGTTAACGCAGATTGGTCCGTATATCTTTCGAAGAATTTGTTTTTCAAACACGCCAATCACTGCCTTATCTGCTTGCGCAAGTATCCAGGCTTCGGAACCATACATCAGCAAGGGTAGTATGTGTTTTGTAAAGCGTTATTTTTCTTTGACAAGTTGTGGCTTTGTTTTTAAAGTGCTTACTTAAGCCAAAGTAGCATCTGTTGGTCAATACAATTCTTCTTTTTATTTCGCAACTGATGTCGTTTGTTGTGTTTACGGCGGTGCCGAGGTATACGAAGTCTTTTGCTACCTCAAAATTATAGGTACCAACTTCAACAGTTGGTCCGAGCTCAATGGACGAATTGCGCGTCGACACCATCAACTTGGTCTTCTCGCCATTTACCACTATATCCACTTTAGCAGATTCTCCTTCGACCTTCATAAAGGTATCGGTTACTTCTTTTACTGATCGTCCCATGATGTCTATATCATCAGCATAAGCAAGTAACATGTGGCTATTGGTGTAGATTGTGCCTTTTCTAGCTGGATGTTGAAAAGATCACACGAAAGGCTGTCTCCTTGCCTGAAACCTCTTTTGGTACAAAACTCTTCGGAGAGGTTCTTTCCTATTTTATTTGGGTATTTATTTGGTTATTTAAAAATTGAAATCAAAATTTTATTATTCTGTCAGACAGAAAATCAACCCTCGCTGACTAAACTTTTTATAAGTCAAATCGAGCGTTGGAGTTGCATGTAGGAAGAAAATCAATGGAGACTGCAACAATTATAGCGAAGGGGGCTAACATTTCAAGATTATCAACTGAAATCATGAGTTAAGCTATCAGATATATGAAAAAATGGCTGACTTCCATATCGTCAGTTACTTTGTGTTGTTGCACACTCTTTCATTGTTCCTCGAAAATGCAACTAAACGCATCAGAAATAAAAATGATGAATGTTTGTTTTTTACCTAAGTTAAAAATGCGTATTTTTTACGTTTTGAAACACGTAGCTTCGCAGTTGTTAAGTACTACGGCGTTAAGAAACATAGTACTTCACACATTTGCAGTCATTTGCCAAGCAACTGACGATACGGAATTCAGCCAATGTGGATCTCGTTCCAACATTTATGTTTTTCAGTAAGGACGACTTTAACTAACCGCTCTAAAAGCCCTCATATGCCAAGAATTACGCTGTCACTAGATGAGAGATTTAAAAGAGAGAGAGAATTAAAATTTGCTAAAATACTGCCCCTTCGCATCTAAATGGAGGATTTTAGTATTTGTAGTGTATACCCTCATATTGAGTAAATTACCTGGGTATTTACCAAGGCAAGGCAAATTTATATAAGGTAAATGCATTAATTATTAAATATTATTCTCAGTGTAAGAACTACAGGGGAATATCACTGCTATCAATACCATCAACAATTCTGACACAAATCCTTTTAAACAGGATAAGCGCAACAATTGAATCTAAACTTCGTAAGCAACAGGTAGGATTTCGAGCAAATAAATCAAGCGTTGATCACATAAATACACTCCGAATCATAATGGAACAGACAAAAGAATGGCAAACCCACATATATCTAGCCTTCATTGATTATACTACTGCTTTCGACAGTGTTTACCGTAAAAAAAATTGGAGTATTCTTAACTCGCTTGCCATCCCCATGAAATTGACCAATCTCATAAAAGCGCAATACGAACTTTAAGGGGTCGATTATGGATAGCAACCCAACTCCAGTTGCGTTGCCCACAGCAAATTTAGTAATAGAATTTTGTATTTCCGCTTTAAAATTTATACTTTTTTAGAATTAAATTAATAGCTGAAGGTTCAAAACACTGATATTGATTGAATTTGACAAACATTTTCGTCTTTTTACTCATTTTAATTGAATGATTTTCTCACCAGGCAACGCAACTACAGTTGAGTTGCTATCCATAATCGACCCCTAAATGCAGAGTTCTACACAATGGTCGCCTCTCTGAACCGTTCACTCCTATGTCGGGTGTAAGACAAGGCTGCTTACTTTCACCCATTTTATTCCTGCTGGTCATCGACAAAGTCCTTACTGACACAATTAATCATAAAAATCGAGGAATTCAGTGGACTTTAACGGAGAACCTAGAGGACCTGGACTATGCAGATGACATATGTCTTTTGTCCACAAAACACAGCGATATGCAGTCAAAAATAAATGACCTAGTAACAGAGTCAGCTAAAGCAGGACTTAAGATCAATATAAGTAAAACAAAAGCAAAAGACGAACCGATTGAATTCGTGGAGAAATTCTGTTATCTCGGAAGTATAATTGCAATTGAAGGCGGAGCGGAAGCCCACATCGCAAGTAGAATTGGCAAAGCTAACGGAGCTTTCAATCAATTACGATGTATCTGGAACTCCTCAGTTATATCCACGAATACCAAAATAACTATATTCAAGTCGAACGTTCTATCAGTATTGCTTTACGGATGTGAAACCTGGTTGACAACAATAGCATTAAGTTCGAAGCTACAGTCATTTACAAATCGATGTCTTCGATACATATTAAAAATTTGGTGGCCAAATGTCATAACCAATTCCGATCTCTACCAAAGGTGCAGTATCGATCCATTAACAACCATCATACAAAGGAGAAAATGGAAGTGGATAGGGCACACGTTGAGGAAAAATAACGAAGAACTATGCCGGCAAGCCCTAGATTGGAATCCCTAAGGGAGCAAAAAAAAGGAAGACCTAAAAACTCCTGGAAAAGAAGTCTTATGAGTTAGAAAGCACCGGAAAATCATGGAGCGAAATAAAAGCACTAGCAAAAGACAGAACATCCTGGAGGTTGTTTGTAGAGGCCCTATGCTCCTCAAGGAGTTAAACGGAAAAGAAGAAGAAATGCATTAATTATAACAACTAACAAATTTACAAAAACTGCATTGTTGTTATTACAAATTTAATGTCAAAACAATTATTGAATAATGGGGACGTTCTAAAAATTTTCTCAGGAAAAACATAAATACATTTTGAAAATCCTCTAAAATAGAACAATTTAGAATCAAAATGTAAATATAAAGCATACAGAACTTTTTTATTTTATGGTAGCAAATTTCGAAGTTTCAAATTTCATGAGTAGACCCTATTACATTCCGAAAACCAAATTTACCAAAAAGTAAAATTACAGCTGATTGTCACTTCTACCTTATATAAATGTGCCTTGGTATTTACCCATTTGTTCCCAACTTACATATACGAAATTGATATTTTTTAAATTATGTATCTGTTCATAGTACCTTTAGGTCCACTACCCCAGTAATTGTGTTTTGTCAAAGCCGACCAATACTTTTAAATTTTAAGGTGTCTTCTTTTGACAATGTATTTGGAAATCATTCGTCCGCTCCAAATATATCATTAATAGGGTTTCAAAGAATTTTCTTTTATCGTTTCTGGCTGATTTTTTAGGTATTTTAATAACGTTTCAAGGATAAGAAATTACCGATTCTTGCAATCGTCCACTGTGTAGAACTCTACACTTAAAGGCTTAGACTTGTAACTTTATTAGATTTATCAGTAACTAAGGGTTCGCCTGCCACCGTGGTGCAATGATGTGCATACCCGCCTTGCACGCGAAATGCGCGGGTCCGATTCCCAGACCAGCTAAAATCAAATTTTCAGCGGTGGCAAAATACACCTCTGTAATGCTGGCGACATTTCCTGAATATTTCAGCCATGTAAAACTTAAGACATGCCGTTCCGTCTCGGTGATAAACAGTAGGTCCCATATCATTTAGCTAATATGAATCGTGGTAGGTTCACTCATTGATGCGAGAGAAGGGATACTTCTCTCCCTTTTTGGATGTTTGTGGAACAATTATAAACTAATATGTAATTGAGAATACTTTGTACTTTATACTTCGGAATCTTTGTTGGGTTTATTATCTGACAATATTTTTAATTTATTATATGTATGTTGAGAAGTGTTTTTTATGAAATTACCATCGCTTTAGAATTTCTTATTTTTAATAGCGGGTTAATGCCCCTTCTTTAAGGGAAAATAACTCATTTATTTGAATCAAAACATTCCATAATAAATCAGGTTACATAATGTATCCTACCTGTTATCTGTTTTTTTGTAATTATTATTAAAAAAATAAAACATACTCTTGTGCCAGACATCGAAAATATAACATGAACATTTTTTAAATTTTAGGAGAGAGAGAGGAGGTGAAGGAGCTCCCTTTCTCCCTTCTTACCCACAAACTCAAATCATTTTCATGAAAATTTTCATAGTCTGGCACAAGATATAAATAACGGTGAAATAAACAAGGTGGCAAAATAAGACCACCAATAGTGCGATTCTGTAACTCATTTTTGGTTAACGACTATGATCGATAAAATTAAAATGCTTATAATTTCGGCAATTAAAGAACTATTTCGACAATTCTGCAACCAAATTAAAATTGTCGCTAGCAGAAGTGTTGTCAACTTTTATTGATACTTCTCATGCATAATTTTGCCGATTTTACCGGTAACGTTACAGAATTCCACTATTGTAGTGCGATTCTCTAACTCATTTTTTGAGTTACCGTAATTAACGGTAAGTCAGCGACCAATACAAAGTAGTCGTAAAGTTCTACCGACAATAACAGTGTTGTTAACATATATTTAAACTTTGCATTCATAATTTTTCGTTTTAAAATTACCGATTTTTGTCGGTATCTCAAAAAATGAGTTAGAGAATCACACTACTGATGTCTTCTATTGCTGTCAAAACATATATTTTTAAATACAAGTAAATAACAAATATACAAAATATACCTTTCCAATATTTATATTTAAAATTCGTGAAGAATATTTTATTCCTTTCATCCTTTTTGATAGACTTTGACAGCAATGGAAGAGTCAAGGCCTCGACACATAAGAAGCATGGCATTCTGATAAAAGACTAAAGACAAAGTTCGACCTAATTCAAATGTGATTCTGAAATCTTTTTATTAGGCCGAACTTGGTCTTTAGTCTTTTATCACATATGACTTCAGCAAAAATGCCAGCTTCTTATGTGTCGAGGCCTTAAGGGCTGAATAAGCTTTTTATGTCGCCTGGTTAATTCGCCCTGACATACTCGTAAATCAACTTCCAGTTTATGATAACAACAATACAACCTACCTAATTCACTTTGAAAATAATTGTTAACTATTAACCTACAAAAAAAAAAAAAGCAAACTCTCAACCAACAATAAATAAAATGTACATTTCAAATAGCATCAAATCTAAAATCGAAATAGTACATAACCCTCTCTATATATATGAAGTATGTATAGCAAGCAGCAATTGAAAATATTGTTATTTTGTATATTTTCAAATAAAATAGTTTAAAAAAATATTAATTTTTTTACTAAAAATATGTATGTAAATGTTATAATATGTAATTGGTTTTTTTACAGTGTTTTATTTTTTCTGTTTTGTTTCATTTCACTTCCAGAACAATAACGAATAATTACTAAAAAATAAATCACTAATATTTATCTTTAGAATGTAGTTAAAGAAACGAATAAGGAAAAACAATCAGAATTGTAGGTATATATTATATTTTATGATTAGTTTACATACATACATACATAAGTACATACAATTATTATTATTAGCACAACAGCCTCACAATCTGTACATCCACAGCATCATTTTTTACCATTTATTCATTTCTTCTTTTATATTAATAAATTCAAATATTCTTTTGTTGGATGTTTAGAATAAAGTAGATCGTAACAATTTTTGTTATGAAAGTGGCTGTTGGTAAACCAACACTCACACATACACACACCTACACACAGAAACGTATTTTGGGAAAATATAATTAAAAGAAGAATTAAGAAATGAAATTAAGTGCATTTTTATTATTGTGGAAGAAAGTATTTGGACAGGTAAATATATATAAATATGGAGTATGCACCCGTAATGTTAATGAAAACGTTCAACTTAAATCATTACCTTCATCAAACTTATCACTATTCCATTATGTCCCGCGAATATTAACGAACTTTGCAATAATATATTCGGGTATGTTCTGAGACACACTTCACCTCTCACCTCACGCCTCATGCATTTTGTTCACCTCATTTACTCCTATTTTTTGCTTCTCTCTTGGGACTAATGGGCCGATTCCGTACAGCGAGGCGAGTCGTGTCGCGTTGCCAGTTGCAATTTTTCCATTACGTATTAGAGTTGTATAGTTCATGAACGAACTAGTTCAATTGAACGATTCATTGAAAAGAGCGTATGAACTAGATCAGTCGATATAGTTCATTATAGTTCACTGAACTATAATCAGTCGGTTACCGTACGATCAACGAACGATTCACAATCTAGTTCAACAAGTCGTTCACAAATACAGAAAGTGACGGCGTGGTCTATTTTAAGGGATGCCTTCGTAATGTGATCAGTTTGTTTACGTTTTGGATCAAGGTACATGGAATAGCAGTCCGAAAATGAAGATTTCTACAAAAACATAGAGACATAACATATTACAATATGTCGAATCGATTACCTAATGAATCTGCCTTTTTGGATAGAAAAAAAACGGAAAACATAAAAAGAAACACACACGCACAAAGCTTTTTCGCAATGACAATGACTACACACACACACAACATAAAATTTTTTGCCAGCCACCTAAATGAAGGATGTTTTTTTCTAAAATGAATTAATCTTTCTTTAAGAATGCAATAAAATTATGTAAATGTAATATTTTTGTTATGGAGTAGTTAAATTATATTAGTCTTTTGTTTGTTTGTATGTATTTAGTGTATGTATGCGTTTTCATCAAACGACCGATTAAGAGCCGCCGGTGAACGATTTTTATCCGAATGATTGATCTGGACAGTGAACTATGAACTAGATTGCTGACCTAGTTCAGTTCAAAGAGCTGAGCTATTGAACTAGATCTTTCAAATGAACTAGATTGTACAACTCTATTACGTATGGCAAAAGTCGCACGACGACGTCAAATTTTGTCGCCGTAATGTTAATTTTCCGGCGACAACAAATTAGCTGTCGCCGTTCATTTTTACTAACGAATAAAAATAAAAAAAAAAAAATAAAAATAACTTGTTATCGACGATTATTTTCTATCGCTATACGTAGTGCATTTTTTAAATTTTGTCACAGAGACGATAGACGACGCGACATGACTCGCCTCGCTGTACGGAATCGGCCCATAAGATTCATTAGGTTATTTAAAAAGAAGAGTACACGCTAGTCCATCCATAAAATACTCGATAATAAGCGTAAATTGTGTGAACAAAATGCTTGAGGCGTGAAGTGAGAGGTGAAGTGTGTCTCAGAACATACCCGATTAATTATATAACTTACATTTCTCACTTTCACTATCTCGCTCTATTAAAATGAACCGGATTTACTCGAAACCAAAAGCAAGCGGCTGCCAACCAAGCATTAAACCTATGCTGCCATAACAACAACCAGCTGCTCGAATACCCGAATAAGATCTTTGGAGGAAGAACACCACAATCTACAATTGTTGTCGCGACAGTAACGCTAAATCATCCAATTCCTTTAGACCTGATGGAATCTCCTTGGTAATGCAGAAAAAGCTCGATGAGCCTGGAGTTGAGTATCTTACCACATTTATTAACCTGTCGATAGCCAACGACATCGTTCCCGAAGTCTGGAAAATTGACAGAGTGATCACGCTATAGAAGCTAGGCAAGGATGCCCGAAAAGGTGAGTCGTACAGACCGATTTCGTTTTTTTCGTCCGTAGCAAAGACTCTTGAGGCCTTACTCCTCCCCAGCGTTAGCTATCCAGTTGCCCATCAGCATGGGTTCCGTAAGCAGCACAGTGCTGCAAGCCATCTACACACATATTAGTCGAGGGCTCAATCAGAACAAGTTGTGCCTCCAGACGGCATTATGGGCCTGTTTATGTATGTCGATAAGAAAATGAATACGCAAGAAAAACTACCAAATTTGGGTGTGCTTTCCGAATTTGTTTTTTGTTTTGAAGCAAAAGCAAAGGAAATAATATTTCAAAAACTAATGTTTGGGTGTGTTTCATGCGCACACATTTTCGGTTCGAAATACATAAACTGGGGGTAAGATCGTTACGTATGCGGGAGATTGTACGAACTTGGCGTCGGGTACCTTCCCTGATTTCATTTGTAAAAGACTGAAGTCCTGTAAATAACCGGTGCTCTGTTCACCACATGGACTTCAGATGTGAGAGATGGTAGCCGAATTCCGATCAGTAACTTCCCAAAGATTCCGTGCATGCCACATCTGTCTGCGACAAGCTCAGATTTACGAACAAGGTCCTCAAGTCCGTAGCAGGCAGCACTTGGGGTGCAGATAAAGAAACCTTCTTGACCACATATAACGCGATTGTTTAGTCTGTGGTAAGCTATGTGGCGTCAGTGTGGTCCGCGAATATAAGTGCAACGCGATGGACAAATATGGAAACCTGTCAGAATTCCGCTCTGAGAACTGCAACAGGTTGTGTCCTCATATCTTCAGTGGTCCATCTGCATGAAGAGACAAAGATTCTTCCAGTGCAGCAACACAATGGCTTGCTCTCGTTGCAACACTTGCTCCGGTGATACCATATGATGAATGGGGCCCCCATACCAATCCAGACATATCAGGAGAGATCTTCATGATTTAGAAAAACAACAAAACGACAAAAGCTGTGTTCATAGATATTTGCTAAAAGTAAAATACTTTACACGTCTTATAAGTTTTTGTATAGACCTTGGATTGGGCGCCAGAAATTAATTTTAAAAGATTTCAAAATTGGCTACCAAGAATTTTGCTTGCAATTACAATTTATGAAAAGATCCACGATAGGAAACCAGAACTTTCAAGGTCAATTAGTATTCCTATAGGAATCATATATGATTGATGAATGTGCGACCTTAGGAGGTGATGAAATCGATCTGTCTGCTGATAGAGAAAAATTTGTGGATATGGTCTGGTCCAAGAGAAATGACAGTCAGGTTGCCAGGTGATGTCATTTGTCAGATAAGGTGACACGATGGTTATGTCCGGCGAACTGTGACACTCTCCGCCAATTCTGGTGCTCCGAATAGTTCATGTTTTAGAAGAGGTAAGATACTCTCCCCATTACTAAGCAATGGCAAATGAGAAATAAAGAGAGAATACGTGTGGTTTGTTTTTACGCCACCGTAAGGAAGTGATCACCAATGGTGTAAAACAGGGATGTTTTCTCGCTGCTTTGGTGAGTTTTGACATACAGAAACCAACAGCCAACTGTTTTGAGGCAAAAATCGCTACAGACCTATGGTATGTATTGATTTTTACGTCGGAACAGTTGGTGTCCCTGGTGTAAAAAGTAGAGCTATCAATCTGCTCAGCCAGCACTATACCCCATCTGGTCATTTTCGGATACCACAGCATATGATGAGCATTAAAGTCCTTCAATACCAGACTGTTTGACCTTCCAAAAGCGGGCTAATGTTGGGTCAATAACCTACGTAGAATCATAGGTTTGATGCTGAGTTGGTGCAGTCGCTGGCCAAAACACTATGGTTTCGGGTCAATCCGGTACGAAAGAACCCGCTGCTGTGGGATTGCAAACTATAGTTGTGTGGTTCCGGGTCAATCCGGTATCGAAGAACCCGTCGCCGTGCGATTGAGCTTTATGGATGTAGCTACGTTTACTTCTTCCGAGAAGACATCCGATCCTACTCCATATAGTCCATTCCCGAACATGATTTAAGTTTGAGGGAAATATTACGATAGTTCTGCAACTACATTCGATAGTTATCGTGCCCACTAGCCATTAAAGTTGCTATCCGTTAGATTGTTTTTATAACATTACATATGTCAGGAAGGGAAACCAAAAGAGAGATGCGAATACGTATAAAACATTTGATGACATAACCAATCAAACTCCAACTACCCCCACTATTTACTTAAACTTGGTGTCCTCTGATCACGCAAACGAGGCTCTGGCGATCGATAATGGACGGTATAACTTTAATGCATGAAGGACACACCTGCAACAGCACCAAAATATCTTTAAGAGCCAACCCGAAGTACTTGGGAAATGGGGTCTACAGATGTATGCGTTAATATGGAGGATAAGACAGTAGGTATGGCAGCGGATGAATCCACATACGCCAAAGTTGGCGCCCACGATTCCTGAGGCCAGGCTCTCTTAGCTCTTCCTTGTGCTCACAAGCAGAGAATAAATTCTGATTGTGTTTTAGATACCCCCTGAGACTTCCAAGGAGTTAAGGGAAAATAAGAAAATTTCAGAAAGCAGGACTTTCCTAGGAAAAAATATTGTTCTAAAAGGTACACAAAGAGTACATTTGGTAAAGTTTTTAAGACAATTCCCCCAACAGCTTTCAAACTGCGATTAAGCGAAAATTTTGAATTCTTGTTCGAAGGTGTTCTCTGATAAGGGTATTTTGGAACTTGATGTACGTTGGGTAGAGATGTGAACAGTTTTGGCCAAATTGGACACTCAATTCGTAAGCTATTTTTAGAGCTTTTAGGCTATTATCTCAGGATGTATGGACTTACCCCTGAAAAACTGTACCGTCTTGCTAGGGGACGCGAGGACAACCTGCTGCAAAAAAGGAGTGGTCTGCTATTGTTCATGTGAAAACTTGATCTATGTATGCATATCTGGAAGGAATATTTGCGATGTGTAATATTTGGACAAATCGTTATTGCTTTCGAGATTTATATTTCGCACCAATTTTGCAAATTTCGTTGTGCTTTTGTGGACGAGTTTCCAATGGTCCAGCTTCAAACTTAAACTATGTTTGAACAAATATTACGAGATTCAAAGTTTGGACCAAATAGATTCATCCGTTCGAGATCTATCGTGCGGACCAGCCAGAGGGATAGGACAGGATTAACGGACGATTAAACCGACTCCAAATTCTCAGAAACGGATTTCGTCCTAAAATACTTGGGGTCTTACATCATTATTTCGATGAGGCGTATTTTTATACCCTACACCACTATGTGGGTTATAATACCCTCCCCACATAGTGGTGTAGGGTATAAAAATACGCCTCATCGAAATAATGATGTAAGACCGCAAGTATTTTAGGACGAAATCCGTTTCTGAGAATTTGGAGTCGGTTTAATCGTCCGTTAATCCTGTTCTATCCCTCTGGTTTTGGCCAAAAAGTTTGTAACGCATCGAAATAATGGTCGTAGACCCATACTTATACATACCAAAATGAATGTCTCGACGAGCTGATTCGATCTGGCTATGTGTGTCCGTCCGTCAGTCCGTCCGTCTGTCCATCTAAACCTTGTAATCACGCTACAAGTCGCAATTTTGATCGGATCGTCACGAAATTTTGGATGTTGATGGGGGTCCCGGAGGGGAAGAAGCCTATTGATTTTGGTGATGGTCGGATAATATTTAGGGGTCGGAATGGGCAAAAAAAAAAAAATATTTGAAAAAAAGACCAACGTTTTATTTCAAAGTTAATATCTCCCTTCTGTAGGAGGTATATCGAAAGCAAAGCCTGGCAAGGAAAGTAGAAAATATCACCTTTACAACGATGTGAAGTAGGTTGTCATAGGTGGTCAAACAACAGAGAAGACATTCAGAGCAAAGGCGCCAAGCTATCCCAATTTTAATATTTTGAATTTTATTAGTCAAAAGCTTATGAACAGGGGTAGTGGTGTAGGGTATCACATAGTCGGCCCCGACCCGACTATAGCCTTGGCTCACTTGTTATATCCTTAGTATTTATGTTAACGAGGGATATATAGACTTTCATGCGGCCAAAATGTGCTTCATCGATATAATGGTTTTAAACCCAGTTGTGTTTGGACGAACCCCGTTTCAGACAATTTGGAGTTGATTTAGCCATGTTCGTCCGTCTGGCTGGAGCGCACGATAACCCTCGAACGAATCAACCGATTCGGTCCAAAATTTGGCTTTCGTAATATTTTGTCAAACTAAGTATAAGTTCGAAGATGGCTTATATCGGTCCTTCCGGCACGTCCCCCACAAAAGTTCGAAAATGTTCGGAAAATTTGTTCACACGATAACTCTTGATCGTAAAATTTCTACCAGACTTAGATGAGATTCCATTACGGACTCTATCGGTCCACTCCTTCGGTTACCTCCCACACAAAATTTCGGAAAAGTTCAGTTTAGGACCTGCTCTCGAATCGCTTTGATTGTTGTTGTAGCAACATGTATTCACTGCCCTTCATACGACGGTAAAAGTTTCATCAGGGGCAAGTCCATACTTCCTGAGAAAATAGGCGGAAACTTGCAAAAAAACCCTATGACACCGTGTATAGTTGAACCGATTTGGTCAAAAATTTGGCCTTCGTAATATTATGTCCAAGCTTAGTTTAAGTTCGAAGATGGGCCATGTCGGTCCACTCCTTCAAGTACCTCCCACATAAAAGTTCAACATTTGTGTCTAACTGCAGTTTAGGGTCTGTTCGAAGATTCTTTTGAAATGTATACCGATGCTGTTCTTTGTGGTCGTGTTTACAGCGATATTATGTTTTCCGTGGACAAGTTTATGCTTTCTGGCATATTGGTCCAAATTGAAATGACTAGTGGGCTCGATATCTACCGAATAGATACGACTACCAAAATAAGATCCACGTCCATAAGGGACTTTTGAACTTTAATTCTAATCCACGATTTTGTCGGTTCATAAGCCTATAATTTTGAAAACCACCTAAATACATACGTTTTTTTTGTGAAAAAAGTGTTTCAATTTGCAAAGGCTGAGGGTATATCTCTGTCGGCTGATACTTTTTTACTTGTTTACCTGTTATTGTATCAAAGTGTATGTACACTAGTTAGCCTAAACATTAAGGGTATAAGCAGCAACAAGCCCTCAGCCTGTGTATATTGAAACAATTTTTTTCCCAAAATACGTATGTATTTAGGGGGTTTTAAACATTTTGGACGTTTGAACCGACAAAAATGTTGTTTAGGATTAAAGATCAAATGTTTTTTGGAGGAAATACTAAAAGGAATGGATCGACATTGACCGTTATGGAAGTGGATCTCCAGCCACAACATATGGTGCCATAGGTGGTTTTTACCCTCTTCGGGCTTTTTGCTCAAGAAGTATGAACTTGCCCTTAAAAAACTTTTACCATCGTAATTGAGGCAGCGAATGCAAGTTGCTTCAACAAAAATCAAAGTGATTCGATATAAGGTCTTAAAGTGAACTTATCCGAAATTTTGTGTGTGAGGTACCGTATGGAGTGGACAAATATAGTCCATATTTGAACCTGAAATATATCTGCAGCCCTATTCTATAACTTTTATCGATTGAAAAGTTGTTAAAATTTCTTTTGTTTTTGTAACAAATACAAAACAAACAAATGAAATTGTTGTAAAATAAAGAATGGGTGAAGTTGTTAAAAAGTTACAGAATAGGCCTACTGGTAGATATATTAGGATGTTTAAAGTATAGACCAATTCGGCCACTCCTTTCAAGAGTTACCGTACGAACAATTTTTCCAAACATTTTTGAACTTTTGTGAGGGAGGTACCTGAAGGAGTGGATCGATATGGCTTATCTTCAAACTTAAACTATGTTTGGACAAAATATTACTAAGGCCAAATTTTGAACCGAATCGGTCATAGGGGTGCCATAGGGGTTTTTTGCAACTTTCAGGCTATTTTCTCAGGAAGTATGGACTTGCCCCTGATGAAACTTGTAACGTCGTATGGAGGGCAGTGAATACAAGTTGCTAAAACAAAAATCAGACCGATTCGAGAGATGGCCCTAAACTGAACTTTTCCGAAATTTTGTGTGAGAGGAGTGGGCCGATTAAATCTATATTGAAACATTATCTAAGTTTGGTACACATTTTACGATGGGCAAAGTATGGACCAAATCGGTTACTCCCTGCAAGAGTTATCGTGCGCACAAATTTTCCGAACATTTTCGAACTTTTGTGGGAGAGGTACCGGAAGGAGTGGACCGATGGACATCTTCAAACTTAAACTAAGTTTGGGCAAAATATTACGAAAGCCAAAATTTGAACCGAATCGGTTCATCCGTTCGAGAGTTATGGTGCGCTCCAGCCAGCCAGACAGACAGACAGACGGACGGACGGGCATTGCTCAATCGACTCCAAATTGTCTGAAACACATTTCGTCCAAACATACTTGGGGTCTAAAGCCATTACTTCGATGAAGCACATTCTTGATTGTATCAAAGTATATGCACCCTAGTTAGCCTAAAGACTAAGGTTATAAACAACAACGATTGGGCGCCACAATTCCTGTATGAAAAAGTTCAACCCTTGGGCGCTAAAATTTGTTATTTAAAATATCCATGATTGTTCTCTATGAAAATGAATCGTTTGGGCGCCAGAGTTTGTTAAAGGAAATGCGTGCGCACCAGCCAGACGGGCAGACATACGAACGGACAGTGCTAAATCGACTCCAAATTGTCTGAAACAGATTTCGTCCACATACTTGGTGTCTAAAACCAATATTTCGATAACGTACATTTAAAATATACCCTAGTAAGCGCAAAGGCTGAGCTATATGATTAAATACAGTAAAGCCACATTTACACTAAACGTGTTTTAATAAAGTTCATCAATCCCATTTAATATCTCTCAATTAAATTACCTATTTGCCCAAAGCACTTGTTTTTAGGTGCTAGTGTAAATAAGTTTTAATGCTCTTGGCATTTCCATCCCTGGCTGTGTAACACATGATCCAGCCCAGTCGTCGTCAGTCAGTCTTCTAACCATGGCCATAATGTAGGTTGTGAATGTTTGTCTCATCATCGTCGTCATGGCACAACTTACAACAAGGTTTGAATCGTAGTTGGCCATCGAACCAAACAATGAAATGAATGACCGACCGACTGACGACGACCAACTGTAATGATCGATGATGGTTGCTGGTTGGTTGGGCTTTGGTGTTCTGTTATGAAGTTGATTCAGTTTATTCAGTTTCATCTTAAGTTCGAGTTCGAGAAGTAGTTAAAATACGCGTAGCGGAAAATTGTATCTCAGCTGGTGTTTTTGGTCAGAAAGGCAGAAAAAACAGAAGAAGAAGAAAAAAATATATATAAACTAAGTTTAGTTAATATACAAAAAAGTTGTTATAGTAGTTAGTGTTGTTGTTGTGATTCTTTGCACAAAACGCGAGAAAAAAAGTTAAGCTACGACGGGATACAGTGCGTGAGTGCCTATGGGCCAACAAGAAGCGTAAAGCCTTCGTTTGTTGGTTTTTAAGCTGTGATTTTATGGCCATTTAAGTGCTAATTAAAGTAGCAAAAATATATCAAAGAAGTGTTGTTTTTGTTTCGCATTTCGCATAAAAAAGTGGTTTATTAAGAAAAAAAAATACTAAACAAGAAAAAAAAGAAACCCAAACGACGTTAACTAATCGTTAAACAGATGGTGTAACATCATTATCACCTCCAAGCTTCAAGTGTCGCAGCAGCTGCTTTGGTATCCTCTACCAGAAAAAAGCCTAAATAAAATCATACGACATCAGCGCCATATATAGCACCCGGACGACAACTAGCCAGTCAACCAGATCTCATCATCATCATCGTTGTTGTCGTCTTGGTCGTCGTCATATCATCGACCACAGGCCAGAGTCACCTGGCGCGGCTTGTTAATAGGGTAATAAAAACAGTTAATGAGGTGTGTTTTGTTTAGCATTTTACATATGTTTGTGGACATTCAAATTAGTTACAACTGATCGACCGATCGTATTGAAAGAAGCATAAAAAAATTCGAACCAAATATCAAAAAAAAAAAAGAAAACCAATCAATTTACTAACGAGGTCCATTTGAAAATGTTAAGCAGCCGTTATAAAATACGCGTGTGAACACATGTGCGTATGTGTGTGTGCCGAATCCAATGGGTGATACCATAAAATGGAAATTAGAGCACACACTTCCCACAAACTAAACTTGTTTTCATATCTCCATTCCCTCCCATGCCACTGTAGCAAAGAAGTATGTTTTTCCCCAAGATTCCTTATTTTAACGGCCTACTCTGCCAAGCTGTGCCTTGTGTCTGCCCAAATGTCTGACAGTAGTGCCATCGTCGTTGTTAACCATGACTATCTTTTTGGATTTCTTTGTCTGTGCAAAACTCCCCTTCCCCCTCCCCACAAGCTAACCACATCATCAGACCATCAGCCTCATCCAGACAATTGGCAAAATTCATAATGGCTTTTTTATTGGATGACAGCGTTCGAGACACGGTGTCGTCTTTTGCGTCATCCTCCATTCGGATACCAAGAAGCAGAAGGCATTATTTAAAAACTCTCCCAGCAGTAGTTAGCAAAAAAGAAAAAGTAGGAAAAAAACAACACAAGATCGATCCTCTTCTCACCAAGAAATGACAATAATTTAAGATTCGTTTGAACGTTCGTTGGTTCTTCAATCGTTCTTTCCATCCGTTTATTTGGAGCAATTTGCAGTGTCTGCCCCCTCCGTATCATAAATATGTAGTTGTTGTTGGTTTTGTATTATTTTTGCCTTGTTGTTGCTGCAACGAATGTCATTCCTCCAAAAGGGGCAGTCAGCAGTGTACGTAGTGTAGCTGGAGTAGAGATCGGTATCATCATCAATGTTAAATTGATCGTTGTTGTGGTTAAAACCGGCCGGCAATGAAGACAAAGAGACATTCCCATACATCGTCTGTATGAGTGCCTGACTGACTAACTAACTGATTGTCTGCCTTATTTGCCCACTTATCCATTGTCCATTCAATTGCCTGTCACGATAGAGCTGTTATTATTATCCGACAAATCCGATTATGGTTATTTTATAACCTCAATCATGAGAAAGATGACGGGTATATTAAGGTGTTGATAAACACACACGTAAGGAAGATAAATGGGTCTTCTAGAAAAAACAAAACAGAAAGGATGCTTTTTAAGACACTTTTCTAAAGGAAAGGGTGCTTCTTAAGACCCTTTTCTAAAGGAAAGGGTGCTTTTTAAGACCTTTTTCTAAAGGAAAGGGTGCTTTTTAAGACGCTTTTCTAAAGGATAGGGTGCTTTTTAAGACCCTTTCTAAAGGATAGGGTGCTTCTTAAGACCCTTTTCTAAAGGAATGGTTGCTTCTTAAGACCCTTTTCTAAAGGAAAGGATGCATTTTAACACCTTTTTCTAACGAAAAGGGTACTTATTAAGACCCTTTTAAAGGAAAGTGTGCTTCTTAAGACCCTTTTCTAAAGGAAAGTGTGCTTCTTAAGACCTTTTTCTAAAGGAATGGTTGCTTCTTAAGACCCTTTTCTAAAGGAATGGTTGCTTCTTAAGATAATTTTCTTAAGGAAAGGGTGCTTCTTAAGATACTTTTCTTAAGGAAAGGGTGCTTCTTAAGACCCTTTTCCAAAGGAAAGGGTGCTTCTTAAGACCCTTTTCCAAAGGAAAGGGTGCTTCTTAAGACCCTTTTCCAAAGGAAAGGGTGCTTCTTAAGACCCTTTTCCAAAGGAAAGGGTGCTTCTTAAGACCCTTTTCCAAAGGAAAGGGTGCTTTTTAAGACCCTTTTCCAAAGGAAAGGGTGCTTCTTAAGACCCTTTTCGACAGAAAAGGGTGCTTCTTAAGACCCTTTTCGAAAGAAAAGGGTGCTTCTTAAGACCCTTTTCGAAACGAAAGGGTTCTTCTTAAGACCCTTTTCGAAACGAAAGGGTGCTTCTTAAGACCCTTTTCGAAACGAAAGGGTGCTTCTTAAGACCCTTTTCGAAACGAAAGGGTGCTTCTTAAGACCCTTTTCGAAAGGAAAGGGTGCTTCTTAAGACCCTTTTCGAAAGGAACGGTTGCTTCTTAACACCCTTTTCTAAAGGAAAGGGTGCTTTTTAAGACCCTTTTCTAAAGGAAAGGGTACCTCTTAAGATCCTTTTCTAAAGGAAAGGGTGCTTCTTAAGACCCTTTTCTAAAGGAAAGGGTACCTCTTAAAACCCTTTTCTAAAGGAAAGGGTGCTTCTTAAGACCCTTTTCGAAAGGAAAGGGTGCTTCTTAAGACCCTTTTCGAGAGGAAAGGGTGCTTCTTAAGACCCTTTTCGAGAGGAAAGGGTGCTTCTTAAGACCCTATTCGAAATGAAAGGGTGCTTCTTAAGACCTTTTCGAAAGGAAAGGGTGCTTCTTAAGACCCTTTTCGAAACGAAAGGGTGCTTCTTAAGACCTTTTCGAAAGGAAAGGGTGCTTCTTAAGACCCTTTTCGAAACGAAAGGGTGCTTCTTAAGACCCTTTTCTAAAGGAAAGGGTGCTTCTTTTCTAAAGGAAAGGGTGCTTCTTAAGACCCTTTTCTAAAGGAAAGGGTGCTTCTTAAGACCCTTTTCTAAAGGAAAGGGTGCTTCTTAAGACCCTTTTCTAAAGGAAAGGGTGCTTCTTTTCTAAAGGAAAGGGTTCTTCTTAAGACCCTTTCCTAAGGGAAAGGGTGCTTCTTAAGACCCTTTTCTAAAGGAAAGGGTGCTTCTTAAGACCCTTTTCTAAAGGAAAGGGTGCTTCTTAAGACCCTTTTCTAAAGGAAAGGGTGCTTCTTAAGACCCTTTTCTAAAGGAAAGGGTGCTTCTTAAGACCCTTTTCTAAAGGAAAGGGTGCTTCTTAAGACCCTTTTCTAAAGAAAAGGGTGCTTCTTAAGACCCTTTTCTAAAGGAAAGGGTGCTTCTTAAGACCCTTTTCGAAAGGAAAGGGTGCTTCTTAAGACCCTTTTCGAAAGGAAAGGGTGCTTCTTAAGACCCTTTTCGAAAGGAAAGGGTGCTTCTTAAGACCCTTTTCGAAAGGAATGGGTGCTTCTTAAGACCCTTTTCGAAAGGAAAGGGTGCTTCTTAAGACCCCTTTCGAAAGGAAAGGGTGCTTCTTAAGACCCTTTTCGAAAGGAAAGGGTGCTCCTTAAGACCCTTTTCGAAAGGAAAGGGTGCTTCTTAAGACCCTTTTCGAAAGGAAATGGTGCTTCTTAAGACCCTTTTCGAAAGGAAAGGGTGCTTCTTAAGACCCTTTTCGAAAGGAAATGGTGCTTCTTAAGACCCTTTTCGAAAGGACAGGGTGCTTCTTAAGACCCTTTTCGAAATGAAAGGGTGCTTCTTAAGACCCTCTTCGAAAGAAAAGTGTGCTTCTTAAGACCCTTTTCTAAAGGAATGGTTGCTTCTTAAGATACTTTTCTTAAGGAAAGGGTGCTTCTTAAGATACTTTTCTTAAGGAAAGGGTGCTTCTTAAGATACTTTTCTTAAGGAAAGGGTGCTTCTTAAGACCCTTTTCGAAAGGAAAGGGTGCTTCTTAAGACCCTTTTCGAAAGGAAAGGGTGCTTCTTGAGACCCTTTTCGAAAGGAAAGGGTGCTTCTTAAGACCCTTTTCGAAAGGAAATGGTGCTTCTTAAGACCCTTTTCGAAAGGAAAGGGTGCTTCTTAAGACCCTTTTCGAAAGGAATGGGTGCTTCTTAAGACCCTTTTCGAAAGGAAAGGGTGCTTCTTAAGACCCCTTTCGAAAGGAAAGGGTGCTTCTTAAGACCCCTTTCGAAAGGAAAGGGTGCTTCTTAAGACCCTTTTCGAAAGGAAAGGGTGCTTCTTAAGACCCTTTTCGAAAGGAAATGGTGCTTCTTAAGACCCTTTTCGAAAGGAAAGGGTGCTTCTTAAGACCCTTTTCGAAAGGACAGGGTGCTTCTTAAGACCCTTTTCGAAAGGAAAGGGTGCTTCTTAAGACCCTTTTCGAAAGGAAAGGGTGCTTCTTAAGACCCTTTTCGAAATGAAAGGGTGCTTCTTAAGACCCTTTTCGAAAGAAAAGTGTGCTTCTTAAGACCCTTTTCTAAAGGAATGGTTGCTTCTTAAGATACTTTTCTTAAGGAAAGGGTGCTTCTTAAGATACTTTTCTTAAGGAAAGGGTGCTTCTTAAGACCCTTTTCGAAAGGAAAGGGTGCTTCTTAAGACCCTTTTCGAAAGGAAAGGGTGCTTCTTAAGACCCTTTTCGAAAGGAAAGGGTGCTTCTTAAGACCCTTTTCGAAAGGAAAGGGAGCTTCTTGAGACCCTTTTCGAAAGGAAAGGGTGCTTCTTGAGACCCTTTTCGAAAGGAAAGGGTGCTTCTTAAGACCCTTTTCGAAAGGAAAGGGTGCTTCTTAAGACCCTTTTCGAAAGGAAAGGGTGCTTCTTAAGACCCTTTTCGAAAGGAATGGGTGCTTCTTAAGACCCTTTTCGAAAGGAAAGGGTGCTTCTTAAGACCCCTTTCGAAAGGAAAGGGTGCTTCTTAAGACCCTTTTCGAAAGGAAAGGGTGCTTCTTAAGACCCTTTTCGAAAGGAAAGGGTGCTTCTTAAGACCCTTTTCGAAAGGAAAGGGTGCTTCTTAAGACCCTTTTCGA